>NC_138860.1:38841345-40056225 GCF_965194805.1 Balaenoptera borealis | reverse complement strand
GCCCGTTTTTGGATTGGGTTGTTTTTTGTTTTGATACTGAGCTGCATGAGCTGCTTGTAAATTTTGGAGATTAATCCTGTGTCAGTTGCTTCATTTGGAAATACTTCCTCCCATTCTGAGGGTTGTCTTTTCATCTTGTTTATAGTTTCCTTTGCTATGCAAAGCTTTTAAGTTTCATTAGGTCCCATTTGTTTATTTTTGCTTTTATTTCCATTTCTCTAGGAGGTAGGTCAAAAAGGATCTTGCTGTGATTTATGTCATAGAGTGTTCTGCCTATGTTTTCCTCTGAGTTTCATAGTGTCTGACCTTACATTTAGGTCTTTAATCCATTTTGAGTTTATTTTTGTGTATGGTGTTAGGGAGTGTTCTACTTTCATTGTTTTACACGTAGCTGTCCAGTTTTCCCAGCACCACTTATTGAAGAGACTGTCTTTTCTCCATTGTATATTCGTGCCTCCTTTATCAAAAATAAGGTGACCATATGTGTGTGGATTTAACTCTGGGCTTTCTATCCTGTTCCATTGATCTATATTTCTGTTTTGTATCAGTACCATACTGTCTTGATTACTGTAGGTTTGTAGTATAGTCTGAAGTTAGGGAGCCTGATTCCTCCAGCTCCGTTTTTCTTTCTCAAGATTGCTTTGGTTATTCAGGGTCTTTTGTGTTTCCATACAAATTGTGAAATTTTTTGTTCTAGTTCTGTGAAAAATGCCATTGGTAATTTGATAGGGATTGCATTGAATCTGTAGATTGCTTTGGGTAGTATAGTCATTTTCACAATGTTGATTCTTCCAATCCAAGAACATGGTATATCTCTCCAGCAGTTTATATCATCTTTACTTTTTTTCATCAGTGTCTTACAGTTTTCTGCATACAGATGTTTTGCCTCCTTAGGTAGGTTTATTCCTAGGTATTTTAATCTTTTTATTGCAATGGTAAATGGGAGTGTTTCCTTAATTTTTCTCTCAGATTTTTCATCATTAGTGTATAGAAATGCAAGAGATTTCTGTGCATTAATTTTGTATCCTGCTACTTTACCAAATTCATTGATTAGCTCTAGTAGTTTTCTGGTAGTGTCTTTAGGAGTCTCTATGTATAGTATCATATCATCTGCAAACAGTGACAGCTTTACTTCTTCTTTTAGGATTTGGATTCCTTTTATTTCTTTTTCTTCTTTGATTGCTGTGGCTAAAACTTCCAAAACTATGTTGATTAATAGTGGTGAGAGTGGGCAACCTTGTCTTGTTCCGGATCTTAGTGGAAATGGTTTCAGTTTTTCACCATTGAGAATGATGTTGGCTGTGGGTTTGTCATATATGGCCTCTATTATGTTGAGGTAAGTTCCCTCTGTGCCTACTTTCTGCAGGGTTTTTATCGTAAATTGGTGTTGAATTTTGTCAAAAGCTTTTTCTGCATCTATTGAGATGATCACATGGTTTTTCTCCTTCAATTTATTAATATGGTGTATCACATTGATTGATTTGCATATATTGAATAATCCTTGCATTCCTGGGATAAACCTCACTTGACCCATGGTGTGTGACCCTTTTAATGTGCTGTTGGATTCTGTTTGCTAGTATTTCATTGAGGATTTTTGCATCTATGTTCATTAGTGATATTGGCCTGTAGTTTTCTTTCTTTGTGACATCTTTGTCTGGTTTTGGTATCAGGGTGATGCTGGCCTCGTGGAATGAGTTTGGGAGTGTTCCTCCCTCTGCTATATTTTGGAAGAGTTTGAGAAGGATAGGTGTTAACTGTTCTCTAAATGTTTGATAGAATTCGCCTGTGAAGCCATCTGGTCCTGGCCTTTTGTTTGCTGGAAGATTTTTGATCACAGTCTCAATTTCAGTGCTTGTGATTGGTCTGTTTATATTTTCTATTTCTTCCTGGTTCAGCCTCGGAAGGTTGTGCTTTTCTAAGAATTTGTCCATTTCTTCCAGGTTGTCCATTTTATTGGCATAGAGTTGCTTGTAGTAATTTCTCATGATCCTTTGCATTTCTGCAGTGTCAGTTGTTACTTCTCCTTTTTCATTTCTAATTCTATTGATTTGAGTCTTCTCCCTTTTTTTCTTGATGAGTCTGGCTAATGGTTTATCAATTTTGTTTATCTTCTCAAAGAACCAGCTTTTAGTTTTCTTGATCTTTACTATTGTTCCTTCATTTCTTTTTCATTTATTCCTGATCTGATCTTTATGATTTCTTTTCTTCTGCTAACTTGGGGTTTGTTTGTTCTTCTTTCTCTAATTGCTTTAGGTGTGAGGTTAGGTTGTTTATTTGAGATGTTCTTGTTTCTGGAGGTAGGATTGTATTGCTATAAACTTCCCTTTTAGAACTGCTTTTGCTGCATCCCATAGGTTTTGGGTTGTTGTGTTTTCATTGTCATTTGTTTCTAGGTATTTTTTTATTTCTTCAGTGATCTCTTGGTTATTAAGTAGTGTCTTGGCTAACCTCCATGTATTTGTATTTTTTCCAGATCTTTTTCCTCTGATTGATATCTAGTCTCATAGCATTGTGGTCAGAAAAGATACTTGATACAATTTCAATTTTCTTTATTTTACCAAGGCTTGATTTGTGATCCAAGATATAATCTATCCTGGAGAATGTTCCATGAACACTTGAGAAGAAAGTGTATTCTGTTGTTTTTGGATGCAGTGTCCTATAAATATCAATTAAGTCCATCTTGTTTAATGTATCATTTAAAGCTTGTTTCCTTATTTATTTTCATTTTGGATGATCTGTCCATTTTGACTTGGTTGTAGAAATTGAAATTTAATAACGTGTTTACATGACAATGATGTGATATAGTATGATTTGGTTTCCCTTCCTGCACAGATTTTGTTTTCTTTGATGTTTCTAGTTTTCTTTCCTGCCCCCCAAATTATATACGTTTACTAAACTTTTTATGTTATTCCAGATTATCAAGAATATCATTAACTCCTGACCTCCTTTATCTCTAAATAAGTTCTCTTCTGGAACTTCTGTTCTCTGAAGCATTCCGTATTGAATGTTTTCTATTAGCTTCCTTCCCTGCTTTCTATATTTGGAGCCACTTTTTTTTCCTAGTTCCCATGTTGTCTTCTTTCTTGTATTACTCCCTCATTTTGCTGATACACATCCTCAAGTAACTTCCTAAGAAAGAATATATGGGAAATAAATTTCCCAGATCTTATCTGAAGATCACATCTGAAAATATTGTTATTCTACCCTCAGATTTGATTGTTTAATTTAAAAAAAATGTCTTCTGTCCTATTCTTGTGTTGTTCTTTCTGCTGTTCTTATTAGGATGCATGCTGTTTTTCTTGATTGATCTTCTGTGTCTTATTTTTTTATGTCTCTTTCTGTACTATACTCTGTGAGACTTTATTTTGCCTTCTAACATTTATGTTGAATTTTTAATTGTTACTCACTTTCAATTTACAGGAGCTCTTATTTACTTGTTCATTTGTTCTCCTATGGGTCTTCCCCACCCCCACCCCCACCCCCACCCAGCATCTTGTTTTTTTTTTATGGGTATATTATCACTTGAGTCTTTCTGAGGATACTAACTAGGTTTTTGTTTTGTTTTGTTTTTGTTTTTTAAGTTCTTCTTAAGAACTTAAGAGAGAGAGTTAAACTGACTAGACTTCGTATGAACTCAGGGATAATTCAGTGAATTTTGTACTTCTTTTAAGGCTTAGTTACTCAGTTCAAGAAATGTGAGTTTTTTCAGGGAGAGAAGACCAGCATGAAGGGTTAGCCTGTCTCCAGAATAAAGTCAGAGCTCCCTGATATTCTAGACCTTTTGCAGTCTGGTCTGCAGGCTCACCTCCTGCTCATTCATCTTCCTGGCTGCCCTGTGTGTACACCAGTCTGCTCTATGTCCTGTGCTGCCCGACCTTTGCTCATGCTGGGTCCTCTGCCTGAAATTTTCTGTTCTTCCCACAGCCTCTTACGTTTACCAGAGGCAGGTGTCATATTTTCAGTTCTCTATCTATTTTTGTGTCATCTGTGGCAGGTACATTTTAGGCATTCAAAATGTTTAAGTGAATATTACTCATCCTTCCAGACGAGAGCAACTTCCACTGTGACCACTCTGAGACACAGTCCTTTACCTCCCTCGAACAGAGTTAAGCATTTCATGCCCTGTTTAGTTAGTTGTATGCAGGCCTATTTGTTCTGGTAAGTTCCCGAAGGGCATGGACCATACCTTGTCAAGCTGGATATCCCAGGGTTTTGCATTGTGCTTGATATCCAATGGGAACTTGAAGTATTTGTGCATATATGGGAAGAGACAGAGGGAAGGACTGGTTGTGTATTTTTACTAAAGGCATATTTATAAGATTAGCAGGTTTGCAGTTTCACTTCATGACGGTGCTGTTTTCTGTTCCTTTTCAGTATATCAAAGCATTCCCAAGAGTACATTAAGAGTAACTTACTGTATTACTCATCACAATAGATATGTACACAGATGTGTATCTTCAGCAAAGAGAAAGAAATTGAACAAATAAGAAGTGATAGGCACTCTGTAAATTTAGCCAGGGGTTAGAACTTTGAAGCTGTGCGTATTCGTAAAATGAATCCCTCTAGTTGAAGTCCCTGCTCAGACTGACAGTAAGCGTAGCTTCCATTGCTAATAAATAAGTAAGTAAGCTCTTCTTTCATTTTAATTCTGCTACTTCCGACTGTGGAACCAATATTGTTGTTTTATCTGATGCTGAATCTCTGACCTATGAGGCTCAGGTTGGCTGCAAGTGCTGTAGCCCATGGGGTCAGCAGTGCCCACATCACCACACCCAGGGGTTCTCAGTGAGGAGTCTTACTTCCACTACACAGCTGAGCTCTGACTACTTGGAGTAAAAGGGAATTCTGAGTAGGAAATGAAGGAGCCACAGCACCCACCTTAGATTGGGGAGCCAGGTGTAGGATCCCAGGTGACCCTGAAGGCATCTGCAGGCTGGGTGAGGTATGCAGCCGTGCTCTTCCAGCAGGAAGGGGTGGATGAGCACCCCACCACCTAGTGACCATCTGCTAGTTCCCTCTCGTGTCCACTGTCAGAGGCTCAGGTGCGTGGGGTCCATCTGGCTGAGGTAAGGTCTCTCTTGGCGGGGTGGGGAGCCACTGCTACAGCCCCTTTAGCTGTCAGCTTTCCTGGTGGTAGAAACCACCAAGCAGAGACATCACCTTTCACCAAGATTGCTCACACTGGAAGGGGCTGCAGCAGATTGTGAGGGCACAGTGAGGTAGGGACCGTCCTTTTGGACCACCAGAAAGGAACAGGTATCCAGGTACGCTGTGTAGCTGGAGCACTGCAGAGAGTCTTCTTAAAGCTGGTGGCAGCTAAGCTGCCCACTCGAATCTAAAAGCTTTTGAATGTTTGCAAGTGTTAATAAACAAACCAAATGTCGGAAAAAAGAGTAGATTATGGTATTTAGCTATTCTTCCTGCCTCTCCTTCCTCTATTCCTTCCCACGTAGACAGGAAAGGATGGTTACCCATATTGTGCATAAACTGCAAATGCTGTACTAGAACAAAATTAACCTCCCAATTAAATGAGGACATTACATGTTACCATTATTCCACTCCACATAGTGTACATATATAAACAAGACCCCCTCCGGTTTACAACAAAAGAAGGGTCTGTATGTGTGTTCTTTCATTCCTTTTTTTGGTGGGGGGAAGGTGTGGAAGCAGTGATTATTCTGTGGAGAGGAGAGAGCCAAGCCAAAATAATGATTATATTTAAGTTCTGGATATTATTTGCTTAAGGTCTTGAAAAGAAAAGAGGGACACTTGATTTCCTGAGCACAAAAGGTATCGAAGACTTTTGATCTTTAAAAATGTGGAAAGTGGTGAGAACACGCTAAGCAGCCCAACATATCTGGCTTACTTAATCCCTGCATCACAAGTGAATGGTGGGCCCGTGCTCCGTGAAAGAGCTCTGAAATGTGCTTTCTGTGGCTCCGTGATTTCAAAATTAGTAAGAAAGTTTTTGTCCTTGCCAGCATCTTGATCAGGTTCTACGGAGCCCTAGCATGAGGAGGGTCTAGTCATTTCTTTACGGAGAGGAAGGCTCTCTGGTGTGTGTATTCCAGGAGGCAACCTGCTGTCCCCTTGCCTTTCTAAGAAGGCCTTCTCCTCCAAGGATCAGCAAATATTAATCAGGGTGAATTAGGTCAGTTTGTAGCTTCTGTCCCAAAGACTGACAGGGCCAAGATGCTGGATGGAGTGCAGAAGAAATTACTTTTGGATTCTCTCTGGCTCCACATTACCAGCATAATCTCATGGAGATGAAAAATTAGGACTTGAGTATGTCTTATAGAAATCACTGGATTTCTGCCGAAAACGCTGGTTGGTTGGTTAAGCATGCTTCCTTTGGAGTATAGAAACCTCAGCATTTGCATTCCAGATATTCAGTTCTAAAGCTCTGTTCTTCTGTATTCCTCAGAGGGCCATTTTGGAGGGAAACAAAAATACCTGGATTGGTTATTATTTATGTCCTCATTGAATCTCAACTAATGTCTTGCCTCATGTGCCCTTTTCTTTTCTCCTTCCCCTTCTTCTTCTTTTTTTTTTTTTTTTTTTTAACAGATACTAATTTTGTGTTGGGGAATGCCCAGATAGTGGACTGGCCCATCGTGTACAGCAATGATGGATTTTGCAAGCTGTCTGGCTATCACAGGGCGGAAGTGATGCAAAAAAGCAGTACCTGCAGGTATTTATGTTTGGGGTTCTGTTCAACACTCTATCATGGTATCTTTTTGGAAAAAGAAAATGGCTTACTCAGCTTGGGAATTTCCTTTCATGCAGCGTTCATTCAGGAATATTTATTGCACTATCATCTCTAGTTCACACACTGTACTGGAAAATCAAAGAAGATCTAAAACATAGTCCCTACAACTAATGAATTTACAGTCAGTGAGATGGGAGAAAACCTAGAAAAACTCAGGAAAATCATTTTATCAATAAAATGTGAACTCAAAATTTTATGAGGTTTTAGATGGAAATTATGTGAAAGTTAGAAGATTAAATAAAATCAATGAAAATGAAATGGATGATTTTAGATGATTA
Source organism: Balaenoptera borealis (assembly GCF_965194805.1). Lineage (NCBI taxonomy): Eukaryota > Metazoa > Chordata > Mammalia > Artiodactyla > Balaenopteridae > Balaenoptera > Balaenoptera borealis. The sequence continues at coordinate 40,049,178 of NC_138860.1, read as the reverse complement.
AATTAATTTTAAAACATGTATGGCTGTTTTTTAAGAATAAACACCATGTTGGAGACAAGGGCCTTGTTCATAGGGCTTTTCATCAGAAAACGAGAAGAGAACCATGTCTTGCTGCCTTGCTGCTGTCACATCTCTCTCTGATCACTGACTCAAAGGCAGAAGCAAAGGGTGCTGTGCAGCGTGTGCCTTTGACAGGGTTACTAACCAAGCAGCGCCCTTGGGCCGTGGCACCAGAAAAGCTCTTTTAGAGCATCTTCAAGGTGTCATGCGGAGCATGTGGCCTGGACCCTGTGCTGCCCCAACAGGGTCTTGGCTCCACAGCCTTTGTCTCCTCTCGCTCCTCGCCTTCCTCAGAGTCTTCTGTCTTCAGTGGTGTTCGCATGCAGTGGAATCATTTTCCTAAACCTGCTACACCCAAAAGTGAACTCATCTCCAAAGGGTGGAAAAACCCATCTGACCCAGTCATAGTCTTTGGTTCTCAGAAGTTGCATTTTCTTGGTATTAAATCAGCCAAGTAACTCATTTGGTGAAAAGTATTAAATGTTTTGAAAATATTATCATTTTTCTTAACTTTTAGGTTTTTGGGACTGGGAAATGGAAAATTTAAGATTCCCTCAAAGGAGAGGGGTGGGATAGGGAGGGTGGGAGGGAGACACAAGAGGGAGGAGATATGGGGATATATGTATATGTAGAGCTGATTCACTTTGTTATAAAGCAGAAACTAACACACCATTGTAAAGCAATTATACTCTAATAAAGGTGTTAAAAAAAAAAAGATTCCCTCAAAGGTTTAAAAATTATGACTCAAGTATTATGATAGAATTCTCTTATATTCTTGGTGTGCTGTTATCCTCTTAAGTATCTGTGTATCTGCATCTATGTCTCCATCTGTACGTGCATGTACACGTACACAATCAGAGCACACTGGGAGTGAGCTTTGCTTTTTCGTGTGACTTGAGCAACCTTTCCTTACCTTTCTTGCTTCTTATTGGCTATAATCAGACACTTTAAGAAAATCAGATAAGAGAACTGGATAATTTAGCCAACTTTCTTTTACGCACAACTCTAAGAAACTTATTTAATTCCCTGAAGGTGTCCCTTCTCTAGAAGGAAAGTAAACATGCCTTTGTGTTAGCCACATCCCTAATTGCTCAGGAGCCTTTTGGCTTATTTCTTGCATTGCAGGCATCTGAAATCTAATGTCCAGACAAAGGAAATTTACACCTACCACTAAACTACAACTTGAAAAAGTATGTAAGAGTAAGGAAAGCTGGGCATAATTATGGCACTTCATTTATTTGAAGACTCCACTTTGCAGGGATTGGTTTTACCTTGTGAAGGACATTGCCAGCCTATACACCATCACATAAGTTGAGGTCACTTATCTAGCAAATCCATTCAGAAAGGGAAAGTGGGAGGAAGCTAAAAAGGCCTTAGAGCAAAACTGGCTAAGTAAAATGGTTATAGAGCTTAAGTTTTTACCTCCTAGGAGAAAGAAATCCTCTTGTTCTCAGGCATGGCCAATTTAGTCTTGATCTATCCTTCTTTTTAAAGGTAATTCACCAAGCTCGGTTATCTGTTTTCCTGGTTTATAGATGAAGAACACAGCCCCAAAGCAGAGTACTACATGAGATGGGCACACAGGGAACCACAGATAATAGCATCTCTCAGTGGGCTGGGAAGGGACGTGATAACAAAAGTGACACAGAATTCATAAAGTCAATAGCTAGGGCACTTTTCTTGCAGGGTGCTGGAAATTGGAAGCTCACAGTAAGCCCACGCCTGTTCCAGTATCAAGCTGAGCATGGCGCTTGATTTGGTGGTTCAGGAATTGTGCTTGATAACTTCTGAGGTTCTTGTTAGTTCTGAAATTCTGTGATTCTATGATTCAAGTCATCAAGAAAAAGCTAAATTGCACAGTTAGGTATGCGCAGTTTTAGAAGATGGGTTGTGTATTGTTTGGGAACCCATGCCACTGCTTCTACACATTACATAAGCCTTGAGGGCTAAGCATGGCTGTCCTTGTTGGTGTCGTCTGAAGGCCTGGGGAGGGCGGGGGACATGCTTGGGGGTCCATGGGCAGCCTTTGTTGGAGGACTGGCTTTTCCAGCCCCATTGAGGGATGGCTTCTCTCCTCTCACGTTTTGTTAGTGTCGCTCAGCCTAGTTGTTGGGAATGTTATCCCATTCCTAGAGGGAAAAACCTTGGTCTTCAGACCATATTCAGTGTGTGGACCCAAGAAAATGGACAGTCCTGGCAGCTTTCCTGCCTCTGCTGAGAACCAGTGTTAGTAGGCAGAAGCTTCTGCTATCCAGAGGTTTTCTCTAATATTTTTTTCAGGCTGCTTATTTACCCTGTTAGTTTACTTTTCTCCAAATGTGAGGAGTGTGGAGATGTATTAGAAAGAATTTGTAGAATTTTGTCATCTTGATTTATTCAACCCAGAGCTCTTTTTTCTTTCTTAGTGGTGGGGTAGGAAAAAGAGCTGCACAGACAGTGGCTGAGTCTTCTGTTTGCTGAATCTTCTTTTCCTTCCTTAGCTACAGTATGTCTTGATGTTTAGAGCATCAAATTGCGCCCTTTTTCTTGTTTGGGTGGTGACCTTTTGTAGGTTTTTTTTCCTATTCTTTTGTTTAATTTGTTAGGAATTAGAAGAGGAAAAATTTGTGGTCCAAATTTATTCTGCCATCCTTCTCAGGACGTCTCTCAGAGTTGTATTTCTAAAATGCAGATCTCATTATGTAACTCTTTTGCCTGAAACCCTCCAGTGGCCCTCCCTGCGTTGCTTTCGGGATAAAGTTTAAATGACTTCACCTGACCTGTAATGCCATGGTCTCCTCCATGATTTGGCCCCTGCTTACCTCTCCATATTACCTGTTGCTAATTTTCCCCTTACTGTCTACATTCCAGACATACTGAACTGAACCGTATTCAGGTTCCAGAATTAACCTTCCTCTCACCTCTGTGCCTTTGCACATGCTTATCTTTTACCTAGAATGTTCCTTTCCCTCCTTTTCTCAGCAGATTTCCACCTGCTCTTTAGATCTCTTTTGTTCTTGCCTCTGGGAAGCCTTTTCTGACTACTCAGACAGTGCTCTGTGCCTATTCTTCGTGCTGTAATTCCTTATGTGTTGGTCATACTGTTCTCTAATCTACTGTTTTCTAGTGTGTCTCATTAGACTGTCAGTTTTGGGGGGACAGGGATGGAGTCTTGATTCCAGCTCAATCAATAAATTGTTTTTGATTGAACAAATGTCTTCATTGTGTGTGTGTGTGCGTGTGTTCCACAGTGCATAGCACAGTGCTGGGTATAGAGCAGGTATGTAGCAGATGCTTGTAGAATAATAAATACTTGTTCATCTAACTTGGACTGTTTGGTTGCTTTGCAGTTTTATGTACGGGGAGCTGACTGATAAAGACACCATTGAAAAGGTGCGGCAAACATTTGAGAACTATGAGATGAATTCCTTTGAAATTTTGATGTACAAGAAGAACAGTGAGTATTCAGACCATTCTGAACCATACCTTGATGTGCTTGGAAGAGTGAAATATCTCCTCTTTCTCTGTTGCTGTCTTAGGTTTTCTTTTCTCCCATCAGCTAAATGTTGTTCCTTGTAGCCAGTGTGTATGTTGGGGTAAATGGTATGGATTGATGAGTTACTGTTCTGCACAGGAGCATTTGTACTTGTCACTAACCAATTAAGACTTCTAGATCTCTTTTCTGCCCAGAGTTAGTGTTTTTCCTATTGGTTTCCTTATGTTGAGTTGTTGGCCTAAGGCACTTGTAGACTTTAAGGCTTCTTAGGTGGGGAGGGAGGAGGTGGGTTAGAATCTCTGCCCAGTTCACCTTTGTATCTATCTCCCTTTAGCACTTAGCACAGTGGGTAACACCAGTAGATGCCCAGTTAAGAGTTTCTAAATAAAATTTTGTTTCCCTGGTGACCCCAGTATTCTGTCAGAGACAGTATTAATCAAATTAATACTGTAATCACTGTTAGTCAAAATGTATTGTTAATTTGTATTTGCTTTGTGTATAATAACTTCCACAAGTATATTAATGAAGAATCTAGGTCAATAGTTATACACAAGTGTAGAACTTGCTTTCTCTTAGCAGTTTCCTGTTGAATGGAGATTAATTGTATTGGAAGTATGGAAAGTGGGCTGTATGGAAACACAGCCATAGCAGGGCTGCAGAGGTGTTGAAGAGTGCTTTGTTTTTTTAATTTAATTTAATTTTTATTTATTTATCTACTTCTGGCTGTGTTGGGTCTTCGTTGCTGTGCGCGGGCTTTCTCTAGTTGCATCGAGTGGGGGCTATTCTTTGTTGCGGTGAGCGGGCTTCTCATTGCAGTGGCTTCTCTTGTTGCAGAGCACGGGCTCTAGGCACGCGGGCTTCAGTAGTTGTGGCTTGTGGGCTCTAGAACGCAGGCTCAGTAGTTGTGGCGCACGGGCTTAATTGCTCCGCGGCATGTGGGATCTTCCCGAACCAGGGATCGAACCCATGTCCCTTGCATTGGCAGGCAGATTCTTATCCACTGTGCCACCAGGGAAGCCCGAGTGCTTTGTTTTTAAAAACACTATTTGGTTGTAAGGAATCCTGTTCTTTATATGTAGGATTGAACTAAGTAGGTCATTGGTTCACTAGAACATTTCCAGAGTGGCCCAGGTGGCGCGTTAGGATAAGTGTTTATTTTGGTGGTGTTCAGGATGATATGTTTTGCTCTGGAAAGCAGTGGGCACATGTGGCTTTTATCTGGAAGCAGCTGGGACTTTTTTTCAGTCTGGAGTGTTGGTGCAGGCAACTGAGAGGACTCTTTGCTTGGTGGCCAGTGCAGACGCTGAGCTGAGAGATTAGCTTTGGGCATCAGCAACTCTGAGAGGGTTGGTTCTGCGCTTTCACACTAGAGTTGCTGCCTTGCTCCATTTCACCTCCTCAGCTAGTAGGTCTAGTTCCTACCTCGAGACCTACCCTAGTTCCTACCCTGAGACATTTTGCCAAATAGGCCTGAGAGGAATGAGGTGAAAGACTGTGACTGGCTCTGTGCCAGCCCTTCCTCTGCGGGGGACACAACTCAAAGCAACAGCTGTTCCCAGGAGCACGCCAGCAGTGCCTTCTCATGGGAGGAGGGGCTCTGCCGTGTGCCCAGAGCTAAGGGAGTGAGTTAAAGGTTTCCCACACTGGTAGCTTTGTGTCCTGAACAGTGTGGATTTCCCCACGTCACAGAGTACTAATCAGGTAGGCGTATCGCAAAGATAATGCCTTGCGTTTATATTTTGCTTCAGAGTTTTCAAGCTTCATTAGACTATGCATTTAACTTGCTCAAAGTCAACTATACATGTTGAGCATAAAAGGGAGAGAGAGGGAAACATAATTAAAACTGAATTAGTGATTCTACTTGCTATTCTCTTCAGTGGGCATGTACCCCAGAGTGAGTATGAGATGGCAGGGGGGGATCTGCTGTTCCCTCAGCTGCCTCGGGGGCTGAAGGCCTCGTATTTTGAGTACCTCATCGCACTGCGGGTGATTCTGGTACTTCCGGTTCTGTACATTAGGTAGACATGGCCTAGGTATGGAAGCCAGTCAGTTCAACTGATGTTTTTTTATCAAAGAATTGGCATCTCTTCCCTCCCTGGAGGTTGTGGCGGGCTTATTGAGAGAGACGCATGCCAGTCTCCAGAGTGGCATGTCAGCCTGGGCATGGACTCTACTTCATGGGTGATGTGAAGGCATTCTCAAGAGCAACTGTGGTCATATGCAACTTCTACCTTACCCTCTGATTTTAGAAAATACACTCTGTGGAAGGTATGACGCCACTTTATTTAAAAATGTTGAGGGAGCCCTGTGAAGTAGTCATGGCTGACGTTACGTATCTCCATTGTATAACAAGGTAAATTCCTCACCCGAGGTCATGCAGAGCCAGGACCTGGTTTCCAGTGCTTGCTCCATGGCTGTTCTTTCCAGACCAGGTTGGTTTTAGTCGGGGCACAAGGCAGGGCCACCACATATGGTGGTGCAGGCTATACCCTGCATGGGGGCAACCAGAAACCAGTTTGCTTGCTAGGTCCTCAGTGCACCCTGGCCTAGAATTGCATCTGTGCTGAGGGAGGAACTTCTCTTTCTAATTTGCACAAGGCTGTCCAGTGGGCTGGCAGGGGTTTCGTCCAAGGCTAAGCCTGTCCATAAAACATGAAGCAGAAATGGATGCAGATAGTGTTGGTTTCTTCCTAGGAACCGGTTCACTGTCCCCAACTCCTCCAAATCCACCCTCACCTGAGGAATTTAGAAACTTTAAGTTATTTTTTAAGCCTGGGTATTTTACAGTTGCACCAAATTCTATGTTTTTGTTAATGGCTTTTTATTGACCAACCACAGGCATACCTCAGAGATATTGTAAGTTCGGTTCCACAAATTTTTTGGTTTTCCAGTGCATGTAAAAGTTGTTATAGTGGTATACTGTAAACATAACTGTCTATTAAGTGTGCAGTAGCATTATGTCTATAAAAAACCAATGTGTATGCCTCAATTAAAATTAATTAATTAATTTTTTGCTAAAAAATGCTAATCATCATATGAGCCTTCAGTGAGTTGTAATCTTTTTGCTGTAGAGGGTTTGAAATATTGTGAGAATTACCAATTCACATTACCAAATGTGACGCAGAGACATGAAGTGAACAAATGCTGTTGGAAAAATGGCGCCAATAGACTTGCTCAATGCAGGGTTGCTACAGACCTTCAACTTGTTAAAAAAAAAATGTGTTGTCTGTGAAGCGCAATAAAGCGAGGTCTGACTATACTCTGTCAGACACTAGGCTTGCTGCTAGGAATGTGGTTACAAAAAGACAGACCCAGCCTCTGCTCCCACAGCATTTGCAGGGGTCGGGGGCGGCATCATAGTATAGAGCTGTAAGTGTTTTGATGGTGACACCACATGGAGGGTGTCCCTTCACCCTAACTTAGGAGGTCAGGGAAGGAAGTCTTCCTAGGAGGCAGGAAATTCATGCAGAAACTGGAGGATAACGGGGAGTTAGGCAGAGAGAAGGGCAAAGAGTATCCCAGGCTGATGAAAGGCATGTGGAGAGGGCAGTAGGGGAGAGCAGCACTGACATTTGAAGAGACCCAAAGCAGGACTCCTCAGACTTTGACAGGATATATAACATCACCTACAAATCAAACAAAATATATATTTGTATTCAGTAGGTCTGCAGAAGGGCCCGAGATTCTGCTCCAGGTGATGCTAATGCCGCTGGTCCAAGAATCACACTCTGAGTAGCAGGGACAGAAAGCAGCTGCAGTGAAGGCTGACTTCCACGCTTACAGGGTGCATCTATAACCAGCTGGATCCCCTGCACCCAGCACAGTGCCTGACCCAGAAGGTGTTCCACCTGAACTCATGGAGTAATTAAATAAATCTGTAAATGAATGGGTCACCAGTGTAGCTGGAGAGGTTGAGAAGGGCCCATCACGCAGCCACGTTAAAGAGTTTAGAATTTGTCTTAAAAGCAGAGGTGGTGGGGACAGAGGGTGGGGTGAGAGGCGTTGAGTGGTTTTAAGCAGGGTTAAGTGTGTAATAATAAGATTTTCATTTCAGAAAGATGACTCCCTTAGAGAGTGGAGATGGAATGCATCACAGGAGACCAGAGGTGGGAGACCTGTTAGGAATCACCGCGGTGGCAAGATGATTGTGGCCTGCTGGGGGAGGGGTGGGGAAGAGGCAGCTGAGAAGGAGAGGTGTCCGGGGAAGTGGGAGGAGGCTGAGCCTAGGGACTTGCCAGTGGAGCCCACTGACTGGCAAGTGTCTAGCACACAGCCCAGCCCAGAGGAGGCGCTCGGCACATGTTTGCTGAGTGACTTTGAAAGGAACTTGACAATTACCAAGAAACAGATGAGTGACCCAGGGGTATGTGATTCAGAGTGAGGGCTTCGGAGCCAAGGAGCAAGCCTTGTGGGGCTGAACTGACCAGCTGGCCCGGGAGGAGCAGACTGAACAGAGATGGATGGGAGGAGAGAAAGGAGGAGGCAGGTTTGCTGCTACTTTCACAATTTGTAGTTCAATAGATTGAAACTTTCAGCATTTTAAAGCAGTATGGAGTCCCGTGGGGGAAATGCCACCCCATTTGAGATTTTAAAATGTGAAATGTCATCATTTAAAGGAATGTTTTTTTTCTTTTTTCTCTGATTTTTAAATTAATGCATTTTTACTATGGAGAACACATATGAAGGCTTAAAGAAGAAAATCAATCACCCTAAAGACTCAAAGACTTGGAGAAATACTACCAGCCTATTAACATTTTGGTGTTTTTGTCTTGCACGTGTTACATAGTTGAGACTTTGACATGTATGCAATTTGAAATTGTACATTTATTTAATTTTTTTATCATAAAAATATCCTTATCATTAAAATTCCCCATAAACATAATTTAGAAGGAATTTTATTAACAGTTCCTTTATTGTTGGGTATTTATGAGGCTCTAAACTTTCTTGATTAAATATAATGTTGAGGTGAAGATCTTCGTGCAAAGGTATTAGTCAACATTGTGAAATATTTCCTAGAAGTTGAAAATTACTGTGTTAAAGAATGTGAACCAAGGTTCCTGAGACATTTTGCCAAATTGTGTTCCAGAATTGAACGCATTTCGAAGTTCACTTGCAGACTGTGAGTGTCTGACTCATTGAATTGCTCTAGCACCGAATAGTATTATTTTTAAATGATCAGACTGCCTATAATTACATTTTTTTGTTTAATGAGTATTTTTAATGCTAATGAGACTGAAGTATTTTTCCTATTTAGTATCCATTTAAAATTACTTTTTTATGTTAATTGTTCAGATTCTTTGCCCATATGTTCTATTTAATTCTTGTGATTTTCTTATTGATTTTTTTATAAACTCTGAATAAATTGTTTTGATTCCTCCCCCTCCCATTCTTTAGTATTTACACGGATGGATAACTTTGTAGAAAGGATCCGCTAGTGATAGGCATTCATGTTTATTTTACCTTTTGGGGAGTTGGAAGTAATTAGCAGAAGGCTTCATGGTGTGTTTTGGAATGAGTGTGTGTAATACTATTACCTATCTTGGAGACTGGCTTATTTGAAAGGTTTCTTTCTATCTATTGGCCAGTCTGACCATTAAACCTGGGCATTTTGGAATTGCTATATATTTTGTATTGTGACTTAACTCATTCTCAGTATGCTGGATAATTTTCTTATATCAATGACAGTCATCATTCATGAGCTCATTCAGCAAATATTTAGGTGGCCACTTTTGGGCTGGCCAATTAGCTTTTCCATTTTTTTTTTTTTTTTTTTTTTTTTTTAAATTTTATTTATTAATTTATTAATTTATTTATGGCTGTGTTGGGTCTTTGTTTCTGTGTGAGGGCCTTCTCCAGTTGCGGCGAGCAGGGGCCACTCCTCATCGCGGTGCGCGGGCCTCTCACTATCGCGGCCTCTCCCGTTGCGGAGCACAGGCTCCAGACGCGCAGGCTCAGCAATTGTGGCTCACGGGCCCAGTCGCTCCGCGGCACGCGGGATCCTCCCAGACCAGGGCTCGAACCCGTGTCCCCTACATTGGCAGGCAGATTCTCAACCACTGCGCCACCAGGGAAGCCCAGCTTTTCCATTTTTTGAACAAGAAAGTTAAGAAGTATCAGCCCTGAGTGAAAGCAGTCCACCCTCTGGATAACACCCCCCAGCATTTGACTGATTCCACAATTCATGGTGTGGCTGGGGGCCCCGGTTTGGGAGCTGTGGATCAGAGAAGCCCAGGGAAAGGCAGCTTAGAGCAAGAGAAGCTGCCGGCTAAGTCCTCATTGATTACCTACTGCAGGCCTGTGGGTTTGAGCCAAAGAGATCCACATATAAGAAACCGACTCTGCCTTTGAGGAGGTGACAATCTGTTGTGAAGACAAATCTAATAGGAAACAGTCGTCTTTTGCCTATTTTACCAATAGATTGTCTTTTACTTATTCAGTACAAGAAGCTGCTTATATGTGAGGGATATTGATCCTAAATCACACACATATTGAAAACAATTTTGCCTATTAAAATTTTTTCTCTTTAATTAAAGACTTTTTAAATACCATATAGAAGTAAAAAATGTTTGTCAGTCTTTTCCTTTATGGTTCTGACCTTTATATAATACTTAGAAAGCTCTTCTCCTTACCTAAATAATAAAAATATTCTTCCATTTTTCCTTCTGTTACTTTTATAGCACTATTTATTATCATCCAGCTCTTTCTTTCCAATTTGAAATGCTCTTTTTAAATATGCTAAGTTCTCACACATTCATGGGTTTGTGTCTCTCCTCTTTTTCCTTGTGTAACTTATTAGCTACGTGAGTTTGGTTAAAATGCTTTCCCACTTGGGTTGTCCATATTTAAATTGGGGAAAATGTCACAGTAGCAATTCCACTTCACAGAGTTGTTGTGAAAGGTAAACCATGATGTGTCAGGGTTTGGCCCCATTGGAAGCACTCAGTAAATGATATTATTGTCTTCATTATTGCTTGTTTTAGGGTCATTGCCAATGGCTCCTAGTTACTATAGTAGGTAGTCCCTGTCATACGTTTTTTTCTTCAAAGATTTCTTGGCTGTTCTTCTACCTTTAATTTTCTGTTTGAATTGAATGTCAATTCATCAAGCTCTGAGAAAAACAAATGAAAAAAGGAACAATTGAGATTCTGATTGAAATTGCATTAAATTTATATATTAAAAAGGGAGGTTTGACATCTTACAGAATTGATTCTTTTAATCTACAAACAGTGTAACTCTCTCCATTTATTGAGGTTTTGCTTTTTGCCCTTCAATCAAATTTAAATTACATGGAGGCTTAAGCATTGAATTTTCTAGCTTTTCCCTTGTTATGGTTGAGATTGGTCCTTTTCCTTCTGAACAGGTGCAGGCAGCTTTGGAGTTTCATTAAACACCTTAAGATACATTCTCTTTTAAAGTCATACGAACACCCCTGTGAGGTGAGATTGAACATTTTAACCTTATAGGTAAAGAATTTATAAGGAAGGAAGAAAGGAAAGTAATAGTTTTAAATATCTGTGTATCATCATACATTTTAACTTAGTCTAAAGTAGGTCTATTATTCCCATTTTACAAATAAGGAAACTGATTCTGAGAGAAGTTAAAGTAGTGTGGCCAAGACATAAAATACATGAAGAGATAGAGCTCAAACGCACGGCTTGGGATTCTGAATCAGATGTTCTAATGGCCAGTGGTCACTACTTTCCCCCTCATGCTCTCTCATCCTCTCTACACTTGTCATTTGTCTCAATAAAGTTGACTCAAATCCTATTGGTCTGTTTCCTGGGGCTAACTGCCATTCTCTAGTCTAGTTTCTGGACCCATCTGAATGGCCCAGCACATGCAACCCTTCTCAAGAGCCAATCACAGTGGCTTGGTCAGTTCTGTTGCTGTCAAACGTGGCCTGGATGCCTGGCTCTAGAGAGTACCTGGGAGGAGGTCCAGGGTAGGAGGCCAAAAATTCTCTCATACACCTGAGCCTTGCTGTTTTGTTATCTGACTGTTGTGGTTGAGAAACCCTATAGCCAGGTTAGGTTGTCAGGTTAATTACTGCATAACCCGAGGGAGCTACATAAGGGATGACCATCGCAGAGTGACCAGAAGGAGGAGCCTGACCTGGAACTCCCCTTCTACTGGGCATCCTCATCCAGGAGAGAGCTGCAGCCTTTGCCATCAGTAGGATGTGTTTCTCCTGGATTTGTGTATTGATCTGCCTTTAATAGAAAATTTATCATTGACCCTTTGTTCTTTTTTGCAGAAACAGGGCATTAAGTACTTGCTTTTCTTGGTTTTTCCCAGAATTTCAACCTCTTCCTGATTGTGTGTGTGTGTGTGTGTGTGTGTGTGTGAATATTTGTGCATTCATTGTCTCTCTTGTATCCTGATGGAATGGATGCTGCTGTAGAATCTGGGCTGTAGGAGAGGTCCCCGGAGGCCAACTGCTCAGGCGTCTGCCCCCGGGCAGGTCTTCATTTGAATGGAGCCAAAGGGTTCCTGAATATCCCTGGGTGCATCCAGAGGTGTGTAAGGGAAACTGGGTGGGTGGCGCTCTGGGCTCTGAATGGTTCGTGTTTGCTTGAAGGAACTGTTTCATGTACTGAGACTTTGAGTAATGTTTCATTAGTTAAAAACCCTTCGCTCTTAAAAAGTGAAAGGTTGAAATGACTGGTCTGTGCTATCTAAGAGGCACTCAGTCTTTTTTGGAAGAATTTCAGAAATGAAAATTTAAACCCATTCTTCATTCCTAGATTGTTTGGGTGTGACAATTTGGAAGAGAGGCAGGTCTGAGTAACTGTGAAGACACTGGAAGTAGGATTTATTTCTTTGAAACTCAGCAAGCATTCTTAGAGCTTGTTGAGTTTCACTGCTGCAGGCTGGTGCCTCCTGGGGTTGAGCATCGTAATGGCCTATGTGACACCCCATGGGTAGCACTGCATTGGATGCCATTAGAATAAGGGTGCAGGACCATCAGACAGAGGAAGTAGATCAGTTCTCCTGCCCTTGGAGTGCATTATGAATTATTTACAGAAATAGTCTTCAACTGTTAAGCTTTGAGGGGGCCCAATACATAGCACTTTCTTTTCCTGCCTGTGGTCAGAAACAATTGGGAGAGATACAGGAATCAGGCAAATGGAGGTTAAAATACCACCTTTATGACTAGTAAAGCAGATCCTAGAAAATGTAGTTTATATCTGTGGGCAGGTGAGTTTCTAAAAGTGAATCCTAGAATCAGACTTACCCACCCAACCCAGGTAACACCGGAGAACCACAGGCTTCTCCTCCTACCAGCCATCCCCCCTGCCCTTTGACTTCTCCCCTAACATTTATAGAATGGAGAAGTAGAGCAGAATGCACACTAATCTCTAAGCAGAGGAGGAGAAGTGGCCAGGCTACACATGTCCAATTCTTGTCCCCCAAATTGCCAACCCAGGGAAAAGACCTGGAGTGTTACACTGAAAGATGTCCCTCCACGAGGAAACACCAGTAGCAGAAAAGAGGTTCCTACCCTCAACAAGCCCAAGTGATCAGCCGGCGAGGAACTCTTAAAGTAATACATACTGACTCTATGAATTTTTGGCACGAGAAACATATTTAGATATTGAAATGGAATGATCAGAGTAGCATGCATTTAGTCAGGGAACATTTCTGGAAGGAAGCAATGGGCACAGTGTGGTGGAGAGAGGCACGTAGCTTTAAACAGATTGACCTGTTGAAATGGAGGAAAGTTCATGGGGAGCTTGAACTATGGTAAAATGAAAAAGGCCTCCCAATATGACAAATACAGTAGCTCTTGTGATCTGGGAGATGTGGGTTAGTGTCATCAGTCCTAGTAGTCATAAAGATTAGATGGCACAGTCCCAAGTGGAACAAGTTCATAGATATCCGGCCCAGCTGGTATAGCACAGGGGATGGCCCATAGGCGGCAGCTGTGAAGGGGATGGTCCTGGGGATTGCAGCAAGACGAGGCTTCTGGTGTTAGACAACATGAGTGGGGGGCCTCTCTTCTGATTTATTACTAGTTTGGTAAATTAGGAGTGCTTTCTCGTTTACCCAGCTGAGAGAATATTGTTTAATTTTCTTTAGAGCAAAAAGAAAATATTTTTTTTTCCTCTTTTTGTCTTACCAGCTAGGATACAACTGAGAGCTGTGGGTTTGTGGGCTCGACTGGTGTGATGCTTTCTTTTGAGTTTTCTGTTGCTTAATTGAAAGTGGCTTAAAACCCACTGCAGGTTCTGAGGAGGATACTGGGAGGAATAGTAACACAGACCTTCCAAAAACAGTGGATAACTCAGAGACCATATTCTTCTTGATTTTGGAACACTATGTGTGATTTTTTTTTTTTTTTTTTGGCCGCGCCAGTCAGCTTGTGGGATCTTAGTTCCCCGACCAGGGATCAAACCCAGGGCCTCGGCAGTGAAAGTGCAGAGTCCTAACCACTGGACCACCAGGGAATTCCCCTGATTTTTGTAAGGTGGATTTTCCTTTCAAAACACATTTTTCTTAGGGTGACACTATAATGTATTTGTCTTCTAAGAGTACCCAGAAACCAGCAGCTAAAAAGGGAAGGGGAAGTGGATAGAGGTTTAAAGTTAACTGTGGATGAATATATAAATAATCAAGATTTAAGGAGAATGTATTCCTATCTGATCCATTTGCTGCCTGTTTGACTGTACATTGTGGGGTTATTCATACTTACATATGAATAAGTGGTATAGTCAGATATATAATCTTATAATTGTTAAGTAAAATTGGTTAATCCTAATGTTAATCAGAGATGTCTCTCTGTCCTTGTTGTATAGTATAGAGTTTGATGTGATTGCAGGCAGAGAGACCCAGGTGACCTTTTGGGGATCTATTTCCATCTCCAGTATTCAGTGAGTTGTTTGCTTGCTATCTCCTAAAATAAAATATGTAAAATGCTGAGCACAGCACCTGGTGCATAGGAAGCTTCTCTAATACTTAACAACATGGGGAAATATTTACTGTATTTTAATTTGAAAATGGTTATAAAATAGTATGTAAAGCATTATCCCGGTTATGCAAAATTCAACAAATAGTTATTAAGTTCTTATATGCCAGATGCTGTTTTAGGAACGGGGATACAAGAACAAGATGGGGTGAACATACCATTGCTTTGTGCCCCATTTAATTTTGTATCACAGAAGAGACTGATAGATCTTGCTGTGATGTCCTCAATAGATAGAAAACATGTTTCTTTTCCTTCTTTTTTTTTTTTTTTTGTTTTTGGAAGCCAGAGACTGACTTTGTGCAGGTATTTCTCCACAGATACCTGAGTGAGTGACCTCTCTGAGAAGTCAGTCAGATGAGCCCTGCCCACCTTCTCCTTCTGTGGTTTAGGGCAGTGCTTTGGAAGAGCTCATTTATCCCCCAGTTTAGCTCAGGAGCAAGGATTGGAAGTTGAAACATTCATTGAGCTTCCTAAAGTACTAAGTAATCACAGCTGAAACCCACCTGGAAACTCCCTTTCTGGGGGAGCCTTTGCCAGGAGAATCATTGTGGTGATTCTTTTCCTTCCTCAGTGTGTCCTTATTTGCCATTGTATAGGACCTCTGGGATTTTTATTCTGGGGAGGGAGATTTAGAAACATAGTTTCTAGCCCATGGTCCATTGAGCCAAATTGATGGATTCCCAAGCTGAATTTTGGCACTGGGAGCTTTTAGCAATGGAAATTTGAGTTTCATGGTTGGCCGGCCATGGCTGGCAATACCCAAACTGGCCCCTACTGTTTACTTGTTCACTACATGGTCTAAGGTAAGTCTTAAGGTCTCTGTACCTTAGATCAGGAGGGATTTTCAACTCATTTTCTAATCATTTTACAAGGGTTAAGAAATCTGCACTTACAAAATTATTTGAACGGAGAAAACTCCCCACTGAGTAGTTACTATGGAAGCTTTTATTCCAGCAAGAGGAAAAATTAATGGTGTAAAACTCAGTCCCTGAAGGAATGAAACGATTCTAAAAACGAACTAATATTTGTACCTATTCATTCCCAAGTCTTTACTTCCATAGCCCCTCAAATGAGAATGCAAATTACTGACCAACCTTTTGGTATTTCTTTCAGGGACACCTGTGTGGTTCTTTGTGAAAATTGCTCCAATTCGAAATGAACAGGATAAAGTGGTTTTATTTCTTTGCACTTTCAGTGACATAACAGCTTTCAAACAGCCGATTGAGGATGATTCATGTAAAGGTTTGTAATTCTGATTTGTACAAATAATTTTATGCCTTTTTTATTTTTTTGCCTATAGTGTGACTCTCGTTACAGAGAATTGGAGGTTGCCAAGGCAATCTCTGCACGAGGATCAAGATTTAAACTTTAATTTGTGTTGGGTAAAGCATTGTATCGTTCTGGAATGTATTGAGGGAAAAGAAAGTGAGAAAAAAAAGCTTTGGTTAGGAAGGCATTTGAATCAATTTCATACCTTTGTAGATTAACCCTTTCCAAGTAGACAGAAGAAGGTAACTGAGCACCTCTGGTATTGTCAGAATCTTTGCAAGTTTTCACATGACAGATGTCAGTCACCCAAATGTGGCAATTCATGGTCACATTCATCTTATTTCTATATAAACTTCTTCAGATTTGACTGAGTTCTAGCATTTTAAGAGTGTTAAAGTAGATTTTAGTACATCTCTGCCTCCGTGGTTGGTTAAGTCTGTGACTGGTTAATTCATTGGAAACATGGCATTAATGAGGCCAGTAACATTCCCATATGGGTCATTTAATCAGCTCTGGGACCACATATTTTAGCACTCACCTCAGCCATATCACATGCATGTATGGTTTAAATAACACTGGGGACCTAGGAGAGGAGATGGCTCGGGATTTCTAGAACAACTATACTCCCGAAGAGGTCCAGCTCATCAGGAAATACAGAAGATGTCATTCCCAGAGGCTTGGGATTAGGAGGTATCACAGCAGTCTTTTCCATCCCCCTGAAGATAACCAGGAGGCCAGGAGCTCTTTCATGTCGCAGTGTTTCCTGGCTCTGCGGCTGATTTTCCGGCTCTACCAGAGATCCTTACTCCTTGCAGTTTTCTGAGACGCAGCAGAGAGATAAGAGTGGAGTTCATGAGAGAGTCAAACTGGGGCATGTTATCCTCGATGTGACAAAATTGTGATTGTTAAATGGCAAGAAATAAAAAACATTCTGTGGCTGCTCCCTTGGGGGCTGTGTCCTCTGAGGATATTTAAAATCCTACCACATTTGGATGCTAATATTTATAGAGCTCAGAGCATAATGCTGTGTATACCAGTGCATCCTTTTTTTTTTTTTTTTAACTATCTATAGCTCAGTAAATCAATCACAGCCTGCCTTTGGGGTTCAAGACCAGAGCAGATGTAAATAAAGTCTCTTAACTTGTCTCACCCTCCGGCAGTCTCCTTTTCTCCTGCAGATTTGTGATTCCCTGATTTCTAGTTTCTGACTTGAAGATTTCTCAGTGCAGTAGCTCTTACACAGCGATAGGCTCACTCATGATGAGTGTCATCTTGCTACCATCTAGAAAGGCCGTTTACTTTTTTAACTGAGTAAACTCATAAATAGCATTTTAAAGGTAATCTGATATTTTCACAATTATTTTTGCAAGTTTTCTCTGACAAAGGTGAACTAGGGGATGTAGTTGAGTCAGAATATTTCCTTATCATCCCCACTGGAACATTTTCAGGTGACGTGAGGGATTGTTTAGTAGGATAGGCAGAGTCAACCGAGAATGCTCCCTGCATGCCACCTAGGTGTCTGCCTGGCATTCTCATGAAACCTGAAAGAAGAGATAAATCAGATTGATGCAGTGGGACTCACTGAGGTTTATTTTCCAGGAGTAAAATGCTCTACTTCATTTTTCCTGCCTCGCTGATGTATTTCCCTTGCTGATAAGGGTTTTGGTGGGTGTGCGCGCGCACACACACACACACACACACACACACACACACACACACACACACCCTATTCCCTGTTAGCCAAGGGAACCAGATATTAATTCTCTTTGTCAATGAAATAAATTGGAGTAATACATGACTTGATTTCTAAAAATTAAAACACACATGCACACACACACACACACACACACGTACATACTCTTTAGCCCTCAATATAGGAATGCTGATAGTGGATCATGCTTAATATTTCTTCCAGGACATGACTTTATAAGCCTGTTCACTCCAAATGCTGTGGCAGATACGTTTCGACCCTCCCACTTGTCGTGTCACTGTGCCCCTGACCCACTTCTATTTGGTGGTCTGTTTAGGCCAAGGTCAAATTTTATATTAGTCTGTTGCTGACGGAAGAGCATGATAATTCTCCAGGCCTTTATCGTTGTAAGTCTATAAACTGCAGTTCTGGCTGTAAGGGTCCAATCTAGATGGAAAATACACTGCCATGTGGCTGGATTATTCTCCTGACTTGACATTTCTTCTCGGAAGTTGTTCTCACATTGTGAGATTCCAGCAGGTCTGGCGGGGCTTTCAGTACAGTGCCTCGATTAGCATAAAGAGCCTTAAGAGTCTTGCTGGCCCAGGCTTGTGTAGAATTCACTTTTGAGATGGAATGGAAGGGTGGATAATGGAAAACCCCAGAAAATCCCCAGATAATTGCTTTTTGGCATAGCAATACGAGATGTTTTCCCACCATTAGATTAGACTTTTTAAAGTCAACTGTGCTCAGATTGTCTTTAAAATGGCTTTGTTTTCTCTCATCATGTTGTGCCTAACTTTGGGGCTTGGGAGTCGGGTGAGTGCATCCTAATGGTGACTCAGGAAGCCAGTTGGTGCCTAACATGTTCCCATAAATGACACACAAAGGGGAGAACACATGGGATCATTGGCGATAGACTATTTTAGCATCTGACACAAAGTAACTCCCCTTTGGCCCTGAGCGCATGTGATGGGCCCTGGGGATGCTCCCTGAACCCCCTCTTTTATTTAGTATATCATTTCTTGTGACCCTTTTCGTGAATTATCCAGACCCCTGACTTCCTCATCTCCTCTTTCCTGTTCATCTTTTGGCTACTTCCCTTTCTCTCTGATAAAAAGTGCCCACAGGTGGCATGGAGCAAGGGATGAAGGCAAGCTAGGTTTGCTGTTTGGTAACGGCTCTGGGGTGTGTGCGCGCGTGTGTGTGTGTGTGTGTGTGTGTGTGTGTGTGTGTGTGTGTGTAAAGGCTGAATGAGAGAGTAGGTGGGAATTCTTGGTTGAAATGAGACTCAGTGAGGCTCCAGGGGTTTCATTTCTTCCTTATCTCTTGCTTTTCTGGTACTTTGGATAATTGGGAGTAGGTTGCAGGGGTGTTTTTCTCTGTCCCATCCGCCCTTCTAAGCCAGGAGCCTTGGGCAAGTGGGTAGAGAAGAATTAGAGTGTAGGGCTCAGAGTTTTCTCTCTACATTGTTCACCCAAGGATGAGTCACCCCTCTTCTTTTCTCTCTTACCTCACTGAATCATCTCACATTAAAGGAGCAGATTCATTTTCAAAGATCCACTAAAGTAAATTTAGTATTTACTTGTAAATACAGAGTTAAAATTGAGCCAAGAGTGGACAATAAACAGAATGTAAAACTCCAGAGAAGATTTTTAAAGGCCAAAGATTTAGAATATTCAGGGCTGAAGGCTCCGGCAAGCTGTTGTAACTGCCAACCCTTCTCCAGGCGTCTTCATGCGGGATATATGTGAGGTGCTCTTGGGGAAGAAAGAGTGTAATGGATACAAGCCACAGGCCCCGTCTCCACCACCAATATTAACATCTTCTCTCTCCGCCCTTAGGATGACTGAAAGGTGATGAGTTAGTGACTTCTGCTTGAAGAAGCCATCCTAGGTTTTTGGTTATTTGTACATCAATAGGGAAAAGATCTGGGGCGGAAGACTTGAGGACACCTAGTCATTGTCGACATTGACCTGGTGGTCTCCTGTGTCCATTGATTGTTCTCTGCTGGATGTTGGGTTATGGCACCAGCTCCTCTAAGAGAATCTGTGACTCTTCAGATTAGGACAAGCCCGGCCTCATCGCCTCCTCACCAGGGCGAGGATACTTTAAGGAGTCCTGTGCAACTTCTGTTCCAAGTGGCTCAGCATGGTTTCCCAGGGAGGGGCCTGTAGGTCTGTCTTTCCTAGTATCTCTGGACTTACCCTGGGAGGAACTGGAATTCCAGCTCATCCCAGAACCATCTCTTTTGGCCTAGGGAGGATACAGGGATGTGTGGGCTAAAGCAGCCTAGCGGGGGACTCACCCCAGTTGAAACCAGTAGCCAATGAGGGCTCAAGCAAGGGAGATAGTGGTTGTGCTTACTGAGAATGGGGAAAGGACCCAGTAAATCCTTTTTAGCTGCTTGCTAGATTGCAAACTGCATTCCCATCCTTCTGTCCTTTTTTCCCTTTCATGCTTCCTCTTCCCCTCCTGCTCGCCCCCTCTCATTTTTCCTGATCATGTGATGCTTTTGATCTTCCCATGGCACCCCCAGCCCTGCCTCTGCCTGCCCTGTGGTGACGTTTATGACAGAGCTGGAAGAACCCTAAGCTAGGGGTTTCTTCATTTGAGCTCAGTTCACGGTTAAACTCCCAAATGGGAT
Organism: Balaenoptera borealis; assembly: GCF_965194805.1. Lineage (NCBI taxonomy): Eukaryota > Metazoa > Chordata > Mammalia > Artiodactyla > Balaenopteridae > Balaenoptera > Balaenoptera borealis. Next base: position 40,029,071 of record NC_138860.1, on the reverse strand, counting down.
ATAATTGGAGGGGTGGGTGCAGAAATACCTCCTAAAGCTTAACAGAGTTTGTAAAATGGGCTACTTATATTTTGGGGCTTTATGTCTACTGGAAACCCAGGTAGAAGTAGGACAATGAGAGAACACAGTTTGTTCTTCATGCACATTTATTCAGCACACGCACTTACTGGGTGTCTTTGGGGTGTTTAGCCTTATGCTAGGTGCTGACCTTAAGGAAATGTGTAAGAGCCCCTGCTCATTACAGTCTGTTTGGAAGATAGGCAGACAGTAGGCAGACAGGTGAGCAAATAAGAACAATAAAGCCTAATCAGTGATCTAATAGAAGTCTGCCTAAGGCAAATGGGGCTACACAGGTCGGAGCAGGCAATTCTGCTAGGGTAGGGTGGTACCAGGGAAAGGCTTCCTTGAAGGCAGCTGCCTTATTTTCCTTGTGGAAAATGACCATGTGGCTTCCCTTAAGCAAGATCATCTTGAGCCGGATTCTCATTGGCTTATTCTCACCCAGTTGACCCTTTGGACAATAGGAAATTGATTTTTCCAGGAGTGTTTTTCCTGATGGCTCTGCTATGAGGGACATTGTTGGTCCAAATTGTACGTTCATATTCCACCAAACCCATTTGCTTCTCTTCTGTGTTTTCTTAAAATTTTTATTAAAGTATAGTTGATTTATAGTTAGTTTCAGGTATACAGCATAGTAATTCAGATATATATATCAATATATATATATTCTTTTTCAGATTCTTTTCCATTATAGGTTCTTACAAGATATTGAATATAGTTCCCTGTGCTATGCAGTAGGTCCTTGTTGTTTATCTATTTTATATATAGTAGTATGTATCTGTTAATCCCATGCTCCTAATTTATTCCTCTCCTCCTCTCCCCTTTGGTAACCATAAGTTTGTTTTCTATGTCTGTGAGTCTGTTTCTGTTTTGTAAATAAGTTCATCTGTATTATTTTTTTAGATTCCACATATAAGTGATATCATATACTTGTCTTTTTCAGTTTGACTGACTTTCTTCTGTGTTTTTAATCTCATTTCATGGCTGTCATTCCAGTCACCCAAACCAGGGACCCAGAGGCCACCTGGCTTGCCTCTTCTCTCCCTCTACAGCCATTGATTCTACCTCTGCAGCTGTTCTCAAGTCTCCCCTTGTCACCTGGCTCAGGCCATAGCACTGGTCCAGGCCCTCATGGTGTCTTGCCTGGGATTCTGACTGGTCTTCTATCTGTTAACCCCCCTCCGCCCTCTTTATAGTCCACTATCCACACTGCCATTTTGTCCTAAAATTCCCCTACTATATTTAAACTCTTTCATTGGATTCCCTTCAGGTTTCAGGTTGAAGTTCAAATTTCTTAACTTGCCATCTAGGTTGTTACCACCTAAGTTCTCCTCGGCCTGGCCCTTGACAACCTCTTTAGCATTACTTCAGGCCACTGCCTGCATCCTCCTCCCCTCTACGGGCCATGCCCCATTCATCTAGCTATTAAGAAGGTCTTACTCTTCACTGACATATTACCCTGTTTTAGGATTTTTCTGCCTTCATAGGTGCTGTTCCTTCTGTGTGGAATGTCTATCTTTTCCTTCCTGACTTCAACTAGCTCCTACTCATCTTTTAAAAGTTTGCTCTAGTGTCACCTCCTGTGGGAAGCCCTCCCTGACTGCCCAGCCTGGATTAGATATGCCTTCTCTGGACAGTCTTGGCCATAGCGTCCTCTACTCACCTGTTACAGAATTTAGCTTACTATATAATACTTTTTTATTTACTTATCAGTCTTCACTACTAGAGTACTAGCTCTTTGAGGCCAGAGTCTGTGCCATTTTTCATTTTAGTATCCCCAGGATTTAGCACTGTGATGGTATTTACATAGTAGTTATGTTTAGAATTAATATGTGAATGAATGATGTTCTTTCATCTGGCTCAGCATGAGTCCTGTTATAAAGTGTCTATAGAGTCCAGAAAGGACAACATGGGGGTGGAGCTTGGGAAAGAACTTATTTCCTTCCTTCAGAATAGGCAGAGTCTGCCCATCCTGGTAGATTTCACACTGCCTGTCCATTTCCCAATCCAACACCCACTCGCCTTCCTGTGCCCTTCACTCAGCCACCTGAGAGCCAACTCTTTTAAGAGACACATTCTTGAAAATAGAATCAGGCCTAGAGTGAGGGGCTAGCCTGGGCCTGGGGAAGTGCCCTGAAGTCCAGGGATCTTTCTTTTCATTTTTTGTGCCATGTCATCTGATGGACCAGGGCCCTGAGCCCTGCCAAGCAGGGTCTGGGATATCTGCCCTGCTAGCTCCCTCTTATCATTGGTACCAGAGTGTAGGTTGTGGTGGTGGTGGATGCGTAGGATTGAATGGAGGGGGGGGGTGGTGTTTCAGAGCCCTTGCTGATGTTTGAGTGCACAACTGTTTTCTCGCCAGTTGAAAAATATACTTTCTGCTCCTCTTGAAAAACTTTGCAGAATTCAATTCCAGCTTTGTTTTCAGCTGAAGGAGAGCCTGACTCTGAAAGAGACTTTAAAAAATTCTAGTCCACAGTTCACACAAGCAAATTCCAGTGAACACTTTCATGAATGGCCCATTTGGGGAAGACGTCAAATACCCCTGGAGAGTCTGGGCTGTACCCTCCTGTCAACATCAGTGGGAGTCCCCGCAGCCCGACCACCGTGAGCCTCTTTTCAAGGTGACCCATATCTCTGCTTAATGGCATCGGGATGGATGAAAATTCCACTATCTTTTATTAAAGCCTAGAACTTCTGGAATGAGATAAAAAGGAACTTGATTTGCTATTCTTTTACATTGACAAAATTTATACAGATCTTGATTCTTAAAGGTTGTGCAGAAAAAGGGCCATCACTCTGCTTGACCTCATTGTCCTCTGGATTCTGAGTCTGTCTTATAAATGTGCTCCAGGGTAAAATTTGGTAAATGAGATTTCTGCTGCAAGGCGCTGGCTACTTCTAAACTCTAAAGGACAAAAATCAAATTGCCTCGTCTTGCTTTTAGCTGTCATGTAAAAATAGTTGCTGTACCCCACATCCAGGTCTTTGGAGCTCCCTCGCCCCAAGCTTGGTTTTGAGAACCCCTACAGACTTTCAGGGGTCTCATGAGGCAATTGCCATGGTCATAACCTTGATGCAGATGGCTTATTGGACATTGGAATGGACGGTTGTCTTTGGGCATCTTTAAACGATTCCTCAAACATATTTAAATCTTAGTAAAGATCACTGGTACATCTTAGATTTTGGAGTATAGAGTGGTCTGGATTAGAAAAAGACCAGTGTTTTACTTTCCTTGTAAAAGGAACTAGTCCAGAGGGCCAAGGAGGCCTCAAGACAGTCTTTGTTTTAGCCCACTAAACTTAGCCACTTTGTTTTACCAGGAAAATGCATCCTGCATTTAAGGCATGTAGATAGAGTATTTTAATTTCCACTTTACAGATGAGATCATTGAGGCCCAGATCATTTAAGCAGTTTGTTGGTGACCTCAAGCAGGCCGGAGGCAGAGATGGGATTTGTATCCAGACTTCTTTACTCTAAGTTCAGTACTCAGCTCTTTGCGTTTCTAGTTTTAAGGGGACCTACCTGCCATCAGCTGTCCTTCCCCCATCCTAGAGCAGACTAAAATCGACTAGTATTGTTTCCCCACCTGCCCACGGATTAAATTCATTTCTTATTCCCCTGGCTTTGGAGAAGGTAGTACATGGAACGGCCATTTGACTAGCTTGTCTAGTCATTTAAAACCCGAACCAGCTTAGTCTCTGCTAGGATCAGATGACAGGGGGCTTGGGAACAGCGTGAGCCATAAAGTCAGGGAAACATCTTGATTGCCTGGTGTTATCTGGCAGAAAAGCCTTGGGCCAGAGTGGGGAGATCTGGGTTCTAGACTCTTAGCTGCCTAGGCACTCTGTGCCTCGATTTCCCTAGTTGTAAAGCAGTGCTAAGACCTGCTGTACCTGCTTCACCAAGCTATGATTAGGGTCAAGTGAAAGTACAAGGGAAAAGTGCATCACTGCACAGATTTGAGCATGTCGAGGTGATTTTTGATCAGCGAATCTTGATTGCGAGGATGGCCGAGTGACTTGTGGATGTGCAGGAGGACATGGAGGGTGGGCGTCTGCTTCTGACAGGGTAACTCGTGGTATGAATGTCCGAGCATCTTCAGGACCTGGTTGAACCTGTCTCTCCTGTCTTCCACATGCTCCAGGCTGGGGGAAGTTTGCTCGGCTGACCAGAGCACTGACAAGCAGCAGGGGTGTCCTACAGCAGCTGGCTCCCAGCGTGCAAAAAGGCGAGAACGTCCACAAGCACTCCCGCCTGGCCGAGGTAAGGGCAAAGGTTTAGCTCAGCTTAACCCTCACTTCCATGGGGTCCCTGGGCTGAGAAAATGGTCCACAGTGAGTGTGATGGCTTGGAAGGGACCTTCAGGACCCCAGACTCTTGTCTTGGCTGGTCTATACACCACCATGTGTGACTTTGGGTAAGTGATCTAACTCCTGTTAGTTGTGTACTCTCAGATATGTAAGAGGAACTGCAAACAACTCCATTCAAAATTGGTTGAGATTACAGCTGTCAGCTGACTCTTTTGAAGGAGTAGGGAAGGAGCTAGAAGTGCTATATACATGAAGGGGGTTTTACTTATAAACCATAAACAATTTTGTTATTTGAGCAATACATACTATTATAGGAAAAGAAGATACAGGAAGCAAAGAGGAAGAAAATAAAGATCACCTAGAATCCCACTAACCAGATAACATTGTTATAATTTTTGTGGGCATGCCTTAACTCTTTTTTTGCATTTAAGAAATATTCTATTCCTAAAGCCTAAGAAATACATTTTTTCACATTAATGAAGTTGAGATGTATCTAAGAATCAATGTGTATATTTAAGGTGGGTTGTATTGCCTTTTCTTCATTTTATAAAGTTATGAACATCTTTCCAGGTTAATAAATATACTTAAAATTATTGCTGTTTCCATAACCTTTGTAGTAAGGAAAACTCATGGTGGTGGTATTCTCCCTTTTGCTGGCACAAGTGAGAGGCTGGGAATCCTGGACAAGATGTTTGATCAGGCTTAATGCACCCAAATTATTATTATCTGTCTTTGGTGGTCCTGCATCCAAATCACTGTTATCTCCCTTTGGTGGTGCCTGGCCTTTTTTTTTTTTTTTCCAACTAGACCAGGGTAGGACCAATTAAGAGCATTATACTTTCCATGTAGCAAATTTCCATCTTACCCAAAGATGACAGCGTTAGCTGTCTCTCTGCCTGGTGGTGGCCAGTCAGTTCCTGATCTGTGCTGAGATGACAGGGCACTTTCTGACCTGCCTCTTGGCTTCCATATCCCTGAGGGAGAAACTCCCAGCACGGTGCAGCTGACAGTGGGTGCTCTGCATATGTGCACCGAATGTTGAATGGGTTGAGTACAGAAGATGTCCTTATAGCAGCCAAAGGCTTCTGCCAGCAGTGGGAATGGGGGCATTCATTTGTGTCGTGTTAGAGAAGGTGAGATACTTGGATGATGGCAGCATCATTTTTGTCATGATGTGGGCTCACCTTGTGGTAGAAAGAATAATAAAGGAGGCCCTTCAGCTCACAGCCTGCACTTTCTCTGTCCCCGCTGCTTCTTTTGGTTAATGATGTTCCCTCCTCTCCTACTGCTCTCCACCTTACTCACTCTTATCCAGCCACATTCCTTGCTGTTCCTCTTATACACCAGGCTTGCTCTTCCCCCAGACTTTTGTGTTCTATTCCTTCACCAGCTGCAAGTCTTTGCTCAGATGTCATTTTCTCTATGTGGCTACCTCTGTCAGAGATACAAGAACCGGTAGGATATTTGTATGTTAAGAGATTGATTGTAAGGAGGTGGTCGTGGGGACTGGGGAAGTCCAGAATTCGTGGGGCAGCTTGGCCAACTGGAAACTCTTGGGAGGAGCTGGTGCTGAAGTCCCAGATGGAATTTCTTCTCAGGGAAACCTCAGTTTTGCTCTTAAAGCCTTTCAACTGATTAGATGAGGACCACCCAGATTATGGAGTATAATCTCCCTTCCTGCAAGTCAGCTGATTGTAGATGTTAATCACATCTACAGAATACTTTCACAGAAGCACTTAGTGTTTGATTGAACAACTGGGTACCATGGCCTAGCCAAGTTGACACATGAAACTAACCATTACAGTTTAATCCTTGTCAGTTCGGCACCTGTATACATTTCCTTAAACCATACTTAATCTCCAAATAAAGATAATAACAAAGTCATACTTCCATCTAACATGATCCAGTTATGTTGCATATTACCAAAACATACCAACCCTTTCCCCAGAAGAGGATGCAAAGTCCTCGGGTGAGATCTCCACGCCTTGATATCCTGCAACTTAAACAGTGTGATGTAAACTGAACTCTTAACATCTTATGTTAGATAATAAGGGGATAAAAGAAGGAAGAAAATAAAAGTATTTGCCTTATCTATACACTATATACTATATATATACACACAATATATAGTGTATATATATATATACAAACATTAATAACAAAATAAGAAATACTCATTAACTTTTTTTTTTTTAATTTTTATTTATTTATTTATTTTATTTTTGGCTGTGTTGGGTCTTCGTTTCTGTGCGAGGGCTTTCTCTAGTTGCGGCAAGCGGGGGCCACTCTTCATCGCGGTGCGCGGGCCTCTTACTGTCGCGGCTTCTCTTGTTGCGGAGCACAGGCTCCAGATGCGCAGGCTCAGTAGTTGTGGCTCACGGGCCCAGCTGCTCCGCGGCACGTGGGATCTTCCCAGACCAGGGCTCGAGCCCGTGTCCCCTGCATTAGCAGGCAGAGTCTCAACCACTGCGCCACCAGGGAAGCCCACTCATTAACTCTTAATCTTCTCCTTAACCTGCTCTACGTTATGCTCCACTTAACAGCTTCCAATATACTATACAGTTTACTTATTTATTGTGTTTATTGTTCACTGGTATATCCCAAGCCTTTAAAACAGTGTCCAGCACATAGTAGATGCTCAGCAGTAGTAAGTGTTTTTTTTTTCCTTAATTGATCGAATGGATGAAAGAATGGAAATGATGTTAGTGTTTTTGTCTAACTGTCTGGCATGAGTAGTTGCTCATTGATTGACAATATGAGGCAAACATCTGGGTCCCATCCCAGGGGCTACTAAATTTTAATTAACCTGGCTAGAGACTTATGGATTTTATTGATCTTTTCAAAGAACCAAACTTTTGGTTTGTGGATTTTCTCTAATGGTTTTCTGTTTCCAATTTCACTGATTTCTGCTCTAATTTTTAATTTTTTCTTCTGTTTAGTTTGGAATGAATTTACTCTTCTTTTCCTAGCTTCGTAAGGTGGAAGCTTAGTTTATTGATTTTTGATCGTTCTTCTTTACTAATGTATGTGTTCAATCCTATAAATTTCCCTTTAAGCACTGCTTTCACTGCATCCCACAAATTTTGATAGGTTGTGTTTTCATTTTCATTTTGTTCAAAATATTTAAAAATTTCTCTTGAGATTTGTTCTTTGGTCCCAGGTGTTATATAGAAGTGTGTTGTTTAATCTCCAAGTATTTGGGAATTTTACAACTGTCTTTCTGTTATTGATTTCTGGTTTAATTCCGTTGTGATCTGAGAGCAGACATTGTATGATTTCTATACTTTTAAATTTGTTAAGGTGTGCTTTATGGCCCAGTATGTGGTCTGTCTTGGTGAATGTTCCATGTGAGCTTGAGAAGAATGTATATTCTGCTACCATTGGATGAAGTAGTTCATAGATGTCCATTATATCCAGTTGATTGATGGTGTTGTTGAGTTCCACAACATCCTTACTGACTTTTTGCCTGCTGGATCTGCACATTTCCATTAGGGGGTGTTAATGTCTCCAGCTATAATAGTGGATTCATCTATTCTCCTTGTAGTTCTATCACTTTTTGCCTCATGTATTTTAATGCTCTGTTGTTTGCTGCATACTCATTAAGGACTGTTATGTCTTCTTGAAAAATTGACTCCTTTATCATTACATAATGCCATTCTTTATCCCTGATAACTTTTCTTGCTGTGAAGTCTGGTCTGTCAGGAATGAATATTGCAACTTCCACTTTCTTTTGCTTAACATGAGTATGTTAAATCTTTCTTCATCCTTTTATTTTAATCTACATGTCTGTTTATATTTAAAGTGGGTTTCTTATCGACAACGTATAATTGGATCTTGTTTCTTGATCCACTTTGACAATCTGTGTCTTAATTGGCCTATTTACACCACTGACATTTAAAGTGATTATTGATATAGTTGGATTAATATTTACCGTATTTGTTGCTGGTTTTTATTTGTTGCCCTTGTTCTGTGTTCCTATTTTGTCTTCCACTTTTTTTCTGCCTTTTGTGGTTTTAACTGAGCATTTTATATGATTCTATATTTTCCCCTTCCTTAGCATATTATACTTTTTTTTACATTTTTTTAGTGGTTGCCCTAGAGTTTGCAGTATACATTTACAAGTAATCCAAGTCCACTTTCAAATACAGTGGTCCCTAGGTATCCACAGGGGAATATGTTCCAGGACCCCCACAGGTACCAAAATCCATGGATGCCCAAGTCTTTTATATAAAATGGCATGGTGTTTGCATATAAATTATTCACATCCTCTCATATACTTTAAATTATCTCTAGATTGCTTATAATACCTAATACAATGTAAACGCTATGTAAATAGTCGTAAATATAATGTAAATGTTATGTAAATAGTTGCTGGTGTGCAACAAATTCAGGTTTTGCTGTTTGGCACTTTCTGGAATTCTTTTTCTGAATATTTTGATCTGCACTTGGTTGAATCCACAGATGCAGAACCCATGGATTTAGAGGGCTGACTGTAATACTGTACGTAGTGCTTCATGGGTAGTGCGAGTACCTTGTAATAAAATACTACTAATTCCTCTGTCCTGTCCATTGTGTCATTGCTGTGATTCATTTCACTTATTCATAAGCATACATAAGCATATATATGTATACAGTATCAAATACATTGTTGCTGTTATTTTGAACAAACTGTTTGTTATCTGTTAGATCAATTAAGAATAAGAAAAACTGGGACTTCCCTGGTGGCGCAGTGATTAAGAATCTGCCTGCCAATGTAGGGGACACGGGTTCAAGCCCTTGTCCGGGAAGATCCCACATGCCACGGAGCAACTAAGCCCATGCGCCACAACTACTGAGCCTGAGCTCTAGAGCCCGCGAGCCACAACTACTGAGCCTGTGTGCCACAACTACTGAAGCCTGTGCGCCTAGAGCTCATGCTCCACAACAAGAGAAGCCACCTCAGTGAGAAGCCTATGCACCACAATGAAGGGTGGCCCCTGCTCACCGCAACTAGAGAAAGCCCGCGCGCAGCAATGAAAACCCAATGCAGCCAAAAATAAACAAAATTAAAAAAAAATTTTTAGGAATAAGAAAAATAAAAGTTTTTCTTTTACCTTCCCTTATTCCTTCTCCAGTGTTCCTCTTTTTCATTAAGTAGATCCAGTTTCTGACCTATATTATTTTCTTTCTCTCTGAAGAACTTCATTATAAATTTCTTGCAAGGCATTTCTGCTGGCAACAAATTCCCTCAATTTTTATCTGAGACATCTTTATTTATCCTTCACTTTTGGAAGATAATTTTGCAGGGTGCAGAATTCTAGGTTGGTGTTTGTTTTCTCAACACTTTAAATATTTCACTCTACTCTCTTCTTGTTTGTGTGGTTTCTGAGGAGACTTAGGATGTAATTCTTATCTTTGTTCCTAATAGGTTAGGTTTTTGGGGTTTTTTTCCCCCTCCAGATTCTTTCAGGAATTTTTGTTTGATTTTCTGCAGTTTGAATATGCTGTGCCTAAGTGTTTTTTCTTTTCTTTTCACTTATACTGCTTGGTGTTTTCTGAGCTTCCTGTATCTGTGGTTTGGTGTCTGACATGAATTTGGGGAAGTTATCAGTCATTATTGCTTCAAATATTTCTTCCATTTCTTTCTTTCCTCTCCTTCTGGTATTCCTATTCCACATGTGTTATACCTTTTATAGTTGTCCCACAGCCCTTGGACATTCTGTTTTATTTTTTGGTCCTTTTCTCTTTGCTTTTCAGTTTTGGAGGTCTCTATTGACATGTCCTCAAGCTCAGAAATTCATTCCTCTGCCATGTCCTGTCCACTAAGGAGCCCATCAAAGGCATTCTTTGTTTCTGTTATAGTATTTTTGATCTCTGGCATTTCTTTTTGGTTCTTTCTTAGAATTTCCATCTCTGCTTACATTGTCTGTCTGTTCTTGCATGCTGTCTATTTTACCCATTAGAGCCCTTAGCATATGAATCATAGTTTTTAAAATTTCTGGTCTGATAATTCCAGCATCCCTGCCATATCTGGTCTGGCTCTGTTTCTTCAAACTGTGTTTTTTGCCTTTTACTATGCCTTGCAACTTTTTGTTGAAATCTGGACATGATGTACTGGGTAAAAGGAACTAGGGTAAATAGGCTGTTAGTGTGGTATAAGATGTCAGGGGAGAGGAATCATTCTGTAGTCCCATGATTAGCTCACAGTATTTTAGTGAGCCTATGCCCCTGGGCTATGGACTTCACAAGTGCTTCTCAGTTCTTTCTCCATTTAGACCAAACAAGATGAGGCAGCATGGCCTGCAGTGGTGTATTTCTCTTTCCCTATGCCAGAAGCTAGAGCAACTGGGTATTTTTCTATCCTCACGTGAGTTAGGCTCTGATAAAACCCCCCAAATTAGGCTCTGGTTAACTAGTTTCTCCGGAGGGCAGGCCTTTTTAAGAGGAACAGAGTGCTGTGGTGTTTTTAAAAATGGTTACTTTTCTATTCCTCTTTCCAGGAGCATGGGGGTACTTTTCTCTGATTTTTACTGTGAGAATCTGGTGGAGCTCCTGCAAGTAAAACTCACAAATGTGCGAGGCCCCTGCCCATGACTGGGTCCCCCTAGAATTTTTAACTCTCAGATTTGTCCATGCTGAGCCTCTAGCAATTTGCTAGTTACAGTTTATGCTTTCCTGTCCGGTACTAGTTCTTGTGGAGGTTTCTGCTTCTGGGTTTTTCTGGCAAGTTATGATTCTCTGTATTCACCTGTCTGTCTCTCCAATTTTTGGTGCAATAGTTTGCCCTCTGACCTCACCTCTTGTGTGGAACTAAGAAGAGTTGTTGATTTTTCAGTTTGTACAGCTTTTTACTTGTTAGGATGGGATGACAATTTCCAAGCTTCTTACAACCTGCACCAGAAATTGGAAGTTGGCTAGTAAGTTTTCAACAGAGAAAAATCTTTTCCCTGTCTAAAGCTTACAGCCAGTGTCCTGCTGAGTTTTCTCACTGGTAAATGCCATTGATCAAATGGAGATTGAGTAAGAGTATGGATGCCTCATTGAAACCTCTCCCGCCTCCAGGAAAAAAATTGACGCACTGCACAAGTGGCTGGGAATAGCAGTTTTGCCTTTCAATGGGTTGCACATGTGATTTTCAAGGCCCCTGTTTGAAGTCAGGCAATCTGGCTTTCGTCCTCACATTAGTCCTCTTGTCTCCCTCCTGGACTGATTCTAGAAAAGAAGGAAGCACGTACTGTGTGCCAGGATCTGTGCTGCTCATCTTCTCCTTTAATCCCCTAGACATCTTGGAGCAGTTTTATAGAGGGGGAACCTGGGGCACAGGGAAGTTCACTAACTTGTTTGTGGTTCACCTGGCAGTAAGTGGTGGACTCTGGATTGAGAACCGGGTTTATGTGACTCCAAACCCAACCTGTTTCCCGTCTGGGGCACTTCCTTCTGAGCACTGTCTCTTTTTCCCAGCCCTCCGCTACTGCTTATACTAGGGTTACCATACCTTCCAGCTTTAGACCTGATAGGGGACCGTGGTCTCCCTCATCTCAGGATGGGACACCAAGTCCACTTCATCTGGCTATTCTTCAGCACTCCATCCTCTTCCCTCAGGCTAGTGTGAGCACTTGTTCTTTTGGAGGGCCAGTTTATTTTCAGATCTTAAATATATCTTATGTCATACATGTACCCTAATGTTCATGGCAGCACCATTTGCAATAGCCAAGACATGGAAGCAACCTAAATGTCCATCAACAGATGAATGGATAAAGAAGATGTGGTATACATATTTATAATGGAATACTATTCAGCCATAAAAAGAATGAAATAATGCCATTTGCAGCAACATGGATAGACCTAGAGATTATCGTACTAAGTGAAGTAAGTCAGACAGAGAAAGACAAATATCATATGATATCACTTGTATGTGGAATCTCACATATACAAATGAACTTATTTACAAACAGAAATAGACTCACAGACATAGAAAACAAACTTAGGGTTACCGAAGGGGAAGGAGGGGGAGGGGTAAATTAGGAGGTTGGGATTAGCAGATACAAACTACTATATATAAAATAGATAAACAACAAGGTCCTACTGTATAGCACATGGAACTATATTCAATATCCTGTAATAAACCATAATGGAAAATAACATGAAAGCATATATATATATATGAAATGAATCACTTTGCTATACACCAGAAACTAACACAACATTGTAAAGTAACTATACTTCAATTAAAAAAAAAATCTTATGTCAGTACATAGATCAGGCTAGAGGACCCTTTTCACAGGTTGAGTTCTCTGGGATGCAGATATTGAGTAATATCTGTGAAAGAAAAGGGGGAGGAAGCAGCACTGGGCAGGGAGAGCATCAGACACAGTGCAGATCCGACTGAGGCTCTGCCAGCCCGACAGGGAGCTCTGCAGCAGAGACGGCAGTAGAGCAGCCCCGCACAGAGCGGGAAGGGCCGGGCTCCTCAACCACCTTCTTGCTCAGTTATTGGCAGGTGCCTCCCTGGGAAGCTCAGGTTTCTGTCCCTTAGGAAGCCAACAGGAGGCTGTCACCTAACTGCACACTCCACAGCGGGGCAGGGAATCCTTTCTTGAAGCAGGATCCACAGTCTGCCACCAGCTTGCTTCTCTAACTCTTTCTGCCTTTATAGGAAGGAAAGCCATGGTCGGTGTATGAGAGAGCATCCCTCCTGCTCAGCAGGATTCACTCTGGTCTTCATGCGGGAGCGATCCTGCTGGGCTTTGGTCTGGCTGGGACAACTCTTTGCTGCCCGCTTCTCTCTTCATGGAAAGGCTGGGGGGAAGATATGGACGAGAAACCATCTTTTCCTGTCACATCTTCTCACTCTTTCCTATGAGGGACCCAGGTCCAGTTAAAATCTGAGCTGTGCGTTTGTGATGGCTGGAGTGCAAGCACACGCGTTCAGCCAAATCACAGCTCACAGCTCATGGCACTCAACATCTCACTGTAAGGAGATCGGGCAAATGCCGTACGTGCTGCTGTTTTTCATGTAGGTGACAGGCGTAGGGGGCTGAAACAGCATCAAATGTTACAGCCCACTTGACAACTTGCCATGTGATTTCAGGCAAGTCATTTCACCTCTAAGAACTTCCATTTCTTTCTCTTTCTTCTCTTCAAATGGAGGAATTGAGTTTAATTGAGAATAATATGTACTTATAGATTTGTGAAGACTAAGGGAGGCTCTGAATGTGAACAAACACTTTGGTATATAGTAAATGCTCAATAATGTTAGTTTAATATTACATTTTAATTTTTGGTTCCTTATATTGCTTTTAAAATTTTTCTCAAGAGAAGGAAATCTTGCTACTTGCAGTGACATGGATGGACCTCGAGGGCATTACGCTAAATGAAATATGTCAGACAGAGAAAGACAAATACTGTATGATCTTATTTTTATGTGGAACTAAAACAAAGCAAAACAAAATAAACTCCTGATCTCATAGATTAGAGAACAGATTGGTGGATGCCAGAGGCAGGGGGTGAGGGCAAGTGAAATTGGTGAAGGGGGTCAAAGGGTACAAACTACCAGTTATAAAGTAAGTAAGTTCTGGTGAAGTAATGTAAAGAATGGTGCCTATAGTTAGTAATACTGTATTGTTTATTCAAAAGTTGCTAAGAGAGTAGTTAAAAGTTCTCATTACAAGAAAAAAAATTAGTAGCTACATGTGGTGATGGATGTTAAGTAGCCTTACGGTGGAGATCATTTTGCAATGTATACAAATAATGAGTCATTATGTTGTACACCTGAAACTAATAGGATGTTACCTGTCAATTATACCTCAGTAAGAAAAATTTCTCAATTTTCAGAAATAAAACAGGTTCTTTATTGGTTTTAAAACATAGAGGTATATAAAATAGAAGGTGAAATGTCCACTGTTTCTTGTAAGTAACCATTTTTAAACAGTGTATGTGTTTAGTAAACTATATATGAACAAGTGTTCATATATATTTATGTTGATATTTTTTTTAACAAAAATGTTGTCATACTATTATATATATTACTTTCCAATCTGCTTTTTTTCCCCACTTACTAGTATATTTGGAATATTTTCCTAAAAGCATATATCCCCTTCATTTTTTTTAATGGTTGCCATGTATTCATTGCATGACTATATCCGAAGCTATTTAGCTGTCCCCTTGTTGATACATAATTAGATTGTTACCAGTCTTTGGTTATTAAAGATAATGCTTCAGTGAACCTCCTTGTATGTGTATTTTTGGTTTTAATTTAGAAACCTTTCAAATATTCAGAGTAGTAGAGAGTAATTTAACAAGCATTCATTTACTTATTCTGTTTATATAGTACATGCTGACAATTTCTCACTTCAAATTCTTTTTTAATTTATTTTTTGTTTATTTATTTTTGGCTGTGTTGGGTCTTCATTGCTGCGCATGGGCTTTCTCTAGTTGTGGTGAGTGGGGGCCACTCTTCGTTGCGGTGCGCGGGCTTCTCATTGCAGTGGCCTCTCCTGTGCGGAGACGGGCTCTAAGGGCATGGGCTTCAGTAGTTGTGGCACGTGGGCTCAGTAGTTGTGGCATGCGGGCTCAGTAGTTGTGGCTCACAGGCTCCATAGGGCAGGCTCAGTCGTTGTGGCGCATGGGCTTAGTTGCTCCGCGGCATGTGGGATCTTCCCAGACCAGGGCTCGAACCCATGTCCCCTGCATTGGCAGGGGGATTCTTAACTACTGCACCACCAGGGAAGCCCCAAATTCTTTTTTAAAAATTAGAATATTACAGGGGAATCCCCTGATGGTCCAGTGGACTTGGCGATTTCCCTGCCATGGGCCCGGGTTCGATCCCTGGTCGGAGAACTAAGATCCTGCAAGCCACGCAGCGTGGCCAAAAAAATAAAATAAAGGGCTTCCCTGGTGGCACAGTGGTTGAGAATCTGCCTGCTAATGCAGGGGACACGGGTTCGAGCCCTGGTCTGGGAAGATTCCACATGTCACGGAGCAACTAGGCCCGTGAGCCACAACTACTGAGCCTGCGTGTCTGGAGCCTGTGCTCCGCAACAAGAGAGGCCGCGATAGTGAAGAGGCCCGCGCACCACGATGAAGAGTGGCCCCCGCTTGCCGCAACTAGAGAAAGCCCTCACACAGAAACGAAGACCCAACACAGCCAAAAATAAATAAATAAATAAATAAATAAATAAAAGATTACTATTAATTAAAGAAAACCAGACATCTCAAGTTAATGAATTTAGTACTTTTAAAAATAAATAAATAAATGAATAAATAAAATAAAATATTACACGTAAAGTTGAGGTCCTCTTAGAACTTATTCCCAGAGGTAATCACTATCCTGAAGTTGTGTGTCTCCTTGCTATTGATGTTTTGATATTTTTATTATTTATATATTTATCCCTAAAACACATATACTATGATTGTGTGGTTTTAAAAATGTATTTGCACAAATGATATCATACTGTGATATTTTATGACTTGTGTTTTACACTCAACATTGATTTTTGAAAGCTTTTTATTTTGAAATTATTATAGACTCACGGGAAGTTGCAAAACTAGTACAGAGGGTGTTCTCTACCCTCCACTCAGCTTCCCTCAATGGTAACATCTTATATAACTACAGTATAATAGTGTACAGTAAAACTAACTACAGGAAATCAACATGTGTAGAATATTGTTAAACTAAAGATCATATTCAGATTTCACCAGTCTTTACATGCACTCATTTGTGCGTGTGTGTGCCTTTGTATATACATGTAAGTGTATATTTAGTTTCATAAGAAGCTGCCAAACTATTTGCCAGTTGCAGTTGGTTGTCTCATTTTGCATCCCCTCCAGTAATGTATGAAACAGCCAGTTTATCTATATCCTTGCCAGCATTTGGCATTGCCACTCTTTTTTATTTTAACCATTTTTATAAGTATGTAGTGATAGCTCATTGTGGTCTTAATTTGCATTTTAGTAATGGCTAAAGATGTTGAACATCTTTTCATGAGCTTGTTTTACAACCACATTTCCAGCTGGTGAAATGCCAGTTCATGTCTCTTGCCCATTTTCTAATTGAGTTCTGTTAACATCTCTTCCTTTTTTATTGCTTTAGAAATGGCAGCTTACTTTAAATCCTCTCTTTTGGTGTTTACTTTCCTCTTGTAGTGAGCTTATGTACAATCTGAGTTTTTTGGTGGGAGTCCCATGGGTCCCCAATTGACGAGACATCTGGATGTGGTGGTTGAGTTTGCCTGTGCCATATTCATAAATTTTCACCTGGTTCAGACCAACTTTCCTGTAAATGTTTTTAGCCCTGGGGCTCCCAACTATGTCAACAACGTGAGTTTGGCTCCACACTCGTATATGGCACATACCTGGGGTTCTGATCTCTTACAGATAATCCTTTTTCTACCCAAAAGCCTGGACAGATGACCAGTTTCTTTTTTATGTCTCTGAGATATGGGTAGAGACTTCCTGTTCCATGTCTCTTTGTTAGGGCAGCCCTTTGTCACCCCAGCAAGAGTATATGGGTTCCCTTCCTGTCCCCTCCACTGCACATCCAGCTCTAACAACCCCTGCTTCTGAAAAACTCCTGGGCTGTTTGGTTTCAGTTCCTACTGGCTGCTTTGGTTTTGCTTTCCCGTTACGGTTCTGGCACCTAAGATTTTGAACTTTATTATTTCTTTTTAAATATTTGTTTAAATTTTTAAACAGCATCTCAGTGTGTTTAGTGTGAATGGACAGCTTACCATATTTACTTAGTCCACTCTATTGATTGTTAGTTCTCTAAATACTTGTGCTGGTATGAATATAATAGATTACTAGAAGTGGAATTAAGGAGACAGAGGGTACAAACGTTTCAAACTGGGTAGAAACTGCCAAAGTTCACACAACAAGGTTGTACTAGTTTACACTGCCAGTTTCTTCTCTCACCATTACCAATATTAATTGCTATCAATTGTTTTACTTAATCTTAAGTTTTAACATTTCAATTAATTTTTAAGGGAACATCATCTTTTTTTTTTTAATGAACTGCTCAAGGATTTGGTCTGATAAATATAGAGGCTGCCTTCCTTACATGCATGAAAGTGCTGCCGCCCATCAGTAGGAGAGGCATGAGGAGCACGAGACGGCCCAGCACCAGCCACCTCCGCAGGCAGCTGGACAGAGGTGCAGAGAGCTCAAGTTTACTTACTGAACATGTGTACGGCTGGGCTTACTGTCCACATTCCCAGGTGACAAGCAGGTGTGCTGTCCTCTGCTGAGGGAGAGCAGAAGGTGGGTATGTCCAGTCTGAGCTAGTGTCAGGGTCCCTAGTCTTTTTTGTCCCACAGACCAGAATCACCAGTAGAAGCTGCCAGGATGTATGTGAGCAAAGGTGTTTTTTCTGAGAAACAGGCTCTATGTGACTTGAGATTTCCTGCCATGCTTTTTTTTTGCTTTTTGGTTGTTGACTTCATTTGACTCTTCAGACTCAGGGAAAGGTAACAACACTCAGTGGCGTCTCACCAGCAACATCGCATTCTATTGCTCTGCACAGGAAAGTAACTTGGCAACAGGAGCTTCTGCCACAAGTACCTGGGTTTGGAGCTCATTTTGCCTCTTGCAAAGAATCCTTTTAAACACTCTCAACTATCTCAATATGCCATAGGCTGTGCCTGGTAGTAAGTGTCATTTCTGGAGGTGTTTTGGGAGACCACTTGATGGCACGTGGAAGGTGAGCTTTGAAGTGTGGCTGGACTAATGGCCTTCCCATTGGCGTCCAGCTTTGAAGGGCAGCCTGGGCTTGGTGGCTCTGTGTGCACTCAGGGCCATGAGGTTCCTTCTGGTCAGCGCTCTCTTGTCTAAGGGCTGAAGTCTTATGGGCGGATTCTTTGCTTTTTTCCTAGGAGGGCCATTTTGTTTATTCAAGCAGGCAGGGGAAAACTCAAATGTTCCGCGATGCCAGGGATCAACTCTACACTTGATTTTTTTTTTTTTAAACATCTTTATTGAAGTATAATTGCCTTACAATGGTGTGTTAGCTTCTGCTTTATAACAAAGTTAATCAGTTATACATATACAATATGTTCCCATTTCTCTTCCCTCTTGCATCTGCCTCCCTCCCACCCTCCCCATCCCACCCCTCTAGGTGGTCACAAAGCACCGAGCTGATCTCCCTGTGCTATGCGGCTGATTCCCACTAGCTATCTATTTTACATTTGGTAGTGTATATATGTCCATGACACTCTCTTACCCTGTCACATCTCACCCCACCCCCTCCCCATATCCTCAAGTCCATTCTCTAGTAGGTCTGTGTCTTTATTCCCGTCTTGCCACTAGGTTCTTCATGGCCTTATTTTTTTTTTTCCCTTAGATTCCGTATATATGTGTTAGCATACTGTATTTGTTTTTCTCTTTCTGACTTACTTCACTCTGTATGACAGACTCTAACTCCATCCACCTCATTACAAATACCTCCATTTCATTTCTTTTTATGGCTGAGTAATATTCCATTGTATATATGTGCCACATCTTCTTTATCCATTCATCTGTCGATGGACATTTAGGTTGCTTCCATGTCCTGGCTATTGTAAATAGAGCTGCAATGAACATTTTGGTACATGACTCTTTTTGAACTATGGTTTTCTCAGGGTATATGCCCTGTAGTGGGATTGCTGGGTCGTATGGTAGTTCTATTTGTAGTTTTTTAAGGAACCTCCATACTGTTCTCCATAGTGGCTGTATCAATTTACATTCCCACCAACAGTGCAAGAGAGTTCCCTTTCCTCCACACCCTCTCCAGCATTTATTGTTTCTAGATTTTTTGATGATGGACATTCTGACTGGTGTGAGGGGATATCTCATTGTAGTTTTGATTTGCATTTCTCTAATGATTAATGATGTTGAGCATTCTTTCATGTGTCTGTAGGCCATCTGTATATCTTCTTTGGAGAAATGTCTATCTAGGTCTTCTGCCCATTTTTGGATTGGGTTGTTCGTTTTTTTGTTATTGAGCTGCATGAGCTGCTTGTAAATTTTGGAGATTAATCCTGTGTCAGTTGCTTCATTTGCAAATATTTTCTCCCATTCTGAGGGTTGTCTTTTGGTCTTGTTTATGGTTTCCTTTGCTGTGCAAAAGCTTTTAAGTTTCATTAGGTCCCATTTGTTTATTTGTGTTCTTATTTCCATTTCTCTGGGAGCTGGGTCAAAAAGAATCTTGCTGTGATGTATGTCATAGAGTGTTCTGCCTATGTTTTCCTCTAAGAGTTTGATAGTGTCTGCCCTTACACTTAGGTCTTTAATCCATTTTGAGTTTATTTTTGTGCATGGTGTCAGGGAGTGTTCTAATTTCATACTTTTACATGTACCTGTCCAATTTTCCCAGCACCACTTATTGAAGAGGCTGTCTTTTCTCCACTGTATATGCTTGCCTCCTTTATCAAAGATAAGGTGACCATAGGTGTGTGGGTTTATCTCTGGGCTTTCTATCCTGTTCCATTGATCTATATTTCTGTTTTTGTGCCAGTACCAAACTGTCTTGATTACTGAAGCTTTGTAATATAGTCTGAAGTCAGGGAGCCTGATTCCCCCAGCTCCATTTTTCGTTCTCAAGATTGCTTTGGCCATTCGGGGTCTTTTGTGTTTCCATACAAATTGTGAAATTTTTTGTTCTAGTTTTGTGAAAAATGCCAGTGGTAGTTTGATAGGGATTGCATTGAATCTGTAGATTGCTTTGGGTAGTAGAGTCATTTTCACAATGTTGATTCTTCCAATCCAGGAACATGGTATATCTCTCCATCTATTTGTATCATCTTTAATTTCTTTCATCAGTGTCTTATAATTTTCTGCATACAGGTCTTTTGTCTCCTTAGGTAGGTTTATTCCTAGATATTTTATTCTTTTTGTTGCAATGGTAAACGGGAGTGTTTTCTTAATTTCACTTTCAGATTTTTCGTCATTAGTGTATAGAAATGCAAGAGATTTCTGTGCATTAATTTTGTATCCTGCTACTTTACCAAATTCATTGATTAGCTCTAGGAGTTTTCTGGTAGCATCTTTAGGATTCTCTATGTATAGTATCATGTCATCTGCAAATAGTGACAGCTTTACTTCTTCTTTTCCGATTTGGATTCCTTTTATTTCTTTGTCTTCTCTGATTGCTGTGGCTAACACTTCCAAAACTATGTTGAATAATAGTGGTGAGAGTGGGCAACCTTGTCTTGTTCCTGATCTTAGTGGAAATGGTTTCAGTTTTTCACCATTGAGGACAATGTTGGCTGTGGGTTTGTCATATATGGCCTTTATTATGTTGAGGAAAGTTCCCTCTATGCCTACTTTCTGCAGGGCTTTTATCATAAATGGGTGTTGAATTATGTCGAAAGCTTTCTCTGCATCTATTGAGATGATCATATGGTTTTTCTCCTTCAATTTGTTAATATGGTGTATCCCATTGATTGATTTGCATATATTGAAGAATCCTTGCATTCCTGGGATAAACCCCACTTGATCATGGTGTATGATCCTTTTAATGTGCTGTTGGATTCTGTTTGCTAGTATTTTGTTGAGGATTTTTGCATCTATGTTCATCAGTGATATTGGCCTGTAGTTTGCTTTCTTTGTGACATCTTTGTCTGGTTTTGGTATCAGGGTGATGGTGGCCTCGTAGAATGAGTTGGGGAGTGTTCCTCCCTCTGCAATATTTTGGAAGAGTTTGAGAAGGATAGGTGTTAGCTCTTCTCTAAATGTTTGATAGAATTCACCTGTGAAGCCATGTGGTCCTGGGCTTTTGTTTGTTGGAAGGTTTTTAATCACAGTTTCAATTTCAGTGCTTGTGATTGGTCTGTTCATATTTTCTATTTCTTCCTGGTTCAGTCTCGGCAGTTTGTGCATTTCTAAGAATCTGTCCATTTCTTCCAGGTTGTCCATTTTATTGGCATAGAGTTGCTTGTAGTAATCTCTCATTATCTTTTGTATTTCTGCAGTGTCAGTGGTTACCTCTCCTTTTTCATTTCTAATTCTATTGATTTGAGTCTTCTCCCTTTTTCTCTTGATGAGTCTGGCTAATGGTTTATCAATTTTGTTTATCTTCTCAAAGAACCACCTTTTAGTTTCATTGATTTTTGCTATTGTTTCCTTCATTTCTTTTTCATTTATTTCTGACCTGATCTTTATAATTTCTTTCCTTCTGCTAGCTTTGGGGTTTTTTTGTTCTTCTTTCTCTAATTGCTTTAGGTGCAAGGTTAGGTTGTTTATTCGAGATGTTTCCTGTTTCTTGAGATAGGCTTGTATTGCTATAAACTTCCCTCTTAGCACTGCTTTTGCTGCGTCCCATAGGTTTTGGGTCATCGTATCTCCATTGTCATTTGTTTCTAGGTATTTTTTGATTTCCCCTTTGATTTCTTCAGTGATCACTTCGTTATTAAGTAGTGTATTGTGTAGTCTCCATGTGTTTGTATTTTTTACAGATCTTTTCCTGTAATTGATATCTAGTCTCATAGCGTTGTGGTCAGAAAAGATACTTGATACGATTTCAATTTTCTTAAATTTACCAAGGCTTGATTTGTGACCCAAGATATGATCTATCCTGGAGAATGTTCCATGAGCACTTGAGAAAAATGTGTATTCTGTTGTTTTTGGGTGGAATGTCCTATAAATATCAATTAAGTCCATCTTGTTTAATGTATCATTTAAAGCTTGTGTTTCCTTATTTATTTTCATTTTGGATGATCTGTCCATTGGTGAAAGTGGGGTGTTAAAGTCCCCTACTATGATTGTGTTGCTGTCGATTTCCCCTTTTATGGCTGTTAGTATTTGCCTTATGTATTGAGGTGCTCCTATGTTGGGTGCATAAATATTTACAATTGTTATCCCTTCCTCTTGGATCGATCCCTTGATCATTATATAGTGTCCTTCTTTGTCTCTTGTAATAGTCTTTATTTTAAAGTCTATTTTGTCTGATATGAGAATTGCTACTCCAGCTTTCTTTTGATTTCCATTTGCATGGAATATCTTTTTCCATCCCCTCACTTTCAGTCTGTATGTGTCTCTAGGTCTGAAGTGGGTCTCTTGTAGACAGCATATATATGGGTCTTGTTTTTGTATCCATTCAGCCAGCCTGTGTCTTTTGGTGGGAGCATTTAATCCATTTACATTCAAGGTAATTATCGATATGTATGTTCCTATTCCCATTTTCTTAAATGTTTTGGGTTTGTTATTGTAGGTGTTTTCCTTCTCTTGTGTTTCTTGCCTAGAGAAGTTCCTTTAGCATTTGTTGTAGAGCTGGTTTGGTGGTGCTGAATTCTCTCAGCTTTTGCTTGTCTGTAAAGGTTTTAATTTCTCCATCACATCTGAATGAGATCCTTGCTGGGTAGAGTAATCTTGGTTGTAGGTTTTTCTCCTTCATCATTTTAAGTATATCCTGCCACTCCCTTCTGGCTTGCAGAGTTTCTGCTGAAAGATCAGATGTTAACCTTATGGGGATTCCCTTGTGTGTTATTTGTTTTTTTTCCCTTGCTGCCTTTAATATGTTTTCCTTATATTTAATTTTTGACAGTTTGATTAATATGTGTCTTGGCGTGTTTCTCCTTGGGTTTATCCTGTATGGGACTCTCTGTGCTTCCAGGACTTGATTAACTATTTCCTTTCCCATATTAGGGAAGTTTTCAACTATAATCTCTTCAAATATTTTCTCAGTCCCTTTCTTTTTCTCTTCTTCTTCTGGGACCCCTATAATTCGAATGTTGGTGCGTTTAATGTTGTCCCAGAGGTCTCTGAGACTGTCCTCAGTTCTTTTCATTCTTTTTTCTTTATCCTGCTCTGCAGTAGTTATTTCCACCATTTTATCTTCCAGGTCACTTATCCTTTCTTCTGCCTCAGTTATTCTGCTATTGATCCCATCTAGAGTATTTTTAATTTCATTTATTGTGTTTTTCATCATTGCTTGGTTCCTCTTTAGTTCTTCTACATCCTTGTTAAATGTTTCTTGCATTTTGTCTATTTCCAAGATTTTGGATCATCCTTACTATCATTATTCTGAATTCTTTTTCAGGTAGACTACCTATTTCCTCTTCATTTGTTAGGTGTGGTGTGTTTTGACCCTGCTCCTTCATCTGCTGTGTGTTTTTCTGTCGTCTCATTTTGCTTATCTTACTGTGTTTGGGGTCTCCTTATCACAGGTTGCAGGTTCGTAGTTCCCGTTGTTTTTGGTATCTGTCCCCAGTGGCTAAGGTTGGTTCAGTGGGTTGTGTAGGCTTCCTGGTGGAGGGAACTGGTACCTGAGCTCTGGTGGATGAGGCTGGATCTTGTCTTTCTGGTGGGCACGTCCACGTCTGGTGGTGTATTTTGGGGTGTCCGTGGCCTTATTATGATTTTAGGCAGCCTCTCTGCTAATGGATGGGGCTGTGTTCCTGTCTTGCTAGTTGTTTGGCATAGGGTGTTCAGCACTGTAGCTTGCTGGTCATTGAGTGATGCTGGGTCTTGATGTTGAGATGGAGATCTCTGAGAGATTTTTGCCGTTTGGTATTACGTGGAGCTGGGAGGTCTCTTGTGGACCAGTGTCCTGAAGTTGGCTCTCCCACCTCCGAGATACGGCCCTGATGCCTGGCTGAAGCACCAAGAGCCTTTCGTCCACACGGCTCAGAGTAAAAGGGAGAAAAAATAGAAAGAAAGCAAGCAAGAAAGAGGCTATAATATAGTGAAGTAAAATAAAGCTATTAT
Organism: Balaenoptera borealis; assembly: GCF_965194805.1. Classification (NCBI taxonomy): domain Eukaryota; kingdom Metazoa; phylum Chordata; class Mammalia; order Artiodactyla; family Balaenopteridae; genus Balaenoptera; species Balaenoptera borealis. Next base: position 40,005,042 of record NC_138860.1, on the reverse strand, counting down.
AAAGCAAAGCTATACAGACAAAATCTCCCCCAGAAGCATATACATATACACTCACCAAAAAAAAGGAAAAGGGGAAAAATTAATATATCCTGCTCCCAAAGTCCACCTCCTGAATTTGGGATGATTCGTTGTCTATTCAGGTATTCAACAGATGCAGGCACATCAAGTTGTTTGTGGAGTTTTAATCCGCTGCTTCTGAGGCTGCTGGGAGCGATTTCCCCTCCTCGTCTCTGTTCGCACAGCTCCTGGGGATCAGCTTTGGATTTGGACCCGCCTCTGCGTGTAGGTCGCCTGAGGGCGTCTGTTCCCCGCCCAGACAGGACAGGGTTAAAGGAGCAGCTGCTTCGGGGGCTCTGGCTCACCCAGGCCGCGGGGAGGGAGGGGTACAGAGGAGGCGGGGTGAGCCTGAGGCGTCAGAGGCCGGCGTGACGTTGCACCAGCCTGAGGTGCGCAGTGCGTTCTCCCGGGGAAGTTGTCCCTGGATCACGGGACGCTGGCAGTGGCGGGCTGCACAGGCTCCCGGGAGGGGCGGTGTGGAGAGTGACCTGTGCTCGCACACAGGCTTTTTGGAGGCGGCAGCAGCAGCCCCAGCGTCTCACGCCCGTCTCTGGGGTCCGCGCTGATCGCCGCGGCTCGCGCCAGTCTCTGGAGTTCGTTTAGGCGGCGCTCTGAATCCCCTCTCCTTGCGTGCCGCGAAACAAAGAGGCAAGAAAAAGTCTCTTGCCTCTTCGGCAGCTGCAGACTTTTTCCCGGTCTCCCTCCCAGCCAGCTGTGGTGCGCTAACCCCTTTAGGCTGTGTTCACGCCGCCAACCCCAGTCCTCTCCCTGCGATCCGACCGATGCCCGAGCCTCAGCTCCCAGCCCCGCCCGCCCCGGCGGCTGAGCAGACAAGCCTCTCGGGCTGGTGAGTGCTGGTCAGCGCCGAGCCTCCGTGCGGGAAGTGCGGGAATCTCTCCGCTTTGCCCTCCACACCCCTGTGGCTGCGCTCTCCTCCGTGGCTCCGAAGCTTCCCCCCTCTGCCACCTGCAGTCTCTGCCCGCGAAGGGGCTTCCTAGTGCATGGAAATCTTTCCTCCTTCACAGCTCCCTCCCACTGGTGCAGGTGCCGTCCCTATTCTTTTGTCTCTGTTATTTCTTTTTTCTTTTGCCCTACCCAAGTACGGGGGGAGTTTCTTGCCTTTTTGGAGGTCGGACGTTTTCTGCCAGCGTTCAGTGGGTGTTCTGTAGGAGCAGTTCCACGTGTAGATGTATTTCTACTGTATCTGTGGGAAGGAAGGTGATCTCCGCGTCTTACTCTTCCGCCATCTTCTCTCCTCTCTCTACACTTGATTTTGGTTAAAAAAAAGTTGTAAATGAACAGCTGAAATGACGTTTAAGGATTTTCTGCAGGGTTTATTTTTTTTCCCCCCCTTAGAGACAGGATGATGTAGTGGAAAGAGAAGGGGATTTGGAGTCAGACTGACCCAAGTCCTGTCCAAAACTCCATTACATTCCAGCTGTGTGACTTTATAAAAGTTACTTAACCTCACTCATCTTTCCTCATCCTCATTAAATAAAGATACTACCTACCCTGAAAGACTGTCATGAGGATTTGTGATGCTTTAAAAGACAAGCCCCATCTTATTTCTCCCTGCTTAAAATTCCTTTAACATTGTCTTGTTATTTCTTTGGATAAATTTAAAATTTACATTGTGACTTACAAGACCTAACTCACCTCTCCAGACTGATCTGCTAGCTCTCCGCTCACTCGCTGTGTCAGTCAGGTGGCATTCACACTTGTCAAGCTCTCCCCTGGGCCTTGGAAATGCCCTTCCTCTGCCTGCAACTCTTGCTGTGTCTCTTGGCTGGCGTAGTTCCTACCCATCCTTCCTTCAAGTCCCAATGTAGACATCAGACCTCCCCTGTGAGGCCTTCCCAACTGCCCCTGCCCCACCTCAGGCCAGGTAGGCCTCCCTTTCGGAAGCCCTCCTTGGCCTGGGCAGTTTCCTCTTTGAGCACTCAGGCCCCTGGGAAGGCTGTTGCTTAATATTTGCTTCCTCCAACAGATGAAAGGTCCATGAAGGCAGGGGCGGTATCTCTCTTGTTTATTCCACATGCCTACCACTGAACAGTACCAACATGTAGTAAGTGCTTGATAAATGTTCGTTAAATGAATGAAGGAAGAAGGATGCAAGCCCTTAGTTCAGTAAATATTGATTCCCTTCCACATTTAACCTCTTCCTCCCCTCCTGAAAGTTGACTGCCTTGATCATGGATAATGGACAACTATTTGTAGCTGATTTGATGATGAAAGCCACGTTTCCATGACTCCGCCTCATCACCTCATCATAATTCTCAAAAACGTGAGTTTTAAAAATGTAGCTGAAGATTTCAAAATAAAAAGTTAAAAGAATACCACTGAAGGACTCCCCAGCAAAATAGGAAGAAAACAAAGATTGTTGCGCAATTGCATTTCACTATGGGCTGATATTTGTGGAGGTATCATGGGTTGGAATGCTACTGTGACATAAAGTATATGGGTTAATACTTTTAATTGCTTCCCACTGCCTTTATCTCTTCCATTAAAGAGCAAGTGCATCATGGAAAAAAGTTCTAAAAATAGAGCCTGCCTGGTTTATGGAGAAGGGTGTTTATGACAGGAATTATGCAGTTGTTTAGCTCAGATGTCTGCAGCCCCAAATCAGGTTTTATTCTGTGGTTAAGGCCTCGTTAACATCCAGCTCTCCCTTTTTATTTGAATATACTTTTTCTGGCGGGAACACACTCTGTCCTCACTCTGTGGTCATAAAAACCCGTGTTGTTTCTAAACAGGGGAGGTTTTTGGAGCTGTACTTGGGGAAAGGGAAAGAGACACACATATAAGAGGGAGAGATTATGCCTGGAGTGAGGGGTTTAGGGGAGCGAGGTTTCTCTTCACTCACAGGGCAGGATGTTTGAGGCAGTCATGGGGGATGATGGTGATGGTGATGGTGCTGTTGGTGGAGGTGCTCTATCTGTGGCCTTAAGTGATGAATGAAGCCAGTTTGGTGGGCAAAGTGGTGAGTACCCCCTCCGGGCTTCTCTGAAAGAGGAGGTTCTCTGCGTTCAACTCTGGTTTCTTCTGCCATCATCCAGGGTGATGATGCTGATATTCCCCATGAGATGGTGGTCTTGAGATGGCTGGCTCCTCTGTCTCTTGTTGGGGGCCCTCCTGGCCATGGGGGACTGGCCAGGTTTTCAGGCTCCCAGGGAGACCTTAGAGTTGGCACGTCAACTATGTCCAGTGCTGCTCCCTGGTTCAAGTCCACATCCTCGCTTTCCTGGTGTTGTGCAGCATCACGTAGCAGGTCTCCCTGTGCTTCCAGGCTTGTCTCTTCTGGTCCTTCTTCCACACTGATGCTCAGGTACCCTCGCACAGAGCGATTTGATTAGGCATCTCCCTTACTTACAATTCTTACCTTGGTGTAAAGGGCACGTCAAGGCTTGCCCTCTCCTCCCTTATATTCAGCTTCGTTTCTCAATATTGGCCTCTCTAGATCCCGCCCCACACCTCTCCCAAGTGCAAACAACAGCCACAACAAAAGGCAAAAAATTCCGCTGCCTCAGCACACCAGGCTCCTTCCACACTGAGCTCTTATACCACCTCCTTCACCCATCCCAGCTTGTACATACTGCCTGCTGGAAACGCCCTGAGTTTTGTCTGTCTGCGGCCCATCCTTCAAGGGATACGGGACAGTCACCTCACACCCAAGCCTTTCCTGATGACCTAAGTCAGTTTGCTGTCTCTTTCCCTCTGCTCTTTTTTTTTAAATTTATTTATTTATTTTTGGCTGTGTTGGGTCTTCGTTGCTGCGCAGGCTTTCTCTAGTTGCAGGGAGCAGGGGCTACTCTTCGCTGCGGTGCACAGATTTCTCATTGCAGTGGCTTCCCTTGTTGCGGAGCACAGGCTCTAGGCGTGCAGCTTCAGTAGTTGTGGCACATGGACTCAGTAGTTGTGGTTTGCGGGCTCAGTAGTTGTGACTCGCGGGCTCTAGAGTGCAGGCTCAGCAGTTGTGGTGCACGGGCTTAGTTGCTCTGCAGCATGTGGGATCTTCCCAGACCAGGGCTGGAACCCGTGTCCCCTGCATTGGCAGGCGGATTCTTAACCACTGTGCCACTAGGGAAGCCCTCCCTCTGCTCTTAAAGTACTTTTATCCACGGGTCTCTTACCACTTGTTGCATTATATTTTCATAGTTTGTTTGCACATCTCTCTTCTCTTCTAAACTGTGGGATCTTTGGATCCTTGTGGGTAACTTTTGGTGTCCAAGTGTCCATGGATTTTTTATTAGGAGACCATAAGGGTCCATAGCATTGATGGGGTCTGTGAAGCCATTTTGTCCTTTTTTTCCCCAAACAAATCTATTTTATCAGTCTCCCTTTCTTCCCAGGCCATTTTAGTTCTGTCATTCTTGGTCCCCAATCCTTGAGAAAGCCAAAACATTCAGGTAAAAAGGATGTACTGCATGAGTTGGAGCCTTCCTGATTCTCAGTGAGAATTTCCTGAACCAGTCTTTTTTTTTATTTGTACAAAAATCTTCATTTTTCAGGTGAGGAAACTGAGGCATAAAGGCCTCGCCTTGCTTAAGATTGATCAGCTGTATCAATTCTATGTGGAATCTAAAATATGATACAAATGAACTTATCTATGAAATAGAAACAGATTCGCAGACACAGAGAACAGACTTGTGGTTGCCAGGGGGGAAGGGGGATGGGGGAGGGATGGATTGGGAGTTTGGAATTAGCAGATGCAAACTATTATATATAGAACGGACAAATGACAAGGTCCTCCTGTATAGCACAGGGAACTATATTCAATATCCCATGATAAACCATAATGGAAAAGAATATGAAAAAGAATGTATGTCTATGTATAACTGAATCACTTTGCTCTACAGCAGAAATTAACACAACATTGTAAATCAACTATACTTCAATAAAATAAATTTTTTAAAAAAGGTTGATCAGCTGTGAAATCAAGACTGGGGATTCCAGGCTGGGGCTTGGCCAGGTTCAGCCTGCAAGAGCTGTATCTTGATTGACTTGCTGTATTTGCCACCCTGTCTCTGATGCTCTCCCCAGCCACCTCTTTGTTATCTGATGTCCTCCCTTCTCACCACCCCCCACCCCAACTCGCACACAGTTAACGTGTACACACGTTTGTGATTCACTTTTTTTAATCTATTTTTTTGGTTGTCTGGTGTGTGCTTAGTTTATCCATTCCAAATCTGCTTTTGAGAGCCATGCCTACATTTGTTTAAGTTAGTTCGGGACATTCTTACGGTGCAGTGTAATGTCATGCTTTAGACTTGTGTTGTCCAGTGTGGTGACCGTATGTGGCTATATGGAGCGGCTTGGGTGTGGTTCATCTGAATTGAGAGGGGTAGTAAGTTACACTATACTTACTGGATTTAAATCACTATGATAAAAGGAATGTAAAATATCTCACTAATAATTTCCTATATTGATTACGTGTTGAAGTGATAATATTTCGGATATATTGGGTTCAGTTATTGGGTTGAATATTATAGTTCATTTGATCTGTTTTCTTTTACTTTTTTTAATGTGGTTATTAAAAAGTTTAAAATTACTTATGAGACCCACATCTGTGGTTTGCATTATATTTCCTTTGGTTAATGACTATGGGCTTTCAAATCAGATTTAGGTTTGAATCTCAGCTTCAGCACTTAATTCGCTTTGTGGTTTTGGGCAACATAGCCTCCTTGGGATCATTTTTCTTACCTACAAAATAAAGACTAATATCTACCTCACGTGGTTATTGTAAGGATTAAATTGTATTTTGTACATAAAGTGCTCAGCCAAGAACCTGGCATGAGAGCATAGCAGTTAAAAGCATGGAACTTGGAGTTAAACTTGACAAAGTTTTCAACACTGGCTGCACTGTTTAAAACTTTTGTGGCCTTGGACAAGTTACTTTACTTCCCCAAGCTTCAGTTTCTTCATTGTAAAATAGGGATGATAATAATATGTACCTCATAGAGTTGTGAAGATTAAATGCAAGACTATGTAAAGGGCTTACTAGCTCAGGGTAGGGCATACAGTAAGCACTCAATAAATGATAACCAATGCCATAATACTTCTGGGGAAGGGCACCTGCTGGAAACTTTTGTGATGTTAAATGGTATATGTGGACTCTGGTTTTTATTTTTATTTCTTCATGACAGTACATATAATAGGAATATGGCCCTAAGATATAACACATTCTCTCTTTTCTATATCATGGTTATTATTGTGTTTATAGAACATTCTTGATACTACATTTTTGTCAAGAATTATACTTTTATTTGAGTCTTCTTTTCTAGCCTTTTCTTTGGCTTTATTTGTTCAGTCAGTCATTCATTTCTGCAGGTGGTTTTGTTAAGCACTTACTACGTGCCAGACACTGCGCTAAGGACAGAGTATGTGGTGGTAAGAAGACAGACAAGCTCGTGCCCTCATGGAGCCTACAATCTAGTGGGAGAGACATCTGTGAACAACTGAATAAACAGATATATGTATCACTGTAATTCCTGATGAGTGCTGTAAGAGGAACAAACCTGGTGATGTGATAGAAATCAACAGAGGAAGGGAGGTGGTAGAGAGTCTGTTTCAGAAGGTGGTCAGGGACGGCCTCTATGAAGAGATGACACTGAGACCCAAAGGTTAGGAAGAACCATCCATGTGGAGAGTAGAGGAGGGACATTTTGAGCTGCCCTCGGGTGGGTAAAGAGCTTTGGTATTTTTTTCAGAAAGCAATGGGGTCGAGTGGTTGGTGTGGGGATGAAGGGCTTAGATGGGGTTGGAAATTGCCAGGGGCAGGTAAATTACAGCAAGTCTGTTGATGTTGTTTGAAGTTCAATGTAAGGAGCGGGAGCGTTTTTTTTTTTTTAAAGGAATTCCTTTATTTTTATTATTTATTTATTTATGTATTTATTTATGGCTGTGCTGGGTCTTCGTTTCTGTGTGAGGGCTTTCTCCAGTTGCGGCAAGCGGGGGCCACTCTACATCGCGGTGCGTGGACCTCTCACTATCGCGGCCTCTCTTGTTGCAGAGCACAGGCTCCAGACGCGCAGGCTCAGTAGTTGTGGCTCACGGGCCCAGTTGCTCCGCGGCATGTGGGATCTTCCCAGACCAGGGCTCGAACCCATGTCCCCTGCATTGGCAGGCAGATTCTCAACCACTGCGCCACCAGGGAAGCCCGGAGCGGGAGGGTTTTGATCAGGGAAGTGATATGATCAAATCTGAGTTGCTGTATGGTGTATGAACGTGACGGGGGGCCAGAATGGAAGTGAGGAGAGGTTAGGAAGTTACTGCTGTGCTGCAGTGAGAGGGGTGGTGCACTGGATAGAGTTGTAGAAGTAAGTTGGAAAATGGTGACTGGATCCTGAGTCACATGTATTTGTTGGTAGAAGCAGCAGAACTCCCTGGTGGGTTAGTTCCGGAGGTTTTCTCGAAGGGAGATATCAGCTGCACACTTTGTGGTACCATAGCAGGAGAGAGTGGCATTAAGAAAGCCAAGCAAGGAGAGTGTTTCAAGAAGGAAGAAGTGTGAAAATCTGTAAACAGCTCCTGAGAGCATGAGTTAGATCAGGATGGAAACGTCCATTGGATTTAGCAACACTGAGATTGTTGGTGACTTTGACAATAGCTATTTGATTAGAGAGTGGAGGCAGTAGTCAGGTTGGGGTGTGTTGAAGGTGATTGGAGGGGAGAACGTGGAGCCATCGTGTTTAGATTACTCTTTCAAAAAATCTGGCCATAAAGGGGGAACAGCAAAAGGAACTGAGCAAGAAAGGGCAGTTGGTTGATGTCTAAAGATGCTGGTGGAATGATCCTGTGTCCAAGGAGAGGTTGATGGGCAGAAAAGAGGGGGAATCATGGGGGGTGTAAAGCACTTGAGGAGGGGGAGGAGGATGAGATTCAAAACACATGAGAGGAATTGGCCTTTGATAGGAAGAAGGCACTTCCTCTGTAGAAACAGGAAGGAGGCAGGTGGATGAGGGTGGAGACTGATTTATAGATACGTGACCATTGGAAGACTGGTTCTATTTTTTCAGCAATTCATTAGGTAAAAACTTGAGCTAAGAGTGAGGTGTAGCAGAGGAGCACATAAGAGCTTAGAGTGAGATATTATGATCTCTAATCCACTTCAGCAAAAATCACTTTGCATGGTGACGTTCATTTGACACAGAAAGGTTTCAGGGTAAGTGTAGTTTGATCCTGCTTCTTTCTTAATCTAGCTCAGTGTGGCTTGGGGACTAAGGTAGTTACTCTTCAGGGAGACAGGCTCTGGCCAATGTGGCTGGTTCAGGACTTTAATTGGGAAGCCCTGGAGAAGGTCTGTAATGGGAGATGGTACCTTTGACGACAGGTGGCATGTTGCCATCATTCAGAAGTCCTATGGAGAATCAGTAGTTTATGAAGAGTCAGTATACAACAGAAGAAAAGCACTGAATCAGGAAACTGCACTTGAGCTTATGGTCCTGTTTTGTCATCTGCTATGTGACTATGAGCAAATCATTTACTCTCTGCGTTTATTTTCCCAGTCTATAAAATAAGAAAAATACCAGCCTTCCCATCTCATGAGGTTGCGTGAGATGTGATGACGTATGTCAGTGTTCTGTGAAAGGCATTTCAGGCTGTACAAATAGATTCATGAAAAGACTCGGGGGCTTGGAGCTGGCGGCCTGGCTTGTACTCAGCTCTCTGCTTACTCACCCCTGGTATGACTCAGGATGAGTCACTTTGCCGCACTGAACCTACATTTTCCCATCTGTAGAACACCCTCACAGGGTGAACATAAGGATTCAGAAGTACAGTAGAGGACTTTGGAAGTAAAAGTGCTAGAGAAATGTGATAATCAGCCTGATTTCCCTGTTCTTCATTTAGGGAAAAGCCCTAACTCTATTTTCCTTCCAGAATCACTTTTCAAGATGAGCATTCTTTGACTCCATCAATAATGGCTTATAATAAGCCCTTTCTCTGGGCAGAGCCTGGGTGTTGTAGGGGGAGGGATGGGGAAAGTGTGAACTAACATTACACTAGGAGAAGTGGTACCTGCGTTTGGGGGAACTCCTGTCTGATTGGACGTGTAGGACAGACGCAAGCCCACTCTTAGGAAATGCGTTCTGGAAGGGCTGTGAGCTGTCTGCCTTGGGAAGATTCCATTGTACAAGACTTATCAGATGGAAGAATCTAGAAGCACATGCTCATGCTGATAAGCATAGAAAAGTGGTGGGGGAGAGAACTGACCCTGCAGTGGTCACCAGGACCACTGCACCAGGTCGTTCTCCTGTCTCCACTTCTGCTGAAGCTGTTTTTCTGCAAAGTTTTGAAGCGTCACTGAGCATCTAACATTGAGCAAACTTGTTATGGCTGGACATAAGGTTGGTATCCCATCTCTTTTGACTCTGCATCCAGAGACTTCTCCCTTTGGAGGACACTAACGCTTTTCCAGATGAGAATATTCTGAATGATCCTGAGAAAGCTTTTCCTCCTGAGGGTGGCAGTCATGGAGCTCATCAGAGCCATGCTGTTACCTGTTGTTCTGGTCTGAATCCATTCCTGTACACATTTCTGTGGAGGAAAGTGGGTGAGTCTCACAGGAATCAGGAATCTGATGTTTATCAGAAAGTCATTTGTCATTACACTCTGAAAAGACTATTGGTGTCCGATAGTTAACTGGATGTAAAATACTCTTTTGGTCTGGGAAGTTTTCTTAAGAATCTTGATTTTCTGTAATGAAGAACTCACTCCTTGGAATTTCCATCTTCTGTTTTCCATATAATTGCTAAAGAGTTCATATCAGAGTGAGATACATAGGATCTCAAGTCAGACTATAAAAGCTTGGCCTTAGGGGAAAAATTCATAGCTTTTAACATAAAGATTTGGAAAGAGAATGTGTCACATTTATCCTCATCAAATGTCCCAGCTTCCAAGCCTCCTTGCAGAATGTAGATATCCTGTGATTGCAGTGTGAAAGGCTGCATCTCAGAGATGGGAAGAGGAAACTGAATACAAGTCCTAACATCCCTCCCTGTCTATCCTAGCACCTCTGTCTATACCCATCGAGCACATGTTGTTGGAATAGCAGCAGAGGGAGAGTCTCTGGGTCAGCCTGGCATTGTTGGGAGGTATGAAGATACTGTTGACTCAGACCTTACTCAGGCGGGCCTAATAGTGTCCTGGAAAGCATCAGAATGGGAAATCCACCTGGGAATAATTATGGAAAGGACATTTCCTTCTTGGAGTTCCAAGCGACTCTGGTGTGCAGTCAGCAGGCGGCTGCTTACTTGTGGATTCTTTTGACTTCTTGCTGAATGGTCTTATCACCCAGACTGTATTTTGCAAACATACAATAAACCCCTAAGTAACTCACCTCCCTTTCCTCTGCCTTTCCCTTAGCTCAATGCCCAGGACTCCTTTCTTACAATGCTTGTGATTCATCTATATTCAGTTGATTTTTTAAAAAATCAGATTTCTTATTTTGAGGTAACTGTAGGTTCACGTGCAGTTTTAAGAAATAATACAAAGAGATCCCATGTGCTCTTTACTCAGTTTCTACTGATGGTAACTTCATGCAAAACTGTAGTACAGTATCACAATCAGGATATTGACATGGGTGCAGTCAAGATACAGAACATGTCCATCACCATGAGAATACTTCATGTTGCCTTTTTATGGCCACACCCTTCCTGCCTTTTAAGGAGTTAAACCCCTGGCAACCACTGATTTGTTCTCTATTTCTATAATTTTGTCATTTCAAGGATGTTATATAAATGGAATCAAGTAGTGTGTTGTCTTTGGGGACTGGTTTTATAAACCTCTGGAGATTCATCCAGGTTGTTGGATGTATCAGTAGTTGGCACCTTTTTCTTGCTGAGTAGTAGTCTATGGCAGCAGTCCCCAACCTTTTTGGCACCAGGGACCGGTTTCATGGAAGACAATTTTTCCACAGACCTGGGGAGAGGGGATGGTTCATGCGGTAATGCGAGCGATGGGGAGCGGCATACGAAGTTTCCCTAACTCGCCCACCGCTCACCTCCTGCTGTGTGGCCCGGGGGTTGCGGACCCCTGGTCTGTGGTATGGATGTGCCACAGATTGTTTAACCATTCATCTGTTTAAGGACATCTGTGCCAATTCTGATTTTTAATATTACAAATAAACTTTCTGTGAGCATTCATGTACAAGTTTTTGCTTGAATATAAATTTTCATTTTTCTGGGATAAATGCCCAGGAGTGTAATTGCTGTTGCATATTTAGTTGTTTAATAAACTGCCAAACTCTTTTCTGGAGTGGCTGTCATTTTACATTTGCATTAGCAATATATGAGAAGTCTAGTTTATGTGCAGTCTCATCAGCATTTGATGTTGTCACTATTTTTTATTTTAGCTATTCTAATAGGTGCATAGTGATATCTCATTGCATTTCCCTGATGGCTAATGATGTGAACATCTTTTCACGTACTTATTTGCCATCTGTGTATCCTCTTGGGTGAAATGTCCATTCATACCTTTTCCTCATTTCTGATTGTTTTTTATTGTTGAGTTTTGAGATTATATATTATAAATTATATATCCTAGATCCTATTTCTTTGTTGGATATGTGGTTTGCAAATATTTCCTCCAAGTCATAGCTTGTCTTTCCATCCTTCTAACAGAGTCTTTTGCAGAGCGAAAGTTTTGAAGTTTGATAATGTTCAGTTTATCAGTTTTTTTCTTTCATGGACTGTGCTTTGGTTTCAAGTCTAAGAACACTTTGCCTAGCCCTAGGTCCTGAAGATTTTCTTCTGTGTTTTTTTCTGAAAGTTTTATAGTTTTATGTTTTACATTTAAGTCTGCAATCCATTTTGAGATAATTTTTATATAAGGTATAAGCCTTATATTGAGGTTCATTTTTTTTTGCCTGTGAATGTCCTTTTCTCCAGCATCATTTGTTGAAAAGGCTGTCTTTCCTCCACTGAATTGCTTTTTGCACCACTGTCAAAAGTCAGTTGGGCATTTGTGTGGGTCTGTTTCTGGGTTCTCTATTCTGTTCCATTAATCTGTGAGTCTATTTTTCTATCAATATCACACTGTCTTAATTACTGTGCTGTATACCAAGTCTTGAAATTGGCTAGACTGATTCCTCCCACTTTATTCTTCTTATCTAAAATCGTTTAGGCTATTCCTGTTTCTTTGCCTTTCCATATAAATTTTAGAATCATCTCATATATATCTATAAAAACTCTTGCTGTCATTTAGATGGGAATTATGCTAAACCTATATCAATTTGGAGAGAATGGAAATCTTTAGTACGTTGAGTCTTCTAATTTACGTGTCTCCATTTATTTATATCCTCTTTGATCTCTTTTATCAGCATTTTTTTTTTGTTTTTGGCATACAAGTTCTGTGCATGTTTTATTATACCTATACTTAAGTACTTTTTTTTAGTGATTATAAATGGTACTGTATAACTTTGGTCTTCATTTCTAGTATACAGAAATACAATGATTTTTGTATGTTAATCTTGTGTGACCTTGCTGAACTCACTTATTCTAGGAGTTAGTATGTAGATTCCTTGGAATAGTCTATGTACCCCATTATGTCATTTGCAAATAGGGATATTTTTATTTCTTCCTTCCTGATCTGAATGCCTTTTATTCCTTTTCTTTTTCTCTCTTCTCTCTTTCTCTTTCTCTTTTTTTTTCTTTTCTTTTTGCCTATTGCAGTGGCAGTACTATATGGAATAAGAGTAGTGAAAGGTGATATTTTGCCTTGTTCTTGATGTTAAGGGGAAAACTTTCAGTCTTTGACCATTAAATATGATGTTAGCTGTAGATTTTTTATAGACGTTCTTTATCAAGTTGAAGAAGTTTCCCTCTATTTCCATTTATTTCTGAGTTTTTATCATGAATAGATGTTGAATTTTGTCAAATGCTTTTTCTATTACATTGATTCATTTTTCAATATTGAATTAGCTTTCCACCCTTGGAATATACCCCACTTGGTCATTCTTTGTATATATTGCTGAACTCTATTTGTTACTATTTGTTAAGGATTTTTGCACCTATATTTATGAGAGATACTGTTCTGTAGTTGTCTTTTTGTTTTTTTGTAGTGTCTTTGTCTGGATTTGGAATCAGGGTAATACTAGCTTCACAAAATGAACTGAGAAGTGTTCCTTCTACTTTTATTTTCTGGAAGAGATTGTGTAGAATTATTATAAATTCTTTGTTAAATTTTGATACCATTATCCATTAAAACCATCTGGGCCTGGAGATTTCTTTTGGGAGTTTTAAAATTATGAATTCACTTTTCTTACAGTTTATGGGGCTATGAATTGTGGTAGCTTGTGTTTTTCCAGGACCATTTCATCTAAGTAGTAAAATTTATATGTGTAGGGTTGTTTGTAGCATTCCCTATTATCTTTTGGGTGTCTACAGTTTATAGTTGTATCTCCTGTTTCAATCCTGATATTAGTAATTTGTGGCTTTTCTGTCTTTTTTTTTTTTTAAGATTTATTATTTATTTATTTATTTAATTTATTTATTTCTGGCTGCATCAGGTCCCGGTTGCTGGCATGTGGGATCTTTCGTTGAGGCGCGCAGGCTCTTCATTGTTGTGTGTGGGCTTCTCTCTAGTTGTGGCGTGCAGGTTTTCTCTTCTCTAGTTGTGGCATGCTGGCTCCAGGGCGCGTGGGCTGTGTAGCTGTGGCGCGTGGGCTCCAGAGCGCAGGCTCTGTAGTTTGCAACAGGCAGGCTCTCTAGCTGAGGCACGTGAGCTCAGCAGTTGTGGCTCCTGGGCTTAGTTGGCCTGCGGCACGTGGGATCTTAGTTCCCTGACCAGGGATTGAACCCACGTCCCCTGCATTGTAAGGCGGATTCTTTACCACTGGAGCACCAGGGAAGTCCCTTTCTGTCTTTTTTTTCTTTTTCAGTCTTGCTATAGGATTTCAATTTTATTTTATTTTATTGATTTTTTAAAACCACTGATTTTCTCTATTGTTTTCCTGTTTTCAACTTCACTGATTTCTGCTCTTATTATTTCCTTCCTTCTGCTTGCTAATTTAGTTTTATTTTGCTTTTTTATAGGTTCTTGATTTGAGACTGCACATTACTGATTTGAGACTTTCTTTTTCCTTATGCAAATATTTAGTGCTATAAATTTCTGTTTCAGTACTGCTTTAGCAGCATCTCACAAATTTTGATATGTTGTAGTCTCACTTTCACTGAGTTCAATGTATTTTCAAATTTTCCTTGTGTCTTCTTCTTTAGCTCATGGATTATTTAGAATTATACTGTTTCTAAGTGTTTGGATATTTAGTTTCAAAGTATTTGGATATTTTCCTGTTATCTTGCTGTTATTGATTTCTAGTTTGATTCCATTATAGTCAGAGAATATACCTTGTGTGATTTAAATTCTGTTAAATTTGTCAAGGTTTGTTTTATGGACTAGTATATCGTCTAGCCTGGGTAATGTTCCAGTGCACTTGAAAAGAATGTGCATTCTGCTCTTGTTGGGTGGAGTATTTTATAAATGTCGATTAAATCCTGTTAGTTAATGTTGTCATTGAGTTCTTCTATATCCTTGCTTACTTTTTTTCTAGTTGTTCTATCAAAGGTTGAGAGAGGAGTGTTTAGGGTTTGTCTATTTCACCTTTCAATCAGTTTTTGCTTCATGTATACTTGGAGCTCTTTTGTTTGGTGCATATACATTAGGATTTCTATATCTTCTTGGAGAATTGACCTTTTTATCATTATGCAATGTACCTTTCTGTGTCTGTTGTTTAGTTTGGGTAATTTCTATTGTTTTGTCTTTAAGTTCACTGATTCTTTCCTCTGAAAAATTGATTTTCTGTTCTTCAGGCAGTTTGATGTTTTCTTGGTTCTTGGTATAATGACTGATTTTTTGTTGAAATGGGCTTTTTGGATATTATGTTATGAGCCTCTGGATCTTATTTAAATCTTTTGCTTTAAGTGGCTACTTTTGACACAGATGTGGCAGAGGAAGAAGTAGGTATCCCCTCATTTCTGCCAGGTTGGGGTAGAAGTCCAGGCTTCCAGCTCAGCCTCCATTGAAACTTGATGGGGGCTCCTTGTTACTGATGGGTAAGAACAAGAGTTATAGCTCCCCACTAAGGTTACATTGATACCTCTCTGCATTGTGGGGTGGGGAGCCTCATTACTGCTGGGGGGAGGTGAAAGGAAGTCCAGGCTCCCTACTGGGACTTCTCTGGTAATACTCCAGTAGGAAGGAGGTGGAGGCTGGGTGCATCATTACAGCTTCAAGAAGGGGGAAATCTAGGCTTTCTAGTAGGCTTTGCTGACCTGGATGGGAATGGGTTCACAGCTTTTTCTGTAGTGTTTGGACAGGGTAGAGTGGTTATTATCTAAAGTTTTCTATCTTTTGAGGCTGTCCCCTTCGCAGTTCTTCTGCTAGAGAGAGTGGGCTTTTGTTGGGACTCTTTTTGTCTGCACTCATTGGTGTTTCCAGGTTGCTCCAAGTCTAGGAATGTATGAGGCAAAAAGAAAACCCAGAGAATTCACCACTGTATTATTCCTAGCCAGTTTGCTTTCCTTTCTTCACCTTTCAGAGTCTTCCTATGTTTATTTCATATATAATGTCCAGGGCTTTCAGAGATACTTAGAGAGAGGAACAGGGAAAAGTATGTCTATTCCATCCTTCTGGAAGCAGAGGTCTCATTCAGTTTACTTTTATTTGTTTTATTCTTACAGGTCAATCACTTTTCCTACCTGAGATCTCAGGGCCCAAGTGTCATTAATCATACTTGTATAAATTCCTTTTCATGGGGGAGAAATTTAAATCCCAATTCTTGAAGAGCTCTGAGCATTGGTGGGAAGGGTGGAAACAGTTCCCATACCCAAACTGCACACTGGGCCCTCTGTGAATTTATAGCTTTCTTTTGCTCACCTTTAAGGCCTGGGGCCAACCATAGGAGGACCAGGGATATTCAGATTATTTCATATTCACTAAGGGGTCTTTACCTCTAGAGGAAAAAGAGAAGTTCCCATGACACTAGAGGAAGTTTCACCTAGGGGTTTATAAAAACCTATAAGTGCCACAGAGGAGCAGCTGGGGTGGGATTGGGTGGGGAGGGTCCCTTCCAGCTTGGCCTGGCCTCTAAAAGCAGGGCTTTTTGCCTTTGACTGTAGAGGGTGAAAACCATCCATGATACTTTCTTGGATCCAAGCTTCTCCGCACTTCATCGTTCGCTAAGTCTGCTTCCTTAAAAGTCTGTTATTTAGAGAAATATAACCTTGATGTGGAACAGCATGTGTTTTTAATTCAGCTAGACCTAGTTTGGGATCCTTGTTCCATCTTTTGCTAGCTGTGTGACCTTGAAGTTCAGTCATTCACTTAAACATCATCCTGTAGTGACTGGTCTGGGCCAGCCATCATGCTGTGTTTTGGGAATAAAGTAATGAGTACCGTTCACTGCTCCCTTTTCTTCACTTTCTAGCCAATAGCAAGTCCAGTTGGTTTTACTTCAAAAATCTATCCAAAATTTGACTACTTTTCTCCATCACCCTTTTTCCCAGGCTTTTATAATAAGTTCCCTGATGCTGTTCTTCCCCCTAATCCTTTCCCTCAATTCATTATCTACATAGCAGCCAGGGTGATCTTTCAAAAACATGCATCAGATTATTATTCTCATACTTAAGACCCTCCAGTTATACTGAGAATAAAATCTGACACCTCCCCGTGGCCCACTAGGGCCTGTGTGGTCTGGTTTCTGCTTCCCCTCTGAGTTCATCTAGCATCCTTTCCCCCCTCATGGCTTTAGTCACACCTGACTTTTTTCTCTTCCTGAAAATATCAAACTTGTCCTACCTTGGGGTCATTACACCAGTTATCCTCTCTACCTTGAATAATTTTTTCATCAAAGTTTGAATGGCTGGTGTCTTGCTTTCATTGAGGTTTTAGTTCAAACACTCTCCTTCTCTTACTTCTCAAGTCACATTCTGTCAAAACACTGTGTGCCCCTCCCCCAACATCTTATTT
Source organism: Balaenoptera borealis (assembly GCF_965194805.1). NCBI lineage: Eukaryota > Metazoa > Chordata > Mammalia > Artiodactyla > Balaenopteridae > Balaenoptera > Balaenoptera borealis. The sequence continues at coordinate 39,988,023 of NC_138860.1, read as the reverse complement.
AGCTCTTCTTACAATTTGAAATTCTTTTGATTTGCCTACTAGACTGAGCTCCATGATTCCTGAGAGCAGGAATCATGCTGTTTCCTTCATTGCTGTTTGCCCAGTATCTAGAACATTCCTGGTACTGAGCAATCAATATTTGTTAAGTCAAGTTGCCTTTTTTTTTTTTAGTATAGTGAATTATTTTATTTTATTTTGTTTTACTTTATTTTATTTTATTTTACTGGAGTAAAATTGCTTTCTAATGTTGTGTTAGTTTCTGCTATACAATGAAGTGAATCAGCTATATGTATATCCTATATTCCCTCTCTCTTGGACCTGCCTCCCACCAACCCCCATCCCACCCATCTAGGTCATCACAGAGCACCGAGCTGAGCTCCTTGTGCTATACAGCAGGTTCCCACGAGCTATCTATTTTACATATGGTAGTGTATTTATGTCGAACTTAATCTCCCAATTTGTCCCACCCTCCCCTTCCCCACACCCTGTCCACATGTTGGTTCTCTACATCTACATCTGTATTCCTGCCCTACAAATAGGTTCATCTGTATATGTACCATTTTTCGAAATTCCACATATATGCGTTAATGTACGATATTTGTTTTTCTCTTTCTGGCTTACTTCACTCTGTATGACAGACTGTAGGTCCATCCACATCTCTACAAATGACCCAATTTCATTCCTTTTTATGGCTGAGTAATATTCCTTTGTTTATATGTACCACATCTTCTTTATCCATTCATCTATCATTGGACATTTAGGTCATTTCCATGTCCTGGCTATTGTAAATAGTGCTGCAATGAACACTGGGGTACATGTGTCCTTTTGAATTATGGTTTCTCAGGGTATACACCCAGTAGTGGGATTGCTGGGTTATATAGTAGTTCTATTTTTAGTTTTTTTAAGGAACCTCCATACTTTTCTCCAAAGTGACTGTATCAATTTACATTCCCACCAACAATGTAAGTGGGTCCCCTTTTCTCTGCACCCTCTCCAGCATTTATTGTTTGTAGGCTTTTTGATATGAGGTGATACCTCATCATAGCTTTGATTTGAATTTCTCTAATCATTAGTTATGTTGAGCATCTTTTCATGTGTTTGTTGGCCATCTGTATGTCTTCTTTGGAGATATGTCTATTTAGGTCTTCCACCCATTTTTTGATTGGGTTGTTTCTTTTTTTGATGTTGAGCTGCATGAGCTGTATGTATATTTTGGAGATTAATCCTTTGTCAGTTGCTTCATTTGCAAATATTTTCTCTCATTATGAGGGTTGTCTTTTTGTCTTGTTTATGGTTTCCTTTGCTGTGCAAAAGCTTTTAAGTCTCATTAGGTCCCATTTGTTTATTTTTGTTTTTATTTTCATTACTGTAGGGAGTGGATCAAAAAAGATCTTGCTGTGGTTTATGTCAAAGAGTGTTCTTCCTATGTTTTCCTCTAAGAGTTTTATAGTGTCCGGTCTTGCATTTAGGTCTTTAATCCATTTTGAGTTTATTTTTTTATATGGTGTTAGGTAGTGTTCTAATTTCATTCTTTTACATGTATCTGTCCAGTTTTCCCAGCACCACTTATTGAAGAGGCTGTCCTTTTTCCATTGTGTGTTCTTGCCTCCTTTGTCATAAATTAGGTGACCATATGTGCGTGGGTTTATCTCTGGGCTTTCTGTCCTGTTCCATTGACCTGTATTTCTGTTTTTGTGCCACTACCATACTGTCTTGGTTACTGTGGCTTTGTAGTATAGTTTGAAGATGGGGAGCCTGATTCCTCCAGCTCCATTTTTCTTTCTCAAGATTGCTTTGGCTATTCGGGGTCTTTTGTGTTTCCATACAAATTGTACAATTTTTTGTTCTAATTCTGTGAAGAATGCCATTGGTAGTTTGATAGGAATTGCATTGAATCTGTAGATTGCTTTGGGTAGTATAGTCATTTTCACAATGTTGATTTTTCCAATCCAAGAACATGGTATATTTCTTCATCTGTTTATTTCATCTTTGATTTCTTTCATTAGTGTTTTATAGTTTTCTGAGTACAAGTCTTTTGCCTCCTTAGGTAGGTTTATTCCTAGGTATTTTATTCTTTTCATTGCAATGGTAAATGGGATTGTTTCCTTAATTTCTCTTTCTTAGTTTTTGTTGTTAGTGTATAGGAATGCCAGAGATTTCTGTGCATTAATTTTGTATCCTGCAACTTACCAAATTCATTGATTAGTTCTAGTAGTTTTCTGGTGGCATCTTTAGGATTTTCTATGTATAGTATCCTGTCATCTGCAAAAAGTGACAGTTTTACTTCTTTTCAAATTTATATTCCTTTTATTTCTTTTTCTTCTCTGATTGCTATGGCTAGGACTTCCAAAACTATGTTGAATAAGAGTGGTGAGAGTGGACATTCTTGTCTTGTTCCTGATCTTAGTGGAAATGCTTTCAGTCTTTCACCATTGAGAATGATGTTTGCTGTGGGTTTGTCATATATGACTTTTATTATGTTGAGGTAGGATCCCTCTATGCCCACTTTCTGGAGAGTTTTTATCATAAATGGGTGTTGAATTTTGTCAAAAGCTTTTTCTGCATCTATTGAGATGATCATATGTTTTTTATTCCTTAATTTGTTAATATGGTGCATCACATTGATTGATTTGTGTATTTTGAAGAATCCTTGCCTCCCTAGGATAAATCCCACTTGATCATGGTGTATGATCCTTTTAATATGTTGTTGTATTCTATTTGCTAGTATTTTGTTGAGGATTTTTGCATCTATATTCATCAGTGATATTAGTCTGTAATTTTCTTTCTTTGTGATATCTGTGTTAGGTTTTGGTGTCAGGGTGATGGTGGCCTTGTAGAACGAATTTGGGAGTGTTCTTCCTTCTGCAATTGTTTTGGTAGAGTTTGAGAAGGATTGGTGTTAGCTTTTCTCCAAATGTTTGATAGAATTCGCCTGTGAAGCTGTCTGGTCCTGGACTATTGTTTGTTGGAAGATTTTAATTACAGTTTCAATTTCATTACTTGTGATAGGTCTGTTTATATTTTCTAATTCTTCCTGGTTCTGTCTTGGAAAATTGTACCTTTCCAAGAATTTGTCCAGTTCTTTGTGGTTGTCCATTTTATTTGCATATAATTGTTTGTAGTAGTCTCTTATACTCCTTTGTATTTCTGTGGTGTCAGTTGTGATTTCTCCTTTTTCATTTCTAATTTTATTGATTTGTGTCCTCTCCCTTTTTTTCTTGATGAGTCTGGCTAAAGGTTTATCAATTTTGTTTATCTTCTCAAAGAACCAACTTTTAGTTTTATTGATCTTTGCTATTGTTTTCTTCATTTCTATTTCATTTATTTCTGCTCTGATCTTTATGATTTCGTTCCTTCTACTGACTTTGGGTTTTCTTTGTTCTTTCTCTAGTTGCTTTAGTTGTAAGGTTAGATTGTTTATTTGAGGTTTTTCTTGTTTCTTGAGGTGAGATTTCATTACTATAAACTTCCCTCTTAGAACTGCTTTTGCTGTGTCCATAGGTTTTGGGTCATTGTGTTTTCATTGTCATTTATTTCTGTGTATTTTTTTACTTCTTCTTTGATTTCTTCAGTGATCTCTTAGTTATTTAGTAGCGCACTGTTTAACTGTCAAGTATTTGCGTTTTTTACAGTTTTTTTTCCCTGTAATTGATTTCCAATCTCATAGCATTGTAGTCGGAAAAGCTGCTTGATATGATTTCAATTTTTAAAAATTTGCCGAAGCTTGATTTGTGACCCAAGATGTATCTGTCATGAAGAGTGTTCCGTGTGCTCTTGAGAAGAAAGTGTATTCTGCCACTTTAGGGTAGAATGTCCTATAAATATCAATTAAATCTATCTGGTCTGTTGTGTCATTTAAATCTTCTGTTTCCTTATTTATTTTCTGTTTGGATGATCTGTTCATTGGTGTAAGTGGGATGTTAAAGTCCTCTACTGTTATTGTGTTACTGTTGATTTCCGCTTTTATGGTTGTTAGCATTTGCCTTATGTATTGAGGTGCTCCTATGTTGGGTGCAAAAATATTTATAATTGTTATGTCTTCTTCTTGGATTGATCCCTCGATCATTATGTAGTGTCCTTCCTTATCTCTTGTAACAGTCTTTATTTCAAAGTCTATTTTATCTGATATGAGTATTGCTACTCCAGCTTTCTTTTGATTTCCATTTGCATGGAATATCTTTTTCCATCCCTTCACTTTCAGTCTATATGTCTCTAGGTCTGAAGTGGGTCGCTTGTAGACAGCATATATATGGGTCTTATTTTTTATCCATTCAGCCAGTCTATGTCTTTTTGTTGGGGCATTTAATCCATTTACATTTAAGGTTATTATGGATATGTATGTTCCTATTACCGTTTTCTTAATTGTTTTGGGTTTGTTTTGTGGGTCTTTTCTTCTTTTGTGTTTGTGCCTAGAGAAGTTCCTTTAGCATTTGTTGTAAAGCTGGTTTGGTAGTGCTGAATTCTCTTTGCTTTTGCTTTGTCTATAAAGATTTTGATTTCTCCATTGAATCTGAATGAGACCTTTGCTGGGTAGAGTAATATTGGTTGTAGCTTTTTCTCTTTTGTCACTTTAAGTATATCCTGCGACTCCCTTCTGGCCTGCAGTTTATGCTGAAAAGTCAGCTGATAACCTTATGGGGATTCCTTATATGTTATTTTTTGCTTTTCCCTTGTTGTTTTTAATATTTTTTCTTTGAATTTAATTTTTGTTATTTTGATTAATATGTGTCTTGGTGTGTTTCTCCTAGGATTTATCCTGTATGGGACTCTCTGCAGTTCCTGGAGTTGGGTGACTGTTTCCTTTCCCATGTCAGGGAAGTTTTCCACTATAGCCTCTTTTAATGTTTTCTCAGACCCTTTCTTTTCCTCTTCCTCTTCTGGGACCCCTATAATTTGAATGTTGGTGCGTTTAATGTTGTCCCAGAGGTCTCTGAGATTGTTTTCAATTCTTTTCATTCTTTTTTCTCTATTCTGCTCCTAGGCAGTTATTTCCACCATTCTGTCTTCCAGCTCACTTACCTGTTCTTTTGCCTCAGTTATTCTGCTATTGATTCCTTCTAGTGTATTTTTCATTTTAGTTATTGTGTTGTTCATCTCTGTTTGTTCTTTAGTTCTTCTAGATCTTTGGTAAACATTTCTTGTATTTTCTCAATCTGTGCCTCCATTCTATTTCTAAGATTCTGGATCATCTTTGCTATCATTACTCTGCATTCTTTTTCAAGTAGGTTGCCTATTTCCTCTTCATTTATTTGGTCTTTTAGGTTTTTATCTTGCTCCTTCATCTGTGACAGTTTTTTGTCATCTTATTTGTTTTTTGATGGGTGGGATTGTGTTCCTGTCATAGTGGTTGTTTGGCCTGAGGCTTCCAGCACTAGAGTTTGTAGACTGCTGGGTAGAGCTGGGTCTTTGTGCTGAGATGAGGACGTCCAGGAGGCCTCCCTCCGATGAATATTCCCTGGGATCTGAAGTTCTCTGTTAGTCCAGTGGTTCAGACTCAGAGTTCCCACCACAGGAGCTCAGGCCTGACCTCCCGCTCGTGAAGCAAGATCCTGCAAGCTGCGCGGAGCAGCAAAAAAAGGAAAAAAAGAAAACAAGAGCAGAAGAATAACAAAGGGTCAAAAATAAAATAAGATTAGAAAACTAACAGATATGTTAGAAATAATAAAAAAGTAAAAATACAGGTGAAACAACAGCTGGAAGGTAAAACAGAAGTATAATAGTAAAAAAGAGGAGGGAAAAAAAAAGCTGGAAAAGTCCCTGGCTGTGGGGGGTGGCGCTTAGGCAGGGGCGGGGTTTAGGTGGTGGGTGGGGCCTATGCTTAGGACCCACAGGGCTGGAAAAGGCCCTGGCAGGGGGTGGGGGGGACTGGGGGGTGGGACTTAGGCTCAGTGCAGCAGGAGGGGCCCAGGAGTGCCTCTGGCCTTGAAAGGCAGAGGACCAGATCTAGGACCCCGGAAGGCTAGGCGCATTCCCCCCCATCCTCCGATGCTGGAGGGCCCCTCCCCATTGGCCTCTCTTCTTCTTCCCCTGCCTCCCTCCCTCCTATGCCCCTAGGACTTACGAGGCCAGAGGGGGCCCTGGAAGGCAGAGGACCAGACCTGGAAACCCAACAGGCTTCCTGGGCCGAGTCAGTGAGGGAAACACCCGTGGTACTTCCCCTGATTCCCTGGTCCTAGAGCGCCCCTCCCACCCACCTCTCCTCTTCTTCCTCCCTACCACCCCCCTGCTACGCCCCTAGGATGAACGTGGCCCAGAGGGGGACTCGGAGGGCAGAGAACCTGGCCCAGGAGTCCAGCAGGTTTCCCGGGCCTGATTGGACAGGTGAAATGCTAGGTGTGCCCCACCCCTCATCCTCTGAGCCCCTGAGGGTCCCTCCAAGTGTGGGAATCCCTCCCCTTTCCCAGCCACCCCTCAGGGGCGCCTGTCCTGCCCAGCCTCCACTTCTCCCCTCTCGCTCCCTTCCACATCCTACTGTGTCACTTGGGGGTTCCTCCTATCTCCTTGGGCATTGAGGTCCCCCACCAGCGTCTGGCAGGCGCCCTAGTTGTGGGCAGACGTGAACTCCGCGTCCTCCCCCACCACCATCTTGACTTCAGGAACCAAGTTGCTTAATTCTCTTGTGCCTCAGTTTCTCACTTGTCACACAGAATAATAATTGGCTAATAAAACAAGGTTGTGTTTAGAACTAAGTGAAATAACACTTGTATGTGGAGTACTTAGTACAATGATTGGCTCACAATAAGCCAAATAACAGTGTTTTATTGTTTCATTATGATTGATTATATTACAATGTTCAATTCCATTCTGCCATAGCCCTTTGGTACCTGTTCTTGCATCTAATGATCTGTCTGGAGTGTTACGAGTATTCGTCTGTGACAGATACTGACTGGTTTGATGCTGACAGTGAAATCCTAACTTAGTTCTCTCTTGGCCATGTTTTTCTGTACAGGTTCTGCAGCTGGGCTCAGACATCCTTCCCCAATACAAGCAAGAGGCACCAAAGACTCCCCCTCACATCATCTTACATTATTGTGTTTTCAAGACCACGTGGGATTGGATCATCTTGATCTTAACCTTCTACACAGCCATCCTGGTCCCTTATAATGTCTCCTTTAAAACCAGGCAGAACAACGTGGCCTGGCTGGTTGTGGATAGCATCGTGGATGTTATCTTTTTGGTGGACATTGTGCTGAATTTTCATACCACTTTTGTTGGACCAGCTGGGGAGGTGATTTCTGACCCCAAACTCATCCGCATGAACTATCTGAAGACGTGGTTTGTGATTGACCTTCTGTCCTGTTTGCCATATGATGTCATCAACGCTTTTGAGAACGTGGATGAGGTTAGTGCCTTTATGGGTGATCCAGGGAAGATTGGTTTTGCTGATCAGATTCCACCACTCCTGGAGGGGAGAGAGAGTCAGGTACATCCCTCAAATCTCAGACCTTGTTGTCATGTCTTTAAATTAATTGTGGGTGGTCAACAGAAGAGTAATTAAATGGGTGGGAACTAGCATGACTGATGTCTGGAACATAGGGAGCATGATGCTTGATCAATATCCTCGCCTGGTGTTTTTGTCCTTTGGAGGTTTGGAGGCCCTGCATGTCAGTGGATGGATGTGGAGACCAGAGGCTTCCTTCTTATTCCATGTGGAGTGCAAGCCACTGGTGTGGGTGGTGGGGCTGCAGAAGTAGGCATGCATTGCCACTGCATTGGTGAATCTTTCACTTGGTATACAGTTGCTGAATGCCTACCTACTGATTACTCTCATTATGGGGACTTTTCTATTATCTGCTGCTGACCTTTGGCTGTTTGAAAGCTAATTAACTCTTGGCAACAGGGATGCTACTCTCCTCCAAGTTTGCTTGCGTTTGTTTTCTTTTTCTTTCTTTTTTTTTTTTTTTTTTGGTAAATGTTGGGAAAGAATGAGTTGTTTCTTTGCTGAAATGAGTTTTGGAGGTGACCGATGGCATTCAATTGTCCATGCTCTCCATTGCCTAAATATGCTGAGGTAGTCAGTCTGTGGTTAAGCCTGGCTCTTGTGGCTAAGAGGAGTACTGCTACTGGATTACCCTGCTGTGGGTTGTTAGTCCTACAGGCCATGGAAGGAATTAAAAGAAGATAAATGCTCTGTAAATGTGCTGGAATCAAGACATGCTTAAACAGTCACTGAATGGGTGCTTAGGACATGTTGCAGCAGGAAGGGGCCACTGGGCTGGTTAAAGTGATTTTCTCCTTTGAAAAAGCAAGGATGTCACGTCATGGCAAAAGAAAATGTCAGGTTCTTAATCTAGTTTAAGTGTTCTATGGAAATTGTTCTTCCTTTTTCCTACTCTTCAGTTGACACTTTAGATGGCAGTACACCTGGTAAGTCTTCAGCCTCAGATAGCAGCGGCCCTCATTGCCTCAGATTACACAGGGTCCCAGAGGTCTCCGTCCAGCTGGACTGCTAACTGGGTGGGTCATCAGGAAGCCATCGGGAGGCTGATACACTCTCAGGGCTAAATGGCTAGTGGGACTCAGCCTTGAGATAGTTGGAGGGAACAGCCAGCTTCCTGCCAGGATAACAAGACCTGCCAGTGACTAGATGTCTTGCTGGTGGCATAATGATGCCTCTCTGCCTTCAGATCAGTACCAGCAGTGGGCAAGGACTCCAGCCCCTTCCTCTGTGAGGACCCAACTACCTACTACTTTTCTCTCCAGTGAAGAGGAGCTGATGTTCAGATGCTCCAGACTCAGAAAAACCCCTGCTTTCATCTGTGTGGTGTGTTTTAATAGACTTTAAAATCCCAAGGAATAACTCTCTGAGTGGCTTGTGTGGATTTTTTAGGGGGATTAAATGAGTCGAGACTGATCATTTACAAGAGAAAAATCATCCCTAAAGTGAATGTTGGGATTCTTAAATGTGAATTTTAGTACATGTTGGGAATGATATTTTTCACTGGGAGCACATTTCCAGAAAATTTTATGTTAGTTAGTGAGGAAAATATGATCATTTTGGCTTAGATAATTCAACTGATGATTTCAACCTAAAAGAGCTTCTTATACACATATGGGAAATGAAATTTAACTTTAAAAAAACTGATTGAGTTTTTAAAATAAGCCATTTGCTATTTATAGCAATGACATTAAAATTTTGCAGATAAATAGAACAGTTCTTCGGCTTCCACAGTTTCTTATTAAACACTGGCAGAGCTGTAAACACATATGTGAATGTGTCAAGATTACCTTGTAGGTTAGCAGAGCAGAGAGCTTCTTCCCAGGCTCTGTGTATGTTGGGCTGGAATTCCTTCGCCATTAACTGTGAATACCCCTGACATGGTTTCTGATTTCCAGATTCATGAAATAGGTTGTAGGTAGGAAAATCATAATTTCTCCGTAGCTTTCTAGTTGGCAAAGGGTTTAGCATCAAAGCTCTTACTACCATTTCTTGATGATAAATAATAATATGAATATTAAGGGATTCTAGCTATGATTTGCTTCTGTAAAGTCTTGTTTTTATATTTAGTAGCTCCTTTTAAAGCTTTGGCTCACACCTGAAATAATGCCTTTCCATGACAACTGTGGTGGAGTTGGGGAAACACGAGGAAACTGAAGATTTGGCTGCTGGTCCTCTTGTTCTCACCTCTTAAGACAGCTGGGAACCTTGTGCATGCCATTTAGCCTTTCTGGGTTACAGTTTTCCTAGCTACATCTTAGGGTTGATACTACCTTACCTGCCTGAAGGCGTGGCATTTGGGTGGTGGATTTTGAGTTCCCTGCCAGCTGCAAAATCTGGTGAGTTCTAAAATCTCTTTTTTGTTAGTCTCACCTCCAGACTGACTATAAAAATGAGAGGCCCAGCACCCTGACCTCCTACCTTTTGTGGGAGTTGGAGGAAAGTGGGGACATTTAGCAGGTTATGATGAGTAGACCTATTGGAGATCAGAGCCCAGTTGAACTATCATGTAGTTTAACCCTCTTAACTCACAAATAGGGAAACAGACCCAGGGGATATGACTCACTCAAGATGGTGTAGCAAATCATATGGTGACAGTAATGAGTCCCCTTCTGACTCTTCTCTGTTCTAATAGTGACAGATTTGATAAAATAGGGACAAAACACTGAAGGATACTGTTGAGTCAAAACTGACCAAGAAGCTCCTGATGTCTGTGGCTCACCTATTAGCTTGGTTGTCATGATTGGGAGGTTGGGTATTAGGTATGGGGAAGTGGGCAGCTGCATTTTCCCCAAGGCAGCTGGGTTGGTGATGAGATGGGCAGGTTAAGATGCTCACCAAGGGACAGACCCAGCACCATTTTCCAGGTACAGGCCTTTTTGTTAAAAGGCACCATTAAATCAGTGGGCATGAAGGGCTGGTGGGGCTTAGAGGAGGTGGGGGGGCCTCTGAAGGGCACCTATCTGTTGTTCACATTCACCATATGCTGTCTTCTTATCCACACTCTGCTGTGAGGTTGCTCATCTAATATTGCAGCTCCCTCGGCTCTAGGCCCTTCCTCTAAGAGAGTATGGGGAGAAATAGGAAATTATTGACTCATTTCTCATAAAAAATACATGGAGCTGCCCTCTCTCTGGTGTCTTCCTAATTATGCCCATGGAATTGTGTCGCAGTGGAGACCACCAGGGAAGAGGGGAATGAGCAGCGGGGGCTTTGCCATCTGTGTTTGGGGGGGTTTAGGGTGTGGGCATGGGTGTTGGGGTAGAGGCTCTTAGAGTGAAAGTATTGGACCCTCCCAAGCCTTGGGTCAAGAAATTAGGTTAGATTGCGAAAGCCAGCAATTGTGAATTCAGCCCTGTGGATATAGCCCATCTCCATGATTTAAGCCACACAGATGATCTCTTTTGGCCAGCTTGGTTCACTTATGTAGATGGCCTACATTTTCGTCATTCTCCAGTCTGTTGGTAATCATCTGTTTTGGAGGCAGTTTGTGAAAATGTTTGCATATTAGTTAAGCTGGTGAGAGGACAAAAGCTCTGAAAATGGAGTGAACGAAAGCTAGGAAGGGGTATGCCAAAGCACAAGTCAAATGAGTCTCCTTCAAGCACTTAGCGGATTATTGGCCTGGTATGCTTCATGCATTAAGTATGGAATTATTAGTCACAAAACATATTCCCTCCCCTAAGGAGACCTTATTGTTTATGGCCATTGGAGTATGGAAGTGCAAAGAGGAGAATGGAGCCAATTGTGCCGCCTCCCAGGTCACAATTCTGGTGCCTTGGGGCCAAGAGCTTCCTTCTTTTCCTGGCTCTGTAACCTCAGACAGCAACACCACTGGCTAGTGGTGGTCACAGCTGACACTTGCCAAGAGCACACAGAAGATGCTCAGCCAGAGCAGAACAGGCCTAGATGTGCTGATGGAAAGATCAGCAGCTTCCCTTTATCTAGTGCATCTAACTTTCCAAAATACTTTCACACAGATTATCCTTTTTATTATTGAAATGTGGTTGATGTACAATATCATGTTAGTTTCAGGTGTATTCCGTAGTGACTTGACATTTGCAAACATGACAGAACGTTCACCATGCTAAGTCTAGTAACCATCTGTCCCCATACAAAGGTATTAAAATATTATTGACCGTATTCTTTGTTGCACAGATTATCTCTGTTTTAGATCCGTGGTGGTAAAAAAACCACACTGAACTGGGAGGAAGGTGGTTTGTCAGCTAGGTGTGACCGCCACCCAGCTGTGCAAACTTACGGAAGTCATTTCATCTCCTTGGACTTTGCTTACCTCACCTGTAAGATGGTCCATTTCAGCTGTAACCTTCAGTGGCTCTAGGGCAGGTATTATGCCTGCTTTGCAGATGAGGGGAAAGGGCCAGGTTGTCCAGGGAGTTGAAACTGGACTCTGGTCTCCTGGCTGCTAGATCTGTGCTTTACCCTGCCAGTCATGCTGCCTCATCAGAAATCTGGAGACAGAGTGAGCCAAGCTGTGTGTTTCATTCCTCAAGTCCCTCTCTCTCAATCCTTCCCTGGCCTGGCCCCTTCTGCACAGCGCCTCCCCCCCACCGCCGACCTAAGCAGCTGAGGGGTGAGAGGTTTGGGTGGTCAGCCTGGGTGACCCTAAGCTGAGGTCGCTGGTGCATGTGTGTAGGGCCGGACAATGAGCATGGGGTCGGAAGTGACTCCACAGGCTGGTTGCCCGCCCTGCTTCTCTCTCCTTGGCAGATGAGCACCCCTCTGGGTTCTTCTAGGATCACTATTACCTATGATTTCCTTATCACTGATGCTGAAAGCAAATTGGACCCATGTACCTTGCTCATCCTATTGATTTGTAGTTTTCAGGCCTTACCTGTGGTTTCTATTTAGGTACATGGGTACCGTTTGAGTTCTCACACAGGTGACACCTCTGCTGTCCAGCTGAAAGTCATGAGATGACCAGGACTTTTCTTTCCTAGACTTCCAGCAATACAGGCAGTCCCCGTGGCTTGTCATAGCAGTTATTTTTATTAAGAGACTATTTTTCAGAGCAGTTTTAGGTTTATAGAGAAATAGAGTAGAGTAGAAAGACCACCTTTGCCACCCGCAGTTTCCCTATTATCAACATCTTGCATGAGGGCGGTATGCTTATTATGGCCAATATTGATGCATTACTATCAGCTAAAGTCTGTAGTTTCCATTAGGGGTCACTCTTTGCAGTATACATTCTATGGGTTTTTGACAAATGGATAATGACATGTGTCTACCATTGTGTATCACACAGAGTAGTTTCACCGCCCTGAAGATCCTCTGTGCTCCACCTATTCATCCCTCCCTCCCCGCTAACTCTTGGCAACTACTGATCTATTTACTGTCTCCACCGTTTTGCCTTTTCCAGAATGTCATAATGTTGGACTCATATAGTGTGTAGCCTTTTCAGATTGGCTTCTTTCACTTAGAAATAAGTACTTAAGATTCTTCTATATATTTTGGGGGCTATCAGATAGCATATTTCTTTTTATTTTTGAATAATATTCCATTGTATGTATGTACCATAGTTTATTATTTCATAATAAAAATTTTAAAACGCCATTGCTGATAGCATTGGCTATTTAAGCTTGATCAGCACAGGCCTGGTCCTGGGATTTCCTCCTTCCGTGATCCCTTGGACATGAAGAGTGGGGAGGAGCTGAGACACTGGCATGCAGACCAGCCCATGTCAGCAGCCTGTGGTATCTCCTGGGTAAAAACCGAAAACGTTTAACTCAAGTTATTATGTCTAGTAATACAACAGACAGAAATGAAATTGTATTATAGTATCCTTACATTTCATACTGTTTTCCTTGGCATTTCTATCTTTTCTGTTTGTGCTGAGTATTTCTACCATACATTTATTTTGGCAAAAAGAGGACAAAACCAGACACCCTGTAATTTTCATCTAAGTGTCTCGTTCGTGGGAGGAAGTGTTGTTCTTGGGTGTGTTTCTCTTCTGATGATTGGGACTTGTCAGCAGTGCCCAGTGGCTGAGGTCTGACTTCAGTGATGTTATCAATGTCACTACTGTCCCCATGCTGGCAATATTGTCATCTCTCCCCTCTCACCTGTGAGGGCAAGTGGGCATAGAAATTTTCCTCTTAGTTTAATTAAAAAAAATCAGTCTTCTTCCTGACTTGAGCTTACAGGAGCTGTGTGTGAGCTCAACGATTGTGTCAAGGATTGTGGAGTTTCCATGCCTCTTGTTCAAGCAGAGGCTTCAAACAGAAGAGCAGGCTGTAGGCGCTGTACCCTACACAGTCACCTGAATCATGATCACCCTAGGTGCATGTGTGGGGACCAGGGGAGTGGCTGGGGGGCATTTTTAATGGGAGGAAGTTGATCCTGGGTGGCTTCCTGGAAGCAGTGATTTACTATGAGACTGTGATTCCAGAGTTTAAAAAAAAAATGTAAAAACTTAATGATGCTCCAAAAGTATTGCACTTTGGAGCAAAATAGACTCAGCTGATGTGCCTGATTCCCCTCTGCTCTCACATTGTCTGTTTTCTCCCAGGGTCCTTTTTGGCTAACCCAAGTTCTACTCTTAATTCTCCACCAACTTTTCTTGGAATCTTGTTTAGGGTGTTCCTTCTTTAAAGAAAACTTATTGACTTAGGTGGTAGGGGATGGGGATACAACACTTCAATTTTCTCCCAGTCTAGTGGGAACCACTGATGATAAACACCAATAGAGGATGTGAGAGGGTCAGCTCAGGGTGTTATGTCTTACTATCGAGGAGCATTTAACCTATCGAGAGAATCTAGGAAGGCTTCCTGGGAGGAGATGACTGGGGTTAGTCTGGTGAGGAGTAAGGAGGGCAGTCTTGTAAGAGGAGAGATCGTGTGCAGAGGGAAGCGCTCTTGGGGACTAGCAAGGCATTCATTATGTCCAAAGCAGAGAGTCAGCATTGGAGGACAGAAGAAAGTTGAGAGTAGGAGGCAAGATCCAGTGATATAGAATCCCAGGGTCTTGCCAAGGAGTTTACATTTTGTCATGTGGGCAAAAAGAAACCATCGAGGGTTTTCATTAGATGATCTTATGATTGATTTTGATTTTTGGAAGTGCACCCAGACAATGGCGGTGTGAATGAGAGGGAAATGACGAGTGTCTCCACTTCCCCTCCTCTTGTTCTGTTGATTCTCCTGCAATCAGGCTGTCACCTCCACCATGGCACTGAGTCTTGGTCCTAAATCAAGTGATTGTGCATGTTTAGGGTTATTTTTGGACCCTATGATGTTCCACTGGTTTGTCTGTTCTTAACATCGTTACTACACTGTGTTAATTGGCATAGCATAATAGTAAATATTAATCAGTTACTGCCTTTGTTCTTTTTCTTCAAGACTGCTATGTCTCTTCTAGGATCTTTGTACATACATTAAAACTTAGAGTTAATTTCCACCCAAACCAAAAAAAAAAAAACGCCTGTAGGGATTTTGAGTGGGATTATATTGAATCTAAAAACCAATTTGGAGAGAATGAAAATCTTAATATTGAGTTTTCCAGTTCGTGACCATTGACCAGCCATATGTTTAGGTCTTCTTTAATTTCTCTTAGCAATATCTTATAGTTTTCAGTGTCAAGGTCTTACACACTTTTTTTATTGTTGTTGTTAAACTTATTCCTAGATACCTGATGTTCTTGGTGCTTTGTCAGTGGGATTTAAACATTTTTTGTTTTTAATTGTTTATTGTTAGTATAAACCATTTTATTTGCCGACTTTGCAGCAAAGTTGCCAAATTTGCTTATTAATGTGAATATTTTGTAGGTTCTTTTGGATTTTTATATACACAATTATGTCTTTGTGAATAAAAACTATTTTATTTATTTATTTTCCAAAATCTATACCTTTTATTTCTTTTTCTTGAATTAGTGCTGGCTAGGATATCCAATGAAATGAATGGAAGTGGAGATAATAGACATCCTTGTCTTCAGGAGAATATGTTCAGTATTTCACCATTAAGTATTTTGTTGACTAATTGTTTTTAGTTTGCAAATACTCCTTATTAGGTTAAAAAAGGTCTCTTATATTCCTAGTTTTATGAGAATTTTTATCATTAACAGGTTTTAGATTATACCAAATACCTTTTATGCATTTATTGAAATGGTATGTTTTTTCTCCTTACTTTTGTTCATGTGGTGAGTTATGTTGATTGACTTTTGAATGTTGTATTAGCCATGCATTCCTGGAATAACTCCTACTTGGTCATGAGAGATTGTCTTCTTTTATATAATTGTATATGATTTTCTAATATTTAGCAATTTTGTATCTATGTTCATGAGAGATATTGGCCTTTCATTTTTTTTCTTTGTGATGTCCTTGTCAGGGATGATACACAGGGACATGTACCCTCTTCCACTGTCTCTGAAAGAATTTTTGTAACGTTGGTAGTATTTATTCCTTAAATAATTCATCAGTGAAGCTGTGTGGCTCTGAAATTTTCTTTGTGGGAAGATTTTAAATTATGATTTCAATTTCTTTAGCAGATATAGGACTATTCAGATGTTCTTTTTTTTTTTTTTTCTTTCTTGCGTCGGTTTTGCATTGTTGAAGATTTAACCATTTCATCTAGTGTGCCAAATTTTTTGGCAAGAAGGTATATATGATATACAATTATTCTTTTTTAAATGTTTGTTGGATCTACAGTGATTTTCTCCATTTATTCTTCATTGGTCATTTGAATCTTATCTCATTTGGTCAGTTCATTTTGGTCAGTTGTGGTAGTGTTTTGTCACTTTTATTAATCTTTTAAAAGAACCAACTTTTGACTTAGCTAATTGTCTGTTTTCTGTTTCACTGATTTTTGTTCTCATTCTTATTTTCCTTTTTTGTACATTTTGTTTGGATTTAGTCTATTTTTCCTCCTAGCTTACTGGGATGAAATCTTTGATCATTCAAGCAAAGATTTAATATATGAATTTAAAGCTATTTTATCCTCTAAAGACTTTTTAAAGGCATCCCAGAAATTTTAATGTCATAACCCATAATTTAAGTTCAATATACTTTCTTATTTCCACTGTGATTTCTTTTATTTAAAAGTGTGTTGCCTAATTTCTAAATATTTGATTATTTTCTAGTTATCATTTTATTATTGACTTCTAGATTAATTCCTTAGTGGTAAGAAAATATATGATTTTAATTCTTTGAATTTTGTTAAGACTCGCTTTATGGCTCAGTATCTGGTCTATTTTGGTAAATATTTTATATGAATTTACAAACGTGTATTTTGCAGTTGTTGAGTGTTGTATTCTCTATATGCTAATTAGGTCAAGTAGATTAATAGTTTTAAAAATTGTCTATATTATTACTAACTTTTGTCTGCTTGTTCTATCACTTATGGAGAGAGGTTTGTAAAATCTTCAACGGTGATTGTGAAATTGTTTATTTCTCCTCTCAGTTCTATTGATTTTTGCTTCATATATTTTTAGAGCTATGCTGCTATATACATACACATGTAGGATTGTTGTGTCTTCCTGTGAATGGGTCCTCTTGTTATTATGAAATATTCCCATTTTTATTTAATAATGCATTATGCACTTTTATTATAATGCATTTTAAAATGCATTATAGTGCATTTATGTTTGTCTGATATTAATATAGACATCAACTGTTTTTTAGATAGTGTTTTCATTGCATGCCTTTTTCCATCCCTTTCCTTTAAGTTTCTTGTGTCCTTATTTTTAAAGGATTTTTTTTGTAAATAAATAGCAAAGGATTGGGTCTTTTTATTTTTTGAAAATCTGGTCCATCAATATTTGCCTTATATTGATAGTTGGAATATTTAGTCTACTTATTTTTTTATCATAAATGTTGCTATCATTGGGTTTTAGTTTACCATCTTGCTATTTGTTTTCTATTTCTCTTACCTGTTTTTAGGTTCCTTTATTCCTCCCTTTCTACCTTCTTTGGATTAACCAAGTATTTATTATTCCATTTGATTTTCTTTCAGTATTTTTTTTAAATGTGTGTGTACCATTCTTTTTTATATATTAATTAATTAATTAATTATATTTTGGCTGTGTTGGGTCTTTGTTGCTGCACGCAGGCTTTCTCTAGTTGCAGCGAGTGGGGGCTACTCTTCATTGCAGTGTGCAGGCTTCTCCTTGCGGTGGCCTCTCCTGTGGAGCATGAGCTCTAGGCACATGGGCTTCAGTAGTTGTGGCTCGCGGGCCCTAGAGCACAGACTCAGCAGTTGTGGCACACGGGCCTAGTTGCTCCATGGCATGTGGGATCCTCCTGGACCAGGGATACGAACCCATGTCCCCTGCATTGGCAGGTGGATTCTTAACCACTGCACCACCAGGGAAGCCCTTAAAGACCTTTTAAAAAATGTTTTATTTATTTTTGGCTGCGTTGGTCTTTCTCTAGTTGCGGCGAGTGGGGGCTAGTCTTTGTTGTGGTGCGTGGACTTCTCATTGCGGTGGCTTCTCTTGTTGCGGAGCATGGGCTCTAGGCACGTGGGCTTCAGTAGTTGCAGCACGCAGGCTCTAGAGTGCAGGCTCAGTAGTTGTGGTGCACGGGCTTAGTTGCTGTGCGGCATGTGGGATCTTCCCAGACCAGGGCTCGAACCCGTGTCCCCTGCATTAGCAGGCAGATTCTTAACCACTGTGCCACCAGGGAAGTCCCGTTTCAGTTTTTTAGTTGTATCTTTTTGTATTGTTCTTTTTGTGCTTACTGTAGAGATTACAGTTGCCTTCAACACATATTAAAAGCTATTTAAATTAGTACTTTTACCACTTTTCAAACAACATAAGATCTTTAAAACAGTTTAATTTTATTTCACCTCCTTCTTGCCCTTTGTGTTATTTTTGTTATAAACCTACAAGTCTTTGTTATCATTATTGCTTTAAATAGTCAATATCTTTTGTATTTGTATTCATGCATTTTTTTACTCTTCCCTTATTTCATGTTTACTTCTGGGATCATTTTTCTTTCAGCCTAAGGATCTCCCAGTTTTTTTCCATAGTGCACTTTTTTTGGTGATGAACTTTTTAATCATTTATTTGAAATATCTTTATTCTGCCTTATTTTTCCTGGGCATAAAATTATTAAGCATAAAAGGTTTACTTTTTATTTTTAACTTTGAGCAGTTTAAATATGTTATTGCTTCTGATGAGAATTCAGTTGCCATTCTATTATTATTCTCCTGAATGTAATTTTTTTCCCCCTGAGGCTTCTTTTAAAAATTTCTCTTTATTTTTTGTTTTCAATATTTTGAGTATTAAGTTCCTAGGTGGGCTGTTTTTTCTTTCTTTCTTTTTTTTTTTTGTATTTATCTTGCTTCATATTTGCTGAGCTTCATGAATTTGTGGATTGATGACTGTGATAATTTTTGGAAAAATCTTAGCTCTTCTATCTTCGTATAATACTTCTGCTCTATCCTCTCTCTTCTTTCCTTTTAGGACTCCAATTATATCAATTTTAGGATTGTTTGACTATATTCTACATGTCTCTTATGTTCTGTTCTGTTCTTTATTCTTTTTTCTATCTGTTGATTCGATCTGACTAATTTCTGTTGACTTATTTTCTAATTCATGAATTCTATCTTCTGTTTTGACCAGTCTGCTGTTAAACACATCCAAATAGTTCTTAATGTCAAATATAATTTTCAATTCTAGAATTCCTATTTGATTCCTTTCTTCCTTTTGTAACAGGTTGAGGTATAATTCATATACCATAGAATTCAACCTTTAATGTGTACAATTCAGTGGTTTTTAGTATATTCACAGAGTTGTGCAACCATGACCAAAAAAAATTAATTGTGGTAAAATATGCACAACATAAAATTCACCATCTTAACCATTTTTAAGTGTACAGTTCAGTAGCATTAGTCCATTCACATTGTTGTGCTACCTTCACTACCATTCATCCACAGAACTCTTTGCACCTTGCAGCATTGAAACTCTGTACCTATTAAACAGTAACTCCCTATTCCCACTCCCCCTAGCCTCTGGTAACCACCATTCTTCTTTCTGTCTCTATGAGTTTGACTACTCTAGGTGCCTCATATTGGAATCATGCAGTAGCTGTCTCTTTGTGATTGGCTTTTTTCACTTAATGTTTCCAAGGTTAATCCATGGCATAGCATGTGTCAGAATTTCCTTTTTAATTGCTGAATAATATTTCGTTGTACAGATATACCACATTTTAATGCATTCATCTGTCAATGGAACTTGGGTTGCTTTCACTTTTTGGCTATTTTGAATAATGTTACTGTGAACATGGGGGTACAAATATCTACTCGATTCCCTGCTTTCAGTTCTTTTGCTATATACCCAGAAGTAGAATTGCTGGATCATATGGTACTTCTGTGTTTAATTTTTTGGGAAACTGCTGTACTGTTTTCCACAGAGGCTGCACCATTTTACATTCCCACCACCAATACATAAGGGTTCCAATTTCTTCTCGTCCTTGCCAACAGTTGTTATTTTCTGTATATAGCCATCTTAACAGATGTGAGTAGACATCCTAATGGGTGAGAGGTGGCATTTGATTCCTTTTATAAAAAACAGATGTTCTTTACTAGTTTTTCTTCTTCCTCATACATTTAAATACAGGCAGAGGAAAGTATTCAGAGAGGTAGGAAGTGAGAATATTGAAAGTTATAGAAGCCACTGGAAGATGAAGTTGTAGCACAGGAGGAATGACCTGCTGAAAGGCCCTACTGGACTCCTACGTGCTGAGAGAACTTCTGAGCAGATTTGGGTTACATGGATTGCAGAAGGCTTCCTAGGGTGTGGGGGGACTATTTGGGAAGCGATTGGAAGAGGGGTGGAACTCTGATGGTGGGGAAAGGAAAAGGACCACATGAGAGTGGGAAAAACTAAGCACGAGGCATTGCATGTGGGGCTGAAAGAAACAGGAGGGTTTTTTTAATTTTTTGGTTTGGTCTCTATTTGTGAGGTAAGACAAATGTTAGTGAAAAATTAGCTGGACTCGTCACTTATTAGTAACTTTCTTAACTTAAGTGAAACTGTAAAAAGCAATAGGAAGTCCATGATCTGGCTCTAATTGATGAGAACACTGGTGGTCTGAGGTGGAGCTGTGTAGACAGCTTATGATTTCTTCCTATGTTATATTGTGATGTTTAACTCTGGAGTCCACATATGTTAGCTTATAAGAAAGAGTGCTTCAGGCTTCAGAGGAGAAATAGTCTGTTTCAAGGATGTGCTTCCATGGGAAGCCAGACTATTAGCTAAATTTGAAAGCCTCTGGACAATTTTCAGAATAAGAATTTTTTTATTTCAATTTTTTTACATGTTACCTGTAAAAATTTAGAAAATATAGATGAAGAAATAAAGATCACCTATAATTTTCTCTCATTGTTAACATTTTGGTATATATTGTTTCAAGTCTTTTTTTTTCCTTGGAATATATGCATATATATGTTTACATATATTTTATTAAAATGGAATTAAACTGTGTGTAGTGAGTTGTAACCCATTTTATTGTCTAAACAATAGGTTTTATCTTTCTATGACATTAAATATTCTTTTACAACATGAATTTAAATGATTAAATGATAGTCTGTTGTATGGACATATCATAATTTAATTAGTGTTTGACATCTAGGTAATCCCTCCTTTTTTTTTTTTTTTTTTACTTTTTTAATCATAATAAACAAGCCACAGAGAATATCTTCGTAAATAAATCTGTATAACATTCCTGATTATTCATTTTCTTATTCTTTTTTTATTGTGCAGTACAACAAACATAGGAAAGTACTCAAAGTAGAAATATGCTTCTCGATGAATTCTTACAAAGTAGGCATCTATGTGGCCATCATCAAGGTCAAGAAATAGATCATTACCAACACCTCAGACATCCCTCATATACCCTAATCACTTCTTCCTCCCCACCACCCCAAAGTAGCCACTATTTTAACCCTAATTTACTCTTGCCTATTTCTGAACTTTACAGAAATGAAATAAGACAATAATGTATTCTTTTATGTTGTCTTATGTATTTTGTTTAGTACCACTGTTGGGAGAGTCAGGCGTGTTTTGAGCATATCAATAGTTAGTTCATTGTCATTGTTGCATGTAATGGATTGTATGAATATACTTCAGTTTATTAATATAGTGTACTGTTGACATGCATTTAGGTTATGTTTTCATTTGATGAATATTCTTATTCACACTCTAGTACATGCATTTCTATTGGAAAGAGTGGAATTGTTGGCTCATAGGTATTATGTGTATTGTTAGTAAATACTGCCAAACAGTTGTTGTCCAAAGTGGTTGTACTAAGTGGTTATAATGTTTGAGAATTCCACTACTTTGCTTTCTTGCTTTTCAGTTTGTTTACTTCTAGTTAATCAAGTGAGCTTGTAGTGGTTTCTCATTGTAGTTTTGATTTGTATTTTCCTAATGCCTGAAAAGTTTTAGCATCTTGGGTGTTTTCATTTTTGGTTATCCTCTTTTGTGAAGTGCCTGTGTGTCTCTTTCCATATGTAATAGATTTTCTTTCAACAGAAATGATTTGTAGAAGTTCTTTATATAGTCTGGATATGTGCAGTTTATGTGCTGTAAATATTTTTCCCCACTGTATGGCTTTCCTGTTTCCTCTCTTACTGGTGTCTTTTCATGAGCAGAAGTTCTTAATTTTATTAGAAAAATTTATCAGTCTTTTTATGTGCCTTTGTGGCTTGTTTAAATTTCATACTCCCAAGTTCATGAAAATATTTTCTTATTATCTTCCAAAAGTTTTATTGTTTTCCATTCAAAATTAGAACTGCAATCCACTTGGAACTGATTATTATGGATGGTGTAAGATAGAGATCAAGTTCATTCTTGATCTCCCTATGGATATGGATATTTGGTTGACCTAGGACCATTCATTTGAAAATACTGTTCTTTCTTCAGTTGTCTGTAGTCCAGTCTTTAGCATATCAAGCTGTAGTCCAGTCTTTAGCATATCAAGCATCTATATAGGCATGGAACTTTTTCTGACCTCAGTTCTTTTCTCTTGATTTGTCTATATATTCCTGCACCAATATTGTGTAAATTAATGTAGTTTTGTAATGAATTTTAACATTGGTTTTATTTCTTCCTGAAATATTTAGTAGAATTTACCAATGAGGCAATCTGGGCCTGGATTTCTTTTTTAGAGCAGTTTTTCAATTATAGGTTTAATAATCAAAGACCCATTCAAATTATCTGTTACTTCTGGAGTCAGTTTTGTAAACTATATTTTTCTAGAAAATTTTCTAATAAGTTTCAATTTGCAAAAGTTATTAGCATACAGTTGTTCATAAATAATATCCTTTTATCTTTTAATGTCTATAGGACATGCAGTGATGTCTCTTTTTCATTCTTGATCCCTGCTTTTGGTTAATTGGATAATTGGTTAATTCCTGATATTGGATAATTAGTATTGCCAGGGGTTATTAGCTTTATTATTAAATATTTTTAAATAAACAAGTTTGTTTTAAAAATTTGGAATTTTAAAAAATATTTCTGGTGCTTTGAGCCTTTTAACATTATGAAATGTGTATGTCTAATAATAATTTTC
This sequence comes from Balaenoptera borealis, assembly GCF_965194805.1. Classification (NCBI taxonomy): domain Eukaryota; kingdom Metazoa; phylum Chordata; class Mammalia; order Artiodactyla; family Balaenopteridae; genus Balaenoptera; species Balaenoptera borealis. Next base: position 39,965,059 of record NC_138860.1, on the reverse strand, counting down.
CTTTGAAGTCTACTTTGTGCAATATTAATAGAGCTATACCAGCTTTTTCAGTTGTTTTTAGTGTTTACATGGTATATTTTTTCCGTTGTTTAACAGAAACCCTGCTATATTTTTATTTTTAGACATATATCTTCTAAGCAGCTTACTTTTAATCCAGTCTGGTACATTTGCCTTTAATTTGAAGGATTTAATTAATTGCCTTTAATTAATGTGATATTTTGGTTTATATATTCTGTCTTATTTTGCTCTTTTTTGTCCCATCTTTCTTTGTTTCTTTTTTTATCTCATTTATTACCTTCGTTTGGGATTGATAATTTTGTGTTATTCCAACCCTCTATTAATCTTTTATTTTCTTTAACTATTCTTTTAGTGGGTACCCTGAAAAATACAACATGATTTTTCTAATTATGATAAATTAATATTTATGCCTCTTCCCAGATGTTGCAAGGATTTTAAAACTTTAGATTCTTTTACCATCTTTTTAACTTATGAGCCGTTGTTAAGTGTATATATATTCTATATGTATTTTCACTGTTGTTTTTTGCAGCCAGTACTCATTTATATCTGTTACCCCTTTCATTGTTCCTTATCGCTTCCACCATCTCCTAGCTTCCATCTGGTAAATTTTTCCTTCTAGCCAGAGAATACCCTTTAGTGTTTAATTTAGTCTGCTGGTGACGAATTTTCTTGAGCTTTGTTTGTCTGAAAATGTCTTTATGTTGCTTTAATTCTTGAAAGATGTTTGCATTGGATATTGAATTCTAGATTGGAAATTACTTTCTTCTGGTTATTTGGATATATTTTTCCATAATCATTTGACTTCTATTATTTTTTCAGAATTCAGCTCTTGGGCTAATTGTTTCATTGTAGGAATTCTGTCTTTTTTCATGTGGTTGCTTTTAAGATACTTTCTTTTTGTTTTCTTTTTTTCTTCTTCTCCCTCTCCTTTTCCCTTTCCTTCTCCCCACCCCCTTTTCCTTCTTCTTCTAGCAGTTTTATTATGATATACCTAGGTATGGCCAGCATCTGTTGGGGACCTTGTGGGTAAGAGATAATTAATGAAGGGGCGATTGACAAAGGCATTGGACAGCATATAGCAAAACAGTGGGAGATAGCGTAGACCTGGAGCTAGTAATAGCAGGAGGCTGGATTAGGATTAGAGTTCAGAGTCTTTACCACCCCAAGTATGAAGGAGTAAGAGGAACTTTTACTAAAAGCTGGAAACAGAGAGACAATATGGAGAAAGCCACTTTACAGGAACTGTCACTTTTGGTCAAGGGATGAAAGCAACCTATGTGACCTAGGAGACAGCTGGGGGAATAAATACCCCAATCTCACTTTCCTTTCTTCTCCCTCCAGTCTCCTTCTCATGACAACCTGGGCTACTGAGGCTGAGAGTGGATTTAGAAGAGCATATGGGGTTCATAGGGATTCTTGAATCTGTGGTTCAGATGTCACAAACATTTTCCGTAAAGAAACAGATACACATTTTAGGCTGTGTGGGCCACATATGGTCTCTCCTCCTTCTCTTCTTCTTTTACGACCCTTTAAAAATGTAAAAACCATTCTTAACTCACAGGCCATATCAAAATAGGCAACGGGCCAAACTTGGCTTATCCCTATTATGGATTGAGCGTTTTTTTCTCTTTTTTTTTGATCAATTTTAAGGAATTTTCAGCCACTACCTCTTTATAACTTTATTTCTAGTTTCTCTTTCCTCCGCTCTGGAATTCCCAGGACACATATGTTAACCCTTCTCACTGAATCCCCATCTCTTCTACTTGCTTTTGTATTTTCTAACGTTTTGTCTTTCCATGTTTTATTCTGCATATTTTTTTTCTGATTTATTTCCCAGTTTCCTAATTCACTCTTTAGCCTTGCCTAATTACTTTTAAAACCTTCTATTGCATTCTTAATTTTGGTTATTGTATTTTTTAATGTTAGAATTGCCATTACCTTATTTTACAGTTTCTAGTTTTCTGCTGAAATTCTTGATCTTGCCTTTTATCTTGCTAAATACATTAAGGATAATTATCTTAATGTTTCTGTATTCAGTAACTCTATAATCTGGAGTCTGTGTGGGTTTTGTCCTGTTGTATTCTATTGTTTCTCTTAATTTTCTTACATATTGTTTCATCTCTTCCTGTGCCTGGTTATTTTTGACTGTGTAGTGGACATTCTATGTGAAAAATTGTAAAATATTGTGGGTCCTAGGATGGTGTTATTTTCCTCCAGAGAATATTAAAATTTGCTTCTTGCAGGTAACTGTAAGACCACTAGCATCCAGACTCGCCTGAATATAAATCCAAGTATTGAGGCGATTTGAAGCTGTATTTCAAAACTTTCTCTGGCTTACTTCGTTCTGAAGAATAGCCACTGTGGTTCCACCCCAAAGCAGGATTACCAGGGCCCCTTTCTTTGGTAGCCTCCAGACTTTTACTTTTGTTCTCTTAAATCCAAGAAGCTGTCAAAAGCAATGCTCAGATCTTTAGCCTCTTAGCTGACTCTACAGAACTGGCAAATACTCTAGGGGAAAACCGTTTCAAATGGTGGACTCACTCTTTGCATTTCCATAATCTTCTGGATTTGCCTCCATAATTCTTCACTGCCTTGCTAGCTTACTGATGCATTCAAGCTGATTTTTTTAAAAAAAGTTTGTCCAGGGTTTGTAGTTGTTTTCAGTGGGAGAGTTTGTCTAAATTTCTTATTCCACTATTACCAGAGCCCCTGATTATTTCTTTGGGAAAATTATTAAAAGTAGAATTATTAAGACAGTGGGAATGCACATTTTAAAGGCTTTTGATATATGCCACCAGCTTGCCTATCAGTAAGATTGTACAAGTTGACAAAGGTTAGTGCTAATTTTCTCACGCCTCACCAACACCAGATATTAATTGTTTAAATTGCTAAATAGATAGGTCAGAATTGGAATTCCACTGAGTTTTTATTATGACTATCATTCAGACTGTCTGGGTTTGAATCCAGCTTCTGCCTTTTACTAGTCATATGACCTGGAGCAGTTATATTTAACTTCTCTGTGCACAGTTTCTCATCTGAAGTATTGCAATAAAGATTATACCAACCTCATGGGATTGAGGTGAGGATTAAATGAGTTAATCCAAGTGAAGTGAGTAGAGCAGTGCCCGGTATACTAAAATCTCTGAGTGAATGTTAGTTTTACTGTTATTTTAGTTATTAATATTTATCTGTTCTTGATCAGTGGCCAGAGGACAATGCTACTGAGGTGTTTTTTAAAATTAATTTTTATTGGAGTATTGTTGCCTTACAATGTTGTGTTAGTTGTTGTACAGCAAAGTGAATCAGCTACACATATACATATATCCCCTCTCTTTTGGATTTCCTTCCCATTTAGGTCACCACAGAGCAATGAATGGAGTTCCCTGTGCTATACAGCATGTTCTCATTAGTTATCTATTTTATACAGAGTATCAATAGTATATATCTGTCAATCCCAGTCTCCCAATTCATCCTACACCCCCTCCCACCTTGGTCTCCATATGTTTGTTCTCTACATCTGTGTCTCTATTTCTGCTTTGCAAATAAGATCATCTATACCATTTTTCCAGATTCCACATATATGTGTTAAAATACAATATTGTTTTTCTCTTTCTGACTTACTACACTCTGTATGACAGTCTCTAGGTCAATCAAGCTCCCTGCAAATGACCCAATTTCGTTCATTTTTATGGCTGAGTAATATTCCATTGCATATATATACCACATCTTCTTTATCCATTACTCTGTTGATGGACATTTAAATTGCTTCCATGTCCTGGCTATTGTAAATAATGCTGCAGTGAACATTGGGGTGCATGTGTCTTTTTGAATTATGGTTTTCTCTGGGTATATGCCCAGTAGTGGGATTGCTGGGTCATGTGGTAGTTCTGTTTTTAATTTTTTAAGGAACTTCCATACTGTTCTCCATAGTGACTGTACCAATTTACATTCCCACCAACAGTGCAAGAAGGTTCCCTTTTCTCCACACCCTCTCCAGCATTTATTGTTTGTAGATTTTTTGATGATGGCCATTCTGACTGGTGTGAGGTGATACCTCATTGTAGCTTTGATTTGCATTTCTCTAGTCATTAGTGATGTTGAGCATCTTTTCATGTGTTTGTTGGCCAACTGTATATCTTCTTTGGAGAAATGTCTATTTAGGTCCTTCACCCATTTTTTGATTGGGTTGTTTGTTTTTTTGATGTTGAGCTGCATGAGCTGTTTGTATATTTTAGAGATTAATCCTTTGTCAGTTGCTTCATTTGCAAATATTTTCTCTCATTATAAGCGCTGTCTTTTCATCTTGTTCATGGTTTCCTTTGCTGTGCAAAAGCTTTTAAGTTTCATTAGGTCCCATTTGTTCATTTTTGTTTTTTATTATCATTACTGTAGGGAGTGGGTCAAAAAAGATTTTGCTGAGATTTATGTCAAAGAGTGTTCTGCCTATGTTTTCCTGTAAGAGTTTTATAGTTTCTGGACTTACATTTAGGTCTCTAATCCATTTTGAGTTTATTTTTGTGTATGGTGTTAGGGAGTGTTCTAATTTCATTCTTTTACATGTAGCTGTCCAGTTTTCCCAGCACCACTTATTGAAGAGACTGTCTTTTCTCCATTGTATATTCTTGCCTCCTTTGTCATAGATTAGGTGACCATAAGTGCGTGGGTTTATCTCTGGGCTTTCTATCCTGTTCCATTGATCTATATTTCTGTTTTTGTGCCAGTACCATGCTCTCTTGATTACTGTAGCTTTGTAGTATAGCCTTAAGTCAGGGAGCCTGATTCCTCCATCTCCATTTTTCTTTCTCAAGATTCCTTTGGCTATTCTGGGTCTTTTGTGTCTCCATACAAATTGTACAATTTTTTTGTTCTAATTCTGTGAAAAATGCCATTGGTAATTTGATACAGATTGCACTGAATCTGTAGATTGCTTTGGGTAGTATAGTCATTTTCACAATGTTGATTAATCCAATCCAAGATCATGGTATATCTCTCCATCTGTTTGTGTTGTCTTTGATTTCTTTCATCAGTATCTTATAGTTTTCTGTATACAGGTGTTTTGCCTCCTTAGGTAGGTTTATTCCTAGGTATTTTATTCTTTTTGTTGCAATGGTAAATGGGACTGTTTCCTTAATTTCTCTTTCTGATCTTTTGTTGGTAATATATAAGAATGCAAGAGATTTCTGTGTATTAATTTCATGTCCTACAACTTTACTGAATTCATTGATTAGCTCTAGTAGTTTTCTGGTAGCATCTTTAGGATTTTCTATATATAGGTTCATGTCCTCTGCAAACGGTGACAGTTTTACTTCTTCTTTTCCAATATGGATTCCTTTGATTTCTTTTTTTCTCTGATTGCCATGGCTAGGACTTCCAAAACTATGTTGAATAATACTGGTGAGAGTGGACACTGTTGTCTTGATCTTAGAGGAAATGCTTTCAGTTTTTCACCATTGAGAATGATGTTTGCTGTCAGTTTGTCATATATGGCCTTTATTATGTTGAGGAAGGTTCCCTCTATGCCAACTTTCTGGAGAATTTTTATCATAAATTGGTGTCGAATTTTGTCAGAAGCCTTTTCTGCAACTATTGAGATGATCATATGGTTTTTATTCTTCAGTTTGTTAATATGGTGTATCACATTGGTTGATTTGTGTATATTGAAGAATCCTTACATCCCTGGGATAAATTCAACTTGGTCATGGTATATGATCCTTTTAATGTGTTGTTGGATTTGGTTTGCTAGTATTTTTTTGAGGATTTTTGCATCTATGTATCAATGATATTGGCCTGTAATTTTCTTTTTTTGTAATATCTTTTGGTATCAGGGTGATGGTGGCCTTGTAGAATGAATTTGGGAGTATTCCTCCCTCTGTAATTTTTTGGAAGACTTTGAGAAGGATAGGTGTTAGCGCTTCTTTAAATGTTTGATAGAATTTGATTGTGAAGCTGTCTGGCCCTGGACTTCTTTTTGTTGGAAGATTTTAAATCACCGTTTCAATTTCATTACTTGTGATTGGTCTGTTCATATTTTCTGTTTCTTCCTGGTTCAGTCTTGGAAGGTTGTACTTTTCTAAGAATTTGTCCATTTCTTCCAGGTTGTCCATTTTATTGGTACATATTTACTTGTAGTAGTCTCTTATGATCCCTTGTATTTCTATGGTGTCAATTGTAACCTTAACCTCCTTTTTCATTTCTAATTTTATTAAGTCTTCTCCCTTTTTTTCTTGATGAGTCTGGCTAATGGTTTATCAATTTTGTTTATCTTCTCAAAGAAACAGCTTCTAGTTTCATTGATCTTTTCTATTGTTTTCTTCACTTCTATTTCATTTATTTCTGCTCTGATATTTATGATTTTCCTTCGACTAACTTTGGGTTTTGTTTGTTATTCTTTCTCTAGTTGCTTTAAGTGTAAGGTTAAGTTGTTTATTTGAGATTTTTCTTATTTCTTGAGATAGTATTGTACTGCTATAAACTTCCCTCTTAGAACTGCTTCTGCTGCATCCCATAGGTTTTGGGTCGTCGTGTTTTCATCGTCATTTGTTTGTAGATATTTTTTGATTTCTTCAGTGATCTCTTGGTTATTTAGTAGCATATTGTTTTGCCTCCATGTGTTTCTGTTTTTTACAGTTTTTTTCCTGTAATTGATTTCTAATTTCATAGTGTTGTGGTCAGAAAAGATGATTGATATGATTTCAATTTTCTTAAATTTACCAAGGCTTGATTTGTGAACCAAGATGTGATCTATCCTGAAGAATGTTCCATGTGCACTTGAGAAGAAGGTGTATTCTGTTGCTTTCGGATCGAATGTCCTATAAATATCAATTAAGGCTATCTGGTCTAACATGTCTTTTAAGGCTTGCGTTTCCTTAATAATTTTCTGTCTGGATGACCTGTCCATTGGTGTAAGTGAAGTGTTAAAGTACCCCACTATTGTGTTACTGTTGATTTCCCCTTTTACGTCTTTACCATTTGCCTTATGTATTGAGTTGCTCCTATGTTGGGTGGATAAATATTTACAACTGTTATATCTTCTTGGATTGATCCCTTGATCATTATATAGTGTCCTTCCTTGTCTCCTGTAACAGTCTTTATTTTAAAGTCTGTTTTGTCTGATATGAGCATTGCTACTCCAGCTTTCTTTTGATTTCCATTTGCAAAGAATATCTTTTTCCATCCCCTCACTTTCAGTTGTATGTGTCCCTAGGTCTGAAGTAGGTGTCTTGTAGACAGCATATATATAGGTCTTGTTTTTGTGTCTATTTAACCGGTCTGTGTTTTTTGGTTGGGGCATTTAATCCTTTTACATTTAAGATAGTTATTGATATGTATGTTCCTATTACCATTTTCTTAATTGTTTTGGGTTTGTTTTTGTAAGTCTTTTGCTTATCTTGTGTTTCCTGCCTAGAGAAGTTCCTTTAGCATTTGCTGTAAAGCTGGTTTGATGGTGCTGAGTTCTCTTAGCTTTTGCTTGTCTGTAAATCTTTTGATTTCTCTGTCAAATCTGAATGAGATCCTTGCTGGGTAGAGTAATCTTGGTTGTACTTTTTTCCCTTTCATCATTTAAAATATATCCTGCCACTCCCTTCTGACCTGTAGAGTTTCTGCTGAAAGATCAGCTGATAACCTTACAGGGATTCCTTTGTATGTTATTTGTTGCTTTTCCCTTGCTGCTTTTAATATTTTTTCTTTGTATTTAATTTTTGATAGTTTTATTAATATGTGTCTCAGCATGTTTCTCCTTGGGTATATCCTGTATGGGACTCTCTGTGCTTTCTGCACTTGATTGAATATTTCCTTTTCCATGTCAGGGAATTTTTCCACTATAATCTCTTCAAATATTTTCTCAGACACTTTCTCTTTCTCTTCTTCTTCTGGGACCCCTATAATTCGAATATTGGTGCATTTAATGTTGTCCCAGAGGTCTCTGAGACCATCCTCATTTCTTTCCATTCTTTTCTTTATTCTGCTCCATGGAAGTTATTTCCACCATCCTATATTCCAGCTCACTTATCTGTTTTCTGCCTCAGTTATTCTGCTATTGATTCCTTCTGGTGTGTTTTTCAGTTCAGTTATTGTGTTGTTCATCACTGATTGTTTGTTCTTTAGTTCTTGTAGGTCCTTGTTAAACATTTCTTGTATCTTCTTGACCTGTGCCTCCATTCTGTTTCTGAGATCTTGGATCATCTTTACTATCATTACTCTGAATTCTTTTTCAGGTAGATTGCCTATTTCCTCTTCCTTTATTTGGTCTTGTGGGCTTTTACCTTACTCCTTCATCTGCAGCATATTTCTCTGTCTTTTAAGTTAGTCTAATTTACTGTGTTTATGGTCTCCTTTCCACAGGCTGCAGGGTAGTAGTTCCTTTTGCTTCTGTTGTCTGCCCCCTCATGGATGAGATTGGTTCAGGGGCTTGTGTAGGCTTCCTGGTGGGAGGGACTGATGCCTACACACTCTGGTGGGTGGAGCTGAGTGTTTTCCCTGTGATGAACAGGGCTGCATCAGGTGGTGTTTTGGGGGTGTCTTTGGGCTTCATATGACTTTAGGCAGCCTGTCTGCTGATAGGTGGGGCTGTGTTCCTGTCTTGCTGGTTGTTTGATGTGAGGTGTCTAGCACTGGAGCCTGCAGGCAGTTGTGTGGGCCTGGGTCTTGGTGTTGATCTGGATACTTCTGGGAACGTGCACACCAATTAATATTCCCTGGGCCTGGGAATTCTCTGGTGGGCCAGTGTCCTGAACTCAGTACTCCCACCCCGGAGGCTCAGGCCTGACCCCTGGCCAGGGAACAAAGAGCACACAAGCTGCGCAGCTTGGCTAGAGAAAAAAGAAAGAAAAAAAAAAAGGAAAAGAAAACAAACAAACAAACCCCAAGACAAATAGCAAAAACAAAAACAAACCAACAGCAACAACAGCACAACACACACAGAAAAAAAAAAGAAGAAAGAAAACAAACAGATACACCAGATCCAAGACAAATGATAACAACAAAAGCAAAACCAAACTAAGAGAAACAAAGGAGCAGACAGAGAAGAAAAACAAAACAAAGCAAAACAAGAGAAGAAACAAACAAGAGAACTCAAAAATGAGAACAATCAATAAGCACTAAACTAACAAAAAGAAAAAATGAAAAATAAATCAAAACAGAAGGCAAACTAAAAAGAAAAGGCAAAGAAAACATAAAACAGCCTCATAAAAATGATCAAAAAATTAAAAACTTTAAAAAAATTAAAAAATTGAAGACAAAGAACAAAAACAAGAAAAAACCACAGAACAACAACAAAGTAAAGTAAAAATAGAAAAAATTTAAAAAGATGTATTTAAAAATTTTTTTAAAATAAATATAAAAATAACACATAATGAAAACAACACCAGCAACAACTGAACAAAATGAAACAAAGAAAAAAAGAATAACAGTGCTAAGAATCTTTTCCTGGTGCCTCCTCTCACAGTGTTCTTGCTTCCACAGTGAGACACAGCCAACCCCCACCTCCCCAGCAGGCCCTCCTGTGCCTCCAGGTGGATCTTGGACCTGCTGTGGGCACTGTGGGAGCAGCTCAGACTCTGACCTGGCCCAACTCCCACATGTGCTTGCCCCCAAAGTCCACTGCTGCTAACGTAGACCGTTTTCAGTTGTGGGAACACTCACCTCTTCAGATATTCCACAGATGTAGGATTTACCAAGCCGATCGTGGGGATTTAATCTGTGGTTTGTGCAGCTGCAAGGAAAGATTTCCATTCCTCTTCTTTAGTCAACCGCCCCTGGGGCTCCACTTTGGTTTTGGCCCCCCCTCTTTGTGTGTGCCACCCTTAGGCATCTGTTCCTCACCCAGGCAAGAGGGAGCGAAAGCAGCAGCTGATTGGTGCACACTTACTCTGGCTGGGGAGGGGTATGGCGGCCGCAGCTGGGGTGTGTGCGAATTGCCTGTGGTGAGTAGACCAGCAGGCAGTTACAACAGACTGGGGCACACTCACTCTAGTGGGAGTCCCTCCCAGTGCCCGCCGAGGCAGGGACTGGTGTGTGGGGGTACCAGTGGCCCTGCCTCTTGCGCGCCACTCAGCTATGGTGCCTCGTTTCCTCGGTAGACCACGCTTCCTCTGGGGCATTCCCAGCCACGGAACCCCTCACTCTCATCCCCTCTTTTGTATCTGTGCAGCCAACAGCAGTCCTCTCCCTGGATCTGCTCTGTTAACCCCACACTTTGGGACTCAGCCCCTGCCAGCACTGTCAGATTCCTGTCTCAGGCAGAGGCACCCAGGGCTGATTCTCAAGGTGGCTTTGGGATGGGCAGTGCTCAGGGCCCTGGAGCCCACAGGGGCGGAGGAGGCCTTGGCTTGAGGGGTGGGCAGTCCTGCTCAGATGGGTACCCCTTCCAGTGCCCCTAGAGGCCGAAGAAGCTGGCGGGTGGGGAAAGGGGTTGCAGTGGCATCCCCACCCCTTGCACGCCACTCAACAATGACGCCTTGTTTTTATGGTGTCCCTGGCTTTTTCCGCAGACTTTACTGGTTGTGGAGCTCCTAACTCCTGTCTCTTCAGGCTGTTTTTTCACAGCCAACAGCTGTCCCCTCCCTGGTTGCACACTCCAAACCCTACTGGGCTGGGTACTGTCTAGCACCCAGCCATCCTCTGCAACAGGAGACACACGACTCAGGCTGGGGTGTGCAGGGCTGTGGCACAGACCATGTGCGCAGTTCTTATTTTATCCTGCCTTCCACAGACGTCTGCTGTGTTATCCTTTGATCCCCTGAAGGTCCCTTTCTGCCCCAGCTGATTTCCCCACCATGAGGGGGTTTTTCTGAGTGCAGGGACCTCTGCTCACCTTCAGCTTCCTGCCAGGGTTGCTGATCCCTTTTCTGATTCCTCTTTTCTTTCTCTTGTCCTGCCTGGTTGCGAGGGGATTTTTTTTTTTTTTGTCCTTTTAGGTGTCCAAGTCTTCCACTAATGTTCAGCGGGTGCTCCGTGAGAATTGTTCCATTTGTAGATGTATTTTTGATGTACTTGTGAGGAGAGACGAATTCTGCCATCTTCCTATTCCGCCATCTTCCTATTCCTCCCCCAGTGCTATTGAGGTCTTGCCCATGTATTTCTTTCTAATTCCCATGTCTGTCTCTCAAAATCTTAATCACTCTTCATGGCTTAGCTCAGATATTCTTCACTTTAGATACCTTTTCTGCTTTCTCTGAGCCAGGTGTGATATACTTTTATATTTTCAATGGATTGACTTTTTGTGTCCCCTTCCCCAAATTCATATGTTGATGTGATGGTATTTGGAGGTGGGACCTTTGGGAGGTAATTAGATCATGAGGGTGGAGCCCTCATGAGTGAGATTAGTATCTTTATATAAGAAGAGGCTCTAGAGAGCTAGCTAGTTCTCTTTGCATTATGCAAGGATGCAATGAGAAATCAGTTATCTGCAACCTGGAAGAGAGTCCTCACTAGAATTCCACCATGCTGGCAACCTGATCTTGGACTTCCATCCTCCAGAACTTTGGGAAATAAATTTCTGTTGTTGATAAGCCACCCAGTCTCTGGTACTTTGTTAGAGTAGTCCAAATTGATACTATACAATCCTCATAGAATATTATTTAGACGTGGATTATAGCTAAATTCTGTCTTGTACTACAGATTCACTGTGCATTATCCATAATTCCAAAACCCAAAAGGCTGTGAAAATTGAGTTTTCATAACCTTATTCACTGCAGAATCTCCACTGACCTGAATGTACTTGGAGAAACCTGACCTGAACTGATAGGTACTACTTATGGTCTTCATGTATCCCACTTAGTCTAAATGCTCAGATGTCTCTCTGCAGAAATGTTAATGTGCTTGAGGATAGGGTGCTGCCCAACTCTACTCAGGGGTATTTGGTCATACACAGTATATGGACTCTATTACCTATCTGAATTCTGAAGCCATCTGGGTATAAGGGGTTTGGGTAAGGTATTTTGGACCTGTTTAGGTAGTTGTGTGTATTTTAAGTTCAGGAAACATGTCTTAATCCTGATAGAACTAAGTTCAGTTTCTTAGAAGGTGTGTGTGTGTGTGTGTGTGTGTATTTTTAAAATTTGGCTAACAGTGACAGAAAACCTAAACAACAGGCCTGGAAATAAGGGTTTACTTTTTCTCCCACCATTACAGATCTATTGGTAGACAATTGGTAATATTGATTCAGTGACCTAAGTTTGTCTGGGCTGAGATTTCTGTGATTCTCTTGCTCTTCCCATGTGGGCACAGGATGGCTGCTCTAGCTGTAGCCATCAAGGTCATGTTCCAAGTAGGAAAAAGGAATAATGGCAAAAGGCAAAAGAGCATGTGTGGCCTGAACCTGTTCTCCTTTTAAGGGGTTTTTTGGAAGTCTATCCAATGACTTCTGCTTATATCTCATTGGTCAGAATCATGTCATATTGTAATTCCTCTCTGTAAGGGAAGGAAGTATAATTTTTAGCTTGGTACATTGTGCCTCAACAATATACTTCCTAGTATAGTAGGAAGGGGAAATGTGTATTGGAGAGACAATTAGCAGTCTTGGCTACAATAATAAATATCTTTTGAGAACTTAATAAATGTTTAGTAAATGACACACTTTATCTCTTGAACCCCTCACAAGAATTTTATGAATCTGACATGTCATCATCCCATTTTACATATGAGGAAAGTGAGGCTTGGAGAGGTTAGTCATTTGCTTAAGGTAGCACTACTAGTGGAATTTGAATACAGGCTTGTTTGAGTCTAGAGTACACTTTCAACCAGTCTGCTATACATCAGCTAGGGTAAAACATGGAAAAGTTAGGTAGAAGCCAGATTGTGAAGGGTCTTGATTGTAAAAAAATAAGAGTTTAGGCTATCCCCAGGCCTGCCTCATTGTTTCAAAGTGGTTTGGATTACCTATCTGGCTAGTCAGATCCGTGGCTTCATGCTATGGGTTTCTTCTCCCTTTTGTTGAACCTTGTGCTTTTCCTTAGCAAGACCTTGGAAAGGAGCCCATTCTTTAAGACCCTGCAGAGATGGCACCTTCTGCATGAAGACCTTTCCAGGCTGACATGGTCCCTTCCTTTTGTACATTCCCACACTATTCCATGCACACAGAAACCAAAATATCTTTATGTTATCGTCGTATCATTTTGTTACATGATTAATTATGGTCAGACACAATTTGACAGGAGAAAAAGGATTGTGTCTTGTTCTTTTGTGATTTGTAGCACTTAGCACAGTTTCTGGCACATAACAGCCACTCAAATATTGACAGAACGAAGGAAACAATGAAAGAGTGAATCAAGATCGCACAGTTCAGGATAGTAAGGGAAAAAAGTCTGCAGAAAGTATGTTTTTTTTTTTTTAAATGAAAGCTTATTTATTTATTTATTTTTGGCTGTGTTGGGTCTTCATTTCTGTGCGAGGGCTTTCTAGTTGCGGCGAGCGGGGGCCACTATTCATCGCGGTGCGCGGGCCTCTCACTGTCGCGGCCTCTCTTGTTGTGGAGCACAGGCTCCAGACGCGCAGGCTCAGTAGTTGTGGCTCACGGACCCAGTTGCTCCGCAGCATGTGGGATCTTCCCAGACCAGGGCTCGAACCCATGTCCCCTGCATTGGCAGGCAAATTCTCAACCACTGCGCCACCAGGGAAGCCCAGAAAGTATGTTTTTATTTTAACTAGAATGCTTAACAATTGGTGGTATCATCATTTGAATGTGATTGATATCAGCTGCTCATAACGGGTATACTATGTTTATAGGAGAATGTTGGCAGTTCTGTGTTTTGAGTTAATTAAAATTTGCATTTAATTCTTTTATTGCCTTTTAAAGTTTAGAAGAGACTTTCCCCCCTAATACTCTATAGAAGAGACTTTCTTTCCTAACACTAATGTAGTTACTTAATATTTCTATAGTGTTCTGTATTGTTTATTTTTACATCTTTGCTTTGAATCTCACAAAACCTTTATAAGTACAGGTTTTGTATATGTATTACCTTCTGACTATTGATGGAGTCCAAGACATAGAGAGGTTGGTGCCATTGCTGGGAAGCACATAGCCAGTAAGGGACAGAACAAATCTTGTTTTCTCAGTTGAGGTTCCAGAATTACTACATGTTTAGATGATGACTTAACCTCAAGTTCACTGCAGACTAGGGACCCTATTTGGCTTAGATGATTGTGACTTCTATTGGATTATCCAGCCTGTACCAACAACAGCATGCCATAGCCACAATATATAGAAAAAGGAGTCCAAAAAATGTGGAAACTCTACTAAAAGTTTATGAGAATGCAAACTTCTTGGGGAGTTAGTGTCAAACATATTCCTTCAAGCACAGGAAAGCTCTGTGGATAAGACATAAGGTTTGGGGATTAGCTGAGGTGTGTCTCAGGGTGCTGGTTAGGAGACAAGTGAGCATTGACTATTTGATAGCAGAGGCTTTTGTAAGAACTAAAGACTAAACTTTCCTTTAAGAAGCAGTAGTTTGTGTGTGTGTGTGTGTGCTGTTACCTTCTTAATGTGCTGAAAACTTTTGAAGGCAGACATGGTACTCAGTGCTTATTAATTGACTACATGAATGTCACCGTACGCATATTGGAAATTAGAGTGTATGAGAAGCACTCCTTCTAGGTTGAATAAGATACTCCCTAGTAGAGTGGTATGAGATGATCAAGAAAAGTCCCTTAAAAAATCATCTCTCTTATCATACTAAGTGGAGTAAGTCAGAAGGAGAAAGACAAATACCATATGCTATCACTTCTATGTGGAATTTAAAATATGACACAAATGAACTTATCTACAAAACAGAAACAGACTCACAGACATAGAAAATAGACTTGTGGTTGCCAAGGGGGAGGGGGGTGGGGGGGATGGAGTGGGAGTTTGGGGTTAGCAGCTGCAAACTATTATATATAGAATGGATAAATAACAAGGTTCTACTGTATAGCACAGGGAACTATAATCAATATCCTGTGATAAACCATAATGGACAAGAATATGAAAAAAAGTGTATGTATATAACTGAATCACTTTGCTGTACAGCAGAAATTAACACAACATTGTAAGTCAACTATAACTCAATTTAAAAAAAAAAACTTAAAGAAAACATCTCTCCCACTAGGGTACTTAACAGTTCTTTGACTTTTTTTGTTGTTGTTGCTCCTTGTTACTTATATGTTTTCATATTAAGCCAAGTAACTTAAATCAAAATAGTGCATGAGTTTTCAATCATTATAATTGTGAGGGTAGAGATGGGGGCCTGATCTCTCATAAACTTCGGTGAGTAAGAGAGAAGAATGTGTACTCCATGGTCAGACCCCAGCCATGGGCGGCGAGGGCCCAGCCTAGAGTTTTTCAAAGCATAGCCTGCCTCGGAGACATGGATGGCGGTGCTGGAGATGGTCCCAATGGTCCAAAGATGGACCCATGAAAGCAGTGCCAATAGTGAGTGTAGATTTAGGTGTGTTATAAACAGATTGGCAGATCATTTGGGGCTATTTAGGAAAGAGAGATGAAACCACATTAAAGTGACGCATAATGAAAAAAATAGAAGATAAAGAGTGCTAGGCAATAGGGGAGAATTCCTTTTTTTAGTTACATTTTTGTATAACCAGACTTCTTTGAAACGGATGTATAAAAATGAAAAGATTCTATTTGAATAGAGACAGCGACAAACAGCATGGTAACACTTAGAGGAAAGAATGGGACCTTGTAAAAGATGTCATTTCAGATGTTTTACAGAACCCCTTATTTATGTCTCAATCCAATAAAAGTGTGTGTGTGTGTGTGTGTTTTTAAAGCAACCACTAGAACAGATGACGTAGTAAATATGAATGTGTTTTGTGCTCTTTGGCAAAAGGTATGACAGAAACGTACTACCTCACTTCTGTTTATTCACTGGTTATTTGATTGAATAGCACCAGAAATGGAGCTCTGTGTTTAGTGCTTTGGGAATTTTAGAAAAAATATAATTTCTTCAGGTGGATGGTTTCAAGCCAGGTCTGCAAAAAAAGGGGTAGCCTGAGATTGGCAGGGAGAATTGTCATTCGGTCAAACAGCAGCACCTTTTATCACGAACTAACAAAATGCCTGCTTGATTCTGTCTGTTACTAGCTATGTGGCCTTGGGCACATTAGGTATCCTCTTTGAACCTTGGTTTTCTTACCTTTAATGAGGGCAGTGTCTATCTTGCAGGAGGTTGAGGAGGTTAAATTAGACAACATGTAGATTAGTGCAGTGCCCGGCACATTGCTGGCACTTGGTAACTAGTACTGCTATTATTATTTTTGTTGTTGTTGTTAGCCTTGGAAATGATCTAAAACCAATTACTAACCCCACAAGGATGCTTGGCTTCAGGAAGTATTGCTATTATGAAGCTCATCTTTATTCTTGAGGTTACAGACTTGAACCACCTGATGATCATTCACACTCAGCCCCTTATGGAGCCTTGGCTAAAAACGAGAGGCTCCAATCGCAGGAGAGATTTTGCACAGAGCCAGCTCTAAAGGCCACACCAGAACGGCAGTGCTGAGGGCTCATTCTGCTTTTTGGTTCTGGGTATAACGTGACTGCACATTAAAATCACCTAGGTTGCTTGTTCTAAATGTCCATCCACAGATGAATGGATAAAGAACATGTGGTGTATATATATATAAAACAGAATATTACTCAGCTGTAAAAAGAATGAAATAATGCCATTTGCAGCAACATGGATGGACCTAGAGATTATCATACTAAGTGAAGTGAGTCAGACAAAGACAAATATCATATGATATCACTTATATGTGGAATCTAAAAAAATGATACAAATGAACTTATTTCCAAAACAGAGAGTCACAGTCATAGAAAACAAACTTATGGTTACCAAAGGGGAAAGGGGGGGAGGGATAAATGAGGAGTTTGGGATTCACATATACACACTCCTATATATAAAATAGGTAACAAGAAGTCCTACTGTATAGCACAGGGAACTAGACTGAATATCTTGTAATAACCTATAATGGAAAAGAATCTGAAAAAGAATAGCTACACATAGCTGAATCACTTTGCTGTATACCCGAAACTAACACAGCGTTGTAAATCCACTATATTCTAATAAAAAATTTTTAAAAATCACCTAGGTTGCCTGTTGAAAATACATATTCTCAGGCTCTACCCCAGTCTATTGAATCTGAGTTCTGAAACTCATTTTAACACCCTCCGCAGCTGGTTTGTCTGTAGCCAGCCCAGCTCCTGACTAGCATTTGGAGTCACCTCAGACCACTTGGAAACTTTCCTGTCAGGCTGGTAGTGGCCTCACTAATCTTCCAGGCCTTATCTGCTTCTTCCCTGTTTTCCTCCATCTTGGAATGTCTTTGAACATTGACCTACTGGCTACCTTGGCTCCCCTTCTCTCTCTCAGCCTTGCCTTCCCTGAGTTCTTCACCACCCCTCCAAATTTGAATCAAGGAACACTTACTGAGCTTCAGAGAGGTAAGGTGAGCAAACAAAGCAGAGTGAGTCCTTGCTGCCTTTGCTCTTTGTGCCTTTCTCCATTGCACACATCTCTTTGTCTTGTAGTGGTGATAAGAACAATTATACCATAAAATAGCTACTACTTCTTGGGCACTTACCATGTGCCAGGCATGTGCTGGGCTAACTGATTATGCTCATCATCTGGTTCATTTTATCTTCACAACTCAATGAAGGAGTCTTACTCCCATTTTAGAGGAGAGGAGATTGATGCTTAGAGTGACAGTTTGTTCAAGAGTGGAGCTGACATTCTCACTGTTGGATTTCAAGTACCTGCTCTTCACCAATTTGTTGATCCAGTGGTTGGTATTTGCGTCAACCTCTGCTGATAGGTCAGGGGGGACTTGAATCTTTAGTTGCCCAAGAGCCCCTTACATAAGCTAAATGCGCCCTCAGATGTTGGGAAAGTGAACAAATGGATGCAGAGGTCCTTGCAAAGTGCTCTGAGAGTGCAGAGGAAGGCATTGTTAGATGGACACTGGGGGGGATTTCATGGCGCAGGTGGCAGATGGCCTGTGCCTTAAGGGAGAAGTCTGGTTTTGACAGCTGACACTGTAACCAAGTAGATTTTCCTCCACTGCTGCAGCGAGGATGATTCTGAATTGTGATGCCAACAATCCACTAAGGACTTGAATGTCATCACATATCTGGGTGGGGCTTAGCCTACCTTTGACATCTGTTGATATGATTTAGCTAATATTGATAATAGAGTTCCTTGAGCCATAGTTTACTAAGTAGAGTTTCAAATGTGGAAAGCATATAGAATATGTTTAGATTTTTAAGCTTTTCAGAGGAAGCAGAGGTGTCCCAGAATAAAAGATGGCCTGTGTTGGTTGAGGACCGTCTGAGGAAGCATGTCTTGAGGCTGGTCCCTCTTAGAGAGGGGTCAGGAATGCTGAAGATGAGGAAGTTTAACCAGGGGAAAAGTAGTATCAGGAGGTAGGAGTAAAGACAGACCCTCTAGGACAGCCACAGTCTGGAGATGAGCAACATGGTGTGTTCAGGGCCCGGGGAGCTGCCCTGTAGAGGACAAGAGCATAGTGTGTGAGGAAGGAATTGGGAGATGAGGTTTGAAAGGTGGGGTGGGGCTGGATCGTGGAGGGCTCTGAGTTTAGGGTACCCTTTTGATGGCGGTACACACAACGTTTGTCCTAGACTTTAACTCCAGCAATGGGAATTGATTTTATATCATCTTGTCCAGTAGTGTTACTGAATCAGGTCCTGCTGCTTGCCACTCAAAAATCGATACTCAAGAGAGGCAAATGTTGGTAGAAAGGAAAGTTGCTTTCTTTTTTTAATTGAAGTAGAGTTGATTTACAACATTGTGCCAATCTCTGCTGTACAGCAAACTGACTCAGTTATACACATACAGACATTCTTTTTTTATATTCTTTTCCATTATGGTTCATCACAGGACACTGAATACAGTTCCCTGTGCTATGCACGAGGACCTTGTTGTTTATCCATTCTAAATATAGCAGTTTGCATCTACTAACCCCAAACTTTCAGTCCATCCCTCTCCTGCCCCCTCTTCCCCTTGACAACCACAAGTCTGTTCTCTGTCTATGAGTCTATTTCTGTTTTGTAGATAGGTTCATTTGTGCCATATTTTAGATTCCACGTATAAGTGATATCATATGGTATTTCTCTTTCTCTTCCTGACTTACTTCACTTAGTATGATAATCTCTAGTTCATCCATGTTGCTGCAAATGGCATTATTTCGTTCTTTTTCATGGCTGAGTAGTACTCCATTGTATATATGTACCACATCTTCTTTATCCATTCATCTGTCGATGGACATTTAGGTTGTTTCCATGTTTTGGCTATTGTGAATAGTGCTGCTATGAACATAGGGGTACATGTATCTTTTTGAATTACAGTTTTGTCCAGGTATATTCCCAGGAGTGGAATTGCTGGATCATATGGTAAGTCTATTTTTAGTTTTCAGAGGAACCTCCATACTGTTTTCCATAGTGGCTGCACGGACTTACATTCCCACCAACAGTGTAGGAGAGTTGAAAAGAAAGTTGCTTTTAATCAGAACGCTGACACTCTGGGGAGATGATGGACTCAGTGTTCCCCAAAAACCACCTCCGAAGATTCTGCTTAGCCATGAAAATTTTTAAAGGGAAAAAGGGAATTAATCTCAGTTAATCATTGATATAGGGGGTCAGAGTCATCGCCATCCCCCACTGTGTGCAGGCTTGTCATGCAGGCTCGTAGATGCTGTCTTGTTCACACAGTTTGTTCGCAAGATTACTGAACTGGAAGCTAGGGAAGAGATCTGGTCATCTGTTAATTACTTATTCTTCATGTCTACTTCTATGATCTACAGAAAGAACCAACCGGTTAGGCAAGGTATTGTGTGACTGAAAGATCTGAATGGTGTGCTAGGACCAGAGATGAGTAGAGCATGGGGGTACCTGCTTTAAGGTTAGTGACAAGACAAAAGGGTGCCTCCTGCAGAGAGCTCTTTCCTGCCCAAAGCTGCTTGCAGTAGGGGCCAAAGCAAGGGCTTTTGGGGGGCATCCCACATAGTTATCTTGCCTGTTTTCCCATAATCTATGTTGGTATAACAAAATATAGGTTTTCTAGGTTATTGTAGAATTCTAACTAAACTCCATATTATAATGCTCTAAGCACTTGAAGTTTTTACCATACCATAGCTTTTTTCCACATGAAATCTCATTTTTGTTTCTCATAATCAAAATGGATGGAATATGGATCTTGGAACCAATAATAGTTATCACTTATTGAGTTCCTAATATGTGTTGGGCACTGTGCCAATGCTTCATAAACATTGTCACTCTGAATCCTCCCAGTTGTGCAGGGTAGTTGTGATTATTTCTGTTTTGCTGATGAGGAGACCAAGGCTTAGAAAGGCTAAGTAGCTTACTCTCTCATAGAGCCCCCAGGGGTGGAGCCAGGTTTGGAAGCCACATTTGTCTGACTACTGAGTCAGTGTTCTTTCCACCAAACTTTGCTGCCACCCCATCTTCCAATGGGGTACCTAATGTCCAGAGAGGGTACCTTGCCCAGGATCACACTTGGAATGGTGAAACAGTAGCTTGTCCACGTCATTGTGAGTCTTTCTTGACGTGTGAGCAGCCTGCTGGCTGCCAGATTTCCCTAGCATAACACTTAGTATGACATGAGTAAATGGCCAGCTGGCCCCTCTGGAATGTTGCAATATTCATTCTTCTTCATTTACTCCAAGGATCCACAGTCCTCCTTCCCTTAATAGTTAGGGCTCAAAGCTCCTAGTGTTGGCTGCTTATTCATTATACCCTCTTCTCATATTTACGATTGAATTCACCTGTGCTTGCTGTGTAAATCCCCAGAAACAGGCTGTTTATAAAGGACATTTTGACAAGGCTGTAACTCCAGGCTGCTTTGAGGATGCTGCTGTAATTAGTTATAGGCTGGCATTAGCTAAACTGAATATAATCCATCATGCTTATTAGATGTGGTGGGGGGGATTTGCACCCTGAAGGATCAGCAGGAAAGACACATTAAATATAGATAAGCTGAGTATTTTCCCAGGCAGCTGGATATACAGAGCAGGGCCATGTGTTCATAACACAACAGCTTTTCCGCAGTGGCACAGAAGAAATAGTAAGGACTGGGGAAGAGAAAGTACTTAGAAGCTTTAAAAATAAATTGGGCTAGTTACAGAGTGCCCCTTATAAAAGCCAAACAGCATAACGTGAGAGTAGAAAACAGAGTAAGTGACTCTTCAGGTAATTACCAAAGATTTTTCAGGTAGGATGAGTTATGTCCAGCCATAGGTATCTGACATCTACAGATTATCCTAGTAGCCCCATGGTTTTCACAGCATTTGAGAAGTTTGACTGTTTTCAGTCTCCTGAAGTGTGATATATAAGATGCTCTAGATCACAATTTCTTTACAGTTTTTTTTTTTTCATTTTTGTTCCTCAACATCAAATTAAACCTTTATTAATAGCCTGATTTTAGGAGGCACTGGGGCATATGAGGTATATGGCTCTGTTCACTCGATATTTTGGAGGACATTCCTCTGTTGTGGCTGGCTAGGTAGATGTCACAGTCAACCCAATATTTAAGTATCTAAATGGATAGACTCTAATATTGGGTTTGTTGTATATATGCCAGCTGGGGAGCAAATCTCAGCTCATGGCTATAATAAAATTCACAGACTGGTTTTGGTGTCTGTATCTGTTTACAAAATTAGTATTTGGTGTAGTTTACCTTTGTTTTTGCTTCATAAACACATTGGAAATTTGTCAAAGATTTCACTCACAGCACAAGTTCACATCTCTAGGAATCCTGAACTTAGAGTGTGGCCCTCATATGGGGAGGATGCATTGAAAAACCACAAAGCCTGGCCTCACTGTGTTTTCTTTGACCGCTGGTGAGCTGGCCCACGATCCCAGGAGCACTTACAGAGGGTGTGAAAATGCCACTGTTTGGCCCAGTTCATTCCTGGAAAAGCAATCTAAAATGCATGACAGTAGCACCTCTCTTGTGAAAAAAAAGGAAAAGGAAAAAGAAACGGAGCTCCCTAGTTTTCATTTCCTGTTGGACACCTTGCTACACTTATTCTGCATCTCCCCTGGTTGTTGCTAAAACCTAAGGAGATACGTTGACCATCTCTTATGTTCATCCTACTAGGCATGTCCGTCTCCAAGGCATGATAGAGACACACACAGCTAGTGGGAGAGCACTGCCATTTGGCAAATGAAATTTACTTGCTTTATTGAATGTTGTCAAGTCTAATTTCAAGCAGGCAGCACAACATAAAGCATAGCTCCTATTTTATTTTGTTTTTATCCTAGAGTAAGAATCTGATTTTTTCACTCTACTAGAACATGGGCATTGCTTCCTTGCTGAGCCTCATACATTAAACAGAAATATTTGTATAAAGTGCTTATAGGTCCTCTGTTCTCACAGAATCCAATTCTAAGTTCTCATTTCCCAAATTAATCATTATGACCATTTATTATGTCTTGGGGCAACACTTTCAAATGTGTTACTTCTAAATATTTATTCCACTATCAGGAGATGACTTTCCCAGGTGATGGCTTATTGCAATGGTGCTGGCTTGAGTTACTGTGCTTAGTTTATTTTAGGTTCATCTGAATTTTTAAACAGTTCTTGGCCTGTCTCGCAATAATAAAGCTTTTATTACTTTTCACATCCTTTTCCTATCTGTTATTTAATTTTATTTTCAACATCCCTGTGTGGATATTGAAAACTTTATGAAAAAAGAAGGCAGAGGTCAGGAGCAATTGACTTGTTCAAAGCCTTATTGCGGGTGGGACTAAGGATCAGATTTCTTGACTTCTAGACCAATTTTCTAATTCTTGCCTGATTGGTTCCTGAGCTTTTCCTTGTAACTGATATGGTCTTTATTTTTGACATCTTCTTTCAGACTACAGCTCCTCCCCAACCTACACACCAGACTTACACATGCATGTTCATACATGCATGTGTTCACACATATGGATTTCCCTTCCCCCTCGCTCCCCATCATACCTTGAAAATTTCAACTCCTTGCTCTGTCCCCAAACAGTCTTCCGTTCTAGAACAAAGTGGGAAATGAAGGCAGTTGGAACAAAGGAAACGACTCTGATGTGGAGGAAAAAATGTCTCAGGAAATTTTACCTGAGTCACTGAAATTTTGGCCCCATTTCTGCTTCACTTTGACAGTGTAGATGGACTTTGGGCAATTTGAACATATTTGTAGAGAAGGAGAATCTGGTTTCAGATTACATCACTCCTAGTTGAGATAGTATTTATAGCTAGCCAGCCAAGAGATTTTTATATTGAAAAAGTTTCCCCCATATTAATGACCCAAGTCACTTGGAATAGCCACACAGTCACTCCTACTCAATCATTAAGAAAGCCAAACACTGGCTCTTCTTTTTCAGGCTGGTGATTTTCTTCGTACAGCTGTGGCGTGATAAGGGATGATTCATTTTTGTTTGTTTGTTTCTCTTATGACTCATTCACGGGCTAAGGAGTCCCTTGGACTAGACGTAGTTCCTACAGCAATCATATCTCTAACGCTCAGCTTTCTTTTTGGCAGTCAGTTCCCTGGCATGTAGTCCAACATGGTTGATGTGTAGAATAAGACCTGGGTTAGATTCCTTGCCTGTTTCCATCTGGCCTAAATATGCTATAAACACTATCTGCCTTGACTGGGAAAAATCTTACCTGAATGACTTTAGCACATGTTACCCCATTCATGAAAAATTTGTTCCTGAAAGCCAAAGGATTATTTAGAAAGAGGGATATAAAAGTTCCAGCAATGGGATGTTAATGAAATCTTCTTCACAGTTTTAAGACTCCTAATGAAGATTTAGAAAAATTGTCATAGTGGAAACACATAGGCCTTGGAGCTAGAGGCCAAGAGTAACAGTTATAACTAAGCTTCCTTACCTTTATATGTAAAATACAGTTGGCAATATCTGCCATGTCATATATATATACGTATACGTATACATGCCTATACACACACACACACATTGCCTAATATTGGGTTGGCCAAGAAGTTTGTTCGGATTTTTCTGTAAGATGTTACAAAAACCCGAAAGAACTTTTTGGCCAACCCAATACATCGTGATGCCTGTTCTCATAGCTTCTTATGTTGTTGCTTCTCAATGTATATCAGGTGCCGTCTCCCTATGGAGAGCCTATGATTAGAGTAGAGAGCTGGATGGACTGTCTCTGCCTATTACTGCTAATACCTTTTTCATGACCAGATAATTCAGCTGCAACAGTCAGAATCTCTTTCAGCCAAGATTGTATCATAAAGCTGTACATTATTCCTTTCTTTTCTTTTCTTTTCTCTGGGGTTCCTGCTGACCCATCTGTTTCTTTGCACATGCCATTTCTGTATCATCTTTCTTCAATATGCATTTGTAATGTTATAGTTTCTTAGCTCACAAGACATTTATCCCAACAGCCTCCTAGGTGGATTGCTTCCTGGTAGCGCACTGGAGGATAGGAATATCGGGCTGTCAACAGCATGCTGCCTGGAAATCCAATGATAGGGTAAGTTAGCTATAAGATGGTTACCTCAGGCAGCAAGCCCTGTTATCAGCGTGAAGATCCTTGTGGGGCTCCACCTAGTCCTCTCCATTATGGCTGCCTTGACCTGCATCTGGGGATCAGGTTTCCATTTGAGCTCATATCCCCTGTCCTGCTACCAATTTCATGTGGTACTCATTCAGCAAGTGTTTCAGATGAAGCCTGGACTAAAGCTTGCCAACCATGAAGGAAGCCATTTCAAGGGAAAATGAGATGGAAGAGGTGGACAGAGCATATTTAATCCAAATTTCTGAAATAATTTAACATTTTGCGATATGTTCATTATATTGCCAAATTACAAATGTCTTCATTTATTATTCTGCTAGAACCTCCTGGTGTTACTTTGTCAAATGCGAAGGATAGTGCAATAAATATAATAAATAAGACTGCATTATATTCTTTAATTTGGATTTCACTAATTAATCTTGCCTTTTATTTCAATGTCCTATTACAAATAATTTAATTCATTAAACACTTAATGAATATCTTGTCTGTATAAAAAAAGTACTGTATAAAGTTGGCTGGAGGTGAGAGATTGGGGGATTAGTTGAGAAGCCACTAAAACTGGTTTTAGTAAAGTGTAACTAGGGAGCATTCTCAGGTTTAAAGCACCAGAAAACACGCTAAAGCTTGAAATAAAAAGCCTCTGAGGAAAAATTATAAAGATAATATAAGGACTTCCCTCGTGGTCCAGTGGTTAAGAATCCGCCTTCTAATGCAGGGGACACGGGTTCAATCCCTAGTTGGGGAGCATGCTGTGGGACAACTAAGCCTGTGCTCTAGAGCCCGCGCACCACAACTAGAGATCCCACGCACTATGACTAGAGAGCCCGCGCACCACAACTAGACATGCCACATGCCACAACTACAGAGCCCATGTGCTGCAACTACTGAGCCCATGTGCCACAGCTAGAGAGAAGCCTGCATGACACAACTAACACCAAGGCAGCCAAATAAATAAATAAATAAATATTATTTTTAAAAAAGAAAGATGAGTGAAATAAACAAAGAATATTTAACAAGAAAAGATAATATAAGAAAAATAATTGATTAATACCTCAAATATATAGGCAAAGATTTAATATCTATAATAATAGTTCACAGAGATGAGAAAGATGAATAGGAGCAAAATTGGAGAGTAGAAAATTCACTCAATGGGAAACACAAATAAATAAAAAAGTTCAACCTTTATAGTAATTAAAAATGCTAAATGAAACAATAATGAGAAATTAAAAATATGGGTTACCTATGGCTGAATGAGGAGGTTGGCAAATTCTCTCCCTAAAAGGTAGCTCTAAAACTTGACAAAATCGGCAAAAATAACAATTTCAGTGCTCTAGAAATTGGCCCAAGTTATACAATAATCTGAGAAGCATTTATACTTAAAAACCTGCAGAACTTCAGGTAAGAATAGTGGCAGTTTGTGACCTTTTCACTTGGGGGTCTTCTAATATCCTCTCCTTCCCCCACAGCTCTGTTGGCATGGTGCTTTTGCCAGGGCAAGGCAGGCTCTTGAGGACCCACAGCTGTACTGCTACAGTCAAAGGGGATTCATTTGATTTGGATTAGCTGGTGATGCCCACACCTACCAGCATTGTCATACAAGTGACAATCTCAGTGGTAGGGTGAATGGGGAAGGTCACCATCTCTAGTAGCTTGAGGTTACAGCTGTGATTAGTGCAAGCATATTTCTGACTGGGATATAGCAAAGACCAGAGAGGCCCCAAACTATCCACATACTCCTGGACAATCGAGGTCGTTTGCACATGCAGAGGAGACGGTAAAGGCCTAACAGCAAGCAAAATACTATGCAGATTTAAACAACTTGAACTTTGAATGGACTTCCCTACCTACATATATATTCACTGGCAGAGGAAGGGAGCCTTGTCAGCTTGAGGTGTTTGATCACATCCTTTGTCCTATCATTGACTGACATCCAAGCTATGTAGACAGTAGACACAGGAGTGACTCCTAAGAATCCAGTCTTAAAAATAAAAATAAGAATAATAAAAGTTAAAAGAAATACAACTCAGCAGAGGCAACATGACCACACACAGTGAGGGAGACAGAATTCACAGATTTCCCTCAGGCAAGGTATAAACAAACAAACAACAATAACCTTCAAGGGTGGAAAATCAGTATCCAGAGTTACTATGATTCTACGATTCTATTTTCTATAATATCCAATTTTCAACAAAATATGTTGAAGCATACAAAGAAACAGTAAAGTGTGACCCACACTTAGGAAAAAAAAAGCAGTCAATGGAAACTGCCTCTCAGTGTCCTCAGATATTGGGTTTAGCAGACCAAGACTTCAAAGAAGCTATATGCATGTTCAAAGAACTGAATGAAACTATTTAAAAAATTAAAGGAGAGTATGAAAATAATGATTCAACAAATAAGGAGCCAGAAATTATAACACAGAATTAAACAAGAATTCTGGAATTGAAAAGTATAGTAACTGAAATATAAAAAATTCACTAGAGGGACTAAATAACAGATTTAAGATGGAAGAAGAAACATAAGTGAATCTGAAGATAGATCAATAGAAAGGATCTAATCTGAACAGAGAACAGAGAGAAGAGTGAAGAAACATTTATGTAGTAAAAGAGAAAGTGAAAATCGTGAAGTCTGAAAGAAAAAATTGCTAATAGGCTTATTGATACAATTAAAGGCCTACTTCTCATCTGAAACAATGGAGGCCAGAAAACAATGAAATGACATATTCAAAGTGATAAAAATAAAAGCAAAATTCTATTGAACCAAATTCAACCAAGAATCCTATATATATCAAAACTATCCTTCACAAATGAAAATAAAATAAAAACATTCCCAATAAACAAAGAATGGAAGAATTGGTTGCTAGCAGACATGCTTTATAAGATATATTAAATGAAGTCCTTCAGAATGAAAGGAAATGGCATTAGATTTAACTTGAATCCCCAGGAAGAAAAGAAGGACATAAGAATGGTAAATACATGTATTCAAAGACTATTAAATGTATCTCTTTATCATTTCTTCTCCTAACTTCCTTAAAAGACATAAGATTGAATGAAGGAAGAATTATAATCATGTATTGTTGAGTGTATAACATATATAGATGTGATATGTATGACAATAATAGCACAAAACTCTTTAAAAATGGAAAAAGAGGGAACACATCAAACAGAGAACACTCTATGAGACTAATAATACTTTAATAACAAAGACAATGTAAGATATAAGAAAACAACAGACCAATATGTCTTATGAACTTAAACACAAACCTCCTCAACAAAATATTAACAAGCCAAATCTGGCAACATATAAAAATAGTTATTCACCATGACCAAAAGGAATTTATCCCAGGAATGTATGGTTTTAACATCCAAAAATTAATTAATGTAATTAATGTAATATACCATGTTAATAGAATAATGTACAGAGGCCACATGATCATCTTAATAGATGCAGAGAAGGCATTAAAGAAATCCAACACCCACCCATGATAAAGACTCTCAGTACACCAGGAGTAGAAAGGTACTCCCTCAACCTGATAAAGAGCATCTATGAAATACCCACAGCTAACATCACAGTGGTGAAAAACTAGATGCTTTATCCCTAAGATTTGGAAGAAAGAAACAAAGGAAGGAAGGAAGGAGGGTAGGAAGGAATGAAGAAAGGAAGGAAGGAAGAAATAGAGGAAAGAAAAGGAAGGATAGATGAAAGGAAGGGAGGAAATTAGAGGTATTCAGATTGGAGAGGAAGAAGTAAAGCTATCTGTATCTGCAGATGAAATGATTCTGTGTGTAGAATAGCAAGGAATCTACAAATTACCAAAACTAATAAACAAATTTAACAAGGTAATAGGATGCAAGATCAATATACAAAAATCAATGCTATTCTTATATACTAGCAACAAAAAATCCAAAAAATGAAATTAAGAAACCAGTTTTATTTATAATAATATCAAAAAGAATAAAAGTTGGATGACTTACACTAATTGAATTCAAAACTTACTATAATGCCATAGACACCAAGAAAGTATGGCATTAGCACAAGGATAGACATATAGATCAATAGAATAGAATTTGGAATCTAGAAATAAACTTTACATTTATGATCACCTGTTTTTCAACAAAGGTGCTAAAAGAGTTCACTGGGAAAAGGGATAATCTTTTCCCCAGATGGTGCTGAGGCAATCAGGTATCCTTATCCCTTCCTCAAACCATATACCAAAATTAACTCAAAATGAATCATAGCTCCAAATGTAAAAGCTAAAGCTATAAAAGTTCTAGAAGAAAACATAGGAGAAAATCTTTGCCACCTTGCGTTAGGCAGAGAATTCTTAGATACAATACCAAAAGTACAATACATAGAAAAAATGGATAAATTTAACCTTATCAAAATTAAAAACATTTGTGTTTCAAAAGACACCATTAAGAAAGTGAAAATACAAGTTACATACTGGAAGAAATATTTGCAGAT
The DNA here is from genome assembly GCF_965194805.1 of Balaenoptera borealis. Taxonomy (NCBI): domain Eukaryota; kingdom Metazoa; phylum Chordata; class Mammalia; order Artiodactyla; family Balaenopteridae; genus Balaenoptera; species Balaenoptera borealis. The sequence continues at coordinate 39,936,029 of NC_138860.1, read as the reverse complement.
CATATAACCAATAAAGTACTTGTACCTAGGATATATAAAGAACTCTTACAATTCAATTAAACAATCCATTTTAAAATTGGCAAAAGATTTGAAAAGACTTTTCACCAAAGAAGGTATACAATGGCTAATAAGCATGACTAAAGATTCTTAAAATCATTAACCAATAGGGAAATACAAATTAAAACAAAAATAAGATATGTCTACTCATCCATCATAATAAAAAAGACAGTATCAAGTGTTGATGAAGATGTTATGAAACTGGAATTCTTATACACTGCTGGTAGGAATGTAAAATGATGTAGCCACTTTAAAAAGTATTTGGGCAATTTCTAAAACAAACATAAATTCACCACACACCTGAGAAATTCCACTCCTAGTTGTCTACCTATGGTATGTAAAAGCATATGCTCACACAAAAACATGTATGTAAATGTTCATAACAGAATTTTTAATAGTAGCTGAAAACCTGGAAACAACCCAAATGTTCAACTGGTGAATGAACCAAAATTTGGAGGATACTAGAAATGTAGTAAAGCTGCATTGTGGTGTTGGTTGCACAACCTTATACATTTACTAGTCATCATGAACTTCACACTTAACCCAACATAGTGCTCATTCTTGAAAGGTTGTGGTGAAATGGACAAACTCATACTTTGAAAATGGTTATGAACCTTTGGGAAAATAATGTAGTAGTAGATGGTTAGAAAAAATATATTAATGTAAACTTTTGGACCTAACTCACTCTTTAAAATATTCATCGGAAGTAATTCAAAGGAAGAAAAAAATCCCATGTGTGTGAAATATTCCTGCAGCATTATCTCTAAACATGTAACACTGGAAACAACCTAAGAGTCTCATAATAGTAAAATGTTTAGTACATCATTTGGATGAAATATGATATTTTCATTTAAAGATAGCTACAAAGACTGACATGGATAAATATGAATGTGATTCTTATAATCAAGACAGGCTTTAAAATTAAATGTTTGCTAAAGTTAAATTGTATAAAATTATGTATACTGGGCCTACACTGGAAGGGAATGTTAACTGTATAGTTGACTATCTTTTTTTTTTTACCTTTAAAATTTTTCATTACTCTTGCTATAGAATAGTCAAAATAAAACAAACGTGGCACTATGAGGAAAAAATAATGACTTGACAGTACTGGAGACATTTAAATTTGAATAGAGAAGAAGGGATAAATGAATGGATGGATGGATGGATAGGAGTTTTGCTTCATAGGTTCAATTGACATGATTTGGTGGTTGATTAGGATATGGGGTTGAGAGAGAGAAAAGAGTGTCTGTCTCAGAAGATGGTGACTCCATTAGTGGAAAAGGAATACAGATACAAGGAGAATAAGTCTAGGAGCCACAGGCAAAGAGAGTGATTCCATTTTTGGTTATGTTATTTAGCATGCACCTGAAATAAATGTATTCAATTAATGTTATTTCTCTTTTGGATATATTGAGTTTGAAGTGTCCCTGTGATTTCCGCACTGAGATGTCCAAAAGTCAGAATGAAATAGAAGTTTGGAGAGAAGTTGGACTGAAAGGATTGATATGGAAACCATATGCCTGTGGGTGCTAGAAAATGAGGAAGAGTCATTAAAGTTGATGATTAGGCATCGTTGTGACATGTAAGAGGGAAGATAAGGTAGGTGATAGATGTCAGATGTCAAGGGGTAGAGGACTAAGTAGATGGGAGGCAGGCAGCCTGTTTAAATGTTATTTTGAGAGAGATGAGACAAAAGTCAATAGCAAGACAAGGTTTGCTATAGAGATTTTCCTTAAGATTTTAGGCTAAAATTTATTGTTGCTTGAAGAACACCTGCATTCATTACTGCTGTGAATGCACTCAGCCCTCTGACTTTAATGGACCCTTGCCGGGCAGATATAGACCTTTCCAGATGAAGCAAACACAATTTCATTGTGTTCTGTAGCTGAAATGATTGTTATCCTAATGATAATTTTCTACTGCAGCGAAGAAAGAATTTTAAAAATCAATTTCTCATTTTACTGCCTCTTACAATGACCGTCTTCAAAAAGCAAACTAGCTTGCCAATTTTGACAGCTTCTTTGTTAAAAGCAGGGTTTTATCTTTTCTTTCCTCCACAGTATAAATAGGCCTTTTAAAAAGTAACTTTAGGGTAACTGAAAATCATTAAAGAGATGGAGAGGTTTCCAGATGAGGACCAACAAAAAGATTAAAACTCCTTAGTCTGAAATTACAGAGGTGGAGTGGGTTGGAATTGGAGTCTAAATTAACAAAAGCTATGAGGAAACAATCTGGTCTGCAAGTCTCAGACACAAAATGGGAGACAGTCTTCTAGCTGATAATACCTACCTCATGGGGTCTTTGCTAATATTGAGAGATACTGTGTATAAAAATGCTTTGTAATCCATCAAGCACTATTCAAATGTATGACGTTATTATTAGAACTTGGTGGGTGGTATTTTGGGAAAAATAGGAAAAAACTGCTTTATGATTGGGTAGGGAGCATGAGCCAATAGTGCATAAAGAGAACTTAGAGAACCTACATAAGGTCATCTGCATTTGCACCTGAGTGGATTTTTAAGGTCTTGTCTGTACCTTCCCTTGACCTTGAATGTGAACTACCACATGCTTGTGATCACAACTATTTGTTGAACCCAATAATAGGTTGGATGGACAATAAACCTACCATTTCTCTTAGTATATAGCATTTTTAAAAAGTTTATTTCACACTTAAGGATCAGTTTTTATTAAGATTTTTTTACTGAGGTATAGTTTATTTATAATATTATATTAGTTTCAGGTGTATGACATAGTGATTCAAAATTTTAATAGATTATACTCCATTTAAAGTTATACAGGGGGCTTCCCTGGTGGCGCAGTGGTTGAGAATCTGCCTGCCAATGCAGGGGACACGGGTTCGAGCCCTGGTCTGGGAAGATCCCACATGCCACGGAGCAACTGGGCCCGTGAGCCACAATTACTGAGCCTGCGCGTCTGGAGCCTGTGCTCCGCAACAAGAGAGGCCGTGGTGGTGAGAAGCCCACGCACCGCGATGAAGAGTGGTCCCCACTTGCCGCAACTAGAGAAAGCCCTCACACAGAAACGAAGACTCAACACAGTCATAAATAAATAAATTAATTAAAAAAAAAAAGTTATACAATATTGGCTATATTCCCTGTGCTGTATACTATATCCTTGTAGGTTGTTTATTGTATACATAGTCATTTGTACCTCTAAATCACCTATCCACATCTGTGCTGCTCCCCATTCCCCCTCCCCACTGGTAATCACTAGTTTGTTCTTTGTATCTGTGAGTCTGTTTCTGTTTTGTTATATTTGTTCATTTGTTTTATTTTTTAAATTCCACATGTAAGTGATAACTTAGAGTATTTGTCTTTCTCTGGCTTATTTCACTAAGCATAACACCCTCCATGTTGTTGCAAATGGCAACATTGCATTCTTTTTTATGGCTGAGTAATATTCCATTATATATATACATATATATGTATATATATACATATATATATATATATATAACATCTTTATCCTACTCATCTGTTGATGGACACTTAGGTTACTTTAATATCTTGTCTATTGTAAATAATGCTGCTATGAACATTGAGGTATATGTATCTTTTTGAATTAGTGTTTTCATTTTCTTTGGTTGTATACCCAGGGGTGGAATTGCTGGATCCATATGGAAGTTCTATTTTTAATTTTTTTTGCGGAAGCTCTGTACTGTTTTCCACAGTGGCTGCACCAATTTACATTCCCACCAACAGGGCATGTGGGTTCCCTTTTCTTCACATCCTTGCCAACATTTGTTATTTATGGTCTTTTTAATGATAGCCATTCTGACAGGTGTGAGGTTGGTATCTCATTGTGGTTTTGATTTACATTTATCTGATAATTAGGGATGTGGAGCACATTTTCATGTGCCTGTTGGCCATCTGTATGACTTCTTTGAAAAAGTGTCTATCCAAGTCTTCTGCCCATTTTTAAATTGGGTTGTTTGTTTTTGTTTTGTTGTTGTTATTGAGTTGTATCAGCTATTTATATACTTTGGATGTTAACTACTTATTGGTCATATCATTTGCAAATATTTTCTCCTATTCAGTAGGTTGCCTTTTCATTTTGTCAGTAGTGTCCTTTGCTGTGCAAAAACTTTTAAGTTTAATTAGGTCTCATTTATTTATTTTTGTTTTTGTTTCCTTGTCCTTAGGAGACAGATCCCCCAAAATACTGATATAATTTATATCAATCAGCCTGTATCTATCTGCTTATATTCCCTTCTAGGAGTTTTATTATTTTAGGTCTTTAATCCATTTTGAGTTTATTTTTGCATAGGATGTGAGGAAATGTTCTAGTCTCATTCTTTTACATGTAGCTGTGCAGTTTCCCCAGCACCACTTATTGAAGAGACTGTCTTTTCTCCATTGTGTAATCTTGCCTCCTTTTTTGTGGATTAATTGACCATAGGCGCGTGGGTTTATTTCTGGACTCTATTCTGTTCCATTGATCTATGTGTCTGTTTTTGTGCCAGCACCATAGTGTTTCGATTACTGTAGCTTTATAGTATAGTGTAAAGTCAGGGAGCATGATACCTCCAGCTCTGTTATTTTTTTCAAAGTTGTTTTGGCTATTCATGGTCATTTGTGTTTGCACAGAGATTTTAAAATTATTAGTTCTAGTTCTGCGAAAAATGTCCTTGGTATTTTGATAGGGATTACATTGAATCTGTAGATTGCTTTGGGTAGTATAGTCATTTTCACAATAATGATTCTTCCAATCCAAGAACATGGTATATCTTTCCATCTGTTTGTGTCGTCTTCCATTTCTTTCATCAGTGTCTTATAGTTTCCTGAGGTCATTTACCTCCTTAGGCAGGTTTATTCCTAGGTATTTTATTCTTTTTTCTGCAATGTTAAATGGGATTATTTGCTTAATTTCTCTTTCTGATAGTTCATTGTTAGTGTTTAGAAATGCAAAATATTTCTGTATATTAATTTTGTATCCTGAAACTTTACCAGATTCATTGATGAGCTCTAGTAGTTTGTTGGTGGCGTCTTTAGGCTTTTTTATATATAGTATCATGTCATCTGAAACAGCGACAGTTTTACTTCTTTCTTTCCAATTTGTATTCCTTTTATTTCTTTTTCTTGTCTGATTGCTGTGGCTAGCACTTCCAAGACTATATTGAATAAAAGTGGTGGGCTTCCCTGGTGGCACAGTGGTTAAGAATCCACCTACCAATGCAGGGGACATGGGTTTGAGCCCTGGTCCAGGAAGATCCCACGTGCCATGGAGCAACTAAGCCAGTGCGCTACAACTACTGAGCCTGTGCTCTAGAGCCCACATGCCACAACTGCTGAATCCGCATGCCACAACTACCAAGCCCACGTGCCCAAAGCCTGTGCTCTGCAACAAGAGAAAGCCACCACAATGAGAAGCCTGTGCGCTGCAATGAAGAGTAGCCCCTGCTCGCCGCAACTAGAGAAAGCCTGCGTGCAGCAACAAAGACCCAATGCAGCCAAAAAAAAAAAAAAAAGTGGTGAGAGAGGGCATCCTTGTCTTGTTCCTGATCTTAAAGGAAATGCTTTCAGCTTTTCACCAATGAGTATGATGTTAGCCATAGGTTTGTCATATGTGGCATTTATTATGTTGAGGTATGTTCCCTCTATATCCCCTTTGTGGAGATTACATCCCTGGGATAAATTCTACTTGATTGTGGTGTTTGATCCTTTTAATGTATTGTTGGATCCAGTTTGCTAATATTTTGTTGAAGACTTTTGCATCTATGTTCATCATTGATATTGTCCTGTAATTTTCTTTTTTTGTGGTATCTTTGCCTGGTTTTGGTATCAGGGTGATGCTGGCCTCGTAGAATGAGTTCAGAAGCATTCGTTCCTCTGCAATTTTTTGGAATAGTTTGAAAAGGATATATGTTAACTCTTCTCTAAATGTTTTATAGAATTCACCTGTGAAGCCATCCAGCCCTGGACTTTTGTTTGTTGGGAGTTTTTAAATCACAGTTTCAAGTTCAGTACTAGTGATCAGTCTGTTTATATTTTCTATTTCTTCCTGGTTCAGTCTTGGGAGATTGTACCTTCTAGGAATTTGTCCATTTCTTCTAGGTTGTCAATTTTATTGGCATATGGTTGTTTGTAGTAATCTCTTATGATCCTTTGTATTTATGTGGTATCAGTTGTAACTTCTCCTTTTTCACTTCTGATTTCATTGATTTATGCCCTCTCTCTTTTTTTCTTTATGAGTCTGGCTAAAAGTTTATCAATTTTTCTTTTTAAAAGAATGAGCTCTTAGTTTTGTTGATCTTTTCTATTTTTTTTTAGTCTCTATATAATTTATTTCTGCTCTGATCTTTATTTCTTTCCTTCTTGTAAATTTGGATTTTGTTTGTTCTTCCTTTTCTAATTCCTTTAGATGTAAGGTTAGGTTGTTTATTTGAGATTTTTCTTATTTCCTTAGGTAAGCTTGTATTGCTTTTGCTCTTAAAATTGCTTTTGCTACATCCCATAGATTTTTGGATCATCATGTTTTTGTTTTCATTTGTCTCCAGGAATTTTCTTGATTTCTTTTGTTTCTTCAGTGATCCATTGGTTGTTCTGTAGCATATTGTTTTGCCTCAATGTGGTTGTTTTTTGCAGTTTTTTTTCTCTTAGTTGATTTCTAGTCTTATAATGTGGTTGGAAAAGATGCTTGATATGATTTCAGTTTTCTTAAATTTACCAAGACTTATTTTGTGGCCTATCACATGATCTATCCTGGAGAATGTTCCATGTGCAGTTGAAAAGAATGTGTATTCTGCTGCTTTTGGATGGAATGTTATATATATACACATACACACACACATATATAGTCCATTTGGTCTAACATGTCATTTAAGGCCAGTGCTTCCTTATTGATTTTCTGTCTGGAGGATCTGTCCATTGATGTAAGTGGGATGTAAAAGTTCCCTACTATTATTGCATTACTGTCAACTTCTCCTTTTATGTTCATTAATATTTGCTTTATGCATTGAGGTGCTTCTATGTTGGGTACATATATATTTACAATTGTTATATCTTCTTGTTGGATTGATCTCTTGATCATTATGTAATGTTCTTCTTTGTCTCTTGTAACAGTCTTTATTTTAAAGTCTATTTTGTCTGATGTAAGTATTGCTACCCCGGCTTTCTTTTCATTTTCTTTTACATGGAATACCCTTTTCCATCCCTTCACTTTCAGTCTGTGTGTGTCTTTAGATCTGAAGTGAGTCCCTTGTAGATAGCATACATATGGGTCTTGCTTTTGTATCCATTCAGCTACTCTATGTCTTTTGATCAGAGCATTTATTCCATTTACATTTAAAATAATTATTGATAGATATTTACTTATTGCCATTTTGTTCATTGTTTTGGTGTTGTTTTTATATTTCTTTTTTGTTCCTTCTTTTGTTCTCTTTCCTTTTGATTTGATGACTATCTTTAGTGTTATTTTTGGATTTCTTTCTCTTTTTTGTGTGTTTGTCTATTTTAGAGTTTTGGTTTGTGGTTTTGAGGTTCATATATCTATATGTTTATATATGATTATTTTAAGTTTTGGTTATCTTCATTTCAAATGCATTTTAATAAGCTAATTTTTACTCACCTCCCCTCATCATTATTGTTTTTGATATCATGTCATATTTTACATCTTTTTGTTTTGTGTATCCTTTAACTGCTTTTTGTGGATAGAGACAATTTACTACTTTTGTCTTTTAAGCTTCCTACTAACTTTGTATATGGTTGATTTACTACCTTTACTGTATATTTGTCTTTACTGATGAGCTTTTTCCTTCATAATGTTCATGTTTCTAGTTGTGGCTATTCTTTTATGCTTAGAGAAGTCCCTTTATCGTTTCTTGTGAAGCTGGTTTGATGGTGCTGAACTCTTAGTTTTTGCTTGTCTGTAACACTTTTGATTTCTCCATCAAATATGAATGAAAGCTTTGCCGGGTAGAGTATTCTTGGTTGTAGGTTTTTTCTCTTTCATCACTTTAAATGTATTGAGCCACTCCCTTCTGACCTGCAGAGTTTTTACTAAAAAGTCAGCTTATAGCCTTATGGAAGTCCTCTTGTACATAATTTGTTGCTTTTCCCTTGTTCCGTATTATTCTCTCTTTATTTTTAATTTTCCCCATTTTAATTACAATGTGTCTTGGTGTGGTCCTTTTTTGGTTGGTCCTGTTTGGGACTTTCTGTGCTTCCTGGTCCTGGATGTCTGTTTCCTTTCTCAGGTTAGTGAAGTTTTTGGCTATTATTGTCTTCAAATATGCTATCTGCCCCTTTCTCTCTTTCTTGTCCTACTGGGACCCCAATAATGTGAATGTTAGTATGTTTGATGTTGTCCCAGAGGTCTCTTAAACTGTCTCCATTTCTTTTTATTCTCTTTTCTGTTTAGCTTAGTGATTTCCATTACTCCAGCAGTCCCCAAGCTTTTTGGCACCAGGGACTGGTTTCGTGGAAGATAATTTTTCCACAGACAGGGGGCGGGGGGAGGGATGGTTCAGACGGTAATGCAAGCAATGTGGGGGATGGTTCAGGCGGTAATGCAAGCGTTGGTTCAGGCGGTAATGTGAGCAATGGTTCAGGCAGTAATACGAGTGATGGGGAGTGGCAGATGAAGATTTGCTCACTCGCCAGCGGCTCACCTCCTGCCGTGTGGCCCAGTTCCTAACAGGCCACAGACTGGTACTGATCCACAGCCGGGGGGTTGGGGACCCCTGCACTACTCTGTCTTCCAGCTTGCTGATCAATTCCTCTGTATCATTTAATTTACTGTTGATTCCTTCTTGTGTATTTTTCATTTCAGTTATTGTATTCTTCAGCTCTGTTTGGTTCTTCCTTATCTTTTCTAACTCTTTGTTAAACTTCTCACTGTTTTCATCCATTCTTCTCCCACGTTCTTTGATAATTTTTTGATTATTACCTTGAACTCTTTCTCAGGTAGATTGCCTATCTCCATTTCACTTATTTCTTCTTTTGGGGTTTTATCTTGTTCCTTCTTTTGGTACATGCTCCTCTGTCACCTCATTTTGCCTAATTTGCTGTTTTTATTTCTATGTACCTAGCAGTTTTGTTAAGTTTCCCCACCTTGGAGGAGTGGCCTTTAGTAGGAGACAGTATGTAGCATATTTAAAGCTCCCTTAAACTATAAAATAATATATATTAGAAAACAAATATAAAAATGAATAATTATTTAACATCTCACTAGCCAAAGGAAAAAAATATCCTGATTTGTTGAGTTTACTAATATCCATAGTATAAATATTTCCTCCATAGCTGATTTACAGCTACCAACACAAGAGCACTGAATGTCATTTGGGAAGAAATGCAGAGTAGTACATCATTATATAATATTTTCACTATCCTGACACAGTAAAAGTAAGAACTTTGAGAGCATGGACAATAGTAAAGTGGAGTAAAATCAAAAGCAATATCCTTTGAGTATTTATTACATTTGCTTTTAATATAATTTAATTTTATTTATATAATTTTATTTTTAATAGTGGCTGTGTTTTAACAACTAGCTCTCAGACTTCCTGAAAAATTAACAGTTGCTCACTTGAGCACGTGTGAGCTCAAGTACACAATGTACACAATGCTCTGAATAACTTATTGGTTACAGATGAACTAATATGGAGACCAGAAAATATTTAGGCCTATAAAATGATAAAACTACTATGTATCCAAACTAGTAGGATGAAGCTAAGATATTACTTACATGGCAATTTAAAATATAAAATGCTTCTATTAGTAAAGAAGGAAGATTAAAAAATAATGAAATAAGCACTCAAGATAGTGAAAAACAAGTGAATAAATCTTTAAAAAGTAGAAGAAGGATAATAAAGATGAAAACAGAAATACAAAGGTAAGGTCACCAATGTGAAAAGTTGGTTCTTTGAAAAGACACAAAATTAACAAAACTTTGCTGAGATTAATCCAGAAAATAAAAGAAGACCCAAACAAAAAAGTAAAAATAAGGCATGTCTACAGATGTAACAGAAATGTAGAGAAGAGTAAGGGGAATTTGGGGACTTATAACAATATGTTTGAAAACTTGGATAAAATAATACAAGTCTGGGGGAGGGGATTTAAAATTGACTAGATAAAAAATATAGAAAACCTGAATTGTCTTATAACAATTAATACTTTGAGTGTTATTTAATAAACTTCTAATAGAGAAAACACCAATACCAGGTGATTTTATAGATTTTATAGATACTGGACTTTCAAGATACATATCATAGTAGTCTTATTATAAAGTTTTTCAGAGAATAGAGAAAGAATAATCCTCCTAATTTATTCTGTAAGGCCAGTTAAATCACAGTAGCAAAGCACACAAGGGTGGTGTGGGAAAGTAAAATTACAGGCCAAACTCATTCATGAATGTGAATGCAAAATTCATAACCAAAAAAGAGTAAATATAATGCTGTACTGTACAGAAAAGGTAGTATTTCACAAGTCAGTTTTGTTCCAAGAATGCATAGGTGGTTTAATACTAGAAAATTTATAAGTCTAATTCATTGCATTAATGGATAAATGGAGATAAGCAATACAGTACATATTAAAGATGCAGAAAAGGCAGTTTATTAAAAGCCAAAACCCATTCATGATCAAAACTCTTAACATATTAGAAATAGAAGAGCACATTCTTAATCTGGTAGAGAATATGTACTAAAAACCTCTGAAAACACCATTCTAATAGGGACATTTACAAAGCATTTTTTTAAAAATCAGGGCAAAGCTGCTGACCAACACAGCTTCAAATCAACATTGTAGTGGAAATCCTTACTAGTACAGTAAGAGGAAAAGAAGAAATAGTGAAAAGGTTGGGAAGAAACAAAAGAAGAAAAATTTAGTGGGAGGATATTCTCTAACAGATATCCAGACTCTCTCATAACAACGGGACAATTGGGACAATGTAATATTGATGCAAGATAGACACATTGGCTGATAGAACTTAGGCCAACACAAAGGGAAATCTGATAACGAACCAAAGTGGCACTGCAAGTCACTGGGGAAATAAGTAGTTCTTGGACATTTGATTATTTGTGTGTGCAAAATGATACTGGTTCTTTTTCTCATACCACACATAAAAATAAATGCTGGATAAATTGTTGACTTAAATGTAAAAGGCAAAACTTTACAACTTTTAGAACAACATATGGAAACCCCTATCCCCTTTGGATAACAAAGAATTTCTTTAAAAAAGTTAACGATAAAAGTTTTATAAAAGAGGTAACCATAGAAGTTTGATATGTTCGACCACATTAAAATTGAGAATTTCTATTCAGCAAAGACAGCCTGAGGAAAATAAAAGACAAGTTACCAGTTGAGAGATCCATGCAAAACTTATAATTATTAAAGTACAAGTATTCAGAATATATATTTTTAAAAGTTCAACAAAGCAATAAGAAAAAGGCAAAATGCATGAATAGGTGTTAGAAGAGGAAACACAAATGGTCAACAGTATAGGAAGTGATGCTTTACCTCTTATGTAACTAGAAAAATAGAAATAAGTATGCAGTGAGATACTCTTACATACTCCATAGCTCACGAAATTTAAGGAGTTTTACAACATCAAGTGGCAAGAATGTGACGGCACCGTATAAAATTCAGCAGTACTACTACAGAATCCTAAAATCCCTAGAATCTCATGCAAAGGTGCATCAAGTGACATGTTCAAGGATGTTCTTAGCAGCTTTGCTTCTAAGAGTAACATCCTGAAAACAACCCAAATCTCCATCAATGGGAAAGTAGACACATATATTGTATATTCACCCAATGGAAAGTTACTCAGTGGTAAAAATGAATAAATTTCAGTTATTTGCAATAACATGACTGAATGTTAAAACTATAATGTTTACTAAATTCAAAGCAAAACTCAGGAGAATGCATAAGGTCTAATTATTATGTTTATAAAGCTCAAGAACAAGCAAAGCTAAGTAACTTAGTATTTAGGGATCCCTATACTTGTTAGATGTATGTGTGTGTGGGAGAGAGAGAGAGATAGAGAGGGAGAGAGAGAGGGAGAGGGAAGGAAGGAAAGAAGGAAGGAAGGAAGGAGGAAAATAGAGAAAGAGAAAATATTAGCCACAGCATAAACACTGCTCTGGCCATGCCTAACAAATCTTAAAAAAGCAAGACCTGAAGAGACCAAAGTATATCCAAATAACTTAATGGTGTCCCAGAACAAAGCTCAGTCATATTTATAGGAATACAAAAATATCCAGCATCAAATGAGGTAAATTTACAATGTCTGGCATCAAATAAAAAATTACCAGTCATGCAAAGAAATAGAAAAATATGATGTATGGTGAAGAGAAAATTCAGTTAATCAAAACCGACCCAGAAATGATACAGATGATAAAATTAGCAGATAAGGCATTAAAGCAATTATTATAATTGTATTCCATAAGTTTAAGAAAGGAGAAAAGACTGAGCATGTTAAGTGGAGTCATGAAAAATATAAAAAGACCCACATTAAATTTCTAGAGATGACACAGACTTTGAGAATGAACTTACAGTTACCTGGGGGAAGGTTGGGGGGGGGAGGGATAGATTGGGAGTTTGGGATTGACCTATACACGCTGCTATATTTAAAATAGATAACCAACAAGGACATACTGTAAAAAATAAAAATAAAATTTCTAGAGATGAAAACTACTATATCTGAAATAAAAAAATATGTTGGATGGACTTAACAGTAGGATAGAAAATATAGAAGAAAAGATTAGTAATCTTAAGGATATTCCGGTAGAAACAATCCATAATAAAACACAGAGGGGAAAAAAGCATGTGAAAAAAATTGCTTTTTGAAAGATGCTGTTAAGAGAATGAAAAGATGAGCCACATTCTGGGAAGAAATATTTGCAAGTCACATATCTAATAAAGGATTTGTACCAAAATATAGAGAGAACTCTTAAAACTCAATAATAATAAAACAAACACCAAATAAATACAGGCAAAGACTTTTAACATACATTTGATCAAAGTAGCTATAAAGATGGAAAATTAGCATTTGAAAAGTTGCTCAGCATCATTAGTTATCAGGAAATGAAACTAAAACTATAATATCATTACACACCTATAAAATAGCTAAAACTAAGGACTGATCATACCAAGTGTTGATGAGGATGTGGAGGACCTGGAATTCTCACACACTGCTGGTAGAAATTTATGTAAACTAGAACAATCATTTTGGAAAACAGTTTGGAAGTTTCTTAAAAAGTCAAATAATACACCTATTATATGACCCAGCTATTCAACTTTCATTTGCCAAAGAGAAAAGACAGCATATGACCATATAAAGTTTGTACACAAATCTTTTTGGAAGAAGTAGGTTAGAATTTTAAAAGAATGGAAAATTTCTCCTTATGGAGGCCAGATTGAAGGGGGTTACACCTGAGCCAGGGGACCAGCTGAAATGCTGTTGGAGAAACCCATGCAAGAGAAGATGAGTGGTGTAGAAATGGAGAGAAAGGGACAGATGCAAGACATTTCCAGAAAAATATTGAGAAAAACTAAGAGAGAGTTGTCATAGAAGCCAGGGAAGAGAGAATTTTAAGAAAGACATGATTGTCAACAATGGTACACATTACAGGGAGATCAGATACACAGGACTAAAAAAGCTATAGTAGATCTGATAGAAGTCATACGGTGAGTCCAAGTGGGGTCCTGAAGGTGGATGCCAGCTTGCCCCAGATTCAACTTGAGTGGTGAGAAAGTGGAGACCTGGGGTGAGAACTTCTATTTCTGGAAACTGGTCTGTGCCTGGAGGGAGGGAAAGAATTTCTCTAAGCCTCTAAAAAAGAGGCAAAGGTGGCTACAGATATAGATATAATTATAGGTGTAGGAGACGGAATTTGAGGGAGTTGGTATTTGATAAATTTGATTATCTGGGTCAAATTAGAGCTGAGTTAACTTTTGAAATTGGGTATGGAAGTTCAGAATAGCTGTAATAACAGAGAAGGAGCTGACCAATGAACAAACAAACAAAAAAAATCACGTAAAATTACTGCTATGATTAGGGCCAGTGCATATAGTTGTCTGGCTTACATACAGCACAAGACTAGAGACACCAATATTCTCATAATAGTCTATGTGAATGGTACCCTGGAGGGTTGTGAAGTATGCAACCTGAACAACTGTACCTGGTAGTCTTAGCTACAGGCTAGACTGAGATTAGAAACCTTAAGTTTGCAGTAAGAACAATCAGCATGTTTGTGTGATTTTTCTCTAAGAGTGAATTTTTGGATTGATCCCAAATATCCAAGGTTAGTGGACTTTTGGGAGCATGGAGTAGAAAGACAAAGGGCTGGATATTAAAGATGACTGTTTGAGAGCAATGGGAATGCTGAACTTTAATCTCTGTTCTAGTTTAGATGTCCCTATGGTCTCATCTCCTCCCTGTACTATGAGTCTGATTAGTCTCCTCCCCGAAGCTGTAAGCTCCAGAGAGAAGTGGCCAGTCCTTACTATGTGCATGTGTGACCCCATATTCCCATGGCCAGGTCACACATAGTAAGGACCCCATAAATATCTGTTGGATGGACTGATGGATAAATAAGGTCAAAGTACATGGGGAAGGAAGTTACATCATTAAAGAGTTATGGACCGCAGTAAAAAGAAAGAGTTAGTGTGCATTTGATGTGTTTCAAGGACTGGTGAAGTAGGAATAAAGGTATGAAGGAGCTGGAAGGGGTTTGTGGCCAGAGGTGAGTATGGCAAAGTTTGAGATTTTAGAAATTAGTATAACCTGGTGAAGTGGAAAAGCCTCAGATACGGCCCTGGGAGTGGGTGCTGGGGGAGAGGGGAGGTGATGAGAGGAGGAGGAAGACCAAGGCATATAGTGTGTGTGTGTGTGTGTGTGTATATATATATAGAGAGAGAGAGAGAGTGTGTGTATGTATAGTGTATATATATATATAGTGTATATATAGCATATACAGTGTATGGCATATAGCTGATTTCATTCAAGAGAGTGCAGGGGAGGGCGCCTGAATCAGTTGGGGAGCTATTCTGCTTGTACCAAGGTAGCTATTGTTGCTTTTGCCCTTTCCCTGAACGACCTATATAATAGCTAGTCAATAGTTACAGTAATGCTTTGATATTTTAATAAAATAACACCATTACAGAAAAAGCATAATCTACTGGTCTTTTTATCCCATTTCTATGCCTGAGGAAAGCTTATCCCGTTAACCCCAAGGACCGTGACCAGCAGAATGCCTGGAAAGGAACTGCTTCTGCCAGACAGCTTAATCCAACAAGTTACGAGCAGATGTCACAGCATCTAGTAGCATCATCACAGCAGTCCTGCCCTGGTGCATAAATTACATGTACCAGGTTCAGATGGTACATTAAAGCATCAAGAACGTCCGCTTTGATGTATGTTAATGTAAGGGTTTCCATTTCACTTTTTCCACTGGATCCCGTGCTTTACAAACCCTATCTGTACTTTCCTTTGTATGTTTTTCCAGATTTTCTGGATTTACACAGGCATATGTTTCTCTCTCTTTTTACATTGCACAAGGGGTCTTCTCGTGGGGTTTCTGTAATAGTCCTGAGATCAGAGTGGCCTCGTTCCCAGCCCTCTGGGGTCTGG
Organism: Balaenoptera borealis; assembly: GCF_965194805.1. Lineage (NCBI taxonomy): Eukaryota > Metazoa > Chordata > Mammalia > Artiodactyla > Balaenopteridae > Balaenoptera > Balaenoptera borealis. The sequence goes on along the minus strand of NC_138860.1, from coordinate 39,920,387 downwards.
AGTGTGCTGTTTGAGTCTGCCGAGATTCTCACTTTGTGTTTAGGCTGAGGCTATCTGGGGAAACTCCCCTTTCCCTTTCATTAGAAATGGTCCTTTCCCCATGTAACCAACTTATGTCCTTTATAGAACTTTACATATTTAGATATTATTTTGTTAAACCTTTTTTTTTTTTTTTTTTTTTTTTTTTGCCTCTCCCACTAGAAGGTAAGCTCCATGAAGGTAGAGCTTGTCTGATTTGTCTGATTTGCTTAACGTTGGGTCCCCAGTGCACAGTTCCTGGTACGTTGGGGCCACTGAATAAGTAGACCTCTTAAACTAGTGTCAGCTGTTCCTGCATCTTTATTGAAATGAGGATAAATGTACCAATTTCATGGAGTTACTGTGAAGATAAAATGAGATGATGCATGTAAAGCATTTAGCACAGTATTTGGCACACTAGTTATTAGTCCCAGTATGTAGCAGCTAGTACAAGGAACTGGAGACATTTTGGGTACTTGTTTAGGGGCTGCCCTTGAGATATCTCAACTCCTGAGAAGTGAGAAATGGCAGCTGTCAGCTTCCCACTTACACTCCCCATGCTGACCAGTAGGTGGCGCTCCGTAGGGGTTCTATTACCTGGAGGTAGCGGTACCTACACAAGGGAAGAAACTCACCTCCTGCTTATACATCTGTTGACAAAAAAATTAATCAGTGATCAACATAAGAAAGAAATGAAACATTTTATTTGAGCCAACCTGAGGATTTTAACCTGGAAGACAGTCTCTCAGAGAGCTCTGAGAACTGTTCCTAAGAGATAATGGGGGAGGCCAGTATATATGTGATTTTCACTAAGGGGTACATGCAGTCAAGCACACATCTTGGCAGAAGGTTCCTACTATTCATGAGGAACAGACATCTTGGTTAATGGTTTTAGTGCTTTTCTGAGTATGGGAAGATGCAAGAAACGGGGTTCATAAAATTTTCTCCTGCAGATGTCTAACTATCTGAGGACCAATTTTGCCAGTTTTCCCATGCCTCATTCTGATCTTCACCCTTAATTCCTTTCAGGGTGTGTTGTAGGTCAGTGACTGTAGTGGCTAATGACTTGATTCTTGTAGAACTGGCTGGTGGGCAACATTCATTATTTTATAATCCCCTCCCTTTGGGCCTTAATTTGGACCAAGGTTTGGGAGGCATTTCATGACCAGTTTGCCCCTTGGCACTAGGAATGCTCATTCCCAGGTCAGATGAGGATTTCATTGATAGCCATTCAATGCGCTGTTACTGGACGAGGCCCTTTTGGCTTTTTACTAGCCAAAAGCCTCTGGACTGTCTGTCTTACTAGTCTGTTATGGTCCAGGAAATGGTTCCCTCTTGTTACTTCCTCCCTTATCCAGAGTTAAACTATTACAATCCTTGATCTTATAGAACTATATATTTGGTTGATCATTTCAAGTCGCTTAGTCATCCTTACTTTTATTGAAGGCTCAGTTACACATCTGGTAATGCAGGAAACAATAATCTTGTAAAATAGGCAGAATAGAAGTAATGATATAGCTAGTAACATTAATAAGGTCATAAGTACGTATTTAAGCTAAGAACTTCCGTTAGATGCAGCCCTGTATCTCCCCAGTGTCTCACCCAGTATGTTCTGCACCAATCACTATTTTTAAGGGAAATGATATATCGGCATTGTACATAAAGTTCACCAAAGATGTCTGCACATACAAGGTGAGTGGTGGGTCATCATGACCCCTTATAAGATTAAGAAAAGAATGTTATCTTCTAAAGAGTTACACGGTTGGCACCAGAAGAAGAAAAATTGATCTTTATGGTTGAGCAGGTATTTCTGCTGCTGCATAGGTCTGTTCAATGCATAATGCAGATGCACAATGTACAGTAGCAGGAAAGGAGGAGGTCCAAAGGGGCAGAGAAAAATTTTATGTTTAAATTTTTCTCATCTTGCCTTAAAATGCAAACTTTTATTTCATCACATCTGTTTTCGTTCTTGTTCTGTGTCTGTGTAGCTTGATAATCTTTTCCTCACTGACTTCTGATTTCAGAAGAATACTGTATTTGATTAAAGCAGGCTTCACAGGCTTCACCATTCTTTCTTTTAAAAATCCTCCCTATACCCAGCCGAATGATTCATAGCATCTTTATATAATGTTATCTCATAATGTTGATGCTAAGGCCTATAATTGAGATGAGTGGTTCTGTGAACAGAATATAATTACTTTTGCAGCAGCTTGGAATGTGCCAATATAATGACCAGATGAACAATTACAATGGGCGATATGGCTCGTTGTGGAAGATCTGCAGAGAGTGCTAATCATATCGTTACTGAAATCAACAGCAGAAACCTGGACCATTTGCTGATGCACCCCATTCATTGGCTGGGTTCTCTTCTCACCATTTATTCAACTAACATTTGTGAAGTCCTCTAGGAAGCGCTGTGGGAGGTGGAAAAGTGGCAGAAGGCATGGGTCCTGCCCTTGATCTTAGTATCTTGTTGGGAGAGAAAACACACTGGGATGTAACAATTGGGAACAGTGTAAAAAAAAAAATCTGTAGTCAAATTACATAATAATGCAAAGGAGTGACCTATTTGGATTGTGGTGACTCAGGGAAGACTCCTTGGAGAAGGTGAGCCTAGAGTTTGGTCTTGAAGAAATTGGTCATGATGTTGAAAACTCGGCCTCTGTGCACCGGTGCTGAATCGAATCTCGGAGACAAGAGTTTTGGGTGAAGTAGAAAAGAAGAGCTTTATTGCTTTGCCAGGCAAAGGGGGACACAGTGGGCTTGTGCCCTCAAAAACTGTATGTCCCAACCCAGGGGGATTTGGTGAGGAGTTTATAGCAGTGGTTCAAGGGCAGGGTTGCTGATAAGGATCAGAGTATGTGTAGGGCCTTCTTTAATCTGGCCTCAGGTGGTCTTCTCTGGAATGAAGAATGCTAACAACTTCCATTTGTTGGGGGTTTTAGTTCTGTAGAAGAGCTCAAAGATATTGTTATGTGTATCCCTTGAGGGAGAACCAGGACCCTGCCCCAAGGCTGCACTATTGTTTCTTGGCTGCTCCTCCCTTGTCTCTGCATCCCCTCCCTTCCCTGATTAGCAACTGTTCAAATCTGCCCTTTGGAACTCAGGGAAGGTCATGGAGGCTGGAGTCTACCCCCTACAAACAGGAAATGAGGGACACAGAAAGGCTTCTGTGCCCCACAGGGTCCTGCTTGGTTTCAGTCAGATTTGGGTTAAGACCTTAGACAGGAACTTGAAATGCCAAAGCTAAGGAATTAGCAAGTCTTGTATGAGAGTCTCCAAGGAGAGATGAGGCTAGACTTCTGGGGCTGTGATGGCTTGTTATGGGATATGGGTTCACAGAGGAAATGAGGTCCAGCTGACTCATGTTTGAATTTGAGGGTGGTCAGTTTTTAATGGCTCTGGAAGACCCCAGGGAATTCATGGTATCGGGTTTTTTTTCCCTTTAAATATAAAAATCATGTAACAATATTAAAGAAAATTATATTAAAAGAAAATAGTTCACTATATATCACCCTAACCTAGGGATCAGCAAATTGTCACCATCTGGCCAAGTCCTGCCCACCACCTGTTTTTGTATTGCCCGTGAGCTAAGAATAGTTTTTACATTTTTAAATGGTTGAAAAAAGCTAGTAGAGAAGAATGATATTTTGTGATATGGAAATGACATGAAATTCACATTTCAGTGTTGATAAATAAAGTTTTATTGGAACACAGGCATGCTCATTCGTTAATGTATTATTTTTGGCTGCTTTGGGCTAACATGGGCAGAGCTGAGTAGTTGTGACAGACTGTATGGCTTCCAAAGCCTGAAATACTTACTGTGTGGCCCTTTACAGAAAATGTTTGCTGACTCCTGCCCTAATCCACTACTTTTTCATTTCTGCTCATTTCCTTCCAGTCTTTATCTAAATGTACATGTAATTTACATGGTTGTACACATGTTTGTACACAGCTTTTCTCACTTTGTGTCGTAAATATTTTTCTGTAATAGTCATCGTAATTATAATTTGAACGAGCTTGTATTTGTATAGTGTTTTAAAAATGTAAAAATGCCCTTATATCCATTGTCTTGTTTTATTATCACAACAACCCATGTGTTAAGAGGGAGACTTGGTGATTAAGTGATAAACTCAAGGTCACACAGATAGCAAGCAAGTAAAGTCAGGATTTCTGACCCCAAATCCCTTATTTATTTTATTTTACAATATGTTCTTCTGATAATTATATAATTTTTCCAAAGTTAATGTAAATTTATTTTTATTCTTTTATTTTTTCTATTGTTGGATATGTAGGTTGTCCCCGTTTCTTCACTTTGACCAGTAGTGTCTCAGTGAACATAACATATATGACTTATTTTGTCTTTCATTTATTTTAAGGAGCATTTAGATTTGTTTTAAATTTGCTTTTCAGCATTCCAGTGCTGTGAATGGGGGTAGGGATTGAGCTGTGGATGTGGGGAGTAACAGCTGGTCTCACCCTTGTTCAGAAGCTGTCTCCTCAGAGGCTGATCTAATTTCCAACGTCATTTCATAGTTATTTGTGGAGTTCCTGTTAGCACCAGGCACAGGGCCAAGTAGGTTCTGGGGATTTGGTGTTGAAATTGACAGGGCCCCTGCTGTCAAGAAGCTAAGTCATGCATGGGAGGCAAGGGGAGGGACAGGTAAGCTGGCTGTGATGGCACACGGTGTGAGTACACGGGGATGCCTTCTGGATGCTTGGCAGCAGCCTGCCTTGGCTGGGAGCTCAGGGAAGAGTCTTCAAATGAAGGATAAGTAGGGAGTTGACCAGGTGAAAAGGGAGAAGAGGACGGTGGGAGGAGACATCGTTTCAGGCAGGGGGACCAGTCTATGTGAAGGGAAGGCGGTAAGACAGAGCTGGTATGTCTGAGGAATTCAGGCTGTTCAGTGTGGCTGGAGTGTAGGTGTGTGAGGAGGGGAGAGAGAAGGCAGGAGGGGCAGGTAGGGGCCAGATCACCAGGGACTTGTGTGCCCCACTGGGGAGCATGGACTGTATATCATGAGGGCGTTAAAGAGACTAAGAAGGAGAGGAGTGTGACCAGAATTGCCTTTTAGAGAGAATAATGGGGTTGCAGCGTGGAGGATGAATTAGATAGGGGTGGGCTTGGAGGCAAGGTGCCAGTTAGGGCAGCTGGGGCAGCAATCCGGGTGACAGACGACCATGTCGATGAGGATGGAGAAAGTCGGACTGGTTCTGGAAATAGGTAGAGGCACAAGTAATAGAACTGCACGATTGCCTGTATGTGGGGAATGAGAGACAAGGAGGAACCAAGCCAAAGATAACATCCAGCGTTCTGGAATGGATGTTTTTTGTCTTTTAGATTTTTTTTCGTCTATTAATGTCCAGTAAAAGGATTATTGGGAAATAACCTTTGAGGGTTCTTGATATGATTTGAGGGTAGTACATTCTCAAAGAAGCAATCAGTTTATAATACCAACAAATGGCTTTTTGTGCGGGAGAGTCATTTGATGAAACTAGTGTAAGATGGTAGAAACAGGTAGGTCAGATTCAGTCAGAGAGCCCTGGATGGATGCAGGCCTGAGGATGAGGGTAGGGTTTTAGCTATAACTTGTCATGTTTCTCCCAATAGCTGATCATGTGTTCATGGTCATTCAGGAATCAATTACTGTACGCCTGCCATGTGCTGGGTCTGTGCTGGATGCCTTAGGGACATATCTAGGTGAAAGGAACATGTTCTGTTGCTAAGAAAGGGTTTATATATGTAATAGGAAGTCAAGATAGAAAAACCTTTGGTAAAAGGTAGGACATGATGAATGTTGTAATAATGGTACCAAATGCTGTGGGAATTCAGTGAGAAGAGATTGATTACAGAGAGGGGCGGAGGGGCAGGGGAAGGGGAGATTCAGACCAGGCTTCCTTGAAGAGGTATTGTTTGAGCTGGTTTTTATTGAAAAACGGTAGAAGTTTTAGACACATGGCTGAGAATAATCCAGGTGGAGAATAAAACACAAATCTGGGGACATGATACTCCCTTGTTTATTGTGAGATCTGTCTTTTGGGCTGATGTGGATGCCCCAGAGAAGGCAGTGCCGTGTACTCTGCATCTAAAGCTGGAGGAGTATTACGGGAGTTTCTAAAGCCAGGAGTGTCCCAGTGACTGTCCGCTTCACAAACTAGTGTCCTAGTTTTGGTCCTGAGTCAAGCAAATGGAAAAGGATTTACAATTCTAAAACATGGTTTTGCCTCCAGGCTTTCACCAGTGAGGGGCAGGGCATCTTGCCTCCCTCAGGAAGGCTGGTCTGCTCCCTGGCTTCCAGGACGGCCAGGTATGCTGGGACTGCTTTCCGGCCCAGTGCTCCCTAATTCCCTGCCTCAGGCCACTAGGACCTGCTCCAACACCAGGGGGAGATATAAAGTAAGTCTGACCTTCATGTTGTGATTCCTCTAAGACATTTCAGTTATTTAATGAAAACCAAGGGATAATGTTCATGGTAATACTTTGTAAACTCTTAAGTGCTAGGTGGATGCAATGTATCCATCCATTCAACGGATCATTACTGAGAGCTTGTTGCAGTGTTCTAGGTGCTGAGGTTACAGCAGTGCTCCTCAGCATGGTGTTTACCTTCTAGTACAGGGGGCAGTCAATAAACAAGCGTAAAGCCTATAATATATAAAATGCAAAGCCTATACAGTAGTCCCCTCCACCCCTACCCCTTATCTGTGGTTTTGTTTTCCATGGTTTCAAATACCCTCGGTCAACTGTGGTCCAAAAATAGTAAATGGAAAATTCCAGAAAGAAACAATGGTTTTTAAGTTCTAAATTGTGCACTGTTCTGAGTGGTGTGATGAAATCTCCAGCCATCCTGCTCTGTCTCACCCTGGATCATCCCTTTGTCCGTTACTCACTTGGTAGCCACCTCAGTTACAAGATTGGCTGTCGTAGCATCATGGTATCCCAGTGCTTGTGTTCAAGTAACCCTTATTTTACTTAATAATGGCCCCCAAATACAAGAGTCATTATGCTGGCAATTTGGATATTCTTACTGTGCCTAATTTATAAATTAAACTTTATCACAGGCATGCATGTATAGGAAAAAATATAGTATATAGAGTTCACCCTTGATCAACATGGGTTTGAACTGTGTGCAGATTTTAAAAAATAAATACTATGGTTCTACCCAATCCACAATTGGTTGAATCCGCCAGTGCGGAACAGTGGATATGGAAGGCTAACCATAAAGATATACACAGATTTTCGACTGCTCGGGGGATTGACACCCCTAACCCCTGCATTGTTCAAGGATCAACTGGATAGGGTTTGGTTCTATCTGCAGTTTCTGGCATTCACCGGGGGTCTTGGAATGTACCCCTGCAGGTAAGGAGGAACTACTATAAATGCTCTGGAGAAAAATGAAACAGGGAAGGGGATAGGTATGTTAGAGAGAGAAGTAAATCTGAGATTTCTGGGGGCTGCGGAGGGGAGAATGGGGAATCCTTGTTTCACGGGTACAGTGAGCTCTCCCTGCACCTTTGTTTTTTTATCTGTAATATGGTGGATGTGGGCTCTGTGATCCCTGGGGTCCCCTCCTGATTCAAACTTCTGTCACCCCAGGACTCCTGAGTGAGGCTTATGTCCTGCATTTAGGTCTGGGCCATTTAGTGGTCCCACCCTTTGGCAGCTTCCTTTGGCCGTCTGCTTTCTGGGCTGGAGAACCGTGGCTCTGTTCGCTTGCCTGGAGGCCTTTGCAGCTGAGAGCTCTTTTCTGTATAAATATGGGACTGTGTCCTCCTATCACCAGGAAGGGACTTAAATTACTGTCTATAAATGCATCATGACTTTAAAAACCATTTATAAATAATATCAACAGGGCCACCAGCACTCACTTGTAGAGCTTTAGATTTTAATTTTCCGAAAGATGTCCCTATGAATTTTTTTTGCTGTAGCCTCACTATAGCTCTGTGAACCAGCTGAGAGTTGGAAGACCTGCAAAATGGCCCCAGCTTGGCCACTGGCCTTTGGGTTAGTCTCTTCCCCTCTCTGGGCATCAGTGGCTTTGGTGAAGTGATTTGAATAATAAACAGCACTTAAAGAACTGGAGCCAGTTTCCTGTCACTGGGACTGTTACGTGTGGGGAACCCATATTTACGGGGTCTCCAAGGAACATGCATGAGGTGCTGCCCTGGGTAGTGTTGGGATGCCATCCTGCCTGTCTGCAGGTTGGTCACCTTTTAAGAGCCCAGAGTCCTCAGTCTGTACAAATACAGCACAGTTCAAATCTAAGCTTTTTTGTGCCATTGGTGGTTTTTTTTGTTTTTGTTTTTTTTTTATGGCTGTGTAAAAATATTCTCTGTATCGTTCCAATTTTAGTATATGTGCTGCCGAGGCGAGCACGTGTCACTGATTTTTAGGTGACGGAAGGAGCATCATCTTTTCCTTCTACCACTGCTTTTGTTTTTTACTTTTTCATTCTGCTACTTGCTGTATATACACACAGCCTACTCGCCGCTAGAAGAGGAGGTGGCAATCATCAGTCTCTCCTGCCATAGCCAGGTTGGCTTTGGGGGAGGACTTCCTGAGTGAATGGAGGAAAAGAGCAGGCCCGTTGTGTCTTTGGAACAGCCGCGGAAGGGTTTGATTTTATTGCTTGTTTTTAAAATCTGATTGCAACTCATCATCCCCCATGGTTGCTTGTCCATCAGTTAATTCATAAAAAGTCCATACGTTTATATAAAATGGAGAGAATTATACTATTTATCCTATAGGATAGTTATAAGAATCAAGTGAGTTAATGCATATAAGAGTTAGGACTGCTTGGCATATTGCAAGTGCTTAATGAATTATTGTGGTTATCATTTGTTATGACTTAGCAGCATGGGGTTGACAGGTCAGGGTCTACACACTACTTTTCCATCACAATAAACTTCTAGGTGGCGTGTTTGTTATTTTAATAATTTGTAATCATTGTAATCAAAGTGCTAGATCTTTAAAGTGCATTTAGAAGTACAAATACCTAGGTGTAAGTTGTGTTCTATTCGTTTTCCAGATATCCTCGGGCTTTCATATCCTTATCAGGTGTATGGCCAGGCCACCCAACATGGCTGTTCTCTTGCTGTTTGTATGCCCTCTGAACCAGTCCCCGCTTCACCTGCACCCTACTTCCACGAGCGTGCTTGTCCCCACCCCAGCTAGCGATTGTTCTAATGCTTAGGCCAGAACAGGTCCACCTGCTAGCTTATTAAAGGAAGACATCTGCCCTTGTGTTGGTCGTTAACCTGAGGGGCTGTGAGGGGCGTGCCCCAGCCGCTGGTTTCCCTGGTAACTGATGAGCCAACCTGACCGTCACTTCCCCTATAAATGCTAGCCTGCGATGCTGCCATGTTCTGCCTGCTGCGTATGATGTGGTGTTGCTCAGGACCTTCTGCCTCAGCCTGCGTAAGAGTCCCTTGTCCAGTAATCCACTGATGTCTCTGTTGCTGTCTCTGGGCTCTTTCTTCGGTCTTGAGGCTGGGCAGTTACAAAGCTTGCGGGTTGCAGCCCAGCATCAGGTGAGACTGACTTTCACTTACCCCTGGGACTCTGCGTGTCCAGAAGCACAAGGCCAGGACCCCTGCCTGCTTTCCTAAGCGTACACCCTTGACTGTTGAATACCCTTGACTGCTTGTTTGCACCTTTTCAGAGAAGGGGTATTATTTTCCCTCTTTATTAATCACCACCTAGAGGTGACTTCTTTCTGACATTTCAGATCCTTTCCTTTTTACTGAGGGCAAAAAGTTTCTCCCCTTTGCGAGTTTTTTTTTTTTTTTTTTGGCTGAATTTTCACAGCTGAAGGAAAGCAAGCCTACCACTTCTTGAGTAACGACAACAACAGCCAATACTTCTGTGAGCATTAACCCTGTGTAAATGCATTTCCTCCACTTTACAGGTGAAGAAATGAGGCTCAGAGAGGTTGAGTAACCTACTAGGGTCACAGAGTTAGTAAGAGCATGCCAGAGGCAGGTCCTGGCCCCAAGCCTGGGTCCTACATGTGGCTTTGTGTGTACATGGGACCTCCTCATGGTGGCCTTTTTTTTTTTTTCTAATGAGGAAATAATTTCTTTTCTCTGTGGCTTCTCTTATTCCCCAAAGTTGTAGTTGCTGATTAGTTTAACCACAAAGAAAGGTGATTATCTTTACTTACTTCCATCTGCTTCCAGAAAGTTTGGAATTCTATTTATCAGAAGCCTCTTAAAGGAGCCATAACTTTTCCTTACAGTATTCCTACAGAGACTTACTCTCAGAGGGCCAGATGTTAGTAGAGTGAAGCTCTGTGTCTGTCAGTTGCTTCATGGAATGGAAGAGTCTAGAATGATCCCATCACCACTCACTGCTGAGGATGCACGGAGGAATAGCCCTTGAGGGCTTTCAATCTATTGTGAAGATGGGACAGAGTTAAAACCATGAACAATACTAAAGGCGAAGCACAGACCCTCCTCCTAGCCAAAAAGGAGTTCTTATTACCGTAAACCTAGGAATCCCTGAAGTTAGGACCATGCTGTCATCTGAGAGTCTTCTGTTTCTCCCCATCCCTTTCTCAGTGCCCTGTGTGTCAGTAACATCGAGAAGGGTCCTGGGGCTAAGCCGACCCCATAGCCTACTCCAGGGACCCTTCTTTGAGTTCCCTGTGGTCCCTCAGAAGTGTGCCCAGCAGCTTGTGTAGCTCTTGTCCTGGAATGCTCTGTCCCCCGGGGCTTTTGCTTGCCCAATGCAGGTGAGCTAGTTCCTGAGCTCTGGGAATACTTCACACCTGCCCCAGTTCTCACAGATACAACCTGGGTGTGTGGGCTACTGGCCTGCTGTTTGCTCTGCCAGGCTCCCCAAACCTCAGGAACATTCCCCACATCTAAACCAGCTGCATGAGTCATCCCTCCTCGCCACCCTGGTGGAGGCCTCAAGGCCATACCCCACGTTCCTAGTGCTTGTCATGAGGCTATACATTTGGGGGCTACTTTACAGCTTTTGGGGTCTTCTGGGGTCTTTTTGAAGCTTGGTTTTGGGTGAAGATGAGAATGAAGTGGATCAAGTTTGGGGAAGGAGGGTGTCTTTTAAGCCAAATTAGATTGCACAGGGAATGATCTGCACCTCTCCTCTCCATGAATTAGTGTTATCACCTGTGGTCTGGAGGCCCAACCGAGTCTTCACATGTTACTAGTTAAGATGATGCTTTCATAATATCAGTGTTGTTTCCTGTCAAGAGCTCTGGCCAGGCAATAATTTGTGAACCAATGCCCTACTTGGGCCCCAGTGCTGAAAACTCCTACAGACATGACCCACCTGGAAGTCACTGGGATTTTCACCTGCGCCATTGATTTGACTTAAATTCTCTGATAATTTAAATCAGCCTAAAGCAGATTGAGGGCATGGCTGATTCTGCAGCAATATCAGACTTGCAGACACAACATAATTTTATTTCTTCCTTCATAGGAGAGAAAGTACAGTCTAGGCTACTTGGATTCATTTCACTTCCCTGGAAGAAGAAAACCTGAGATTACTATTCTGAGAAAGACAGAGACAGGGCTTGATAAAACCAGCTTCTGTATACTATATCCTTTGGATTTTATTTGGCCAGTGATAAAGATTTCCATTTTTGGAGCCTCTAGAAAGAAAAAGAGCCTGATGGTATAATATCACCACTAAATACACAGTTTATTTTATGGTTTGAATTGTAAACAGAAAGAAAGTGGATGGTTTTAAGCAAAATTTCTAAACTTCCTTCAATGATTGTTTTCTAAGAAGACTGCAGATGTGCCTTTTGGATACATTATTGGATTAAACCAATGGAAGGTTGCAAGCTATCCCATTTCTGGCTAAAAGCTCCCTTACACTTCCTAACCACATCCTTCCCCTGAATACGGTCCACAGACCTGTTAAGTGAACTAGAAACAAGTTCCCTTTATGCACCGCCACCAGACTTGTGCTCTTTCAGTCTTTATAGTGGCAGCTAACTTGTGTTTGCTGCCACATTGCAGTCTGTGTTTTCAGACTGTGTCATTTGCAGGCTGTATTCTTCTCTGTGGTCTGATCGTAGGCACTGTGAGGGCAGGGGATTGCGTCTGCCTTGGTTTTGTATCACTGGTAGCTCTAGGCTATGTCTTCCTGTACTAAGTTTTCAGGAAATGACTGAATCAAATTAAATGAGACTAAAGTAAAACGTTGAAGCAATGAATGGGAAGCAAGTTATATTTAAGCTTCAGGGAGTAACCTCCAATAAGATCTGGTAAGCCAATTTATTCCATTATGCAGTTAAAATGGATCTGCAGTTCTCAGAGTGGTGGGATTGTCATGGAACATTTATTCTTGAAGTCATCTCTGTTTTTAAGATAACAAACAAACCAAGCTCTGTTAATAAAGTAGTAAATCCTTATAACAGACCGCTAGACTTACTACTGTCACTTCTCCTTGGAGGAAGTCTCAGTGTGAGTTTCCATTCAACAAACGCTTATTGAACATCTGCAAGGAGCTAGAACTCAAAAGACGGGAAATTAAAGGTGGAGTGTTTAGAGCAGAGGGTTAAAAGCATACTCTTGGGAGTCAGTTGGTCAGCGTTCAGATTGCAACTCTGCTACTTTCTACCTGTGTGATTCTGGACAAACGATTCTATTGGTTTCTTCATCTGTAAATTGGGTATATAATATACCTACCTCACAAGATTAAGAGGATTAAATGAGATAATGCTTGTAAAGCCCTTACTGTGTCTGGCACTTAGTAAGTACTCAATAGATTGCTATTTTCATTAAATTAAAATAATTAAGTATTACTCTCATGGAAGGTGTGTTTCCTGATCTCAAGGGCCTGCCAGCCTAATATAAAGACCATGTGACCTTCCTACCCTGGGACATTAGGTACTTGCTGCTCCCTCTGTCTGGAGCATGCTTCCCTTAGATGCTCTGGTGGCTCAAATTCTCATCTCCACTAACTGCTACTTAAATGCCAAGATCTCAGTGAAGTTTTCCTTCACAGCCCTATTTAACGCTGAGTGTCACCCCCTCTTCCTGGCACTCCTTATTTTCATTTCCTGCTAGTTTTTCATCTTATTGTCATAACAGATAACATACCATTTATTTTACTTATTTTGCTTATTGTCTGTCTTTCCCAATTGAATGAAAGTGCCAGAAGGGTGAGGATATTGGTCCAGTTCATCACTGATCTATTATCAGTGTTTGAAACCATGTTTGCTTCATATTATAGGTGCTCAGTAAGTATTTGTTGGAAGAATGAATCAAGGACCAGTCACAGGAGTCTAGCGCAGGGCATGTTGAACTCTGCCTGTGGGTATCAGGAAAGGCATCATGGGAGAGATGACTGCGTTATGTCTTAGACTAGCAGTTCTCAACCTTTCTCCCACTAAGACCCTGTATTAGTCAGGGACCTACAGAGAAACAGAACCAGTAGGATGTATATATATTATAAATATATAAAAATAAATATTATCACTATCTATGATCAGGATTATTGGATTATGGTGATTATGGAGGCTGAGAAGCCCCATAATCCACCATTTGCAAGCTGGAGACCCAGGAGAGGTGGTTAAGTTCTAGTCTTGACAGCAGTCAGAGAGCATGAATGCTCCCTTATTCGACTTTTAGTTCAATTCAGGCCTCCAGGGATTGGACAAGGCCTGCCCACACTAGGGAGAGTGATCTGCTTTACTCAGTCTGTTGATTCATCTCACTCCAGAATCACCCTCACAGACAAACCCAGAATAATGTTTAACCAAATATCTGGGCACCCTGTGTCCCAATCAAGTGGACACATAAAATTAACCATCACAGACACTCAGTGGATTTTGTTCCTGAATATGATATCAGATCCACAGTTTCTAGGGTGCCACCGTGCCTATACTCCTTTTTCTACAGGTCAAGAAAGCAAATTAGAATTCAAACAAGGGAGTAATACTATTATTGGGATAAATTTGAGTTCACTCTAATATTTATTTTAAAAGGTGAACTACTTTTAAACTTGATACAGTCACAATTTTAGTAATAAATATGTGACTCATCCTACCACTGGGGTATTGAGAAATGTCCTTAAGGATGGGTAAGAGTTTGCCAGGCAGGCAACCAGGGGAATAGTGCTTGAGTCTGAAGGAACAGCATGTGTGAAGGCATGAGGGCATAGTGTGATTGTGGAATCACAAATAATTTGATATGATTAAAGCAGAGGATGCCTGGGAGGGAAGCAGTGAATGATGAAGCTGTCCAAGACCAAATTACAGAGGCCTTTTTTTTTTTTTTTTTTTTGCTAAACTAATGGAATTTTATTCAGAAGACAATGAAAGCCATTGAATGGTTGGGTCATATTTTAAAACTTGTATTTAATTATTTTTACAATTTAATTTTTAAAATTTTTGGATAAACAAAAATTCACATGGTATAACATTCAAAAGGATATTACAATGAAGAATCTCCCTTCCTGGGACCATCAGTGTTTCTAGTATCTTATGTATAGTTCCATAGATATTATGTATATAGACAAGAAAATATTTTTCTATTTTTATCCAAATGGCAGCAAATTATGCATTGGAATACTGATATGCCTTAACATCACCCTTGTAAAAAGAACATTCAATTAAAAGTTTGCATAGCTAAGATGAAGACATCTAGTTTTTCACTTGGGAGACTATACCTTGGGCACATTCTCTAAGCTGGGGAATAGGAGCTGGGCTGAGGGTTAGACATGTCAGACTGAGGAAGCCATGGGGTATCCCAGTGACATGCCCATAGGGGTCTTAAGGTCAGGAGAAATGTCTGGTTTGGAAAGATGGATTTACAGGTAATTAGTATATAGATGGTGGTTAAAGCCACATTAATGGATGCAGCTGCCCAGGGAAAGGGGTATATTGCGAAGAGAAAAAGGCCAAGAGCAATGCTTTGGGGAATTATTTTTATAAAGCAGAAACTAACACACCATTGTAAAGAAATTATACTCCAATAAAGATGTTAAAAAAAAAAAAAAGAGATGTGTTGTGGGAACTAAGGGAGGAGAGTCCATCCCACATTGTGGTAGTAGTCAGGGTTCAAGTCTGGCTAATGTAAGGAGGAAAAAGGTTATTAAGTTATGACACAGGATAACCACTTTTGGATTGGGCTTTTTTATTCCTTATGTTGTTTGTGAATATACCTATATGGTTGCCTGTTGTTGTGATCATGCATTGCCACTGTTGCATAGGATTCCATAGTGTAAACATTTAACTATTAATTAATTTATTCCAATGTGTATTACAATATCAGTGATTTTCAGTTTGTGTCTATTGAGAATAGCACTGGTATATAAATTCTAGAACTTGAGAGAAAAAAAAAAGGATGTTAGGTACAGAAAACATTTGTTTTGGTGATAGAGATATGAGATAGAAATAGATGGTGATAGAGATATGAAAGAGAAGCCCAAGAGCAGGTTGGATGGGATAAAGGAGAAAGTGGGAGGAATGGAAGTGTATAGTCATTGTGTTGAATGCTGGTGTGTAAGATTTCAGAGATGGAGCGGTTCCCAGTGATGACCAGGCCCAGGATGTGGAGGGGGGGTGAAGGTCACTGGGAGTAGAGAGACTGGAGTGTTGAATGATTTTTCCCCATGAACATTAAAGTTTCCCATGCTGATAGCAGGAGATGGGCTGGCAGCCAGGTGATGAAAGGGAGGGACAGAGAAGTTGATAAATAGGATAATTAATAAAAGATGAAGCCCAAGTTCTGGCATATTTGTAAGCATTCAATAGATGTTAACTATCAATAATCAGATGACAATAATGAGGAGGTGGTATCGCTGGATGGCATGAATCTTAAAGAAGGTGAATTTCTTTTCTTTTTTTTTTTTTTTTGATGGACGTGTGGAGTTTGAAACTCCCTACTCCTAACTCCAGGATGGGGAAAAGCAAGGTGCTTGGAAGAGTCAGTTTCAACTAAAGCAGGAAGGTGGTGGGAACAATCCATGAAAATCCTGAGGCTGGGAATTTCTCTATGCATGAGGATAGGTTCTAGAGGACTCTGAGGAAGCATATGAAGGAGACCTTTAGCTGGAGGAGGATGTGGGAGAAGAGTAATTTTGAGTAATGTGAGGTTGAAAGCAATAAAAAAAAAAATAGAGTGTACCTGCAGAATTTGCTATGGTTACTATGTGTCACCACACAGACTTGGAAGCCTGGGGAGACTTTTCAAGAACCCGAAAGATTGAGTTGTTCTTTTCAATAACACTTTGTCATCAGTCTGTGACAGTGTTGTTTTCATGTGTACGACAGGAAAAAAAAAAAGAGCAGAAGATTGGTGAATATGGCTAGTTGAGGCAAGGCATAGCCCAAGTTAACGAAATAATTTGGTCCGGGTAAGTAGGCAAAACTTGATAGTTCACACACAAATGAATCTGATAATTACCAAATGTCCATTTCAATCTGAATAACATCAAGATCACTACAGCTGAGGTTATTGAGATTTCAGAAGGCTTCCTTCCATTTGTACTTGTTGGCCTTCAATGATGAGGCTCACCAGCCCAGGTTCTCACTGTCCTCCAGCCATGTGGACTCAACTTGAAATCCTTGGTTCTTCTTAACTTTAAGGTTTTGATAAAGAACTCTCTGGAACTATTTAAATGTGAGGCAGGACTTCTGATATAAGAAGTCCCTGGGGAAATGTGATTCTCTACCATATGGTGCTGTCATATTTTTAGCGTACTAAAATTTTTAAAAAGTTTGGAATATTCTATTTATCTAATCCACTGAACTTCAGGCAAATAAGAAACAAAACCAAATTAATAGCTTGAAATGCTTTTCAACAGCTAGAATTCCAACTGTTAGTGCAATAAGAGGGAACTGATGCAAAACCGTGTAATAGAGCATCTGTGTATACACAGATAACACAATGAGGAAGTGCTTATTTTATATTGTTCCAGAAGCTCGTTAAAATGAGAAAGAATTCTCTCATAAGCCAAACTCTTCAATTTAGTTTAGAAAACATTTGAGACCTTCTCTGAGAAGGTGCTGGCTTTAATCCTTGTATAGATATATTAGTTTCCTAGGGCTGCTGTGACAAATTACCACGAACTGGGTGGCTTAATACAGCAGAAATTTATTTTCTCACCGTTCTGGAGGCTAGACATCTAAAATCAAGGTGTCAGCTGGGCCATCCTCTCTTTGAAGGCTCTAGAAGAGAATCTGTTCCATGCCTTTCTCTTAGCTTCTGGTGTTGCTGGTAATCCTTGGCATTCCTTGGCTTGAAGACATATCACTCCAACCTCTGCATTCATAGTCACACGTGTCTTTCTGTGTTTGTCTTATAAGGACACCTGTCACACTGGATTCTGGGTCCACCATATTCCAATATGACATCATCTTAACTAACTATACCTGCATTTGTGGCCCTATTTCCACATAAGGTTACATTCTGGGGTTCTGGGAAAGACTTGAATTTGGGGAGGAACACTATTCAACCCAGTATAAGAAGTTTCTAAAATGAATAACAAATGGCTTCTACCTTCAGGAAGATGTAGTTCTGATGTAGTTGGGGAACCGGGTATAGGAAACTTTAATGCAAAGTGATGGATACAGAATACCGTGGACACATGGAGGGGTGAGGGATTGGTTGTGACTCCGGGGTGGTCATGGAAGTCTGTAGGGTGGAGGTAGTGGCAGACCTGAAGGATAACTAGTGTACCAGCTGGCAGAAATTGGGGACCTGGGCATTCTGGGCTGAGGGAGCAGGCACAGAGATGCCAGTATGCATCCACTGTCTGGGATGCTTGTGTTGTCTGGAGTATATGGCCAGAGGATAGCATAGCTTTTGGGTAGTAGTTGCATGTGATGTGGTGGCCGCTGGGAAGGGATGGAGAAGGGAAGAAGGATGAAGTGCAGATGGGGCATAAGGGAGATGTGAAAGGTGATGGGACCCAGTTGTTCATCTCTGTGAATGCCTGCCACAGAATGGGATCTTCAAGAGGTATGGGAGAGTTCAAGGAGAGGCTGAATGACCATTCCTTAAGGGAGCTCTAGAAGACTTTGCTGGGCTCAGAGGAGCTGGACTAGATGATTTTTATGCTCCCTCTCAGCTCTCAAGTTCTGTGACTATTAGGTAGAAGTATCTCTTCACTAATCATATTAGTTATTAGGCTTCTGCTAATAACTAGTTATTTATTATCTCTCATTAGTTATTAGGCTTTTGCTTCCTCTCTCCTTTCTTTCTATCAAGCATCCTCCACATGCCAGGCACTGAAGATGCAATAGTGAGCAAGAAGACAAAGACAGCACCATTTTAATATCTTCCCTGTAGCATTAGCACACGGAGTACATAGTCGGTTCTCCATAAGTGTTGCTTTGGGTTGAATATGAGTGAGGAAAAAATGACGAGGCAGTCATTTTGCCCTGGGTGATAAGTTCTGCTTCAGAGTAGAACTGCTTTGAAAGATGATTTCAGGAACCTCCTTATGAGGAGGTGGCAAATAAGTGGCTGCTTATATGTGTTTGATTTCTGAGTCATCAAAAAGGCTCCTTTGCCTCCCAAAATATCTCCTTCATCCAGGCTGTGGGTGCTTTTAATTTCACTATTGGAAGCTGGTTTCCCTCTGATAAAATGCAAATACTCTGTGGAGAGGGGATACCCATTTACCCTCATCAGTCTTTTACACCTTAATATGAGGATTTTCTCATGGCAGATTTTTGCGTAAAGCACATGGAGGGAAAAGGGGATCCAGGGGATGAATACTGGACATGCCAACGGTAAACTTCATCATAGTTAGCAGTTTGGATGAACCAACCCTGGGGATGTAGTCTCTTGGCCTAGAAAAACCCACTATTATCTGTTGGCCGGTGTATGTTGGGCCAGAAATGATTATTTCTCTTATGAGTTTTATAGCTACAAAACTGTTGTGTTGTTTTAAAAATTTTTGTTTTATTTTTGGCTGAGTTAGGTCTTTGTTGCTGCGTGCGGGCTTTCTCTAGTTGTGGCGAGCGGGGGGCTACTCTTTGTTGCAGTGCGCGGGCTTCTCATTACGGTGGCTTCTCTTGTTGCAGAGCATGGGATCTAGGTGCGCGGGCTTCAGTAGTTGTGGCACGTGGCCCCAGCAGTTGCGGCTCGCATGCTGTAGAGCGCAGGCTCCGTAGTTGTGGTGCATGGGCTTGGTTGCTCCGCGGCATGTGGGATCTTTCCGGACCAGGGATCGAACCCATGTCCCCTGCATTGGCAGGCGGATTCTTAATCACTGCACCACTAGGGAAGTCCTTGTTTGTTTGTTTGTTTGTTTTAAAGGGCAATAAATCCCACCTCCTTCACCCCTACCTCAGTGAAATAATTTGTGGTAACCTGACCTGTGGTTTTTATTGCCAAGGCTATGCTCCATATGGTTTGTGTGTTCATTTGTCAGAGACAGCTAATGATAGCTGCTGTAACAAATATCCCCAAAAGTTTCAGTGGCTTACTTCAGAGGTTCCTTTTTTTATTGACATCACAATAAGTTTCAAGATGATTTGGGGGGGAGGGGGTGCTCCACATAGTCGTCCAGGTACCCAGGCCCCTTCCATGCTGTACATCCACCATCTTCAGTACTTGGCCTCAAGGAACGCATGCCAGGGGAAAGAAAAAGCTTGTAGAGAAAGCATGCTTACTTTTAGCTGTCTTGGCTTGGAAGTGACACTCATTTCACCTCACATTCCACTGGCCAGAACTAGTTCCAGAGACCCACGCAGATGGAAAGAGGCTGGGAAATGTGGTTAGCTATGTGCCCAGGAGAAGAAACAGCGTTGGTGAGCCTCTGACACAGACTCACTAGAAAGCATTTACATGTTTTCCTTCTGTCTGTGACATATCCTAACCCTTGGGGGTTGTCATTAAGGGTATGGAGGACAAAAGGGAATAGCAGTGACCTGGAAACTGTCCAGTCCTTAGGATAGTGAAAAGTCATTCATTCTACCTGGTGAAGGGCATCATTCTGCTGCTGGATTTTTGCTACATAAGGGAGACCAAAGTCTTAATTCAAAGAAATGTCTTTATGCCATTTGCTTGTTTGTTTGCTTTTTAACAGAAGTAGGAAAAGTTCAATGGAAATCTCCTTTCCTACACCTTGGAATCACTTTGGAATAGGAGTTTTGAGGTTTTGAATGTACAGCTTCTGTAATATGTTTCAGTTCCCTTTGGAGATAAAAGTTCATGAGCATTTTGAGAAGATGCAGAGCTCCCCCAGTCCACCTCCCACATTGTCTAGACAAGGGAACTAAGAGGTAGCTGCATTGTCCACATTCACGTAGGAAGTTAGCGGCTTACCTGGGCGTCAGACCCCATTTGACAGATTTCTACACTGGTATTCCTGCCCCTACCACAGTGCTATTCCCTAGAGAACTACTATTTGGAGAATAGGCCTGTCCCGGTGGGACTGGAAGGAGGAGGCTTGACCAGGTGAAATCAGGCTTCTTCTGGCTCTGAGATTCCTTGATTGACTGTGATTAAGTAGATTGTGTCTGATTGTATACCTGGCCTGAGGGAAGTGATGTAGCCTTCCAAGAATTTGTAACTTTCCTGAGAAAACAGAATCTCAATTCTTTATTCTTCTCAGCTGTTTCTTTATTTTTATCTTAAAAACTATTTTTTTGTAATTGTAAAGTAAATATATATAAGCGTAACAAAAATATATACAAATATAACAAAAATTGCCTGTAATTCCATAACTTGACAGTGCAGCAATAACCCTGCTAATGTTTTATATGTTTTTCCATGTGTGTTTCCTGGTTTTCAACACATAAATATTTGTATATGTAGGCACAATATAATTAGAGTGAAATATACAATATGAAATAAATATACAACTCTTAAAATATTTCATTACTTAATATGAAATTTTACACAACCCTTAATATTATTTTATTTATTTATTTATTTATTTTTAGCATCTTTATTGGAGTATAATTGCTCTACAATGTTGTGTTAGTTTCTGCTTTATAACAAAGTGAATCAGTTATACATATACATATGTCCCCATACCTCTTCCCTCTTGCATCTCCCTCCCTCCCACCCTCCCTATCCCACCCCTCTAGGTGGTCACAAAGCACCGAGCTGATCTCCCTGTGCTATGCGGCTGCTTCCCACTAGGTATCTATTTTATGTTTAGTAGTGTATATATATCCATGCCACTCTCTCACTTTCTCCCAGCTTACCCTTCCCCCTCCCTGTATCCTCAAGTACATTCTCTAGTAGGTCTGCATCTTTATTCCCGTCTTGCCCCTAGGTTCTTCATGACCATTTTTTTTTTTTTTTTAGATTCCATATATATGTGTTAGCATACTGTATTTGTTTTTCTCTTTCTGACTTACTTCACTCTGTATGACAGTCTCTAGGTCCTTCCACCTCACTACAAATACCTCAGTTTCGTTCCTTTTTATGGCTGAGTAATATTCCATTGTATATATGTGCCACATCTTCTTTATCCATTCATCTGTTGATGGACATTTAGGTTGCTTCCATGTCCTGGCTATTGTAAATAGAGCTGCAATGAACATTTTGGTACATGACTCTTTTTGAATTATGGTTTTCTCAGGGTATATGCCCAGTAGTGGGATTGCTGGGTCATATGGTAGTTCTATTTTTAGTTTTTTAAGGAACGTCCATACTGTTCTCCATAGTGGCTGTGTCAATTTACATTCCCACCAACAGTGTAAGAGGGTTCCCTTTTCTCCACACCCTCTCCAGCATTTATTGTTTGTAGATTTTTTGATGATGGACATTCTGACTGGTGTGAGGGGATATCTCATTGTAGTTTTGATTTGCATTTCTCTAATGATTAATGATGTTGAGCATTCTTTCATGTGTCTGTTGGCAATCTGTATATCTTCTTTGGAGAAATGTCTATTTAGGTTTTCTGCCCATTTTTGGATTGGGTTGTTTGTTTTTCTGATATTGAGCTGCATGAGCTGCTTGTAAATTTTGGAGATTAATCCTTTGTCAGTTGCTTCATTTGCAAATATTTTCTCCCATTCTGAGGGTTGTCTTTTGGTCTTGTTTATGGTTTCCTTTGCTGTGCAAAAGCTTTTAAGTTTCATTAGGTCCCATTTGTTTATTTGTGTTTTTATTTCCATTTCTCTAGGAGGTGGGTCAAAAAGGATCTTGCTGTGATTTATGTCATAGAGTGTTCTTCCTATGTTTTCCTCTAAGATTTTGATAGTGTCTGGCCTTACATTTAGGTCTTTAATCCATTTTGAGTTTATTTTTGTGTATGGTGTTAGGGAGTATTCTAATTTCATTCTTTCACATGTAGCTGTCCAGTTTTCCCAGCACCACTTATTGAAGGGGCTGTCTTTTCTCCATTGTATAGTCTTGCCTCCTTTATCAAAGATAAGGTGACCATAGGTGTGTGGGTTTATCTCTGGACTTTCTATCCTGTTCCATTGATCTATATTTCTGTTTCTGTGCCAGTACCATACTGTCTTGATTACTGTAGATTTGTAGTATAGTCTGAAGTCAGGGAGTCTGATTCCTCCAGCTCCATTTTTCTTTCTCAAGATTGCTTTGGCTATTTGGGGTCTTTTGTGTTTCCATACAGATTGTGAAATTTTTTGTTCTAGTTCTGTGAAAAATGCCAGTGGTAGTTTGATAGGGATTGCATTGAATCTGTAGATTGCTTTGGGTAGTAGAGTCATTTTCACAATGTTGATTCTTCCAATCCAAAAACATGGTATATCTCTCCATCTGTTTGTATCATCTTTAATTTCTTTCATCAGTGTCTTATAATTTTCTGCATACTGGTCTTTTGTCTCCTTAGGTAGGTTTATTCCTAGATATTTTATTCTTTTTGTTGCAATGGTAAATGGGAGTGTATTCTTAATTTCTGTTTCAGATTTTTCATCATTAGTGTATAGGAATGCAAGAGATTTCTGTGCATTAATTTTGTATCCTGCTACTTTACCAAATTCATTGATTAGCTCTAGGAGTTTTCTGGTAGCATCTTTAGGATTCTCTATGTATAGTATCATGTCATCTGCAAACAGTGACGGCTTTACTTCTTCTTTTCCAGTTTGGATTCCTTTTATTTCTTTTTCTTCTCTGATTGCTGTGGCTAAAACTTCCAAAACTATGTTGAATAATAGTGGTGAGAGTGGACATCCTTGTCTTGTTCCTGATCTTAGTGGAAATGGTTTCAGTTTTTCACCATTGAGGACGATGTTGGCTGTGGGTTTGTCATATATGGCCTTTGTTATGTTGAGGAAAGTTCCCTCTATGCCTACTTTCTGGAGGGCTTAATATTATTTTAAAATGAGTAATGATATGGAAAAATGCTCATATGTATTTGTATACTTATACAGAATATAATTAGAATAAAATTCCAATTTTATTTGTCTTATTTTTTTTTTTAATTTATTTTTATATTTATTTTTGGCTGTGTTGGGTCTTTGTTTCTGTGCCAGGGCCCTCTCCAGTTGCGGCAAGTGGGGGCCACTCTTAATCGCGGTGTGCGGGCCTCTCACTATTGCGGCCTCTCTTGTTGCGGAGCACAGGCTCCAGTTGTGCAGGCTCAGTAGTTGTGGCTCACGGGCCTAGTTGCTCCACGGCATGTGGGATCTTCCCAGACCAGGGCCCGAACCCGTGTCCCCTGCACTGGTAGGCAGACTCCCAACCACTGCGCCACCAGGGAAGCCCCTGTCTTATTTTTTTATTTGCTTTTTAAAGGAAGTAAAAAACAAAAAAAGCTAATGGAAATCTCCTTTCCATATACCTTGGAAAAACTTCTAATTATATTGTGCATAAGTATACAAATATATACAATAAGTGTACAGTATATATGGAGCATTTCTCCATATTATGACTTACTTTGAAACAATGTTTTAAAGGTTGCCTTATATTGCATCTCAGGGAATACACTGTGCTGAAGGACCAGCCCTGGTGAGTGGAGGGAAGGAGTTGTTAGTATCTTTGTTTCTTGGCCTTGACCCTGTGCTCCTCTTCTTCCAGGGCATCAGCAGCCTGTTCAGCTCTCTGAAGGTTGTCCGGCTGCTCCGTCTGGGGCGAGTGGCCCGGAAGCTGGACCACTACATTGAATATGGGGCAGCCGTGCTGGTCCTGCTGGTGTGTGTGTTCGGGCTGGCTGCTCATTGGATGGCCTGCATTTGGTACAGCATCGGGGACTATGAGATCTTCGACGAGGACACCAAGACCATCCGCAACAACAGCTGGCTCTACCAGCTGGCGATGGACATTGGCACCCCTTACCAGTTTAATGGGTCCGGCTCAGGGAAATGGGAAGGGGGTCCCAGCAAGAATTCCGTGTACATCTCCTCGTTGTATTTCACCATGACCAGCCTCACCAGTGTGGGCTTTGGGAACATCGCCCCATCCACAGACATCGAGAAGATCTTTGCAGTGGCCATCATGATGATTGGCTGTAAGTATGACAGTGGCTGGCGCAAGGGGCAGGGGGTGTTATGTTTGTCCATCCTTTCTGTTAGCTGGAAATAGGACAGTGGCTACAGTGCCAGCAGGATCAGGGTGGTATAGCTTAAAATAAGGGAGAGATTTTTTTTTTAAAGGCTAGCTTTATAGTTTTCCTGATAATTTAAGCAGTGCATGTTTACTGCAAAGAAATTTAGAAAGTACAAAAGAGCACAAAGTAGAAAATAATGACCAACCATACATAATTCTACTTCTTAGAGATAACTGCTATCACCTTTTGGTGTTACAGATTATTGTCTATCCATATCTGAACACACAGAAACAGATTTTTATAGTTAAAATGAGATCATGCTATACATCTTGGTAAACTCCTTGTTCATAGAGCAGTGAATTGTGGAAGTCTTTCCATGTCAATTTAAAGATAGCTCTAGATCTGCACAGTCCAATATGGTATTAGAAAAAGAAAGTATGAGAACAAAATCTGAAATATCTCATTAATAATCTTTTGTATTGATTATACAGTGATATTTTTGTTAGAGTGTGTTAAATAAAATATTCTAATACAATAGTTTCATATATCTTTTCCTTTTTTTAATGTGGCTCCTAGGAAAATTTTATATCTTATTTCTGTTGGACAGTGCTTATCTAGATCAGCATTTTTGATGTCTGCTTGATGATTGAGAAATTTTCTAAATCCAAAAGAAAAAAAAAAACCTATGGGAAAGAAAAAAGTCTCTTGTTCAGTTGAGAAGTAGTGGGTTTTTGGATTAACTTGACTGGACTGAAAAACAGAAACAACCCTAGTTCTTGAGGAAGGTACAGTTGGTCCTCTGTATGCATGGATTCTGCATCCTCAGATGTAACCAACCAGGGATTGAAAATATTAAAAAGAAAATTCCAGAAAGTTCCAAAAACGTGAATTTGTGGCATGCCGGCAACTGTTTGCATAGCATTTACATTGTATTTACAACTATTTACATAGCATTTACATTGCATTAGGTACTAAAAGTAATCTAGAGATCATTTAAAGTCTATGGGACGATGTGTATAGGTTATATGCAAATACTATGCCATTTTATATAAGGGACTTAACTATCCGTGGATTTTGGTATCTGCAAACCTATTCATCCTGGAACCAATTGCCTGTGGACAGAGGGATGGCTGTACTTAATTTTCAAACACTCAACCATTGACCATTGTGTCGCTGTTGCTATTGCCAAGTCTGGAAACAGCCTTGGGCTGGAAACAACAATGAACTTCCCTCACTAAAGGGAGACTTAGGGAGTACTGACTAGACCTAACTGGACTGGGGAAAGCACATGAACTTGAGTGGGTTGGACTCACTGTGAACCTGCCAGATGCACCCTGTCGGTGCTTCCATGACACGCTGTGATGTGGGAGAGGACAGTCCTGTGCAGCATCAGTTTGGACGGTAGTCAGCTCACACGCAGGCAGGAACCCCTCTGCTTGATGTACTCCTTCAGGGTGGGGTTGATGCCTTGTTACACCAACCACGGAATTCTAAGGCCAGGGAAACTGAGGCTTCAGTTCGTCTTGCTTTGTCCAACCCATCTGCGATCCAGTGTCCCCTTCTGCAAGTGGATTTTGTTACCACCGAGTGTCCCATTTGCTGCCTTGCTGCCTCCTTTTTTGCAATTACCTCGTCAGGTCTGATGCCATCTTTTCCTAAAAGCACCCTCTGCCAGGCCCAGAGCTTGCCTCAATGTGTCTAAGGCATAATTGATTTGTGGGAAGTGTGTGCCGTGGAGCTTTTGGATCTGCTCCTTTCTTTAAAATGGGTTTTAATAGAGATGATTGCCTGACCATGGGAAGCAGCATTAAGTATCTGTGGGTGGCTAATTGCTTTAGCTTAATTAGAACTTGAGGTGCTTTCTCATGTCATGTAAAAGGATTTAAGACCTTTGCTTTTCTAGAACTATTTCAGCCTTAACATCTCCAGTTTTCTAGGCTGTGCTTGCAGCATTTTGTGAGCCTTGGGGCAGCAGTAAACAACCAGATGCACCGTGCTCGGGGCACAATTTCTGTCTCTTAGAGGGCAAGATGAGATGCTCTGTCAATCGAAATACTTCATTATATGCATTACAGAAAATTTACTGTGGGTGGTCAGTTAGGAAATGGGCTCCATTTCATGAGCTCCCCAAAGGCTTTCAAATATGAGGAGACTTCCTTGCAGCTTTTTACCTGGAAGAAAAGAAAAGAAAGAAAACAGCTCTGGTGGTATATGAGGATAAGCTGTTTTTCCAAAACCGTTCTCCTCTGGAGAGCATAATTTCCTGGCTATAGTCTCTAAGGAAAACCCAAACAATTATTATCACCTCTTTTCTCTCCCCACCTTCTCAGAGCTTTGTGATGTTTCCATTTCTTTTTTTTTAAAAAGTGTAATACGCAGGCAGTCACCTCTGCATTATGCAGCAAACTATGATATTTAGGTAGGCAAGTCAGCTTAATAGTCGCCCCATTTCCTGATCACTTGCTATTTGCCAGGTGCTGTGATAAGTACTCTACATACAACTACTGTTTGCAACAACTCTATGCCTTGGAGATTATTAAGTCCATCTTACAAGGAAATGGAAGCTCAGAGAAGTTAACTGCTTTCCCCAGAATACAGGGCTGGTAAGCAGGGCAGACAGGATTCACATCCAGAACTCCCTGAATTACAAGCCCGGCTCTCCCCACGGTGCCCACCTGTGGTGGCATGGGCTGAGAACACAGACTCCAGCAGCTTGCCCTCACTGGCACACTCACACTTTGAAAATTCTCTCCATAAATTTGAACAAACTGGCAGTTTCTGCAGTGGAAGGTGTTTGTACTCTTGCCTATTGTTGTTGTTTTAAGAACAAGATTATGGTACAGACTCAGGGGACCAGGTGCTTCAGAAACCAACCATTTTTTCAGCAACCTGTCACTTACAGTTACAGTTCTTCCCCTTTCCGTGTGACATCTGACAAATTCTGGTGCTAACAACAAGAGTTATTGCACTCTGTGTAATGTGGTGGTAATTATCCTTGTAAACTCACATTCCAAACAACCTTTGTTCAGGACAGCTGCTGATGTCTTATTAGACTTACGGGGCTCTCTTTTATCTTGCTTTGCCTGTATGCACATGTGCACGCTTGCATCCTTACTGCATGGTTCACGGGATTGGATAACCCCAGAAGCAGGATCTCGGGCAACAGAGAGCACTGACCGCAGCCTGCATTTGTGCCAAGGGGTCAGTGCCTCTCCCTCCCCGTCCCCCCGGCAGTCAGGCCAGCATTCCTCAAGGAGAGTAGAGAGACACAAAGCCAATGGACTTTGAAGTACTGGTAACATTGTGATGTTCTCCTCTTTGCATTGAATTTTACATGCATTGGTAATAGTATTTCTTGACTATTCTGTTGCCCTGTATTAACCATAGTATAGACTATCCAGAAGCCTCTGTTGCTTCTCCTCTCTGTGCTCTGTTACTGAATATCTTATTATAACTTGGCTAATTCCCCAGAGGATGCCAGGAAGCTGGAAAACTAAATATTTTCAAGCTTGCCCACCTTTCTCAGTTCTGATTTAAAAAAAAGAAAACTGCAATAGGAAGAGGTGAAGACTTGGCTAAAATGAGCATTTGTGATCATCTCTGGGTGTGGATGATCTATGGTGTCTCCAAATGCCTGGTTGTATGTCTGACTTCCACTCTGGGGTCTTGACCTGGGTCGGGGCAAGCCAGGCCTGCCCTGATCCTCCTGCCGTCCTCGCGCGGGTCTTTGGTGATCTCCAGCAAGGGCTCACCCTGAGGTGTGATGGGTGGGTTCCCTCTTTTGCACAGCTGGTCCTCCTGTGTGTTGGTGATGCTGAGAGAAACACAGGGCCACTCTGGCCCTCAGTGTGTCACCTGGGAGAGGATGCCCCCACTCAGCAGGCACGTACTGAGTGCCTCCCTTGATGGGCTCTGAGGATCGGAGACTGTACCTGTGGGCGTCACTGCCGGGAGTCAGTGGTCTAGTGGTGGTAGGGGCTGTGAGTATGACAGAGATGGTGGGCCTGCTGCCCACCAGCCAGTGACTAAGGCCTGGAGGCAGAGCCTCCCCTGTGGCCTGAGCCTTGCCGGGGCCTTTGAGGGACCCCCCTCCAAGGGGGAGGGATTGCTGGGGGTGGGTGAGAGTCCCTTTAGCTGGGGGTATCCGTCTCAGGTTAGGGACATGACCCTGTCTGGGGGATACTCTCCAGGGAGAATTTGATGGTGAAGTGACAGTTCCCATTTTCTTAATATGGGCTTTGTGCTTTTCCTGTTCTCTCCTCATAATGTCATTGCTGTCATCCTGTCATTATAATTAAGCCACATTCGTTTCCTTTCTTTCTGATAATGGCAGGGGGTCTAGACATCGTACTCCTATTCCAGATACTCTCCATCCCCCAGCGCTGCACGACACCTGTCTCTTTGAATTTTTTTTTTCCTCCCCCATCTCAGCTCCTTAAATCCAGAGCAGAATGTCAGTGCTGAAGGGACCCTTGTGAGTATCTATTTAGTCCACAGCAGCACCTCCTAGTTCTTCTGCTGGGCCAAATCTCATCCTGATCTGCGCTTCAGTCAACTTCCCCTACTCCCTCCCCCGGGTGGGGGGCTGGGAGCTCGGGCTCAGCCCTAGGGTTTCCTTGTATCACCTCCTTTCTTGGAGGGAAGGGACACGAGTAACCTGCACCCTGCACCTTTGACCCTACCACCTCACCCCCATGCAGTATGCTTTGTGACCCCCTTTCAGCTTAGATTATTATTTGCAAGCTTTTCTCTGGCTCCTTCAGGATTTTGTTTAAACATTCTTATTTCTTTTCATTCACCTTTGCTGAATATGCCTTTTTGCATTCTATGCCAATATACTGGTTTTTCCAAAATGACTGGGCACATCTCCCTGGAGGCTGTAAAGATACTCTTAGGAGACTTCAGACACATCACAGACTCTTAATAACTATGTATGGTCTTGTTGAATCCAAACAATTGAGAAGGTTCTGGAGTTTTAGAAGTGGTATTCAGTGATACTGGCAAAACATCTTTATTAGTTAGGGTGCAGGTTCTGTTATTGGACAGAGACACTGTAATAGTAGCATCAACAGAGTTTGTGTTTCCTAAAAGCTTAGGGCTGGTCTGACTGCTCTGCAGTCACCAGAGGCCAGGTTTCTCTGCTGTCTTAAATACATGACTTCCATATTGGGATCCCATATGGCCGTTCCAGCTTTGGCCGTATGTTCTTTTTCCAGAAAACAGAAAGAAGGGGAAGGGGAAGTCTGGCTGAACTCTTTCCTTTTGAGAGCAAGGCTAGGAAGTTGTGCATATTGCCTTTGTTCATATCACATTGGCTGGCACTTGGTAACCTGGCCACACACCTAGCTGCGAAGGAGGCTGGGAAATGTAGTCTTCTTCTGGGTGGTCATGTATCCAGGTAGGAATACAGTAATATAGACAAGGAGAACAGTTAATGAGGGATGACCAGCAGTGTGTGTCTACCCCAGCTTTTCTCCCTCTCCTCATCTCCCCTCAGTTGATACCAGCAAACATTAGCCCTCCATGACAGGCAGGCCCTGTTGGAGCTTCATCCCTGAATTGTTATTTGAGAGATTTGGGTTCAAGTCCTAGATCTGCTCTCTGCTTTAGGTTGTACCCTCTCATTTCATGTGGATTAGGGGTAAGAAGCTCTCCTGACCGTCTCACCTAGTTGAAGTGACAACTAAATGAGATAATGACGTAGGATAGCTCTTTGAAAAGTTGAAAATCTACATTCAGGTGTTATGATTTTATTGTTGTTAATAGCGATTATTTCTTGCTCATCTCAGTTAATTTTTTTTCCTTCCTGTTCTTAGAAAAAAAATAATGATTGCTTCTCCCTTCTCAGGAGCATGGGAATGCTGTTTAATTTCATTTTGGGTTTATGTTTATTTTGGGAAATGGGGCAGTGTCCAGAATACTATGGCAGAAATAACTATTCATTTCTCATTTATTCTTAGAGTTTTTTTCCTAGCCAGCAAATCAGCTTATTTTTCTTTAGAACATGATTTTTTAAAAAGTTCTGTTTGCCATTCTGCATTTCAGGTGGGTCTCCCCATCTTTAACACAACCTCAGGCTACTCTCTGTCCTCTGCATCCCTGCCACCTCTCCTCCAGAAGACCGTCTCTGGTTACTCCCTCCTGGTTCTCAGCCCTTCATTGTCTCCATACTTTTAAGGCTGAAAGACCCTGCTTTGGGTTTACTTACTTGCACTTAGAGTCACACTGCTCTGTCAATATTCTTATGACTTCATAGTTATCTTTCTTGTCTCAAGTGTATTTCTGACTGGCTCCTGTGAAACTCTAGGCTCCCAGAGGGCAGGACCTGTGGGTCTCCCTGCCCTTCCACTTCTCCTTTGTGCCTGGACACATACTGTTGGAATGTGGGGAAGAGCACAGGCTTTAGAACTGGCCAGTTCTTTAGAACTCTACTTTGTAAAAAAAAAAAATTTTTTTTTAATTGAAGTATAGTTGATTTACAATGTACCAGTCTCCGTTGTATAGCAAAGTGACTCAGTTGTACACATATATACATTCTTTTTCTATTTTCTCTTCCATTATGGTTTAGTCACAGGATATTCAGTATAGTTCCCTGGGCTAAACATTAGGACCTTGCTGTTTATCCACTCTATATGTAATAGTTTGCATCTACCAACCCTAAACTTCCAGTCCATCCCTCTCCCTCCCCCTCTTCCCCCTTGGCAACCACAAGTCTGTTCTCTATGTCTGAATTTGTTTCTGTTTTGTAGATAGGTTCATTTGTGTCATATTTTAGATTCCACACATAAGTGATAGCATATGATATTTGTCTTTCTCTTTCTGACTTACTTCACTTAGTATGATAATCTCTAGTTGCATAGAACTCTACTCTTGATTAATGCTTTGAACCTTGGCAGTTTCCTCCACTGAAAATGGAGATGCCAGCCCCTCCCTGATCACATTTTCAGGCTGAAAAAATGAAATGATGCCATGTACCTAGCACAGTGCTTCACACATGGGGTGTTCAAACAATGGTAGTTCTCTCCCTGGCCGCCCCCCACCCTTCCCTCTCTTGTACTACATTTCTAGGACTCATCAAAGTATGATGCTTCTCAGTCATTTGTTAGCCCTTTGGGTGTGCTCTACTTTACACAGATTTGAACTTGCATAAAATATCAGGTGCATTGCAATGTTTAATGTACAGGCCATTAAAGTGTGTATATCTGGATGTGAGGTTCCCTAGATACAAAGCGTCTCTAAAAAAAAAAAAAAAAATTGGCCTGACCGCAGAGCACGTTAGGGGAAGCTCTTAAAGGAGGAGAAAGTCATTTGTGTGGTCGGGAAGCATCACTTCCCAGACCTGACTGGCAGGATTTTCACTGGGTGGGAAATGGTACCAAATGGAGTGATAGTGCTCTCCCTGGAGGAGAGAAGGGACTAGAAACACTCATGCGCTGAGCACCAAGATATGCCGATGTCATGCTGGGAACTCTACTCAACAACCTCATACGTGGGCTTTATCATTCCTGTTTTGCAGGTAAGAAAACTGAGGTTCAGAAACGCAAAGTAACTTATATGAGGTCACAGCGTAAGAGGTGGCTGAACTGGGTTTTGAACCCAGTTTTATCTGACATCAGAGTTTCACTTTGTTGCTTCCCTTGCTGATTTATGTTGGAATGTTGGGTAGGGGAAAGTGTTCTCTTTAGTGTGTGTGTTGTTGGGGGCAGGGAAAAGAGTTAGAGAAGGGGGCTGTGGAAGGATTGCAGAGAGGGCGTGCTTTCCCCGGAAGCCTTGTCTGTTATTTTAAATGATAATTATGATGACAAAAATATCTGACTGTGTGTTGTGGGAAGACACTGGATTACTTGTTCGTAGGCAGCTGGATTACTGCACTGGGCAGAAGCGTTTACAACAATAGTCTTAGATGTTAGGTAATTCTGACAGTGGGAAGCCAACTGGATGAGGGGTATTGTCTCTGACCTTGTGGATACCCATGTCACTTGCAAAATCCTATTTCTCTTTTCAAATGTAATTTTCATCCAAGTGGGAGCTATCCTGTGGAGATGTTGCTGTAGTCAAGTCTTTTGTTTCTATGTCTGTTGTCTCCTTTGAAATTCTCAATACTCCATGGGACAGGTAGTATTCTCTGGTTTTTTTGGATAAGGGAATTGTGGAGTAACTTGCCAAAGGTCACACAGCTAGTTAGAAGCAAAGCTGGGCTCCAGCCCGTGTCATCACTCCCAGCTCAGTGCTTTCCCTGCACTTCCAGATCACCATGGTAGCAGTTGGTGCTGGTAGCCATGGATCACAGGTTATGCCAGTGGACTGTGGCACCTGGTTCCTTTGTGGGATGTCCTCAGAGCTTGATGAGAAGAGGTGAAGGTGGATGAAGGGTGGTTCACCTCCATTCTATTTTCAGCAAGGAACTTGACTAATCAAGTTGCACACCTCTTCAGCTGGATAAGCCTTTACTGTGGCTCTCAAATGCGAGGCTGACAACTACAGACAGCTAGGGCGAAATCATACAGGAGAAAATCATGTTCCTTTCCTTCTTTAAAATTGGTGATGGGAGGAAAGCCCACCAGGGAAATGTTTTCTAAAAAATACATGAATAAGTATGGTCCCTAAGAAGACAAACATTAGATTTACCTGCCAATTCCCCAGAACCTCAATCAATCAAGTCTGAGTACCTCTTTATTTGGTTAACAAACATTTTTTTGAGTGTCTGCCACGTGCCAGGCATCATGAGTATGGAGGATGGAGCACTGAATGAGAGAGATGTAAGCTCTGCCCTCATGGTGCTTATGGTCTCCTGCGGGGGACCAGATCAGTAAATAAGAAATGGCTGTGACGTGAGATGAGTCTCTACTAAGGAAAGGACAGGTTGTTATGGAAACATGTGCAGGGGCCCCTCACACAGTCAGGAGTCAAGGAGCGGGCTCAGGGAGTATAGACCCCATTTATTTGGGAAGAGCTCTGGGCCCGGCCCTTCCCAAGATCTTTCTCATTGCATCTTTTTTGCAGATGTCTCCCCAGTCAGACTTCAGCTGCCTGGGGTCGGGGGCCGTGTGGGCCATTACCTGGTCCACAGTGGGCTCAGTAAATATTGAATGAATGCAGTAAAGGAGTTAAAATAAGACATCATCCCTTCCTCGATTTGCTTGCCATCTAGTTTGGGAAATACTAATGCGAACAGGAGAAACCATGTGAAGCTGGAAAGCAGTGAATGTTCGTGGAATAAGTGGAGCCAATTTGTGCTTTCAGACTTCTGGGAGACCGTGATCATTTCTATAAAGTGGAGGTAAGAGTGGCATTGAGGAGATTTTACTTAGCCAGTGAATAATGGGTAGGATCTGTGTGACGTACAGGTGGAGAGGCAAGCAGAGCACTAATAATGACGTTAGTGAGCATACGCTATGTGTAGGACGCTTTATACATATTCTTCATTAAGTCTCCTGACACTGCTATGTCACAGGTGTTATCATTCCAGTATTACAGGTGAGGGAACTGAGGCTCGAAGCGTTCAATTATCTTCCCCTGGGTCAACCTTCTTATGACTGGTAGAGTCAGAACTGAAACCTAGATTTCCAATCCCAAGCTCGTTGTCTGTCCACCAGTCCGCACTGCCACCCATGACCATGGCCGTGCAGCAGAAGGCTGCAGGGAAAGCAGCGCCATCCCTTCCTGCCAAGTAGGACAGCGGGAAGAGAGGAAGGTAGGAAGGAAGGAAAGAAGGAAGGACGTGCTGATCTGAGAGGGGCTGAGTGCCCGCCGTGTGCCTCCTGGCTTGTCAGCCTCTT
Source organism: Balaenoptera borealis (assembly GCF_965194805.1). Classification (NCBI taxonomy): domain Eukaryota; kingdom Metazoa; phylum Chordata; class Mammalia; order Artiodactyla; family Balaenopteridae; genus Balaenoptera; species Balaenoptera borealis. The sequence goes on along the minus strand of NC_138860.1, from coordinate 39,886,190 downwards.
AGAGTCCCTCCTGCAGGAGGCTGGTGCTTGGTGACCACCTCCGACAGCCCATCACACGCCAAGAGACGGGGATTGCAACAAGTAGCAGTAAGGCTAAGCTGCTGGAGTATTTGAACACCAGGTCTCAATCTTTTAGTCTGTCCTTTAGAAAAGAAATCACTGGCTTGCAGATTTTATTTTTTTACTTGGAGGATACCACCAGTGATTTCTGCATTCTGTCACTCTGTTAGACTGAAGGTGCCGCAGCCACGGTATTGGTCAGCTTGTCTCCATCAAAGACCGCCCCCTTTTCCTGGACAGCTCCCTTTTGAATTGATGCTACCAGAGAGGAGACTAGATAAGGAGGATGGTTTCTGAAAACTAATCTTCCCTGCCATCCAAAACCTGTCAAGCTGCACGTGCAGAAGACATTAGGTCAGGAGCATAATTTTAATTTCTGAAATCATTATGACAGAGGCAGTCCATGGGACCAAAAGAGATCAGCATGGGTACGAATCCTTGGTTCCACAACTTAATAGTCAAGTGAACAAGGTACTTAATTCCTGAGCCCGTTTCTTCATTTGTAAAATGGGGATGACGCACGTTCACTGGCATAAATGAAAGTAAAGGGTCTTCCCTCTCAGAATGTTTCCGTCTGGTGCTCAGCCTGGAGCCATAGATGGCAGGTTGCTTGATGGTGATGCCATTCTCCCAGCACCTTTAGTCTGCATGTTTTGCTTAACAGTTCAGCCAGGGACATTGGCTGGGGTTTTAGAGGAGAAGGAGGAGTTGTGTTCAAAGGTGGTAATGGAATTAGGGTAGCACAATGCTTTGCATACAGAAGAGCTTGACAGTGGTTTGTTGGTGGAACCAGACGTCAAGACAGAAATCTTCTGGTGAGGATGCTGCAAAACGAGGGGCTGTCAGGGCCGACTCCATAAATCCTCACCTGAGAGTGACTTTGCAAACTTGAAAAATGTTTCCACTTTCACTTTTCCCCATTGTGGTCCTCTGTGCATGTGTGAGAGAGAATAATTTTAGTTCTTTTCAGCTAGAGGTCTGGCTCTGAATCATAGCTACATGGTGATAAAAACCCACTGTCACCGCAAGAAAGCTTGGCAAGGAGAGAGGTCTTGGTAGGAAGAGCAAAATCAGAGCAGGAGGCTGAGAAAGAAAATCAAATCTGTGAAAAACTGCCAGTGAGTTCTGTAGAGCTGCAGTGCCCTACTTGTAGCACTAACCCCGTGCAGCAGGGTGACCCTTGTTCCTCCTTAGGGATGGGAAGAAGGGCTGGGCTGGGCTGGAATGGGGGTGGCAAAGCTAGAGCAGGGGAGGGGGGGTCCCTCTTCCTGATCATAACTGCAGAACTGAGGGCCAGGCCCCCTTCTCCGAGCTCCCTGGGTTAGGGATGAGGGAAACAAAATGCACCCATTGGAGAAACAACAAAAACTCTAAAGGGTCCCTGCAAAGCAAGGCACAAATGCACAGCTTAACTGAGAACAGCAGGCTGACTGCAGCTCTGCAGAGACAGCACAAAGCAAGGGGAGCTCTCGGGCCACGGGACTACCTGTCAGGCCTGGCCTTGCCACAAAGCAAGCGGAAAGTCAGGGAAGAAGCAGAAGCCACAGGTTCTCCTCTGGCAGTCTTTTTGATTCCATCCCTCCTGGGAAACTCAGGTGTTTAATTACACTGGCTGAGCTCACAGGCAGACACTGGAGGCCTTGGCTGGAACCCAGCATCTTAACACGTAGACAGGAGGCAGATTTCTGAGCACACAGTGGAATGTGTGATCTGGGCCTTTGGTCTTTGCTTCTCTCCCTCCCTCCCTCCCTCCTTCCCTCCCTCCCTCACTTCCACAGATATTTATTAACCCCCTACTGTGTGCCAACCACTTAGAAATGGTGAAGACATATGGATAATCAGCCATCCTTTTTCTGTGATAATTAACCAGATCTCCAGTTATCTCGTGGGTACTTAAAGAATTTTGGAATTGAGAAGGACCTCAGGTGTCATCAAGGTCACCTACCGGTTAGATCCTTGAATCTCTTGCCTAAAGTTTGAATGCCCCCAGGATGGGGCCATTCCACTTCCAGATAAGCTCAAGGGTAAGAATTTCCCTCTTATATAAAGCTAAAATTCCCTCCCTGTGGATTTCACCCCTTGTTCTTGGCTCTTTACTCCTGGGACTTTGTGGGAGAAATCTAGCTTTTCTTTTACACAACAGTGCTTCAAACGTTGGAGAACTATTATGTCTGCCTTGAGGCTTCACCTCTTCAAGATGGATAAAACCAACTTCTTCTCTGTGGTTCTGAGAACTTTCTCCATCTAGATAATAATGATTTTTTGTGTCTCTCTTATGAGGACTAAACTCGGTTGTCTGCCTATAATGTGACTAGAGCAGAACTGAGTGGGACCATGGCTTTCCTCATGTGAAACCACATTTATAGATTGAAAGAGCATCAGAACTAGAAGGGGTCTTAGAGACCATCTGTTCTAACAGCGTCATCATGTAGCTGAAAAGGTGAGGCCCAGAGAGAGGAGGTGACTCAACTAGTTAGTGGCAGAGCGAGAAAAGGACTTAAGTCTCCAAAACTCCCAATCCTCCAAGGTTTGAGCACTTTCCATCACGCCTCACCGCATCTCAACATCTCTTTAGCCTGCTCTTATTTCAGATTTGTATTTTTGACTACTACATGATACTGTTAATTAAAATTCGCTGGCACCAGCTAGAAGTCCTAAGTTATTCCATAGGTTCTACTGTGAACTACGTTTCTACCATCTTCTGCTTTTCTAGTTGGCTTTTTGGGGCCAAGTCCATGATCTGACATTTATCCAAATGTGTCTCCCCATTTTCCTTGGCTGCACAAATCTGGGGATATAGTCATGGGACAACGTCACTGTAGTAGGAACAAAACAACGATTTCTTTTTCTATCCCTTTTCAGCAAGATCATTAGAACCTAGCGTATGGTTTAAGAGGTATGAATGATGTCTCATCACTCAGGAGTGACTGTAGATGCCTTCTGCTTCCACCTGGTACGTAGTATCCATTTTCCTTCCTTGGTCCCTCCTGTCACTTATGACATGGTTCCCCAGTTGCGACCTCCACCCTGCTGAGCTGTGGATCTTCTTCTCTGCCAAAGTGCTGATGTTATTCATTCCATGTCACCAGCAATGACATGCAGGAGCTCTGGACTTTGCTCCAGTGCGAGTGAAATGCCCTCCTCCCACCTGTGCTAAACTCTGGCACCAAGACAGAACAGGATCACATTATGTTGCCAGTAGTAGAACACTTTCATTTGTCTTGCTTTAAAAAATTTTTTTCTTTTAATTCTGGATTCTTTTCTTAAACCCTGACTTGGATGTTCTTAGTTTGGGATAGAAGACACCATGCATGCTGTCCTCTCTCTCTCTCCTGCTTTTTCACAGAATCTCACCTTATCCCAAGTTCCTAGACAAAGCTTGTGCTTGGCAAGCATCTCTATATGGAGAAACCACATTTCTACCATTCTTTGCTTTTACTATTGGCTTTTTGGACCCAACTCCGTGACTACCAGTAGGGTGAACCCTTCCCCACTGGGGTACAACTTCTTGACGCTATAGGAGGGCCTTTGTTCCCTGACTAATTGGAGGTCTTAACCCTGGAAAGCACCGTTAGTTCCCTGCACTGCTCTCATCTGAGCGGCTCCTGGAGCCTTGCATGTAAATTCCAGCCTTTATGCCCCCGTGTGCTTGGATGCAGCTTTGACCAAATTACAATTTTAGATTTGTTTTTGATTATTTGATTGTCAGATATATGATTTGCAAATATTTTCTTTCATTCTGTGGGTTGCCTTTGCATCTTCTTGTTGGTGTCCTTTGCACAAAGTTTTTAATTTTATGAAGTCCAGTTTTTCTGATTTTTTTCTTTTGCTGCTTGTGCTTTTGCCATGTTTAAGGATGGTGATCTTTAATCTACCCATTATTGGTAGATTATGGTTACTATGGTTATTACCTCCTTTGCCTCAAGTCATCCATGAATTTGATTTACATGTCATCAATTTGAGGGTGTTCTGAGCCATTTAATTATTCCTTCACGTTCTATTGTGTAATAGTAGTACATACTCTGGTAACACTTCCTCCTCCCACTACTTCTGAAACTTACAGGGAAGCTTCCTAAATCTATCAGAGAATCAGAGTGAATGTGCCAAAAGTGCTGAATTGATAGCAAGACGCAACTCATAAATTCACAACTTTATTATGGATAGGATACTTGGAAACACTGCTTTGTGAATTTCACCCACTGAATGTCTCTTTTTCCCATTGGTAAAAGGAGACCTGGGAAATGGTTATGAAAATATCTTAATTTTTCTGGGATACTGCTGAAAGCTGGAACCAAGATGGTCACTGGGTGGAATGACAATCAGCATTGCTCTCCAGGGGAGGCTCCTGAGTGTTACCTGAGTCTGGGAGGGGGCACGTGGTGTTGAACAGGGCTATCTGACCCAGCAGCATCTTGTCATTGGGTCCCCTGGCACCAGGTCTGCCACGATGCTCTGGCAGCCAAAGCTGGCGGCTGCTCGCCCCGCCCCGTATTCAATCACAGACCCCCCTCCTCACCGTCAGCTTGGCCCTGGAGACTTGGCTGTTTCTAATCCCCAGGCTTAGAAGCTGAGCACGGGGCCTGGGGCAGGGAGGGGACTAGCATGAGGTCACATGCTGCCCTTTCCACAGCTGGCCCAGCTGAAAATAGCACCTGGAAGGGACTTCCGTCTCCAGGAGTTCAGGCCTGACTGTGCCTCTCTCGCCCGCATTGCCCCTTTAGCCAGCTGCACCCCTGGGACCCTGAAACCAGCTGAGACAGAGAGAAATTGAGAGGAGTGTGCAGGTGAGGCTTGATTTGAGGGAAGTAAATGCTTACACTGGAGTTAGTGGATTTGATTCAGGGAGAATGAAAATAGGAATTCTAGTTCCCCACATTGATACACTGCTTTGCAGTAAACAGAGTGTATTGTATACATTATGCCACCTAATCCTCGTAGTAACACAGTTGAGAAAGTGAGGCTTGGAGTGGCTTACTGACTTTCTCCCATGACACAGCTACTGAGTGGAAGAACCAGATCTTACATCGAAGTGTTCCGAGGTGTCCCCTGGGCACCCCACAGCTGCCCCTTTGGGAACCCCACTGAGACCAAGGAGCGGCTGGGCCAGTTCCACCTTGTTCTTTTTTCACTGAGATGAAAGACGTGAGCCTCACAAAGAGCTCTCTTGCTCGAAACTCTCAGTGTGAACTGTTTATTATTAGCAATAATCTGAGTTCACTGGCCTCAGGGCCACATGTCAGGAACTGAAGGCTGATTGACCGTAGAGGAGGACCAGTGCTCTGCTTTGGGGAGGGGTCTGTGTTGGCTACTTGCACCGTGGTCAATATAAGGGAGGACAATTGACCACAAGCCTCCAGTGCTCTGTGTCTGGAAGCTCAGTACCGGGATGTCTTGCTTTTCTATGTTTGGATCAGTCAGGATAATGACATTGCTGACGATGATACTAAGAGCTGTTCAGCTTTACTGAACACTTACTGTAGACCAGGGTTTCTTAACTCCTAATGACTCATTTAAACCTCACAGTGCTATGAGATGGGACTATTATCATCATTCCCATTTTACAGATATGAAAATAGAGGCACAGAAAGGTGGTAAGTCGTTTGCCTCAAATCAGCTGGGAAGTGGAGGAGCTGGGATTCACAGACTCCAACTGCAGGTACTCAGACCTACCCTGTGCCAGATCCTGGCGGTACAGGCAGCTCTCAGGGTGTGGCTCTTTCTTCCCTCTGTGCTGACTCTTTGCCCCTGCTTCTGCCTCTCTAAGGGGCTGAAGGTGTGGGGAGTCATGAGGGAGGGCAAAGTGATGGAGGCCCTCTGATGAAAATAAGCAGTAGAGATGTTCTTCTCTTCTCCTTGCGTTCCCTTAGCTGCTCACTCTCCGTGTGGCTTTGGGAACTTCCCAAAGCCAAGGGTTATCTTCTGAGCTTCAGTTTCCTCATCTGCAAAATGGAGATGATAATGTCTACTTGGCAGGGTGGTTGTGAGGTGTAGATGTAATGTCTGCGAAATCCCTGAGAGGGGGCTTGACACAGAGTCAGTACCAAATAAAGAGGGCTGGAGTTATTAATCACTGTTATTATTCCTCTTCCTCCTCCTCTCTGTCCCCAACCCAGGTAGAGATGTGGGTATTGCCTAGTGAGCAAAAAGTTGTCTGACCCCAGGTCACTTTCAAAAAGGGTACAGAGGCCCATGAACTGAGAGAAGGTGTCCTGTCCCCATGCACCCTGGCTCCAGAGCCTTCTCCTCTTGTGAAATGGCAGGCATTATTCACTTATTCATACCATTGGCCTTTGAGATAAATAACAGTGCCCCAAAGAGAATTTCTCCATATTTTCCACTGAGTTTATCAACCCTCCCTCCCCAGCTATGAGTCCGGTAAAGATGGAGCCCTTGCATGGTGGGGATGGGGAGAGGGGAGGCCTGGGGAGAGAGGGTCGTGGGACCAGCGGGGACAGAGCCTGAGAAGGATGCTGTCTTGCACTGCGTGGGGGCTTCTGCGAGGTCCCTACTTTGCGGGGCTTATGACTCAGCTGCTGCTTTCCCCCTTTAATCAGGCTTCTTGCAAAGCAGTTATCTCATTATTTAAATAACCTCCAGTTGAATGTTCTCACGTTCATAACTTAATGACCTTAATTATGCATATGAGTGAGAAAAGTACTTGACATGGCTTTGCCGTTGCCTGCTACATTCCCAGGTTCCTTAGAGGCCGCGAGTTGGGCTTATAGGTGCATGTTTCCAGGTACGTAAAGCGATCACAGAACAAGAAACCTACTGGAGGGATCCAGGCCTTTCCATGCTGACAGCAGCTCACTATCCTCAGGCTGGGCATCTTGGCTGGCTGTCTCCCTCTTAGGGGTGGAGATGAGGAGAGACAAACGTTGGTGATGGGCCCACTTCAATGTCTGCCCCCAAGGAGCAGTTCTCCTTTTCCGTGCCTCTATGATTTACCACCTGGAGACAGGAAAGTAAGCCCCATCTCCCCCTTCATGAGAGAGGCAGATACTTGGGGTAAATTTGAGATTTACTCTGTAATTTAGTTCAGAACTTTCCAGAGAGAACTTCAGTGGGAAAAACCTCAAGGGTTGACTTGCGTATGTTACTCTAAACAGGAGGTACACAGGGCCTTAATCTCTTGGTTATGGCATTCCATTTTTTTCTAAACTACTATTGAATGCCTACTGTGTGCAGACACAAATACCTCGGTATTTCCAGGTAACCACATAGACCTTTCTTTACTCTCAGCCTGCATATCAATGACAATTTTTGCTATTTGCTGCTGTAATGACATATATACTGCAGCTACCGTCTGTGCTTAGAGTGGGTGGTGGGAATATTGCTGAGCTATTCAAGGAAAGACAAATCCTTTTGCCTAATTGTGCTCTGGAGGCTTGACATCGTCCTGGGGCGCTATCAGCCCTTCCTGAATCTTCCCAGAGATTTTACTGCCTGTGATTGACAAGGATATTTTATTCATTTGATTGCTCAATCAAAAGATTGAGCAGCTAGAGGCTGAGAATAAATAAAACAATACATAAAGTTGCAAAGAGATGACAGTAGAAGGGGAACAATTTAAATGCAGGCGAGAAGTCCTATGATTAGAGTTCTAAGGGAAGACAGGGGTAGAGATTACCTAAACCAGTTTTAGGGCCGAAGGAACAATGGATGTTTACTGTGGCCTGAAGGCCAACTAGACTCAGCTGGGTGAAAAAAAAAAAAAGAGAGATGGGAGGGCGTGGAGGCCATCCAAAGAAGAGAGAGCATTTGAAGAGAATGAAATGAGTTCACATAGCTGAAATGTAGTGGGAAGGAGAGCAGCTAGCAAGCATCAAGGCTCCAGCAGAAAGTAGGGGTTAATTTTAAAGGGCCTTAAGTGCTAAAGAGCTTGCACTTTAGACTGAGGGCAGGAGGGACTATCCAAAGATGTTCACCGGGGAATTTTACCACCAGAGAATGGATTGGAGGGCAACAAGACCAGAGGCAGAAATGACAGGATGTTTTTGTATTATTTCAGTGGAGAAATGTGGGTGATGTGAGCTAAGGCAGTGGTAATGTGGAAGGAGGGAGATGGAGGGATTCCAAAACTATTAAGGAGCTGGGCAGTCCTTGGCCATGTCCCTGCCTGGGTCTTGGGGACAGAGCGTGCCTCTGCACTGCTACTTGCTGTGGGCTTCCTTCCCAGCCAGGCAGGTAGATGCAACATTTTCACAATGCCCAAAAGCCACTTGCAGCCATATGGAGGGTCTGTGGGCGGCCGGGCAGCGACAGCGCGGAACAGCCGGCTGGCTGGCAGCGATGATGGCTGAGCACGGCTCCTGAAGCCAAAACTTCCCTCTTGGCATCCCTCCCCCCACCGCCACCGTGTGCAAAGGCCCGGGGGTCACCCGGGGGCGGAGAGACACCGTGGTCAACAGCACAGCAGCATCTTTATTTGTTCTTTTTCCGGCAGTGCCCTTTGCTTGAGCTCCTCTGGGGCAAAACTGAAGAAATGCTCTGTCTTTACGGGATTATTTTACTAAAGGAACAATCGGTCCAATCCTAAGACTCACTCCCCAGCCCCTCACCACGTGTGGATCTTGCCCCGCCTGGTGAGGCCCAAACTGGTTCCTGTGCTCGTGGTTGATGTTTCCAAAGGGTCTGTTCGTCACAGTCTCCCCGGGGCCCCCCACCCCTCTGGGCCACCCACGTGTGCACCTTGGAAGGTGCCCAGAACCCTTGGGGAGGCCAGCCCTCAGCACTGGCTGAGAGGTGGCAGTGGTTGGAAAAGGGAAGGCTCACCTCTGTCCTCCAGATGCCTGAGGTTGGGAGGTCTAAGTGCTTAGATCTACGCTCTTCTGAAATCACTACCCATTTGCTTTTCTTATTTGGGGCCCTAGGACTTTGCTGCAAGGTCGCAGGTCCTGGGGTCCAGGCTTATCCACACTTGTATTCCTCACCCACCGTGGCCCCCTCCTCCTCTGTGGGAACAACCACACGCATAACCTGTTGTGTCCCCAGGTGTTGCATTCCTTCCTTCTGGCTTTTTGCCTTTCTTTCTCACTGCTCTCTCGCATTCTCCTCTTCCTAAGCGAGTCTGGGCCTTCGGTGTTTCCCCGGCAGCTTCTCTGGGTTGTGAAGGAGAGATTCTCGCTCCCTCCTCAGCCAGGTTTTGGGCCTGTGCTTTGCTCAGAGCTGAAGGCGGTGCCGGGGTAGTTGGCTGCGAGCTCAAAGGCCCTCGGGGGTCATAGCCTCTCACCTGGGGCCTGTCCCAGCGGCATCCAGATCCCAGCCTCTGAAACCAGGCAGGGCCCTGACCCTTTGTTAGTTGTGGAAGAAACTGCTTTGGGGAAGAAGACCCCCTCCTTCCTGATCTCCTACTTCCAACGCAGGGCTGGCTTCTGCCCATGTGGATAGAAGCACGGGGGAAGCAGTCTTTCTAAAACTCCTCATCTGCCCCTCCCACCCTACCCCACGCCAGCCCTGATTACCCAAACTGGCTTCCTTGAAGTTACTAGGAATAGAAGGGATTGTCTCTTCTAGGGTGAAGAGAAGGCGCGATGGAGTGGGGCCTGTGTGTCGCTACGCCTGTTAAGCTCAGCAGCTGTCGTGACAGGCTTTGCAGCACTTCAAGGCCCAGGAACCCACAGTGAGACGGGCCAGTTAGAGCTGTTACTCTAGCTTCGGCTGTGTCCACGCTGCAGCAGGCGCCCTCTGGCCTGACCGTGAACTCCTAGACGGTGGAAACAGCAGCTCCGGAAGGCCTGGTGTGGCTCCCTGACCCTCCGGCTGCAAACAATCTACTCTCTGCCTTCCTCTGTGTTTCTTCTTTGCAGGACCTCGTTGGTGTTTGTCTTGGAGTTGGTTCTACCCCAATGCATAGGAAGTCACATGGCTCCCTTCTCTCCGTGGATCGGGCTGCGGGGAGAAGACCCTGGCCCCGGGGACTTTGTTGCCTTCTCTGTGTGTACACCGAGCCATTGGTGCCATCAGTAAGGGTGATACAGGAACCTTGCGTAATCGCCCGGTGATGTGCTCCTCTGAACTATAGTTGTATTGTAGTATCATTTTGTCTTTACCTGGCAACATTGTTTCCAAGCCTCTAAGCATCACTCAGGTTTTAAAACCCACACGGAGAGCTGTCTGTGTGGATGGTACTTTCCTTTATTCTTCACTGATCACATGAATGTGTGGAGTTCTGAGTTCCAGGGCTGGGCCAGGCTGTGGGGATCCCAGTGATGAATCACTCTGAGGCCACCCTCAAGGAGCTTATCAGCTGGTGGTTATTATTGAGAGTTATTTAACTCTCAGTCAAAGTGGGTGTGATAAATGCTGTAAAAAGGTCTCTGGAGAAAGGGCTACAAGAGTTTGGAGAATGAGAAATGACTTTCCGGAAGAAATAGCTCTTGTGGCTACGAGAGCAGGCCTGTGAGGACACCGCGTTAATGGCAGGGAGCTTCTCAGAGGTTTGGCATTATCGTTACCGGGGAAGCAGGGATTTAGTCGTGCACCATGCCGCGTTGGATGTGGGTGCTGAAGAAGGCTCTGTATAATTTGGGTGTGGGGACCTCTATCCATCTGGATGTACCCTGGGTCTTAAGCAGCCAGAAGGGCTACAGTCAGGGGTCCTGCCTGCTTGGGAAGACCTCGTTTAGCGGGCTTAGAAGACATTTAAACAAAACAACCAGCAAATATGGGTAGCTCACAGCCAAGGAATGCCAGTTTGTAGGACAAGTGGGTCCAGGAGGCCTGGGCTGCAGTGATACAATGTGTGAAGCTGGGTAGAAGAGGCAGGGAAAGGCCTCTTATTTTCTCATTTTGAGAAGAAGAAGTGACATTCAGAGGTCAGGGATTCCAAGTCATAGGAGATGGGGTCCTGGCCCCAAGTAGCTCATCATCCAAGTGACTGTTATCCCCTCACATAAGACACACTCATGGGGCAACAGGCACTGTATGAAACTGTTCTTCACCATCTCGGGGTCAGCAGGGTTGACCCGAACCTGCAAAGCCACTCTTCCTCCTGATTTTCTTAATTCTCTTAATAGCACCACCATACCCCCAGATACCAAGCCCCTACCTCAGTCCCTGGCCTTCCCCCTCCCTTCCTGTGTCACTCCTCCCTGGAAAGCCTGTAGAGTCACCTCCACAAGAACTCAGCGTCCACCCACTCTGCTGGCTCTCGTTACCACACCCCAATCCTGACCCCATCGTGGAAATACTGCAAGAGCCTCCTGATTTGATCCCCACTTCTTGCTTTCCCCTCTTCCACCCATCCTGCACGTGGTCACCCAGCTCAACCACCCTCTGCCATGTGGAGGTTGAACCAGAGGATGCGGGTGGAATGAGGCAGAGTCCTGAAAGGAGGGTAGTGTAGTTGTCTGGGTGAGAGCCTGGTGGGCTCTGACGATGGCAGTGGAGACGGAGGGAAGTGAGAAGGGCCTGGATAGATTTTCAAGGTGGAATGAATAGGACCGGGTGATGGATTGTCTGAGAAAGGGTTGGGGCTCGGGTTTTGAGACTAGTGGTTGGCTGGTTTGATGGAGGTAGGCTGGGTGTGGAAGTCGGGGTGGGAGCCCTGCTAAGAGGTAGATCGTGAGTTTGGGTTAAATATGTTGAGTTTGAGCTCTCCAAGAGATGTGAGTAGAGAATTGACTTACGGGGCTGAGGCTAAGGAGAGAGGTTTGGCCCAGAAATAGAGATCTGGGAGCCGCTGGCACATAGGTTCCCAGTTAGATCAGGCCATTAATAGCATACGTACTGTTATATGCAACTTCCCTACTAAAAGCCTTGAAGGCAGTGTGCATGTTTTATTTTTGCTCAGGTAGCGTGAGCTGTGCATGACTGTAACGGGGTATGAAGCTGGCCTCTTTCTATCTGTCTAGGTTGAGGAGGAGGGTGGGAATAATGGAGAACAAAGAACCATCTGCAGTTAAAAAAAAAAAAAAAAAGAGCCCATCAGTGAGGGAATTCTGCTGTTCCTTTAATCAACGGCTATGACAATGACCATGGCCCTTCTATTAGCCCCATGGAGAGGTGACTTGTGTGAGCCATCCACACCATCTCCTCTCTCCATCGTGACCTTGGCCCAGTGTTTGCACACCACAGCGAGGAGTGTGGCTAATTGCATCAACCCACCTTGGTACCACCCACCGGCCTGGTTATGGTTCCTGCTTCCTCCCAGAGTCCTATTACAGAAACCCTCTATGCAGAGCAAACATGCCCAAGTGCTTCACACCTCCCACGGCCTTCCCTAGCCCACCAGGCCTCACAAAACATATTTGTCCTTTCAAACGAAACGGTAATCTTGGCTTCTCTAGAGTTAGTCCAGAGATGGCTCTGGCTGAAAAATAAAGAAACAAAGGAATTTTAAAGTGCGTTTCTGCTCAGACTAACTGTCTAAACAACCCCAGCTAGGATCTGACAGGAGCCCAGGGAGGGCTTGTGCTACATGAGCTCTTGTCCTCCCATCATTGGTACATCAATGGGGACTGTTCTGAGCAAACTTGATTCCCATCCAGACGTTGCTGTATTTTTGAACTGCTTTATATTTGTGTAATTATCTGTTTAAGGTCTGTCCTCCCCTCTGTAAGCTCCTTAAAGGGAAGGAAAAAAGTCTGTCTTGTTTACTGCTGAATTCCCTGGGCACAGGGCAGTGCCTGGCGGGCAACAGGCGCTTAGGGTTAAAGAATTATATTTATTTACTACTCTTTTATCCTGAAGTTTCCTCCTTCATGGTGGATCTTATCTATTTCTACTATTATCGGTTTGTTTTTTTTAAAAAATTGAACTTTAACATGTATGACTTTGCAGTATTGATTTTTTTAAGAGCAGGATAGTGGTTAACAGCCTGGGCCTTAGCATTTGGCAGACTTAGGCTTGAATCCTGTTCCGCTCACCTAATACCTGTGTGACCGTGGGCAAGCTCCTCAACCTCTCTGTACCTCATTTTCCTCATCTGCAAAATGGGGACAAGTTTCTTACCTTAAAGTCTTGTTGCAAAGATCAATGAGATTACAAGTATAAACTGCCTAGTAGAGGACCTTGCCCACCAGTTAGTGGTATGTTACAAATCTGTTCTCTATGTCTATGGGTCTGTTTCTGTTTCGTAGATAAGTTCATTTGTGTCATATTTTAGATTCTACATATAAGTGGTATGGTATTTGCCTTTCTCTTTCTGACTTACTTCACTTAGCATGATAATCTCTAGGTCTGTCCATGTTGCTGCAAATGGCATTATTTCATTCTTTTTTTTACAGCTGAGTAGTATTCCATTGTATATAGGTACCACGTCTTCTTTATTCATCTGTTGATGGACATTTAGGTTGTTTCCATGTCTTGGCTATTGTAAATAGTGCTGCAATGAACATTTATTTATTTATTTTATTGGATTATAGTTGCTTTACACTGCTGTGTCAGTTTCTGCTGTACAGCAAAGTGAATCAGCCATACATATACATATATCCCCTCTTTTTTGGATTTCCTTCCCATTTAGGTCACCACAGAGCACCAGGTAGAGTTCCCTGTGCTATACAGTAGGTTCTCATTAGTAATCTACTTTATACATAGTAGTGTATATATGTCAATCCCCATCTCCCAATTCATCCCACCCCCCTTCCCCCTTGGTATCCATACGTTTGTTCTTTATGTCTGTGTCCCTATTTCCCCTTTGCAAATAGAATCATCTATACCATTTTTCTAGATTCAACATATATGCGTTAATATCCGATATTTGTTTTTCTCTTTCTGACTTACTTCACTCTGTATGACACTCTCTAGGTCCATCCACATCTCTGTAAATGACACAGTTTTGTTCCTTTGTATGGCTGAGTGATATTCCATTGTATATTGTACCACATCTTCTTTATCCATTTCTCCGTTGATAGACATTTAGGTTGCTTCCATGTCCTGGCTATTGTAAATAGTGCTGCAGTGAATATAGGGGTGCATGTATCTTTTTGAATTACAGTTTTATCCGGATAAATGCCCAGGAGTGGGATTGCTGGATCATATGGCAACTCTATTTTTAGTTTTTTGAGGAACCTTCATACTGTTTTCCATAGTGGCTGCAACAATTTACATTCCCACCAAGAGTGTAGGAGGGTTCCCTTTTCTCCACACCCTCTCCAGCATTTGTTATTTGTAGATTTTTAAATGATGGCTATTTTGCCTGGTCACATTTTGAGAATGGCTGTTCTATGTATTGGGTTCCCAAAATTAGGATCATAGTCAGATATTTGGGGCTAATCTGGGCAAGGAAATCAATGAGATTGATTGAAAACCCTGTAAGGTGCTGCACACATCCCGAAGTCTGAGCATCTTCAACTCCATCTTTCTTCCTCCTCTTGCATCCAGTCAGGTAGACAGCTCTCTGCAGAGACTTTTGGCACCTTTATCTTCTCCATACTTTCTGCCTCCACCCGAATCCAGGTTCTAATTACCTACCAACTGAATGTCCCCTCCAGGAGTCTCTCTGGGGTATGACACTGTGATGTAGGAGAAAGAGTGTGAATTCTGGAGTCATCTAGAACCGGCTACGCATTTCATTTTTCATGAGGCCTTGGTTGCCCCAACTGTACAAGGGGGTAGCCAGGACTCTCCTCAGGGGTCTTATAGTTCTAATGAGATCAAAGTCACACACCTGGCACATGGCCTGTTTCACAATGGGTACTGTACCCACTGAGTCCTGCCAGCTCACTTCTGGGCATCACCAAATCCTCCTCCTCTGAACCCCCATGGTACCTAAAGTCAATTCTATTTGCATCTACTGCTCACCTGCAGGCTGTGTTGTTTCTTAACAAGTTTCTCAAGATGGTAAGATGGGAGGCAAAACCATGCCTCTTAATGCTTCTGTACCTTCCATGGGGCTGAGGTTTATAAATATGTATTGTTTTGTATAAAAGAAGTAGAGAGTGCATTTTCTGCCCTTGCCAGATGCACAGTTCAGTGGATGACACACTGCATTTGTGCAAAGAAATATTGTCCTCCTTAGAAAGTGGTATTATTAACAAGTGACAATCAGCAGGCACGTCAGATCCATGGACAAGAGATGGCTCCTACAAACATATCTGTTTAACAGAGGAGATTTCCAAGCCTTTGTCAATGGTGGACATATTTTGAGTATTTTCCAAAAAATAACACAATCTGCAGGGAGGAAATAAAGGGTAGTGGCTTAGAGTTCTTTAGAAAGATGTTAGACTCATCCAGGTGTTACTGGAAGAGCCATCTGAGAGGTGGGCCTGACCAGTCACTAAGCAGCCACTTCCACCAGCCCCATCATCATGCCAGGTCCTGAGGAAACCCTCTCTTCTTAGAGCCTGCAGACTGGAGCAGGCTCTAAGAAGAGAGAGCTCTTCTGGTTTTGGAGCAGTGGCTCTCCCTCTCTGTTTTCTGCCTCTTGGCTCCCTCTGTGACCTGACCCCCTGAAAGTCCTCAGAATGGCAGGAAACAAAAGCCCAGGAAAAGGTATTTAAAGGCAGGATTTGCTTTTTGCTCTCCTAAGTACACCGCCCCTCCCCCCTCATACCTGCCAAGGCAGGTGTGCACGCAAGGCCTGTACCTACTTGGAGCAAGGAAGAGAAAACCATAGCCAGAGCAATGTAAAATCCAAATGAATATCTCAGTAAATGCTCTTGTCTCATTAGAAGATCATAGAAGGGCTCTTGTCTGATTTCCTACTCCACTGGAGCCTGCAGGAGCCCCAGATGGAGGACTAGGGTGTCATCATCACATGTCTGGAAGAGAACAATTGATCTCCTTGGCTCCCCGTGCAGGGCACCACAGAGTGTTTGAGATGGCAGGCAGTCCCTAAAGCGGATCCCTAATCTCTAATGTCCTGATGAGATTATAACCAACCCAGATAGAATGGGTAATTATTTGTCTTAGGTTTCAAGATTTTTAAGCCAGACCTTCGACAGTCTCCTTGCCTGCCCAGTTTTGTGTTCAGTTCATGTAGCTTCATCTGCTCCCAGATAAGAGGATTTCCACTTCTCTTTTCTGCTGAAGGAAGCAGGACTGGCTGACCTCTTTCTCTTATTGGCCCTTAGCTGGCTTAAGGACCAACCCCTGTCTGTGCTCTCCATCACTGTGGTCACGTTGCCTTTGAGTCATCTAGGTGTTAGTCACCATGGTGCTGGCTTAGCCAGAGCTCATTTCTGATCCGATTGTGATTGTACAAACCCCAGGGCCATGGAATGCTCCTTCGTGAAGAAGATGATTGCATTGAAACATGTGGACTGGTTACGGGCAAGGGTTTGTTTGCCAAAACCAAATAAGCTTGTTTAAAAATGTTGCGGGGACATGGTCTGAGGGAGGATCCTATTCTATTGCTTAGAAAAATAGGATCTTCTTTGCTAGAAGGACCCAGAAAAAGATGGGATTTTGTTATTGTACCATTATGCAAAACCATGGAGTTGTTATCCCCTCCATGGAGTAATAGGAGTAGGAAAGCAAAGTCTGCCTTCTTCCTTTTTCTTATTTTCCCTTCTTTTCCTCTTTTGTCCCTGTTCTTTCCTCCTCCCTATTTCCCTGCTTCGTCATCCCCTTCTGTTCTTCCTTCTTATCTTCTTTCTTTGTGTATCAGATCAGCATGAGTTCTCCTAGAGAAAACTGAACTTGACCCTGGGTTGGCAGATGCAGGAATCTGGACTGTCTCCATATCAGGTTGCTAGGCAGGTTCAACTGAGCTTTCTGGAAGAGGCCTTCATTTTTAATCATAGATCTTTGGTTCATATGTAGAATAAACTACATTCTTCAGAGACTTAGCTGAGGTTCTAGGACCTAGGACCCTATTCTTTCCTTATTCTATCTGCTTGCTCGCCAAATTCTGCTCCTCAGCCAGTCTGTCCAAGGTGGAGACAGGAAAAATGAAAGAAGAAAAATCTCCAGTCTTTATGGGGGCAGTCTTTGAACTTAAGTTTATCACAGCTTTACCCCTGAACTGCTTAGGAGTTTGAAGGCAACCGCCCACAGCTTGGTTACTGGTTAGGTTTTCTCTAGGGTTTCTGTTTTTGATGGCAGGGATTTGTCAGGTAACATTTCAGAAAGATCCTGTATATTGATGACACCAACTTCATCAGTTACCTCTGATCTGGGGTAGTTGAGACTAAGATCTTAGAATTAAGGACTGGGAAAACTAGTTCTAGACTTTGTCATTTAATCACTTTGGATTGTGGTTCCTGTATGTAAAATGAGGGAGCATGGCCCTGTCTTAACTAAGGTCCAGGGATGGGAAGGATTTACGGAGATTGTTGGTATAAAAGCTTCTTGTCGTAGCTCACGTTAAGTTTCTTCTCACACACCCTAACTCATGATAAGCAGTACCAGTAACAGTTGTTGACAACCTACATTACCCAGGATCTCTGGTGGCTGTCTGCAGTATTTACAGCCACCAGAGATCCTGGGTAATATAGGTTGTCATTAGGATTGCTTGTCTGATGATCTGTCTATTTTAATCTCAGTTGCACAATGAGGTTTAGGGGGTGTATGTGCCCATGAGTGAGCCTGCATGTGATTTAGCTCTCTTGGAGAAATGAAGGCAAAGAGATGGTCCTGCTAAGTTGGAACAATGTGAGAACCAAGGAGGAATATGAAGCCAGGAAATGAGGAGCCCCTGCCTTCTTCCTTTTCAACAACCTCCTCCAAAGAGCCTTTTTCTTTGGTTTGGGCCATATCTCTTCTCTGATAACTATCTCTACCCTGTCTTCTGCTCTCAACTTTTATCCCTGCCCTACATTTGCTGGTCCTGATGTCTTTGACTCCAGATCTCTGTTGATAATAGGTGTGTGGGGAGATAATTATGAGCCAGAGGGGCCTTCTATTGCATCCTGCAAGCAGATGAGATATGGTACCTCATCTCTCATCTTCCTTCCCCACCTAACCAACATATCAGCTTCTGATGCCTTGTTAGGGATGTATTAGAGGACTTCCTGTTTCATAAAGGGATAAAACAGAGGACCTATGTAGTCTCTTTCAACCCTGAGATGCTATTAGTGTCCTATGGATCACCCATGCCATTCCCCATTGTGTTCGAAGCAATGGCAAAAGTCAGCATACCTCTGTGATACTGCATTAACCTTTGTCAATTACTGTGCCAGGCATGTGTTAAGATATGAAGATGAATAAAGCACAGACCCTATCTTTAAGGAGCTCAGCGTCCAGTGGAATGATAGACACATAAACTGAGTGTTAATATACAGTGTGATTGATTAGGTCAAGATTGAGTAAGAAGGTTGGATTTACCCTCTTTCCTGAAAAAAATAAAACAAAACAAAAGACCAGACAAAACAGATGAAACAATGCTTTTATAAATTTATTTTATTTATTTATTTTTGGCTGCGTTAGGTCTTCATTGCCGCGCGCAGGCTTTCTCTAGTTGCGGCGAGCAGGGGCCACTCTTTGTTGTGGTGCGCGGGCTTCTCATTGCAGTGGCCTCTCTTGTTGCAGAGCACAGGCTCCGGGCACACAGGCTTCAGTAGTTGTGGCACACGGGCCCAGCAGTTGCAGCTCGCGTGCTCTAGAGTGCAGGCTCAGTAGTTGTGGCTCACGGGCTTAGTTGCTCCGCAGCATGTGGGATCTTCCCGGACCAGGGCTCGAACCCATATCCCTTGCATTGGCAGGCGGACTCCTAACCACTGTGCCACAAGAGAAGCCCTGAAACAGTACTTTTAAAGATACTGGGCATCAAGCAATGCAGGATGGTGATCCTTGAGACACAGGAAGTAAATGAGGTTAACCATGTGATTCCCCAAGCTTACTGCCTTCGGAGAATTTCCAGGCCATGGGTGCAGGAAGGGGAAACCCAGGTAGAGGCAGAGCCTGAGGAGATGGAGCTGAGAGTCTGGGGCAGACCAAGGTAGCGAGATTTCACAAAATAGAGTGTCAAACAGAAGATGGCTGCACAGAGGAGAACTCTGGAGATATGCCGAGTGTCTCCCTCGAGTCTTCAGGAGACCACTAATTAGTTCATGTCAAGGAAGAAACTACCCAAGACTGGGAAAAGGACTAGCCAAAAGTATAAAATAGTGCTTAGTGCTCACACAGGGCTGAGAAGAGTGACTATTCCCACCAGCCAGCCTGAATTCGTAGGCATTGGGTCGAGTTTTCAGGGGATTCTTTCCTCGGTAGTGGGGAATAATTAGCTTTAGACTAAAGATTGCCTTTGTCCAACCTAGCAAATCTCAAAGGCAAGACCTGCAAGGATCAAACTGTTTCCAAGTGACTAAACTGTGTCCCAGAACAAGTCTCAAGAATATATTATAGGAATACAGAAATACCAGCACCCAGAAAGCTCAAATTCACAAAGTCTGGCATTCAGTAAAAAATTACCAGTTAGACAAAGAAGGAAGAAAATACAATGCATGATGAGAAGAAAAATCAGTTAATCAAAACTGACTCAGAACTGATGCAGATGTTAGCATTGGTAGACAAAGACACTAAATTAGTAATTCTAACTGTATTCCTTAAGTTACAAAAGTTGAGACATGGAAGATTTTTTTTTTTTTGGATCCAGATCAGGCTTCTAGAGTTGAAAAGTACAATGTCTGAGGTTAAAAAAAAATACTCTGGATGGGATTAATGGCAGAAGTAGACACTAGACACTGCAGAAGAAAAGATTAATAAACTTTAAGACATAGCAATAAAAGCTATCCACAATGAAACTCAGAGAGAAAAGAACTTAAAAAAATGAACAGAGCATCAGTGAGCTATGGCAGAACTTCAAGGGGCTAATATACACATAATTGGAGTCCTTGAAAAGGATGAGAGGACAAAAGCAATATTTGAAGAAATAATGGCTGAAAAATTTCCAAACTTGGTGAAAACTATGAATTCACAGATCCAAGAACCCAGTAAATCCCATGCACCAGAAATATGGGGGGAAACAACCTACACCAAGGCACAGCATAATCAAATTGTTCAAGATTAGTGATAAAAAGAAACTCTTAAGAGGAACCAGAGAGAAAAACGTGTTGTATACTAAGGAACAAAGATATCAGATTTCTCACTGGAAACAATGCAAGTAGAAGATAATGGAGCACCATCTTTAAAGTAGTGAAAGGAAAGGAGGAGGAAAGGAAGGAGGGAAGCCCTTCCAGCCTAGAATTCTATATCCAGCAAAAATATCTTTCAAAAATAATGGTGAAATGAAGACATTTAAGACATACAAAATCTGAAAAAATTTATTACCAATAGACAAGCACTATAAAAAAATGTAAACAGAAGTCCTTCAGACTAAAAAGAAAATGGTACCGGATGGAAATACGGGTCCATATAAAAATGAAGAGCACCAGAAATGATTGCCTCTCTGCCTGAATAGGTATCTCCTCAAGCAGAAAGTGGAGAAAGGCTGTACCTGGCAGAGGGTACTGCATTTGCAAAAACAATGAGCCTGGTTTGCAGTTGAGTTCCAGGCATCAGGGAATGATAAGTATGACTGCGGGAAGGGGACAGGAGCTAATGGTGAGAGTTTATTCTTGACTTCAGTCTTGGTTTGTGCTCAGTAATGCCGCCTGAAGGCAAATAGGAAATGGTGTTGGCTTCAGATACTCAATTAAACTGAGAAATTGCCCTTCAGAGGTTTGAGTAACTGTCTGGGGCCAAGTAGGGGAACTTTCGTCCTGAGCTTGTCTTGGAAGAGTGAAGTACACTCACAGTAGGCCAGTGACAGACCTCTTCCGCTCTGCCTGGGGTCTCCTCTAGAAGGGATGAAAGACACTCATCCGAAGATGTCATTCAGCCTCATCTCAGGAATTGTGGTACAAACTGGCATGAACACCTGGCAGAGAGCAGGACAGTTTGTGAACAGACACCTGCAGCTCTGCCCAGCACAGCCTTGCTCGGGAAGTGACTACCTCCCTGATGCAAACATGGCTCCAGGCCAGGCCTGAGGAGTGAGGGGAGGGATGGAGGGTGGCGAGCAGGCTTCCTGGCTGCTGCTACTCTTCCCCCACCAACAGTGGGAGTGACCCTGAGGTTAAGGAGAGATCAGTCCGGGGTCTGAATGTGGGCCTGGACTTGAGGACCCACCTCCATGACTTACAAGTTGTGTGCCCTTGGGCAAAGACACTTAATCTCCCTGAACTTTAGGTTCTTCATCTATGTAATAGAGCTGGGAAGAACTTTTCTACCTACCTCAGGATTCTTGAGGCTCATAAGGTGATAGGTGCAAGAGTGCTTTGTGAACCCTCAGGTGCTCTACAGGTACTGATGTTCTTGGGGGGAAGGGGAGCCCTCTCAAGTA
Source organism: Balaenoptera borealis (assembly GCF_965194805.1). Lineage (NCBI taxonomy): Eukaryota > Metazoa > Chordata > Mammalia > Artiodactyla > Balaenopteridae > Balaenoptera > Balaenoptera borealis. The sequence continues at coordinate 39,864,922 of NC_138860.1, read as the reverse complement.
GCTCTTGAGAAGGAGGCTGCCTTTGCTGTAGATACCATGTTGTTGGACTTGATACTGTTGAAGCTGAAGATGGCCAGGCATGGTCCTTGCCTGGCATTAAAGTGAGGCTTGTTGAAGACTCTGTCCTTTTCAAAGAGTAATGGCCCTTTAAAGGGTAATGGCCTTGGCTCTATGCATGCACGTGCTTGTGGGTGCAACAATTTCTCTGTCTTCTCTTTGCTGCTCCCCACTTTCTTTTTCTGTCCGTAACTCTCCCTAGATCTGACGTAGGCATCCAAGGGCACGGCTTAGAGCTGTTAGTGGCTGCAGAACTGACAGAGGCTGATAGATCATTGTCCAGAGCCTGGGCTGGGATGAAGAGTTTTGCATCAGACCAGATCTAACTCAGGCCCTTGGTCTAACCATCTATATTTAATCCTTTGATGAAGTAGTCATTCATCAGTGCAATGAATATCGCTTGAATCTCTTTATTTCAGACTCTGTACTAGGTTTTGTTTCCTTTTCCTGAATAGTCCAAATTCAATCAAACTTGCTTGGAACTGATGAAACTGGGCTGGCCAAGACAGAATATCATAAGCCTATGAATTTGTATAGCTCTTTCTTTATACCCTACAACGCTGTTCTCATGGCTGCCTTGAATACTTTCAATGACACTATGAGGTATGCAATGTAATTTTTGTGCACTCGAAGACAGCCTGGCTGGAATGAAAATAGATTAAGCAGCTTGCTCAAGGTTGCACAGCTAGTAAGTGATGGGCTCAGGATTCAATCCTAGCTTCTGATTCTAGAATCCCAGTGTCATTCATAACAGGACACAGTGTGCCTCATCCGTGAGGAAGGCCTACAACTGCTAGGAGGTGTGCTTTGTGTTGTTCTAGGGCCAAGAGAGGGTTTGTAGAGAAACTCCTTCATCCCCAGATCTGGTCTGGTCTCTGGTGATCAAGCACCAAAATGCAGGAGACAGGCTGACTTGGTTAGGCTCCCATGTATCAGCCAGGAAAGAAGAGCTTTTCTCTATTGGAAGCAAATCCCTGATGGCATCCTTTGTCTTCATTAGCACACATTCACTGCTCTAAGGCACTGAGCTTACCACCTATGACTGAATTCGTTTACATTCATTTCTCTGAAAATGCCTAGACTCCAATTGAAAGTTTTGCTAAATGCTCCCTCCCCACCGCAACTTCATACCTAGCACTTGTTTCTGGTCTATTGGATTTGTAATTTAGGGAGAAGATTAGGTGACTTTATTTTTTAGGGCAGGATTTATTCATTTTAACCCCCAGCACTTCTACCAGAATTTATTACTCATTCCTGCTAAATGTTGGTGGCTGCGTGCTTCACAGTCTTTTTCACAGTTTCTGTGTTTTACTGGGTATTAATGACTCCATTTTGCAGAGTGATAATGTGGTTATGCTTTTTCTTTTCAGGGGTGAAAAGCTTTAGAGATTCTGCCTGATGTGGCTTCTAATTAGGATGGAAATTAGATACAAGCATTGACTTCTTCCTTCTAAACAAAGAGAAACACCTCAGCAATTTTCCGGCAAGCACGTGCAGCCTGAAATGGGAATGATTTTCCCTCCTACTCCTCATCCTCCTTATGTTTGTGTTTTCTTCCCCATCTTGGCTGCTCACAATCATACCAAAAGCTTCTCTGACTCACAGCAAAGGAGTCAGCAAGTTCCCCTTCTAACCTTGAACGTTTCATGCTTTGGAGTAATGGAGGTGCCACTGGGTTTGCCATGTGAGCCTGCTCTGGTCTCTGCAAGCCCAGGTTTCAGCACTCAAGAATCTTGAGGGTGATTTTTGATCTTGAGGAATCAAAGATCTGAGGAATGAGGTCAGATGTGTTCTTGGGTGGTGGCATAAGATAATTCCTTCCAGAACTAACTCTCTGAATCTATCCTGAGGTCTTCCTCAATAGGAATTTAACTTCTTTCTCTTGTCTTCACATGGGGATGGGCTTTGCCCAATCACTGTTTTGTGAGCATATTGCTTACTTGCTTGATATGTGCATCCGTAAGTACACATGGCTAGGAAAACCACCCTTTGGGGCACTGCTTGTTTTAACAATATCTAAAGGAGTTCTTTCAGCTAGAGATTCCATAAAGCCCAAAGATGCCAGCATACAGAAATAACTAAGTACAATATTGAATTCATTTACCAGATTTATAATTCAGAAACAGAATTAAGTGACTTCATTATTTATGCATTTAATTTATTTCTGTGCATTTGTATGTTTGGCTTATATTGTCAATGACAGGAGGAAAGGGACTATTCATTCACTCATTCATTTGGTACCACCTGTATTCCAGGCAGTCTCTTATTGGGAATACTGTGATCAGCAAGATAGACAAGGTCCCTGCCATCCTGATGGAGAAACAGAAAAATAATTAGTAACTAGAGGGAGGAGATCAAGATGGCAGAGTAGGAGGATATGGAACTCACCTCCCTCCATAAACACATCAAAAATACATCTATATGTGCAAAAGTTCTCTCTGAAAATTAACTGGAAACTGACAAAAACACTCCTGTACAAATAAGGCTGTAAAAAAGATCCACACAGAATTGGATAGGAAGGGAAGAGAAGGGATCATGTTGGGACCTGTGCCCCATGGAGGAGACTCAGAGGAAAAGGAGGTTACATGGAGGGAGATCTTCCCTGGGGAGTGAGTGGTTTGAGCCACATATTGCATGTCCAGCCTGCCCTGCAGCACAGCTCCAAACCAGGACGATGGTGGCAGAGGCCAAGGAGAGAGCTCAGCTGTGAGGGACAAAGATGCAGACCTGAGTTACTCGGGCTTAAACCAGCAGTGTATCAGAAGCAGACCCAATATCTATCTCTGGCCAGGCCACCACAACCCATGCCCAGAGCCATGTCAAAAGCCCACACAGGCCCCTCTCACTCCAGCACTGCTCTGGGGTGAGGGTGCCAGTGCTGGAAGTGGGGAGAGCACACACTTAAAGGGAATGGAACCAGCTTGGACTCAACCCTCAGGGCTTCTGCTCCAGCATCTTGAGACCTGCCCCCACCCCTGGTAGGGCAGTGATGGCCACTAAGCAGAGAAGCCCCGCCTCACACCTGGCACTGTATCTAGCCCCTCCATTTCCAGGTCCACCTCCTACCAAGGTGATAGCTTCCAGCACTCCCTGAGGAAAGATGTGACCTGTGTTCACATCAAATCCAGCTGTCCCACCAAAACCACTGGGCATGTGCAGACTGTGTCGGAATGCTCTCACATAAGGACACTCCTTCAAAACCACAATATAGAACTGTTTCACCTAATTTCATAGAGACAGAGAAAGTTAAGCAAAATGAAAAGGCAGAAGAATTAGTTTCAATTGAGAGAGCAAGAGAAAATCCCTAAAAAAGAATGAAAAAGAAGTAAACAATTTACCAGATAAAAAATTCAAAGCATTAGTAATAGGAATGCTAGCTGAATTAGGGAAGAGAATGGATGAACACAGTGAGAATTTTAACAAGGAACTAGAAAATATAAAAAAAAGACCCAATCAAAAATGAAGAATTCAATAACTGAAATGAAAAATACACTAGAGGGGATTAACAGCAGATTAGGTGTTACAGAAGAAGGCATAAGTGGTCCAGAAGATAGAATAATGGAAATCACCCAATCAGAAGAGCAAAAAGAAATATTTTTTTAAAAGTTAAAGCAGTTTAAGGCATCTCTGGATACCATCAAGTGTACCAATATTCACATTATAGGGGTCCCAGAAGGAGAAAAGAGAAGAGAGTCAAATATATTTGATGAAATTACGGCTGAAAAGTTCCCAACGCTGAAGAAGGAAACAGATATCCAGGTAGAGGAAGCACAGAGGATCCCAAACAAGATGAACCCAAACAGACCCACACCAAGACACATAACTAAAATGGCAAAAGTTAAAGAGAATTATAAAGGCAACAAGAGAAAAGCAAAGCATCATATACAAGGGAACCCCCTTAAAGCTCTTAGCTGATTTCACTGCAGAAACTTTACAGGCCAGAAGGGAATGGCATTATATATTCAAAGTGCTGGAAGGGAAAAACCAGCAACCTAGGATACTCTGCCCAGCAATATTATCATTTAAGATTGAAAGAGGGATAAAGAACTTCTCAGACAAACTAAAAGAGTTCATCAATACTAAACCTACCCTAAAAGAAATGTTAAAGAGTCTTCTCTAAGTGGAAAAGAAAAGGTATAACACGTAGTATGAATCTATAGGAAAGGAAAAATTCCACTAGTAAAGGCAAATATATAGTAAAGGCTGAGGATCAACCACTTAAATAATATAGTATGAAGATTAAAGGACAAAAAAATATAAAATCAATTATGACTACAGTAATCAGTAAAGGGATAAACATGAAGATATGAAATATGACATCACAAAATATGGGGAAGAGAGTAAAAAAATGTAGATCTTTTAGAACATGTTTGAACTTAAATGACTACCAGTTTAAAACAAGCAGATATGCTTATAGGTCAATGTATATGAACTGCATGGTAATCACAAATGAAAACCTACAATAGATACACAAAAACTAGAGAGAAAGGAACACAACCATACCACTGAAGAATATCACCAAATCATAAGGGAAGAAACAAAAATAAGAAAAAAAAGAATAACTAAAAACAACTGGAAAACAAATAATATAATGGCAGTAAGTATATACTTATCAATAATTACTTTGAATATCAATGGACTGAATGCTCCAGTCAAAAGATGTAAGGTTGCTGAGTGGATAAAAAAACAAGACTCATCTATTTGCTGCTTATGAGAGACTCACCTCAGAGCTAAAGATACACAGACTGAAAGTGAGGGGATGGAAAGAGATGTTTCATGCAAACAGAAATGGTAATAAATCAGGGGTAGCAATACTCGTATAAGACAAAATAGACTTTAAAACAAAATCTATAACAAAACACAAAGAAGGGCATTATATAATGATAAAAGGATCAATAGAAGAGGATATTGTACTCGTTAACCTATGTACCCAATACTGGAGCAACTAAATATGTAAATAAAAGATTAACAGACATAAAGGGAGAAATTGACAATAATTCTATAACAGTAGGGGACTTTTAATATCCCACTTACATCAATGGACAGATCATCCAGATAGAAAATCAATTTAAAAAAACTGTGGTGTTAAATGACACAATAGACCAGTTAGACTTAACAGGTATCTATGGGATATTCCATCCAGAAACAGCAGAATACACATTCTTTTCAAGTGCACATGGAATGTTCTCCAGGATAGATCACATGCTAGGCCACAAATCAAGTCACAACAAATTTAAGAGTATAGAAATTATATCAAGCATTTTTTTCTGGCCACAAAAGTATGAAACTAGAAATCAATTGCAATAAGACAAATGTGAAAAGCACGAGCACATTGTTATGGATAATAAACAACATGCTACTAAAAAACCAATGGGTCAGTGAAGAAATCAAAGAGGAAATCAGAAAATACTGATAAAAATGACAATGGAAACACAACTTTCCAAAAATCTATGGGATGCAGTAAAAGCAATTCTAAAAGCAAAGTTTATAGCGATACAAGCTTACCTCAAAAAAACAAGAAAAATTTCAGACAACTTAACCTACCATCTAAAGGAATTAGAAAAAGAACAAACAAAGCCCAAAGTCGGCAGAATGAAGGAAATAATAAAGATCAGAGAGGAAATAAATAAAATAGAGGTCAAAAAAGAAAATATTAATAGAAAAGATTAATTAAACCAAGAGCTGGTTTTTTGAAAACGTCAAGAAAATTGATAAACCTTTAGCTAGGTTCATGAAGAAAAGAGGGAGGACCCAAATAAACTAAATAAGAAATGAAAGAGGAGAAATAACAACCAATACCACAGAAATACAAACAGTCATGAGTGAATACTACAAATAGTTATATGCCAACAAATAGGACTAGAAGAAATAGACAAATTTCTAGAAACATACAACCTTTCAAGACTGAATCAGGAAGAAATAGATAATCTGAACAGGTGGATCACTAGTAGTGAAATTGAATTTGTAATACAAAAACTCCAAAAACTTTTGTTTGTTTTGTACACAAACAAAAGTCGAAGACTGGATGGCATCACAGGTGAATTCCATCAAACATATGAAGAAGATATGATACCTGTCCTTCTCAAACTATTCCAAAAAATTGAAGAGGCAGGAACACTCCCAAATTCATTCTATGAGGCAACCATTATCCTGATACCAAAACCAGACGAAGACACTACAAAAAGAGAAAATTACAGGCCAATATCTCTGATAAATATAGATGCAAAAATCCTCATCATAATATTAGCTAACTGAATTCAACAATACGTAAAAAGGATCATACACCAAGATCAAGTGGGATTTATTGTAGGGATGCAAGGATGCTTCAGTATTCACAAATCAATCAGTATGATATACCACTTAACAAAAGGAAGGATAAAAATCACATGATCATCTCAATAGACACAGAAAAAGCATTTGACAAAATTCAACATCCATTCTGGATAAAAACTCATCAAGTTGGTATAGAAGGAACAAATCTCAAAATAGTCAAGGCCATTTATGACAAACTGACAGCTAAAATCATATGCAATTGTGAGAAGCTAGAAGCCTTTCCTCTAAAATCAGGAACAGGTCAAGGATGCCCACTTTCACCACTTCTACTTAACATAGTATTGGATGTCCTAACCACAGCAGTGAGACAAGAAAAAGAAATAAAAGGCATCCAAATTTGAAAGGAAGAAGTAAAACTGTCACTATTTGCAGATGACATGATGCTATATATAGAAAACCCTAAAGTCTCCACCAAAAAACTATTAGAGCTGATAAATGAATTCAGAAAAGTTGCAGGATACAGGATTAATATACAGAAATCCATTGCTTTTCTATACATTAATAATGAACTATCAGAAAGAGAAAGCAAGATAACAGTCCCATTTAAAATCACATTAAATTAATAAAATACCCAGGAATAAACTTAACCAAGGAGGTGAAAGACCTATACTCTGAAAACCATAAAACACTGATGAAGGAATTTGAAAATAATACAAAGAAATGGAAAGATATCCTATGATCTTGGGTTGGAAGAATTAATATTGTTAAAATGTCTATACTACTCAAAACAGTCTACTGATTTAGTGCAATCCCTATAAAATACCCATGACATTTTTTGCAGAGCTAGGACAAATAATCCTAAAATCTACGTGGAACCACAAATGACCTCAAATTGCCAAAGCAATCTTGAGAAAAAAGAACACAGCTGGAGGTATCATGCTCCCAGACTTCAGACTACACTACAAAGCTACAGTAATCAAAACAGCATGGTACCGGCACAAAAACAGACATATAGTTCAATGGGATAGAATAGAGAACCCAGAAATAAGCCCACATACCTATGGTCAATTAATCTACAACAAAGTAGGCAAGATTATACAATGGAGATAAAACAGTCTCTCCAATAAGTGGTGCTGGGCATAAAAAGGAACGAAATGGGTCATTTGTAGAGACGTGGATGGATCTAGAGACTGTCATACAGAGTGAAGTAAGTCAGGAAGAGAAAAACAAATATCATATATTAATGCATATATGTGGAACCTAGAAAAATGGTACAGATGAACCGGTTTGCAGGGCAGAAATAGAGACACAGATGTAGAGAACAAACATATGGACACCAAGGGGGGAAAGCGTGGGGGGTGGGGGGGTGGGATGAATTGGGAGATTGGGATTGACATGTATACACTAATATGTATAAAATACATAACTAATAACCTGCTGTATAAAAAAATAAAATAAAATTCAAAAATTCAAAAAAAAAATAAGTGGTGCTGGGAAAACTGGACAGCTACATGTAAAAGAATGAGATTAGAACATTCTCTAACACCACACACAAAAATAAACTCAAAGTGGATTAAACACCTAAAGGTAAGACCAGAAATCATAAAACTCCTAGAAGAGAACATAGGCATAATGCTCTTTGACATAAATTGGAGCAAAAAATTTTTTGAATCTGTCTCCTAAGGCAAATCAAATAAAAGCAAAAAGCAAATAAAACAAATTAGACCTAATTACTTAAAAGGTTTTGCACAGCAAAGGAAACCATCAACAAAATGAAAGACAACCTACTGAATGGGAGAAAATATTTGCAAATGATATGACCAATAAGGGGTTAATATCCAAAGTGTATAAGTAACTCATACAATTCAATACCAAAAAAAAAAAAAAAGCCTGATTAAAAAAGGGGGCAGAAGATCCAAATAGACATTTTTCCAAAGAAGACGTACAGATGGCCAACAGGCACGTGAAAAGATGCTCGGAATGGCTATCATCAAAAGACCACAAATAACAAATGTTGGCAAGGATGTGGAGAAGGGGAATCTTTGTATACTGTGGGAATGGAAATTGGTTCAGTCAGTATGGAAGTTCCTAAAAAACTAGAGAGAGAACTATCATATGATCTAGGAGTTCCACTTCTGGGTATATATCTGAAGAAAATGAAAACATTAATTTGAAAAGATATATGCACCCCAATGTTAATAGCAGCATTATTTATAGTTGCCAAGATATGGAAGCAGCCTAAGTATCTATCAACAGATGAATGGATAAAGAAGCAGCCTAAGTATCTATCAACAGATGAATGGATAAAGAAGCTGTAGTATATACAATGGGATATTACTCAGGCATAAAAAAGAATGAACTGTTGCCATTTGCAACAACATGGATGAACCTATAGAGTGTTATGCTAAGTGAAATAAGTCAGACAGAGAAAGACAAATACCATTTGTTATCACTCATATGTGGAATCTAAAAAATAAAACGAATGTATGTAAAACAAAACAGAAACAAATTTAACAGTTATAGAGAACAAAGTACTGGTTACCAGTGGGGAGAGGGAAGCGGGGAAGGGCAAGATAGGGGTATGGGATTGAGAGATACAAACTACTATGTATAAGATAGATAAGCAACAAGGATATTTTGTATAGCATAGGGAAATAGTCACTGTTCATAATAACTTTATGTGGAGTATAATCTATAAAAATATTGAATCACTATGTTATACACCTGGAACTAAGTAATACTTAAATCATCTATGCTTCAGTGAAAATTAAGTAGTAACTATTCCCATTGGTGGGTGTGCTATGAGTACTTAGGCTATAGATATCTTGTATACGTTCCTCAGAAGGTTAATATAGCAATAAGCACATAGAAGTTGTTCAATTATTTGCAGAACACATGAATTGAATAATTTGTATGTAATAGTGCAGTGAGAAAATGGGCACAAATTTGGGGAAGAAGTTTTGGGTGGTAATGGGGACCCCTCATTGTCAGTACTGTTGCCAGTGAAGCTGGTGTGTGTTGATGCAGGTGTGGAGATGGGACATCTCGCGTCCTGCTAGCTAAAGACTTTGATGACCTGTTCACTTCCTGAGGTTGCAGTTTCCTTCATGCCCCCATGGAATCTGGGCCTCAGAACCACTTTTCTATTTGATTTAGGTACTGATGAGACTCCCTGTGTCACTACAGTCAGTGTCCTGCTTCAGATTCTGCAGCCCATCTTCTGCCCTCCTGCTAAGCCCCTGCCCTTGCTCCCTTCTCTCTTCTTTTCCACACAAATGAGCAGATCAATTACACCTCTAATTAGGGATGGCATAGCTGAACATCTAGAAAGCATCCTTCTGCCTCTGGTGACACATAGCACATCCTGAAAGCAAGTTATTTATCCTGACTGGTGAGCTGTGGAAGTCAGGCTTGGTGGTACTCACTTTTTTTTTTTTTTTTTTATAGTTTGGGGGAAAGCTGCACCCTAAATTGACTTAGAATTTCCCTTGGGAAAGAGGAATCACCAAATTATTTGGGAAGTGGTTAACTCAAGCTGAGAGCTAGGGTTAAGTGCTGGGGAAGGAGGGGTGGAGAGGGCAAGCTGGTATACTTAATCCATTTTGAGTTGATTTTTATAGTGACCCGCTGGAGGTAGAGCAAATTATGCCTGCATTTGGCCATGGACTTAGAGGGGTGTAATGGTGCTAAGTTACAATAAGGGCACTAAAGGATTCCATGAGAAAACTAGATGTCCCTTGCAGCCCCACACAGAGCCCAGTAGTTTGTGTTCCTTGCTGCTTTAGTGCTCCTTGAAAGAATACAGATCCCATTGATTTCTTTTGTTTGTGGACATTAAATGCTGCTGCATTTTCATGGTTCTCAAGAGAAGCCCATAAAATCAAAGGCCCTACAGAGATGGGGTGGGGCTCAGGGGACCTCTGTAGTTGTAGGGAGAAAGAAGAGCAATGAAGAGATTTCAGTTTTCCTCATAGGTCCATTTACCCCTGGCTATTTTAGTATATTTCAGGGAATTTCAGGGAATAAGTCTTGGTCCGTCCCCATCTATGGAGGAGGGAAGAATTGAATCTTAGGGAAATGGGCAAAACCACTTTTCCTCCTGTGGTAAGCAATCAGATTCCAAAGAGTGTTTGTCAGTGGAAAAGGGGAAGATGGGGGAAGAATAGGTTTAGGATTGGGGGCAGGGAAGGATAGATGAGGGGTTCAGTTTTGTGCTTGTTAAATTTGAGATGCCAAAGAGAGTTGTTTCCAGGGTTCTTTAATCTGATCTACCAATCTATTTGTCTATCATGGCATAAACATCTACTTTAATGTAGATGTTGAATATGTTTTGACCAGTAGTTCAGTTTTCTTCTTTGCTGTTCTTTTTTTTTACTTATTTATTTCTGGCTGCATTGGGTCTTCGTTGCTGCACGCGGGCTTTCTCTAGTTGTGGCTTGCAGGGGCTACTCTTCTTTGGGGTGCGCGGACTTCTCATTGCAGTGGCTTCTCTTGTTGCAGAGCACGGGCTCTAGGCACACAGGCTGTAGGCACACGGGCTCAGTACTTGTGGTGCACAGGCTTAGTTGCTCTGCAGCATGTGGGATCTTCCTGGACCAGGGCTCGAACCCATGTCCCCTGCACTGGCAGGCAGATTCTTAACCACTGCACCACCAGGGAAGTCCCTTCTTTGCTGTTCTTTAAAAAATTATCTTAATTATTCATATACTGTTATTCTTGTATTGAAATTTTAAAATAAGTTAAAGTGCCCTAAAAACTCTTGGGAATTTGCTTAATGTTTTAATAATATTGAGTCTTACCATAATGTATTATTTCCCCATTTATTCAAGAATTTAAACAGATTTCTTATGATATAGATTTGATAATTTTCTCCATAAATGTTCTACACATTTTTATTAGGTTTATTCCTAGATGTTTTACACTGTTTATTTCTATCGTGAATGTTCTCTCTTTTCTTATTAAATTCTAATTGATATTGCTTCTCAAAATAATGCTATTAATTTTTGCATGTATATTTTATATCCAGCATCCTCCTATTCTAATATTTTCTGATGATGTTCTTGTGTTTTCTACGTAGATAAATATATAATCTACATGTACAATTTTAACTCATGTTCTAATCATCATCGCTCTTTGTTTTTATTGAATTTTGGGGACATTCCATATAATATTCAACAGTAGTAGTCATATTAGGCTTTCTTCTTTTGTTCTTGACTTTAAAGGCAAAGCTTTTAAGGTTTTACAATCAAGAATAACGTTGATTCTAGGTTTTGGATAGATGCCTTTTTCAGGTTAAAGCAGTGCTTTCCTAACCTTGGCTTTTTAAGAGTAATTCTTGGTAAGTTTTATTGAATGCTGCTTCTGTATCTCTTGAGAAGAATCTATGTTTTATTTCAGTTTATTAATGTGAATTACATTGACAGGTGTTTGTTCCCCTTCCTTCCTTCATTCCCCTTCTTCCTCCCTCTTCCCTCCCCTCCTCTCTCCTTCCCCTTATCTCAGGTAGAGAAAATTGAGTTACTCATACTCCCCAGAATATGGGACACTCCCACCCTTGGTCTGTCAAGGTCCTCTTTTTTTTTTTTTAATTTTATTTATTTATTTATTTTAACATCTTTATTGGAGTATAATTGCTTTACAATGGTGTGTTAGTTTCTGCTTTATAACAGAGTGAGTTGGCTATACATATACATACATCCCCATATCTCCTCCTTCTTGCGTCTCCCTCCCACCCTCCCTACCCCACCCCTCTAGGTGGTCACAAAGCACCGAGCTGATCTCCTTGTGCTATGCGGCTGCTTCCCACTAGCTATCAGTTTTACATTTGGTAGTATATATAAGTCCATGCCACTCTCTCACTTCGTCCCAGCTTACCCTTCCCCCTCCCCGTGTCCTCAAGTCCATTCTCTATGTCTGCATCTTTATTCCTGTCCTGCCCCTAGGTTCTTCAGAACCATTTTTTTGTTGTTTTTAGTTTCCATATATATGTGTTAGCATACGGTATTTATTTTTCTCTTTCTGACTTACTTCACTCTGTATGACAGACTCTAGGTCCATCCACCTCACTACGAATAACTCAATTTCGTTTCTTTTTATGGCTGAGTAATATTCCATTGTATATATGTGCCACATCTTCTTTATCCATTCATCTGTTGGTGGACACTTGGGTTGCTTCCCAAAGTCCTCTTTTTGATTATTATTACTCTTTTCACTTTAACTCCCATTTAACCTTTTATTTGTATACCTAGAGATATGCGCATCCTTGAGAAACATAGCAGATATTGTGTGTATGTTGGGGTGTGTGTATGTGTTTAATTTACATAAAAGTTATTGTGCTATGATGGTTTTTTTTTTTGTTTCATTCAACACTGTGGTCTTTGGCATTATATCTATACTGCTACATATAAATATACATAATTTTTAAAAATTAATTGGAAAACTTTTAATGATATGATAGAAATCTATTACTTCTGATGTGATTCTGCAGAGAATGCAAATGTTATACAAAACTACATTTTACTTATCCAGTCCCCTAGTGATGCACTTAGGTTACTTCCCATGGTTTGCTACCACAGACAGTGCTGTGATGAATATCCTTGTTCGTGTTTCCATAGGACCTTTGGGAGAGTTGTTTTGGAGTATATATAGATGAAAGTGTATCATGTTTGCTAGGTTTTCTAATACTGACCAATTCTTACATTTCTATGATAAATCCTACTTGGTCATCAGTTAGGATGCTTTTAGCTATAGATAGAAATTTCTAACTCCAATTGACTTAAACATTGGGAAAATTTATTATCTCACATTATTAGATACCTTAACGTAGATCTCCTGCACACATGCTGGCTCAATGGCAGCATCAGGTTCCTTTCATCTTTCAGCTCTGGCATCTTCCACGTTGGCATTTCCCTCTGCCAGAGTTCCAGGGTTCACATGCAGGTACTACAGCGCCCAGCAGAAGTAGAAGACAACTGTTTTCTTTGACTCCTTTTAAAAGTGAGGAAACTTTTCCCAAAAGCTTCCACCTCCATGCTCAGCAGACTTTCTTTTGTGCCTCGTTGGGCAGAATTAGATTACCTGCTGAGGTGTAACCCACTCCCCAGCCAGGGAAATAAAACCCTCACAAGTGGTTTATATGAGTGACACTTAAACATGGCTGTAATTAGAATCTCCTGGAAGCTTAAAAAAATGAATCAGAGGCTATCAATTCTGCTTATCTGAACTGTATTTACTAATGTTTTATCTAAACTTTTTACTACTGTCTCAATGTCTTTTGTGGTTATTGGTCTATCTGAATTTTTAAATTCTTTAGTTTGAATCTTTTATGATCACCAGTCTTTTTATGATTATTTGCTGTCAGCTGTATCTGGAGTAATTTCTCCATAACCATTTCATATATTATTTTTGTCTTTTCTTTTTATGACTTTGAACCAATGGCATGTTCTTCTCATGGCAAAAGTCAGGGGCACAAGAGGGAAGTCCCAACTATGCAAGTACATTTCAAGCCTTCGTTCATGGTAAACTTTCTAATATCTCATTTTTCAAATAAGTCACATGGTCAAGTCCAAATACAAGGAGTAGGCAATTTCATTACATCCACCATAAGACCATTGTAGGGGTGTAGATAATAAAATTGCTCAGGAGAATGAAGAAGTAAGACCAATGATTCAACCTACCTCAGGTAGGAAGTGAAAAGGGCAATTCAGTGGTTCTGGTAGCCAAAGAAGAGAATGGGCAATTCTGTCAAAAGCTGTAGAAAAGCCACAGACTAGTAGGCCTTTTAAAAGGCTGCTTGATGTGGCTCAGAGGTTGCTGGTGATTTTTAGAAGAGATTAAAAGCGTTGGGGGATAAAAGCTGGATTAAAGGGAGTTAAGAATGAGGTGGCAGAAAACTGAGAGAATTGATAAGCCATGTTTATGAAGAGCTGGGAAGGGGAGGAAAAGAACATACTCCTTTTTTTTTTTTGTAAAATAGGGGAAATCTGGGAATGTTTAGAAGCAGAAGTGAAGGGAGATTGAAGCCTCTTAACTGGTAGTTAAAGAATAATTGTAATAGGTCGGGCAGAGGGATGGTGTATAGAGTAGATGGAAAAGCTAACTTTAATCATCACCATCATAACTAACATTTATTAAGCATTTGCTGTGGCCCAGGCACAGTACTTTACATGGATTGTCTTGCTTAACCCTTAAAATAACCATAAAAGGTACACAGAATGTATTATCCGTATACCAAAGTATGAACACAAGCTCAAAGGGAGTAAGTAAATTGCCTAGGGCTACCTAGCTAATAAGTGGCAGAGCTGATACCAGAATCCAAAGGCAGTGTTACTCATTCTAAGGAAGGATGGTGTGGAGGAATGATGAGTTGAAGTGAAGATGGTTATGTACCCTCAAGCCTAAGGATTTCACAACTATGTAGCATGTTGGTGCTGAGTAGGGAGAGAAACAGGCAACTACCGTAGGAAGAATGTATAAATATCATTGAGGACCATGGTGATATTAGGGTCACTCTGTAATGGGCCAGTTCTCATCCCCCTGTCAGAGATCTTCACCTTGACAATGGATACTAAGAAAGGAAAGGAACTAAGATTTGAGACACAGCATATCCACTAATGAGTTGTGACTAGTAAGATGCTGAGACCAGGATAAGAACATTGGGGAAAAGCTAGCTGACTAATAGAGGCTGCAACTGTTAGCAGAGATGTGAGTATATTTAAAATAGGGCTTTGAGGAGGGCTTTCGATGACATTGCTTACAATGGGAAAAGGGAGCTGAAAATCTTGCCTGGGAGAGTACCCTGTGCTTTTTCATCCCAACCCTGGTGCTGGGGAAGCCCACAGTGTTCTGGGTTCAGAGGAAACCATCAGACCTAAATCACATCTTGGATGTTGAACACCACAGAGAAAGTTTTAGGGGTGGGGTGGGAAGGAGGGACAACACTAGGTCTTTTCTTTTCTTTTCTTTTTAACATCTTTTTTGGAGTATAATTGCTTTACAATGTTGTGTTAGTTTCTGCTGTGTAACAACCTGAATCAGCTATACATATACATATATCCCCATATCCCCTCCCTCTTGCGTCTCCCTCCCACCCTCCCTATCCCACCCCTCTAGGTGGTCACAAAGCACCGAGCTGATCTCCTTGTGCTATGTAGCTGCTTCCCACTAGCTTTCTATTCATGGCATCAGTTACTTCTACTTCCATATGTGAGAGAGTAACTGGGACTGGATTTGTTCTCCTACTGAAAAAACTAGAAAAACCGGACAAAATCTATGTAACGACTCTTTTCAGATACCAGACAATAGGCAGTGCAGTTCTCTGACACCTCAGAGAAGAGAAACAGATGAGGTGAGCCCTATGATAGTATTAGTTTTCTGTCTGGAGTCACTTTCTGGACCACAGTACCGACTCAAGCATAGCATGGTTGTATCACAGAGTTTAGGAGATAGAAATTAGATTTTGGAGAGGCTGAGGTGGCTGGAATGTGCTATATATAAAATTCTCAGGATCTGCCTAGAGGTCCTCTTGTAGCTACCTCTGAGTACTAACTGTAGGGTGAAACTGCATGAGGCCAGCAAAGAATGACTGAGTACCTGTAAGTTGAATAATTCCTAGAGGTAATAAAGGGTTAGTAGAAGTGTGAGTTCTAATCGGCCAGGGTGGAGGATCCTTGATGAACATTGAGGGCATTCCAAAAGAGACCCCAAAGAGTCACAGCTTAGTAATAGGATTAAATGAGTCCTAAAGCAAACTCTGCTTAATAAAGTTTTAATAAAACTTAAAGGGTCAAGCTGATATGCGAGTAAATTAACTACCTACGAGAACATAGCCCAACACTCATTAAAGAAGACAATAAAATCCAACATTCAATAGCATAAAAGACACAACTTTCCGTATCCAATCCAAAATTATTAGACATGCATTATAGCAAAAAAAGTCCATAATTAAGAGAAAGATCATTTAATATCAATAGAAAGAGGGTCAAAATGGCAGAGAAGATAGAATTAGCAGGCAATTCCTTCACAAGAGCTATTATAAATATGCATGTAATTGGAGTCCCAGAAAGGGAGGAGAGTAAAAAAAAATCAGAGGAACAATGTCTAAAAATTTTCTAAATTTTTTGAAAATTATAAGCTCACATATCCAAGCAGCTCAACAATCCCCAATCAGCATAAACACAAAAGAAAATGACACCAAAGGAATTACTGACCAAACTACTGAAAACAGTTTATAAATACAAAATTTTAAGAACAGATAGAAAAATATTACATACAGACTTAAAAACGTTGCTTACAGAGGAACAAAGATAACAACGTCCACATACTTCTTGCCAGAAACTTTGTCAGCAGAAGAAAAAGAAATGTCATCTTTAAAGTGCTGAAACAAAAACCACCACCAAATAAGCTATTAACCTAGAACTCTATATTCAGTAAAAATATCCTTCGGGAATAAACATGAAATGAAAACTTTTTCAGGGAAACAATGCAGACAAAATTCTTCACCAGCAGACCTGAAATGCAAGTTCTTAAGATGCAAGGTGACTAATATCAGTGAAACTTAGATCCCCACAAGTGGGGGAAGAGCATTGTATGTGGGTAAATACAAAAGAGTAAAAAGCCAACCTCAAAAGGTGATATACTTTATGATTCTCTTTATATAACATTCTTGAAACAACAAAATGATAGAAATGGAGAACAGACTAGTGGTTGCCAGAGGTTAAGGAAGGGAGGATGGGAGGAGAGTGGGAGGGAAGTGTGTGTGGTTATACAAGGGAAACATGAAGAATCCTTGTGGTTTTGAAAAGGTGCTAAGAAAGTATTTCAATTGGGGAAATAGTCTTTTCAAAAAATGGTGCTAAAAGCTTGTTAATCATATTCAGAAATACACCTCAACCCTTGATTCACACTAGACACAAAAATTAACTTGAAATAAATATAAAAATTAAAACTATGAAACTTACAGAAATCATAGGAAATCTTTGCAGCCGTGGGGTAGGCAAAGATTTCTTAGTGCACATAAAAGAAAAAAGTGAATGCATTGGACTTCATCAGAAACACTATTAAGAAAGACACCATTAAGAAAATGAAATTTCTAGCCACAGAGTAAGATAACATAGCTGATAAAGGATTTGAATCCAGAATATATGAAGAACTCATACAACTCAGTAATAAAAAATCAATTCAATTTTTTAAATAGGCAAAAGACTTGGACAGACACTTCACAAGAGAAGATATATGAATGGCCAAAAAGCACATGAAAAGATGCTCCATTTAGTCATCAAGGAAATGCAATTTAAAATCAATGATATGGGTATCTTTAAAATACCCACTAGGATGACTAAAATTAAAAAGACTTCAACCCTCATTTATTGCTGGTGGGTGTGCGAAATGGTATGAACATTTTAGGAATCAGTTTGGCAGTTTCTTATGAAGTTAAACATATACTTACCATAATGCCCAGTGTTTCCACTTCTATGCATTTACCAAAGAGCATTGAAAACATATGTCCACACAAAACTTGTACATTAATGTTCATAAAAACCGAAATCAGAAATTCCCAAATGTTCATGAACAGATGAATGGATAAACAAATTGTAGTATATTCATATGAGGTAATATTATCAGCAATAAAAAAATCAATGAACTAGAGATACACATGTTGAATATCACATACATTAAGCTGAGTTTGTTTAAAAGCCAGATCCAAAGTAGTACACACTGTATGATTTAATTTATGTGAAATTATGGAAAAGGCAAAGCTATCTTACAATGACCTAAAGCAGATCAACAGTTGCCTGGGGCTGGGCATTAGGGCGTAGATAAAGATGCACAAGGGAACTTTGGGGGGGTAATAAAAATGTTCTCTATCTTGATTGTGTTGGTGGTTACATTTGTCAAAACTCATCAAACTGTAAACTTCAAATGGGGACATTTTGTCACATATAAATTATACCTCAGTAAAGTTGTTTTTTTAGAAAGCAGCATCTAGTTGCTTTTCAGTCTACCTCTGGCACACAGCCCCATATGCCAGGCTGAAGCAGAGCACCTGTAGGTGTTTCATTCCATTCTTGATATTGCCCAGGTTTTACATGACATTTTATGCATATAAAGGTATGTATATGTATTATGCATATATATATGCACATATGTACATATGCTTTATTGAAATAAAACTCACATACCATACAATTCACACATTTAAAGTGTACAACAGTTTTTACAATATTCACTGAGTGGTGAAACCATCTGCACTATTAATTTTAAAACATTTTTATAACCTTCAAAAGAAACCCCATACCCATTTGCAGTCACTTCCTATTTCTCCCCATATCTTCTAGCCCTAATTAGATTAATAGGGCTATTACTAATCTCCTCTCTCCCTTCTACCCCCATATATATGTGTGTATATATGTGTGTGTGTGTGTGTGTGTGTGTGTATTATACATACACATATATATATATATTTGCCTATTCTGGTCATTTTATATGAATTAAACCATACAATATGTGGCTTTTCTGACTGGCTTTTTTTCACTTAGAATAATGTTTTCAAAGTTCATTCATGTTGTAGCATGTATCAGGACTTCATTTCCTTTTGTTGCTGAATAATATTCTATCGCGTGGATATACCACATCTTATTTACCCTTTCATCAGTTGATGGACATACAAGCTGTTTACACTTTATTTGGCTATTATGAGAAATGCTGCTATGCACATTCATGGACAAGTTTTGGAGTAGACATATGTTTCCAATTCTTTGGGGTATATACCTAGGAGTGGAATTGATGGGTCATATGGTATCTCTATGTTTAACATTTTGAGGACTGCCGCACTGTTTCCCAAAGCATTTGCACCATTTTTCATTCCTACCAGCAGTTTCCTAGGGTCCGCTGTCTCCGCATCATCACCACCACTTGCCTTTTTGAGTATCACCATACCAGCGGTGTCAAGTGGTCTCTCATTGTGATTTTGATTTGCATTTCCTTGATGATTAATGAAGTTGAGCAACTTTTCATGTGTTTATTGACCATTGGTATTTCTTTTTTTGGAGAAAAATCTACTCAGTTCCTTTGCCTGTTTTGCAATTAAGTTGCCTTTTAAATTATTGAGTTGTAAGAGTTCTATGTTCTGGATACAAATCCCTTATCAGATATATGATTCGCAGATATCTTCTTCTCTTCTGTGGGTTATGTTTTCACTTGCTTGATGGTATTTTCTGCAGCACAAAGGTTTTTAGTTTTCATATAATCCAATTTATTTATTTTTTCTTACTTGTGCATTAGGTGTCATAATTAAGAAGGCTTTGCCTAACTGAAGGTCATAAATATATACACCTATATTTTTTCCCTAAGAGTTTAATAGTTTTAGCTCTTATTGTTTGGTCTATGATCCATTTTGAGTAATTTTTCTGTGTGGTATGAGAAAGGGATCCAACTTCATTCTTTTGTATGTGAATATCCAGTGGTCCCAGCACCATTTGTTCAAAAAACTGTTCTCTCCCCGTTGAATTTTATTGGTACATATGCATTTTAAAAAAACTAAATATGGCCTTTAACATGCTTTTTGGATTCATATTTAGCATGTGCATCTATCAGCTGCCTGAGAAGAAGGATAACAATAAGGATAAAATGGGAATTCCCCCATCTTATTTGACTGTGGTTTGCCCCACAGGCTAAACTTCAAAATAAAAAGTATCTGTTTTAAGGGGTTGGGGAAAAGCACGAGAGGGGCCTTGTTCCACTTTGAAGAACAGAGATTCTGAGCTGTGCCCTTCTCCTCCCCACTCTGGGAAACGTGACTAGGGGGGAGGAAGCTGGGGAGGGACGAGCAGGGCAACCCACACACCTAGCTTCCATCCCATCTGGAAGGAATGGGACTGCTTTCCAGAGTCTTTCTTTATTACATAAAATGCATTTATTAGCAAGAGAAATAGCATTTATGAGTTACAAGGCTTAACTGTGCCCTTGTGTGTACACTGTGAACCTTTAGGCATCAAATGAACAATTTCTGATGAATAAGAGGCTGCCTTTTTTTAAAACCTTGTTCCCACTACCCTAGAACCTAAGATCGTTTTGTTTGCAGCACAGTGTTCTGGAAAGATTATCAGATTTGAGTTTGAGTAAGTTGTTAACAGATTTAGATCTGGATTTGATACTGTTTCTGTGCTTAAAAACTACGTGACCTAGGGCAAGTTATCTAAACTCTTTGAGTTCCATTTCAGGTACAAAATGGGTTAATGATAAACTACCTTGCAGTGTTATTGTGAGGACTAAATTAATGAGCTGTCATATGAAAACGTGGTCCAGACCTGGCACACACAGCTCTGCAGTGGGAGAGTATGTGCCCAGGACTCTGCTAGGTAAAGGGCGTGAGCTCAGTGGATGCACTGATAGGGTCACCAGGTAAATCAGATCAGGCCTCTCTATCCCTTGGCAGATCTGAGCTTAGAATTTCCTTTTTTTGGAAGCTCTCCATGGATTCAAGGAAGTTCTCTTGGCCATTCCTTACTTTTGTGGGAAATAGGTATTGCTGGCTGCTCCCTTTGTGAACCTTCCAGCCTAAGTCACCACAACCTAACTCATCACGGATGCCCTGAAAGTTCCTTCTCCCACCTTCCAGGACAGGACAGATTCCATTAGTATTTGGTTTTCTTGACAGCACACCGGCTCCAGGGAATATGAGTGGAGGAAGGGGACACTCCTATCATGTTATACATTTTATCAGCTCAGCCAATCAGCTGTGAGCTGAGGCTTCCCCAGGTTGGGATAAGGCCCTCTCCTCTGTGTTCCTGAGTGTTTCTTTAATGTTGCATTTCCCACAAGAGCAGGGACTGGGTCTTCTTTCTGTTTTTATGCCAAATGCCTAGCATAGTGTTCCTATCACATACGTGGATGCTCATGGGTGTTTTAGGTAAAGCATGAAGAAACACTTTCCAGTCCTGTCCCTAACTATTGAAAATATCCAGGCAAATCTTCTTGATCTTAGGCTCACACCCCTGGGTGATACGACTTGGTTTCATCCAAAGGTCTGGCCTCATGCGTAAACAAAATAAGCATCCATTCTCATGGTATGATTTCTGGAGTGCTGGTAAGGACTTAGAACCCTCATTTATTCCTTTTCGAAAAACTGAAGTATAGTTGATTTACAATGTTATATTAGTTTCAGGTGTACATAATGATCTAATAGTTTTATAGATTATACTCCATTTAAAGTTATTATAAAATATTGGTTATATTCCCTGTGCTGTACATTACATCCTTGTATCTTATGTATTTTACACCTAGTAGTTTGTACCTCTTCATCCCCTTCCCCTATGTCTCTCCTCTCTGAACCCTTCTCCCTGCTGGTAACTACTAGTTTGTTCTCTGTAAATATGAGTCTGTTTCTCTGTTATATTCATTTGTCATTTTATTTTTTAGATTCCACATGTAATTGAAAACATACAGTATTTGCCTTTCTCTGTCTGACTTCACTAAACATAATACTCTCCAGGGTCATCCATGTTGTTGCAAATGGTGAAATTTCATTTTTTATGGCCGAGTAATATTCCAATATATATGTCTCACATCTTCTTTTTCCATTCATCTGTTGATGAACACTTAGGTTGCTTCCATATTTTGTCTACTATAAATCTGCTGTGAACATTGGGGTGCATATATCTTCTCAAACTGATGTTTTAGTTTTCTTCAGGTGTATTCCTTTTTTCTGCTCCTACATGCTGGAAATTCTTTTACCAGAGTAAAACCTTTCATTATAAAAAATATTAAATGTAGTTATTGGTGTGCACAGTAACTTACTGACCCAATGTGCTCTTAGCCAGTGCTTCTTGGTCGTAAATGTATATACAGATCACCTGGCATGAAGTTCATAGCTCTGCCTTTCTCCAGTACTCTCAGGTGACGTTGCTGCTCCTGGCCTGTGGACCATACTTCGAATGGAAGACTCTGTTATGGGCTGAATTGTGTCCCCACAAGATTCATATGTTGAATCCTAATCCCCAGTATCTTAGAGTGTGACTGTATTTGGAGATAGGATCTTTAAGGAGGTAATTAAATTAAAATAAGGTCATTAGGGTGGGCCCTAATCTAATATGACAGGTTTCCTTATAAGAAGAGGAAATGAGGACACAGACTCACACAGAGGGATAACAGCACAGATTGATCCATCTACAAACCAAGGAAAGGTGCCTCAGAAGAACCAACTCTTCTGACACCTTGATGTCAGACTTCTTACCTCCAGAACTGTGAAGAAATAAATGTCTGTATTTAAGCCACTCAGTCTGTGGTGCTTTGTTGTGGCTGCCCTAGCAAACTAATGCAGGCTCGAAGCTGGGGCTTCTCAATTGAGAGTGTATCTATGATGCTGTTACAGAATTTAGATTTAAGACTTTCATTATTAGACCTACTAGGTGAGCATCCCCAGAGCAAACACCAGGCCTGAGTATAAACCACCCCAGAGAGCAATTTTTCTTGCTGGAAGTTCTAGCAGGGGGGTTTGGGTGAGGGGTGACTGTCTGGTGATCACTGCAAAAGCTTAAACAAAGAGAAATTAGAATTCTACAGTGAAAATGTGCCCGAGTGGGTGATTTGTCCACATGGCTGACAGAGCCAGAGAAGGAGGAAGAGGCCAGGCAAAGATCCTTGCATCCATCTGTGTTCAGGGGCTTCAGTGTTTCATCCTGCTCAGCTTTCTCACTGCCCCCCACCCCTACCCAGGTAGGCTGCCTCAGAGGTCAGTGGGGAAAACAGGTCTGGGTTGGAGGATGGGCAGCAGAAATCTTCCCTGAACACCCATTCAAAGAGCAAAGAAGCAGCAGACATTCAGTTCCTTCGAGGGGGTGTTTCTGGCTCTCCTGGAGGAATAGGAATGGGAGTTACTGTAGCCAGGATCTGGTTTGTGAAAGCTACACAAAACACCCCTCACAGCAAGTCTCTCTAAAGAGTAGTCGATACTCATGCTAAGAATGAGTTTAATGAAAAATTTTGACTCTAGCTAAATATGAAAAATAGGGTTTTTAGATGGCAGCTGCCCATAGAGTTTGGAACTCTTGCTCTATAACAAACTCAGTTGAGAACTCAAGATTCAGTAAGGAGGAACATTTGAAAGTGTCTTGATGTTGAGGGTGAAGTGACATATAGGGGAAGAGGCAAGGATGACTCCAGAATATCAGTACCATTGCCTGGGGCATGAGGTCACCTGCCAGCCAAGAGGCATATTAGATTAAGAGCAAGATAATTGCCTGATTTTTTTAAGCTCGTGAAATCATTTTTTGAAAATAAATGAGCTATCTAACTATAGTTCGAGTACTGGCAGGTAGATGACTCACTGAGGGAGAAAATACTAAGGGGAAAAGTAGATTACTGCAGAACTCAACCCCATAGACCATGTGTGAAAGCCTCATCAGCATTCCCAGCTGAGCCATGAGGCTCTGTCATAGAAAAACAGCAGGTAGGTGAGGAGGGCAGGGGACCCTGAACATCCCATGAGGTTTACTGAGGCTGGGCTTGCTCTCCGCGTTGCCAATGGAGCAGCTTCCATTTTTTTTTTTTTTTTTTTTTCTTTTTGGCTGTGCTGCACAGCATGTGGGATCTTAGTTCCCCAACCAGGGATCAAACCCGCACCCCTTGCATTGGAAATGTGGAGTCTTAACCACTGGACCTCCACAGAAGTCCCTAAACAATATTCTTGGTACCATCATCTGC
The DNA here is from genome assembly GCF_965194805.1 of Balaenoptera borealis. Classification (NCBI taxonomy): domain Eukaryota; kingdom Metazoa; phylum Chordata; class Mammalia; order Artiodactyla; family Balaenopteridae; genus Balaenoptera; species Balaenoptera borealis. The sequence continues at coordinate 39,840,892 of NC_138860.1, read as the reverse complement.
TCTATGTCTCGTGTTTCGTTCCCAGCCTAAAAAGGGAGAACACAGTCAAGCTCACATCCTTAAAAACCAACAGACATCTAGAGCCTGGATCTCCCTCTTCTTCCCGGGTGCTGCCTGCAGCCTCAGCCACTGTGCTCACACCTTTGGTGGAGCCACTGGCCGGCACAGGGGAGGTATTATTTGGGGGGGGGTGGGGAGGAGAATCAACTCTGCTTAGAAGCTCACACAGATAAGGAGAGGTTTGAGGAAGTGTGGGTTCGCATCTCTTTTCTTTTAAAATCTTTGTTTAAAACATTGACTGAGAGACTCAAAGTCTTGGTCACCTTGCTGCAGTTTCTACCCCTCCTTATTGTGGTTCCTTCCTCTCGCTCTCAGTGGGTGCCTTTGCCCAGGGCTGATGATATCACTGGCCTGGGCTGTGGACCAGTATGGAGGTGGATAATTCTTTGGGTGATGCTCTTGAGAAGAGACTTCCCAAACTTCCCCACATTTGTTACCTTTGCTCTTTTTCTCCTTCATCACTAAACATTTGTATCCAGGTGTAGTTAGGTCAAAATGAGTAAGGAGGGCAGCCTTTTCAAGAGAAAGAAATTGCAAAGGGTAGGCTGGGGGTGGTCCCCAGGCATTTCTAGCATTAGCTAAAAATCTGTTGTTTGAGTTACTACTTCCTCTCCATGAGGTTGTCATAATACGAAAGCCAGGGCTATGGATAATTGCTCGATTCCCTGTACTCATACATGTATAGGCTGATATGAGGTGCAACTTGCACCTGAATGGGCTGGTGCCAGGTCGGTGATACACTCAGTTGTCACTGGTTGTGACTGGTGGACACCCACCAGTTGCCAGTCTGGTCTCCAGGCCTCCCAGACATAAGCTCTGCCGTCATCCCATTCATTCTGCAATGGTTGTGGATTGTCGAAGTCCCTTTCCTTTTCCTCGTTGTTGATCATACTGGAATCCAGCCCTGATTATTCTCCCCTCCTCCTAGACTAGATGAATTAGCTGAGCCTCGATTTCCTCATTTGTAAATTAACGGGCTCCCCCCTCAATTTTTGTTATTCTGTGAAATGAAGTAAAAGCTTTCTCATTATGGCTTGATAATAAATGGTGATTGGAAGGACACTCCATTATTGTGTTATATAAAATCAGGTTTGCAGATTTCAAGTTAATGCATGGATTCCAAATATAAAGGCTCCTTTTTTCTGATAATGGATCATTTGCTGAATTTTTCCTACTTAACATAGAGTCATATAAATGAGAGTAGCACATTTCTGGGATAATGTGATTTTCGATCCTTGGTTATTTTATCAAGAATATCAAATGCATTACACCACTAGATAAGACTTTGGTCTCATTTTTAACTGGATAAATCCCTTTATTGCTAGGGAAATTAAAATGTTATGGATTCAGACTCATCACTGTCCTAGAAGAAGAATTGAAATGCTAGACAAAGAATTCACAAGTGGCAAAGCAGAATTGGGCTGATTTTAACCAGGATGGTTTGAGTCTGTAGGCAGAATTTAACAAGGGTATTGATCAGAAAAACAGGAATAACAAACAATGGATCCATCTAGCAAAAAAGATGTGAGTGAGGGTGATGGCAAAAGCTGAGAAATCTCCCCCAAATTGTATTTCTCTGACACAGGGCTGGGGTCAGTTGTAGCTTTGTGAGCTGTTGAAGGTGAATGCTTTTCTGGTTAGTTCTACCCAGTGAGGCTGAGTCTGGGCTCTGTGGGGTTCCCTGGTCTGTGGTGCCCTTGCCCACCCAGGAGCCCTTGGTCCTCTTGTTCTCCTGTAGGACAGAGTCCCTGGGGGATTTGAGGTCCATTGGAAAATTTCAGACACTGGTGAGCTCAGTGGAGTTGGTCTCTCATGGCGAGCTCTAGCTCTATTTGTCATCTGTGTTGGTGGCCAGGTCTTTGGGGAGCAGCCCTGGTAGGAAGGGCTTTGCTACATCCCAAACGTGGGCCACCTTCCAAACTTGGCCTTTTGTTATTTTGTGCCTATTGTGCTCCATACACAGGGCTAGGGCATTTTCCATGTGATCTTTTTTAAAGCCACAAAGGCCCTGCCAGCTAGGTGTTATCTCTATTTGCCAGAAAAGGAAACTGAGACTCAGAAAGGAACAGAAGTTCACGTGGCAAGTGGCAGAGCTGTGGCTTGGATCTAGGTCCGTCTCACTGCAGATCCCTTGCTCTTTTCTATCACAACTGACAAATGTTACCTTGGCAAAATGAATGTTTTAGTGGCTTTTTTTTCTCAACAAATTGTGGACTAGAATCATTGAAATAGAAGAGTTCTTAGAAATCACTTAGATTATAAATTAAAATGTACTGTACCAGCCAAACAAAGCATTTATATGGAGCCCATGTTATTTTTTATTGAGGTAATAGTTAATTGACAATGTTGTGTTAAGTTTCAAGTGTACAACGAAGTGATTCAGTTATATAAATATATATTCAGTTATATGTTCAGTTATATATGATTCAGTTATATATGTGTGTGTGTGTGTGTGTATATATATATATATATATATATATATATATATATATATACAACACATGCATATTCTTTTTCAGATTCTTTTTCATTATAGGTTATTAAAAGATATTGAGTATACTTCCCTATGCTATACAGTAGGTCCTTGTTGTTTACCTATTTTATGTATAGTAGTGTGTATATGTTAATCCCAAACTCCTAATTTATCGCCCTCCCCGTTACTATCCCCTCTGGTAACCTTAAGTTTGTTTTCTAAGTCTGTTAGTCTATTTCTGTTTTATAAATAAGTTCATTTTTATCATTTTTTTAGATTCCATGAATAAGTGATATCATATGATACTTGTGTTTCTCTTTCTGACTTACTTCACTTAGTATGATAATTTCTAAGTCCATCCATGTTTCTGCAAGTGGCATTATTTCATTCTTTTTTATGTCTGAGTAATCTTCCATTGTGTATACGTACCACATCTTCTTTATCCATTCAACTGTCGATGGACATTTAGGTTGCTTCCATGTCTTGGCTATTGTAAATAGTGCTGTAGTGAACACTGTAGCCCATATTAATTGAGAGCCTACTCTGTGCTCAGTGCAACATTGGGTCTTCCAGGAGTTACCTCTCTCAGCCAGCCACCTCCCCAGCCTTCTGCCTCACAGTCTTTCCTTGTTCCCAAGCTCCCAGCTCCAAACACCTGAGCTTTTTTGAACTCTTGAACATGCCAAGCCCTTCCTTCCCTCTGAGCCATTGCCAGTGATGTTCCTTTGGCCTGGAACTCCCCTTCTCCACTGTTGCCTAGCTGGCTTTTCCTCATCCCTCATCCCTCCCCTCAGAGATGCTTTTCTTCCCGCTCTCTGGCTGGAAGAAAGTCCATCCCCTACCCCATCTTGCTTTCTAACACACTGTTTTTTAACCCTTCTGAACACATCTAATTTGTAATTACATATTTGTTTGTTTACTGATTGTTTCTTTCTCCCCCACTAGGCTTTAAGCTATGTGAGGGCAAAGGCCAAGGCTGATTTGTTCACCAGAACATCCTTAGCATTTAGCACGACTTCTGACACACAGCGGGCACTCAGTGAATAGATATTGATTTTGGAGTGGGTCTTGTAATCCCCGGTTGATGCCACTGAAGGTCAGAGAGGTAATGTGACTTCTCAAAGTCACCCACCTAGTAAATGGAAAAGCTAGGATGCTAATCTAGTTCCTGACTCTCAAAATCCAGTGCTCACTTCACTTTACAGTGCAGGTGACTTTTATTTAGAGAGAGTAGCTTTCTTGCCTCATTGATGGGCTGATGGAAACAGATTCTTTTAGCTGTTGTAGTTATGTCTTAGCTCAGGATTAGAGAAAGTACCAAATGAGATACCTGGACACATCAGACTGTGAACACTTAGAAGGAAGAAACAACATAGCCTCTGGTAATAGGGAGCTCCTTGGGCTCAAGAGTCACAGATGCCCAAAGGCCGGCAGCGCCGTGACCGGAGAGAGGCCTGCGTTGACTCCCTTCTCTGTGTCCTAGAGCAGGCAGCACATGGCTTTGTCTTATGAGAATCCACGAACCAGGAAGACTGACTTTGAATAGCCCTGTAGGTGAGCAAGAAGGCTGACTTGGTAGGCATTAGAAGGTGGAGAGCTGCCTCTCACTCCCTGGATCTGAAATGACCTCTTTGGGCGTGAAAGGAGACACTGAACGTGGCTATTGGAGGCCAGTGGGCTCTCAAGAGATGGAAGGGGCATCTGGAACAAGCTTTAGAAAGTGGGCTTTTGCTCTGCTCCTGGATACTGACAAGCAGAGCCCATTTTCCCTTTCCTCCCATGAAAGGCTGTTATTGTGGTTTTGACTCATTGCAAGTCACTGATATTAGAGTGGCCTTGTTCTGCCTCTTGGTTTGCTGTTGGGGCTGCTGCGTCAGACCTGAGCTGGTGCCCCGAAGTCCCTCCGGAGTCCCTGCTTTGCCCAGGCTGAGCCTGCAGAGCTGTACGAGGGGTGATATGCCTGCCCATCTTTGGAGCGCACTTTCAATTCAGCAGTTCATCTCTTTTCTGCATTCAATCCTGCTGCAAATGCTTTTAGGTAAAAAATACATGGCTTGCTTTACCCCTTTGCTGCTGATGTCTTCCTTGACTTTTTGTCTTCTTCCTTTTCTGAAAGCCCTTCTTCCTTGGATGGGCCCGTGCATGAATGCTTTGCTTTCCTCCTTCTCACGTGTGTTCAGCTTCCTTCCCCAGTACAGAGAATACTCCCAGGGAGGATTTATTATTATTATTATTGGAAACTGGAGGAAAGGCATTCCTTGTCATAAAATGGCAAAAACTTAACTGTGTTCTAGTGTTTTGTGGAAGATAGAAATTGCAGGCAATGAAACTGGATATTTGGCTGAGGAGATTTCCAAGCAAAATATTGAAGTGTTTTATTCTTCCTGACTGCTTATAGTAAAATGCAAAAGCAGAGAGATGAATTTAGGAAGGAATTGTTAAGAATAAAGGAGCCGTAAATTGAAGATTTAGAAAATTCTCAGCCTATCCACATTGCAAAACACGAGAAAGAATTTGAAGAGAAAATAAAGAGTATGGCTGGACTGTTACTCAGTAAAGAGTTTTGGGGATTATACGAGCAGAAACACCACCAGTTTGAACCAAAGGGGACAGATATGGGGCAAAATGAAGGAAGGCTGTTGGATTTCTTGAATTTGAAGACAGGATGATAGAGCTGACAGGATGATAGAGCTATTTGGCTGTGAATGTGTGCTGTCCTTCAAGAAGAAGAAAAATGACCCTGAAGGCAATTCAGAGGTCACCAGGGCCACCACCTCAGTTTCACCAGGCCAGATGGCTTCTGCCTACAGCATTGGGGGTAGGATATTCTGCAGAACCATGGAGGCAGGGCCTCCCAGAAACTTGGGGGCAGGACCTGGCTTAGCAGATCCTCAGGAGTCGAACCCCCATCTAGAGCTGCGAGGCTGATGCTGCCACCCCAGTGGGCCTGAAGGGCAGAGTATCAAACCAAAGACGATTATTTTTGGGCCTCAACAGCTCATGGAATTTGCCTTACCAGGTTTTGGACTTGCTTGGGACCCATCACCCCTTTCTTTTTTCTGATTTCTTCCTTTTGGAATGGGAATGTCTGTCCTATGCCCATCCCACAACTGTGTTTGGGAAGCACATACCTTGTCTGGTTGCATAGGTTCAGAGCTGGAGAGAAATTTTTCCTCAGGATGAATTGTATCTCAGCTCCCACTCATATCTGATTTAGATGATATTTTGATGAGACTTTGGACTTTTAGACTTTAGAGTTGATGCTGGAATGAGTTAAGACTTTTGGGGCTGTTGGGATGGAATTAATGTATTTTGCACGCAGGAAGAACATGAATTTTGCAGGACCAGAGGTGGAATGATATGGACTGAATTGTGTACCCCCAAAATTCATATGCTGAAACCTTATCCCCCAATGTGACCATATTTGTAGATAGGACTCTTAGGAGATAGAGTTATATGAGGTCATAAGGATGGGGTCCTAATCTGATAGAATTGGTGGTTTTATAAAAAGAGGACAAGAGATCATTATCTTTCTTCACATGTATGCACTGAGGAAACGCCACGTGAGCACACAGCAAGAAGGTGGCCATCTGCAAGCCAGAAAGAGAGCCCTCACCAGAAACTGAACTTTGCTGGACCTTGATCTTGGACTATCCAACCTCCAGAACTATGAGAAAATAAATTTCTGTTCTTTAAGCCACCCAGTCTTTGGCATTTGTTTTGGCGGCCAGAGCTGATTAATACATTGGGATGCTGAAGATCACTCTCAGCACTACCGATCACTCACTCTTGCACTAACAGGTGGTTAATATGGACTGTTGAATCTTGACAGAACCCAACTTAAATGCTTATCGTGTTGAATTGAATTCATTAAGACAAGGGTCAGGAGAAAGCAGGCGTGTGACCAACCAGCCAATGAGACTTGAGCCTTAGAAGATTTGTATTGTTCATGCCCCAAGTTCTTTATGTCATATCATCTTCTAGGTGTAAAATGATAGGCAGGAGAAATCATGTATTGAGTAATGAAATTCAACAAATATTTATGGAATGTCTACTATCTGTAAGGTACCTTGCTAAGCCTGATTAGAAGGTATTAAGAGTCATAAGATATGGCCTCTACCTTCCAAGAACCTATAACTGTGGCATTCCTGACTCAACAGTTCTTAACCACATAGGTGGACATTATCAACTTTTAACGTCCTTCAGGTTATTACCCAGAGATTAGAACTCTTGTTCATCTTCAAGGATAGTTGCCTTCCATGCCTTCAACCATGACCTGTAACCTAGAGTTTGGGGACTGGCTATGTTCTACCTACCTTTGTTCCTGGTCATCTTGACCACCGGGAAGATGGCAGAAATTTTCTAAAAAATGGAAAAAGGAGTGGTAGGTTCATGTGTTACAAGAACTATTGCAGGAACACTTGACCTAAGTTAGGTCCCTGTAGGAGATGTTAGAAGAAGAAATTTAAATTTAAGTATAGTATAATTTCCTAATAGGCACTAGTGATCATAATGAAACTTCTAACCAGTGATTATGATTTGCAGTGAGAGTAACTGAGTAACTTGACCCTAATGAATGGAGGCATTCATTGTGCTTCTTCACTGTTGCCCGAATTTTGCTCTTTAGCCATGACATTGAACAACAGGCCATTTTAACTTTTGGATTGGGTGTTACTCTGCACATAAATGATGAGATTTTGTCACCTTGCTTTGAAATCTAGTACCTGTCTCATAGGCAGATTTCAAGGGGCAGGGATGTCTTTTGACGTCCCACAAAAAATATGGAAAGAACTTGCCTTTCTTGTTGACACTGCCTTTGCCTTCCTGCAATTGTGGAAAAGGCTGTAATTTTTAAAATTGTGGGAATATTGGAGATTTGTGGGTTAACTGGCAATATTTGCATGCTACAATTAGTCTCATTATGCTTTGATTATATTAATTAAACTCTTGTCCCAGAGAGTAGGCATTCACTCATTTTTGTTCCCTGCATCTCTCCGAATGTGCATGTGGAAGTTGCCTTCCTGTGGTTTTGTCAGCACATGGGGCAGGGGCCATGCTTGTTCATCCTTATACCCCCAGCACAGTTCTGGCATGTATAGGTGCTTATAGATGTTTGCTGAATTGAATCAAACAGGTAGGGATGTAGTTTGGAAAAGCCATGATGGTAACTCCAATGACTGCTAAACTTGTTCTCCATGTAACAAATGCCTATATTTGCTAGCCCACACAAATGCTTTGGAAGTCTTCTCATTCCCATCCATTTTCCTGCATTAGCAAAATAAATAAAACAACAATCTACCTGCAAGGTGAGAGATGGAAGAAAGGAGGAAACATATATTTCAATGTCGATTTTACACCAGACACAGTGTTAGGAACTTTCACATACAGTATCACTTAATTATCAAAGTGTTATTTTCCCTGGCCCCAGCAGGTTGATTTGAACAAAAGCCAGCTAAAGCCAAAAGGAAATTGCAACTTGGTTTGATAGAAATCCCTAAAGGCATCTGATGCTGCTGATGGGGATTGATAAAAACAGGTTTAGCAGAAGTCCTTCTTTGTGATCTCATCATTAAATCATCTCCTGTTGGGAAAACAATTATCTAGATGATATACTGACAGTAAGCCAAATGGATCATATTACTTCTTACTCAGAGTCGGTTGCTATTCACCTGGACAAGGCAGCTGACGGTTTCTGAAGGAGAAATGTATGCGAGGTAGAGATGCGAAGCAAGTTGCCTCCTTAGTATGTCTGCGCTTTCAAAGGGGATGAAATAGCTACACTGTGGTAGATATGCTTCTAGAACAAAATATGATTACAGACAGTAAACAGCTGCCTTTCATCCCTGACAATAAATGTGAATATTAATAGAGTAAATGTTAATATTAATATATATTAATTATATAATATAGTAATAATATATAACACATTAACAATATATTATATATTAATATAATTATAAATAATTATTAATGGTATATGATATAATATATTAGTAATATTAATATATGTTAATGGATATTAATGTTTCATACACAAACGTGCATTAAATGAACGTGATCCTGTGACTCTCTGGTAAATACTGTCAGTCATTTGGTTATTTATTTCTTTGTTCCCTTTTTTTCTTTTTTTAACATCTTTATTGGAGTATAATTGCTTTACAATGTTGTATTTATTTCTGCTGTATAACAAAGTGAATCAGCTATACGTATACATATATCCCCATATCCCCTCCCTCTTGCATCTGCCTCCCACCCCTTCTAGATGGTCACAAAGCACGGAGCTGATCTCTCTGTGCTATGCAGCTGCTTACTACTAGCTATCTGCTTTACATCTGGTAGTGTATATATGTCAATGCCACTCTCTCACTTCGTCCCAGCTTACCCTTCCCCCTCCCCATGTCCTCAAGTCCATTCTCTACATCTGCGTCTTTATTCCTGTCCTGCCCCTAGGTTCTTCAGAACCTTTTTTTTTTTTTTAGATTCCATATATATGTGTTAGCATATGGTATTTGTTTTTCTCTCTCTGACTTACTTCACTCTGTATGACAGACTCTAAGTCCATCCACCTCACTACAAATAACTCAATTTCTTTTCTTTTTATGGCTGAGTAATATTCCATTGTGTATATGTGCCACATCTTCTTTATCCATTCATCCGATGATGGACACTTAGGTTGCTTCCATGTCCTGGCTATTGTAAATAGAGCTGCAATGAACATTTTGGTACATGACACTTTTTGAATTATGGTTTTCTCAGGGTATATGCCCAGTAGTGGGATTGCTGGGTCGTATGGTAGTTCTATTTGTAGTTTATAAAGGAACCTCCATACTGTTCTCCATAGTGGCTCTATCAATTTACATTCCCACCAACAGTGCAAGAGTGTTCCCTTTTCTCCACACCCTCTCCGGCATTTATTGTTTGTAGATTTTTTGATGATGGCCATTCTGACTGGTGTGAGATGATATCTCATTGTAGTTTTGATTTGCATTTCTCTAATGATTAATGATGTTGAGCATTCTTTCATGTATCTGTTGGCAATCTGTATATCTTCTTTGGAGAAATGTCTATTTAGGTCTTCTGCCCATTTTTGGATTGGGTTGTTTGTTTTTCTGATATTGAGGTGCATGAGCTGCTTGTAAATTTTGGAGATTAATCCTTTGTCAGTTGCATCATTTGCCAATATTTTCTCCCATTCTGAGGGTTGTCTTTTCGTCTTGTTTATCTTTACCTTTGCTGTGCAAAAGCTTTGAAGTTTCATTAGGTCCCATTTGTTTATTTTTGTTTTTATTTCCATTACTCTAGGAGGTGGGTCAAAAAGGATCTTGCTGTAATTTATGTCACAGAGTGTTCTGCCTATGTTTTCCTCTAAGAGTTTGATAGTGTCTCGTCTTACATTTAGGTCTTTAATGCATTTTGAGTTTATTTTTGTGTATGTTGTTAGGGAGTGTTCTAATTTCATTCTTTTACATGTAGCTGTCCAGTTTTCCCAGCACCACTTACTGAAGAGGCTGTCTTTTCTCCACTGTATATTCTTGCCTCCTTTATCAAAGATAAGGTGACCATATGTGCATGGGTTTATCTCTGGGTGCTCGATCCTGTTCCATTGATCTCTATTTCTGTTTTTGTGCCACTACCATACTGTCTTGATAATTGTAGCTTTGTAGTATAGTCTGAAGTCACAGAACCTGATTCCTCCAGCTCCATTTTTCTTTCTCAAGATTGCTTTGGCTATTCAGGGTCTTTTCTGTTTCCATACAAATTGTGCGATTTTTTGTTCTAGTTCTGTGAAAAATGCCATTGGTAGTTTGATAGGGATTGCATTGAATCTGTAGATTACTTTGGGTAGTAGAGTCATTTTCACAATGTTGATTCTTCCAATCCAAGAACATGGTATATCTCTCCATCTGTTTGTATCATCTTTAATTTCTTTCATCAGTGTCTTATAGTTTTCTGCACACGGGTTTTTTGTCTCCCTAGGTTTTTGCCTAGATATTTTATTCTTTTTCTTGCAGTGGTAAATGGAACTGTTTCCTTAATTTCTCTTTCAGATTTTTCATCATTAGTGTATAGGAATGCAAGAGATTTCTGTGCATTAATTTTGTATCCTGCTACTTTACGAAATTCATTGATTAGCTCTAGTAGTTTTTTGGTAGCCTCTTTAGGATTCTCTATGTTGAGTATCATATCATCTGCAAACCGTGACAGTTTTACTTCTTCTTTTCTGATTTGGATTCCTTTTATTTCTTTTTCTTCTCTGATTGCTGTGGCTAAAACTTACAAAACTATGTTGAATAATAGTGGTGAGAATGGGCAACCTTGTCTTATTCCTGATCTTAGTGGAAGTGGTTTCAGCTTTTCACCATTGAGAATGATGTTGGCTGTGGGTTTGTCATATATGGCCTTTATTATGTTGAGGTAAGTTCCCTCTAGGCCTACTTTCTGGAGGGTTTTTATCATAAATGGATGTTGAATTTTGTCAAAAGCTTTTTCTGCATCTATTGAGATTATCATATTTTTTATCCTTCTATTTGTTAATATGGTTTATCACATTGATTGATTTGCATATATTGAAGAATCCTTGCATTCCTGGGTTAAACCCTGCTTGATCATGGTGTGTGATCCTTTTAATGTGCTGTTGGATTCTGCTGCCTAGTATTTTGTTGAGGATTTTTGCATCTATGTTCATCAGTGATATTGGCCTGTAGTTTTCTTTTTTTGTGACATCTTTGTCTGGTTTTGTTATCAGGGTGATGGTGACCTCATAGAATGAGTTTGGAATTGTTCCTCCCTCTGCTATATTTTGGAAGAGTTTAAGAAGGATAGGTGTTAGATCTTCTCTAAGTGTTTCATAGAATTCACCTGTGAAGCCATCTGGTCCTGGACTTTTGTTTGTTGGAAGATTTTTAATCACAGTCTCAATTTCAATGCTTGTGATTGGTCTGTTTATATTTTCTATTTTTTCCTGGTTTAGTCTCGGAAGGTTGTACTTTTCTAAGAATTTGTCCATTTCTTCCAGCTTGTCCATTTTATTGGCATATAGTTGCTTGTAGTAATCTCCCATGATCCTTTGTATTTCTGCAGGGTCAGTTGTTACTTCTCCTTTTTCATTTCTAATTCTGTTGACTTGAGTCTTTTCCCTTTTTTTCATGATGAGTCTGGCTAATGGTTTATCAATTTTGTTTATCTTCTCAAAGAACCAGCTTTTAGTCTTATTGATCCTTGCTATCATTTCCTTCATTTCTTTTTCATTTATTTCTGATCTGATCTTTATGATTTCTTTTCTTCTGCTAACTTTGGGGGTTTTTGTTCTTCTTTCTCTAATTGCTTTAGGTGTATGGTTAGGTTGTTTATTTGAGATTTTTCTTGTTTCTTGAGGTAGGATTGTATTGGTATAAACTTCCCTCCTAGAACTGCTCTTGCTGCATCCCATAGGTTTTGGGCTGTCATGTTTTCATTGTCTTTTGTTTCTATGTATTTTTTGATTTCCTCTTTGATTTCTTAAGTGATCTCTTGGTTATTAAGTAGTGTATTGTTTAGCCTCCATGTATTTGTATTTTTTACAGTTTTTTTCTGGTAATTGATATCTAGTCTCATAGCATTGTGGTCAGAAAAGATACTTGATACTATTTCAATTTTCTTAAATTTACCAAGACTTGATTTGTGAACCAAATATGATCTATCCTGGAGAATGTTCCATGAGCACTTGAGAAGAAAGTGTATTCTGTTGTTTTTGTATGCAATGTCCTATAAATATCAATTAAGTCCATCTTGTTGAATGTGTCATTTAAAGCTTGTGTTTCCTTATTTATTTATTTTTGGACGGTCTGTCCGTTGGTAAAAGTGGGGCATTAAAGTCCCCTATTATTGTGTTACTGTTGATTTCCCCTTTTATGGCTGTTAGCATTTGCCTTATGTATTGAGGTGGTCCTATGTTGGGTGCATAAATATTTACAATTGTTATATCTTCTTCTTGGATTGATCCCTTGATCATTATGTAGTGTCCTTCTTTGTCTCTTGTAATAGTCTTTATTTTAAAGTCTATTTTGTCTGATATGAGAATTGCTACTCCAGCTTTCTTTTGATATCCATTTTCATGGAATATCTTTTTCCAACCCCTCACTTTCAGTCTGTATGTGTCCCTAGGTCTGAAGTGGGTCTCTTGTAGACAGCATATATATGGGTCTTGTTTTTGTATCCATTCAGCCAGTCTGTGTCTTTTGGTTGGAGCATTTAATCCATTTACATTTAAGGTAGTTATCAATATGTATGTTCCTATTACCATTTTTTTAATTGATTTGGGTTTGTTATTGTAGGTGTTTTCCTTCTCTTGTGTTTCCTGCCTAGAGAAGTTCCGTTAGTATTTGTTGTAAAGCTGGTTGGGTGGTGCTGAATCTCTTAGCTTTTGTTTGTCTGTAAAGGATTTAATTTCCCCATCGAATCTGAATGAGATCCTTGCTGGGTAGAGTAATCTTGGTTGTAGATTTTTCCCTTTCATCACTTTAAATATGTCCTGCCACTCGCTTCTGGGTGGCAGAGTTTCTGCTGAAAGATCAGCTGTTAACCTTATGGGGATTCCCTTGTATGTTATTTGTTGCTCTTCCCTTGTTGCTTTTAATATTTTTTCTTTGTATTTAATTTTTGATAGTTTGATTAATATGTGTCTTGGTGTGTTTCTCCTTGGATTTATGCTTTATGGGACTCTGTGCTTCCTGGACTTGATTGACTATTTCCTTTCCCATATTAGGGAAGTTTTCAACTATAATCTCTTCAAATATTTTCTCAGTCCCTTTCTTTTTTTCTTCTTCTTCTTGGACCCCTATAATTCGAATTTTGGTTTTGTCCCAGAGGTCTCTGAGACTGTCCTCAATTCTTTTCATTCTTTTTTATTTATTCTGCTCTGTGGTAGTTATTTCCACTATTTTATTTTCCAGGTCACTTATCCGTTCTTCTTCCTCAGTTATTTTGCTATTGATTCCTTCTAGAGAATTTTTAATTTCATTTATTGTGTTTTTCATCATTGTTTATTTACACTTTAATTCTTCTAGGTCCTTTTTAAATGTTTCTTGTATTTTCTCCATTCTATTTCCAAGATTTTGGATCATCTTTACTATCATTACTCTGAATTCTTTTTCAGGTAGACTGCCTATTTCCTCTTCATTTGTTTTGTCTGGTGGATTTTTACTTTGATCCTTCATCTGCTGCGTATTTCTCTGTCTTCTCATTTTGCTTAACTTGCTGCATTTGGGGTCTCCTTTTTGCAGGCTGCATGTTCGTAGTTCCTGTTGTTTTTGGTGTCTGACCCCAGTGGCTAAGGTTGGTTCAGTGGGTTGTGTGGGCTTCCTTGTGGAGGGGACTGTTGCCTGTTTTCTGATGGATGAGGCTGGATCTTGTCTTTCTGGTGGGTAGGACTGTGTCCACTGGTGTGTTTTGGGGTGTCTGTGAACTTATTATGATTTTAGGCAGCCTCTCTGCTCCTGGGTGGGGTTGTGTTCCTGTCTTGCTAGTTGTTTGGCATAGTGTGTCCAGCACTGGCGCTTACTGGTCGTTGAGTGGAGCTGGGTCTTAGCATTGAGACGGAGATCTCTGGGAGAGCTCTTGCCAATTGATATTACATGGGCCTGGGAGGTCTCTGCTGGTCCAATGTCCTGAACTCAGCTCTCCCACCTCAGAGGCTCAGGCCTGACACCCAGCTGGAGCACCAAGACCCTGTCAGCCACATGGCTCAGAAGAAAAGGGAGACGAAAAAAGAAATATATAAAATAAAATAAAATAATTAAAATAAGAAATTTTAAAAATATTATTAAAATAAAAAATAAGAAAGTAATTTAAAAAAACGAGAGCAACAAAACCAATAAACAAATCCACCAATGATAACAAGCACTAAAAACTGTACTAAGATAAACATAAAAATCAGAAACTAATCAGTCACATACAGCAATCCCCAAGTCTACAGTTGTTCCCAAAGTCCACCACCTCAATTTTGGCATGATTTGCTGTCTATTCAGGTATTCCACAGATGCAGGGTACATCAAGTTGATTGTGGGGATTTAATCCACTGCTCCTGAGGCTACACGGAGAAATTTCCCTTTCTCTTCTTTGTTTGCACAGCTCCCAGGGTTCAGCTTTGGATTTGGCCCCGCCGTTGCATGTAGGTCACCCTTTGGCGTCTGTTCCCTGCCCAGACAGGACGGGGTCAAAGGAGCAGCTGATTATGGGGCTCTGGCTCACTCAGTCCGGGGGGAGGGAGGGGTACGGAATGCTGGGCGAGCCTGTGGCGGCAGAGGCTGGCGTGACGCTGCACCAGCCTGAGGCGCACCGTGCGTTCTCCCAGGGAAGTTGTCCCTGGATCACGGGACCCTGGCAGTGGCGGGCTGCACAGGCTCCCTGCAGGGGAGGTATGGAGAGTGACCTGTGCTTGCACACAGGCTTCTTGGTGCTGCAGCAGCAGCCTTAGCATCTCATGCCCATCTCTGGTGTCCGCGTTGATAGCCGCGGCTCGTGCCTGTCTCTGGAGCTCGTTTAGGCAGTGCTCTGAATCCCTTCTCCTCACGCACCCTGAAACAATGGTCTCTTGCCTCTGAGGCAGGTCCAGGCTTTTCCCCGGACTCCCTCCCGGCTAGCTGTGGCGCCCTAGCCCACTTCAGGCTGTGTTCACGCAGCCAACCCCAGTCCTCTCCCTGGGATCCGACCCCTGAAGCCTGAGCCTCAGCTCCCAGCCCCCACCCGCCCCGGCGGGTGAGCAGACAAGCCTCTCGGGCTGGTGAGTGCTGGTCGGCACTGATCCTCTGTGCGGGAATCTCTCCACTTTGTCCTCTGCATCCCATTGCTATACTCTCCTCCGTGGCTCTGAAGCTTCCCCCCTGCCACCCCCCATCTCCGCCAGCGAAGGGGCTTCCTAGTGTGTGGAAACTTTTCCTCCTTCACAGCTCCCTTTCAGAGGTGCAGGTCCCGTCCCTATTCTTTTGTCTCTGTTTTTTCTTTTTTCCTTTTCCCTATCCAGGTACATGGGGAGTTTCTTGTCTTTTGGAAGGTCTGAGGTCTTCTGCCAGTGTTCAGTAGGTGTTCTGTAGGAGTTGTTCCACACGTAGTTGTATTTTTGACGTATTTGTGGGGAGGAGGGTGATCTCCACGTCTTACTCCTCTGCCATCTTGAAGGTCCTCCATTTGGTTATTTTTAATTAGCCTTGGCCTCCCCAGGCCTACATTAGTGTGGACCAAGATATAAGAACACATAGGGGCCAAATAATGTTCATTTAAGGGCAGTTCATTCCCAGTATGTCAGGTGCTGGGAGATTTTATTGT
Organism: Balaenoptera borealis; assembly: GCF_965194805.1. Taxonomy (NCBI): domain Eukaryota; kingdom Metazoa; phylum Chordata; class Mammalia; order Artiodactyla; family Balaenopteridae; genus Balaenoptera; species Balaenoptera borealis. The sequence goes on along the minus strand of NC_138860.1, from coordinate 39,825,057 downwards.
GGAGACAAAAGAATTCTAACCCAAAAACCTGCTGAGAACAGATACCAGAGTAGAATTACAAAATGGAAAGATCGGCATTCGGCAAGACTAGGGGGAGCGTAAACGTTTGTCACATGGTCTGCTTGATCCTTCCACCTTCTAAAGAGGTAAGCGTATTAGTGGTTGGTTTGCTAATGAATTATACAGCGGATTGCTCCAGGGGGTCCATTTGCTGAAGGTGGGTGCTCTGCCTCATGGAGCCCTGAGCACTGTTAACACCATTAATGGTCCATTGTAATTGTCCAGTGGTCTAGAAATGCCACTCCTGCGTTTCTTGAAAGCTCATTAATTTAACCTGAGAAGGAGCAGAGCTATACAGCACACAGTCAATGTAATAACATCCCTTTTTCTCACTTCTTTGCAGAGTGCTCTCCCAACCTTCTGCAGGTCTGGTGATGGGTCCATGTTGGATGATTTTGAATATTTTGTAGGCACATTCTGTATTTGTTTCACTTAAGACGTTTCAGAGGAAAAACTACTTTCCCCTTAACTCTGGCTTGTTGGCTTGTTAATAGATGTATGAGGGAATGTGGGTGGCGGGGCACCCATCCCCAGGTGGAAAACAGCAACTCCTTAGAGTTCTTGCAGCCTATCAGGGTTGTCAACCCCATCATCACTGAGGCGTTTTTCAGCCTGCCTTACTTAAACTCCAGCTATTTTGTCACCTGAATATGAAAATAGTGACACCACACAAGGGTGATTATGACTAATAAATGTCATGATTAAAGGAAGTATAGCCACTCAGTAAATATTAGTTGAATTTGAATTCCCCCATCATCCCTGGAGCATCACCTCATTAAAGGTATCATACCGTTGGCTGGTATATAATAGGTATTTTTCATCCTGTCCATTTGTTAGCTCATTCCCTCGCCATCTGTGTTCCTTGTCCATCTGCCAACCTAGAAAAACCTTCTTCATGTTTACAAATGAAGAGTTCAGTTTTTTTAGACGACACTTTTTATGTTTTGGGTTTTATTAAGATGGAGTTCTGTAGAATATTATTATTTGCAAGGAATAATTTAGTGTCTTATCAAGATAATTAAGACACTGTGTGTTCTGTAGATGAGCCTGGTCGTGGTAGGGAGAAAACAAGGTACTCTTGTGCCCTCGTGCTGTTTTTGGCTAACGGAGCAAATGTGAAATCCAGAGCTGGTGCATCCAAAGTCAAGTTTGCGCGTATGTTAGATTTACTGTGTAGGTGCATGTTGGGTCAGTGTCCACAGCCAGCCTGCAGTCAGTGGAATTAGGGTACTCAAAGGGGTGTTTCTTTACAGGAGTTTGTTAAAGAGGGAGCTCATGTTGTACCCAATTTAAAACCTGTTTTTCAGAAGTTTCCAGGATTTTCTCACGCCCTGTCATCCACATGTATTTCTTAATCCCCACCAGCGTGTACCTGGGGGTTTAAAGACATCAAGTCCCTGCCTCTGAACCCTCTGCCCCTCCCTGCTTGTGCTTACATTCCAGTAGTAGCTACAGTACCCAAGGGTCACTTGCTCCTGTTGATTCATTGGTTCTTAGGAAAAAAGACAGCCTCTTGATATATACAGGGGGAAAAGTCTATTAGTGGACAGTTTCCCCTGTATTAAAATAAGAGAAGAGATTGTGGAAGCCTTGAGGTGTAAAATATATTAGCTGCTATTATTCCAACAAAGATTCAAGAATCTGGATCCTTGTGGCCCAGTTACCTTTTCCTCCTGTCCCAGAAGGTTGGTTAAGTTGTCACAGTGGGTGGTGGAGAGAAACGTAAATTTCTTAAGCGGTCTTAAGAGCATCTACATTTAATCCAGCTTTATAGGGTAGTAAAAGTCACCATCTCACAATTAATTATGATTTTCTCTAGCCCGACTCATGTTCTAAAATTCAGCCTTTACTGTCTTTACAATGCAGAGGCTTAGGGCTGGAAGGAACTAGCTGTGAGCTTACAGTTTCTGGGTTTTACAGTGAGCCTTGGAGGCTGGTCTGTTGTAGTATTAATGATATCAAACCACCGTGGCTCCCTTTTAGAAGAAGACAGGTATAAATACATTTAACTAAAATGAGAGTAGTTAGGAGGAAGGTGAGGCATAAGCTAATGAATCTCTTAAATTCTTGAATGGTATTAAGCAGGAAACAGCCCCATTTGTGATCCCATTAATGACTGACCACTTGGGGGTTCAGGCTTTGAATCGTTTTTTAAGTAGCAGGGACAGATTTTTGCAGACGCTAAGGCTCTGTTTTGCTTGACCACCTTTCTGTTTACTGGCCCACATTGCAGGACAGCTGGCCTGGTGCCCATTTAAGGGGAGAAAGGTAACAGGCCAACATAAGATTCCAAACCTCAAGTCTGACCTCATTAGAAGTGTGCTTACTAGTGGTGTAAACCATGGCATCATTCCTCCTGATGGTTTGGGTGATCTTGTGACTTGTTTGAGTTTTGTTATTTCAACAGTAGCAGGGAGGCAGCTGTAGTTTAGGAGATATTCCGTTGTGTCCGAAATGATACCCCCTCAGAACACTTTGAATACTGACTCAGACCATCCCCTTGCCTTTAGACCATCCTTTGAAAACAGACTTTAACTTTCCTCATTGTCTCTGGAGAAGACTTAAGACTTGCTTTTGCAACCCCTGTTTGCAAAATGCTAGAAGCAGGTGCTTCCAAAAGTCTCATCCAGGCCCACCTGGTGTGATGTTACCATTTCCATCTTATCTTTCCTAACTGGGTGCAGAGGAGAGCCTCAGCACAGCTAAGTACCTCTCTTGCCTTGCCCCAGGCACGTGTGCTGTAACCATGAGGAGTTGCTCCAGCCACTTCTGGTTTCCATGGGGTTTTTTTCCCTTGTTTTCTTCTCCATCTTTCTTTTTTCTCACAATGTATTTTCTTTTCCTTGCCTTTCATTTAACCCTCTAGAAGCCTGGAAATGTTCAGGAGAATGGCTGCTATGTTTTTGTTTTTTCAGACCTAGGCTACTTTTTTGAGAGAAAAACCACTCCAGAGCCGTTGTCTAAGGTGTGTACTTTGCCTTTACTGGAAGAAAAGCACTGTAATTCAGCTAATGCTGTGGATGAGAGACATCTATTCTACGATCCATGCTGTCATAGACTGAGAAAAGTAAATATGTGATCAGACATTTCCTGGAGAAACCTTTAAGAAAACATTAGAGCATGCATGTGCGTGTGCACACACACACACACACACACACACACACACACACACACACACACACACACTCTCTCCTCCGTCTCCCAGCACTAGTTAGCTTGCTCATGGGTCCCGGGGCCATTCCCTTTTTCTAGCCAGATCCCCCTGTAGACAGACAGTCAAGAAATCCTTCATTTGTTCTAGAGAAGATAGAATCCAGCCTGAGTGCTAGGTCAATTCCTTCTGCTATAAATACAGATTTTTTTCTTTAAAGTCTATCTACTGAGTTTTAAAAGATACACAGAATATTTCCAAATGAAATTGAGTAGAACATCACTTTAAAACTGAAGTCACATTTGATATACAGCTATGCTGTATTATAGCCCTCTGGGGACTTTCCTTACTGTAAACTTGGAAAGACTTCGTGAAAATGCTATTTTATGGTTAAGATGATAGGAATTTGTTTAGCTCTTTACAAAGTATTCTCACAAACATAACAATGACAGTAACAATATCTGGTGTTTATCAGTTGCTGAGTATGTGGCAGACACTGTTCAAAGTGCTTTCCAGGCTCATTTAATCTTCTCAATAACCCTATCACATACGGACTGTTATTATCCCCATTTTCAGATGTGGAAACTGAGGCATCAAGGGGCTATGTAACTTTACCCAAGTCACACAACCAGTAAGTGCTAAGGCAAAGGATTCAACTGAAGCTATGGTTGATTGTAACGTTTTTGTACTTCCCACTACCTCGTGTGCCCTCTTACTCATTAGTGTCAAGTGAGAATCCTGTTTCAGATCAGTTAAGTGACTTCATTCTGGTGCCCCAACCAGAAGTGACAAAAAAAGATTTAACGTTTTTCCTTTTCCTTTTACTGATTTTTTTCCCTTCTATGTCATGAGCCTCTAGGTCAATATTTTATTGAACTCAAAACATTCACTGAGTCTCTATTATGCACCAGGTGCTACATGACCTTTGGTGGTACAAAGATAATGAACTTACTGTCCTTAAGGAATTCACAATCCGAGTTTGGGGAATTAAGCAGATAAAACACAGTGACAAATGCAAGCAGTGTGGAAAATGTTCTACTAGGGCTAAGTACGTGGTATTCTGGGAACATTGAGGATGGGGCACTGTCCTAGTCTAGGGACTGTCCAGAGGAGCTTTGTAGGGGAGTTGATTCTCCGAGAACAAATGGGAATTAGCCAGATTGAGATAAGGAAGATGTTGTGGACAAAAGAAATACCTTGTGCAAAGGCCCTGATATATTTGAGAGCACAGAGCCTTTGGGAACCTCCAAGAACTTTTATGTGACCTTGAGTTTAGAAGAAAAGAAGCCAGAGAGATGGGCAGGATTTTGATAATGAAGACCGCTGTAAGTCATTGTAAGCGGTGTTGGCTCTGCAGTTGGCTGTGTCATTGAAGAATTTTAAGCAGGTCAGGTAGAGAGCGGGATAGAGTAGATGAAGTAAGCTTAGAGGCAGGGAGACCCATTTAGGAGGTTATTACAACTGTCTAGATAAGAAATGATGAGGGTCCTGACCTAAGGCAGAGACAGTGAGTCAAGCTTTTTCTGCCTCCCCGGGATACACTTAATTGCTTCACTTGCTGCCTTCAGCAGCCAGCCGGTCTGCCTGGCTGTCCATTCAGCCCTTGAACCTTCATCCCTTTCTTTGTCTTCCCGTACTGCAATTCATGTACCTGTCTCTCCTATTAGACCTCAACTCCTCAAAGGCAGCCAGTGTATCTTTTTAATCTTTATTTTCACTGTACAAGTACTGTGTCTGGTACATGTTTTTCAAGTTCATGATGGGGATCAGTTCAGTATGGCCATAGTCTAGGGTCCTTTTTGAGAAGGACTAAAGGGGCTGTTGGAAAGGAAGGATGAAGGGGTAGAACTCTTTTGCTCTACAGTAAATTGAATGGTGTTGACAGATGAGAATTGCATATGACTTTACTTGGACTCTGCCAAAATGCATCAGCATTCTTCTGGGATTTAAGGTAATTTCCTGGCAGGCTTAATGTTTACTCTTAGTAATGTTTACACAACTTCTGTGCCATCTCTTAAAAACAAATTAGACTTCAACACAAGTAATTAAAGATGGGAATAGCAAAAAAAAAAAAAAAAAAAAAAAGATGGGAGTAGTATCGTTCGGTTCTATTACCTGTGTCCCTGAGTACGAACGTGCCCTCTACATTGTAAGTGAAACCCTGCTCTCCTCCCTGTAAGTTGTATGGGGGATGGACATTTAGCTAAGGGGCTTGCAAAATTTCTTTATCTTTTAAAATATGAAAGCCTCCATGGAAGCCAAATAGAGAAATCAGATTTTTACAAGGAGCTGTTCTTGCTGAAGTCAGGGCCAGTTTGGGGGGCCCAAAGCCTTGTCCTGCTGCCTTTTCCACCCCTTCCCCACTCCTAAATAAAGGGGCTGTGAAAAGCACTAATCAAGACCATCCACATTTTCCCTCCTAACTATTCACTTTGATCTAGTTCTCTTAAGTTTCAAACTATTATTACAGGGAGCTTTTCACAGGCACTCACTGGTTTTGTTTTTATGTTCCATCACTTTTGGACCCTGATGTCTTCCAACAAGAGGGGGATTTGGCTTCTCTTCTGTCTTCCTCCCAGGTTCTCATATACCCTTCTCCAGAACTGACTGGAAGACATTCTTGCACCTAGCAGTAGATGCCTTCCAAGACCTTAACCCAGAGATAATCATCGTTTAGGTAAAAGACTTATCCTTTATTGAAAGGATAAGTGTTAAGAAAGTAACATTTCCCTTGAATTCACGCAGTTTATTGTTCTTGTTAAAATTTAATTATACCTCACGAGCTCTGGCGCACGTGGGTATATTTAATGGCCTTTGTGCTTTTACCGAATATGTTAAAATTAATACTTGGCCTTACAGAAAAAGGGGCTGAACTCTGTGCCTAAAGGCTTTTCAGGATTAATAAGAGGCTTAAGAGAGATCAAAGAGACCTCAGTTTGTTTGTGCCTACATGTGAAAGTGTAGTTATTTTTTTCTTGAGCCACAGAGAAAGGATTTGCATACATAAAATTTGGTAAACGATTACTTATTGGAAGAAATGAAAGGCATTCTATGGGTAAGAGTTTTTAGGCACTTTGTTGAAGATGGTCAGCCCAGTTCTCTCTTCTTTCTTAGCCCCGTTCTCCCCATCTGTTTTCAGAAAGCTTTACCGCTCATGTTCAGAAGCCCACCAAGGTTTGGGGTGAGGGGCTCCCTGTCAGCCCTGTTAGGTGGCTATGTAATGAATTCTTTCTGTCCAGTAAGGTAATGCTGAGGTTGTGCCCCACTTTAGAAATTTGATTCATAAACACAATAGATTCAGTAATTCTCAGCTCTATTAAGGGTGATTATTCACTTTGAGAAAGTTCTTTGCAAGTAAGTGTATTTACCCCAATTCCTGAAAATAGCCCTCTCTTAATGCTTCCCAGGGACTGTGTATGGATCATGTATACAACCTAGAGGAAGGAGAAGAGAAACACAAAGCTAAGATGTTTAGGGATCTGCTGGCTCTTTGCAGAACAACCCACAAAGGTGATAAAGAATCTCTGAAATGATTTGTTTCTCAAATTCAATTTATACATATCTTTTTTTGTAGAAATGCAACACCCATTTAATGATTTGTCTAAAGAGTATCGCAATTGCAATTTGCTGATATTCGATGTGCTGTATAATATATAAGACATTTCAGTGAATAGAATGATGTCTGCAACCCCTTCTGAGTGCCCTCCAGGGCTCAGTGAGAAGCCAAGGGTAGATAATTTAACTTTCTCTCACTTTGAGTGTCACTTGTGATCTCTGAAGGGAGGTGCTTACCTAGAAATTTTATTCTCCCCCAGATAACAGTTATTTTCTTTCAAGAAGGCTAGTTACTGAGGGCTCATATACTCAGCCCTCAATAGTTATTGAGGGCTGAGTATATGCCAAAAATGTACTGGCTAGGTAAGGTTCAAGGAGAGGATTATCAGACATCTGAGCAGAATCAGATAAGAGGCCATGGTCTTTTGGGGCAGACCTCACCAGGAGTTCTCTGCTTTAGTACATTGTAGGAATTTGGCAAATCAGGTCATATCCAGAGAGGACTGACTACAGGGAGAAGGTTCTGGAAGGCATTTTGGTTGAGAAACTGTTGAAGAAACAAGGGCTATTTACCTGGAAAAGGGAAGATTTTTGGTAAAGAGATTCATGAAAAATGTCTCAGTCTTCACTGTTCAGTATGATAGCTGCGAACCACACGTGACTATTTAAAGTAATTAAATAGAAATTTTAAAATTAGTTCTTCAGTTACACCTGCACATTTCAAGGGCTCAATAGCCACATGTGGCAAGCAGTTATCATATTGGACAACACACAGATTTCCATCCCTGCAGAAATTTCTGTTAGACAGCGCTGCACTGCATACTTGAGGGATTTCATGTAAAAGAAAGAATAGATTCAAACTGCATATCCCCAGAAGGTACAGTTTTGCCCAGTGGAGAAGAACCAGGGGGGAAATTCTTCCAACACTTGAGGTAGTCAGGAACAGAAGAAGCAGAGTCGGAAGCTCTCTAAGAGGTGAAACATCGCCTCTTGGTGACCCTTGTCCAGGATACTATAGAGGAAGTATGAGCATCTCAGCTGTCAGACTTTGTCTGCTTGTGCATGTCAGGCCCTGAGCCGCGGCCCAGCCAGTACACTCAGGCATCGGTTCAGAGCTCTCTGCAGCTTCCTGCATTATGTGTGATAGAAAGTACCTGGTAGCCTGGCTGAGACCAAACTCAGCTCCCTCTCTCCGTTCTGCTTTAATCTGATTTAAACCCTCCTTGGGAGGTTGGTAATTTACAAAGTTCATGAAAAGCTTTCAAAGAAATTATGCCTAGAAAAAAATTTATTTCTGGAAACTCAAAAATGGGGATATATTTTCTGAAAATAAATTCAGGTGGATGATGGATGAGGATAATGAAAAGGCCTTGTTTTCTAACCCTATGCAGCCTTCAGTTATCCAAGACCCTATATATTCATACACTTGAACTTAAGCAGAATAAAATAATCAATTAGCAGTTGGCAGCAGTTTTTCCTTGGATAAGACACAAAGCAAATAGTTGGCCTGTGTTTGGAGAGATCTGTGTTTGCAGGGTATCTTAATGGCAAAGTCATGCTTTCTCAAATACCTGGTCAAATTTATATAGAATTGAGGGACCATAATGAGTAGGTATTTATAAAGCTCTTTAGTAGCTTTTGAAGAGACTAGGTCTGAGAACTCAAATAATTATTTCTGGAAATCTGAAACCAGGGTTGGTTACCTGAGCACATTCCTTAATTGAAGCTTAATGGTGTAGCCCTGCCTAAGAATCTCAGTTCTGGTCAAGCCTGGGCAGTTTTATTGGTCTTTTGGAGTTCTGAAACGACACTCTCAAGCTGCCTGAGAGTACCAGAGGAGGAAAATGACACTCATTAAATACTTTAGGATTGTCTGTCTAAGAGGTCAAGAGAAATTGCATTTCTGTAGAGTCACTGGAGACAGATTGTGGTCTGAACACCTCAGCTATCTTGGATTGACCTTGCCATTTTCCAAACTCTCCATGGGAAATCATTGTCTACTCTTTTTTTAACCTTAGTTGTTTATTTTTCAATGTCTTTTAATTTGCTCTTTTGGATAATGGATGGTGTAAGCAGCTGGTCTCTCCCCTTCCTTCTCTCTCCTCTCCTATTCAATACAGAATCGGGTTTACTCCTATCCAATGGATGGGGATAAAATATACTCTAGGCAAGTGTTTTATCATTGATGTTTTCCAACCCGCCCTGTGCTTGAAACTCAGGTATCAGCTCTGTGCCCTGACCCTCTGAGAAAATGTCTTGTCCAGGCAGACACAGATGATTTATTTGCCAGAACTAAGTTTCTTCGGGAAAGCATCCTTGGTTTGATCTGGCTACACTGAGAAAGGAGCTCTTGACTATGTCTGTACACGGTCAAGAGAAAGTTCTCATGGGCAGTGATGAAGTTAAATGAAATTAAAGGATGGGTGGAGTTTGTGGCATAGGTGAGGGGGGCAAAGCATTCCAGGGAGCGGAAGTGGCACATGCAAGGGGAGAGAAACACCAGGGCTTGAGATGTTTAAAGGAAACTCAAGGATGGTTCTGTGAAAAGAAGTAGTGGGAGAATCATTCATTTATTAACAAATATTTACTAAGAACCCAAGATTTGCTAGGTACTGTTCTAAGCACCAGAAATACAGTAGTAAATTTTTAAAAATTCCTGCCCTTATGGAACTGATATGCTAGAGAAAGGAGTCAGAAAATAATCAATGCATATAATCAAAGTTTTAAATTAGTTCTTTCTAAAGGGCTATAATAATAATAAGGGCTACATGAGTGTTTGATAAACTGAGTAATTTTGTGTGTTTGTTAGAAGGCAGGAAATCCTGTCAGGGCTGGGGGGGTGGGTATTATAGAGTTTGGTAAAGAAAATTGGAAGTGCCAAAGGGAGGGTTGGGAATGGGTTGTAATGTTACAACCTCTTTGAGAAACCTTTTTTTTTTTTTTATATGACTTTGGATTTATTGATGACTTTTTAAAAAATTTTTATTGGAGTACAGTTGCTTTACAATATTGTTAATTTCCACTGTACAGCAAAGTGAATCAGTCACACGCATACACGTATCCCCTTCTTTTTGGATTTCCTTCCATTTAAGTCACCACAGAGCACCGAGCAGAGTTCCCTGTGCTATACAGTAGGCCCTCATTAGTTATCAGTTTTACACATAGTAGTGTATATACGTCAATCCCAATCTCCCAGTTCATCCCACCCCCCATCCCCCCGTGGTATCCACAAGTTCATTCTCTATGTCTGTGTCTCTACTTCAGCTTTGCAAGTAAGTTCATCTGTATCATTTTTCTAGATTCCACAATAAGCAATATTATACAATGTTTGTTTTTCTCTTTCTGACTTGTTTCACTCTGTATGACAGTCTCTAGGTAAAACTATGGAACGCTTCACGAATTTGAGTGTCATCCTTGCGCAGGGGCCATGTTAATCTTCTCTGTATCGTTCCAATTTTAGTATATGACAGCAGAAGCTAATCCTCATGCTGAAGCGAGCATGAGAAGCCTTTTTGAAAACGCACCATTGAGCAAAGACTTAAAAGGGGTATGGAGTTAACAATACGGTTATTTTGGTAAAGAGCCTTCTGTGCGGGTAACAGCCGGTGCAAAGACCATGAGGCAGAAGAGTGTCTTCAGGAAATAGCAAGGATGCCAGGGTGGGAGAATGAGGGTGGGGAGATGGGAGAGGGGCAGATAGAAGGTCACCATAAGGACTTCGGCTTTCATTCTGATAAAATGAAGAGTTGTAAAGACTGACTTAGATTTTAAGAGGTCAGTCTGGCTGCTCTATTGAGAATAGACTTTGCGGGGGTAAAACTAATAGCCACATGATAAGGCAGCCGGCTGGGCAACCACACAGGGTACTAACCTGTAAAGGGCACTGAAATAGCACTATTATAAGAAAAAGATTGTTCCTACCAGAACTCACCTCAGGGAAGGTACAGTACATATCAATGAAATTTAATCAAGGACATGAGTAGCTGGGTAACAAAGATAGCCACTGAATGCTCTCTGAGGTCTGTGGGTCTAGTGAACTGTAGGCTTTTTGTTTTGCTGAGTGGGGCACTACAGTATGGGGCTAGAGGTACGTTATCAGAACCGTAGAAGAGAGGCTTCCCTCCACTTTGAGCTCACACATCCTTAGACTGGGGTTCTTATTGATCAGAGCATCCAGAGAGCCGAGTTTCAGTCCCACCGCCCTAAGGGGAAATGCAGGGCTGGATCCTCAATGACCTTGAATGCCCTTCAGAAAATACCTAGTTACATAACCCATACACACTTTCATGATGGCCTTCTTTTCCCATCTCCAGACCCCATAGGAGGAGAACCTATTCCTTTATCCTGGGAGCAGTTTTATTCCACTCTTCAGTAATAAAGATTCATTGTTACTCAGAAAGACATTGTAAATCATTTCTGAAAGCCTTCGCTCTTGAACAATGGGGTTTATCTGAGGATGGTTCAGAGGATTAGCTGCTGCTGTCATAAAGATCTGGCCCCTACCTGGGAGTAGAGCCCTGGGGATCACTGCCATGGATGAGTAGTTCCCAGAACCACAGTTCAGAAAGGACAGTCTAGTCACCAACAACCTGCTCTAATTCAGCACACTTTTGTTGAGTGCGTGAACCACGGCTTGTGTCCCTGATGGACTCACTTCTGGCTCTATCATCTGTCCCCTGAGAATAGCACTGTTGTCAATCCCACCTAGATTAGATCAATTAGCAAGCAAGAAGCAAGCTCATATATGCATGCTATTCATTCAAAGTGTGCATATAGGCATTTAGTATGAAGAACTGCTATTTCACTTGTAACTTTGATCAATTATGATTATGGAGTGACAGAAGTACAAGTGTAATAGGAATTTTCTATATTAATCACCTCTGTGCACATGTCAAATTAAAAATGTGCACAGTGTCTGTAATTCTTTCCTTTTTCTTGGTGTTTGTTCTGAATACATTAACTGAAATATACATTTATGTCTGAATCAAATTTAAAAATTGGGGCTTGTATTTTATTCATCTTTTTAAAATTTAACTTTTCTAAATTTAACTTATTACATTTTGACACAAGTATTAATCTGAGATAGATTGGATATTTGAAAAAATTAGATATGAATTCTTTACCAGAGATAGCTTGAGAAGCACTGAACTAGAAAACTAAGAAGAGGGCATGTGCTACTATTTTTATTTCTTACCTGTGGAGACTCTCCAGACCCATCATCAGCTGTGCTCCGAGCTGTTTTCTACTTACAACAATGGGTTTATGGGACGCCATCTACCTCCATTCTCCTGTCCTCACACCCACGACTGCACAAGGTGGTTCCCTATGGAGTTAGTAATGCTGCCCACAGAGAATGAAATGAAAATAATAAAGATAGAACTTCACATCAGCCCAACTCATTTCAGACAATAAAGCCAGCTATAAAAGAGTCAATCGAAAAGGTCAAACAATGTAGGGGGCACGGCATCTTACCCCTCATGGGAAGGAGAACTTTAAGGTTATTTTTCCTTTTCCTTCTTTCTAAAGGGAGCACAGCTATCAAAAGAAGAAAGCTGACAACCTCCAGTTCAGCTTTTAGGATTTCAGTTGAGAATATCTATGAAGTATTTTCCTTCTCACCATGAAATTATCTGCTAAAGCAATTCTGCAGTCACTCTGAATACACACAAAGTAAAATGACTTACACTCTGAGAGTTACATTTCCAACTGACGACGTGCAAAAAGCAGCTTTGCAAAATGTACCTTTGTGTGCAGAGCCCAGTGAGCAATTAACTAGACCTCTTGACCAAGCTGTGTAGGCACAGAGCCTGGGCAGCACCTTTGCCAAGTCTGCCCCGGGCCTGCCGAGGTGGCACGTGGCGACTCAAAGTCTGGTGGGAAACATATTCACCATCAAAGACCTAGTTTCTTAAACCAGGGTAGAATATAAATTTACTTTTTTCAATTACAAAATTCAATTCTAACCTTTTAAAAACAGCAGCTAGCAAAATCCTTCATGAATATGCATTCTCTCCTTAACTCGTAATTTTGTCATCCAACAAACATTAACAAATACTGCTATATTTCAAGGCTCTAGGTGGAGAACTGGGAAGATCAAAGATGCATGACAGTCTCTAAGCTAAAGGAGCATTTGCTATGTAGTAAACAAGTAATTATTTTAATACCTTATTTATACATTACAGCCTACATTTGAACATCACAACTGCCCTCATCCCAATGAAATAGGCAAGAATGAGTTATGCCATTTTGCCAAAGAGGAACTGGAGATAGGATGTAATAAATCATCTTCTTATGATCACACCGCAAAGGGCAGATCCAGAACGTAGTGCTGGCTAAGAGCATGGCTTTGGGGTCAGTTGAGTCTGGGTTCACAAGCCAGTCATCACCTTAGCTGGTTATTTTGGATATATTAGCCCATTTGTGCTTCTGCCTTCTTGTCTTTTAAATTTTTATTATTTATTTATTTATTTATTTTTTGGCCGCATGGCATGTGGCATCTTAGCTCCCTGACCAGGGATCAAACCCACACCCCCTGCATTGGAAGTGCGGAGTTTTAACCACTGGACCGCCAGGGAAGTCTGCTTCTGACTTCTTATCTATGAAATGGAGATAACATCTGCCTCATAGGCTATTGTAGGATTAATTGAGAAAATGTTTGGGAAGATGGGAGGAACTCAGTAAGTGATGGTAGGTGTCATTATTTCATCAAGAATCCTTTATTAAGCTCCCACTTACATGCACTGCACTATGTGGAAGATAACCTAGACACAGGAACTCACGATATAATACAAGAGAAACAGACAAATAACAGACAAACACAATAAAACAAAAGTGACAAATCAGGCACTGATAAGGACTGCCTCCTCAGTGTTCCTGTAGCAATATCTAGATCTCAGAGCACGTATGGAATATGCTGTCTTTGTCAGGGTCTCAGGTGCTCTACCCTCACCCCTCACCAGTAGATTATGAACTCCAGGTAAGTTTTAGTATTGTCCTAAAACCTTACTTATTTACTGTATAAATACTGATGGAGATCATAGAGTCAGGGAATGAGTGCACAGAGGACACAGCCATGGTCCTCGCCCCTGGGGACATGCCATGTAGCAGACACTCAACAAAAGCGTGCTGAATTAAGGTAGATTGTTGATTATTAGATTGTTCTTTCTGGCATTTTCCAGTTGTCTTTCTTTTATTGATTTCTAGTGTAATTCCATTGTGGTCTGAGAGCAGACACTGTATGATTTCTATTCTTTTAAGTTTGTGAAAGTGTGTTTTATGGCCGAGAATGTGGTCTGTCTTGGTGAAAATTCTGTGTGAGCTTGAGAAGAATGTGTATTGTGTTGTTGTTGGATAAAGTAGTCCATAGATGTCCATTATATCCAGTTGATTGATGGTGTTGAGTTCAACTAGGTCCTTACTGATTTCATCCCTGCTGTATCTGTTCATTTCTGATAGAGGGATACTAACATTCCCAATTATGATAGTGGATTCATCTGTTTCTCCTTGCAGCTCTATCAGTTTTTGCCTTGTGTAGTTTGATACTCTGTTATTAGGTGTATACACATTAAGAACTGTTATGACTTCTTGGAGAATTGACTCCTTTATTTTATCGTTATTTTATTTTATTCATTTTCAGTTTTTATCTAAAACGAGGCAAGTAGTGCTGTGTTTTCAAAATTCACTTTTGAGTCTTCATCAGTAGCCAGTTCCAAAAATATTAGTTAACTTTAAATTATCTTTTGGTGAAAAATGAATCCATAGAATTTTTTAGGCATAAATCTAGGAAAATAGATTCAAAACATTCTATCAAATTCAGAAAATATTTGGCAATAACTTTCGGCAGATGTGCTGTATCAATATCATCACCTCTTTCACTGATAATTGTTAAATTCTAGAACACGGGGTAAGTGTGGAAACTGTTCTTTTAAGTGTCGAGCTTTTGTTTTAGGTCTTTAATCTTATCTGCCATTGAAAAAAATTGTTTCTCCCTTACATGAAAGTATTAAGATCATTAAAATAGCAAAGACAGGCAAATAAACAAGTCTGGCTCTAATTCATATCTCTACAAAGTTGGGACCAAGCTGATTTCTTACCTTGTAAAACACTAAGAGTTTATTCTGCACTGCAGACATTGTTGAGAGAGCTTTTCCTCTCGATAACCATCAAACATCAACATGCAGTACTGTTGTTTATGATTAGCCGCCTTCTTGATTATTCATTCAGAGTCGCCGTGAATTTAACTTATTTACCTTTACGTAATTTACTATCTTTACTACGTCACTAAGTACAATGTTTAGTTTAGCTGACTTATTTTTGAAGCCAGTCTTTCTCAACGAAGGCAGAAGTGCATTAATGTACATTCTGGTGTAAGTTTATTAATATGGGTACTCACTCCAGAATGTTTTCCTATCATTGCAGCTGTGCTATCAGAACATACTTGTACACAAAACTTAAACTCCAGACCACACCTGTTGACAATGTAATTCTTTTTAGCTTTATACATTTGAAAGCTAGTTGTGTCTTTTGACAATGAGCATGAAAAAATTTTTTTAAAAAAGATTCTTCCTTCATGTCACCATCGTGTTCAAATCACATCTGTACTGACAGATTGCCATATTAGCAGTATCATTGCACAAGTCAGGTTGCAATGAAAAATACTTCACTTGCTTTATTTGGTCTATGAGTTGGTCTTCCATATCATTAGCCTGGTATGTTAGTCTGTGGAGTCATTTGAAAGTGGTAGTGGAGCTACTTTCTTTGCCAAAGATTCATGTTTCCAAACAAACACCGCTGTTGCAGATTGTCACTAATGTCTCACCAATTGCATAGGTTTTTTTGGTCTTAGCAACCTGAGGTGCTATTTTAGTAGAAGTGCACAAAGCATTAATAAGTAAAATATTGAACATTTGCTTCTGTGGCTTTCTAATGCAATACTTTTTTATTTCAAAGAATTCTTTTAGTTTTGAGCTTTTTTTTTAGCCTTTTGTGAGTAAATTGCTGCCCAAGAAGCTTTGAAGGAATCACTAGTTAGAACATTTCTGCCAGTAACACACTTTTGGGTCTAGCATACCATCCTCCAACATGGCTACAAACCCAATCCAAACTTAGTATACGAGGAACGATCCTTCAAAATAAAACTAGCGTGAAGTCTTTGGTCTCCATTTCTTCAGAGTCACTTCCATTGCCATTATCTGGTTTCTTTCTACTGATGCATTCAGATAAAGTATGTCTTTTCTTGAAACAAACAAAAAAGTCATGTGTAATTTCTTCTACTGTTTGTAAATTAGAAATAAAAATAAGTAATACAGTTTTTTCTTTCTCAATTTAGCTAGTAATGTTAAGCTATAAGTTAAGCACAGTTGATTAAAAATTGAAATCATGAGAATAATAAGTTAGAAAAGTAAATCAATGCCAACATTTTCTCTGTCTTCCTTGTCTTTTTGTGGCCTCTCTCATCTGACTTCTTAATCGACACTTCTCATGTGAGCTGACGAGGAGGTGGGTAGGAAGACATTTCTCTAGTAATTGTTGTTTAAAATCCCTCTGTAGGCTAATGCATGGAAAAAACAGGGAGACCAGGGTTTCATGCCTTGTGTTTTACATTTCATGTTATTTCCTAATGAGTACAGTAGTATCTAATTGTGTCCTGGAGGAAAGAGATGTTTTCACCATCCCATGTGTAAGATCCATGATTATACTGAATATATTTAACTGGATATGTGGCATCAAAAAAAGGTGCTAGCTTCAGGTCAACAAATATATTTTGAACACCTACAGTATACAAGGCCCTGTGCTAGATGTAGTAGGGAATACTAGAGTAAGTCAATCATAGTTTCTGTCGTCTGTGAGCTGACAAATATAGGGTGTTGGTTATCTGTTGCTGCATAACAAATTACTCAAAGCTTAGTGATTTAAAACAATAAATAATTTTTTATTTAGCTCATACATCAGCAGCTGGGCCGTGGTTCATCAGGGTGTTTCATTTCTGTTAGGTTGTCGGTAGGCTCAGCTCAAATAGGGACTGGATGATCCACTCTCAGGATGGCTCACTCACATGGGCAGCAAATTGGTCCCTGGATGTAGGCTGGGAACTTGGCTGGGGCTTTGAGCCAGCAACCCAGGTTGCTTTCCATGTAGACCTCTGCACAAGCTGCTTGAACTTCCTCACAGTATGATGGCTGGGTTCCAAGTGTTAGTGTCCCAAGAGGTCAGGACAGAAATGCATGGCGCTTTTAAGACCTAGCCTCCAAAGTCACATAGCATCTCTTCTACTAGCTTTATAGGTTGTACAAAGACCTGCCTTTACAGGCAGTCACAAAGACCCGCCAGGTTAAAAGAGAAGGGAGCAGACCTATTGATGGGTAAGTGGCAGGATTATAGAAGAGTGTGTGTGATAGGACATATTGTTGTAACCATCTTTAGAAAATACAATCTGCCATACAAGTTATTCATTCATTCATTCATTCATTTATTCAACAGATATTTATCAGGCACTTACTATGTGCCTGATACTGTTAAGAGCTGAGTATTCAAAGATAAATAAGACATGGTTTCTGCCCTAAAGGAACTGACAATTGTAGGAGAGAAAGAAGATATAATTAACTATATGTAATAAAATATAAGTACTATGCCAGAAGTTTATACAAATCACAGTGGTGGCACAGAGAAGGAGAGGTGGTAAAATTTCTCAGGGAAGTTACATTTGTGATGGCTCTAGAAAGGTGTGTAGGGCAATAGTTCTCAAAGCGTGATCTGTGTATCCATGGGGATCCCCAAGAGCTTTTGGGAGGGAGTTTGTGAGGTCAAAACTCTGTACATAATAATACTAAGGCATTGTTTGTCTGTGTTGATGTGTGCATTGATGGTACAAAAGCAATGTTGTGTGAAACACTAGCCCCTTAGCATGAATAAAGGCAGTGCCAAATTGTATTTGTAGTCACTGTATTTTTCACTGCTGTGCACTCATTAAACAAAAAATTTGGTTTCACTCAAGAATGCCCTTGATGAAGCAAAAATGATTAAATTTATTAAATTTTGACCCTTGAGTACATATTTTAATATCCTGTGTAACAAAATGAGAATTATACATAAAGCACTTCTGCATACTGAAATACTATGGCTGTTTCAAGGAAAAGATTTTGTGCAATTGAATTTCTAACTGAAATAGCTGCTGTTTTCAGTACCGTTTTTACTTGAGAGAACAACCGACAAACTAGGGTTATTCAGACTTGGGTATTTGGCAGACATTTTCTTGAAAATCAATGAGGTGAGCCTGTCACTTCAAGGAAAACAACTGACAGTATTCGTTGCCAATGATAAAATTAAAGCTTTCAAGCAAAAATTAGAATTGTGAAAAACTGGTATCTGCCACCATGAATTTGACGGTTTCCAAAGAATGGTTTGATGGAATTGATGTGATTAACAAATAGGATTTTTTGGCCTTTTTTAGTGAAATGTCTTGGTTTGGCACAAAGAAATGTGATTTTTGGAAGAGCTTTATAACTCAGTGAACCCATATTTTCTAAATGACCAATGCGTGATGTTCAGAATCATGCATGAGAAAAAGGTCCTTTCAAAGAGTAAGAAAGACCAATGGATTAAGGTAACAGAGTATGATAATTTTATTGATGTGGTTTCAGACCCCACATTAAATTGTAAGAAACTACCACTTGTTGAATTTTAGGATAGTGTCAAAGAACAATGTTCTTTGACATTATCCAAAAAGGCTATTAAAATAGTCTTCCCTCTTCCATGTACATATCTGTGTGAAACTGGATTTTCTTTATATACTTCAACCAGAACAACATATCACTTAAGACTCAGTGCAGAAGCACGTATAAAAAGTCTGTCATCTCTGAAGGCAGACATTAAAAAGATTTGGAAAAATGTAAAGCAATAACAGTCTTCTTACTAATTTTTTAATGTTTTGGACAATATTGCTATTTTCATCACGTATATTATCTATGTTAACATAGGAGTTTATTATTTTTTTCAAGTGGATAAGCAAATATTTTTAATTTCCTCAGATTTAATTTCTAACCTGGTGAATAGTGATAGATGTAATCCACATAAATAAAAGCTCTTTGTTTTCCACAATCTTTTCAGAGTGGAAAGGAGGCCGGAGACCCAAATTTGAAGCCGAAGTATGACAGGGTCACATTCACCAGGATAATGTACATTCTGGGAACAAAGGCTTGGAAGCCCGAGTGAGAGAGCTAAGCAGCTCAGAGGACTGTACATGCTCAGATGGGTGCCAGTGTGGGGCAGGAGGCGAGCAGAGGTGTGAGACAGGGGGCTGGCTGGTGGGCAGGCGCCTGCGCAGTGATGAAGTGCCCAGGCACTTCGAAGATGAACTGCTTCGAATCTTGTTCCACCACTTGGTTCCTGTGTGATGTGGGGCAAATTACTTAACCTCTCTTTATCTTAGTTTTCAAATATTTCAAATAGGGATAATCATAGCACTGTTACCGACCAGGGTTCTTGGCCTCCTTAATCAATAGAGGCCAGACAAGAAATTCAGGCAAGGCTTTATTGGGGCCCCTGCTACACCAGGGAGGGGCAAGAACAAGTAACAGGTTCCCTTGCTCACTCGCACCCCAAGCGGGGGGTGAGCCAGTTCCTTATACAGGGTGAAGATAGGGACGGGTCCAGGGGGTGGACCAGAGGCATGGCTTAGGTGTTTTGCCCACTGCTTTGGTAGTGTTGAGTGCAGGGGGCTCTTCAGAAGTGGCAGTTGGGTTTTTGGTGTCTTTGTATCTTTTTGTCCATAATTTGCCCCAACTGCACATACACGCATTATTTTTAGTCCCTTATAGTTTCTTTGTATTTTTTTGCTCCAGGAGATGTTTGTCCAGGTGCAAGCATGGCAGCAAAGGGTTCCACGTCCCAGGTCCCAGGTCCCAGCCTGTCTCAGCATCTATTATCTAAGTCTGTAAGAATTTATGAAACAATCTCTATAAAATACTTGATGTGGTGTTTGGCACAAAGAAAGCTCTCAATAAGTGTTGGCTATACTAAGGGGTTTGGACTCTATTCTCTAGTAAGGAGAGTATTGAGAGGGTTTTTAGCAAGAAAAAGACATGACTGGATTAAGATGTGCTGTAAGTGACATACGGGAAGGGTGCGTGTTGTAGTTTCAGCTTTTCCTGATGCAGTATGGTCCTCAGAGCAAAATACGTCTGAGTTCCACTGGCTATGTTTGGGGTGGAAGTCTTCAACCTCACGCAGCCCCCTGGGCATCCCAGTGCAACACTTACTTTAGGAGCAATTTTACATACAACTGGGAGTCAGTCCTCTTCTGTGGAAATTTTGCTAGCCTAGTAACTTTCAAATTTGCGTTGATTTTTTTTTTCTCCTTTTCTCTCAAACAGCACTTCATGTGCTTTACTAGTTACAAAATCATTTCACTCTCCTCAAGTAATTGGCTGCCTAGTGCCTGTTCTTACATTACCATAGTTTCTGAGGTGGCCAGATGTTACCGTGAGCACACAGTCTGCAGAACTGGGCTGGGCCGGGAGCAGCCCACTGGGAGAAGAGACACTAGGGGCCAAGAAATCACTGGGTTATTATGGAGAGTGAAATTCAGTTCATCAATAATGTATTGAGAGTTTACTCTGTGCCAGGTACTGAGAAGCAACAGAAGTGAAAGAATGTACCTCCCACCCCCATCTCAGAGAAATTTGCCTGTCCTTGTGGTAAGGAGGATGAGGCATGTTTGCAAATAACTACATTGTGAGTTGTGTGTGACAAGTGCTAAAACAGAAGTAAAAGAAAAGTGTTTTGGGAGCCCAGTGGAGAGCCTGTTTCAGGCTCCGGGAGGCTGGCAAAGACCTCATGGCATTTGAGCTGGGCCTTGAAAGTGGGGTCAGGTTCTAGAAGGTAGGAAAGGTCTTTCCATGGAGAGAACAACATGACTAAAGGTAAGGATGTAAAGCAGGCAGCATTGGACTTCCCTGGTGATCCAGTGGTTAAGACTATGTGCTTCCAATGCAGGGGGCGCGGGTTTGATCCCTGGTCGGGGAACTAAGATCCCAAATGCAGCATGGCCCCCCCCCCAAAAAAAAGAATAAAGCAGGCAGCATCAGCAACATGATTTGTGGGGCTCAGTGCAAAATGGAAATGCGAGGCTCCTTGTTCAATAATCATTAAGAATTTCAAATCAGTGACAGCAGAGCATTTAACCAAGTGGGGGACCTTCTAAGGGCAGAGTCCATGTGACTGCACAGGTTGTATGTCCATGGACCAGTCCTCAATGCAGGCTGCACACGAGGAAGGGAAGGACTCAGGTTGTCTGAAGCATAGCTGTGTGACTGTGAGTGGTGGAAGACAAGTGTGCAAAGGCAGGTCGTGTTACCGAATGCAAGTTTTGTGAGGCCAAACCAACTAAAAGGTCAGAGTTTGGAGCAGAGAAAGGTTTATTGCAGGGCCATGCAAGGAGATGGGTGGCTTGTGCCGAAAAAACCCCGAACTCACTGAAGGGTTTCAGTAAAGCATTTTTAAAGGCAAGTCGAGGGAGGGGCGTGGTTAGTTGTTGCAAACTTATTGGTGTAGGAATCCTTTGTTCTTGCAGCTGTCTGGGTAGATCAGGTCACGATGTTCCCATAAACCTCCAACAAGACAAATATTATTCTCTGTTCTGCAACTTTTTTTTTTTAATAAATTTATTTATTTATTTATTTATTTTTAGGTGTGTTGGGTCTTCGCCTCTGTGCGAGGGCTTTCTCCAGTTGCAGCAAGCGGGGGCCACTCTTCATCGCGGTGCGCGGGCCTCTCACTATCGCGGCCTCTCTTGTTGCAGAGCACAGGCTCCAGACGCGCAGGCTCAGTAATTGTGGCTCACGGGCCCAGTTGCTCCGCGGCATGTGGGATCTTCCCAGACCAGGGCTCGAACCCGTGTCCCCTGCATTGGCAGGCAGATTCTCAACCACTGCGCCACCAGGGAAGCCCTGCAACTTTTTTTTTTTTTTTTTTTTTTTATTTTATTATTTATTTATTATTTATTTTTGGCTGTGTTGGGTCTTCGTTTCTGTGCGAGGGCCTTCTCCAGTTGCAGCAAGCGGGGGCCACCCTTCATCGCGATGCGCGGGCCTCTCACTATCGTGGCCTCTCTTAGTTGCGGAGCACAGGCTCCAGACGCGCAGGCTCAGCAATTGTGGCTCACGGGCCCAGTTGCTCCGCGGCATGTGGGATCCTCCCAGACCAGGGCTCGAACCCGTGTCCCCTGCATTAGCAGGCAGACTCTCAACCACTGCGCCACCAGGGAAGCCCCAGCCCTGCAACTTTTTATCTCTACATGAATGGACTCAAAAGTCAGAGCCCTGAGAATAGGCTATCCTGTATATTTTAGGCTATAGGCAACATTGCTTTTTTTAAATTAAATCAAATGGTTTGTGTTCGAATTTTATTTATTTATTTATTTATTGGTTGTGTTGGGTTTTTGTTGCAGTATGTGGGCTTCTCATTGTGGTGGCTTCTCTTTGTTGCAGAACACGGGCTCTAGGTGTGTGGGCTTCAGTAGTTGTGGCACACAGGCTCAGTAGTTGTGGCTTGTGGTCCCTAGAGTGCAGGCTCAGGAGTTGTGGCATACGGGCTTAGCTGCTCCGCGGCACATGGGATTTTCCCGGACCAGGGCTCGAACCCATATCCTCTGCATTGGCAGGCATATTCTTAACCACTGAGCCACTAGGGAAGTCCCTAGGCAACATTCTTAACTCAAAGCAAAAGCAATAGAATAAAGAGGTTAAAGTAAAAGAAACAGATCTAATGTGGAATCAGATTTGTTCTTCCCTATTACAGTTGCGCTACATGCTTGGACACTATGCTTAGGAGGATGGACTGGATGGGGAACCCCTGAGTTTGGAGCTGGGATTGATACGACCAAAAGAATGCTTTGGAAAGATGGCTACTGCAGTGTAGAGGCAGGATTTGAGGTGGTTTAGGAGGAACTGAAGAGAGAACCAGGGCTTGGGAAGCAGTTGAAATGTGGACCTTTTGAAAAGGAGTGGTTCTAGAAGAAGCAGCAGGAATGGAATGGAGAAAGTGGGCACCAGACACATAGCAGAAATAGAGATGTCAGGTAACGGAATTGAGAAGGGTGAGGAAAGGAGTATGCAGAAATGATACCAAAATGTTTAGCCTGTGTGATGGGACTGATAAGAAAAGTTGAAAGAGAGTTGGTGGGTGAGGAAGTCAGTCATTCAATCCATGTTTTTTGAACGATTGGCTAATTATCTGCAGTGGATTTAACCAAGCAATAAGAGTTAAATGGTGGAAATAACTGAGTGTGTGTACATTCTTCTGCAAAGGGCAGTCCCTGTACCCTCATTATATTTAATGAAGCTCTGAAAATGTCCATGGGTTCATAGCACACACTAGTGGTTTGGTGAGCAAGTCTTGATTAAATGCACATCCAAGTGTCGTGGCCGGGCATAAGTCTTAGGCATGGCCCCTGCCCACTGATCCAGCCTCTTCTCTCACCACTCTCCATCCATACCTGGTGCCCCAGGGCTGAACTAGTTGCCTTTGCTTGGGAGTCTTCCTTCCACACTCCACTGCCATACCCCTTAGCTCCCATTTATCTTTCACAACTCTTTCCTGGTCATGCTGCACACCCTGCCCGCTTCCGCCACCCCCAGTCTAGGTCTCACCCTGACCACACCACAGCTCATTTGTTTGTTCATATGCGACCAGGTCTTATCAGACATTGTATCTGAGCTCTAGCGCCAGGCCTACCAGAAAAGAGATGCTTGGCAAATGTTTGTGGAATAAATGAATGAAGAGGTCAAGTTTGTCCATTGGACTGAAGTGATTGTCTGAAAACCCATTCAATTTCAGTTAAGTAGTTGTACTGCTTTTAGTTCCAGAATGGGCACAAGATCTGAAATTTCTAAGCAGCAGAATAACCAAATGCCAAATGGGGTTCAGTTTGATCATTCTGACAGCCCAGCCCAGATGTTGTAACCAGAGACCAGGGAGGAGCAGGGCTGTCCCAAGTGGGAGATGGGGGTGGGAGTGGTCCACACTAGTGGTTTGTCTGTGAGAATTTAAAAATATTAAAATACAGGGACTTCCCTGGTGGTCCAGTGGGTAAGACTCCCCGCTCCCAATGCAGGGGGCCGGGGTTCGATCCCTGGTCGGGGAAGTAGATCCCGCATGTGTGCCGCAACCAAGAAGTCCGTATGCCACAATCTACTGCATCAAAGATCCCTCATGCTGCAACTAAGACCCGGCGCAGCCAAAATAAATAAATACTTTAAAAAAATAAAAAATAAAAATATTAAAGTACTAATTGAAAGTTGGAATATTTCTGTGATCACCATGAGCTGGCAGTTCTAAATGTGTCAGTGATAGAATACTCCTCCCCCTCAGAGACTACTCATACTTGTCCCTCAGAGTGATCCAATGAGCCCCACTGGGGAGCCGCACAAGGTTTTGATCATGCCTCTCAGGGCAGAATACAGACTATTTATCTGCTCTTTCTAAGCCCTGGGCCCCTTCGAACTTCCCTTTTCCTCATGTTGATGGCAATGTCATAGCGACCCTCCTAGGACAGCCCTGTCACTTCTCGGGTTCTTTGCATCCCTCCTTTCAGATTCAGGGGGGCATCCAGAGGGTCAGCTGGCTCAGAAGAGCTCCTCCGAGTAGAGTTGGGATCTAAGTTTTAGAAGAGAAGTGGAGGGCTGTCACAGAGCCAGGACCTCTGCTCTGTGTGTATGCCTGCGGGGGAGAGATGTCTAAGGGAGGGGAGGAGGGTCTACTGCTGATCTTCCAATTAACCTGCACACGTAGACCTCACTCAGTATGTTTCTGAAACTCCTTGCCTTGTGCTGAATTAAGTCGGAAAATATTTCAAAAGTTACAGAAGCTATGGCAATTTGAAAACTTTTACTAGCCAACATTTTATATCAGAATTAACAAATGGCAAGTTAGTTCTGTAACAGATATTGATACCCTGTCTTGGCAAACCAAATTACCAGTGGATCACTCATAAACATGGAAATGGTTAGTGTCTTCCTTGGCCTTACGCCAGCCGATGGGTGGGCTGCTCTGATCCCTCCCTTGAAACCCATGAGCGGAGAAGCATCTGCATCCTGGGATGCTGGTTCAGTTGGTCATGTCCGTGCTGAGCTCAGGGTGGGAGGTAGCAAGTATAGGTAAGGAGTTCCATTGCCTTCGGGATAAAAACCCAAGGATACCCTTCGTGATGTGGGTCTTGTCATACCCCAAGCTCTTCCCTTAGGATTGCCCCACCACTACCCTTGAATTCTAGGCACCAGCCATGATGAGAGACTTGCAGTTACTCAGACAAGATTTGTTCTCTCAAATCAAGCAATAGTATGCCTTGGACATACTATTCCCTTTGCCTAGAATTTTCCATGTATTCCCACTCCCTCATTTATTAGAATAATTCAAGATGGAGTTCTGGCGTCTTCTCATGCAGAAGGGCTTTCTTTGCTCAGTTCCCCAAATGGGGTCAGCTAGATGCAGACTCTGTTTTCATGTATTATATTTATGTTGCAGCCAAATAACCTCGCCCATTCTCTAGCCCATGTTGCCCTGTCCCTGCTTTCAGCTTCTTTGCAGACGTTATTTCTGTCATCTGGAACACCTTCCCACGTGCTTCCTTCTAACCATGGCCTTGCCCCTCCAGCAGAATTCTCTGAGGGTTATTTCTTCTACTTTCTCAAGGCTGATTGTGTTTTTCTAAGCACTGTTCTTACATTCTCTGATAGCTTCTGCCAAGTCAACTGTTCAGTGGTGATGCCGTGGTAAAACTGAATCAGAAATCTAGAGGAATTCACCACTTGGGGCTTTTCTATTAACAACAGCACTATCAACAGAACAGTAGAATTCAGTAATTTCTGATTGCTGTTTTGGGGACAAATTTATCAAGGTATGGAAATACATTATTAAATAAGCTAAATACAAGTTGAATGTTGTTTGTTTTCCTCCCTAAGCCCAACACATCCACCACTGCTAAGCTTACTTTTTATTTTCCTCCCTACCCTCAGGGTAAACTTGACTGTTTTGCAGCCCCAGTGATTCAGGGCAGAAAGCCCAGGACCCTTGGCCTGTCCTAAGTGTCACAGCAGACACACTAAAGCTTGGCTGTTCCAAGCCCTGGTGAAGGCTCTGTTTTCTCCCCCTGACACTTGATGAGTCTCCTTAGCCATCTCTCTTCATGAAACATAATGACCTTGCTAATTTCAAGGCCTAAGAGTACCTTTTTTCTCTACACATTATTTCTTAAACTTTCCTCTTTTAAGTGAGAAAAGAAAAAAATAAAGACTGTGATATTTTCCTAGTCTCTGTAAAATCTCAAGCTAGCCTATGATTATTTCTCCTCAACTAAGAAAAAAGTTCATTTATCAACTTAGTACTAATTTCTTCAATTAACTACTCCCCCTGTTTTTTTTTTAATCATCAGTACCCAATTAGCACTAAGTACTTCTTGACTAAGCCTGTGTTTTATAATCTGTTTCAGAAAGACATCACACTCTTTTCCTTAAACATTTTTAAAACAGTTGAACATAACCAGACTTTCTCAAAACAAGGCATCTAGTGGTTACTCACAGACAAATTTAGAGGTTCACAGATGGGGATGAGATAATGGTGCCTATAAGAATCAGGGGATGTTTTAAAACCTCTACTTACTCACCTCTTCTTACCCCACTTTACCCCTGAGTATAACTAAATTTTAGGAAACTATAATTTTTAAAGGGCTTTTTTTGGTGATTTTAATATGGCCCCTGGTTGAGAATCATGCTCATGGTGGTTCCGGGTGGGTAGGACCCATCTGAGTATTGTTGATTTCACATATTAGTTACAGTGGGGAGCACAGTGGGGAAGTCAGATGTGATAGATCTGGGCTGCTTCTGGAAGACTTACATTTTGAGTTGGATCTTGAGTGATAATAACATAGCAATAACTGACTTGTATTGGGCATGTACTGCGTAGAGCACTTCACATACATCATCACATTTAATCCTCACCAAAATCCTACTGTAAGGCAGATGGTGTTATCCCCTTTTTACAGATGAGGAAGACAGAGATCAGAGAGATCAAGTGCTTTGCCCAGAATTACACAGCAAGTAAGTAGCAGAGCTGGCATTTAACCCTCAGTCGTGTGACTCTAAAGCTCTACTGCTATGACATGTCAGACTTAGTGGGAAGGAAGTAACAGAGACTCAAGGTGTGTGTATTGGCAAGAGAATTATTTAGTACCTGATCAAAATCTTTGTGGAAGACAGATATTTGGGCTTATAAGAAGTTCTCAGAGTCAATTATGGACATCACCATTAGACTGGAAATTCTCTTTATGTCTCTAAGAAGATGAGAAAGGCCAAGTTTTTATCATCAGGAGTAGCCTAGTGTGTTATCATCCACTTCAAGTTTTCTTTCTAATTCCATAATCAGAATTCATAATCATGGTCATTTTTTGGAGATCAGAGAGGGACTTTAGATCCCATGCATCCTGTTTCTTGTCTGACTTCCTCATTTGGCAGATTTATTTATTCAAGGAAAGGCAGCAGAGTGTAGAGCAATGGTTTTCAACTGGAGGTGAATTTGCCCGCCAAGGGACATATGGAGACATTTTTCATTGCCACAACTGAGAGGTGCTACTGACATCAGTGAGTAGAGGCCAGAGATTCTGCTAAATATCCTGTAACACAAAAGACAGCTTCCCACAGCAAAGAATTAGCTGGCCCAACATATCAATAGGGCTGAGACTGAAAAACTCTGGTGTAAAGGTTCAGGGCATGGACTTTGTATTTAGACTGCATGGGTTTGAATTCAGCTTCATACTTGCTAGCTGTGTGACCTTGGCTAAGTTACTTAACCTCTCTGTGGCCCATCTGCAATTAAGGCTGATGCAGTCCTACCTCATAGGACTGTTAAGAGATTTAAATATTCAATATCAGTGAAGCATTGGAACAGTATCTGGCATAGCAGACATGTGTTTAGAGAGGCATCTGGGACAGGGGTGGAGTCAGTTCCCGAACCAGCCTGCCTGGGTGTGAACCTCCATCTGCCTCTTACCAGCTTTGCGACTGTGGGCACGTCACTTAAACATTCTTGACTCAGGTTCCTTATGAGTAAAATGAAGATAATAATAGTATCTATCATTAAAATAAGTCATTTATGCAAAGTGATTAGAACAATAACTCTTACATCATAAAAACCATATAAGTACCAGCTGTCATTATCACTGTTACTATTATTCACTTATTCATTCATTAAACAAGTATTTGGGCCTCCTGTGTCCAAAGGGGTGGAGTCACTTGCTTTACAGCTAGTATTAGACAGCAGAGTCGGGATTAGGACCACTGACTCAGGAAACGACAGTTCTGTCCAGTATGATCGTTTACGACTCTCTACTTCTTGGCAGTAGAAAGCTGAGGGATCTATCATTCTGGGTAATTATTACTTCGGAGGCAATGTGGAGAGAGGTACCATGACCTACCGTGTCACTTAGCAACTAAATACCTCCAATTCTGCTTTTGAAAAACTAGGAGACTGATGGTGGTTCAGTGAGGAAAACCAGCAGATGCTGGAGGTATTGAGATCAGAGTAGTCAACAATGAAAAAGTGATTTTAATTTCTTTTATTATTATTGAAGGAGGTATTTCGTTAAAAGGCCCTGTCTGTGGTCATTGTGCTGGTCCAGTTTAGTTCACCATGGTGATAGTAGTACCTTCTGAAAAGTTTTTTTTTCATTTTGAGATGTAAAAGATAAGTTTGATATATGTATACATATAGCTGATTCACTTTGTTGTACAACAGAAACTAACACAATATTGTAAAGCAATTACACACCGATAAAGATATAAAAAAAATAAAGGCCATTGAAATGACACCAGCATTTAAAAAAAAAAGTTTGAGCTTTGTGTGAGCTTATAACTTTAGGAGTAGACATAACCTTAACTGGGGTCATTTTCCAATGGTAGTTAACATGCTTGCTTAAATGGCTTTAAAAAAGATGTCATTTTAGATGGCTTTGTTAATTAGTTTCTTTTTGATGACTCATATTGGAGAAATAGGGCTCTCATTGTGAAGTAAAGCAAGACCTGGGTTTGCAAACCTGCAAGCCAGCCTACCGTTAGCCAGGTATGACTGTGCCTAAGTGGTCGTCTCTTTGCGATCAAGAACTCAGCAAGCACAAAATAAGTGAAAGTAGCAAATTATTTGGAGACCTTTCCAACCTGCATCTGACCTTCGTGATTCATGTGCAGAAGTAATTCCCTGTGGAAATTGCTGGGCCTTTATCTGTGTTGTTATTAAAACACTGGTTGTAATGAGGTGGCACAGGCTGCATTGTTAATGGGTTACCGTGGGGTGGGAGCTGTTGTTTTATTCGACAGATGAGAAATAGCTGAAAATAACCTTCTGTCTCCCCTGTAAGAATTTTGCTTGTTAAGTGACAGTCACCAGCACGGCAGAGTTTTAACGTGGTATAGGAATTTGTGCTATTCTTAGCAAGATATTAAATGAGAGTTTGCAGGCTTTTCTTGTTATAAAATAGGGAATGTAAGAGTGTTTTATATTCTCTGATTTGGGGGGGCACTTTCTGTGTCCAGGGCAATAGCTGTCCAACTTGAGGAGGAATGAGGGCATAGTTCTAGCAGGAAATTCAGAGCTGAGTGTAGTCTTTCCATCAGTGTCCCATGCATCATGGTATTACTGACCTGTAGGCTTGCTCTTTGATTCTCTCCTGGCTTTATTTCCATTGTTCTGTCCTGTGGAGTAAGGTTAGCTTTCTTCATAGCTCCTTTGTGCTTCCTCAGTTTGGCCCACTATCTTTTTTTTTTTGCCTGTGACCATCCTCCTCCCTTCGGGTAGGGCCTT
This sequence comes from Balaenoptera borealis, assembly GCF_965194805.1. Lineage (NCBI taxonomy): Eukaryota > Metazoa > Chordata > Mammalia > Artiodactyla > Balaenopteridae > Balaenoptera > Balaenoptera borealis. The sequence goes on along the minus strand of NC_138860.1, from coordinate 39,795,446 downwards.
AAACTTAAAACTTATAGGGAAATTCTGAGGATGAGTATGATTTAAAGCAGTGCTTCTCAAACTTCAAGGTGCATCAACATCACCTGAAGAGTTTGAAAAAATACAAATGCCTGGGCATCATTCCCAGAGATTCTAATCCAGTAGGTCTGGGGTGGGCCTGAGAATTTCCATTTCTACCAAATGCCCATGTCCAAGACCAAACTTTGAGAAGCTCTTGTATGATATTATGATTTATAATAAGAAATATAAATATATTTAGTCTTTGTCCCTATTTCTGGCACAGAGCTAAAACCCTTGGAATTTCCTGTGATGAAACCGATAAAGGTGTCTCTTGTTGTGTTAATGGGTGACTTGTGGATCCCATCAAAGGATGGGGCCTGGTTGCCAGTGGAGCCAACCATGTGATTAGAGGCTTAGAGCTTTTAGTCCCACCCCTGCCCTCCTGGGAGGGGAGAAAGTCTGAAGAGTGAGTGCAGTCACCAATGATTTAATCAATCATGCCTCTGTAATGAAGCCTCCATAAAACCTCAAAAGGATGGGTTTTGAGAGCGTTCAGGTTGGTGAACCAGAATGTTTCCACATGTCACCATGCTAGACCCCAAACTCCAGAGGGGCAGGAGTCCCTTTGTTTGGAGGCTCACCCTATGTGTCTCTTCATCTGGCTGTTGATTCTTGTCTCTTAATATCTTTTGTGATAAACCAGTAATCTAGTGAGTAAAAGGGTTTCCTAAGTTCTCTGAGCCACTCTAGCAAATTAATCAGACCCAAAGAGGGGGTTGTGGGAAGCTCTGATCTATAGCCAGACAATCAGAAGCACAGGTGACAACCTAGATTTGCAGTTGGCATCTGAAGTGGAGGGCTGTCTCGGGACTGAGCCCTCAGCTTGCTGGAATCTGATGCTCTCAGAACTGAGCCGAGTTGTAAGACACCCAGCAGGTGATGGAGAATTGGTGATACTGTGTGGGAAAAGCCCACCCACATCGTATTTGGATCTAGAACTCTTCTTACCTTGTGTAATTGAACCTGGGCAAACTCACCTCTTTGGAACATTCTCTTCAATTGTTAGTCAATTGCATTTACTGAGCACCTGCAAAGGAATATGCCCCTGAAATGACTCCACCAAAGTTCCTGCACTCTGTAAAGTCTTCTGTTTCAGGAAAAGCACAAGCTCTATATTTCAGGAAGAGGTACCCACTCAAAGCCAAGGACTGAGGAGGCTAGAGTCCAGGGGTGATTGATGAAGGGATGTTAACATTTGGTGGTTCAAGAAAGAAAACTAAGATTTATTTCGGATCTAACCCATGCCAGCGTTGTGGTTGGCATTTGTCATGTTAATTCATTGATTCTTCACAGAAACCCTGAGAGGTGGAGATTACCCTCTCCCTTTCATAAATGAGGAAACTGAGGCTCTTATGACTTGAATTAGTGGCTGGGCCAATAATTCAAACTCAGGGTTCCTTCTCTTCGGAGCCCAAACTATTTTCATTGTACCATGTTGCTTCCCAGCATAGCACATGACTCACCTGAGTACTGGGTTAACGTTTGTTGAATTAAAACATCTGATGATTAAGTTAGTGAGGGAACATTTCCAGGAAATGATAACCTAGAAACGGTTCTTAACCATCCTGCAATTAATTCTTGTTATTACTTATTGAGCATTTATTATATACCAGGTACTGTGATAGGCATTTTATGTACCTTATACCACTTATTTAAAAATAAACTAAAAGGTAATTATTAACTCCATTATATATGATGAAATTTAGAGAGGGTGAACGATCATCCTGAGGTTGGGAGTGGAACCAGGATTCCAAATTGCAGCTTTTCGTCTCCAAAGCAGGACTTTTTGAGTTCTCGTATGCTGGCTTGATCTGCTAGCATGGCAATGAGCAGTTACTTCTTTTCCTTCCCATTGTTACTACCCATTTCTTCCCAGACAATGAGATTCATTAGCTATGGATTTCAAGTCATAGGAAATAAGATTGTAAAAGTTAGTCACCAGTTACCATGCCAATATAAACATCCTCACACCCACTCCATCATTATCACATTAGAATAAGCAAAAGCAATAACAGCAGCAAAGACCAAAAATACGACATTAACAGAAATAGATGTGTTGCTGTCATGTGGGCCAGATGACATGGAATAAGGACTAGATCTAGTTCCCAGGCCTTATTCCCTTCCCCCTCCCTGCTTACACTTATTCTTCCGTCCTTCCTCATGCACAAATGGCTTCATTCAAAATCACTAAGTCGGCAGTATTTCAGTTGGTATGTCAAAGTTCTTAGCATTTATGGATTTTAGAGATTCCTTTGAAGGCCTCTCTTTGTACATGATTAGCTGGTTTCAGACATCTCTCTTCTGGACTCCAATATTTTCCTGTAATGATAAATTTTGAGTCCACCTATGCAATTGAAAGACAAGAGTCCCATTCAGGCTAGTGTTCCAGGTTATTGTCTTGAGGAAATGCTCTTGGATGTGCGTATTCTTGACAGTTGACTGCAGGACAGTGAGCTGTAGGGAAAGATATATTTAAGGTCTGTATGTTCCTGCTCCGTACTCCAGGCACTTTCACACAGTATCCCATTTCCCCAACAACCCAGGGAGGTGAGCAGGTATTTCTCCTTTTGTCAGACTAACAGAAATGGAGGGAAAAAGAAGTAATTTGCCTCTGGCCACACAGCTCTAAGTGACTGAGCTGGAATTTGAACCCAGGAGGGTATAACTCTGAAGTCCGCATCTTTATTTCCTTATTAGATAACATTACGGGTGCACAAGTCACTGCGTTCACCAATCAGGGTTTGCTGGGCTACACCTAACATAGGAAGCAGAAGATTCACCTTCTGAGCTCCTTCTCTGCCTTTTTAGACTCTACTTGCTGTATCCCATTAATGTCTTGGAAGTGAGAGGGTGTCTCTGGACTGCTTTGAGCTCTCAGTGCCAATGTTGGGTGTGTTAATAACCTTCCCCCCTAAACCCACCAGTGTAGCTACCTGACTTAATGAGCATTTCGTTCTCATCAGATGGCTTCCAAATGGGGAATTAAGATCATTAGACTTGTGATTTTGTTTTAAGGGAAATTCATATAACGTCTTTTATTTTCTTCAAAAGAAAAAAACAGGAAGAAATTAAGCCTCATTAAAATAAGCAGCAGTGAGGCATAATCTTAATTGATATTGAACTTCAGGCGCTATCTGGTTTAAAAACAGGGATTGGAAGGGGCTTCTACTTCCTCAGTTTTTCTTGTGGGTACCTATGAAATCTGGGGTGCAGGGTAGCCAGGGAGGGAGTAGAGTTAAAGAAGGGGTGAGGGGAGAGAGGGAGAGAGAATGTTATAGTCTATATTCAGAAAGTGGGCTTTTTACAGATAAGAAACTCTTTTTTTTCTTTGGCCTGCCATGCGGCATGCGGGATCTTAGTTCCCCAACCAGGGATCGAACCCGTGTCCCCTGTAGTGGAAGCACGGAGTCTTAACCACTGGACTGCCAGGGAGGTCCCTATAAGCAACTCTTTTGATCTGTCCCTGCTCTTAAAAAAAAAAATCAGTGAATAATCTAACCAGCTTACCTAAAGAAGAAATCAAAACCAATGTTTATGTCCGTAGAGTTTGACAACATGTGGTAAATTTAAACACAAACTGCATTAAAAGATAGAAAGTCTTAGTAGCATGCTTCTCAAAGTTCTCAGTTGTAGCAGTATCACCTGGGAACTTGTTAGAAATAAAAATTCTCTAGGGCCCACTCAAGACCTACTGAATCAGAAACTAGCGGTAAGGCCCCCAAACTGTTTTAAAAGCCCTGCTGAACTTTTGCTGGGAATTAAGAGTACAGAAACAAACATAGGTTTGAAGGTAGAGTCTTCTTTAAATTCCAGTTTATTATCTGGAATTCTGCATTGAACGAAGTCAGTTTGGATAGACCCATAAGCTACCAACAGAGGGCAATGATTTTTAAATGATTACAAAAAGGAAAAAGATTCATATTCTTTCTTTATCTCTAAGCTTTGATACAACTGCAGAAGTGGCAACTTATTTATTTTTCTTCTTGAGTTTAGGAGTCCATTATCCTGTGCAAGTTGTTTATTAGAAGGTGGGGTGCATTTTCTAGCAGAAATAATTTTATGAATAATGACCAACTTCCTAGAGAAGCCCACAAGTCTGTTTAACCCACCAATTTTTTTTTATAACATCTTTATTGGAGTATAATTGCTTTACAATGGTGTGTGAGTTTCCGCTTTATAACAAAGTGAATCAGTTATACATATACATATGTCCCCATATCTCTTCCCTCTTGCATCTCCATCCCTCCCGCACTCCATATCCCACACCTCTGGGTGGTCACAAAGCACAGAGCTGATCTCCCTGTGCTATGCGGTTGCTTCCCACTAGCTATCTATTTTACGTTTGGTAGTGTATATATGTCCATGCCACTCTCTCTCTTTGTCACATCTTACCCTTCCCCCTCCCCATATCCTCAAGTCCATTCTCTAGTAGGTCTGTGTCTTTATTCCCGTCTTGCCACTAGGTTCTTCATGACCTTTTTTTTTTTCTCCTTAGATTCCATATATATGTGTTAGCATACTGTATTTGTTTTTCTCTTTCTGACTTACTTCACTCTGTATGACAGACTCTAACTCCATCCACCTCACTACAAATACCTCCATTTCGTTTCTTTTTATGGCTGAGTAATATTCCATTGTATATATGTGCCACATCTTCTTTATCCATTCATCCGATGACGGACACTTAGGTTGCTTCCATGTCCTGGCTATTGTAAATAGAGCTGCAATGAACATTTTGGTACATGACTCTTTTTCAATTATGGTTTTCTCAGGGTATATGCCCAGTAGTGGGATTGCTGGGTCGTATGGTAGTTCTATTTGTAGTTTTTTAAGGAACCTCCATACTGTTCTCCATAGTGGCTGTATCAATTTACATTCCCACCAACAATGCAAGAGTAACCCACCAATTATTAAAAGTATGGTGGTGAGGGTCTAACAGCTCTGCAGAAGCTGGTCACCTGGAATTCCAGAGATGCCCTTCTAACCAAAGGACAGGTTCTTCCCGTCTTCACTTCCTTTTGGTAGCAGGAAGATTAGGTGCACCTGGAGTAGATGTCCCAAAGAGAGGTGGGAGAGGGGAGGTGAGTGTGACAGGTGGCTCTCAAAACCAGGATGCTGTGAGGAGGATGGGGAGCTAGAGAGCCAGTTACATGCCGCAGAGAATAGCCAGGAGCTTAGGACCTGTGGCTTCCTGCTCAACACACTTCTTAGTTCCAGACTCACTCCTTGACCATCTCCTTTCTGTCCCACCAAAGATCCTAGGGGTTGCGATGCCTACTTCCTTTGCCATTGCTCTTAATGTGTTGCTTCTGACTAGGGCTTCCTTCTATCTAGGGTTCATAGAATAGAAGAGTCTCTCAATTTCCCTTCTCTCTTGCCTTTTGAGAAACTGTGAATTTTATCCCAAATACTGAAAGACAACTGACTAGAAATAAAAAGTATCCTTATTAATGCTTATCCTTCCCTCACTCCATCCCGTGATTACTATCACCACCCTGATCATCTACTCTTTCTCACCTCTCCTCTCCTCTCTTCTCTTTTCCTTTTCTTGTCACTTTGATCTACTGGAGGAAAGTTAAGAAAAGAAGAAAGGGAGAAAAGAATAAGAAATAAACCCAGAAAGATGTTCTTGAAATGAAGGGCATAAATTCTTGGGTCGAAAGGGCTTATTGAAAGCCTAGCACAATGGATGAAAACTGAACCACAGCAAAAGGTACATCCTTATGAATTTGCAGAACATTGTGAAAAAAGAGCTTCTAGAGAGAAAAAAAACAGGTTCACTGTGAAAGATGAAGGATTTGAATGCTTTTGACTTCTCAACAGCAAGACAATGGGGAATGCTTCCAAAATTCTGCGAGAAATGATTTCTAATCTAGAATTCTACATCCAGACAAGCTATTAACTGAGTACGAGTCAACATATCAGGTCTCAAAGGTTTTGCTCCCTTATAGCCTTGCTCAGAAAGCTATTAGAGGATGTCTTCAACCAACAAAAACAAGTAAACCAAGACATCAGAAGACACAGGGTGCAGAAATTGGGGGCTCTAACCGGAATAAGTGGAGTGACTTCCCAGGATACTGGAGTGGAGACAGCCACACAGCTGGCAGTGGACCAGTTCAGAAGCCTCCAGGGAGGGCTTCTTTATGGAAATGGAGTGGATAGACCAACTAATGTGTTTTAATACATTAAGAAGAGACTTATTTATCTGTGGGAGAGTTTAGAGTCAAATTAGCGACAGGTAAGCTAAGCAAATGAAAAGGCAAAGTCTGTTATTAGAAAACATTGCAGGAAGGGAAAAGTAACCGCAGTCATCACATGAAAAGTAATTACATGACTTAGCTGTGACTAGCATTCATCTAGTTGTAATAATATAAGCACAGATAATTGTCTCACCAAAATGGTGATATAAATATCCTGGGAGGACGGGGCAATGGGAAAAGGAGAGGAGTTTGAGTATGAGATTGGAAGTAAGGGATGGGGTAGTAGGAGGAAGCTAAATTCAGTGAATGATGCTTGAAACTGAAGCATCAGGACACAGTGATTTGAGCATGATGTTCAGATGTGGAGATCAATAGCAGAGCAATCAGCTAATTGAAAGTGGCTGCTTCTGCAGAACAGGAAATTGAAGAGGAAGAAGGCTGAGAGGACTAAGGATTTTAAAAAATGTCTTGGCCATTTAAATGATGTGTATGTATAATGTATACAAAAAGAAACACTAAATTTTCTAAAGAGAAATGAAATCTTTTGCTGCCCTTCCCCCCAAATTCCATACAGCAATTTCTAATTAAGGGTCAGAGAATACTGTCTTGTTTTTCCCTGGGTAGGACCCAGAGCTCTTGGTGTGATACAGTATTAACTCTTAACCACTCAAATAAAGAAACCTGCTCTTATCCAAATCAGCATTTTGCCTTGGCATTGGGAAAGGTCTTCTTACTTCTTTCCCAACTTGAAAGGACCTAACTAATCCACACTGAGAGTCACCCAGGTCATCCTCTTCACTGTGGGGTTCAATTATGGCAGTGACACAGCGACGTTACAATCTCCCTCTCTCCCTCCCCATACCACACTCAAATATCTGTTGAAGTCGTAGATGGACTTCAGGTCTTCCCTTCCAGTTAGGTTTTGAGTATTTAAAGGCATAATGCCTCATGTATAGATATCAATCAATAAAATATACACATTCAGAACATATAACCCCACTTCACATAAAATTAGAGAAGGGACACTGAAAGCAAAATTATCCGTTTTAAATAATAATAACATTTCATTAATAGTAATAATAATTGAATAAGGTCCTCCTGAGGAGCCTCAACCTTCTGAATGCCTCAGACACAAAGTAGGGTGGGAGCAGCCCTGGGCTGTACATGATGGACGTGGCATCACTGCCTTAACTGTCTGACCAGCACACCAGTGTCTCAGACCTGCACCTGGTTCTCAGATCATGGGCAAGAGAGCTATTCTTACTGTATTGATTTGGTGTAACTATTTTTTTAAGCTTAAGATTCAATTAATTTTCGGCAGCCATTCTAAAAAAGGCACCTCTACTCTGCATTCTTGACTTCTGGTTCACTGTGGACTGGAAAACAGAGCTGAGGCAGGACTGCCATGCAGGCTTGTTGAGTTACGGTCAGACTCTCTGGGAACAAGGCTGGTCCTGACCGCACTCGGTGGCATTACTGGGCTGGAGGAGCAGCTTCGATCCCATCTTGTGTGAGGTTATTTATGAGCTTAGAAGAGCTGTGTCTGCGTTATTCAGGCTTGACGACTTCTGCTTTTCATCTGGCTCCTTTTGTTCAGATTGGCACCACTCCTGGCACCTTTCCAGAGCTGGCAGTCCTCTTTGCCATCCTCGCTTGCAATTCTTATTGGGTGGATTCGTGTCCTCAGTTTTCCAGGCGGCCGTGTCCAGTGCTACTGGGCAGATTTAACCGAAGATTTCCTTCCCTTCCTTCTAGACCTATGCCTTTATTATTTTTCCCTCCCTTAGTCTGTCAGCCAAGCCTGAGTAAGATTATTTGAAAGAAATGATTGGGGTGTACCATACAATGGGTTATATTCATCAGTAAGAAGGAATGAACTATGGATACATGCAACAGCATGAATGGATCTTGGACATTCTGCTAAGTGGAAAAAGCCAGTCTCAAAAGGTCACATACTGTATGATCCTATTTATATAATGTTCTTGAAATGACATAATTATAAAAAAAGGAGAAGAGATTAGTGGTTGCTGGGGGGAGGGATTATAAAGGGGTAGTATAAGGGAGATGGCTGTGCTGATGGAACAGTTCTGTATTTTGAATGTGGTACGCAGTACATGAATCTACGCATGTGACACTGTGACACAGAATTATATATACGCTTTACGGCAATGTGAATCTTCTGGTTTTTACATTATGCTCTAGTTATATAAGCTGTAACCAGTGAGGAAACTGGCTAAAGGGTACACACGTGGAATCTCTCTGTACTATCTTTACAGCTTTCTGTGAATTTATAATTATTTTAAAATAAAACTTTTTTTAAAAAAATAACAAACTATTGCTATATGCAACAACATGGATAAATCTCAAAATAATTATGCTGAATGAATAAGCCAGTCAAAAAAGAAAACAAAAACAAATACAGATAATTAGACTACATCATATCTAAAAACTTTAATGCTGCAAACCATACCATCAAGAAAGTGAAAAGACAACCCACATGATGTGAGAAAATATTTGCAAATCATGTATCTGATAAAGGATTTACATCCAGAATATATAAAGAACTCTTATAACTCAATAATAAAAAGACAAACCCAACTAAAAAATGAGCACAGGATTTGAGTGGACATTCTCCAAGAAGACATGCCAATGGTCATTAAGCACATGAAAAGATGTTTAACATCATCAGTCATGTGAGAAATGCAAAGCAAAGCTACAGAGAGATAGCAGTTCACAATCACTAGGATGGCAATAATCAAAAAGACAGATAATAACAAGTGTTGATAAGGATATGGAGACATTTGGGACCCTCATACACCACTGGTGGGAATGTAAAATGGTGCAGCTACTTTGGAAAATACTATGGCAGTTCTTCAAAATGTTAAACATAGTTACCATATAACACAGTAATTTTACTCCAAGAGAATTGAAAACATGTTCATACAAAAACTTGCACAGCAGTGTTCATAGCAGCATTATTCATCAGTTGAAAGGCCCCAATGCCCATGAACTGATGAATGAATAAATGAAATACGGAATATCCATACTATCCCTAATATTGTGAACATTAGTCAACGATAAAAAGGAATGAAGTACTGATGCATGCTACAACATGGATGAACCTTGAAAACATTATGCTGAATGAAAGAAGCTAGTCACAGGAAGCCACATATATTATTTAATTCATAAGAAATATCCAGAATAGGGAAGTCGGAAGGGACAGAAAGTGGATTTGCAGTTGCCTAGGATTAGGGGACTAGGGAGGAAATGGGGAATGACTGATAAATGGGTATAGGAATTTCTTTTGGGGGGGGGGCATGAAAATATTCTAAACTTAGATTGTGCTAATGGTTGCATAACTCTATAAATGTACTAAAAGCCACTGAACTGTACATTTTAAATGAATGTATTTTATGATGTTTAAAAAGAATATATACTGTATGATTGCATTTATATAAAATTCTTGAAAATGCAAGCTAATCTATGGTGACGGAAAACATCAGTTGCTTGGAGATGGGAGGCGGAGGGGGAGGGATTGTAAATGGACATGACAAAACTTTTAGCGGTGATGGATATGTTACAATCTGGATTGTGGTGATTGTTTTATGGGTGTATACATATGTCAAAGCTTATCAAATTGTATACGTCAACATGTACAGTTCATTGTATGTCAATAGTAACTCATTTTTAAAGTAAGGCATAGCAAAAGCATGTGAAATTCACTAATATGACAAATATTTACTGGGTACTGGTATAGCGTTAGCTCCCCCGGCTGCGATGGCAAGGAAAAACTGAGTCCAGCCTTCAAGCCTATTGTAAGGGCACAGGCAAAGAAAGAAGAATATGATTGCAAAATGGTGTCTATAACACGAGCTCAATGGAAATACAGATAGTCCCTGACTTAGGATTTTTCGACTTTATAATGGTGTGAAACCGATATGCCTTCAGTAGAAACTGTACTTCCAGTTTTGAATTTTGATCTTTTCCTGGGCTAGTGACATGCAGTATGAAATGCTCTTGTGATGCTGGGCAGCGGCAGTGAGCGGCAGCGCCTGGTCAGCCATGCGATCACAAGGATCAACCATTCTGCTTTTCACTTTTAGTACAAGATTCAATAAATTACATAAGATTTAACACTTTATTATAAAATAGGCTTTGTTTTCCACGACTTTGCCCAACTGTAGGCTAATGTACGTGTTCTGAGCGTGTTTAAGGTAACTAGGCTAAGCTGTGATGTTTGGTAGGTTAGGTGTATTAAATGCATTTTCGACTTATGATATTTCCAATTTATGGTGGGTTTATCGGGATGTAACCCTATCGTAAATTGAGGAAGATCTGTATGCCTGGAGAGTTGCGGTCACCCTCACGGGGACAGATGGAGGGGAGGAGTGTTGGGGAGGCTTCCTGGAAGAGGTAGCACTTGAGCTTAGCATTCAAGGGCAAATGGGGGTTACATGTAGAATGTGGGGTTTTATGATGACATAATGGTCCTTCTTCACGACACTAATGTAGGCGGAGCGGCAGTAGCATGTAGTAGGTGCTTGTTACATCTCCAGGGGACCTGATTTTATTCTGTTCATATCAAAGCCATGCTTTTTTCCCCAGGAGCCACATCACAGTGAAGTGGACTGTTGTGTTGACGTGCACCTGAACAATAAATACAAAGCAAAGATATAACATCCCTCAATGCTGTTGGCGGACTTGCTATTATTTAATTATTTGTGATTACATTTTTAAAGTCTGTTTGCTATGTTGTTTGCTGTGTGAGAGCCAGGACTGAGTGGCACATTCCCCATCCTGTCTCTGGCAGGTAGTGGAGTTGGCACATAGCAGGGCTTTAAAAAGATGACTTGCTCATAGGTTTGGATTTGCGCTGGTCCAGAGCGCATAAGAACACATTTGACTGATGGCTTCAGGCATGGCTCAAGCTTTTTGTGATAAAACGTATACAGTGAAGCAATCCAGCTGTCCTGTCCCCAGCCCCCACTGCTGTCTGTCTCCTACTTCTGGCCCCAGTCATGCCAGCTGCCCCACCCTAGCCCTGCCTCCCACAAGTTTGTCCTAGTGGCCTGGTGTTTGGAGACTCTTTCTTTGGGTCCACTCCCAGAGGCTCATGGGGTGAGGCTCTTCTGAGAAGGTCAGAAGCATCTGCCATTGGGTGAGCAGCTCTGACCATTGGCCTGCTCTGAGCAAGTGGGGCATTCTTGGACCCTAGTTCAGGGACCACTGATGTGTATTTTTCCTCCTCCTCTTTTCTCTAGCACTTCTGTATGCCACCATCTTCGGGAATGTGACCACCATTTTCCAACAGATGTATGCCAACACCAACAGGTATCATGAGATGCTCAATAGCGTCCGGGACTTCCTGAAGCTCTACCAGGTTCCCAAGGGACTAAGCGAGCGAGTCATGGATTACATCGTGTCTACTTGGTCCATGTCCAGAGGCATCGACACAGAGAAGGTAAGGAGGCGACAGGCTCAGGTAAACCACTTGTCTCTTGGCTTTCCCAGGGAGACCTGAGGCTCACCTAGGGCAGTGCTTCTCACACCTGACTGTGCATCTGAATTCTCCTGGGTATAGTTTTGGAATCCCCGGTCCTACCTCCAAAGATTTTGATTGCTTCCAGATCAGCCTTTCTCCAGAACCTGCAATTAGGAGATATTATTTTAGAAATTGGAAAGGCAGGGGTGTCTCCTGGAGAAGAGACGGACTTGCAGTCTAACTGTCTAGGACAGGATTTCCTAGGCTGGTATGCTGATAAGAATCAGGGCCACCCAGGGTGAGATGACCAGCGTTACTGATTTTCCTTTCACCTCAGACTCCAATATGGCACAGCATCGCTGCCGATCTGCTCTTTATTCAAACTTTTGCTATTTTGTTCATCATGGATTTTTTTGCATGAATTTTGATTTTTCAGAGTATTGCCCTAAACTCTGATTTATCTTGATGACTGAGTTTTTAGCATCTCCTTAAGTTTTGTGTCCAAGGCTATTGCCTTACTCTAGTCTTGGCCCTGCTGAGAATCCCATGATATGGTCATTAAAAACAGATCCCCCAGCCACAATCCCAGATCTTTGGAATCAGAATTTTGTGGGGAGGAATGGGGTGGAATGGGGATTGGAAATCTGCATTTTTAAAAATTTATTTATTTATTTATGGCTGTGTTGGGTCTTCGTTTCTGTGTGAGGGCTTTCTCTAGTTGCAGCAAGTGGGGGCCACTCTTCATCGCAGTGCGCGGGCCTCTCATTATCGCGGCCTCTCTTGTTGCGGAGCACAGGCTCCAGACGCGCAGGCTCAGTAGTTGTGGCTCACGGGCCCAGCTGCTCCGCGGCATGTGGGATCTTCCCAGACCAGGGCTCGAACCCGTGTCCCCTGCATTGGCAGGCAGATTCTCAACCACTGCGCTACCAGGGAAGCCCTGGAAATCTGCATTTTTAACAAGTGTCCTATTTGTTAGACAAGCCTGGGAGATACCGACCAGGGGCTTGTGCCTTAATAAGCAGTTGACTTAACCAGAGCATCCCTTAGGCTCCTTTTTAGGCATCAGTTTTCCCACCTATAAAATGGAAATGGCAGTAAATATCTATCATTCTCCAAGAGTTGCATTATTCTAGATGCATTTCAATAAAGTGATGAAAATTTGGTGGTACTGGAAAGAATAGAGAAAAGATACAGTGGACTTTCGATTAATCATTTATGAATGATCTCCTTTGTCATATTTTCTGTGAGCAAAGAGGTAATCCTAGGTTAGTTTTTCTCTGCTTCTCAAGTCTTTTTAATGGCACTTCTCCCTTTAATCACCATTCCTTAAGTACTCAGTGAATACTGATACCTTTCATTGTTAGAAAGAGGCAAACAGAACGATATCATGATTGCAAAAATACCTTATGACACCTTCAAAGCCAAATTCAGCTGCCTTGGGGATCAGCTCTCCATGCTCCTGGCCTTTCTCCATTGGAAGAGTCAGTTGAGAGTTGACAGTTTAATTGGGGAAATTTAACTAAATTTAACTGATCCCAACTTAAAAGGAACAATACCTTGATTGTATTGAATATCTGCCATAATAACAACAATAACCAGCTACCCTGTCTTGAAGGTGCATTAAGAGCAGGTGTTTACTGCACAACTGCACGTGCCTGGCCCGGCATTCATGCTTCACTTAGGCTTCATGACAACCCTGGGAGGCACCCGCTCTTATTTCTATTGAAGGAATGAGGACACAGCAACCCAATTAATTTTATTAATTGCCCCTGGTCACAGAGTTAAGAATGGCAGAGTCAGGGTTTGAACCCAGTTTTGTCTGACTTCAAAGCTTGTGCTTTTCCTACTATTACTTTTTTGTTGTTGTTTTTAATTTATCACATGTACTGGAGGGAAGAAGGACGAGTCCAGGTGAAGTTGCCCTCGTTTCTCAGACAGGCAGGTCGTCGGTTGGGTGCGACTTCATCCCTGGCTTTGCTAACCGCTGGCGCCACTGTGCCTGTTGTTTCTGCTCTGCTGTCTCAACCAGGCCCCTGTAGCTTCTGTGGGTGCCTGGCAGCTGATGGAGCAGAAAGGAACGTTGATCTCTCAGCCCTGGGGCTCCCTTTCCCAGGGACCAGGATGCCTTTGTAAAACTGGTTGTTGGGAAAGGAACCCTTTCCTGCCCTCACTGCAGGGCTGGGCTGGGTGGCTGCATGGGAGACAGCACCCATCAGCACTGGCCCTCCCTTCCCCTCCCTGCTGTCTCCCTGGAGGGCTCTGGGACTTGCCCCACGTCCTGATCCAGATGGGAGAGGGACTATTGTGACACTCAGTGCAGAGCCCAGCCCGGCCTGGGGTGGCCGCTCTTCCTTGGCAGGCAGCTCCTGGGGAGAAAGCCAATCCCAAGGTTCTGAGCCCTTCCCTGGTTTCCCTCCCCTCCAATCCAGGTCAGAACGGTCGGTGATGACCAGGCGATGTGTGTGCGGTGGAAGGGTGGGAGTGCTGGGCAACTCCGGTGTTACCGGTAATTATCTGATGACCTTGAGCACACTATTGGTCCCTCTGAGCCTCAGTTTCCTTGTCTGTGACACATGGAAACTAGATGACTTTTAAGAATAAGGCTGACCTCTAAGGCCCTTTTGGCTCTGACCTCCTGGACTTCAAAGCCTCCCTCAGGCTGACCTGCTGCTCTGCTGTGATAACGATGTCAGACATGACAGCTCCCATGCACTGAGCCCTGTCACGTGCCGGGCATCGTACCAGGACTTTCACACAGCAGCTCATGGAATCCTCTGAAGAATTCTATACTCAAGTTAGAAGAAGAAGACTTGGGGAAAGAAGCATAGCTTCAGGTCCACACGACTAGTACATGTGGAAGCCAGGACTTGAATCCAGATCTGCTTGATCCTAAAGCCTGTTCTCGCATCCATGCTTCATCCTGCCCCCACCCCTCCTCTCCCCCAGGGAGACTCCATGAACCTCTGTGGTGACATCTCCTTGGGGCCTTCGCAGCCTCAGAGATCAGCAAGAGTGGTCTCTCCTCAAACCAAGTAGAAGGGCAGGTGGCCCAGGAAGGCTGTGGGGTCTTGAGCTGACACCCCCCCCTCAGAGAGAGGCATTCAGGAGCACCACCAGTATGAAGCCAACAGAAGAATGATGGAGATGCTGATGGCCATGAGACTGTAATTTCTCCACTCCAAGTGCCCTCTCCTCTCCACACGTGCTTTCCCGTGGCTCTGGAACAGTGCCCATGAATAAAGCATTATCTCCACACTCTGCCAGCAAAGCCCAGCCCAAGGGAAAGGAAATATTTAAAGGTGAAATCATCTAGAGAACAAATCTTTGTTTCAAACCACTGGGCACAGTTTTGACATGACAAGCAAGTGTTCCCCACTCCCTGGTGTTCTGCTTGGAGAGAAGAGGATCCAAATTAAACCTACATTTCTACAGGAGTCTTGTTTTACTGAACCTGAAGGAGAAGTACTTAGTGAGCGCTCTGCCCAAGCATTGGCTGTCTGAGTTTTCCTCTGCCTCAGTCAGTCCTCCATCCCCGCTCCCAGAGAACACGCTCACTTCCTTGGCATCCTACAGCCCCAGAGCAGGAATGCAGAGGCACATAGAGGACGGGGACCTGCGTTTATTGAGTCCCTTACTGGGGCCAGGTGCTGTCCTGAGGATGCGTACTGGTAGATATAATTTCATTTAATCCTCATAAGGCAACATTAGCAGCATGCTTTTTTACAGAAGAAACTGAAGTGTAGAGCAGTTAAGTCACTTGGAGAGGAAGGAACTGGGATTTCAACTGTTGACCTCCTCTTTCCAGTGCAGAGCATGGGGGCATGCGGAGGGGCGGGATTGGGGCAGCGCTGTCCTGGGCAAGGTGAGATTTGAGCTGGGTTTTGAAGGAGGCTGAGGGACTTCCAGATTCAGAAGTGAGCACCGGATGCAGAGGCAAATGGCCTGTGCTGAGGCGGAGAAGCAGGGGTGGGGAAGTAACCAGCACCCCAAGGAAATGTCTTCACTTAACACGTTTGATTTTATGCCCCCAGCTTTGTTCACAGGCTAGGACAGGAGAAAGGATTATTTTAGGAACACTCCTGATTTCTCTGGAAAAGTACACTTGAAGGTGTCCCCTTGTGTTACTTCGTCCTTGCTACGTAAGGAGCTATGAATGGTTTCTTGCAAAAATTTAGTCCAGAGAAATATTTCTCTCCATAGGAAAGGCTGAGAAATTTTTATTTCTTTGGAATATGAGACCCACATGGCCTCTTACAGTTCCCATTTTGCCTTGAGTTCCTAGACGCTGAGAGTCAAATTACAAGCCCTTTTGTTTTGGGCAGCTTTATCATATAGGAAGTGATTCGTATCTAAACTGGGCTCCGGAGTCAGACTACCTAGTTGGAGAACCCAGCTCTGCAGTTTCCTGGCTGTGCAACTTTGAGCAAGTTATTGATCTTTCCTGTACTTCAGTTTCCTCATCTGTAAAATGGTGCCATAATAGCACTTACATCATAGGGTGTATGTGAGGATTTCAATTCGCTTGAAAATGTAAAATCACAACCCTCCTGACTTTCCCTCTGCTTTCTTTCTTCATTGTTCTCCTTGGCACTTACTGCTAAATGTTCCTTATTTTGCTTTTCATTTGCAAATAGCCCTAACCACTAAATTTTACTTATTTTGCTTTTTATTTGTCCCCTCCCACTAGAGAGTAAGTCACACAAAGGCAGGGGGTTTTGTTCACGCTACATCCTCAGAGCCTAGAATGATTCCCGGCATACAATAAGGTATTCAGTAGATGTGTGTGAAATGAATGAATGACTCCAAAGTGCCTAGCGATGCCTGGCACGTAGGAAGTGCTCAGTAAATATTACTTAATATCTTTCTTCAAATCACATCCACCTTCAATCCATCAACAGACCATGTCAGCTGTATCTTCAGAATACATTCAGAATTGGATTACTTCTCACTGGCTTCCCTGCCAGCAACCCAGTCCAAGCCCCCTCACTGCTCACCTGGACACCTGCAGGTGTGAGCTAACTCGATTCCTGGCTCCACTCCTGCCAGCCTACAGTTGGCCCTCTAACTCCACTCTGGAGCTGCAATGATCGTCTTAAAATATAGAGGATCCCCTGCCACTCCCCTGCTCAAAGTCCTCCAACGTGTCCCCATTACACTCAGTATCATAATCAAGATCTTTTCATAGTTTAAAAGTCTCCACATGCTCCCGTGCTTGACGTTCTCCTGAAACCTCGTCTCCCATGCCCACCTTTCCCCTCATTCACACTGGCTATTGCTCAGGTCTCCTCACAGCCTTGGCTATTCTGCTGGAATGTTCTTCTTTCATAGGGGTCCCTCTGACACGTTATGTAGATGTCAGCTTAATTGTCACCTCCTCCCGGATTTCCTGTCTAAAGGGTCCCACATACTCCCAGCCCCCGACTCAGGCCCCTGTCCTGAGCATTTAGCACAGATTTTGGGGTCACTGCAGCTGTCTTGTCCATTGGTGCCTTGAAAAGTACGGTCTAGTCTAGTGGGTGTTGTTTCCGTCCTGCGAAGCAGTGAGCTGGAGGCCACACCTAGGATCCTGACACTTTTTCTCCCCATGCTTGGCCAGGTCCTGCAGATCTGCCCCAAGGACATGAGAGCTGACATCTGCGTGCACCTGAACCGCAAGGTGTTCAAGGAGCACCCGGCCTTCCGGCTGGCCAGCGACGGCTGCCTGCGGGCACTGGCCATGGAGTTCCAGACGGTGCACTGCGCCCCCGGGGACCTCATCTACCACGCGGGAGAGAGTGTCGACAGCCTCTGCTTTGTGGTCTCCGGCTCCCTGGAGGTGATCCAGGATGACGAGGTGGTAGCCATTCTAGGTAGGTGTTGCCTTTGCTGGATGGAAACCTGCTGGTACCTGGGGTTAGTTTAGCTGCTGCCTTCAACCAGAAATGGCTCCACAGGGCAGGACCAATGGTTGGCATCCATACATCTATCCAGCAAATATCTGAGTGCCTATCTTGTGCCAGGCAGTGTTTGAAGCACTTGGGATGTTTCAATGAAAGAGATGTATTTTGTCCTACAGGGGCTCTACTGGGGGGAGGTGAACAAATTAGCAGACATTTGTATACAGTGGAAGGGACATCTAACCCGGGATTCAGGTATTGGGGATGGCTTCCTGGAAGAAATGACATCTAAGTTGAAACCTAAAAAATGAATATGTGTTAACATGGTGAAGGGAAGGGACAAAAGAGTATTCTAAGCAGAGGGGAAAGCATGCGTGAAATCACTCCAGAGAGAGAGAGAGAGAAGTCATGATTCATTTGTACAAGTGTACGTACTCAGTGTGGCTGGAACACGCAGAGCAAGGAGGGGTGTGGTGAGAGATGAGTCTGGGAAGGGAGCTCTGAGCGCTAGGCAGATCATGGCAGGCTCTGGAAGCCATGTTAAGGGACTTGGATTTTATTTTGGGGAGCCAATGAAGGGTTTAAAGCAAGGGAGAGGCACGATCAGATTTGTACTTTAGAAAGATTATTGTAGTTGCAGAGTTAATTGAAGGGGGAAGGCTGGGGCAGGGAGATGAGCCTGGAGACCTGTTATCTAGGGGCAAGTTGGTGGAGCCCCAAGCTAATATTTGTGGTGGGCAGAGGGAGAGAAGCAAATGGAGTTGACATATTTAAGAAGTAGAATCAACAGCACCTGATGATGGTTTGGCTGTGGGAGGAGAGGGACGTCAATGAGGACTGCAAGGTCTCTCACTTGGAAACTTGGGAGGCGGTGTGCCATGCACTGTAATAGGACGTGTGGGGGGAGGAGGAATGACATGGGGGAACATGTGGGAATTTGGTATTTGAGCATCAGTGGCCTTTGAGAGATTCACCTGGTTGCCTGAGGCAGCTGCAGAACAGCTCTTTAGTGGGGGCATGTTTACCTCTCTGAGGGGGCAAGCCCTCATAATAATACCCATCATTTATGGTCATCTATTCTGTATCAGGCATTTTACATACAGGTTCTCAGTTCATCTTTACAGTAACCCTAGGAAGTAGTTTTATTTTCCCCATTTTGTAGATGAGACACTGGCAGCTCAGAGAGGTGGGGGAACTTTCCCAACTCTTCATAGCTGATGATGTCCATGGAGCCAGCATCCTGGGGTCCCTCTGACTCCAGAACCTCTGCTCTGATCTATTTAGCAATACTTCATTCCCAGTGTTAGTATGTAGTTTGCTGGTCCATTCAATTGCCAGACACTGCTAGACATTGTGGACTTTTTTTTTTTTTTTTGATCTTTGGGTGTGCTTTCTTAGGAAACTGAGGCAGGGAGACATTGTTACACTGAAGTTAGACTTGAGATTCAAACCAAGTATCAAGACATAGGTAGCATTTTTTTTCTAAAGCCTAAACTCTGTTTCTGCTTGATTTGAGAGTATATGATATGCAGCCTCTTTTCTCCCCTGACCCTGAGCCAACTTGCCCTCTTGATTATATTCTACTCAGGTTAACCCAAGGATGCTTTGTATTCCTTCAGTGTGTGCCGGCAGATGGTGGGAGGGAGACTGGGATAGAGATTCAGTGGGGGATGGAGGCTGAAACTGTTTGTCGAAATAAGTTTTGGATTCCTAGTGTCCACTGAACTCTGCAGACAGGATTATTATTCTGTTCCTTGCCTTTCTCATCCATAGAGACATGAGATTTGACTGTGTGTAAGGAACAGCACACATTAAGGGTAAAGCCATTGCTTTAGTATCACTGCAGGGAAAGCATACTTATCTCTACCTTTAATACTAATCAGTGTCCCCAATAAAGAGGACTTTCCTTTAGTGATAGCTCTCTCAGGACATTTGCCTGGCTGGGAAGAAGAGTCACTAGTGACTAGCGAATTTGATCCTTTGGTGTAGGGCATCTTTCACCCATTCCCTTCACTGATAGCTCACCATATGCCTTTCCAAGGAGTCTAGCCTCAGACCAGTGCCATCTCCCTTACATATTCACGCTCAAGGCTTCCTTTTTTTTTTTTTTTTTTTAATTAATTTATTTCATTTTTGGCTGTGTTGGGTCTTTGTTGCCATGCGCAGGCTTTCTCTAGTTGTGGCCAGTGGGGGCTACTCTTCGTTGCGGTGCCCAGGCTTTACTGCGGTGGCTTCTCTTGTTGCGGAGCATGGGCTCTAGGCATGCGGGCTTCAGTAGTTGTGGCTCACGGGCTTCAGTAGTTGTGGCTCGCGGGCTCTAGAGCGCAAGCTCAGTAGTTGTGGTGCATGGGCTTAGTTGCTCTGCGGCATGTGGGATCTTCCCAGACCAGGGCTCGAACCCATGACCCTTGCATTGGCAGGCAGATTCTTAACCACTGCGCCACCAGGGAAGCCCTCAGGGCTTCCTTATCGACACCTCACCATGCCCCACCCCCGCCCCAAGCTAAACAGCTGCACTATTAGGGGTTGGGTTTGGACACCTAGGCATGGAGGTAGGAAGAGGTGCAGAGGGTGAGGAAGGCAAATGATTACTTCCCAGTCCCGTCTCATTTTTGCTCAGCCTGGGCTTCTTGTGGGGAAGCAACCAGGGCTTGGTTCAATTTTGATTTATTTGGTCAGTTGACTACTTGTCCAAGTCCAGCCCTCTGCCTCGGGCCCTCCTGGGCATCCTGCCAGCTCTAGCCAGCAGCGTGGATGGGGCCTCTGAAATAACTCAGCAGCTTCAGATTCAAAGTGGTTGCTGCCCTCAAGCTGTCCAGACTTGAAAAAGCAGGTATCCCCAGGAGCCAGATTGGGTCCCGAAAGTAGGTCCAAGCTTGACGTCCTAAAGAATCTTTGACATTTCAAGAGGCTCTTATTCTTTAAAAGGATAACACACGTCCTTTGAATGAACTTGACCTCTGGGCCAAGAGGTGTAAGAGAGTCCAAGCTCTTTTTCCCTTGGAAACTTCAGAGTTTTGTTGTTATTGTTTTCCTCTAATTAGAGTACCTTCTGCTCAATGAACTGAAATCAGTTTGTTCTTGTAGAGAGAGTTTAAGCATCCAATAGCTATTAGAACTAGATCTTTACTGTCCTTGGATGCCTTTCAGTTCAATCCAACTGCAATTTATTGAGGCAACTGTCACAGAGGTGGGAATGCATCAGTGGATCAAACACGAGCCCAGCCTTCAAGGAGCTGCTGCAAGGAGCTCCTCCAGGAGGAGACGGACATTATTTAAAAGGCACCAGTCACACTGCTTGGCAACTATTACCATAGAGAGAATGCAGGTGCTTCTAGAAGGTTATAGGACATGTAACTATTGAGCAGCTACTGTGTACCCAGGGCTCCAATGAGCATAGCCAGGGAATCCTTAGTTACCATAAAACAGGAGGCTTTTGGAAAAAGGCCAGAACTCATCCATCTCATTCCTTTGGTCTCTAGTCTCTTGTTATCAGTTCACTCATTTACACTCTGCTCATTTGTTTCCTCCTTCCAGTTCGAACAATCCACCCCCATTCTCTGTTTAATTTTAGCACAGACTCCAAAAACGAGGAAAAGGGTCAGGACTCATAACTGAATGTGCTTAGTATGTGTTTAAAATAAAACCCTTTCTAATAAAAGTTTTCTAGAAAAGTGTTTTTCAAACTTTCTTGACTCAATGTATATTGTATTATGAACTAATAAACACATGCGCACACACACAATTATACATAAAACTCAGCACTTAACTCTTGCTGCATGAAATGCAACCTCGTGTTTTCTACTAGATTCTATTCACTTTCATTTAAAAAGAAATTGACTGTCATGACCCACTGAATTACTTACTTGACCTGCCCTCAGCCCGCAGTTTAAAAACATGGTCCCACAAACACAGACGATCTCTCTCCTGGATTGAAAGCCATGCTGTCCCCTGAGGACGGAGAATATACTAGATGATCTCTTGTGTTCTCCTTTCCCTCTGAGGTTCTCTGCCTGATTTTTGAGGTGATACCCTCCTAATCTCCTTCTGGAATTCTCTTAGAAATCCCTTCGTGGCTTCTCTAATTTCGTTTCTTGGCTCTTTGAAATAAATTCAAGACTTTAGCCTGTGCATTTTATTCATTAAATTTTTTAAAAGTAATCTTCTTCTAGATTTTCATAGATAATCAGAATAAAAAGTCACAGGTACTCATTCTGTCCCTGCCCCAGTGGTACTCTCAGCATCTGCAAGTAAGTTGTTATCTCAGTTCTGTGTTAGTTGACCAATGTAAATGAGGGATGAGCTTTCATCAGGGCTCAGCTTGAGTGTGATCCATTTCTCTGTGTTTCTATCTTATAAGTGCAGTGTTTAAATGCTCCTGTTTCACTGTGATTTAGAATCCCTGGAGTAACTTTTATGGGTTTTGCATTTTAATACGTAATTTATATTTTAATCTCAGATCATCTTGTATCTTTTTGTTTTGTTTTGGTTCATCGTCTTGGGCAAGACAGACGTTTTTGTTGCCAGGCTACACTGAGTAGTGGAAAGAGCCCTGGACCTGGGACTGGAGATTTAACTGTAACCCCAGTTCTGCACTAACTCCCTGCAGGAGTTGCCACTAACTGGTTAAGTCTCCAAGGCCTCCTGTGGTTCTGCTAAGACCATCACACTGCATCAATTGCACGTTTACTCATCCGTCACCTATGAGCTGAGGTCCTTTGGTTTCATATCTCTGGCATGGCCCAGCACATGGAAGGTACTGGGGGCTGTTTGCTGAATTGAGCTGAATTGAATTGAAAGGCAGAGGCTGGGCTGTGAAGGGCCCCATGGTCCAGAATAAGGGGCTGGACTTTATCTTGGGGGGATGAGGGGCCCAGAGAGGGTTTTAAACATGGGAGTGACATGAAGATTTGGGTTCCACAAATATAGAGGCATGGAGGTTCCACAAATATAGAGGCATGGAGTTTCCACAGATATAGAGGCATGGAGGCTTGGAGGCTTTAAATTCCCATGGCCGCGTGGTGTGAGCGGCTAGTTCAAGTCTACAATTGGCCTCACTAGCATGCCAGCGCCCTGGGAGGTTGTCTGGATCGGCTTTGTTTTCTGCTATTCTCAGCGCCTGGCACACGGAGGCTCCAAAAGAATGGATGAGGAGGGACGAGGCGGCTGTCCCTGCCCCTCTGCTCTCGGGTCAGAAATCCTGAGGGCCTGAGTGAGGTGGTGGAAGGGAGATGGGGAGGAAGAGCCAGAGAGAGCAGGAGAGGGGGAACCTCCAGGATGTGGAGCTGGAGCTGAGAACCCTGAAGGGCAGCAGTGGGACGTGGGCTGGAGAGGCAGATCTGGGCTAGCCTGTTGACGTTTCTAAACGTGAGCCTGAGGAACTAGGTAGTGGGAAACCACCAAGGCTGGTGAGTAAAGTGTGACACTGTTAGAGCTGTGATTTGCAAAAATTAATGAATTTGACATAGAGGCAAGGAGACCATTAGGTGACTGCGGCTTATAGTAAGGAAGAAAGGTGTTATGGTGTGGGCAGGAGAAACCGAGACAGGAGTCGGGCTGCCAAATAAAACACAGATATCCAGTTAAATTTGAATTTCATATAAACAAAGAATACTTTTTAGCTGAAGTATTTCCTAAATATTGATGGGGCATGTGTATGCTAAAATGTACCCACTTATCTGAAATTCAGATTTAACTGGGTGACCTGTATTTGCTGAATCTGGCATGGAAGGGTCAGGTGGCTTGAGACATTCTGGGAGGAGAGTCTGAAAGGTTGTAAATAATAGGATGTGGGGAGCAGATACAGGGAGGTGAGAGGGGACTGACCTCCGGTGGTGGAGACATGGAGGCACCGGCAACAGAAGAAGCCAGTCAGGAGGAAGAGGTGGTGAGAGGGAAAGGTGATGAGCTCGGTTTGACTTGTTGCGTTTAAAGGCCAGTGGGGTATCCAAGTGGAGTGTTTAACAGCTACTCAGAAAGGCAGGTCTGGAACTGGGAAAAGAAGCCAGGGCTCAAGACAGAGATTTAGGATTCAGAGGAAGAAATAGCAACTTGGGGAGAAAAAATAGGTGCAAAGTGAATAGAGCTTTCTAAAGGAAATTCTCATAACTTTAGAGCCCAGAGAGAGGGGACTGGTTAAATAAAAAAATATGGTAAATCAAGGCAGTTGTTATGATGATGGTATAAGAAGTTTGATTGGAATGCAAAATGTTTCAAATATAATGTTAAGTGGGGAAAAAAGCAGAATATATAACTATATATGCAGTAATTGTAACTACATAAAAATGCATATGAGTGGAAGAAAGATGGAAAGTGTACCAACACATTAACTGAAGCTTTCTGCATGGTGGTCTTAAGAGCCAATATTTTCTACTTTTCAATATATTTCATTTATTTTCTACAATGCACACATATCCTTTTATAAACAAAAAGGGAAAAATCAAGTCAATTTTGAATTCTTATCTGTAGCCATCCTGGAAAATTATCACCTGCTTTCAGTGGAAGATTTGTGATCTGTTCACTTAGTGGAGAGACATTTGGCTAATTTAATTTTATCTAACTGCAGTTGTGAAGAACAGAAGGAGAATTGTCATGATGTTTCCAAGCCACTGCTTTAATGTAACCATTTATGTGTGGGCTCCCTTTCAGATAGCTATGTCAACATTGTTTCATCAGACACAGTATAGTCTCCAGGAGGAAGGCTGGTGACCCATATTGGGGTGAAATTTTAATTCCTTTAAGGAGAGAATTTGTATCATAAGGTAATTTCTAACATCCATCATTTTTATTTCTTCTTTTTAAATAGGTCCATAAATTTTCAGCTCAGCATTAAACTAGATCAGAGTGAATTACAGGAGTTTTTCTGAGCAGGTCAGCAAATTCCTTCTGGAGTCAGGCTGACAATGTAGCCACCTGAGGACACCAAGGTTCTTGCACTTGGACTGGGGGCCAGTCCTGTCCTCAAAGTCATCCATCCTAAGTCATTCATAGTCTTTCAAATACTGTCCCACCTTACATTATTCCACTCAGACCCATCTTTTCATTGCTCTATTGATTAGTTCATTCCATAAAAATGCCAGGTGTAGTGCTGGGTCTTGGAGATACAACAGTGAACCAAACATACACTCCTGGCATAGAACTAACAGTCTCACTAGGGAAACAGACAAGTGAATATGCAGTTTCACGTATATAATAGAGTGCCAAGAGTTGTAATAAGAGTATGAACAGGATGCTATGGGAGCTTATAAGACAGGCATCTAATTCAGCCCAGCCAGAAGAAATCAAGGAAGGCTTCCTGACAGAGGTGGCATCTGAGCTGAGACTTCCATGATGAACTGAATTCCACCAGGTGTGTGGGAGCGGGGTGTGCTGAGGATAGAGGATTAAAGAGAGAGTGTTCCCTGGCAGAGGGGCAGCATCTGCAAAGATTTTAAAAGAGAAGAGTCACGAAATCGCATTTGTGTTTAGAAAGATCATCCTGGCTGCTGTGAAGAGGATGGATAGCAGGCAGGGAGACCAGTGAGGAGGGTGCTGAGAGATGAGACAGGCCTGAACGGACTTAACAGCAGTGGGAATGGAGAAAAGTAGACAGATCCAAGAGATATCTGATAAATAAAATTATCAGAGCTTGGTCATTTATTGAATATGGAGACGAGCGAGAGGGTGGAGTCTGCAATGACTTGGACAACTTTCACAGGGAGGAGAAACACTGGAGGATGGGCAGGTTTCCCTGGGAGCAGGACCGGTTCCAGTTTTGAATCTGTGGATTTGAGCTAAGTTCAAGTATCCAGTGGGAGATTCTATGGACTCGGAAGAGAGATCGAAGCTCGAGGTATAAACCTGGGGATCATTGTGATCCAGGTGACAATCGAAGCTAAGGGAGAGGCTGAGAAAACTCAAGGAGAGAGAGGAGGGTAAGAAGCAACAAGGTCTAGAGCAGAGCCCCAAGGAATACCAGTTAATGTGGGACACATGTAGGAGTCCGAGATGGACCGCCATCAGAGGGGGTGAGACCAGGAGAGTGGGATGTCACAGAAGCCAAGGAGGGGCAGAAAAGGGCATTTTCAAATGCTACAGAACCACATTTCAGTGACTAGAAGATGCCACGGATGATAAGACACACCAGTATTCTATGGCCTACTGAGAAACAATGCTACCATTAAACTGTGACATATCATTGATTGTAAGGCATCTTCTGATTTCAGAGATAAAAAATGCTAAACAACTTAAGTATATCTTAGAATCAAAGAGCTTTAATATGTTGAGGACGAAAAACTATCTTTTAGGCTGTTATCAGGAAAAGGGTTATTGACCACGGTGAGAGTAATGCTGAGTATAGGGTCAGAAGCAAGATTAGAGGAGCTTGAGAAATGAAGAGGGTGGGAGTTGGGTTCAGGGGTGCTTCATAATCTGCATACATCTCTCCCAGAGTTCTGAACCAAGAGAGAGATAATATGTAAGATGGGTGCCAGTCAAAATATCACCTTTTATTTTTGTGATAAAGCTAATATCGGAGAATATGCATTATATTTGCATCCAAGAAGGCTTCCCAATATTAAGCCCCAGGATTAGACCCACCCTTGTGTTGCTGACCAGCACAAGCCTACCCCTGTGAGGGTCTGCCCTGTATCTCTGGTGGCAGGAGGGACAGAGAGAACAAGCTCCTAGCAGGCAGATCCCAAGGAGAGCAAAGGGGCTGGCCTGCACACGTGCAGGGTCTCCTCCCAAACTCATTAATCAGATGAGGGCACGAGAGAGGCCAGGAGTGTGGTGCACCTGAAGCTGCCTTCTGGGCAGGAAACATCAGGAATAGGCACAAATCATTCCCCCCTTGATAGTCAGAGCACGGAGGCAGTGTAAATAACACCACCAAGAAATTGAGCCCTGAAAGAAAGGAGAACATAGCCCAAACCAGCTCTCTTCATTCCTGACCATCCAGCTTTCCCCCTGCTGTTTGAAGGGATTATCCATCTCTTTCATGTATCTGAATTCTCTTGCCTCACCGTAGAAGGCTAGCTCCGTTCCCTTTTTCTCTATGAAATCTCTCCAGTTCTGCCTAGACCAGGCTCCCACATATCTTGGTATTACATTTTTGTTTGTTTTAACTTCACTGTTACATTCATGTAAGTTTTGTCTCATATTGTAAGCCCCTTGAACGTAGAGATGATGTCCTATCTTTTTGTTCTATCTCCCTTAATTGCTGGAACACTGCCTGATCCGTAATAGGTCAGGCCAAGTTGCTGAACTGGTTTGAATTGTGTGCAGAAGGGTGGTGAGACGTAACCCCACCTTTGGGAACTCCCAATCTCATAGCTGCCTGGGAGAATCAGAGGCAGTTCACACCGCACCTGGTGTATGACGTTACAGATTCTCGTGTGGGTTTCATTAACCAGATATGTGGCTGAACCACACCATGGTCCCATCCCTGATACAGAGATGGTTTGCAGAAGAGCAGAACAATTGTTCTCCTTTGTACCAACTTCAAAAGAAAACAAATGTTTCCTGAACATCTCTGAACTCTCCTACAAAGCCTAGCATGAGACCAAACCTTTCTAGAGGGAGACGCCCCTCTGAGAAGTGGGGTGAACTGCACACCTGTCCCTGGAGCCACGCCTCCTGAGCATCTCCAGTCCCTGCTTTCTCTGTCAACAAAAAAAATCCAGTAAAACATGTTGGCTCAGCACCTGACATCACAACACAATCCGATACGATCTGGCACTTAAAGCTAAGGCTTTATTCCTAGTAGTAGATCTTCATGGCTTGGATGGGAAGGCAAATGGATGAGATTTCCACCACGTCTGTCTGTCTTTGATGTACATTCTCACATCTCTAAACTGCAGCAGATGAAGCAGAGGTCACAGACTGCCAGCAGCATTTTTTTTTTCCCCAGTAAGAACAAGAAGGGCTTGGTGGTTTCACTACAGATAAGAGGAGGCAAAATTTACGAGGTGTCAGAACTCTGCTTAGCTGCTGTCCCCCATGGTCTCAGATAATGCAAGGGAAATGTCCATAAGTGCATGCGGGAGAGTTAACTATTCCAAAATTAGCTTGAAAACCTGGACTTTAGCACCTTTGGGGTGAGGTACATGGTGGATGCCTGAAGCGGGGTCCCTGGCCAGTGCCTGGCCTCATGCACAGGGATCCCTCAGCAGATCCTGGCCCCCTGTCCATAGTCAGGGCTGGTGTGGGAGGTGGGTGGGTACCACCAAGGTGTTTAGCTCAAGTCGTTGGAGCTTTTGCTCTGAATGTGCTGCCAGAGCCTCCATCGTCATGCCCATCCGATTCTTCAGAGGTGCGGAAGCCCATGCTTTTTCCTGGAGCAGGTGAAGAAAGCAGATGTGTGTATACCTGCCCCCGCAGAACCCAACACACTGTACTGCCCCAGTGGACCGTGGGCTCCTGAATTGGCTAGGATGTGGATTCAGCTGCTCCAGCAAAAACCCGAAATAATAGAAGCTTACACAAGACAGAAACGTGTTTTTCTCTCGTGGAGCCAGCTGTCCAGGTAGAGAGGGCTGGTGTGGCGACTTCATGGTGTCAGGCACCCAACCTCCTTCTAGCCTGTTGCTTCATCCTAACGAGGTTGTCACCTTGGCCTCCTGGTCCAAGAGAGCTCACATCTTGTTCCAGCCAGGAGGAAGCGGGGAGAGAGGAAGGGCAGGGCATGACCCTAGAGGTGGCACACATCCCTCTGTGCCCCTCCCCTTTACCAGAGCTCAGACAAATGGCCACATTTAGCTGTAGTGCAGTCTTTCTTCTGGTCATCTTTGTGCCCAGCTATAAGGCATGGGTTTTATTTCCATAAAAGGAGAGAACTGGTTCTGGGGAACATGTGGATTCCTAGGCCATGGCTCCTTAAGGTCAAGGCTCTCCCTCATTTATCCTCTTTCCCATCACCTAGCATGGTGCCCGCCCCAGGTAGAGCTCCCTAAATGTTGACTGAAGAGGAGGCCGCTTGAGAGAGGGGATGCAGAAGACAGCCCACTGGGAGCATTTCGTGGCCTCTCCCAGTGTGGAGGCTGCATGGCCGCGGGGGGAAAGCCCATGGGTCACGGACAATCATTTAAACCTCTCTGGAGCTCTCTCTTCTCTTTAAAATGGGGCTGATGATCCCTGTGGAATTTGCTTCACAGGGCTGTTATAGAGGACTCTTCTTTTATTGTGACTACTATTTTTTGAGCACCTACTCTGTTCCAAGCACAGTGCTAAGTGCTTTGTTCACATTATTTCATGTAAGCCTTACGACAGCCCTGTGAGGCGGGTATTATTACCCACATTTTCTAGCTGAGTCAATTGAGACTGGGAGAGGTTAGTAAGATGCCTAGTGCCTTTGCTTTATTTATGCATCGAACAACCATTGAACGCCAGCTGTGTGCCCAAGACCCTGCTGGGGACCCGGCAATGACAGGGATGAGGAGTGTTTGCAGATTGCAGGGGCACACGTAATGGGGAGCTGCTCTGGTCAAGGGTCAGGGAGGTGTGGGTGTAGTTCGAGGCATGAGAAGGAGTTATCCAGACCAAGGAGCAGGGCGGAATGTCTGAGGCTGTGCTGAGACGGCCCAGAGGTGAGCCGGGAGCCAGACTTGGAGGGGGTCTGAGAACCCACTGTGATTAGAGGCAGAGAGTGAGGGGGAGGGGCTGGCAGGGGCTGCTCCAGCAAAGCGGACCTGAGCTTGAAGCCAGCTTGTCTGGCCCTGAAGCCTGTGCTGACAGAGTGGATGATAAAGTACTTGGAAAATGTGCTGGGGGAAGTACCAGGGAGGAGGAGATTTGGGCAAGTTCTCTTTGTGTCTTAGCCATGATTCTGAGGACCCAGGAGAGGACCTGGATTTCACATGCCTGATGTCTATCCTGAGTCCAGGAGGTCTGAGAACTCTCCCCGTCCTCATCTCATCCTCCTGAGCTACCCAGTTCAGTGGGTGTGCACAGTCTGCTCAGGACTTGCCTGGAGGGATTAATCCAGCTTCTTTGTTATGTCCCATAAGCAGAATTATCCCAAGGGCCAGGAGAGAGAATGGCTCTCCCTCAGAGCCTCTCTCGACTACGCCAGGATCTCTG
The DNA here is from genome assembly GCF_965194805.1 of Balaenoptera borealis. Classification (NCBI taxonomy): domain Eukaryota; kingdom Metazoa; phylum Chordata; class Mammalia; order Artiodactyla; family Balaenopteridae; genus Balaenoptera; species Balaenoptera borealis. The sequence continues at coordinate 39,765,771 of NC_138860.1, read as the reverse complement.
CAGCCACATTTCACCGTCCTGATGTAGTGAGTGACAAGGCCCCTCTAGTCTCGAGATGGCTTGAGGACAGAGGACTTCCTGATACCCCAGAGAGAAGGAATAAAGGCACTAGGGCTGGCCCTCACCGCACCTTGGGTGGAGCTCCTAGCAGTGTTGGTATCACATGCTCACTGTAGAGTCTGGAAGGTGCTTAGATGAGTTTGCAGCTGAATGAGGAGACCAGGCATTTTCCTCAAAGGATTACAAAATATACTGTCCACACTCATCTCTGCAGGCAAGTGGAGGAGCAGATAAACCAAAACCTGGAGAACCCAGAGGCTTCCGAATGGCTTTCAGTCCTGATAAAGAGACATATCCTGTGCCTCAGGGCCTTTGCACGTGCTGTTCCCTCTCCCTGGAATTATCTCTGTGCTATGTTTTTACGCTGGTTCACTGGAACTCATCCTTTAGGTCTCAGCTCAGACGCCACATCTTCCTGGAAGCTTGAGCTTGAGCCGGATACCCCTCCTGTACTCTCCGCATCATAGCCCCTAACATGTTAGAATCACCTGAGTCTCTCTCAACTCCACTGCATCTGTCATCCCACTGCTATACCTCAGCACCCAGGCCAGTGCCTGCCAAGAATTGCATGAATAACCGAATCAGTTCTTTCTCAGTGGTGTGGGCCTAGAAATGACTGATGATTTTAGCAGCATATGATGACTTTAACTGCAGAATTATGTTTTGCTTAGTACAGGATACCACTGTGAGTGGTCTTTATAAGAGGACATGATAGGGAATAGTGAAGAGAAGCAGCTGGAATTTCATTTTTGCTCTGACCCCTCTGGTCCGCCAAGCTCACTCACAGCCAGTCTTTTAAAAACGGGGCTTTTTCTGGAGTGTTCTAAACTCGGTTGTCCGTTTCTGTAACTCTTTAATATTCAGTAGGCTGTGGATCTTCTCAGGTCCCCAAGTCCCAGCACCTCTTGAATTGTCCCCAATCACCCCTCTTAACCCTCCCAACCCCCCACTCCCGTCTTCCTTCCCGCTTCAGCCTCTGCAAGTGGCTGTTCCAGCCTCTGTCCTTCATGACACCAAATTGTCTACAGGGTGTTGGTTTCCTCCTGTGCTGGACTCCTTGCAGAAATCTCCCCTCCCTCTCTCCTGGTGCCACCTTAGCCCTGTGTCCCAACTCCCACCTCTGTTTTGTGAATGTTCCTCAGCCCCACGTTTGTACCCCAGAGGGCTGTTTATGTCCATGGCAAAAGTGGAGGCTCAGTAAAGAAAGCTGCATATAATTGGGGGGTGGGAGGGGAGGAGGATTAATTATCACAGGGATGTTTGCTTGGAGTTTTAATGAGACTGCCTTTCCTTTATTCCCCCTCCCTTTTTTTCCTTTTTCTTTTCCCCCCAGCTCAGAATATCCACTTAGAATGTCTTTTAGAATCTTAGAACCTTAGGTTTTAACATTCTGCACCCAGCGCCTCAGTGTAATAAACAAATCAATAAGCTGAGGGTCTCAAGAAGTTTGATTGCCGAGTGCATTGGGGTACCTTTTGTTCTTCAGCGAACGATCATTTCACACTAGGGAACAAGAGATGAATGTGGTTATAGAGTTTGTCCTGGCCTCCGATTCGTAACCCTGACCTGGGAAGTCATTATTCCAGCGATGTGTGTAACTTACAAGCAGCCTGCCAAATGCTCTACGTCCTTCCCTTTGACAGTTTTCCCAAGTTATATGTGTCATAACTTTATTTCTCATTTGCCAGAATAGTCTTGGGTTTGTTTTGAATCTGACAGGTCCTCTGAAACCACATTCTTCAATCTCACTAACAGGTCATTTATACCAAAAAGGCTGCCTTGACAGGAAGAAAGATTGTATGATTTTCAATTTGGGTTGAAAATCAAATGCACGTTATGACAACACTGAGACTTCCTAGACCCTACAAGTTAATCATGATTATCTTACCTTGAAATACCTTTTGTAGTAGAAACTAGTCTCCATTTATTGTTTCTGTCAAAACTTTTGATTGGAATACTCTTCACAATGGGAATATTGTCATTTCTAAAGATGCACTGATTTATTTCCTGGAGTGTTTCAAACACAATATGTTTGCCCTTTGTTGTATGCAGTAGATATACTCCTGAAGAGTTGTTTATAAACTGAATTTTTACAGATAAACTCATATGTTAAATGCACATGAGGGGCTATTATTTTACATTATGGGTTCTTTTATAATTAGAAAGACTACTCCTAATTCATTTGAGAATGTTCACATATTGGGTTTTGTTTAAGAGAAGTAATATTTTTTATTATTACAAAATATTACACTTTGAATAAAAGCATAAACAAGGAAAATCACAATTTTAAATCCACCTCCCCATCCCCAGGTAACACAGTTAATATTTTTATGTATTTCCATTAAGTCTTTTTTTATGTCCATTCTTATCACATGGGAACATAATGACTACATTGCTAATTGACCCACATTTCCCCACTTCATGTCTTCAACAATTTTCCCTCATATTTTTTTCTGTAGCTTTTTTTTTGAACTTTATTTATTTTTTTATACAGCAGGTTCTTATTAGTTATCCATTTTATACATATTAGTGTATATATGTCAATCCCAATCTCCCAATTCATCACACTACCATCCCCCCCTGCCACTTTCCCCCCTTGGTGTCCATACGTTTGTTCTCTACATCTGTGTCTCAATTTCTGCCCTGCAAACCGGTTCATCTGTACCATTTTCCTAGGTTCCACATATATGCGTTAATATACAATATTTGTTTTTCTCTTTCTGACTTACTTCACTCTATATGACAGTCTCTAGATTCATCCAAGTCTCTACAAATGACCCAATTTTGTTCCTTTTTATGGCTGAGTAATATTCCATTGTATATATGTACCACATCTTCTTTATCCATTTGTCTGTCGATGGGCATTTAGGTTGCTTCCATGACCTGGCTACTGTAAATAGTGCTGCAATGAACATTGGGGTGCATGTGTCTTTTTGAATTATGGTATTCTCTGGGTATATGCCCAGTAGTAGGATTGCTGGGTCATATGGTAATTATATTTTTAGTTTTTTCAGGAACCTCCAAACTGTTCTCCATAGTGACTGTATCAATTTACATTCCCACCAAGAGTGCAAGAGGGTTCCCTTTTCTCCACACCCTCTCCAGCATTTGTTGTTTGTAGATTTTCTGATGATGCCCATTCTAACCGGAATGAGGTGATGCCTCATTGTAGTTTTGATTTGTATTTCTCTAATAATTAGTGATGTTGAGCAGCTTTTCATGTGCTTTGTGGCCATCTGTATGTCTTCTTTGGAGATATATCTATTTAGGTCTTCTGCCCATTTTTGGATTGGGTTGTTTGTTTTTCTAATATTGAGCTGCATGAGCTATTTATATATTTTGGAGACTAATCCTTTGTCCGTTGATTTGTTTGCAAATATTTTCTCCCATTCTGAGGGTTGTCTTTTCGTCTTGTTTATAGTTTCCTTTGCTGTGCAAAAGCTTTTAAGTTTCATTAGGTCCCATTTGTTTATTTTTTTTTTCATTTCCATTACTCTAGGAGGTGGATCAAAAAAGATCTTGCTGTGATTTATGTCAAAGAGTGTTCTTCCTATGTTTTCCTCTAAGAGTTTGATAGTGTCTGGTCTTACATTTAGGTCTCTAATCCATTTTGAGTTTATTTTTGTGTATGGAGTTAAGGAGTGTTCTAATTTCATTCTTTTCCATGTAGCTGTCCAGGTTTCCCAGCACCACTTATTGAAGAGACAGTCTTTTCTCTATTGTATATCCTTGTCTCCTTTGTCATAGATTAGTTGACCATAGGTGCGTGGGTTTATCTCTGGGCTTTCTATCCTGTTCCATTGATTTATATTTCTGTTTTTGTGCCAGTACCACATTGTCTTGATTACTGTAGCTTTGCAGTATGGTCTGAAGTCAGGGATTCTGATTCCTCCAGCTCCGTTTTCTTCCCTCAAGACTGCTTTGGCTATTCGGGGTCTTTTGTGTCTCCATACAAATTTTAAGATTTTTGTTCTAGTTCTTTTAAAAATGCCATTGGTAATTAGAGGGATTGCATTGAATCTGTAGATTGCTTTGGGTTGTATAGTCATTTTCACAATATTGATTCATCCAATCCGAGAACATCGTATCTCTCTCCATCTGTTTGTATCATCTTTAATTTCTTTCATCAGTGTCATAGTTTTCTGCATACAGGTCTTTTGTCTCCTTAGGTAGGTTTATTCCTAGGTATTTTATTCTTTTTGTTGCAATGGTAAATGGGAGTGTTTCCTTAATTTCTCTCTCAGATTTTTCATCATTAGTGTATAGGAATGCAAGAGATTTCTGTGCATTAATTTTGTATCCTGCAACCTTACCAGATTCATTGATTAGCTCTAGTTTTCTGGTGGCATCTTTAGGATTCTCTATGTTTAGTATCATGTCATCTGCAGTGACAGTTTTACTTCTTCTTTTCCAATTTGTATTCCTTTTATTTCTTTTTCTTCTCTGATTGCCATGGCTAGGACTTCCAAAACTATGTTGAATAATAGTGGTGAGAGTGGACATCCTTGTCTTGTTCCTGATCTTAGAGGAAATGCTTTCAGTTTTTCACCATTGAGAATGATGTTTGCTGTGGGTTTGTCATATATGGCCTTTATTATGTTGAGGTAGGTTCCAACTATGCCCACTTTCTGGGGAGTTTTTATCAAAAATCTGTGTTGAATTTTGTCGAAAGCTTTTTCTGCATCTATTGAGATGATCATATGGTTTTTATTCTTCAATTTGTTAATAAGGTGTATCACATTGATTGATTTGTGTATATTGAAGAATCCTTGCATACCTGGGAAAAAACTAGTTGCTCATGGTGTATGATCCTTTTAATGTGTTATTGGGTTCTGTTTGCTAGTATTTTGTTGAGGATTTTTGCATCTATATTCATCAGTGATATTGGTCTGTAATTTTCTTTTTTTTTTTATAGCTACTTTATTTATTTATTTATTTATTTATGTTTTTGGCTGTGTTGGGTCTTCATTTCGTGCGAGGGCTTTCTCTAGTTGCGGCAAGCGGGGGCCATTCTTCATCGCGGTGCGCGGGCCTTTCACTATCGCGGCCCTTCCTGTTGCGGGGCACAGGCTCCAGACGCGCAGGCTCAGTAGTTGTGGCTCACGGGCCCAGTTGCTCCACGGCATGTGGGATCTTCCCAGACCAGGGCTCAAACCGGTGTCCCCTGCATTAGCAGGCAGATTCTCAACCACTGTGCCACCAGGGAAGCCCTGTAATTTTCTTTTTTTTGTAGTATCTTTGTCTGGTTTTGGTATCAGGGTGATGGTGGCCTCATAGAATGAGTTTGGGAGTGTTCCTTCCTCTGCAATTTTTTGGAAGGGTTTGAGAAGGATGGGTGTTAGCTCTTCTCTAAATGTTTGATAGAATTCACCTGTGAAGCCATCTGGTCCCGGACCTTTGTTTGTTGGAAGATTTTTACTCAGAGTTTCAATTTCATTCCTTGAGATTGGTCTGTTCATATTTTCTATTTCTTCCTGGTTCAGTCTTGGAAGGTTATACCTTTCTAAGAATTTGCCCATTTCTTCTGGGTTGTCCATTTTATTGGCATAGAGTTGGTTGTAATAGTCTCTTAGGATGCTTTGTATTTCTTTGGTGTCTGTTGTAACTTCTCCTTTTTCATTTCTAATTCTGTTGATTTGAGTCTTTTCCCTTTTTTTCTTGATGAGTCTGGCTAAAGGTTTATCAGTTTTGTTTATCTTCTCAATGAACCAGCTTTTAGTTTTATTGATCTTTACTATTGTTTTCTTTGCTTCTATTTCATTTATTTCTGCTCTGATCTTTATGATTTCTTTCCTTCTACTAACTTTGGGTTTTGTCTGTTCTTCTTTCTCTAGTTCCTTTAAGTGTAAAGTTAGATTGTTTATTTGAGATGTTTGTTGTTTCTTGAGGTAGGCTTGTACTGCTATAAACTTCCCTCTTAGAACTGCTTTTGCTGCATCCCATAGGTTTTTTTTTTTTATCCCATAGGTTTTGTATCGTCATATTTTCATTGTATTTTTTGATTTCCTCTTTAATTTCTTCAGTGATCTCTTGCTTATTTAGTAACGTATTGTTTAGCCTCCATGTGTTTGTGTTTTTTTCCCTGTAATTGATTTCTATTCTCATAGCATTGTGGTCAGAAAAGATGCTTGATATAATTTCAATTTTCTTAAATTTACTGAGGCTTGATTTGTGACCCAAGATGTGATCTGTCCTGGAGAATGTTCCATGCGCACTTGAGAAGAAAGTGTAATCTGCTGCTTTTGGATGGAATGTCCTATAAATATCAATTAAATCTATCTGGTCTATTGTGTCCTTTAAAGCTTGTGTTTCCTTATTAATTTTCTGTCTGGATGATCTATCCACTGGTGTACTTGGAGTGTTAAAGTTCTCCACTATTACTGTGTTACTGTCGATTTCCCCTTTTATGGCTGTTAGCATTTGCCTTATGTATTGAGGTGCCCCTATGTTGGGTGCATATATATTTAAAATTGTTATATCTTCTTCTTGGATTGATCCCTTGATCATTATGTAGTGTCCTTCCTTGTCTCTTGTAACATTCTTTATTTTGAAGTCTATTTATCTGATATGAGTATTGCTACTCCGGTTTTCTTTTGGTTTCCATTTGCATGGAATATCTTTTTCCATCCCCTCCCTTTCAGTCTGTATGTGTCCCTAGGTCTGAAGTGGGTTTCTTGTAGACAGCATATATATGTGTCTTGTTTTTGTATACATTCAGCGAGCTTGTGTCTTTTCGTTGGAGCAATTAATCCATTCACGTTTAAGGTAATTATCGATATGTATGTTCCTATGACCATTTTCTTAATTGTTTTGGGTTTGTTTTTGTAGGTCCTTTTCTTCTCTTGTGTTTCCCACTTAGAGACGTTCCTTTAGCATTTGTTGTAGAGCTGGTTTGGTGGTGCTGAATTCTCTTAGCTTTTGCTTGTCTGTAAAGCTTTTGATTTCTCCGTCGAATCTGAATGAGATCCTTGTGAGGTAGAGTAATCTTGGTTGTAGATTCTTCCCTTTCATCACTTTAAATATGTCATGCCACTCCCTTCTGGCTTATAGAGTTTCTGCTGAGAAATTAGCTGTTAACCTTATGGGAGTTCCCCTGTATGTTATTTGTCATTTTCCCTTGCTGCTTTCCATAATTTTTCTTTGTCTTTAAGTTTTGCCAGCTTGATTACTATGTGTCCCGGCACGTTTCTGTTTGGGTTTATATTGTATGGGACTCTCTGCACTTCCTGGACTTGGGTGGCTCTTTCCTTTCCCATGTTAGGGAAGTTTTCAACTCTGATCTCTTCAAATATTTTCTCGGGTCCTTTCTCTCTCTCTTCTCCTTCTGGGACCCCTATAATGTGAATGTTGTTGCATTTAATGTTGTCCCAGAGGTCTCTTAGGCCGTCTTCATTTCTTTTCATTCTTTTTTCTTTATTCTGTTCCGCAGCAGTGAATTCCACCATGCTGTCTTCCAGGTCACTTATCCGTTCTTCTGCCTCAGTTATTCTGGTATTGATTCCTTCTAGTGTAGTTTTCATTTCAGTTATGTTATTGTTCATCTCTGTTTGTTTGTTCTTTAATTCTTCTAGGTGTTTGTTCTTTAATTCTTCTAAGACTTTGTTAAACATTTCTTGCATCTTCTCAATCTTTGCCTCCATTCTTTTTCTGAGGTCCTGGATCATCTTCACTATCATTATTTGGAATTCTTTTTCTGGAAGATTTCCTATCTCCACTTCATTTAGTTGTTTTTCTGGGGTTTTATCTTGTTCCTTCATCTGGTACATAGCCCTCTGCCTTTTCAGTTTGTCTGTCTTTCTGTGAATATGGTTTTTGTTCCACAGGCTGCAGGATTGTAGTTCTTCTTGCTTCTGCTTTCTGCCCTCTAGTGGATGCGGCTATCTAAGAGGCTTGTGCAAGTTTCCTGATGGGAGGGACTGGCGGTGAGTAGAGCTGGCTGTTGCTCTGGTGGGCAGAGCTCAGTAAAACTTTAATCTGCTTGTCTGCTGATGGGTGGGGCTGGGTTCCCTCCCTGTTGGTTGTTTGGCCTGAGGTGACCCAACACTGGAGCCTACCCTGGCTCTTTGTTGGGGCTAATGCAGATCCTGGGAGGGCTCACGCCAAGGAGTACTTCCCAGAATATCTGCTGCCAGTGTCCTTGTCCTCACGGTGAGACAGAGCCACCCCCCGCCTCTGCAGGTGACCCTCCAACACTAGCAGGTAGGTCTTACTGAGTGTCCTATGGGGTCACTGCTCCTTCCCCTGGGTCCTGGTGCACACACTACTTTGTGTGTGCCCTCCAATAGTGGAGTCTCTGTTTCCCCCAGTCCTGTCAGAGTCCTGCAATCAAATCCCACTGGCCTTCAAAGTCTGATCCTCTGGGATTTCCACTGCCCATTGCCAGAACCCTAGGTTGGGAAGCCTCACTTGTGGCTCAGAACCTTCACTCCAGTGGGTAGACTTCTGTGGTATAATTGTTCTCCAGTTTGTGAGTCACCCACCCAGCATTTATGGGATTTGATTTTATTGTGATTGCCCCCCTCATACCATCTCATTGTGGCTTCTCCTTTGTCTTTGGATGTGGGGTATCTTTTTTGTTGAGTTCCAGTGTCTTCCTGTTGATGATTATTCAGCAGTTAGTTGTGATTCCAGTGCTCTCACACGAGGGAGTGAGAGCACATCCTTCTACTCCACCACCTTGAACCAATCCTCTATAGCTTTTTAAATTGAAGTATAGTTGACATACAATATTATATGTTATGGGTATACAGAATAGTGATTCACAATTTTTAAAGGTTATATTCCATTTATAGTTATTAGAAAATGTTGGCTATATTCCCCATGTTGTACAGTATGTCCTTGTAGCTTATCTTATACCTAATAGTTTGTACCTCTTACTCCCTTACCCCTATATTCCCCCTCCCCCCTTCCCTCTCCCCACACTGGTAACCACTTGTTTGTTCTCTGTGTCTATGGGTCTGCTTCTTTTTTGTTTTATTCACTAATTTGTTGTATTGTTTTTAGATTCCACATGTAAGTAATATCATACAGTATTCGTTTTTCTTTGACTTATTTCACTTAGCATAATACCCTCCAAGTCCATCCCTGTTGCTTCAAATGGCAACATTTCATTCTTTTTTATGGCTGAGTCATATTCCATTGTGTGTTTGTGACATGTATACACACATACGCCACATCTTCTTTATTCAGTCATCTGTTGATGGAAGCTTAAGTTGCTTAAAGGAAGTAATCTTAATAAGAATTAGGCAAGATTACCAATGGTCTACTCTCAATAGTTCTGCCTTAGTTATACAACATTTGATCACAGTAGGAGACTGCAGAACTTGTAAATTCTGCATTTTCTCACTGATGGGCAAAATGCTCACTTAGGAGAACCTGCCCATTAGAGCCACCTCTAGCTCTTTCTCATCTTGTTATTTCAGGGAAGGAAGTGGGGTGCCAGTTCAGAGCTGGGATGATTTTCAGTGTTCCACTGGAATATTAGGTAAACCACTATATAATTTCTCATGGGCCTCTCATCCTAGAAGTCCATGATTCTGTGTGTTCTGGTTATCTATTTCTGCTTAACAAACAGCTCCTAAATTTAGAGGCCTAAGAAATTAATTGTTTCTCATAATGCTGTGGGTTGTTTGGCTCAGCTGGCTGGTTCTCCCTTGAACTTGCCATGTGTGGTTGCTGTCCAGCATTGGCTGGGGCTACAGTCATCTGAAGGCTCGACTGGGCTGGATGGCCAAGATGGCTTGCTTACATGACTGACAGAGCCTGGCTGTCCCCAGATCACTTCTATGTGACCTCTTGTGTGGTTTGTTCTTCTCAAAACATGGTGGTTGGGTCCAAGAGGGAGCATCCTGAGAGTAAGTGTTCCAAGAGACACACACAGAAGCTACAAGGCTTCTTATGACCCTGCCTGAAAATCCTGGAACATCATTTCTGCCACATTCTATTGGTGAAGGCAAGAGACTAAAGTGAGTTCAGATTCGAGGAAAGAGAATTAGGCTTTGCCTCTTGAAGTAAGTTGCAGTATATGTGTAGGGTCCATTTTTTTTTTTACTATTTACCATACTGCATGTCAGAAAAAGAGTATTCTCTAGGAGAATAGGATTACATAATTATGAAAGGCGTGAGAGGCATTGCAGAGCAGTAAAGAGGGGTTATAGAATGCTCCATATGTATGAATGAATTGGCCAGCCTTTTTGGTGAGGACTCCGTGCTAGGGAGCACACACTGAATGAACCTCTCTCTGTGGAAGCCAGGTGGTATCCCACTGAGAGAAACATTACCATCTGCTGGCCCCTGCCCTACGTTAGCCCACTCATATAACAGATGGCTGAAAAACACCTGGTAAGGGAATTTAAATAGCACAGTTTTAAAGGCATATTTACCTAAATGCTACCCCAAGCATGTATCCTACTCATATTGAGTTGGTGAAACCATCTTCATAAATTAGAACTACACATTATTTCACAAACACATAGAGTAATGTGTCCAGTACACTTGCTTTTCAGCTCACGTCATGGAGGTGCTTAGAGAGGGCTGTACCCGTGGAGTACCTTATGTACTTAGAGTGGACACTTTTTGGTGTTTGAGAAAAAGTCAAGTTCTGTCCAGATGCTTAAAACTCTAATTGCCTCCTTAGCTTGAATTAGGAAAACAGTTGCCCTGTAAATCACACTGAGTCGCGGGTACCTGGGTTCTAGCTGCAGAGTGTGGCTGATCTGGATGCATGGGCTGACAACTCCCTTGAGAGTTGTTAGATTGGGTTTCACCCTTGTTGCATTGTTTCCTTCCCCCCACCACACCACACCCCCCAAATACTCCTCTCTGGCTCCCTGGGGATTCAAATTTGTGTTTATCTGTGCTGAAAATTTAAAAGCAAGAGAAACAACATTTCAAGCTATTTATAACCAGAGGCTGTGCCAGGAATGAATTAAGCTTTGCATTGGACATATGTTAAAACATTGGTCTCTGGGAAAGGTAGGAAGAATATCCCTAGGTGTGAAAAACAGATATTTAGAGGAGATTGATAGAAGTTTGACCCAGAATATGGCTATGTGGGATGAGTACTCTATTGACTTATTAAATATATTGTTAAATATAGTCTTGTGGAATACTAGGTATAGAGGATCCTGGAGATGCCACTTATATAGGGCCCATCTTTTTATACCGCCAGGAGGGCATTTGGCAAGGGGAGGAACATGGAAGGAGGTATGGGAGAGAGGGTGAGGAATGAGGCACCACACAAACATAAACCTCAGGGCAATGGACAGAGTGTGAGAGAAGAGGAACTCCACTCTTGCCTGACTCCTTCCATGTAGGTCATCCTAAACGGGGGAGACACCCCCTGTTCTTCAGCTTCTGACGAAGAGTCCACACTCTCCCCATCACAGCCTAGTGTGCACCTCTCAGTCCCACTAACGTAGACCCACAATTCGCCTTCCTTCCTCACTGCTTTTTTGCTGGCAGATATTGCGAGAACTCCTACTGTGTGCCAGACACTGTGTGTTAGTGGACAGTTGAGACACAGGAATGCTCATGTTGGGAGACAGACAAAAAACAAGTAAATAATATAATTGCAGACTATGATTGATGCTTCGGAAAACCATGGGTGATAAAGTATAACACGGGGTTCCCATTTTGGATAGGGTGTTCAGGAGGTCACAAATGAACCGAAAGTTATTGGTTGAACTTTGACATATATTCTATGGTATTTTAAAGTTTCTTAAATTGCATGTTGCTAAGGTCCAAATTAAAACCATTTTTGCCTTTTCTGAGCCCAAGCCATGGAATGCCAAATGGACAGCAACTCTGGGAGACAGTGGGAAGCCAGCCCCGATGGCCAGACACCTCCTACTGATACTTTCCTCATCACCGTTTTCTCTCCTCAGGGAAGGGAGATGTGTTTGGAGACGTGTTCTGGAAGGAAGCCACCCTTGCCCAGTCCTGTGCCAACGTCAGGGCCTTGACCTACTGTGACCTGCATGTGATCAAGCGGGACGCCCTGCAGAAAGTGCTGGAATTCTACACAGCCTTCTCCCACTCCTTCTCCCGGAACCTCATTCTCACCTACAACTTGAGGAAGAGGGTGAGCTGGCAGTTTCAGTTTCTTTTCTACCAAGAGCAGTCTCTGTACACTTAGGATAACCACGTGGGCCAGGAAAGTCCTTTTGCTGTTTATTTAAATGGAGCAATTGGTTCTGTAGAGGTTCTGTTTGTTGCTTGCTCTTCGGAGCTTTTGCTATGAAATGAGAGAGAAAAGGATGTTGCTAGATTAAAAGGTGGATTGATTTTGGTGCAGAAGGGATTTGTTCATGAGTGTGTCTGAGGGCTTTTCCTCAGTAAAATCCTGACCTTCTAGCATTTTGAAAAGATGAGTAAAAAATGAGGTTGTTAGTCAATAAAATGGCTGAGTAGGACCACTTAATTAATATAAACTGAATTCTCCCTGGCGACTAGGACCCACCAAATGGTGTGAGGCTATTAGCCAGCTGGTAATAATAATTTTTTTTAAAGATATGAAAATGATTCAGTTGAGTCCAGAAAATAAGAAAGAGATGGAATCTGATTGCCTAGAGAATATTTTGTATACAACTGTCAATTTAACGGACTGAGAAATGATTTGTAGTTTTAAGAACCAGAAGATTTCTCATCTGAGCTTGTTTCTTTCACCCTCAAATCATCAGAATTGCTCCGTCTGTCTCTGCGAGGATTAAAATATGTCTAGTACTCTTGAGGTTTTCATGACTGATTTTCTTGCATTTCATTTATGTCCTTTAGTTAAGAAGTAGCTCTCAACCTATAGACATCATCTGGGAGGATTGTCATAGGAATCTTTCCAGAAATGACCTCACGATCTGCCCCCCCACCAAACTGTTCCTCTTCTCGTGGTCCCTGTCTCTATTAACATTGTCTGTCTCGCCCCGGGGTTCCAGGTTAGAAACACTGCCGTCAACACTGATGCTTCTTCCCTGTCTCCCACGCCTCAGTTTACTCATCAGATCCTGCTGGTTCCACCGATGCTCTCAAGCCTGAGTCCACACTTTGCATCCCCCCCTCAGGGCTCTTCCTGAGCTCTTGGACCACGGCGCCCCTGATACTGAGTCTCCCCCTGTCCTGGAGCAAGCAATAGGCTCCAAACACACCCTCCTTCCCTGTGTCTCTCCTCAATGCGGTGCTTCTTCCTTGGCCACTTATGTGACCTTAAAGACTAATGGGATGACGTTACTCCCCACCGTAAAGACTTTTTGCCCCCACCCTAACTACAGGATAATGTCTGCAAACTTCAGCACGGCTTATGTGGTTTTTCACATCTGGCCCAAACTTAACCCCTGAGCTCCAACCCCAGCACTCTTCCCACGCCTACCACGCCCACCAGGAGAATGACCCACACAGCTCTGCAGACATGCCACACCCTTTCAGAGCACTGTGTCGCTACATGGGCTTCCTGACCTGGAATTCTTTTCTCTTCTTCCGTGTGTGACAAATTCCTGTTAACCGTTAAGAGTCTGCTGAAATGTTTATTTGTTCACCAAATCCTGTGCATGCCAACTGAACCAGACTAGACGTGTAAAACTGAGTAAAACTCAGTTCCCTAGCTTCAGGAAGCTCAAGTCTAATGGAGACAATCCACACGGGAAGGCTAAGTGTGGTACACGATGCTAAGTGCAATGAGTGTGATTTGTACAAGGTGTTTGTTACGGGATCATAAAGGAGAAGGGCAGATAAAGGGGGGAGTCAGGGAGGAAGTATTGGTGGGGGTGGTGATACCTGAGCTGAGTCTTAAAGGATCAGTTTGCCAGACAAAGAGGAGGGTTGCACTTGGAGGAGCAGCTTGAGTAAAGGCACAGAGAAAGGAAACAGCCTTTTGCCTTCCAAGTTTTTTGTACAAAGTTCCAAACGCCTGTCATTGGGTTACCCCAACAATGTGCTTCTACCTATTTTACATTCCTTGAATTGCACTGCCTTGTGAGTCCCTGCTCAGAGACCTGGGAGGGCAAGGGTTTGGTATCCCCAGTGCCTAACCCAGCACGGGGAATTATAAAAACATCCGGGGATGGCATGGAGAAAGAGATGGGATCTCTGGGCCTCAGTATCCACATGATAAGATGTGAGGTTGTGGCCAGATGATTGATGATTTTTATGGTTCTGTGATTGGAAAGCTTGTTGTTTAAATTCCAGTGGGGAATGGGTAGTGGAGGAGAAATGTGCATTCATAGTTCTCCCTTGTTTATCTGAGAACATGGAATGCTTGCTGGTGATAGTTTTAGCCAAGTGGATTCTCTTAAAGTCTATTTTTTGATGGATTCCTTCTTTTTATGAAAGCAAGTTGATTATGATCAGCTTTCAGTGTTGCTGATAATATAGGTTGGAAAAAATGCACAGTTTGGGTTATTTGGAGGACTAATCATCTTGGAAAAATTGTGGATCAAGTAAATCTGTCTTAGAAAAACAAGGACAACAACAAAAACAACAGTGTGTCAGCGGCCAGATTGTTTTTGTAAGTGCAGAATGATTGACAGCTCTGCAGAAGAGAAGACTCGGGGACCACGTTTGTGAAGGGCTGTGTGGAGGAGCATTTGGCATAGTCTGTGTGGCCACAAGGTGCAGAGGTGGAACCAAAGCTGTAGACAGTATAAGAAAGACCTCGGAAAAGATCGGAGCTGCCCATTGAACTCAATAGGTATCTGGTTTCTTGTCCTGGAGGTATTTAGGCATCCCCTGGAGACCCCTCAGAGACACTGTGGAGGGGACTTAGCCATCCAATGGAGAGTCAGATCAGTTGATCTTCATATGTCCTTCCAATCTCAAGTGCCTATGAGTCTGATATGGATCCGAGAGAATTTTAGTGAGATCCTTTATATAAAGAGAGAAAAAAAAAGAGGCATTTTGGTATATTCATTGTAGTCTCTCATTTTGTCCTTCTGCGAATTAATGCCTAGTTACATAGGGCATAGAAGATGAGAACATTACATGCATGAATCATTCTTGTAGCTATTTTTTTCTGGCCAAATGAAGTGTATTCTTGCGGCTGTTTCTATCTTGGCAAAATCGAGTGTGTTATTTGCAAAGATTCCTGAGAACGCAGTGCCTTTGACATCTGTTTGGGGAGTCGTTCGGTCCTGTAGATGTCCTCCAGTGCACAGCGAGAACTCTGTGCTGGAAGGGGCCTCAATGTACATCCACTCTCTCCTCCATTTCACCACCACCCTCATTTCACAAATATGACATTTTATAGAAAGGTCATAGTGAAGAAAGAACCGGAGCCAGAAATGACTCACTGACCAGGCCTCCTCCTGCTTCTCAGAGCTTCATGGCTGACCCTGGCCTCTGTATTCCAAGTCTCACCCCCTTATCCCTGAACCCATGTGTATGAGCACCACCCAGCCCTTGGCACTGCTCTTGGGACCCAGCTCATGGAGGACCTGTTACCTTCCTCCACAGACACCTGAGGTCACAGGCAAGGATGAAGGAGGCAGAACCTGAAGGCCAATCGAGCATTTTGACCTTTGGTTTTCCCTGTCTGTGGGCTCTGAGCCAGGTGAGACTTCAGTCTGCATCCTGCTCTGCCACTTAGTGCCTCTGCAAGCTCTAAATGCTTCCCCATCTGTAAAATGGGGCTGATGGAAAGGCCTACTTGTAAGATCATTATGAGGATTAAATAAGATAATATTTGCAAAGCTCCTACACACAGGTTCTAGAACATAGTATGTGCTCAATTAAACTGTGAGTTGTTATTATTTTGTTTCATCCACTTGACACTCCCTTCTTTCTTATCTTACGCTTCTGCCTTTGTGTATACACGGTACTCGCTCTGCAGAATGGCAGGGCACTTGCTCTGCAGAATGTTCTGTGGGGTGGATGTTATCCCAGGGTTCTCTGCATGTCTTGCGCAAAGGAGGGGCCAGCTTCTCTGGCCTCACTGTCCCTTTAGCTCCTGTCAGTGGCGAGGTCGGCGCACACCCACTCTTTTGGTTAGTTCCATTCAAGGAGGGAAAAATGAGGTTGTTCTGACCTGTTAGGTCAGTCACCAGGGCATCAGTATTTTGCCAAGAGGAAAGTAAGGCATCCTCCTTTCTTCGGAGGAGGTGGCGTGTAGTTGTTCATGAAAAAAAGGGGAAGTGGGACCTTCCTCATCTCAGACCCTCAGCTTCCTAGGATGTCAGGCTCTCCGGGCATTTTCTTACAGGCAATCGGAGCTTTGTGCACTATTAATAGTAACATTATTACCAACTCCAGATATGTCACAATGTCAGTATATGTTTTATGTCAGCTTATTAAATCCTCAGAACAACCTCATGACATTACAGTACCAACCCCACTTCTCAGAAGGATAAACTAGGACCCCATGGAGAAGGGAATCACTTTTCCAAGGCCACCCAGCTCCTAAGGGGTAGATCCCAAACCGGCATCTGCCCCCACCTTCCTGATAAGCAGCATTGCATCCTGTGGTGGGCCTTGGTTAAGTGTGGCTCTCAGCTTTTCCCATGTTGGCATTCTTCAGCTTCTGCTTTCTCCCAGTCTGTTGACTTTTCAGGGGTGGCACAGATTGTCTCCACAATATCTCCAATGGCCTTTGCTATCCTTCAGGACACTTGGAGGATACTTTGTTGTACAGTAAATCCCAGTCGTATCCCAGGTTGCGAGACATGAGAGGTTTTCCTGTCAAAGTGACAGCTACACCATTGGTGGGTGTGCTGGGGAGGCATGGCCCAGCAGGTCAGCTTGGCCATGATGTTAGTGACTTACTAAAAAGAGCACCCGCTTTGGAGTTAAGGACCTGGTTTTGAACCCTGGTGTGACTCCTGACTAGCTGTGTGCCCTTGTGCAAGTTACTGAACTGTTCTAAGCCTCAGTTTCCTCATCTGTGAAAAGGGTCTAATAAAAGTCCCTCCTAACTAGGTTTATTGAGAAGATCATATGCATTAAAACAAAAAAAGTTGGCATAGTGCCTATAGGAACCACTCGCTACATATTTATTCCCTCTCTTCCCTGCCACCCATCCTCACCTTCCATCTTCAGTCCAGGATGTTCTGAGTTCATGCTTTGCCCCTCTTTGTTTATAACCAGACCCTTTCTTGAATCAGTGTTTCGCCTGGGCTCTACTCTCCTTACGACCGGGGAAGAGGTCTCACTTCCCAGGTGCTGGCGAGGAGATCGGTTCTCCTGCTCATTGTTAGGACAGTAGAGGAAGCACACCTCAATTAAATGATGTATTGCAGACAAGCAGTTAGGTAATTAGCAGCAGTCAGTGCATGGGATAATTGGCATATAGGTAATTAGTAGGGTGGAGCTCATTCTTTGTGTAGGGCGCTTTATTTTTAAAGCCAGTATTTTTATGTTTTTAAGTATGTTTTGCATCATGTTTGCATATAGTAATTTGTTCCAGGATGGATTTTTCTTAGCTTGATAAGGCCCCAACGTAGTGAGTTTGGGAGGGAGTTGGGACTGTAGTTACTGGTGGTTTCAAAGCACCAGTTTTCTAAAACTGAGGTTGCCATAGTGAATTGTCTTGAATACTATATGTACATTTCTAGCCCACTTTAACAAAAGGGCATTTTATTCTGGCGAAGAGGAGGTCAAAGCATTGGAGGCTTGGAGAGAGCTCTGTGTATAAGTGGCATTGGAAAGCCTTTCAGTTTTCTCCCTGAACAAATTCTTCTGAAAGGTTGGTAAGATGGAAAGAAAGCACCACAGAGCCAGGTGCTTAGAAATACATCCCCTTCCTCACTGAAGAACTAAGTTTTCAAAATGATCTCTACACAGCCCATATTTTCCTTGTCATTCTTCCACAGTGAGGGCTTCTGTAGAATTAAAATCATCTATTAAACTGTCAAGCTATAAAGATTATTTTAAAATCAGGGTGTTGGAATTAAGGGTGGGAAGGGGACAGATGATGTGAGTGATAAGACCATAATTCTTTCAGGACAACAAAATATAAACCAAAGCCAAGTTCTTTTTTCATCAAGAGGATCAGAAGTGATGTTAGGGACCTGGGAGGCCTTCCATGGATTTTCGGGGATCCTCCCTAGTACCCCAAAAAGCATATAGCAGAACCCCATCATGATCCCGGGGGTGGGAGATAATGAAAGGGCTCCATGCTTCATTATGTATAACTCTGCTTAAACTGCAGGTGGTCAGGCTATATCCAGCCATTTCCAAAGTAGCAATAAAGTTCTGCAATAAGTATAGGCTTTAAAGGAAGATCTTCACATCTGGGCTCAGCCACTTGTTAGCTGGGGAGGTGTGGGCAGCAGGGGGGCGGGCGGAATTTGAACAAGTACAACTATTGCTCTTCTGTGGATTCATCCTGTCTACCCCACTGGGTAGCTGTGGAAGGGTGAACAAGTGCCAGGCACAGTGCCTTACAGGTAGTAGGTACACAGCTGGGTTAGTTCTCTTCCATTATCGGTAGGAATGGAGGCAGCAGAGCAAAGAAGGAGAGCAGGGGCTGTAATAGTTTGGCTCATAGAATAATCATATGGAGGCAAGTCAAGAATACTTGAAATACTTCAAATCCTGGCTCTCCTTTTAGTGACCTTGGGCCAGTTACCTAACCTCTCTGGGCCCCAATTCACTCATTGATAATATAGGAGTGGTAATAGTACCTTAGAAAAGTGCTCTGATGAAGCAAGTTCTCAATGTATGTGTTGCTATCGTTATTGTTATTGATGAGCTTAGCTTTTCTGGGAATTCAGAGACCCTGTCAGGTGCTACAAGTTTTAAAAGGGGAGTAGGGGCTAAACTGTAACACCTGGAAATCTCCCAGACAGATGATTCCAAGATCTGTGCCTGGGCCCCCCAAGTAGCACCAGAGGACCAGGTGATTCATCAGGGAGGTTTGGTAAAGAATGGTGCTGTTGGACTCATCATCACAGATCCGATTTCCTCCTGGGACAGAATAGATGGAGGGACTGGAAGAGCCCAACGTGGAAGCAGTGGTGGGGGAGGGACGCTGTAATTTATCTGAACTCTTATCATCCTTGACGTCCTGGGACACAGTGTGTTTACCACAAGTTAGAAAGGATCCGGTCTACCTTAGAGGACCGCCACGCCAATGCAGTCCTTTGGAGAGTGATGTACCTTCCTAATATTTTCTTAGAAGTGTGTGGATGACTCATAATAAATAGGGTGGTGCTAATGAGTCTCAGACCATGGGCTCAGTCCCCAGGTGAGCAGGTTGGCGTCCCGAAGTCTCAGATGTTTAGCCCAACATTTCTCACATTTATTTGGCCCCTGAACACTTTTTTGTATTATACCAATAAGTATCTATTATCTATTTTAATACACTTCATAGCATCCATCAGAGCTAGTGTTTTGCAGAACATCTTTGGGAAACAGGAACTAGATGATCTTTAATCTCTCTTCTGGCTCAAATGGTCAGTGACCTGTCGAATGGACAGGTCTTGTCCGTGAAACATCAAGAAGCCAAAGATACTCAGCAGTGGGAGTGTCCCTCACTGGGTCCTCGGTAAATCCCCAGCAGAGGTTGCTGGCCGAGTCTCCCTGCTTTCTGAACAGCCTCCTGAACTCAGCTTTCCCTCACCTCCCCACAAGCGCTCAGTAGCCCATCGTTTTCTAGAGGGCAGCCAGCCTTACGTTATCCAAGAGCATCTGGCTGCACATGCGCTAATAGAAGGCTTCTGAGACATGTTTTCTCCCTGGCCTCAAAGGCCCTCCTTGCAAGTTACTTTCTGGTTATTTTATTGGCTCAGTCAGATTTCATGTTCCTACCTCATCTGCCATGTGTCTGAGCTTCCTTGTTCCCATTTAAATGCTCTTCCTACTCTTAAAAGTTTTCTCTTTGGCTATGAGCTCATTCTTATAAATTTTGCCAGTGAGTCATGGAGGTTTTTATTCCAGCCCCTGCTCTTAGTTAGTGGAAAGTCAGGATTTGAACCTAGGCTGCCTGTCATAATGATAACTACCTTCTAAGATGTTAGAATAAAGGAATCAAGTGTTAGTTCAACCCCTCCAAGGGAGCTTGGGATGCATCAGGAGCTCACACGCAAATCTATCCCAGCCCAGATGCCCATGTAGATGGTTTCTAGTATGTGTGTCACGGAGCTACCCAGTTTTGGTGCTTCTCACTGCAAACTTTGTTGGGTGTAATTTACTTGTTACCAGTGTCGTTTAATGGTCTTGTCCTGCCCTTACTTAACTTAAACTTCTAGAGTAAATCCATAGTCAGGCCAGGACTCCATATAGCTTCTCTTCAGTCTCTCTGGTATAGGTGAGGCCCTGTGTCCTTTTGATCCAATAAGCACTGGTAGCTCTCGCTATACTTCCCATTAACTCTGTGTGTCTTTCTTGCTATATAGAAGCTCCTTGAGGGCTGAGCCATGTCTGCCTGACTCGCCTCTGTCCTGATCAATTCTCTTAGAGCTTAGTACAAAGTAAGCATTCAATAGTTGAATGAATGAATGAGTGAATGAATGAATGGACTTGCCGACCAACCAACCAACCAACAAATGAACATACAGGTCCATCAACTTATTGGCCATGTGCCTTTCTCTTGTTATAGATTTTTGAAGCCTTGACTGTAAGATGGTATCTGTAGAGACACCTCTCCTTTCTCCCTCCTAATCTTTGCCCATATATCCCACACCATCCCTTTCCCACTTTTTCTTCCCCAGGCCCTGGGTATAGAGATCTCTCAGCCTCTGTAGGTACCACTGATGCCAGCATAAAATAATAACAATCACCCTCATATACTGAGTGTTTCCCAGCCAAGTACACGCTAAAACCTTTATATGCATTATTATCTCATTTCTGTGCAGAGCAACCTGAGGCCCAATTAGGTTAAATAATTTGCCCCAGATCCAGTAAGCTAATTGGAGCTAGAATTTGAGCCCAGATCTGGCAATCACCAAGACTGTACTCTTGCTTTTGTGCCCCTCCTCTAATGTGGACCCCACGTCCCAGATCCAGGGATAGCAGCCCTGGTCCCTGTGCCCTCAGTTCCCCTGAGGAGCCCGTCAGCCACACAGGGCTTTGGAGGCTGCAGCACGCCCTGCCTGTCTCCTATGTAATTCCATTAGAGAGCTGTGGCCTAAGGGCATCTGGGCCTCCTGGAAGGCACCCCAGGGCTAGATGACTGATGGCATTTGAATGTTTGCTGTTTGTTCAGAGAACGGGGAGGGGGATCCAGGTGAGTCACATAATCTAACGATGGAGTAGAAACCAGAAAATCGGAGGCAGAGTGATCCTCCTGACAAGTTCTCTTTGGCACTCAGCTCTGGCACCATGGAGGTAGCATAAAATCCTTGTGATGGTCTGTGGCAGGAATATCCAGAGCTGCAGTTTGTCCCAGACCATTATGAAAGGCCAGAGGAATGACCTTCAGCTCTCAATTGGGTGGCCAGCTGGACTGGAGATTTGCAGCTGGGCAGGCTGAAGAGTCACGCTGGGGCCCGGAACACAGCCAGGGCTGGGGAAAGGCCTTAACGTCAGAGTGGGCATATGAGAATCATGAGTCTAAGCCCTTTCTAGCCCAGGAGTAGTTAGCAAAGGCTTTGAGGGGGTAACTTTGAGCTGGATCTTGATGGAGGGGAGGTGGGAATTTACCTGACTGGGAGAGAAATCCAGTCCTATGGGGGTACACTTGTGTCTTATGGAAGGCAACTCTATGCCCCATGGAGGGTATGCCCCATGCCTGATGCCAAACACTCAGCCTTTCTGCACTGGTGCTGAATCAATTCTCAGAGACAGAGTTTTGGGTGAAGTAGAAAAGAAGAGCTTTATAGCTTTGCCAGGCAAAGGGGGCACAGCGGGCTTGTGCCCTGAAAATTTGTTTGTCCCAACCCGGGAGGATCTGGTGAGGAGTTTTATAGATGGTTCAAGGGTGGGGTTGCGGATAAGATCAGAGTATGTGTAGGGCCTGCACTCCTTTAATCTGGCCTCAGGTAATCTCTTGATGAGCTTCTCTGATCCTTTTAATCTGGCCTCAGTTGGTCTTCTCTGGAATGAAGAATGCTGACATCTTCCATTTGTTGGGGGTTTTAGTTCTGTAGAAGAGCTCAAAGATATTGTTATGTGTATCCCTTGAGGGAGAACCAGGACCCTGCGCCAAGGCTGCACTATTGTTTCTTGGCTCCTCCCCCCTTGTCTCTGCATACCCTCCCTTCCCTGATTAGCAACTGTTCGAATCTGCCCTTTGGGACTCAGGGAAGGTCGTGGAGGCTGGAGTCTATACCCTACAAACAAGAAACGGGGGACACAGAAGGGCTTCCTTGCCCAGGAGCCCCACAGGGTCCTGCTTGGTTTCATGCCTCATGGTGGGCAGCACACAGAGATGGCTGGTTAAATGGCTGATACTTAATCAGGAACTTGTCTTTGCATGGATGACGGGAAAATAGTGAATCTAATCAGTAAGAATCCGAGAAGAGAGGGCCTGCTGAGGGAACCACTAGCCAGTCTCCTCACCCCTCAACTTTATTTCTTTTTTTTCTTTTTTTCTGAAACCCCACCTGGTTTTACCTATGAAGAGGTTGCTTGAAGACTTCAAAAGGGCATTTGTCCCAGACTTACAGGCTAGGGCAGCTTCAGGATTCTCCTTTCCTAGAGGTGTCTAGAGACCCCAAGGAGAAGTGGGCTAGGATATGATGCTCTCCGGGGGCCAGAGTGAGCTTGCTATCTCTTCTGTACCCAGCAGTGTTGTAGGGACCCAGCAGCTCCTCAAACGTTTTTACTTTCCAGGCTTTTACATCCACCTGACTGTCCCTGGGCTGCCTGTAATAGCAAGAGCCTGCGTATTTTCCAGAACAGATTTAATTTTTAAGAAGCCCCTTGCTACAGGCAGCATGCGAGAATGGTGCCTTTTTCCTCGGAGATCAATTTGCAGACAGCTCCTGCGTTCTGCTGCATTTCCCAGCACACTCCTCGCAAGTGCATAAACCAGACATGAAATAGCTTCTGGTTCACAGAGTATGAATTTTTAAAAGAGGGTACTTGTTTGTATTATCGCAGGGAAAATCCTGCACTCCTCCAGCTGGAGCACGTCATACATTTGGTGCCTCCTGTTGGTGAGGTGTGATAATGCATCTAACCGTGTTGGACCTCTGTAACCAACTGGATGCATGGAGAAGAGAAGCTGGTCCCAGTAACTGAAACAGGGAGAGGACTTCCCCAGGCCTGGGACAAATCCTATGGCAGATGGCAGCGGGTGGGAGAATGACATGGAAAACGAAGAGAACACCTGCAGAGTTAGGAATTGGCATAGATCACTTAAAATCCTTGGCGACCGATGTTAATTGGACTTGTGATGATCATTTCACAATATATACAAATATTGAATCATTATGCTGTACACCTGAAACTAATAGAATGGTACTTGTCAATTGTATCTCAATTAAAACAATACTGAAAATCCTGACAAAGTACACTACTCAGGGCTCTAGCTAGCAGCAGGCCATGCAGTAAACTGGTGACATTTCCTTCCCTGAAGTCCCATTCTCAAGCACTTGGAGGAATTTTGCCATAGGAATTTGAACTCGATTTCATAAAAGAGATGATGAAATGATTATGTAAGGCTCGGGGTGGGGGTGGGGTGTGAAGGGTGCTGCTTTCTCTGACATCCTCTCTGGTTTTCACTTGGCTCTGGGGAGGACTCAGAAAACTTGCTCTGAGTGGAAGCCGCTTTCTTTTACTCTAGGACAGTGAAGGTGTGGGGAAAGAATTGGGCTAAGGGAAAGAAAGGGGAGAGAGAAATAAAGGCAAAGGATACCTGTGACTGGAGAGTTGCAGGGGATGAGCGGATTTGGCAGGCATTATTTATTGAAGAGGGGAACCTGGGCCTTGCTGTGCACAGCTGAAATTTCGCACAGGGAGGCAGATGCCTTTGCTAACCCCGAACTGTGAGCTGGGCTGGAAGAAAAACCCAGGGCAGAGCCAGCGTTCCAAATTCAATTTTCTCAACCCTTCTGCCTCAAGGCCAGATGAATCCAGCAGCAGAGCGGCTTTGTTTCACTGTTTGTGTCACTGCATGTCGAGGCAGCTGAGAGGCTGCCAGGCTTTTCATCCTGGGCTTTGCGTTTCAGCACCTCCTAATTCCACTCTGACGTTCCTCTCAGGTTAGAACATGAACAGGGATGCTTTGGGCGCAAGGCTTGTTGGCTGGTGCTCCTAATTACGGTCCCAGTGACAAAACTGCTTGGAGTCTATAATCAGTCACTTCAAGCAGTGTTTCTCCACGTCCCCCAGCCCAACTCACCTGACAGCGCAGCTGCGTCCCGTGCCATGTGCAGGGGCAGCACCCGCGGTGCTCTGTGCTTCTTCTTCTCCCCCTCCGCACTGCTGGTGACCGCTCATGTGCTCAGGGCACACAGAGGCGGCCAGAGCATAGCAGCTGCCTCTCTGTCACCGTGTGGGCTTTGGCTGCTGTCTCCTTCTGCAGAGCCAGGCACCGTCTGCACGTGGGCATGCGAGCCCTTCTCACATCCACGGCTAGAGGTTTGCAGGCTTCCCCATGGACCGGGCTGTCTGCCAGCAGTGTTGCTGTTGCCGTGTGTGTGTGTGTGTGGGTGTGTGGGTGTGTATGTGTGTACTCACGTGCACACACGCAGCATTTCCTCCTGTCAAATACTAGTCCTAAAGGAAGCAGCCAGGGAGGAGAGAGCTGGATAATCCACCAACCATTCCCTGGATCCAATCACCCCAAGCATCTTGTTCCTTCACCAGCTGGTGTTGTCGGGTCCGCTTTGCTTGGCCAGGGAAGTATTTTTTTCTTCCTTTGCATTAGAGGTAAAGATTCACCTGACATCTGTAAGCTCAGAAACCCTGTCATGTGCCATGTGGTGATCCGTTGTTATTCATCTACATGTGTACTTTCTGGAGGGTAAATGTCCCCATTTGGGGCTACTTGCTTGAGCCCCAAATCCTTCTAAGTACAATAGGCTGATTATAGGGCTGGGGAAGGGCCTGGGGAGAATAGGAACCGTGCACGTAATGCACTCTGGGTGCAGGACCTTCTAGGCCAGGGGCCTTTCATGGCGTTTACAAATAATTCGTGCCTACAACCCCCCAGTGGGTTTACTATGGGTTATTTATGATCCTGAGGCTTTGGTTCAGGAAACAAAAGCTGCTCCTCCATAGAAACAGTGGGAAGCATGCGTCCGAGGCCCTGGCCTGAGCCTGACAACAAATGTCCAGGGCACGTGTTGCCGCTTCCTGTCACTGAGGCCAAGGACAGCCCCGCGGAGGAGCCAGGCCTCAGGCTTTCTTAGGCTGTCAGTGGCATTTGGACTCCAAGTTTCAATTGTAGTTGACTTTGTTTCCACGTTATCTGCATGTCTCTACTATTATTTACGACTATGTCCTGTATGGCCTAGCAGTCTCAGATTTCCTTCATCAGTTGGAGCTTCCCAGGGTACAGAAAGCCATCAGACCAGAAGCTTCTCTAGGTTGGTACACTGGTATCTCTCCACCGTCTCCCAACACGCACTCACACAGGGGACCCCCAAGTGCATTAGTTTCCTGCAGCAGCTGCTGTAACAGATGACCACACACTGCGTGGCTTAAAACAACAGGAATTTATTCTCTCACAACTTCTGGAGCCCAGAGGTCAGAAATGGTGTCAGCAGGGCCAAGTGCCCTCTGAAGGCTCTGGGGAACAATCCCTCCTTGCTTCTTCCAGCTTCTGGTGGGGTCCTGGTGTCCCTTGGCTTGTGGAGGCATAACGTCCATCTCTGCCTCTGTATGGCCTTCGCCCTTTGCCTCTGTGCATCAAACCTCCCTCTCCTTTCACTTATAAATACACCAGTCATTGGATTCGGGGCCCACCCTAAATCCAGGATGATCACATCTTGAGATCCTTAAGTTAATTACATCTGCTGAGACCCTCTTTCCAAATAAAGTCACATTCACTGGTACTGGGATCTAGGACTTGGATATCTTTGGTGGGGAAGGGTGTAGTTTAACTCAGTACACCTCCCTTTCCTCTTCCTCATCTGCCTTCTCTTCTTCCTCTTTCTACTCTTTTGCCTCCTCATCCTTCCCTTCTTCTTTCTCCTCTCCTCCCCTTTCCTCCTCTCCCTTCTTCTCTTCCTTGAGTACATTTCTAGCACAGGAATTTTTTTTCCTCATAAGGAATCGTCTTGTGTAAGTTGTGTTTCTTCTCCTGGATGGTTCTTGGAATAAAGTCCCAGTATTTGGTTAAACCTTCAAGTCCCAGAGTAAAATATCATTTTCCCTTGCGTTCTCTTGAGTAGTGTCTCCTTTGAACCCTGTGGAACTCTCGGTTTGACATAGAGATTCACAAAGCACAGGAAGCATCAGAGTCACAGAAGAGAGCTTTGTGTTAGACATTAGAGAGAACTTCCTGCTGGTAAAGGTTATGAGATGCAGTAAGTAATACCTAAGCGGGTTATGCACTCCCCTTCCCTGCAAATGGTTAAGAACAACCCTTTGTTGATTGTCTAGCTCTGATCTCTGTCGTTTTCTTGTTCTGAAAATCTTTGATGGATTTCTCCAGTCTCAGAATAAAGTCCAGGCCCAGGGATCTCATATAAGCTCATATGCCAGCTGCCATGCACATTGCATCTTCATGCTGTTGTCCGATGCCCAGCCCCACAAGTTACAGAACATGCTGTGTACTTAACTTCTGCATGTGTCCTCTCCCTCAGGATGTCCTTCACCCTTCCTCACCACCTCCCTTCAAACCAATCCAGTCTTCAAACCCCAGCTCGGATTCTTCTTCCCACTTCTTCCCTCAGTCTGCATCTGGCTAGCATCTCTCTCTCCTCTGCTATTTTGTTTGTCCTTTAGAGGAGCTATCACTCACGGTTTCATGTAGGATTAAGCGCATATTTAATTTTTCCTCTGGATTTGGGGGCCTTGTATTTTTTTTTAATTATTATTTATTTATTTTTGGCTGTGTTGGGTCTTCATTTCTGTGCGAGGGCTTTCTCCAGTTGCGGCGAGCGGGGGCCACTCTTCATCGTGGTGCGCGGGCCTCTCACTGTCGCGGCCTCTCTTGTTGCGGAGCACAGGCTCCAGACGCGCAGGCTCAGTAGTTGTGGCTCACGGGCCCAGTTGCTCCGCGGCATGTGGGATCCTCCCAGACCAGGGCTCGAACCCGTGTCCCCCGCATCAGCAGGCAGACTCTCAACCACTGCACCACCAGGGAAGCCTGGGGGCCTTGTATTTTTATCCCTTGCATTTCTTCCTCCAGGACCTGGCACTCATTAGACAATAGTTTAGGCTACTAGAGTCACAACTAAATTGCCACTCACCCTGCCTTTGTGGTTCAAGTTTAAAGTTTGCAGGTGGGGCCCCATGTTCTCAGCCAGCTTTCTCGTCCACCTGTCTCCAGCAGGTGCCCTCAGGCCAGGCCGGCTGCTCCCCTCAGGGTGACAAGTCATCTCAATTTGCCTGGGGCTATCCTGGTTTCAGCATTTAAAGCTCCACATGCTCAGAAACTCCTCAGTCCCAGGCAAACTGATCACCCTACTCCACACTCACCTTCTCCTGACTCTTGCTGAAAATCTCTGTGAATTGAATTGTAAGTCAGCCTCCATCTCTCTAGACATTTGTCATATAGCCGCTAAAACCGCTTTCCTTACCGGCAGGTGGGGGTCTTTCTGGCCCTGGTCCTGCACAGCCTCCCCAAGGCGTCCCCCAGTGTGGTCTCATACATGTGACCGTGAACTTCCCCCCAGCCCAGCGGCCTCCTCATAGGCCTGCCGTCTTTTCTGTTCCACCTCAACCCAGACTCACCTGATCCAAGTAGCTGCCCCTCCCAAGCGACCGCTCCCTTCTCCTCCCCCTCCCAGTTCCTTGCCTTTATCACATCAAAGAGGTCCTGGGAGGACTGGATCACAGTCAGAACCCTCCCCTCTCTGGAGCCGCAACTCAAAGATGCCTCCTCCATGAAGCTCTCCCCAGGAAACTCCTTCCTGCCAGCTTATCACCCACCCCCACCCCCCATCATTCGTCCTCTGGGGGCTCCTAAGTGATTGAATGGAGCAGGACCTCTTGGGGAAAGTACCTGGTGGCCTGGCCTAGCTGTCGGGACCTGGGTTCTACCACAAGTTTACCATTCGGGCAAGCTCTGAACCTCAGTTTTGTTCATTGTGAAATGAGAAAGTTGAGTGAACTCTAATGTTTTTATCAGCCTTACCAAACTCGGATCCTAAGGCTACCTGCCCACCCTGTCTGCTCTGGAGAGCCTAGATACTAATGTCCTAAGCAAGGCAGCATTGGCAGGAGGCCTCTGAGATCACATCCCCTATCACCTGTCTCTGCTTGACTGGTAATTCCTATCTTTATCCTTTGATTCCCCATAATCCCATCCTGGCCTGGCTGTGAATAGGACAAAAAAAGCTGCCACCTACAGCTTAAGAGATTTTAAAGTACAATTCGAAGACCATGATTCCTTTCCCATGACGTGGCTTCCAAAACTGAAGATTTAGGAGGAGAGGTTCAATTCCTGAGCCCTGTCCCTGGCTCAGTTTCCACCAGACCCAAAGCTATGTCTCATTTTTCCCTCTGTGCCCCAGATGAACTTGTCAGGACCTACTTGTTGCTGCCCTTGGATGTCTTCCATGTAGCTGAATCTGTTGAAGCAATGGGCAGGGTGACCTTCTGCTTCCAAATCTATCACGTGTGCATGTCTCTGCGTGCAGTGCACACACCGTGTTAACGTCTGCACCCACTTTACTTGCACATATTTTATCTCGTCTGATCCTTGCAATAACTTGGTGAGGTTGATGCTCTTATTTTTCCATGCAAAACCTGAGGCTCAAACAAGTGAAATGTGGGAGTACTTGGCAAAACAGAGCTTGAACTCAGATCCTCCTACTCCAAATCCCACGTCCTCTCCACTGGGCCACCCGCCCGCGTGTGCCTGCACGGGGATGGTGGGCAGCCTTGGATTCCCCCCACCTCCAACAAGGGCCCTGAGAACTCTGCACTGACAGAGGTGGCCGAGGGGAGCTGCTTCCTCCCCAGGTTAGTGCTGTAAACTAGCGCCTCTCGATCTTTAGTGCGCACACAAGTCCACAAGTCGGCTTCAGTCTTGCTAAGATGCAGATTCTAATTCAGCAGGTCTGGGGAGGGGTCAGACTGCATTTCTGACGAGTGCCAGCTGACGTTGGCGCTGCTCCTTGTGGACACTCCAAGGAGCACACTTGAGTGGCAGGGCTGTGGGCAGCTCTGGTTGACACATGCAGAGCGGAGAGGATGAGGCATCTATATCTTCCCAGGCCTGTACCCTGGAGTCCACTGTTCTTCCCCAAGTGGCCGAGGACGTTGAGAGGCCCCAGAACGCTGATCCCTGGGTGGAGAGGGAGTGCTTCTGTGTGGAAACAGTTGTCATCGGTTGCCATCACCCAGGGCTCAGATGGTGAAAACAGGCGGTCTCCCTGGGGCCACAGTCAGGGTGGGAGGTGAGGGCCTGCCGGAGAGATGGCGGTGAAGGCCCCTTCTCCCCCTGACGCTGAGGTTCTGAGCATAGTACTGAGCTGTTTCTCGCTGGGGCTCTCTGAGTACTGCCCATGCTGTCCTTTCTCTGCTGTTCAATCCCCCTCTACTAGGTATCCTCTCTCGCCCTAGCGAAAACCTGCCCATCCAGTATCATCCCTTCTTATTTAAAAGCCCAGTTGAAAACACTCCCAAAAGCCTTCCCTGGTGCCCTACAGCCCGTCTGTCTCTCTGCGTACGGGCGGCGTGCCTGCCTGGGCTCTGAGGTTGCTGTGGGTAACTTTCTTGCCCAGCCAGGTGCACTGGAGGCCTGTCCTATTTGGGTTCTTCTTGAGGGGCTAAGTGAACCTGGTGGGAACCCTGACGACATCTGAGTGGGACGGGAGACTGGAATTCAGTCTCGGGCAGAGCAAGGAGGCCAAAGCAGAGCAAATGTAGGGGGAGGAGAGGCTGTCAACAGGAAATGTTAGAAGGCTGAAGCCAGGGACAGTAGGAACAGGCAGAACAGTGTAAGGGTTTCAGGCCTGAGACTTTAAAGAAAGCTGAGGAGGGGCAGGCCTGGCTCAAGGGGTCTTGTGCAGGGAGGCCTCTGGGTGCCGGGAACCATGGGGGGTCAGACAGCCCAGTCAGGGAAGGGGACAGGTCTCCACAAAGCCAGATCCAGCCTTCCAGTTAGAAAAGCACCTCAGGGTGGATGCCCGCTTGGAGTGGGCCAGGAGGGTCTTTGGTACAAGGGTTTGGGTCTCCTCTGGAAGGGCCTGTGTTTGTTGATCTTGGCCTGGGAAGATCCCCTCCTAGGGGAGCAACGTATTTTGGCAGACTTATGATTATGGTTATATAATTTACACAATACCATAACATTTTTGTTGTTGGTGGTTGTTTTTATTACCATTCCTCAGTACTGAGTTTCTTCATAATGTGCTGCCCTGTGCTAGGCACCGCACCATCTCTAAAACAAATCTAAGGATTTCAAGGGTGGGGATTACGTTTGGGGGATTATATGTACTTCTATACATAATAGTTGCTCAATAACTCCTCCGTTAACCGAGGATTTCTTTCTCCTTCTGATCTTTTAAAAGTGGCTGTCTGTGAGACACATTGAATGTGGTGTGTGTATGTGTGTTTTTGTTCTGTTTCTGATGGTCAAGGTTGGGCATTAAGGAGTGGAAATCATGCGATAAGAGAACCCAAATTCCCACCCTTCCCCTCCATCCCCACAGAGTCCAGCTGGACTCAGGAACATGGCTTGTTGGGTCCTATTAGCCTCCTGTATCTTACACACGATGCATTGTCCCAGGACCTGGTGCCCTTGCAGCTGTGGCCCCTTGACAGAGTGAAACCAGCTCTGCCCGGGAGCAAAGCCAAGGCATGCTCTAGCATGAATTCCACCTCGCATCACATTATCCCGGATAGATGGCGTTTAAGTCTGGTGACCGTAGTTTCTCAACTGGCCTACATAGCAAAGGTCTTTTCAGCTGCTTTCAGGAGCAAATGGATATCTGGAAATAAAGTTCGGATATACCAATACCAGAATTTCCATATTTTAAAAAAATGGAGAATATTTAAATCCTGGTTTCCCCAGAAAATGGAGGGGATACAATGCACCCATAAAGCATCTCCTCCCAGAGACCTCCCCTGACCCTCATGCTCCCAATGCAAGTTAGTCCTCCTGTTGGCTTTTACTCACAGCACCCTTTTTCTCCTTTGTAGCCTTAAACAATTTATAATTTTAAATATACAATCTTTGTTTGATATTTGCTTCTCAGAGTTTTTTCCCCTGCTGTATCCCCAGTAATTAATGGTACCTGTGTGTTGCAGGCTGGGTCTCTCTGATCTTTACCTCTCAGGCATTAGGCAGTGGTTCCCAAGGTGTGGTCCCTGGTTGGAAAGGCAAATTCTTGGCCCTACCCTAGATCTATTGACTTAGGATCTCTGGAGCTGGATCCAGAAACCTGTATTTTGTCCATTCCTGTAGTGATCCTAATGCCTCTAAATCTTGAGAACCATTGCATTAGGGTTTGGGACCAATTCTACAGTGTCACACGGCATGGGTTAAGGAACAGCCTTACTTGGGCTGAAGGTCAGTAAGCGAAGAGAGACATCTCAGAGAGAGGTGCGGGGGCCCATTCCGGGTCTGCATTCCAGCGGAGGGACCCCACCGCTCGCGCATCTTCCCTCTCAGACAGTAAGGGAAAGAGCAGGCCGGCATGAAGGGCCTAGAAGGGCCTTGGCACAGGCAGGCTGGAGCTGGGGAGCCAGCGGATTACAGGAGTAGTCTGTACTCCTATACAGACTAGCTAGGAAGCTAGCTGCCTGGCACCCGGAGAGCTCTGGGGCCCAGGAGAAGCTGTAGACCCCACTCCAACAGAATGGAGTTCCCCCGCCCCTGGGAAGCGCCGCTTGGGCGCCTCCCTGCCCACAGGGAGAAGGGGAAGCTCCCAGTCCCAGCTGGCTCACGGCCCAAACAATGCAGGGTGAGATCCCAGGGTCGTCCTGGGGCAGCTCTGCTCACAGCCCTGGCACATAGCAGGCATTCGAGCTTTTAGGGGTAAATAAGTAGGGTCACTTCCAACTCTGAGCCTGATTCTGCTTTTCTGAGGTTTGGGTTGGTCACCAGCAGACTCACAACTGCTTTCGATTATTTAAGCTCAATTGTTTAATGATCTCTCTTGATGGGCAGGCCAGAGACTACTTTAGCCCCGGTCCTCATACCTAAAAACAGGTGCTTGTGCTGGACTTCCCGATTCCTCACTCCTGTGCCGGCAGCCTGGCTTCCTGGGAGGCCTTGAGGGTTCTCAGTTCCACTACTCTGGTTGTAACCAGCACCCCCAGGCTGTCAGGCCTACTCAGGCCAGTGAACAGTCCCAGTCTCTCTCCCCCAGGACCACCCAGGTAGAGACGGTGCCTGGGAGTATTTCTTTCTACCCCAGTGGGAGAGCTATCTAAAGATCTGACCCCAAAGCCTTTCCATGAGGCGGCCTGGCCCTCCTTGGAAAGCTGATCTTGCCTGTATTCCCACCATTTCTCCCAAGAGCCTCTCCCAGGGCACTCTGATTGACTTTTATTGCTTAATTAGCAGCCTCCGAACAACTGGTGGGAAACCAATTACACAGCGCCTTCCCTGCCACCTACGGGAAATGGCAGGGGCTGTCTGGTGGGCAGGCCCCCAACCCCAGGCTCTCATCTCTTTCCTCTACCCTCCATGCCTCTTGCTTTGGTCAGAAGTTCACATTTCTCCCCCAGCTTTTGTGAAGTAACCTCTTCATCACATGAAACATTTACAAATGGCTCCCTTCCTTGACTCTTAATTTCTTCTCAGTGCTTTAATCTCTATCTTCTTTCTTATTTCCTTCCTGCTGCAATACATTTTCTGGACCTATAAATAATGCCATTGACAATGCTTTGAAGTATTTTTGTAGTATCCTCCACCCCTGAAAACACAGACAATCAGATACACACAGACACAGACACACACAGACACAGACACACCATGAACTGAGCTGCACTGATCTGTTTCTATAACTTGAATCTCTCAGGTACATTATTCCTCCTCTTCCTCTGCATTAGGCTCCGGCAACTCATTAAACCTGCTCCAGGTATGATTACCCTCCAGGCAGCTTCTCTGGGACCTCATCCACAGGTGAGAGCTGGGAGGGTGGGACATTAGGGACCTAGCCAGGGCCTTTATTTACTGTCCTTTATTGGGAAAGTGCCTGAGGCAGCAGAAGCAGACTAAGACCTGAACCACAATGCTCCCTCTGTAATTCAGCCCAATCCCACAAGCATTGCTGTGTGCCCAGGAAAAATACGAGTGATGCAGGGGTCTGGGTGTTGAGCCCACAGGAAATGGAGGGTATGGGACTCTCAAATCAGAAATCCCACTTTACCTCTGTTGGACTCCAGCTGGTTCAGGTGGGGACTTAGAGAGAAAAGCCATGGGTACTAGCATAAGGACTTCTGGTTGAGTGAAGGGAATCTTTTTATGACAACTCTCTTTGGCCAAAGGTCTCCTTGAACCAATGGTCCCCTTTTGCTAAGATTTACTCCAGCCAAATTCTCAGAAATAAAATAAGATTTGTTCCAGCTAAATTCCCAGAAATAGAATAATTCCTTCAGAATTCATGGTGACTAGATTTGATCCATTGTCATTTTCTTCGTTGTTTTTGTTCTCTCGGCCTTTCTGTGCACTAACTTGGTGCTTCTGAGAAGGCCTGCGTCTGTGCAGCGTCATGCCCTCTTGCCCTGGGCTCCAGCAGGTGACTTCCTGACTCAGCCCTGGCAGCTCACCCAGTTGTCTTCCTTCCAGGAGTTATTAGAGCGCTATCAGTAATCAATTTACCTCAGGCAAATTAAACCAAATCTTGCCTGCCAGGACTACTCCTTTTAATCCAGCTATGCTCTTTTGCCCACCTCCAACAGGTTTTTTTAATGCAGTTCTTTAGAACACTTCCACATTGATGTCAAGTGAATTAATGCAGACCATCACTGCAGGGGTCCCCAAGTGCCTGGGCTGGCTGTCCTTTCAGATTGGCGGGATGTTGACTCTTGCCACTTGGTATCTAAGGCTGGTCTCCGGCACACAGAATATTGGCTGTACACTCAATTAGTTGCCTGAAAACTGGGCTTGAAACCACACACCTCAGGTTGGGACTCAAACCCCACCGAAACCCAGATTGGGACTTGAGCCCCTGGTCTTCTAATTAGAATCATTCACCTGGTGTCAGGACTTACTAAGGCTCAGGTTCTTTACGTCTCAGCACAGAAGCAATTCAGCGGGAGGCAAAGTGATAGGCAAGAAGTAGATTTATTAGAGAGAGACACATTCCATAGAAAGAACGCAGTCCGTCTCAAAAGGCGAGAGCAGCCCCAGGGCATGGGGTCGTCTTGGAAAGTGAGAGCAGCCCCGAAATATGGGGTGGTTACTTTTTATGGGCTGGGTAATTTCATAGGCTAATGAGTAGAAGGATTATTCCAACTATTTGGGGTAAAGGGTGGGGATTTCCAGGAACTGGGCCCCGCCCACTTTTGGGCCTTTTATCGTTGACCTCGGAACTGTCATGGTGCCTGAGGGTGTGTCATTTAGCATGCTAACGTATTACAGTGAGCATATAATGAGGCTCAAGTTTTACTGGAAGTCGAGTCTTCTGCCATCTTGGACCTAGTTGGTTCTAACCAGTTTGTGTCATAACCCCAATGGCTGTCATTCTTTTAAAGGTTGTGCCCTGCCCCCTTCCCTACTGTTTCAGGTTCACCTCTTGGGTGTCGAGCCAAAAGACACAACCAAGCCAAAGATAGGAGAAGGAAGGATTTATTATTATTTGCAGCAAGTAAGGAGAGCACTGAGGATCATTCCCAAAGCAGTGTCTTCCCAAACAGCAAAATTGGGGAAGTTTTAGGCTACGGGTACATGCATATTCATGAAGGGGCTTAAGCAGAGGAGAACTCAGCATAGAATTGGGGCCAAGGTCCACAGAGTCCAAGCTTTAGTTGATTGAAGTCAGGCGGGTCAACATCATCATTCCCTCTTCCACCTGGGTGGGAGCCTTACTTCCTGTAGAACTCAAAGATATATTATTATATACATCCCTTGAGGAGGGATTAGGACTCTGCTTTATCACTGCACTATTGTTTGACTGCCTTTCCTCTGTTCCTGCATTCCTTTGTTCTATTTACTTATTTATTTATTTATTTATTTTATTTATTTATATTTGGCTGTGCGGGCTTTCTCTAGTTGCGGCGAGCGGGGGCTACTCTTCGTTGTGGTGGCAGGCTTCTCATTGCGGTGGCTTCTCTTGTTGCGGAGCATGGACTCTAGGCACACAGGCTTCAGTAGTTGTGGCACGTGGGCTCAGTAGTTGTGGCTCGCGGGCTCTAGAGCGCAGGCTCAATAGTAGAGCACACGGGTTTAGTTGCTCCGTGGCATGGGGGATCTTCCCGGACCAGGGCTCGAACCCATGTCCCCTGCATTGACAGGTAGATTCTTAACCACTGCTCCTTTGTTCTTTTAGGATCATTAATTACTGAGACCTGTTCAAGGGCAAGCATTGTGGCCAAGCTTAGATCACAAAATGGCTTAGGCCAAAATGGGTTCTCTTATGTCAAGAAAACGATTCCTGGTTCTCTTTCTCTGGGGACCCCCAACCTATCTGCTTACAAGTTTGGGATGCACACTCTGTAGGCTAGGGCTCTCTGTGAAGGCCTTGCATTCGGCACTTGTACCTCCATCCTCCTCATGCCTGCTTCCCAGCAGCAGGGCTTGGGTAGAACAATTGCTCAGGTGCAGCTTAGTGTCAAGGCCCAGGGCTTGAAGCCCCAGGAAGGAAGATGGCCTGAGTCTTCACTTCTGCCTGGTCGCATCTTTTACAGCTACTGTGTTTTCCCTGTCCTTCCTCCTTCCTCCTCCCACGCCTGTACAAGAAGTCCTGAGGAAGAAGACTGCTAAGGAGGAATCTGGCCTGGTCCCTCTGCACTCTTTTTGCCTTTGGGGATTTTCTTGCACCATTTATTCGGAGCATTTTTATTTACCAGTGTGTTTTGGTTTAGTAATATGAATTCATCCATCCCATTGTTGGTAGGCTCTATGTTTACAGAAGCCAAAGTGAAGAGGAAGTTTGGCAAGATTCTATTATTTTCTACGTCTTCATGATCGTGAGTCATGTGGTGATGATTCAGAAAGCCCTCCTGCTCACGCTGAACAGCACACCCCCCAGCCATTTGAAGGGCCCCAGTGACAGGTGATCAAAGCCCACAGTGGGCCAATTTAAATGAGCACATGTCCCTTTAGGTGGAAGTTATTTAGTCTCTTTAGAGACTTGATTTTATGGGGAGAAAGCAGACACCTTGATCACTCTGATTAGGAGTGATTGAAGGCATTGCTTCAATTCTGGTTTTGAGACAGCTTACCTTTCCCAGTCTTGGCCTCTGGAACTGGCTCTGCCTGATGATCTAGGATTCCTCCCTCTTGTCCATTGTTGAGAAATGCTCTTCATCCCTCTCTCCCTTCCTCCTCACCCCCTGTCATTACCATATGAAAGAGACTTGCTAAGTGTGTTTTGGCTCTCACTAGCCTGAGTTTGGTTCCTCAAAAGGCTCTTGAATAAAGAAAAATATTTTTTAATCATAAAATTTAATCAGAGACTTTTTCTCAAAGTAGGGAGAAAGGGAGATGGCTATTTCTAATTCGCCTAATTAAATCCCAACAGGTAAATAACAAAGGGCAAAGGAAATAAGACATTGGCAGCCTGTAAGTAAAATTCTAAAAGGCTTCCAGAAGAGAACAGTTCTGGCAGAGTGTAGGACTGAGGATCTAGGAGTAAAGGAAGGAAAAATGCACCCAGAAACAATAGAGCTGAGTAATCAGGAGAGGAACAGCAGCACTAAAAGTGAGAGGTCTCATAGCATGGCTAATATTTCATCAGGTCTAAATATAGTCACCATTGTTAGAAGGTAAAAGTCCATTTTTAGAAAAAGATAGGAGGGAATGAAAAGAGCTTTATCAGAGAGTTGATTTTGAGACTATTTGAAGAATATATCTGAATATAATTTGAAGAAAACAGGGTTGGGCATTCTCTTCAGAGATGGTATTTCCTGGTGTGATGGGGGAACACTTCAAATGTATTGACGGAAATCAGTGTGTTGGACTTGATTGTCTGGTTCGTCTTTATCTGTCTGTGCCCTCCTGCCTTGTGTACCCTTCCCTCTATCACACCAAGCTCCTCCCTTCCTTCAAAGCCCTGGGTAGGCCTCTCTTTTCCAGAAAGCTTTACTATCTTTATTTAGCTCTTATCCCTCCAGCAGCCTGATATTTACTCTACGGAGTTGCTGCAGATTTTTTGTTTGTTTGTGTTCATGTGTTTGTTTTTCCTCCTGGTATTCTGGGGTGATCTTGAGGACAGGCACTAAGATGGAACAGCTGGGCTCTTCCACCTGCAGAGTGTAGGACCTGGCCTCCTGGAGCTGGTTGCAGGGGTCCATCCTCTTTGGGCTCATGGAGGACACTGTCCAGGGTGCTGATCAACTGTTTGTCATTCAATTAAGATGACTTCTGTACTTCCAGAAATCTTAGACCGAAAATTCATTTGGGCTAAGGCCCTAAGGCTGATTTCAGTTAGAGTTGAGAATTACTATCAGTGGGCACTCATGCTAGACTGTTAAAGAGCTTTTACCAGCATGTCTTTCTCTCTGACCCCTGCCGCTCTCCTTCCAATGAAAACAAGCCTGGTGATGTCAGAGAAATTGTGCAGGATCAGCCCAACAGACAAAGCTCATGGCGGTTTGGGTCCTGCCAGGTGGGCATCATCTCTGAGGATTTTCCATGGCCAGACATGGCCTTGCAAAGGCAAGAAAGCAAACCATACAGTCCAGTGGGGGCCTCAAGCTATTGCTTGCGGGGGCTGTCGTATTCCAGCAACTATGCTCTAGGGGGAAGGGATCAGTCCTAGACACTGTGCAGGAAGATGACTGACTCTACTGTTCTAGCACTTGCCAGGACTGAGAATGAGCATTTTTGAGCACACAGTTGGCCACTCTCCCTCTCAATTCTGTGTTCTTTCTTTAGCAACCAAGCTCTAAACTCTGGACTCTTTTCACACAATCTGCCACTTCAGTTCTTGGGCTTCCATTTTCTTTTCAGTTAAATGAGGAGTTAACCTACATTTTAGAGCTATAGATGAATATGGGAGCCTGTCAGTATTATTTTTAGTACAATAGTGACATTTTAGGGGAGAGGAGTTCTTAGAATGTCAATAGCAAGACAACTAAACTAGTCTGACTTGAACTCTCATGGAATGTGTAACACTTCTGCTGAGTGGCTGGGGAACCCAGAACAGGAGAGAACAAGAATCGGGAAATGAGATGGCCCGTCAATTAAAGTTGTTAAGTTTTCACACAACAGAAAATGACACTGGCTAATTTGAAAAAGAAAGAGAATTTGTTGGAAAGAGGTAGAGTGGCTCACAGAATTGAAGGTATAGATGAAGAATCAGGCTGAGAAAAAATGGATCCAGGACAGGCCAGGTATCCAGGCCAAGACAGTTAGGGCACCACTGCTGGGATGGCTACACTACAGTTGGTGTTTCCTTCCTCCCATTCCTCAGGCTTCACAGACCCAGGAGAGAAAGCTCAAATGTCCCAACTTGGATCATATGACCAACTTAGCTAGATTTGCTCATCCTTCAAAAGCATGTAATGAGTGTCTTTGATATGTCAGGTTGTGTTATGTATCAGGGATATATCAGTGAACAAAACTGGTGCCTTCATGAATCACTTGATATAGGGTGGTCAGAGAAGCCTTCACACAGATTAGGAAACATTTGAGGAAAGACTCAAATTATATGAGGGAGCAGGCTGTGTAGATATCTGGGGAAGAGGGTCCACACAGAAGAAACAGCAAGTGCATAGGCCCTGGGGTGTCCAAGAGGAAGCAAAGAGACCAATATTGTTGGATGGAATAGGTGGGAGAAGAGTGTTTGGAGATGAAATCAGAGAGGTGGAGGTGGGAGACTCACCCCTGTAGGACGATATGTGGACATTGACTCTCACTCTATGGCAGATGGAACTGTTGGAGGATTTTGAGTAGGAGAGTCATATTCTTTGACTTAGATTTTGAAAACATCAATCTGGTAGCTATTTTGAGAACAGAGTAGGACAAGGGTGGAAGCAGGGAGATCAGTTAGGAAAACACTGTAATAATTCAGACAAGAAATAATGGTGACTTGGTGCAGCATGGTAGCAGCAGAGGTGTGAGGAAAAGTGGTTGGATGCTACAACAGACTTTCCTGTGGGCGTATGAGAGAGAGCGGTAGACAATTGCAAGCCCTTTGGCCTGATTAAATGGAAGGATGGAGTTGTGACTAAGTTGATGAAAACTTTTAGAGGATGGAGTGTGAGGGATGGGGGTGTGGAATCAGGAATTCAGAATTAGAGATCAAAGGGACTGGCTATATAAATTTGAGAGCTATCTATCTACCTACCTACCTACCTATCTACCTATCTAATATAAAGCCACAGTACTGGATGAGATATGAGTATGAGATGACCTGGAGAGAAAATACCTATAGAAAAGGGAAGAGGTCAGAGGTCTCCACCCTAAGTAGAGGAGTATAAATATTAACTGACCTAATACTACTTGAGTGAAGGACTAATGTCCGTAATTCTAAATGTCAAGAGGTAAGATAGCAGAGAAGCATGTAGTCTTTTGTTACTGAAGAAAAACAATCAAAACATTCATTAAGCATACCTTAATGCATAATGAGAAGCCCACCTTCTCATTATGCAACAGATGACTTTCTTTCTTTCCCTTGGTCTCTTCCCTTTGGCTGTCTCCCCTCATCGTTGCTCTCTCTGTGACTGAACCACTTAGCTGAGACCACTTTCCACCAACATCTTGAGCACAGATGCTTGTTGCTGTGCCTGCTGGCTGCCCAGTGACCACCCTTCCTCTTTCCCTCCTTCCCACCTTAAATTCTCTGGTAGAAACCCAGATGTTAGGGCATGGGGAGGCTGGAAAGAAAAGATCTGATCACCTCTTGGCTTTGTCCACTCCTTTCTTTCCTTGCTTTGGTCCTGTATCAGAAAGTGGCTGCAGCCTCCTTTAGGAAGTGCTGAATCATGTAATTCAGCATAAATGGTGATGCCTGGGGGGAGGGTAGGGAAGGCTCTTGGGTGAGCAAGCAGCCCAGCCTCATAATCTTGCCTAGTGATTGTCCATGCTGTGTGGAAAACCCAGGAAGGACGTGCGAGTACTTTGAGAATTATAGCCTAGACAATCTGAGAGGTGGTCATGACCATTTGAGAAACTACTTCCCTGACTCTGCCCTGCCTGTCTAACCTCCTCCTTCACTCATCCCCCTGCAACCTGGGTATTGAGGTGCTTGAGACTATGTGGGCCCCGTTTTTCTGTGCCTTTTAAGAATTGGTATGTCTTCTTTTTCAGGGTTTGTTTCCTGTCTTTACCATTAATCTGGGAATTCCCAAAGGCACAGACTGAATGCAACCTCTGTGCCCCGGTCCTGAACAATCTTAGAGCTGCTCCCTTTCCTCAGGAGAATCCCATTTTTTTTAAATCTAAAGGCTAAAAAAAAAAAAATAGGTAAAATAATGCAAAACAATCATAACTTAAAATGCAGCCTGCAGAAAGCAAAATGGATAAGCTAATGAAAATGACTCTAATGAAACATATAAAGCTTTGAACAAAACACCTGTGCAGGAGTAAAGAAACGGTTTTGGCAAAACTGAAGTGACAGGAAATAGCTAGTGTCCGGAAAGGCGTGTGTGTGTCTGTGTCTGTGTGTGTGTGTGTGTGTCCCCTGGACCTGTGCACTCAGCTGGTGGGGAGAAGATGGTATAGTTAGACTCATAGGCAAGCAAAAACCCTGTATCCACTGCAGTCGAAATATAGAAACTTTTTGGCGGCCTTCTTATCCCACAGCCCTGGGTTGAGGACTGACCAGTCCACTTGTGTAGATGGAATCCCTACTCTCTGGGTGTGACAGTTCATGTTTACAGGCTGTGGTGCTGGGCAAGTATATCCTTCATCTTCTATGGCACCCACCACCCCATCCCAGCATTATACATGCTCCCATCCACATGCCCACATACACACATTTATTCATCAAACATTTGTTGAGTGTCTTCTATGTGCAGAAAATACATAGAGAGCTGAAGTCTTACTCCGCAATGAGCAGGACATCTGAAAGATGAGATGAACAAATAACAAATAACGGAGATAGAACATGATGGGTGCTGCCTCAGGGACACACACGAGGTCCGTGGAAGCTTGAGGGGCTGAGAAGTCTCACAGACAGGGTGCTGCCTCTTCTGGGTCTCATCAGGTGAGGGGGGTCACAGGTGGATTGGGAGGCTGTGTGGTAGGCATTCCAGGGAGAGCACTCAGAACATACAAGACCCTGAGGTGTGAAAGAACAGGGAAGTATGGGGACTGTAAAGCATCCCAGACTAAATGGTGGAGTCCAAGCATGAGTGACTGGGGGAAAGAAGCAGAAAATGAGGCCAGAGAGTTTGGTGGAGGCCCATTGTGGAGGGCCTTGTAGCCTGAGGGGCCTCCAAAGGGCTGTAAATAGGGAAAGGATATGGTCTTTTCTTTTTTTAACTAGATACAAAGAGGAGAGAAATATTAATATTAATAGCTAACATTTCTTGAGTGCCTGGCATGGAGCATTTCATATGTATTACTTCCTTTAATCCTTCAAACAGCCTTATAGGGTCGATACTATTAAGACTTTGTGTTTAAGTGGGCACCCTCTCCAGGTCCTAAGAGGTCCCAAGAGCAGGCGGGCCATTACAGAGTCAGGGCCTGCAGCTCTCTGGCTCAGGGCTTAGCATCTGCCCACATGTGGCTCAGATGGCAAAAAAGAAGGCTGAGCCACCCGGAGAGGTCCCTGCCTCTGCTCCAAAAAAACTGCTTCCTGGAGCATCCACTGTACCCAGGAATTTCAGAGTCGGGGGAGAATTATGTAAGAATAAAAGCAGATGCTTTATGGAGTAGGATGCAGACTTTGTCTAACTATAAGATAAATGTAAGATAAAAGAAATGTTGCATTTTTGATGGGGCTTGAGCTGGGCCTCTCTTTTCCCTCTTGCTTCCTGCCCTTTCTGGAGCATCTTGGTGGGAAGGTTTAAGAAGCTCAGGAAACCATTGTTCTGACCCCCAAAGAAGAAATAACGTCTAGCGAAGTCTCTGTAGGTGGGGGCTGCCTGAGAGTAGTTGGGACCAGCTGAGGAGTGGGACACCTGCCACGACTTCCCCCGTTCATCAGCTTTGTAAGTTCATCATTCTTTGGAACTGAGTGCAGTATAAATAATGACAGTCATGTACATTTGAAGGTTTTTGTTTGTTTGTTCTTTTAAGTCTATGATTCCTTGTTGTAAGATTTCAGAACCTTGTCTAGTAGCACCATGGACAGCGCTACATGAGCCAGGACTGATTTGTTATTGACGCTAGGGGAGCTGAGTGTGATTTCTGAAATATGAGAAATAGAAAGATTAGTTGAAGGTGCTCCAGGCACTGACTTTTTGGAGATAAAAGGTGTTTATGACCAGACCCTGCACAGGGCAGAACAATGAAGCAGCTGACTTGTCCTCCTACCCTCTCCTCCCATGATCTTCCCCTCTTTGTTGTGCACCTCAGATGAATTTGTATCCCCCAGCCCTGCCTCTCCCTTCACAGGCCTGCCCAAATCTGCTGTCTTCAGAAGCATCTGTGTCCTGTTCCCTGACTGTGAGTCATATGAGGGCTTCCTCTTAGGCAACAAAGTTCAAAATCCCAGGAGAGCCCTGGTACATGCTCATGGCCGGTATGGCTTCCTTATCACAGGAGGCAATGCCATTTTACTAACTATAGTGATATCTTGAATTTGCTCCAATTAAAACATAAATTTTAATGCAGAACCTTATCAATTATTTGTTAATAGTGTGATTTTTTTAGGCTTTGTGACAGGCTGGCATGGAAAGTAATTGAGGGTGAAGGGGGCCTCTTGGCAGCTGCCAGATCCCCTACTTCATCTGCACATAACTGGACAAGCATTGTGCTGCTTTATAGCTGCCCATCAGTCTGGATTAACCTTCAGGTAAATTCCAACCCTGAGCCAAATTCCCATGAGCTTTGCTTCTTCTTTCTCAAGTCAGAACGTTTTCAAAACTTAAGCTCATTTGACTTGAGTTCTACTCAGAAAGTCCATACACAATTTGCACAGCTTTCTGGGGAGGGAAAGAAGTACATTCTCTCAAAAACTTAAGGCAAGAAAGAAAGGAAAAATTAGGCCCTGTCAAATGAGACTTTGTTTTCCATTAGGCTTGCTTCATTTAATTGATAATTTGATCTCCTGGTTCTTCTGTCACCAAAAGCAAGTAGGAAGGAGCTTGTCTGTTCAACTCTGACAGATTGAGGGGCCCTGGGCATCTGAA
The DNA here is from genome assembly GCF_965194805.1 of Balaenoptera borealis. NCBI lineage: Eukaryota > Metazoa > Chordata > Mammalia > Artiodactyla > Balaenopteridae > Balaenoptera > Balaenoptera borealis. Next base: position 39,722,376 of record NC_138860.1, on the reverse strand, counting down.
GGATTCAGCTCAGGGAGCTGCTGCACCCTGGGCTCTGAATGACTGACTCATCATCTAATCCAGAAAGTGTTGGGGCCTCCTGTGTGCTGAAGACTGAAGGAGGTTCTGTCCTAGAAGACAGCTAGAGGGAAGAACTCTGCCCTTGAGCCATGAACACGCAATAGATGAGATGGCCAGGCTTGTGGCCAAGTATAAAGCAAGGCTGCCCTTTTGTAGGAGCTCTATAAGGGCAGAGGTCAGGGTAGAGCTCCGGTGCTTGTGCACAAATCGTGCCCCTTTCTTGTCTGACCCGCTGTCTCCCCAGGTACCTCTCCTGCCATGTTGATGGTCTGTCCGTGGACTGCTTGGTTGCTGAATGTGAGGCTACTGGGTTGATACTGGAGCTGGTGGTGAATCCCAGAGGAGCCCACACAGGGTTACCTCATTCTGCCTATTGGGAGCGGGGCTTAGAACACAGTTCCTGGAGGGGAATTTATCCTCAGCTAGCTAGCCCCTCTCGGGGCCCTGGCCTCATGGTAGGAGGAGCATCTGCCACTATTTTCAGTGTTCTTATGGCCACAGCTGGCCTGAGCGCCCTCTGATCTGATGAGCTCCTAAATGATTCTGAGATGCCAACGGGCTGCCTCCCTCTTTGGTACTCCGGGCCTCGGGCTACAGGAGAGTACTCATTTGCTTCATTTGCTCCAAGCTGACACAAGTCAGCTCTGCACAGAAAATCAGAAGTGGCTGAGAATAAAAGGTGTGATCTCGCCTCCTCGGCGTGGGTGGTGAGGCACCTGCTGAAATGGGAGCAAGAATCAGGAAGGGCTGACTTTCGTATATTGGTTCTCTCACTTGCCCGGTGTTTGTTCAGGTAATGATTTGTGGGTTTAATAAATGTACCTAGAGCTCTGTTACTTTACCTGAGAACTCCATCAGAGCCTCCCTAAGACAGCTGTGTATTTGAACAGCAACATATGTGTTTTAGAAAAGGTAATTTAATGTGAATTTACGCCATTCATAGTTTTTCAAAGGGCTTGTGACATTTCTTGAAATCCTACCTCTTTCATAAAATTTCTCCAGTAACTGGAAATAAGACCTTGAGTTCCTCTCCTTCCCGTAACTCACTTTTTAAGACTCTGTAAATAAATTGTCTATGGAGAGAGAAAGTCTTGTGATAGAATAAAAAGAGAAGTGGGCCCACCATCGTGAGGGGCTGTACAGTGATGGTGAAGTATGCAGGCTCTGAAGCCACACCACCTCGGTCCCGATGCTGGCTCTGTCTCTCCTACCTGGTAATGTGATAATGTGGTAATATGTACATTGTTTTGGGTAGTATTGACATGGGAAAGTCTCTTAATGTCTCTGGGGTAAGTGGCAGAAAAGAGTTGGACCCCAAGAGTAAGAGCATTTTATAAAATGCGAAGAGCTATGTACACATTATTACTGTAACTACAAATAACATTTCATAGGAAGTTAGGGAAGGTGATGGAAGAGCTAGAAATATTTCAGCAACATTTCTGCTCTTTAAAAGCTTGCAGTATAGCTGGAGAGATAAAACACAAGGAAATAACAGGGCAGAGACAACTCTCAAATCTTCTCTCCCTATTCTCTAATCAGTTGGCCCCTTCTCTGTCATAGATTCAGCTGTCTTGTAAACAACAGAATCCTCATCTTTAATAAGGAAGAGGAGAATTAAAAAGACAGGACAAGTATGGTAAATGTCCAGGTACTTGCCTGGGTGGTGTCCAGAGGAGAGGGTTATAATGGTCATTGAATATATGGCAGATCACAGTTGAAAACAGAAAAGCCACTTGGTTTGATTACGATTGAGCATGAGTAGGCAACATGAGCATTCCAAATTGTTTTAAGTGTCATTGGAAAAGTATGAAACACAAGGGTGTGCTGGGCTCGTGCCTGGGTAAGAAGCTTGCTGCAGGGCCAGGCAGCCTTTGAGGCCAGGCCAGGAATCCAGACTGTTTGAATTCACTTTTGCTGGCTGCCATGTCAGACTTCCTGCCTTCTTAGAAAGTCATCCTGCCCCTACCCACCCCTGACTCTCCTTCAAAGTCATAAGACACCAAAAGAACTGCAGTGGGACAGGTTAGAAAAGCATGGGAAATATTGGCAAGTTTCATCACTGATTACTAGATACACTCAAAATTGGTGAGTGTCAGAGGTAGGGAATGAGACAGGGTTATCACTCAACTGCTTCTCAGCTCAAAGCCATTTGCTATCCTTAAAAAGATGACTTGCGGGGAAGCCACTAGGTACCCAAGGTCACCTGGTGAATGGCTTAGGCCATTTCACTCTTTTTTTACACTTTCCAGTCAAGAGCTCTTTCTGAGTTAGATGAGCCATGCTTTGACACCCAGGGGTTTAGCTCTGACCATGTCCCTTTGGAAACTGGTACCACCTGCCTTTTAGAAAGAAAATAATTTGGACATTAAGTCTAATTTTCCTGCCTAGCCTCAGGCAGTGATTGATGGTTCTCAGCTGTAGCTTTGAGATGTCGTCACCATCATAATAGCAAACACTTATACAGCACTTACTATGGGCCAGGTACAATGCTTAGCACTTTGCAGATGTAACTATTTTAATCTTACCCTTGTGTCATAATTGCTCTGGAAAAGAAGACGACTGACCCTTATTTTAGAGTAAGATTTTGGGCTTTACTGAGAGCTGCCTGCAGGAATGAATAGGGAGGGCCCAGCCAGAGGCTGGGGGACTCTCCAATCTCCATTCCTTCACTGGGTGGTTTATAAAAGAGGGTGGGGTGGACAAAAAGACAATGGATATTCTTCAGCTATTCTTTAGCTAATGGATAAGTCTCAAGCAAGGTGATATGTCAACCTCCAGCATTACAATGCTCTGGTGTTGACTTAACTCTTCATTTGCAAACTTTGAGAGCTATTTATAGAGCACTGATAATATGCTTTTGAAAGGATATTTATCCAGGGGGAAGGGTCTTCTCAGTTTGCTCGAAATTTTCATTTTTTTCCACACCCTGAGGAACAAGTACTCCATCTATTACTGAGTAAGATAGATTGATTTCTTTTTCCCAATAAGTTATGAGGTGTTTTGCAAGTAATTTGTTACTAATGACAATCAACTACAAATGTTTTCAGATGATTTACTTTAAAAGAGTTATACTGCATTCAAGATTATACTTATAGTGATGCCATGTCACTCACTTGTATTTCAACTTGCTTTCTTGAGTGGAGAGAAAGGGGGAATTATAGCTCACAAGCTGGGAGGGCCACATGGCAATGTACAGTGTGTTTGAACATCCCTTGCCACATGTCAGGGTGACACTATTGCCCAAAGTATTTAATGCTAGATTTGGAGTATTTCCACCTGAAGTTTCCCTTTGTTTTTGAAGCATGGGGGAAAGATAGGTGAATTTTTTCTTGATACTCTCTTAACCAAAGTTCAGGCCAGCAGCAGGAAGAATAAGGAAATACAAAATGAAAGGAAACCTAAAGAAGAAGCCATTTATTATGATTGATTTGATCCCTTGATTTATAAATGTACCTTGTGCTCTAAATTCCATTCCCCTCTCTGTCTGCATGCTGGGGAATTTTAAAATACAGGATGGATTTTTTAATTTCCATTTCCAGCAAGACATTTTCTGGCTCTGTTTATGCCCCTGAGGTTAAGTAGCAAAGCAATCAAGAAAGGCTGCACCTTCTACCTAAGGGTCTTTCTAATCCAAGGCTGAAGTTTTCCATTGTAAATACATTTGAAGCTGGCTCTTCCTGCTGAGCTGATCAATATTGAATGCGGCAGCTAGATCCCTAGGGGAGTGTGTGTGTGTGTGTGTGTGTGTGTGTGTGTGTGTGTATACATGCATATAGCACATGCCTGTGTACATACTTCAAACCAATAATCCACACTATTTCTTTCCCTATTTCAAGTAAGTGCCTGACATGGAATGACCAGAGAGAAATTTATTTGTGATTTCTATGTCATCAAGGTAAAAAACTCACCCTAAGTTCATGTTTGGTAATTGCTGTATTGAAATCTATTATTTCTCCAATAGTTTCCATCATTCATTGTTTCATTTATGCAATCACCTGTCCTTCTATGTGATCTCTCTGTATAGTCTATTCACCTATTCCACCCTCCACCATTCACTGAGAATTCATTATGTGCCAAGCACTGGAAAGGACAGACACAGTCTCTTTCACATGGACTGAGGCTCTGATGTTATCAAAAAAGAAGGCACAAACTCAGTCTGGAAATACAGAGCTCATCAGAACTAGGACAAAGGTGCCAAGAGTCTTCAGACCCTTAGGCCTCAGTTCATTATGGTTTAGAGAAGTTGTCTGCCAACTTTAGTTCCTGAAGAGCTTATTTTAAAATGTAAGCGCTGGGCTTCCCTGGTGGCGCAGTGGTTGAGAATCTGCCTGCCAATGCAGGGGACACGGGTTCGAGCCCTGGTCTGGGAAGATCCCACATGCCGTGGAGCAATTAAGCTCGTGAGCCACAACTACTGAGCCTGCGCGTCTGGAGCCTGTGCTCCGCAACAAGAGAGGCCACGATAGTGAGAGGCCCGCGCACCGCGATGAAGAGTGGCCCCCGCTTGCCACAACTAGAGAAAGCCCTCGCACAGAAACGAAGACCCAACACAGCCCAAAAAATAATTAATTAATTAATTAATTAATTAATTTAAAAAAGAAAATGTAAGTGCTTGTGCCAACCCCCAGAGTAGATTAATTAAGATTCAGTAGATATTGGGTGTTCCCCATGAGTGTGCATTTTTAACAAGTACCAGGAGATTGTGATGCGGGTGGTCTCTGACCATAAAGAATATAGGTTTAGAACCTCCAAGCCTCCTTTGTTGTCCTTTAGTGGTCCAGCCACTGTTGCTTCACTTTGCTTTGTGGTTCAGATCAATCTCTTGTTTGGAGGATCATCAAGATCCCTGTGGGATTAGCTGTGAAAATCCCTAGGGACAGGAGATAGGCTTCAAAAGGGTTTTGTTTTTATTTTTTATTGATTAATTTTTTTTAAGTTATTTGTTTATTTATTTGGCTGTGCCAGGTCTTTAGTTGCAGCACACAGGATCTTCATTGCTGCATGGAGGATCTTCATTGTGGCATGCGGGATCTTTAGTTGCAGCATGCGGGACCTAGTTCTCTGACCAGGGATTGAACCCAGGTCCCCTGTACTGGGAGTGCGGAGTCTTAACCACTAGACCACCAGGGAAGTTCCCAGAAGGGTTTTGTTTTTAAATGTTCTGCTGCTTTCTATCCCATGACAGTCTTCTGTACTCTTTTGAATATTGGAGGGAGGATGAAAATGTGCCTGGCTCTTACATGTCAGCAGAAGCTAGATTCCAGAGAAGGCTTGTCAAGTCATTTCCAAAGAACCAGACCTTCTCATGCTTTGATTGAAAAGGAGCTTGTTTTGTTTGAAGTCAGGATAATTTCTTGTATATCTGGTGGCAGAACATCTAGACATATTTTTTAAAGATTATCAATATCTCAGTTTGCTCCCATGCCTATAGTTGCACACACCTCTTGCACCATTTTGTCCTCGACAATGAAAAGTTAACCAGGGGCTGTGCTCCTGTGTCCTATGGGCTTCTTTTTTTTTTTTTTTAAGGAATTCCTTTATTTTTATTTTTTATTTATTTATTTTTGGCTGTGTTGGGTCGTCGTTTCTGTACAAGGGCTTTCTCTAGTTGCGGCAAGCGGGGGCCACTCTTCATCGCGGTGCGCGGGCCTCTCACCATCGCGGCCTCTCTTGCTGCGGAGCACAGGCTCCAGACGCGCAGGCTCAGTAGTTGTGGCTCACGGGCTTAGTTGCTCCGCGGCATGTGGGATCTTCCCAGACCAGGGCTCGAACCCGTGTTCCCTGCACTGGCAGGCAGATTCTCAACCACTGCGCCACCAGGGAAGCCCCTATGGGCTTCTTGAGTAAGGGAAGCCTCTGTGTGCACGTTGGAACTATCACATACTTACCATGAAGGAGACCCTGTAGGAATCTGCCTTGGTTTTGCTGATCAAAAATAGGGCTTCAGTATTGAAATATGTACTTCTTTTCCCCTTTGAAATACACATCTCTCTGTGTTCTGTTGGCCAGAATAGTTTCTTTTGCAGTACAAGGAACTTACAAGAGAGCATGAAAAGACTTTGTGGTCTTCCTAACCACACATAGCATGTGAATTTTTGATGTGTTGCTTTGTTCCTTCATTCCTTCGTCAAAAAGAAAACATTGATGTGTCTCCTGTCTACCAAACACTGGACATGTGAGAATGATTAAGAGGCAGTTCCTGTCTTCTAGAAGCGTATAGCCTAGAGAGGCAAACAGATAACTATAATATAGTGTCACAAGTGCTGTGATTGCCCAGAGGTGGGGAAATCTTCACAGAGAAGGTAACATTTGTACTGGACCTTGTTGGATTCATAGGAGCTTAGTGGACCAAGAGGGGTAATGAGCGTTTCTGACAAAGAATACAGGCCCAGCAAGAACAGAAATATATGGATGTATTATATATATGGCCTGGTTGGGGAATGGTGTAGTATGGGATTCAGCCCAGGGGACTGGGAAGCAGAAGGGGCTGGAAAGCCATTTTGTGAAGGGCCTTCAGGGTGACTTAAAACATTTAAATGAGGCAAATGCAGTCCCGGCTGCCCTGCAGAAGTGAGCTTCTACAGCTGGTCATTAAGCTCCTGATCATCTTTGATGTCTCTGTAAAGATTTCCTCCATTCAGATTTCCTTTTGTTCAGGAGGCCTTCCCCTGTCACCCTTCATCCCCTCCTCCCCGGCTGAGTTAAGTGATCTGTGGGCAGGTCCACCATTGAGCCACCACGTTGGGTTATATTTGCCTTTTATGCATCAGGCTTCCCCGCTGGACCGGAAACTTGCTTCCTCTCCGCTCCAGAGGCTGGACCTTAACTTGGTGTTTTTCACCCAGAATCTTGGGTGGAGTCTAGCACGGGTAGGATGCTCAGTAAATGTATCTTGGATGAATGTATGGAAACTGAATGAATGCCCTACACTCCCCTGTGAGATGGAACCTAACATGTCACACTGAGGGGCTTAAAAATACTTTCATAAGTAATTCAGACACCAAAACGTGTCTGCGTTGTGCGGCTATGAGCAGTGAGAATGGAAGTTGCATGAGATGAACTGTTAGGGATGCCTTAAGGCAGTTATAAGCTATAATCTTATAGGGTAAAGAGGAAAGCATTAATTGGATGGCAGTGACAGGCTGAAGACTCTGATTACCCAAGCCTTTATTATACAACCCAAACTAGCTGTCTCAGCTAAAGTGGCCATGGTGGCTCTCATCCTCCGAAAAACAGACGCTTTAATATGGAAAATTATTTTCCATCATTTCCTCATGACAGGAAAAGTCAGGGAGATTGGATGTTCTGTTCCACATGGCAGTCGGTGGAGGATGTTTAAATCCTGATGATTTTGCCCTAGAAAATGAGAGCTATTAACTGAAGCATTCGTTGGAATTGGCAGGCAGGACCTATCTGTCTGAACAGATGAGGTATCAGCATGCGGTGGGCCGTGGATGCCTTCGTGAGTTGAAACACTCACTGTGGGCCCCCAAAGGTAGCATGAGACCCTGAAGTCAATCTCCAGCTCAGCCTTCCAGAAGCACATGGTGGAACTGGATGGTAAAATAAAAACATTTTTAATGTCTGAAAATCCTGTTCACAAAGCCCATGTACTCTGTTGTATGGGAAAGACTCTTAGCCCTCAGCCTGTTTTTTGAACCCTATTTATAAGGAAAGTAAACATGATGTCAAATGGGATTTCCTTTTTCTGAAACCCAGGTCTCCCAGTATGTCCAGTAGGAAAGCCATTTGATGAATTTTTTTAAATCTCTAGATTATTCCTTCAGGATTGGCAGTATTGCAGAGAAAAGTAAGCAGAGGCCTGAAATCAGATTCAGATCCTACTATTGACTAGATTTGTGGTTATCCAGCCTTGGCTGCACGTTGGAATCATCCAGGGCGCTTTAAAAATACTCTACCCCAGAGATTCTGATTTAATTGGCTGACCACGCAGTCTGGGCACTGTGATTTGGGGTTCTAAGGGTCAGCCATGGTTGAGAACTACTGTATTAAAAGAATCACCTTGGAAAAGTTACCCAACCTCTGTGGGTCTTATTTTTCTCTTGCCCGTAAACTGGGGATTATAATATGAAACTCACAGAATCGTGAGGATGAAATCAGATAAGGTCTGTTCAGTGAGTGATGATTACTGACAGCTATTACCACATTGCTGAAGATGGGATTGTGGATGGCCCATAGAAGCTGGTGACCTTGGGCTTCCCATGTGAACAACCCAGGCCACACTCTTTCCCAGCCGTGGTGGGGACCACATGAGAGGCTGTGGATACCCATGTCTGGTGTGTGGCAGCTCACTGCATGGACAGATCACAGGCTTTCTTTCCACATGAGGACATCCGATGCTGTCCAACCGACTGTGCCTTGACTCACAAGTGCCCCTTGGTTAACCTTCTGAGGGCTGGACTTCTCCACTCCCATGGCTAACTTCCATGGTTTGTCTTCTTTGTTCTAGAATTATTGATTTCTTGTTTGTTTTTTTTCTTTTTAATCTTCAAGAAGTCAGGACCTGAAGCCAGAAGAGTCATGGGAACAAAAACACCTCGCTTTTATTTTTCTCTTTGTTGCTTAGCACATGGGCTGACAGTCCCCAGACTGTCATGAGAAGGCCTTTCTGTTTTGGTGAGGTCATCAGGTTACCAATTAGCTTTACTTTAAAGGAAAGATACATTAGGAAAGAGTTTTTTCTGTGTTTCCCTGAGGAAGGCTTCCTGGGGGACAGAGTGAACCCTTCCTCCCTTCCTCTCCTCCACCTCTGACGAGTAGCTGGACCCACAAAGGAGGGCTTCTCTCCCCGAGGGCCGCAGTCACTCCTATCGCAGAGATGTTAGCATTGACTGCCATGATTGACCATGACCACCATGACCTTCCTCACAAAAGAACATTTTTCTGGTGGCTAAAGGATGAGAGATGTGATATTTTTACTCTATATAACATAGTTGTTTTCTGTTTGTTTGTTTGTTTTACAGAGAAGTGCAAGGCTTTTTATTTTTATTATTTTTAAAAAGTTTTTATTGGAGTATAGTTGACTTACAATTGTTGTGTTAGTTTCTGCTATACGGCAAAGTGAATTAGTTATACATATACATATATCCACTCTTTCTTAGATTCTTTTCCCATATAGGTTATTACAGAGTATTGAGTAGAATTCCCTATGCTATACAGTAGTTCCTTATTATATATAACATAGTTTTTAAATTTTAAGTTTAAAAATGTAAGTTATCTTTTTTCAGGGAAGAAAGGGATTTGAGAGTTTTTCAGAGATACCCGATGTGGGTGAGGCCAAATGGGTTTCCTGTCTGATCTGCCCTGCTTACTTAAGTACTTTGGTCAAACATCTTTACTGATTAATTTTACCCTTACAATTGAATGCCCTTCACAAGTCTATTTACATTTCCATAAATTGGTGTTGGTTTTATCAGGATAAGTTATCTCCTTGGAGGCCTGACAGGAACAGGACGTACATTAACCCCAGCAAGGCTAGTATGAGATATTTCCAGGAATGCCTTTGTTCCTCTACACATATGGGGTTAAAACAAACAGTCCAGTTTCTGGGAAGCTGTCCTCTGTTCATCATGTAAACTGAATCTCTCTTCTTCCATCCCTCAGGCTTTAGATTATTATAGTTTACTAGACCCAATTATAGGGAATTTCAGAAATTCATAGAGAAGGATAATCATACATTCCATCAACTTGTATTGAGTCATACACTGTGCCAAGCCAAGAGATGGAAGATGAATCAGACCCCAGGGAACTCAGGTGGCTACGAGGAATACTATTCCTCTATTATCATTCCGAAGAATAAAGGCGATAAACATGGGGCAGGTGCACAAAGAGGCAGAGGTGGTGGAGTGCAGAATATCTGCGCTATCAACCCAACCAGGCACTTCTCTGCTACCCGCTGCCTGGGCACAGGAAAACTGATCCCTTCTCTCAGGGAGCTCCGGCTTTCCTTCATTCCCTGGCTAATCAGTGGGCTCCTGCTATGTGCCAGGCATTGCCCTCAGCCTTAAGGATAGAGCAATTAACAAGACAGCCGCAGTCTATCTGTGATGGCCAGAATAATGGGGGGAGGTGGGTGCCTCCCTGCAAAATGGGAGAGTAAAATATGAATATGGTGACTATGTATAAGCACACATAACAGCAAACACGAAAGCCAGAACAGCCCTTGGAGACCCAGAAACCCCTCTGGGGATGAATCAATAGTCCTTTCTCTCTGTAGAGCTTCATCTTTTGCAAGTGTCTTTCCATCCTCACCTTTTTCACTCCACCCCAAGAAGCAGCACAGCCTAGATTGTTATCCCTGTTCACAAGTGGGGTATGGGGAGACTGCTTGGGTTTAAAGTGCAATCTCTTGGCCGCAGAGCAGATTTTCCATTTTATGTTTTTGTGAAGCTCGTGGTCTCTTGTGAGGCTCCAGCTCAGGGCATTAGTCTCCTTATAGAGTCTGGGGCTGGAACCCACTGGAGCTTTCTCAGTGCTTGGTCATGGACTGATGGGCATGGAGGGAAGGGTGAGGGTATATGAGGGAGAGACAATCTTCAGCAGATCATGAGTCAGCTTAGAAACCTAAGGACAAAAAGGTGGGCCAGGTTTGTGGTCTCTCCTGGAGCCATAGGGAAAAGGACAGCTCAGATGTAGCAGCTGGCTTCTGACAGCTTCTATCTGCAGCTTCTGACATGTCTCAAAAAGCAAGGAGTAGCTGAGACAGTCTACTCTGTGCCTTGTTGCCTGGGGGCAATTGTGTTCATCCACGGAGGGAGTCTAAATTTTATTCCAGCCATCCACTTCTACGCACTTAAGTCTCAGAGTCATATCAGGGATCTCATTATTCTAAAAAAAAAAAAAACAGAAACAAAAACACCTCAAGAGAAACGGCATTTTATAAGAGCTGAACATTTTATTAACCCAAACCACCAAGTGCTTATACAGCTGGTTGCAGCCTTTGTGAGCCTGAGCTCTTGCAGTGAAGAATTTTCATCAGAATTAAAAATCACTCTGATGACCAGGCTGGCGGTGGTTAAGAGCCAGGGCAGCAGGACGTGGGTCATGCTGGTTAAATTTAGGTGCTTTTAGTCACCAGAGCATCAGGTATGTATTGTGTGTGCAAATCCAGTGGCAGGTGGAAAAGCCACAAGATCCAGTGGAGAGAGCTCTTGAGCTGAGCCAGGAGGCTTGGCCTGGCTTCCCCACCTTAGCTCAAGGCTCCTGTGTACAGCCAACACTTCCCTCCTGCTCTCTGGGCCACTGAGTCCTAGCTATAAAAAAGCAGGTTGAACTTGGGTCCCTTAGGGTCCTCCTAGCTCTAAAGCACCAGGGGCAGTAGTATGGCTTGCAAGAATGATAAAGGAAGCAGATGCAGAAGGGCAAGATGACACCAGTGTCAAGGCTTATCCTTGTTCTATGACACCCAGTTTTTGTTGACTCTGTTCTCCTCCCACTAGCCCCCTGAGGAGGCCCAACTTTCTGGACAAACAGTGAGGAGCAGAGATAACATCTCAGCTGCTATAGTTGCTCCTCTCCTTGGCCAGGAGTGAGATCTGCCACCTTTTCCCAGCCAGGGTCCCTCTAGGCAGGGATTCAGCCAAGGAGAACAGGTGAGACAGTGTGGCGATGCCACTACATGGCCATTTTTGGCCAGAGTTGGTGAGAAAAACAATAGATCTATATTGTTCCCAGCTCTTTTGAGCAATCAGGTTCAAGTGAACCCATTTAGATATAATTAAAATTATAACCCTTATGACTTTTCCCTTTTCTTTAGCACAGATTGTTCTGTGTTCTTCCCCAGACTGTCCCCCAGCTAACCTGACCTTGAGTGACTCTACCTTCTTTACTGTTTAATTGCAGCTGCTTAGTCTCACTTTGATATCATTGCCTATAAGATGGGAGTTTCATGGTCTAGACAAGCCAGTGCAGTGTCAGCCTTCATGAAATTCTATTTGGCCCCTGCTGTCTTCTTGGTTCACCTCATTTTTTAGTCAAAAGAATGCCAAGAATTCCTCAATTCTCTCCCCTCCCCAATTCTTCCTTCCCACACATCTTTATTTTCTTGTACTCTCTCCAGAAGTTCTGGCTCACTATACTAATTTTACTGCTTCTACAAATCCTTGATGCTCTTTCTACCTTCTATAAAGTGGTTTTCTCCTGTTAATTCTACCTACTTGGCAGTTTGCAAATTGCCTTCTCACAAGTCCTGTTTGGCCATAGCATGGCCCTCCTGCTATGGGGGCTTCAGGGTAGGGCAGTGGTGTGGCCCTCGCTTTCAGAGAGCTGAAAATCTGCCCACTCCCCCAATCAAGAGGAGTGGAGGAAAGGAGATGGAGAAGCGCGCGCACACACACACACACACACACACACACACACACACACTCACACACAGCCCTAGGAGATGGAGGGAGGGAAGGGAGTCCAATGTGCCAGGCCTTGGGTTGGGGATTTAACCTTTTTTGTCTCATTTGATCCTCATAACATCTTGTGAGGCAGTATTGGGCTGCTTTCCAAATTTACAAATGAAGCAACATGCTCCAAGGGTTAAAAAGAGTGTCTATTAAAAGTTAAAAGAATTATGCATCTCATTCCACAAATTCAGTTAGGCAAGAAAAATGACCTTATTTTTCTGTAAATCAATTTAGGTTTTATTTCAAGCCCCCATAACTACAAGTGGCAGCACGTTCAACTCAGGAGATTTGGGGCCACTCCCCACATTTCTCAGGGAGTGATCCAAGTTCTGGCCAGCACTGTTCATTAGAACTTTCTGTGATGATGGAAACATATTTGCACTGCTCCATGCACCTAGCTCCTAGCCATAGGTGACTGTTGAGCATTTGAAATGTGGTTAATGTAACTGAGCTAATGACTTTTCAGTTTTATTTAAATTAATTTAAATGATCTGCTTGGTGCTTTGTGACCACCTACAGGGGTGGGATAGGGAGGATGGGAGGGAGACGTAAGAAGGAGGAGATATGGGGATATATGTATACATATAGCTGATTTACTTTGTTATAAAGCAGAAACTAACACACCATTGTAAAGCAATTATACTCCAATAAAGATGTTAAAAAAAAAAAAGAAATGATCATATTTTAGACATATAAGGCTAAATTGCATATTATTAAAATTAGTGGGGTTTTTTTGTTTAGTTTCCATTGTTTTATTCTTCCTTATTCTTTTTTTAAATTTGTTTAAAAATTTTTTTTATTTTTATATAATCTCTAAAGGTTACTTTCCATTTACAGTTATTACAAAATATTGGCTATATTCCCCGAGTTGTACAATACATCCTTGAACCTATCTTATAGCCAATAGTTTATACCTCCCACTCCCCCATCCCTATATATTTTATACATATAATATATAAAATTAGTTTTATCTCTATCTTTTTACTTTTTTAATGTAGTTCTAGAAGATTCACATGTGTGACATCTGTGGCTTGGCTTGCATTTCTGTTGGAGAGCACTGATCAAGGGAATCACCGTGCTACTCCGAGTCTCCTGAGGGAGATGCAAATCCACATCCTGAGAGTCTGGCCTCCAGGATGGGGAAGGGTCAAGGCAGAACTGGAAATACACATTTCACAATGTTACTCCCCCTACCCCAGCACCTGGGCTCTCCAGTGAATTCTAAAAGAGAAGAGGGTTCCCAGCCTGCAGCTGGACCTCCCTACAGGCTGAGGGTCTGTCCGGGAGTGAAGTGAGGCCCAGGAGGGAGGGAGAAAGTACTGTCAGCCTCAGCCTAGGGCAGGGCCAGCCTCACCTTGTCAAAAGCTGAATCCCTGAGGGGAGGGAGCAGCAGGGGCCTGCTGAGGGCAGTCTGGGGACTAAAGTGCATTCATAATGCTGACCCATCAGGGTTTGACTGATGAATCCCATCACATCCCCAACATGTCCCACCTCTGGGTGTGACCACCAGTCAAGGCATTCAGTCCCTAGGTCTGCAATTGGATCCTCCCTCTCTTACCCCAGACCCTAGCTGAGGGCCTGGCCCTTCAAAGTCCTTTGGGGAATGCTTGTTGAACACACTGTGCAAATGAAGACAGTGACTCACCTAATCCCAGAGGCTCCCTGGGAGGCAAAGAGGAGCCGCTTATAAAGCAATTCAGAAATGAATTAGTGTGTGGTCAAATAGAAGACAAAACTCAAACCAAAGAGGTGAACTCCTCTTTTTTGTTGTTCTCAGTCCGTCAATCGACTCGTGTGCCCAGCACCTACTCTTTGCAGAGCCCTAATGATCTCCATGGCTGGAATGGGGAGAATAGGAGCCCTCAGGGAGCTTGGTTGTAGAGGACGTGGGTCACTGTGCCCATGGAGCACATAAACAGCTGGAGGTGAGGAAAGGAGGCCTCAGTGAATGTAGTAGACATGTTGGGGAAGGTAAACTCCCAGGCAAGTTGGAGTTCAGAAATCAAATTCCATTTTAAATGCCTGTAAGGGAGACCCCACTGTTGGAAGAACCCTGCAGCAAATCATTCCACAATGTAAATCCTTCAATAGTAGCATACAGTTGTTGGGGGGGGTTTCAGAAAAATCTGGATTTTTTTGTGGGTCACACACTTTCTTAAATCAAGACCCACCTGAGCATTGCAAACAGAACATCTTTGAGCAGGGACGGGGGTGCTTAGAAAACAGACGCCAGGAAACGTGGTGCGTCAACTTGCTGGTGGCCTTCTCTGAGGGACTATTCCCATTGTCCCAGGATTTGCTTCCCTTTGGATCCCTGATACCAGGGCAGCAGGGCTCCTGCAGCATCTCCTGAAGTTCTGCCTGGAGAACTGTCCTGCTACCCTGGTCTCAGAGCCTGTGCTGAGGCTAGAAAGACCCCACCGAGGGCTCCTCCTGTCCCAGGGCCCCCAAAAGCTGTGTTGTGTTGCTATACACCTCAGAGAGCATGTCTCCTCCAGTCCCCACAGAGAGTCACACGTGGGCTGGTGTTTATGATTATTGTTGCTGACGTTGGGTTAGAACCTCGAGCCCTTTCTTCTCAGCCCTGAAAAATTACAGTGACTCATGATTGTGTATAACAATTAACTCTTGATAGGAAAATTATGCCCTAGTGATTATGGTGCAAAATCCTGGGGAGATTGTTATGAGAGATTAGTGATGCAAACTTGAACCAATTCAGACTAATCCCATTAAGATTTTTCCTGTGAGTTGTGTAACTCTGGCTGTTGACAGTCAAGGCTCAGCAAAAGAAAACTGGGCTCCGCATCCCTCCTGGTCCACAGGCAGGGAGTGGCCAGAGGCGTGCTCAGTGCCTGGGCGTGAGTCATCTGGCGCAGGCAGCACATCTGTTCTTCCAGAAATTGTCCTGAGCCTATCGGAGTGGGTGGAGGCCTGTCCTGGCCCCTGATAGAGGAGAGCTGGGAGTTTCTATTCTAGAACTTTCACTGAGTCATTACTGGTCTTTACCGCTGTTGGGTCTTCCCATGAAGGCAGATCTTTTCCGTGGACTTGATCTGAAGTCTTCCTGCTCCGAGGTCTGGCTGCCCCATGCCCTCCTTCCAGGACTAACACAGTCCTCCGACAGAGAGTCTGTGCTGGTCAGACATCACCATGGAGCATCCCTTTGGGGACCAGTCCTCTGTCTGAGGAGACAGTGTGCACCCCAGAACATTCCAAGGGACTCCTGTTAGACCAATGCCACTGACAAGTGGGATCATGCATCAGCCTCATACGGGTACTGCCTGAATTAAGTACCCACATTCATTTCTTACCTTCTGGGTTGTTCCCCCCAAAGGAGAGACACCTAGACAGACAGATGGCATAGAGAGGAGCTGGAGTGCATAACAGATGAAGACAAAAAGGATACAGACCACATCCTCTCTGAGGACAGGAATGGTGTGGTGATCCTCATTGTGTCTCCAGAATATAGCCTAGAACACTGGAGCCATGGGGCTACATATTTGAGTGAATGGATGAATTAAGACCATAATTCATGAATTAGGGTGTGCATGTATATTGACCCCTGTAATAAACATGTAATACTGACCCCTTGTGTAATGCAACAAACTCATTGCATGTATCATCACATTGAGTCCTCAATGGCCCATTTCGCTGATGAGTACACTGAGTTTTGGGTTGAGAAATTTGCCTAAAGTCATATGGTAAGTAAGAAACAGAGGGCCCCAACCCCAGGTAAAGGCGGGGGCGGGGGGAAAGGACAGAAGAAAATGTTTAACAAGCACCTATCCCAAACCAGGTTTCATTTAAAACCCTTTCATCTACCTTATAACGTTTGTCGTAAAGTTCCACGAGATGATTTTACTCTTCTTATTGACAGATGAGAAACTGAGAGTCAGAGAGGTTAAGTGATGTGCGCTAAGCACACACAGCCATCTGCCATTGCACAGAGACGCTGCATCACAGCTCACATGCAATTCCACAGCCCAGAGCTCCTTCTGTGAACTTCGTGCCTCCCCACTGCACCCGACACAAGACAAAGGCCCCTTCACTTCTCACATCAGGAGCAGTGCAGGCAGCACATTGATCTGTAGGTTGGAGAAAGTTATCAATATTCACACCCTTTTGTTTAGGACAATCATGAGAAGCCGCCCCCCTGAGCGGTGGGAGAATGGTTGAGCCATTCTAGGTCACTGAGGCTCCCAGCACACGGGTCTGCTTTGTTGGTGCTGAATTCCTGCTAGTTCCACCCAGAGCCCCCTTGGTCCTGAATGAAGTTAACTTCTGTGTATTTGATGTCTGAACTTTCCACTTCGTGAAAATAGATTATCTTTAAGGCAATGCAAGCAGGTGTCTATTGATTACTGCTTATGGGCCTGGCCCTGGGCTGTGTCCTGAAAATGCAGACAAGAATAGGACAGGCCAGAGGGAAAGGCAGAAGAGTCTATGTCAGAAGGAAAAATGAATAAGTGCTAAATTGAAGCAATTGCCATGAACTGTGGGAACAATTACTTTAGCCTGGAAATATATAAGAAGGCTTCCTGGAGGAGGTGGCATTCGAGTTGGACTTGAAAGAGGAGAAGTTCTCTGGGCATAGAATGAAGGGCCAGACACTACAGACTGAGAAGAGAGTAAAGCTGAGACAGCTGGTCTGTTCTTCCCCCCAACCACTTCCCTAACTCCCACACCTCTGGGCAAAAACTCACCACCCAAAGCCAAGGATAATTGGGCAGGCAAATCTATTTCTTTAAGAAGATCAGGGAAAGGGATCACATCTTGTTATATATTTTACCCCCAGAGCCTACAGACCTGGCAATTAGAAGATGCTCATTTAACGTTTATGGAAGAAAGAGAGAATGGACTGCATTCCCCAAAGCCAGAACAGAACTGCATCTTTAGTGCTGAAAATGTGATTTGGGACTTTGATGATGTCTTTGTGAGTTAAGGGCTGGAAACTTCCAATCTTGTGCCTGGTCCTATTGCCATCTTTGCTTTGGCCTCTAGGAGACACAGAACTAGATTGATGGCATCTGTTAGAATTTTGTGTTTGGTTTTCGGCTATATCTCATTTGCTACCTTTGTTTTCCTTCTCTCCTCATTTTCTTGCTAATGTTATCATTTATCTTGTGTTTTATGCATTTAAAAAAGCACCTCCGATTCTGTTGGTTTTTGAATTGAGTTGGAGAAAAGGTTTTTTAAAGGTGAGTGAAATCAACTGGCAAACACAGGAGCAAACCAAAGTAAAGGAGACGCTCTGTCTCTCTCTCTCTCTTTATCTCCTTCTCTCCCTCTCTCCTTCTTCCTCCTCCTGTGAGAGGCCTGGGAATGGGAGTGCAGTTTGGGGAGATGATGGGGAGCCAGGCCTGGGCCCTGAAGAGGGTACCTCCACCAGTCCCCCCAGCTCCTCAAGACTTTAAGATTTACTCACATCTTAGCAGAGTCCCAGGTAGCAACCCCGGTGTGATGGCCCAGCAAGATTTCTAACTGCAAGTATGATGGCATTTGCATCAACCATAGTGTCTTGCTTCTTCCTCTCCCTTCCCCACGGATAGGGGCCAGGGCTAGCCAGGCTTGGCTAGGAGTAGACCAGGGGTGAGTTCCACAGGTAAAAGGAAACTCTGGGACCAGAGAGGAGGACTGAGCTGGAACCTCTGCAGAAGAGCAGAATCCAGGAGGGGCCAGATGGGCAGCGTGTTTAGAGCTGGCACTTTGAAGGGAAGCAGGTTGGAATTTTGGAGCAGAGGGCAGGGGCCTCATCGTGACCCCTGATCATCCTCTGTTGCTGCAGAAGTGAGGGTGGGCTGGCCTGGATTATAGAGAGTAAAGACATAGCCTTCCCTTTTTTAAAAAAAATATGTATTTATTTATTTATTTATTTTTGGCTGCATTGGGTCTTCATTGCTGCATGCGGGCTTTCTCTAGTTGTGGTGAGAGGGGGCTACTCTTCATTACAGTGCGCGGGCTTCTCATTGTGGTGGCTTCTCTTGTTGCAGAGCATGGGCTCTAGGCACACGGGCTTCAGTAGTTGTGGCACGTGGGCTCAGTAGTTGTGGCTCACAGGCTCTAGAGCGCAGGCTCAGTAGTTGTGGCTCACGGGCTTAGTTGCCCCACGGCATGTGGGATCTTCCCGGACCAGGGCTCAAACCCATGTCCCCTGCATCGGCAGGCAGATTCTTAACCACTGCACCACCAGAGAAGTCCCTAACCTTCCCTTTCTAGGTCACTCTGGATCCCTGGCTGAGTCTGCTGAGCTCCCTTATTTTAACATGGGATCCATGAGGGCAGGGTTTGTGCAAAGCAGCAGGTGTGACAAAAGAACCTCTGTTTGAGGCCAGGCAGAATTGAGAATGAATCCCAGCCCTGCCACCTACTAGCCCTGTGGTGTTAGGCAAAAGACTTAACCTCTCTGAGCTTCATCTTTCTATTCTATAAAATGGGTATAAGAATATCTATACCACAGTGTGTTCAGGAGGACTAATTGACATAGTGATTGTGCAGCGTAGAGCCCATTGTCTCCCTGTGTGATGCATCCCCAAGCAGGGGGACAGTCTCTCCCAGCCCCATGTGGGAGAGCTGCTGAGCTGGGGAGGGCCCAGGCACAGTGCCTGTATAGCTGTTGGATCCATTTATCTATCTATCTACCTATCCATCCATCCATCCATCTCTAGCTTCTGAATGTATGTGTGTATATATCTCTATATCTCTGTCTACCTCTGTATCTATATTTTAAACTAATAGGATTGTGGCTCTGACCCTTAGTTAACTTAGCTTCATGATGGCACCATCAGCATAAATGGTCTGTCTTAAGACTCTATGTTAATTTGCTAAAGCTACCATAACAAAGTACCACAGCCAGGATGGCTTAAACAGCAGGCATTTATTGTCTCACAGTCCCAAAGGCTTGAAGTCTGAGATTAAGGTGTCAGCAGGATTGGTTCCTTTTGAGCTCTGTGAAGAAGAGTCTGCTCCAGGCCTGTCCCCTAGCTTGTGGTGGCTTGTGGAATCCTTTGGTGTTCCTCGGCTTTGGCTGCATCACCCTGATCTCTGCCTTCATCTTCCCATGATGGCATTCTCCCTGTGTGTATGTCTGTCTCTGTGTCGAAAGTTTCCCTTTTTATAAGGACACCTGTCATATTGGATTAGAGGCCCATCCTACTCCAGTAGGACCTCATCTTAACTAATTACATCTGCAATGACCCTATTTCCAAATAAGGCCACATTCTGAGGTTCTAGGGGTTAGGATTTCAACAGATGAATTTTGGAAGACAAAGTTCAACCCATAATGGTCTCCCACTCTTTTATCCAACTGCCCGTGCATTTATGACATGGCTGTGTAGGGTCATGGCCACAAAATGAAGTGGGGTTTGGGGGATTTGAGTCAAATGAGAAGCTAGAACTTGAATCCACAACCTTGATTTGCTAGGACCTAAAAAGTGGGTGGTTAATGTTATCTCTTGGACCTCATCATCTTGAGTTATTTATGCCTGTCTGCCCCACGTGTAAAAGAAAGAGAAGTACCAGGGTACCCTTAGTCCGCACACCCCTCCCAGGTGCTACAGCCCCTGATCTTAGGCCTCAAACACAGATACCACCCCCAGCTTGTCCTTCCTCCCAGGGAAATAAGACTCGTGCTGGTGGGAGGAGTTTGGAGACTGTAAGTAACCAAACCGAGACTTTTCACTTTGGAATTGGGAATCTGAATGTTGCAATAAGACCAAATGTTCTAGCCTTGCAGGAAGCCTTCTCACAGATTATCCTGATCCCGTTCAAATCCCTTCTTATTTCAGCCTGTAGCGTCAGCACTTGTGCCTGAGTGGGTGAGTGCACTTGAGAATGAGTGAGGGGACCCTTCCCCTTTGTGAACTCCAGTAATCCTGCAAGAGTAAAGGAGCTCTGTCTAATCTGGGAGTGATCAGCAAGTTTAAAGGGTTAATTTGTGGAGCCAGTAAATATGAAACTGTCTATCACCTGTAACTGTGTCCATGGAAGATCTAAGGATGTGTACTGTTTCATTAAACATCCAGGCACAGAAAGGATACATCCTACTTTAGAGGCTCAGGTTTCCTAGACGGTGAAAGTTTCCGTGAATGGAGGAAACCTCACGGGTCCTCACGTGTGATGCGTGCTCTGGGTACCATAAGGTGTGGAGGCCTCTGCATTGTGCCTCACTGCAGGAAGGGGCACAGCTCTGCAGCCCCTGTCGGCTCCAGGGTAACGCGGTCTTAGTGTCAGACTCTTAGGAGCTCACAGGAGGTCCAACGCCTTCCTACCTCTCTCTCCAACACTGTGCATGTGGAGGCCGCCTCTGGAGAGCTCCGGTGGTTGGGGAGTCCCTTCTCTCAGCCACCAGTCCCCCGGCCTCTTCCAACCCCACCATCCTCTCAAGAGTCCTGGCTCTTTCCTCAAAGAATCACAGCGGACCTTTTAGTCCCTCAGAGGGGGCAGATGGCTGACTTTTCAAGCCTTGAGAAGGCAGCATCTGCCGGACTCCCAGACAACAACCTTCCTTTTGCTAATGCCAGCTACCACTCACTGTACAAATTTGAAACGAAATTCAGTGATTCATTGGAGAAAACAAAAACAGAAACAAAATTCTTCTACCAGGGGTGAACAGGAAAAGGAGTGAAATAGGTGAGGGTAACTGAAAAAGCTTCCTGCTCTCCTTGTGTGCTCTTCATGTGTATTGTGTAAGAAGGTTGTGTTCCTTCATTCAAGAGACAGTTCCTGAGCTCCTGCCATGTGCCAAGCACTATGCTGAGCTCTGTGAGGCATGCTGAGGTGAATCAGCCACGAACCCTGCCCTGAGGGGCTGATGAGTTAGTGGGGGAATTTGGACATTTACACAAAAGGCTAATTCAGGGTAGAAAGTGTTGCTTATAATTAGAGCAGAACGGAGATGGAGCTATGTTGAGAAAAGAGTTGAGGACTTCTGGCTGGGAGGCTCAATCAAGGAAGGCTTCCTGGAAGAAGTGGCATTCCTCAGGCCTTTGCTGCAGAGATAGCATTTGAACCAGTGGAAATGGGCATGGGGGAAGGAGAGAGCAGTCCAGTCTGAAGGCAGCATGAACAGCTTCTGGAGTAGGGTGGATGGTGGGCACGTGGCACTGGCGTCCTTTGCCTGGAGAGTAAGGGCTTTAGCAAACACACGTGATGCAGCTCCATGCGTTGCATTGTGTTTATGCATCTGTGCTACATGCACAGGTGTGTCCATGTTTGCATTGTGTCCAGTCTCATCATGTGCCCCAATTACATGCCTGTAAGGTAGCCGGAGCACACTTCAGACTGGGTGGCAGGCCGAAAGGAAGGCCTCGTTGGCAGTTCTGTGAAAATTGTGTCTGCTTGAATAGATTCATCTGACATTTCCAGGGAGCACAGGGAAGGCCCCTTTTATTTGTTCCGTCCCCAGGACCAGATGCATTGGTTCCCTTTTATAGGCTCTGAAGGGGAAAGAATGGCCAGGCTGTAGGAGTTTTCATCTTCGTTAGCACGGAGGGGCTTTTTAGAAAATGCTCCTGCAGACAGGCCACATCTGGAGCCCATGGCCCGCCCCACCCCCGGGCTCGGGCATGAACCCAGCTGCCTGGGGAAGATGGTCAATTTTCCCCCGTGCAGCCAGCATCTTCCTGGCTGATCCACTCACACCTAAGGTCTTTGCCAAGAACCCGGCTCGGGTGGCCACTTCACTGACCATATAAAACACGCACAGGGGAGTGGAGCAGAGCTGGGCTTGGGTTTTACTGCCAGTAATTGCTCGTGCTGTCCCTGTCCTTGAACAGTTCTTGATGTAAATAGCTCTCTCTGGGAGCAAAGTCTGGGTCAAGCCAGGGTGGATGCCCGCCACCTCATTACGGGAAGATTCTGTGCCTGCCCTGCGGGGGCTAAGGCCTTGTGCTTCTCGGTCCTGGGAGCACAAGGATGGACACTTCACTTCTGGCATGGGGGACCCTGCTTGGCCACTGATTACCTGGCACTCCCTCCTGCCCCTTCTAGGCATGGCTGCCCTTGCCCACACCTACCAGACTCCTCTGAGATATTGGTCCAACAACAGTGTAAATGGAAAGCGGACCTCAGTGCCCTCTTGTACCCATCCCTGCACGTATTCCCTCCCTACTCCCCCAACACCTGCTGTTCTCCGGGACCTTGAATTTCCAGAGAGGAGGGACTATGCTTTCTGCCTCACACCCAACCTTCTGTGTGGTCCTGACATCATTCGGGTTTAGTACTGTTTGTCAAATGGGAGGTCAGAGAGGGAAAACAGGAAGCGCCCATCAGGGACCCCCCCCCCCACAACCATGCTCAGGTTCTTCCATTAGTGCTGATGTGTCCTTGAGCCTCAGTCTTTTCATCTGTGAAATGAAAACAATCGCATCTACCTGGGCATTGCGGTAAGAATTAGCCACCGTGCTTTAGCACATGTTACCAGTAATCGCTCTTATTGCCTTCCACCCACCTGATAAGAGGGACAGTCTGAGAGTTAGGACAGCTGGCCGGTCCCCAGTTTAGGCTGCTGTTTCCTGGCTGTGGGACCTGTAGGACATGCCTACCCCTCTCTGGGCCTCAGTTTCCTCATTTGTGACACAGAGAAGTTGAACAAAGTGATAACTGAGGTCCTTTCCAGCCTTGACAGTTTGTGGTTCTAATTAGATCATTCGGCAGCAACCACCCACGTTCTGAGTCATCAGCCATGGCTCACACAATCCCAAGTAGTGACTAAAGCAAAGGTCATTTTTGTTTGACTTTCAAATATTTTGTTTATTTTATGGTAGATTTTACTTTGCACGTTGCATTTTGCTCAGGCAAATACTAAAGGTTGTTTGCTTTGTTTGCATCCCCTGAGTACATCCGTGACTTTGGGTAAGGAAGGGGCGTCATCATGCCCTCTGGGGAATATTCTCCGCCTGACACAGTCCTGGCTGTGAGTGGTGGTGTCTGAATTTTGTGAAGCTGATGGCGGCAAAGGCTGAGTGAGTCTGGAAGAGGCTTTGCCTCTTCCTGTTTCTACAGAAGGCTTCATCGAAAAGGGGAGATTTTCAGGATGAATGAAAATAGTGACAATGAGGAGTAGAATTAATTGGCGAAAAGACAGGATCTGGGGCCCAGTTCTCTGGATATGAATCTCAATTATACCACTTAACCTCTCCAAGTCTCAGTTTCTTCATCTGTAAAATGGGGCTAGTGATAGTACCTACCTTAGGGTTATTGTAAGGATTAAATAAAATATAACATGCAAAGAGTAGATGGCACATCTCCTGGCTCTCAGTAAGCATTCAGTAATGCTGCTGCTGATTATGATTATTGTGGGGGGAGCATTGTTTAGGGGTGGCATGGCATAGGAACAGGCTGGAATTGGAATTAGGAGGCTCCAGCATAGGGGAGAGATGCAGTATAGCCTGGGAGGGAGGACGTAAGGAGGGGTGATCTTAAGGGGGTGAGTGTGGGCAGGGAAAAGGACCCTGACTCAGAACTACAGGGCAAGGGGATCCCCAGGGGGAGGACGACCAAGGAGAGGCAATGAAGCCTCAGAGTTGGGAGCCCTGAGATTTGTCTTCTGATCATTTTCCTTCTCTTATATTGAATATCTTCAGAGCAATCAAATCAGGGTGTTTTAGCTTTTTTTTTTTTTTGGTTATGGAAATTGCAGCCAAATGGACTCTGTCTGGGCCTCAGTTCCCCAGGTACACCTCTGGCTCAAGTGTGACTAGAATTTAACTTTCCAGCTCCCAAAAGCTAGCCCCAAGACTCCGTCACTGTCCCTCTGATGGGTGCTGCTTGGTTAACCAAAAATCCACACCCCAAGAAGTTCAGTTTCTCCGTCTGGCCTGTGACCTCCATGCATTTCTTGAGGTGAAGGTTAAACCCCCAGAGAAGAGAGACTTGAGAGGCCTGTAATTCTTCTCTGCCAGCTTTGTTAGCTCCTCAGGTGGAGAAAAGTCTGCCAGCTGCAGGAGACTTCAGATTGGAAGCTTAGAAGAAAGGGTTTTTTCACCAAAGGCCTGAGCTGACAATTCCTTTCCCCAGAGAGCCTGGCAGGTCTTGCTTATTTCGGGTCCTTCTCAGCAGGTGCCCTCTATTTTTCCCTCCACCTTGGGCTGGCAGGGAGGCAGAGGGGAGGGATGTTGATGTCTGTGGCTTTCTCCAAAATTGTCAATGCCGATGAGATAAATTCCCATCTCCAGACCAGGCGCCGCCCCACCTCCCTGCTTTCCCCCTCCTCTCCCTTCCACCTGGGAAAACCCAGACCAAGCCCCTCCCCGACCTACATTCAGCCCCACAGACCTCTGCTCACTGGGGAGGGAAAGAGAGCTTGAGTTTGCAGCCTAGCAAGGAGAAGGCTTCTGAATGAATCATTTGCTGTCCTTGACTTTGCAATGTATGTATAGGAAGAAAGGGCCCTGACAAGGTGCTCTCCATGTCTGAGAAGGAATGAGCAAGTGGAATTGGATTTGAATAAAAGCAGACAAACCTGTCTGTGTAAATGAAATTGACCAGTGGATGATTAAATACAGAATTGACTCTATGGCCCTTTAAGAACAAAAGAAGCATTTAGGCTTGGAAGAGCCAGGGACCTTGCTTCTCCCAGCCTCTGTCCTCATCTATAGAAAGTAAGAATACTTGCCCCGCATACACTTCGGGGCCACTGTATGATCCCAAAGGAGACATTGTGTGTGCCAGCTTTCTGTCAACCATAAACAGGGAGCAAATGTCAGTTGTCATATTGTTAATAATGCCAGGCATGATGCCCGTTGCATTGAATGGTTGAGAAGGTCACTGGCCTGAAGACGAAGGACTGGACCAGGTGACCTCCTGAGGTCCCTCTGACTCTAGCACTGCACTCCAGGCTCCTCTGCCTTTGTTATCAGAGGAGCCCCGGCTACTGGGAAACAAAAGAGGAGGAATGGGAGTGAGTCTGGCGGAAAGGCTGTGTGTGTGTGTTTGGGGGGTCTGAGGTCTCTAATCTTTGAGGTTTAGCGATTGTTATTACACAAGAGGATGATAATCTAAACATTGAAATGGCCAGGAAGTCAAGAATCCTCCTATTGTACTGCTCCTCGCCCCTCCCTTCCCTTAGGCTTCCCAGCAGGGGGCAGGAAGGGCCCCTGCCATTGAGACTTGTTCTCGGGTGGCACCAGAAGCTTCCCTCATCCTTGACCCAGGGAGATTGCATTGTGGTGTCTGTCCTGGCCCAGGGCACCTCTCCCTGCCCTGGCGTTGCCTCCTTAAGCTGAAAGCTGGGCATCAGTGATTGGCAGTCTTGGCAGTGGCAGAGTGATGGGCCTCATCTCTCACAGGGCTGTCTGCTGATGGGGGTGCACTCTGGACTGCAGCCCTGGAGCTCCATCTCTGAACACGACCCTCCTGCCGGGCTCCTGGATTCCTGTTGTTCATCTTAGCTGCCGGCCTATGCCTTCCTGATCTGGAGCTGGACCATTTCACAGCAAAATGAGAAACTAAGAGCACAAGCCCAAAGTTACAGGTTTAGCCGGAGAATGGACTGTTATACGTCAAAATCAGATGCTGTGTGCCCTGCGTTATGACTGGAACTGAGAGGGACACAGAAATATGAGACGTGCTCTCTGTCCTCAGAGATCTCGTTAGAGAATTAGGAAGGCAGCATTTAATCTTATCTTTTGTAGAAGCATCAGTGAAGAAAAACAAAAGGACATGATCAAGTATATGTTAATAATATTAATAGGTAATATTCATTAAGTATGTGTTATGTATGTGCTATGCACTTTACATACATTATTTCTTTCAATCCTTATAATAGTTCTATAAGGTAGGTAGGCACTATTATTAGCTCCATTTTACAGATGAGGAAACTAATATTCAAAGACATTAAAAACTTTGCCAGCAATATATGAGAATGCTGGCTTCCCCACACCCTTATCAACAAAGTGGATTGCCAAACTTCTGAATTTTTACCTCTCTGATAATTAAAAAAAAAAAAAAAAAAGTATCTCAGGATAGTTTAAATTTACACTTCTCTTATTATGAGTGAGATTTGGCTTTTTTTTCATATGCTTAGAGTCATTTAAATTTCCTTTTCTGTGACCTCTCTTCATATCCTGGTCCACTCTGAAAATTGGAATTTTTTAAATCAATTTTTAGAAGCTAGTTTTTATAATAATATAAATTACAGATATTCTCCCATTTTATCATTTGTCTTTAATTTTGCATAAGTTGTCTTCTGTCATGCAGAGGGTTTTTTATGTAACCAAATCTACTATTTTAATTTATAGCTTCTGGTTTCCAAGTTAGTTAGAAAGGGCTTCCAGTGGTCTCTTTAAAAATTAAAATAGTAAAATTATGTTAAACAGGGGGCATTGGACATAGGCATCTATTTTTTCTTTCCTGAAAACCCAATGAAATTATGCTAAAGAAATTTTTTAAAAAATAGAAACCCATAAGGACAAAAAAAATTGAGATAAGAGAAAGTAGCCGATGAATTCTTTCAATAAATTCTTAGCAGATAGATAGTGGATGGAGGAATGGTAACTGATTTAGTAAAGCGGAGGAAGCTGCAGCCCAGATGCAAAAGGGGCTGAAGATGAGAAAGGAGTCTTTTTTTTTTTTTTTTTTTCTCTTGTGAAACCCTAGAAAAGCTCTGGTCTTAGAAGTTCAAATCACCATGGGGGTGGGGAGAGATAAACTGCAGCACTAAAACCAGGCAGTTGGTTTAAAGTCTTTATCTGGTCACAGTAAGCTCTCTAGCTCTATATCTCAACCTCATGCCACTGGGTAGCTGTAGAGTAAGTGCAGGGATCAAAAAGAAAATGCTATAAAAAAGTAGTAATCAAAAGGTAAACAAGAACTTTTGAGTCTTCAAATATAGGGTAGCAGAAAATTTTAAACATAATAAGTCTGGAAGGTAAAGTCAAGGAAATCTTTCAGAAGGTAAAATAAGAAAACAGAGTGAGAAAAAAGGGGGTGGGGGGAAGGTGATAAAATTGAACTATCAATCCCACATTTCAACTCATAGGAGTTCCATAAAGAAAGAAGATTAAAAAATGGAGGAGAGAAAAACTATCGAAGAAAATAATATAATAATACTTTTCAGAACTGAAGAAGAAGAACCCTCAGGTTTCAAGGTCATCAGGTGTCCAGCTCTTTGAGGAAGGAAGCTCTTTGTCCACATCAAAGCATATTGTTGTGAAATTGTAGAACTTCAAGGGATTAAAAAATAAATCCTAAAAACCTACAGAGGGATGTAACAGGTTACTTTCAGAAGACTGTTCATCAGAGTGGATATCTCAATAGCAACGCTGACATACAAAAGCTACTGGAGCAATACTTTCAAAATTCTGATGGAAAATATCTTATCCCAGAATTCTGTACCCAAACTGTTAGTCAAGGGTGAAGATAAAGACATTTTTAGGAATGCAGGGATTCAAATGACTTTCAGGACATTTTTCCCATGTGGAGCCACTCGTGGCTCCTACAAAAGGAAGAGGAAAGTAAAAAAAGAGAAAATCCAGCCATAGGACAGCAGTGAAGGGAGATCCTAGGACTGGAAAGGTCAGCCAGACCAAATTGGAGCAAAGGGACTGAGGGTTCCAGAGATCGTGTCTCCAAGGGTAAAAAATGGAACTAATGTACTTAAATACATGGGATATGTCATTAATGGGCATAAAATGGAGGTATTAGAACATAGGAAATAAATTAGTGATGGGTTCATGGACAACGAGGCCAATTAAAAAGTCTGAGATAATAATTAACTCCAGGAAGAAGAAAGGGCTGTATTCAAAAACAAAAACAAAAGAAACCTTGTCTAAGTGGCAAAATTCGAAGCTAAGACTGTTTGATCCCAAAGTTGGTGCCTTAGGATCTTTTTTTTTTCTTAAGATTTTTTTTTTTTTTTAATATGGACCATTTTTAAAGTCTTTATTGAATTTGTTACAATATTGCTTCTGTTTTATGTTTTTTGGTTTTTTTGGCTGCGAGGCATGTGGGATCTCAGCTCCGGACCAGGGATTGAACCCGCACCCCCTGCATTGGAAGGCAAAGTCTTAACCACTGGACTGCCAGGGAAGTCCCTGGTGCCTTTGGATCTTATAGGAGAAGAAAGCCCTCCCTGCTGCAGGGTAACTATGTGACCTTAGTAAGCCAGCTCTCCCTCTCTGGGCCTTAGTTTCCTTACCTATACAGTGAATGGATTACACAAAAAGGACAACGTGTACATGAAAAAAAGTGGAAAATTTTGATCACGTCAAAGTGAAAAATATTGGTATGACAAGAAACCATAGAAAACGATTAAAAGACAAAGTTATGGACCAGGACAGCAGTTAGCAAACCAGACTCAAATCCGGCCCACCACTTGCTTTTGTAAATAAGGTTTTATTGGAATACATCCACTCCCATTCATTTATGTTTTGTCTGGCTGCTTTTGCACTACAATAGCAGAGTTGCACAGTTGCAACAGAGACAGTATAGCCCGCAAAGCAGAACATATTTACTGTCTGGTCTTTTACAGAAAAAAGTTTGCCAACCAGTAAACAAGGAGGTTTTTATAACATATGTAAACAGCAACAAATTAAGACCTGCCTATGTCATATGATAGATGTGTCTTGTGAGCAGTATCTTCGGTGGCTTGTCACCCCCAACTTGCCTTCATTGGCTCACATGTTGGCTGGCTGATTTTCAAGGGGCAGCAGCAGGGAGGGAGTTCCTCCTAGGTACCCCCCAGGAGGGGTACCTGGGACCATCAGCTCCCTGCTCATGCCGTTCTAGTCAATTTAACTTAATCCTGGGAGTCACCACTGAGGAGTGGCTGTGTCCTTGGCAGCTGGGCAGGAGGGAAGCGAAGTAAGCCTGGCTTTGTGGGCTCGCACCTAGGTTTGAATCCCAGCTCCACTAATTATCAACCAAATAACCTCTCAGCCTTGGTGTCCACACTTATGAAATAAATGATGAGCGTTGTAACCCAACTGCCGACTCTACTCATCTGGTAAGGTTGACTTTTCTTTTTTTATCCAGAAAAAAAACATGTGTAGAATGTGGTATACTGATGAAATACTTTTGAAATATCCCTGGAAATTGGGGATGGGTGAGAGACGCAGAGGAAGGCACATAGGAATTTGTGGATCCTGCCGGTGGTGGGCAGTAAAACTCTTTGGCCACCTCCCATCCTAACCTCTCTGGTTCCCACGTTTCTCCTTTGGTCATGCGGAGTGACTTCCCCTGCTGCCTGCGGATTGGCCGACCCCGGGGGTGAGGGGGGGTGAGTGCTGCAGGAAGGGAGACAAAAGCCCCGAGAGTGGGCTCTTGTCTAATTCTTGGAAATGAATTGTCCAAGGAGCAAAAGACTTTATTGGGAAGGGGCGTCTGGGAAGAGAGCAGCAGGGTGATGGAACCCAGGAGAACTGCTCAGCCGCGTGGTTCGCAGTCTCAGGTTTTATGGTCATGGGGTTAGTTTCCGGGTTGTCTCTGGCCAGTTATCTTGTTTGTGCCCGTATTTGGTCTGACTCAGCATCCTTCCTGGTGGCGCACGCATCTCTCAGCCAAGACGGATTCCAGTGCAACAGATTCTGGAATGTTGGCAGGACAGTATTATGGGCTGGCGTCTCCTCCCTCCTTTTGGCCCCTCCTGAGATCTCCCGGTTAGTTTTTGGTGGCAGCACCCTGTTCCTTATTGGGACCTCCTGTTGTGAGACAACTCAGGCAAGCGGTTTTCATCATGCCTGGCCAAGGCGGGCTGTTTCAGTCATCAGTTCCCTAACAGGAGGGTGGGGGGATTCTACTCCTGCCCCAAAGACGGCTTGTGGAAGCTTCTTCTCCACCAAGTGGGGCTCTCTCTTGGCCATTCCCACAGTCACATTACAAAGGTATTCCTCTGCCAGTCTTGGTCTGAGCAGCTCTGTGAGCACACAGTGCCCAGGTCTGACCACACACAGCTCCTTTGGCCCCGGTGGCAGGACTGCCCTTCCCACGGAATCAGTGACACAGGAGGACCACATTCGCAGAATGAGGAAGGTGAGACCTTCAATCCAGGGGGGGCTCCGGGCAGGAACTGCACTTATTACTGGGCGTCAGGAGTGCCATGCCGCGTGCTGTGTTAGATCTCCCTTAATCCCTTAATCCACATGTCCACCCCAGGGGGCACACTCTTCTCCTTATACTGGCTATAAATATGGCAGAGAGACCTGCTTTGTGGGGGAGAAGGTCCAAAATACAGAGGCAGAGAGCGCAGGTAGAGATCTGGCCTGGAGACTGTCGACTGAAAAATATGCACAACCTAAAAGGTGAGAGTAATGTTTTATTTGGCGGACAAAACTGAGGACTTAAGCCTGGGATGCAGCTCAGATAGCTCTAAGGGGCTGCTCAGAAGAGGCAAAGGAGGAGCCAGGATATATAGGAGTTTTTGCAACAAAGACCAGGTATCAAAAGATTACTGTTAATTAAAGAAAACCAGACATCTCAAATTAATGAATTTAGCGCTTTACTAGGTAAGGGAAGATGCGAAAGTCTGGGCTCATTGAAATCGTTCCTTTGATATGCACCTCAGCTATCTGGGGCCAGTATCCTGTGCTTTCTCCTCCGAGTGTCCTCAGGGTATACCACTGGCCGGCATCCTGCTTCTATCCTGAGTTCCCTCAGGGCTCACCGTGGGAGCAGCTATAGTGGCTGATGGCTCATGGCTGTAACATCCTTTGTTTACTGACATGGCAGGCAACATTTTTTCATTGACAAGACATAAGCTTACCCACGTGGGTCTGTTACACAGTAGGCTAGGGGAAAGACTGGCGAGAAGGAAAGTGAGTCCCATTTTCAAATAAAGGTGTTTTCTACTCCCGGTGAGAACCATGGAGGAAGGAGCAGCTGTATGTGCCTCCTGGGGGAGGCTTAAGCTGGAAGGCACGTAGATGCTACAGCCCACAGCGTCGGGTGTCAGACAAGCCTGAGCTTGGCGCCTCACTCACTGTGTACCCTCTCTTGGCCTCAGCTTTCTCATCTGTATAATGGGATGACAACAGCAGCTACCTCCTACCTTGTCTGGATTCGTTGAAATCACGTGCGCACAGTGTTAGAACAAGGCCTGATGCACAGGGAGCACACAGCACCTGGCAGCCGCTGTCATCAAGTGATTCTGGGTCCCCTCTGGGGGTGCAGCCCCTGCTTCTCCCCTTCCATGGTTTGGGTTTAATGTCTCTGTGCCCTCTCTTCTCTGCCGTTTCTCTTGCTGTTTCTTATTTTATCCTCTCTGTGAGGCTCTTCTGCAAAGGCTTCTTCTCTTTCTCTTCTTCTCTCCCTCTTGCTATGTTCTGTTCTGTTCTGTTCTGTTCTGCCCTCTCTTAGGGCCTCTGTCCCTCTAGGATGCCTCGTTCCCCCTGAGCGGGAGGAGGCATCCTCCAGGCCCACTTCTCCTGCTTCCTCCGGACCCTGTGGCCCCTTTCTTGCTCACGGAGGATTTCCCACAGGCTAAGCTGGGGGAGGCACCAGCCCTCGGTGGTCAGAAGAGACAAGTGGGGCCAGTTTGCAGCACTTGTGCTCCCATCGCCTCCTCTCCCTGAGGAAAGTCAAGAATACTGCAGGCATCCCTGCTTCAAGTTTGTGGGCTGATATAGACGTGGGATGGGAATGACAAATTGTCCAGACATTCAGATTCTGGGTCAGCTCAAACGCCAAAAATTGTTCCTACAGTGAAGGCTTCATCAGAGAAATGTTGAAAAACTGAAGGCCAGATTCTGCAACCCAACAAACCAGCCTTCCTATCCTGTGTGGGATTCAGGACCAACTTCTGCCATCTGGATATCAAAAGGAGGAGAGAAATACAATCTGTAAGCTGCCTATCCATGCACCATGTGCTTATAATGATATCGTGTGAAATACATGCAGAGGAAAAGGAGGTGGAAGTGATGTCGCCACTTGATATGCACCACAAGCCCCCTAATGTTGCATTAGCTGCTTCCTGAAAATTAAAACATCACTTTCCCAGACACATTGATGTGCGTTACTCTACTGGAAACAGGCTTGCCTGGTGCAGGGATGTGTCTGATGGAAGCAAGATGAAGGTCCTTGGAAGAGATGGCCTTTGGCAGATTGCATGGCCAGGCCCCTGTAGCAAGGAGCTGGTCCCTGAGCTCAACACAGATCCATGGGCCAGAAGGAGGGCAAACCCCCTCCCTCTGTGTCAGTGAGTGGCCGCAGAACCAGCGTACAGTCTGTAATTTTGTGTGAATGTGCAGTTTGGGAGACAAATTATTGCATTTGCTCCCTAGGAATGAGGAGTCATCTGGGATTGAAATAAACACATCCTATGTCTGCATTTGGCTAAAGGGTCTTAGGGGGCTGCAAGAGAAGCAGAGGAAGACTCCTGAGGGCTGAACTGACTTCTCAGCCCCCAGGCCTGGAGCCTGATCCCAGTGTAGGAGGCAGCACTGGGTCTGGGTAATTGACATTGCTCCTACTTTATCATTATCTCATTAATCCTCAGGGGTGTTCAGTGCTTAGCCCAGGACATGCTCCAAGCCCAGTGCAAGTAGGTATCCTGCCATGTTTCTTGTGTTCAGTCTACCAGGAAAAGTCCTACTAGCCCCCAGATGCTCAGCTCTCTCCAGAGCCCTGGTGACCTGCCCAGCACATCCTCCAGAGCAGAGAAGCATGAACCTCTGCCCTACCCAAGGTCCCTTCACCCTGGAATCTGCAGGGATCTCGGCTCTGATGACAGAGCTTGGATATCAGCCCACTTGGGCTCTGGTCATGGTTCTGCAGACTAATTGAGCGAACTGTCAGCAGAGAACTTACCCTCTCTGAGCCTGAGTCCCTCACCTTTCAAAGAGGGGTGATAATAGTTCCAACTTCATGGGCTTGTGGTTGAGAGTTAAGATAAGGCTTGTAAAGGCTTAGCATTGGGCTGGGCTCAGTAGACTGCTGTGAATTACACTGCTTCACCCAGGGTCACAGCTGGCCAGTGGATGATTCCTCTAAAGACGGAGTGTCTCTAAGACAGACTTGGGTAAAAATCTGCCTCTGCCTTCCCTGCACAGGCCTCTGTGCACACTGTTCTCTGGAAGCTTTGGAAACAACAGGTCCTTTAAATGATGAGAATAGACTGAGCATAGAGGAGGGAGGGAGGGGACCCTCAGTTCTTGTAGCCAAGAGAACCAGGAGAAAGTCAAGGCCTTGACTGTAGCCCTCACAGGCTCCAGAGAGAGAGACTAAAGTGCTAATGACACCAGCAAAGGTGACATTTGCCAGGGCCCCTGCCCCAGCCCCCAGTGGCAGCCTGTGGTGAATAAAACAGGGGTTGTGGGTCACCATGTGGCAGTTCAAGTTCCTCTCCTTCTCATATGTGGTGAGGTTTCCACTGGAAGCTTCTTCCTTCAAGGCTCCCCCCTCAGTGATGGTCCAATCAGGAAGATGAAAATTGGAGCTACACTAATTTTTTTCTTTTCTTTTTTGCTGAGGATATAATATTTATGTTTAATACTGCTGCTTGCTTTAACATCTTTTTGTCTGATATTAGTATTGCCACATCAGCTTTCTTTATTGTTTACACAGTATATCTCTTTCCATCCTTTTCCTTTCATCTTTATGTAACATGATTGTACTTAAAATATGTCTCTTGAAAGCAACATATAGTTAAGCGTTGTTTGCTTGTTTTTGAAACTACTCTAATTTTTTAAAAATTTTTATTGGGGTATAATTGACTTACAATGTTGTGTTGGTTTCAGGTGTACAGCAAAGTGAATCTGTTATACAAATACATATATTCACTCTTTTTTAGATTCTTTTCCCATATAGGCCATTACAGAGTATTGAGTAGAGTTCCCTGTGGTATACAGTAGGTCCTTATTAGTTATCTATTTTATATATAGTAGTGTGCATGTGTCAATGCCAATCTTCCAAGTTATCCCTCCCTCACCCCTTCTCCCCCAGTAACCATAAGTTTATTTTCTACATCTGTAACTGTTTTGGTTTTTGTAGATAAGTTCATTTGTAGCCTTTTTTTTAGATTCCACATACAAGCAATATAATATGATATTTGTCTTCCTCTGTCTGACTTACTTCACTCAGTATGAGAATCTCTAGGTCCATTCATGTTGCTGCAAATGGCATTATTTTGTTCTTTTTTTATGGCTGAGTAGTATTCCATTGTATATATGTACCACATCTTCTTTATCCATTCCTCTGTTGATAAGGTTGCTTCCATGTCCTGCTACTGTGAATAGAAACTACACTAATTTTTTTTTTTATATTTATTTTTGGCTGTGTTGGGTCTTCGTTTCTGTGCGAGGGCTCTCTCTAGTTGCGGTGAGCGGGGGCCACTCTTCATCGCGGTGCGCAGGCCTCTCACCGTCGCGGCCTCTCCTGCTGCAGAGCACAGGCTCCAGACGCGCAGGCTCAGTAGTTGTGGCTCACGGGCTTAGTCGCTCCGCGGCATGTGGGATCTTCCCAGACCAGGGTTCGAACCCATGTCCCCTGCATTGGCAGGCAGATTCTTAACCACTGCACCACCAGGGAAGCCCTACACTAATTTTTTAAGAGAGGATTTAAATAAGGGAATTGGTGAAAAAGCAAAAAGGAAATGTTGAGGATGCCCAGAGATTAATAATTAGAAGAAGCAGCACCCCCTCCCAGGGATGGGGGCAGAAAAAAGTGGCATTATTAAATCCTGGAAGGCCAGAAGAGGGCCCCAGTTTCTGGAAGGGGCGCTCCATGCAGCTGGTGTCAGACCTCTGAGGAAGAGTGCTGCACGTTTGGTGCTGGGACACCTGAGGAAGAGATACCCCAGGGCTTGTCCCCAGAGCTCGGCGGGCAGAGCTTGGCTTGGGGATGCTCAGTTCACGAGGAAAGCCATGGAATTGTACTCTGACTGCAATGTGCACACAGCTGGGCTGCTGCCAGGGCCTTGGAGGAAGCATGGCAAAGCTTGTGCAGGGAGCACCACGGATGCTGCTGGAGGGTGGGGCTGAAGCTAACCACTGCTGCTGGTGCCATAAACATAGGAGCAGAAAGCAAGGAGGAAGTCTCTTCTCCTCCTGCCTTTCACTCCTGCCGGGGCCTGCCATTGGTAGAACCTAACTGGAAGCCAGCTGGCAGGGAGTCTGGCAAACATGGTTGGCTGGCTCTCAGTGCAAACATTTCCAAGCAGAGTATGGAGGGTGGATTTGGTGCTGATCAGCAATAAGTAAGTAACTAATACACACACGCACACACACACACCCTGGGGTGCACTGTCTAATTTCACCCTCCTGGTGTTCCTATATAGATTGTAGTAAAGAGTTTTACTCCCAAGTTAGAAAGACAAAACCAAAGACCAGAGAAGTTCAGTGATTTGCCCAAATCAGTCAGTCAGTCACCAAATAGTCCTTGAATGCCTACTGTGTGCCAGGCATTATTCTAGCTTTAGGACCACAACAGTGAACAAAACAGAGCTTGTCTCAGTAAGGACACTTGTATTATAACTGGGGGAGTGGAGACAATGGGACGAGAAGATAATCAAAGCACACATGTAGACAGGTAAATACATCAATACTCTCACGTACCAAAAGCAAATAGGTGTTATGGGAGGTTAGAAGAGGTCCAGGCTTCAGGGGACAGATATATCCTAAATACCAAGAACCCAAGTGAATGACCAGTGGCCATTCTGAGTCACCCTCCCCATCTGTGAACTGAGAGCCTTGCTCTCAGGTGTGGAAAGGTTCTTCATCAAAGCACATTCTGCAGAGCAGCAGCTCAGGGGGCATCTCATCTTGATGAAGCTGGATGAGGTAAGCAAAGGCCTTGAGCCCTCAGTGGCAAGGCCAGAGCTGCTCTCAGGAACTGTTAGTTGCCCCCTCTTGTTAGGAGAGTGGCCCAATCCACGGCTCAGGAACAGAGCAGCGCCGACCTGTAAAGAGTGTCAGCATCATGAAAAAGTGGGCTGCTCTGGGTGGTGCGAGTAGGATAAAGGCACACAGGGTCTAAACCATCTCCAGAATTCTAAGGAGAAGCCCCTGGCCTGACCTCCCTCCCACTCTTTCTCATTCTCCGTGGGCCCTTCTGTAGAAAGCAGCTGCTTCAGATCAGCTCAGGCCAGGAAAGCCATTGGACCATCAGCTCCCGAGGGGAAGGTTCTTTTTGCTTTCCTTAAATGTGGACCTACCACCTCACCCGTCTCATATTCAGTGGGCACTGCATGAAGACTTTTTGAATGGCTGATCAGAGCTGTGTCCTTGTGGAATGAGGTTTTGGGAGGGTGTCATTTCTCCGTAAGACAGAACATGAGGTTTAAAACCAGGGCGAGGGATTCACGATAGGTCTAAGAAAGGAAGTACTGAGCACAGAGGGCCCCGGCTGCTCTCCTGACAGGGTCTGGGGCGGGGGTAGGGGCCAGATGGGGTGGTCCAACTCCACGGGTGATTCACTGGGGCCTCTCTGGTGTCAGAGGAATGGGCTATAGGATCCAGGCCCCATTCCATCCCTAGGATGGAATGCATTCTAGGGTGCTTACAGCTGCAGACCCCTGAGAGTTCCTCCCTACCTGGGGGACAGGGCGTGGCTCTTCTCCCCACCCGCACATGCCCTGCAGGCAGAGGGCTCTGGACAGTACAGACATAAATCACCCTGGCAGAGTTATTTTTGTCTTCAGATTCAACATCTCAGGGCTCTGTCCAAGATGGAACTTGGGACTGGGAAGTGGGGATAGGGATGCCTGGTGTCCAGGAGGGAAGCACAGAGGGAGAGGGGGCTGGTGTAGTCAGGAGGGTCAGGGGCTATGTGTGTGCAGCTGGTACACAGGCACTGAGCAGAGACATCTTGTCTTCTGAGTGTGTGTGTGTGTGTGTGTCTGTGTGTACATGTGCATGACCTCTAAACAAGAGTGAAATATATGCCTACGTGGCAGTCTTGCTGTATTTCCCAATATATGTCTATTTCTAGGGCACTGGTTCTCAAATAGAGGTGAAGTTTGGGGCAGGGGTGGGATGCATAGACATTTTAATTTCATTTTTTAAGTATATAATTCAGTGCCATTAATTACATGTACAAGATTGTGTGACCATCACCGTCATCCATTTCCAAAACTTTTTCATGATTACAAACAGAAACTCAGTAACCATTAAGCAATAACTCCCATTCCCCATTCCCCAAAACTCTCATAGCATCTAATGTACTTTTTGTCTGTATAAATTTGCTTATACTAGATAAGTGGATCTTATAAGTGGAATCATATAATATCTGTCTTTTTGTACCTGGCTAATTTCACTTAGCATAATGTCTTCACGATTCAGCCATGTTTTAGGAGTCAGAACTTCATTCCTTTTAATGATTGAATAATATTCCATTTTATGTATATACCACATTTTGTTTATCCATTAATCTGTTGATTGACATTTGGTTTGTTTCCACCCTTTGGCTATGGTGAATAATACTGCTTTTGAGCACTGGTGTGCAAGTATCTGTTCAAGTGCCTGCTTTCAATCCCTCTAGGTATATATCTAGGAGTGGAATTGCCGGAATACATAGTAATTCTGTGTTAGCTTTTTGAGGAACTGCCAAATGGTTTTTCATAGAGGCTGCAGCATTTTATATTGCCGCCAGCAATGTATGAGAGTTCCAATTTCTCCACACCCTGTCAAAATTAGTTATTTTCTATTTTTGTTTTTTTATTAAAAACCATCCTAAAGGGTGTGAAGTAGTATCTCATTATGGTTTTGATTTGCATTTCCTATGACATGTATCACTGAGTATCTTTTCATGTGCTTTTTGGCCATTTGTATGTTTTCTTTGAGAAATGCCTGTTCAAGTTATTTGCCTATTTTTTAGTTGGATGGCTTGTATTTTGTTGTTGAGTTGTAGGAGTTCTTTATATATTCTGGTTATGAAATCCTTATCAGATATTTTCTCCCATTCTGTGGGTTGTCTTTTCACTCTCTTGATTGTATCCTTTGATGCACAAAAGTATTTAATTTTGATGAAGTCTAATCTACCTATTTTTCTTCTATTCCATATGCTTTC
Source organism: Balaenoptera borealis (assembly GCF_965194805.1). Classification (NCBI taxonomy): domain Eukaryota; kingdom Metazoa; phylum Chordata; class Mammalia; order Artiodactyla; family Balaenopteridae; genus Balaenoptera; species Balaenoptera borealis. The sequence continues at coordinate 39,683,968 of NC_138860.1, read as the reverse complement.
AGTTTCATAGCTAAGAAATCATTGCCAAATCAATATTACAAACATTTCTCCATATGTTTTCTTCCAACATAAAATTCAGTTTTATGGTTTTACCTCTTACATTTAGATCTTTGATCCTCTGTGAATTAATTTTTGTATGCAGTATAAGGAAAGGGTCCAACTTTGTTCTTTTGCATATGGATATCCAGGTCTCCCAGCATCATATGATGAAAAGACTGTCCTTCCTTGGAACCTTTGTCAAAAATAATTAACTGTATAGGTGAGGGTTTATTTCTGGATTCTCTATTCCATTCACTGTTCTATAAGTCTGTCCTATGCCAGTACCACTATATTTTGATTACTGTAGCACTGTAGTAAGATTTTATATCAGGAAGTATGAGACATCCAACTTTGTTCTCCTTTTTCAAGATAGTTTTGTCTATTCAAAATTCCTTGAGAATATATATGAATTTTAGGATGTATTATTTTATGTGTGTAACAATGTCATTGGGATTGTACTGAATCTATAGATTGCATTGACCAAAATTGTCATATTTTTTAAATTAAAGTATAATTGACATACAACACTCCGTTAGTTTTAGCTGTACAACATAATGATTTGACATTTGTATACATTGTACAGTGATCACCACAATAAGTCTAGTTTCCATCTGTCACCATAGAAAGTTACAGAATTTTTTTGGTGTGTGTGATGAGAGCAACTTTAATATTTACAATACAGTATTATTGATTGTAGTCACCACGCTGCACATTATATCCCCATGACTGATTTATTTTATAACTAAAAATTTGTATCTCTTGATCTCCTTAACCTGTTTCACCCACTCCCCAATACCCTCCCCTTGGCAACTACCAATCTGTTCTCCATATCTATGAGTTTTATTTTGTTTGTTCATTTGTTTTGTTTTTTAGATTCCACATATAAGTGAATTCACAAAGTATTTGTTTTCCTCTGTCTGATTTATTTCATTTAGCATAATACCCTCAAGGTCCATCCATGTTGTCAAAAATGGCAATATTTCATTCTTTTTTATGGTTGAGTAGTATTCCATTGTGTGTGTGTGTGTGTGTGTGTGTGTGTGTGTGTGTGTGTGTGTGTGTGTGTATCTCCTGCACCTCCTTATCCATTCGTCCATCAATGGGCACTTAGTCTGCTTCCATGTCTTGGCTATTGTAAATAATGCTGCTACAAACATTGGAAGTGCATATATCTTTTCAAACAAGTTTTTTCATTTTCTTTGGCTAAATATCCAGAAGTGGAATTCCTAGGTCATATGGTAGTTCTATTTTTAAATTTTTGAGGAACCTCCATATTGTTTCCATAGTGACTGCACTAATTTACATTCCCACCAACAGAGCACAAGGGTTCCCTTTTCTCCACATCATTGCTAACACTTGTTATTTCTTGTCCTTTTGATAATAGCCATTCTGACAGGTGTGAGATGATAGCTCATTGTGGTTTTGATTTGCATTTCTCTGATGATTAGTGATGTTGAAGATCTTTTCATGTGCCTGATGGCCATCTGTATGTCTTCTTTGGAAAAATGTCTATTCAGGTCCTCTGCCTACTTTTTAACTGGATTGTTTGCTTTGTTGTTATTGAGCTGTATGAGTTCTTTATATGTTTTGGGTGTTAACTCCTTTTTGGATATATGATTTGCAAATATGTTCTCCAATGCAGTAGGTTTCCTTTTTATTTTGTTGATCTTTTCCTTTGCTGTGTGTAATCTTTTTAGTTTGATGTAGTCCCATTTGTTTATTTTTGCTTTTGTGGCCATTGCCTTTGGAGTCAGATTCAAAAAAATATCACCAAGTGTGATGTCAAGGAGCTTACCATCTATGTTTTCTCCTAGGAATTTTACATTTCTGGTCTTACATTCTAGTCTTTAATTCATTTTGAGTTAATTTTTGTGTATGGTGTAAGATAGTGGTCCAGTTTCATTCTTTTGCATGTAGCTGTCCAATTTTCCCAACACCAGTTATTGAAGAGGCTATCCTTCTCCATTTTTGCCTCCTTTGTCATAAATTAGTTAGCCATATGTGTGTGAGTTTATTTCTGGGCTTTCTATTCTGTTCCATTGATCTATGTGTCTCTTTTTATGCTAATACCATACTGTTTTGATTACTGTAGCTTTGTAATATAGTTTGAAGTCTAGAAACGTGATGCTTCCAGATTATAGTTCTTTCTCAATATTGCTTTGGTTATTTGGGATCTTCAGTGGTTCCATATAAATTTTAAGACTTTTTGTTCTATTTCTGTGAAAAATGCCATTGGAATTTTGGTTGGGATTACACTGATTCTGTAGATTGCTTTGGGTAATATGGGCATTTTTACAATATTATTTCTTCCAATGCATGAGCATGGTATATCTTTCCATTTTTTTGTCTTCTTCAATTTCTTTCATTAATATCTTATAGTTTTCAGTGTACAGATCTTTCACCTTCTTAAATTTATTCCTAGGTATTTTTTTTTTTTACAGTTGTAAATGAGATTGTTTTCTTAATTTTAGTTTATGATGGTTCATTATTAGTGTATAAAAATGCAACAGATTTTTATATGTTGATTTTGTACCCTGAAACTTAACTGAATTCATTTATTTGTTCTAACAGTTTTTTTGGTGGATTCTTTAGGGTTTTCTATATATAAAATCATGTTATCCACAAACAAATAGTGACAGTTTTGCCTCTTCCTTTCCAATTTGGATGCCTTTTATTTCTTTTTCCTGCCTAATTGCTCTGGCTAGGACCTCCAATTCCATGTTGAATAAAAATGGCAAAAATGGGCATCCTTGTCTGCTTTCCAATCTTAAGGGAAAAGCTTCCAGCTTTTCACATTTGAGTAGGATGTTAGTTGTGGGTTTGTCATATGTGGACTTTATTATGTTGAGGTACATTCCATGTATAACCACTTTGTTCAGAGTTTTATCATAAATGGATATTGAATTTTTCCAAATTCTTTTTCTGCATCTATTGAGACGAGCCTATGATTTTTATTCTTCATTTTGTTAATGTGGGGTATCACGTTGATTGTTGTGAATATTGAACCATCCTTGCATCCCTAGAATAAATCCTACTTGATCATGGTGTCTGATCCTTTTAATGTGTTGTTGAATTCAGTTTGCTAATATTTTGTTGAGGATTTTTGCACCTATGTTCATCAGGGATTTTGGTCTGTAATTTCCCTTTTGTGTGGTGTCCTTCTCTGGTTTTGGTATCAGTGTAATGCTGGCCTAGTAAAACTTTTCAGAAAAGTTTGAGAAGGATAGGTATTTAATCTTCTTTGAGTGTTTGTAGAATTCACCTGTAAAGCCACCTGGTCCTGGACTTTTGTTTGTTGGGAGGTTTTTTTTTTTTAATTACTGATTCAATCTCCTTACTAATAATTGGTCTATTCAGATTATATTTCTCCATGATTCAGTCTTGGAAGATTGTATGTGTCTAAGAATTTATCCATTTCTCATAGACATCTATTTTTTAAAAGATCCTCAGGTGATTCTGGCCCTCTTCCCGGATGATAACCACTGCTGGGACAGGGGAGGTGGGTGACTCTAGGCTTCCTCCCACAAGGTATTGCCAAAGTGAAGGAGCTCTGAGTTACACAGTTGGGCCATGTGCTTCAAGGATGGAGCTTTTGATGAGAAGTGGGGAGAGGTTAAAAGCTCTTCAGTCTCTAAGAGGTGCCATTTGGGACTGGTCTCCCCAAGTTTTCTTCTACTCTAATGATTTCTTCTGAGAATGGGACCACTGTGACCCTCCCCCCTGAAAGGCCAGTGGGGTGAGTGGGGGCCCCTGCGAGTGGAAGCATGGACAGGCAGGCTACTAAAACTGCCTCTGGTTGGACTAAAGGTAGCCTCATGGCTTACAGATGGTTTCATCCGGCTTCCTAGGGTGGGAGACAACAGAGGAATTGGTAGCGTGTGTTTCTTGGAGATGTCCACAGTGCTGCAAATGCCCCTTGGGAACCTGGTGTAGGTGAGGCCCCAGGTTGAGATTCAGAGTTTTCAGATCATGTCCATTTCTCTTATACCATGAGCTGGCCTGCCTGTCTAGAAGCAAGCCATGTTTCATTTCATCTCTCCTTTCCTCTGCTTCCCTGGGTCACTCCCTCCATACCTGTCGTTACCTATAGTCACAGCTTTCTTCCTGGTCTCCATCCCTTCAATTGTCCAAACACCCCACCCACCCCCCCTTACCCAGTCATTTCTTAAACCTTTCTCTTTGTGCAAAGCACAAAGGTTCTTGTGGCCCCTGGGGCAAAGCTCGGAGACGCCTCCCCTGCTGGGAGGTTACAGGGGAATAATTGAGATGTAGCTCTGATGTAGCTCGTGTGTACAGCAGTCTACCTTGCACCAGCGCTGCCTGAGAGCCAAAGCAAGCATTAGCGTCTTCCACTTGCAAATGAGGAAAATAAGGCTCAGAGAGGAATGTTTCTCAGCTAGTTGTGGCTGGGGTATGACTCAGACATGGTTAGCTGGCTCTACATACAGTGCTGGAAGAGGATTCTGTGAGAAAACAGAACGCAGACTCAAGCTCTGGCCTCCTCTACTTCTGATGGTGTTTGCAGAGAAGGCTGCTTGAGCCCTTGGGCGGGCTCACCTTGCTACGTGGCCCAGGCTGCTGCCTCCTGTGCACCCCTCCTGAGTGCAGTCCCGACTCTCAGTGGTCATTGTGGGACCAGACGTGACTCTAGAGCTGGAGTATGGTGCCCACACTTTAGCAGGGACAGGGAGACCTCTGTCCTGGCCTAGGAAGGCAGTGGAGCTCCTGGGGCAGAGACCCTCCCTGTAACGCAGTGCTGCATGGGCAGAGAATGCAAGTGTGAGAATGCAGGAGACCCCCCTAGTCACCCCTCTTACACATGCACCCCATATTCCACAGGGAAGGGGACTAGGCCTCAAAAGGAAAAGCTCAGGGAGCCAATAACCCTCTCCCTTATCATTAAGAGTCCTTCACCTCCGGCGAGCCCGTCTCCAGACCACTCTTCCTACTCCCCACACCCACCCAGGCGCTCTTGCTTCTGCACGGCCCTGTGGGGAATGCAAGATTCCTCCCAACTGGGCTCCCAGTTCCTCCCCACCCCATCCCCATCACTGAAACACCCCCCAGGGACAGGGGCAAACAGGACTAGCTCTCCAGACGAGTCCCATCGCTTTGTTCAGGGCTGCTCTGCTGAGAGCTCGCGAGAAGGCACATGTACACGAGTGCACGTCAGGGAGAGAACTGGTCCTCACTCTGGGATTCTCCCACACCACCTCTCACCTCTCCCTGTGAGGGGGTTGGGAGACTTCACCGTATAGCCCAGGTGTGATGAATGTCTGGAGTTCAGATGTGAGTGGGACGGTAGTGGATACTTTCTCAAGGAGGGCAGAACCGGCAAGTTTCCTTGGCAGCTGAGCGGCTGCGCCCTGATGGAGCAGTGGGAAGGCACCCCACTTGGGGTCATGCATTTGATGGCTCTGAAAGTCAGCATCCTAATATGAGAAATGGGAATTTTAACAGTGCAACAGAAAATTATTTATTGGGAGAGTCAAACCCTAGAATAATCCAGTGAAATTGTTATAACCATCATGTTTCAAAACTAGACAATTGCTTGAATCGAATTATTTGCTCTAGTGCTTTGTGCGTGGGACGGCATGATCTGCTGGCTGAAATGACGAGTGTCACAGCAGCCCAATCACATGCCACAGGGTGGCACAGATCACAAGGGACAGGACAGTGATGTCAGAGCCAACTCTTCAGTAACATACAAGTTCTCAGAATTCTCAGTTGTTTGTCCATTTTGGTAGAAAGCGACGATTTTTAAGAGTGGAATTACAACTATGCAAATATATGCTTTGTATCCGATTCTTTAATCCAGAAAAAATTAAGAGAAGAGAATGCAGCCAACCAGAAGATGTTGGGGGTGAGAGGTGGGTGGATCTTTCCTTAATTATTGTCCTCTTTTGGCAGTGAGAAGTACAAACTGCAGAGGTAATCCAGAGTACATCAGGTGCAGACTTGCCTGGGTGAATGACTTCTGTATCCACTTCACCAGGTGGCTGTGAGGAGTGAGTCACAGATGTGTACCAAGTGCTTAGCCCAATATCTGGTCCTTTGTTGAAGGCCTGGTTGGTGTTAGCCGCTATTGTGTTGAAAGCTCAGCTGAGGAAGGGAGGAGAAGCACTGGAGAGGGACTCGGATGGAAGGTGGTGATGAAACGTCAACTTTCAGCGCTCGCCTGTCTCTCTCGACGCTGGGCTCCCCTTGCTGCTGTTCTCAGGACAGACCCTTTCCCCTATTTTCCAGGCCGGAAGGCAAAAGGAATATTCAGAAGACTATGCCTAGGGTGGAGATAAACCTGGTCCCAATTTTCCAAAGCCATGCTAAGCAGGATTGTGCAGGGGTATAAGGTTGAAGGGGGTGGAGGGCAATGAGCTGAACCCTCAGACAGGGAAGTATTTGGTGGGTTCTGTTTCTGCAAGTCGCAGGTCATCTTCCACTTTTTAAAAATTATTATAGTTGATTTACAATATTGTATTAGTTTCAGGTGCACAGCAAAGTGATTCAGACATATATATATATGTAAAATTTTCCATTATAGGTTACTACAAGATATTGAATATAGTTCCCTGTGCTACACAGTAAATCCTTGTTGCTTATCTATTTTATGTATAGTAGTTTGTATCTGTTAATCCCATACTCCTAATTTCTCCCTCCCACTCTCTTTCCCCTTTAGTAACCAACCATAAGTTTGTTTTCTGTGAGTCTGTTTCTATTTTGTATATAGATTCATTTGTATTATTTTTTAGATTCCACATGTAAGTGATATCATATAATATTTGTCTTTATCTGACTTACTTCACTTAGTATGATATTCTCTAGATCCATCCATGTTACTGCAAATGGGAATATTTCATTCTTTTTAATGGAGTAATATTCCATTGTACGTGTGTGTGTGTGTGTGTGTGTGTGTGTGTGTGCCACGTCTTCTTAAACCAGTCATCTGCTGATGGGCACTTGGGTTGTTTCCATGTCTTGGCTAGTATAAATAGTGCTGCTGTGAACACTGGGGTGCATGTATCTTTTTGAATTATGGTTTTCTCAGGGTATGTGCCCAGGAGTGGGATTGCTGGATCATATGGTAGCTCTATTTTTAGTTTTTTAAGGAACCTCCATACTGTTCTCCATAGTGGCTGCACCAATTTACATTCCCACCAAAAGTGTAGGAGGGTTCCCTTTTCTGCACACCCTCTCCAGCATTTATAACTTGGAGACTTTTTGATGAAGTCATTCTGACAGGTGTGAGGTGATACCTCATTGTGTTTTTGATTTGCATTTCTCTGATAATTAATGGTGTTGAGCATCTTTTCATGTGCCTGTTGGCCATCTGTCCTCTTTGGAGAAATGTCTGTTTCGGTCTTCTGCCTGTTTTTTGATTGGGTGGAGAGTTTTTTCTTTTATTATTATAATGAGTTGTATGAGCTGTTTGTAGTCTTTGGATATTAAGCCCTTGTCGGTCACCTCGTTTGCAAATATTTTCTCCTATTCTGTAGGTTGTCTTTTCGTTTCGTTGATGGTCTCCTTTAATGGGAAAAGGTTTTAAGTTTGATTAGGTCCCATTTGTTTATTTTTGCTCTTATTTCTTTTGCCTTGGGAGACTTATCTAAGAAAATATTGCTACAATGTCTGCCCCAAGAATGTTTTGCCTATGTTCTCACTAGGAGTTTTATGATGTCATGTCTTATATTTAGGTCTTTAAACCATTTTGAGTTTATTTTTATATATGGTGTTAGAGAACATTCTAATTTTATTGATTTACATGTAGCTGTCCAGCTTTCCCAACACCACTTGCTGAAGAGCCTGTCTTTTCTCCATTGTATAGTCTTGCCTCCTCTGTTGTAGATTAATTGACTGTAGGTGTGTGGGTTTGTTTCTGGGCTCTCTATTCTGCTCCATTGATCTATATGTCTGTTTTTGTGCCCACACCACGATTACTGTAGCTTTGTAGCATTGTCTCAAGTCTGGAAGGGCTATGCCTCCAGCTTTGTTCTTTTTCCTCAGGATTGCTTTGACAATTCTGGGTCTTTTGTGGTTCCATATAAATTTTAGGATTATTTGTCCTAGTTCTGTGCATCTTCCACTTTCTTAACTTCTCCTGTGGAATCATGAGACAGCATAGTGTTAACTTGATTTCAAAGGTCATGATTAGCGCTTCCCTAGACACGGGGGGAGGTGTTGTTGAGGGAGTGTTGGAGGCTGAACGCTGGTCTACCTGTCTTAGCACTGGAGCACCTCTGATGGGGGAGGCGCGTCACCAGCTCCACATTTGGCCCCATTTCTTCCTGCCTGATTGGTGACTTGGCTCACACTGAGGAAAGACATGGTGGGAAGAGAGACTGCTCTGGCTGAGGGAGGTTGAAAGGTCTACGAGACGTCGATATAGCCGTGCTGTGTGTGGGAAAATTCAGGTTTTGAGCTGGGTCTGGAGTGAAAAGCAACATTGCTTTGTGAATGTGAAGGGAGGGAGAGGTTTCTCACAAGTGTCACTTCACTGAATCATTGCAGCAAGGTTGCAAGTAGGAATTTTTGTTGAGCAGACAACTGAGGCTTAGAAAGATCAAGAAATTTCTTCAGGGTCACAGCAGGGTGGGCATCTGTACCAGTCTTGTCAGCACCTCTGTTGGCTCTTAGCTGAATGAAGGTGAGGTGAGCATTGAAGCAGAAAGACCTCATGGAGCGCAGAGAGCAAAGGGCAGGGCTTTGGGGGAGGACCACATTTAGGGGATGGGAGGAAGAAGAAGCCGTAAAGGAACCGAGTCCTAGAGCTGCCATTACCAATTATCTCCACCTGGGTGGCTTAAAACAACAGAAATTTATTCTCTCACAGTTGTGGAGGACAGAAGTCTGAAACCAAGTTGTCTGTAGGGTTGGCTCCTTCTGGAGGCTCTGAGAAAGAATCGTTCCATGCCTCTCTCCTAGCTTTTGGTTGCTGTCAGCAATCCTTGGCATTTCTTGGCTTGCAGCTCCAAAACTCCAGTATCTACTTCCGTCTTCACATGACCTTTTGCTCTGTGTTTCGTGTCTTCTCTTTTCTGTCTCTTGGACACTTATCTTTGGATTTAGGGCCCACCCTGATGCAGAATGATCTCACCTTAAGATTCTTACCTTGTTACATCTGCAAAGACCCTTATGCCAAGTAACATCACATTTTGAGGTTCGGGTGGACGTATCTTTTGGTGTCTGTAATTCAGTCTCCTACACTGAGGGAGCACAAAGCAAGGAAGAGAGTGGCAAATACGGCCCTAGTGAAAGGCCAGAGGCCAGTGACTCCCACACAGCAGTGCCATCTCTTCTCTGAGCAGCAAACAAGGGATGTATCTCCTTCACTTGGTGGCGTTGAGAAGGAGAGATCCTCATTCCTCTTGGGTTTGAATCTTCCTGAAGACAGGAACAGGTGCATCTGTAGGAGTCTTTCAGACACAGGCCAGTCTGTCAACAGAAGACCTTGCTGATCCTCTCGTTCTCACTGGGGGCCCTTACAAGAGTGAATGAGATGATGCCAGTCCTCATGGGATGTCACTAAGGGATCATGGTCATGGTCCCTAAGGGACAAGGTCATTCTTGATTAATGCTAGAAGAAAGTGCAGATGTTGCACAGTGGTGGGAGGGACTGGCCTGTGAGCCGCACTCCGAGAGCCACTGGACCAGGCTACTTGAGAGCAGAGGACATCTAACCTCTAGATTCTTCCTGGATAAAGTCCACTGGGACCTCTGAATTCCTGTTCCTCCTTCCCGGTGCCGTGCCCTGAGGGTAACTGGTGACCTCACCACTGTGCAAGGAGGCAAGATCTTCCCAGTAACCAAAACACTCAGCTCATGTGTCTTACAGCTCCTCTTTCTTGCCTTGACCAATCAAAGCCTGACTCTCACGCTAAGTCACACCCCCATCCTGATAAATTAAAGGACCACACTAACAGGTCCTAATGTACCTAGTGAGTCCTCTCCTTAAAAGCTCTGAGAGCCTCGGCTTCAGGGCCTCTCCCCTCACCTTGGCCCGATCTCTCTGCTTCACAGTTCTGTCCCTGGATTCTTTAGAGAACTTGCTGATGGACTGGGAGTAAGAGAAACAAGTGGAGAGAGGTGGTGGGGCAGGGATGGAGGTTATCAATGTATACGAGAGAAGATCACCCTTTTCCCTAAAACCAAGGCATTTTCCTAGCACAGTGGCTTAGAACATGGGCATGGATGGGGGCTCAGATGGCTGAGGTTTGAATCTTAGCTCCACTATCTGAGTATCCTTAGGTGGTCACCTACCCTTTCTAAGCTTGGTTTCTTCATTTAAAAAATGAGGGTAATGACTTTCCCCACCTGCTGGGGCTGCTATGAGGATGTCATGAGATAGCACACATTTAACAAAGTCAAAAATTTAACAAAGTCAGCCCCTCCCACTGGGACTACTACCACAAAGACATTTTTCTCTGTTGGGTGGCCTTTCTGCCTTTGTGTCATTACATGTGCTTTTCCCTGTGTGAGCACCTTTGCCCAAATCTTTCACCTTTTATTCGCAATTCTAGCTCATCCTTCTAGAATCATCTCAAGGGTCGTCCCCACAAAGAATGGTACATAATACATTTACTCAGCAACTATTAAATGTCAGGTACTCTTCTTAAGAGTTTACTTATATTATCCAACCTTATCCTCATGATAGCCTTATGAAATCAGTAGCTTTATCTGCTTTTACAGAGGAAGAAACTGAGGCTTGGGGACCATGATCCCAAGTCTGTCTGGGATCCAAAGCTTGTGCTCACGTTCCACGTGACTCCACTGACTCCGCCCTCCCCCTCCCCACTCCGGGCACATTTAGCACCAGAGTGGCAGTGATCTCACCAGTCATCAGCCCTGGGGTTCTGAGTCCCTGGTCAGCAGATCTGGCCTGAGCTGCCTGGGTCAGAATCACCTGGGAGTTTGTTGCAAATGCCCGTTTCCGACCCTGCCATGGGAAATTCTCCCTCAGTAGATAACAACACCTCCTCCAGGTGAAGGAGGTGAAGTGCAGCTAGATTTGAGAACTGTTGTTCTGGTCCAGCCAAGCAAGGACATGACTTGGCCAAGGTCATATAGCAGCCAGTCAGCAGCAGAGTTGGGACCACTCTAAGCCTGTGTTCTTTCTACTGTTCTCTGTGTGTTTCAGATTTGGGCCATGTGTCTGAATTCAATTAAAACCAAAATAAATCCCTTTTGGTTTATCTATGGTTTTCTGTGATTCATACGTCAGTCTCTATTTATGCAAACCACTGAGAATTGACATTATGTAAATCTTTTTACTCCCCAATCTAAGCTCTTTTAAGCAACTGGACTCCCGTTCTCTGTGCTGTCAGAACTCTAGGTGGTCAATTTCCCTCCCAGGGCTGTCTTTCCCCTACATATGCTGCAGGGACCCTGTTGCTCAGTGACCCTGAGGGGACTCCTCCCCTTGGTCTGGTCTTAAGGGGGCTTAAGAGGGACTGGGCCCTCCTTAAATGCAACCCAGAAGAGGCAATCGATGGTCCTGACTCACCTCAGCTTCCGTAGGATTACTTTTTCAAACAAACTTGAAAATAACTGCTCAGGAAGCCCTGCAGTTTGAAGAGCCGGGTGTCAATTCAGTTCAGCTCAACAACTGTTTGTTAACGGGCTCCCAGGCTCTAAGCCACTGCTTGCTGAGCCTTCAGAGGAATGTGGAGATAGATGAGTGAGGCACAGCAGCCACCTCTGCCCTGGGGCATTCTCTGTCTCCCCATATACAGTCAGTCATGAGCTGCTCAGCATTCAGCATGGGCCTCCCATGCCCAACACATCAGGCACCCCTGTGGGCTGGAAGGACTCTGTCTGGCTAGGGAGGATCCAGACCTATCCCATCAGTGGTGCCTGGACCAGTGTTAGCCTGTCTCTAGGGCTGGGCCTCCCCAGTGGGTGATTAGTGGGGGTCCCTGGTGATAACCTCTCCAGACAGACCCTGGCACCTCTCTGTTGATGTGGCCCCTGTCTACGGACTGCTGATGTGAAGAAAGGTGACATCAAGACAAGAGCACTGGCCAATACCCTGAAGTTCTCTTTCTGCTTAGCTGTGTGACCTTGAGCAGGCCACCCTACCAACTAAACCCCAGTCTCCTCAACTGTCAGATTGTGGAGGAAGTCCTTGCACACCTCCCAGGAACTTTAGCTTAAATGAGATGATGCACTTGAGTATGTGGAATAAGCTATAAAACACAACACAAAGTACTGTATTATTAAAATCATTAATTGTTCATTCTCAAAGGGACTTTAGAGATGATCTCATCCAGTGGTTTTCATAATGATATTTCAGGCCACGGAATCCTTTCCTGGGATGAAATCTTACATTGAAGCCCAATGCATAACAGGAAAATGGAAAGAAAGAAAACCTGGCACAACTCTGCTGGGAGCTGAGGGAGGAGGTTGTCCCACTGGTGAGGGTGTGTGCGAAGGGGCGGCTTGCTCAGGGCCCAGCAGGGCTGAAATGAGCACTCCAGTCTTCCAATTCCTAGTCCAGGCTCTTCCCATTGACATCGGATTGTCTTCCACAGGAAGATCCATGTTTACATAAAAGAAAAATTCAAGAGCAGTTGTCCTTAGATCTAAAATACTTGGTCAAATGCCTGGTCACATCTGCCTCTGGAGATGAAGACTCCATGACTAACTTCTCCAAAAAATCAGCTGAAGCTAGTAAGCAGAGGCCTAGACCTCCGACTAGAAAAGCTGTTAGACCACATCAGCTCTGGTCCTGTTGGGGGAATGCTAATTTTACTTGCTGATTCTCAAAGGCAGGCTCAGGCATTTCTGTAGGGCAGAAAGATCTTCCCTAGTTTACTTGCCCATTGGATGAGCCAGTGATGTTGAGGTGGGGCTACCCCAGGCACACGAGATGACCCTTTAGGAAAAGCCAAGAAGCTTCAGAAGAGTCAGCACAGACCCAGACACCCACATCCCCTCCCCAGGAGAGCCCCAGCCCGTGAGTGCTGAACTGACCCCACTGATGATGTGGCCACAACATCTGAATATGCTGCCCAGGCCAGGCCCCTGGCCCCTGGTCCAGGATTCTGACCCCCATGAGGCATTTGGTTGAAGAGCCCTGTATTTCCATGCCCTCAAGGAGGAGCTACCATTTCCCATCACAAATATCCACCATGGATGCATATTAAGCATTTGTAAGCCTACTGGTATACTTCATACTTCACCGTACAACCTCTTGGTATAAGTTTTGGGTTGACTCCTCAATATCTGAAGAAGTACTTCTTTTTCTTTAGTCTTAAAACATCTCATTTCCAGTCTCAAGGGCCGCCTGACCTTTGATGTTGAGAGAGCTGTTAAGAGGACCCTGTGTGTTCTGAGCCAATCCCTTCCTTTTATAACATTATGACCTCTGTGATTTCATCTTTCCAGGTTAAGACATTCTAACATTGATTCGTTAGCTCATATTTATCTGTTTTTCATCCATTCATTTATTCATCCATTCTACAAATATTTATCAAGGACCCCCTAGGTGTCAGGTACTTTCTAAGTGCTGGAAATAGTGAACAAAATAGACAATCCCTGCTCTCTTAGGGTAGGTAATAAATTTTTAAAAAGTAAAAGACACAATGTGACATGCAAAGTACAGTGCTAGACCTGCAGGGAGCCTTCAGAGGGGATAAGGTATGGATGTAAGTAACTGGTATCTTGTTTGGGAATTGTTGCTTGCAAGGAATAGAACCCCACCCAAATGAGCTTAAGTAAAAAGGGGGATATTGATAAGAAGCAGATGTCCTTCAGAATAAAGGCAGGACAAGCGCAATCGGCTCTAAATGCCATCATCTCTTTGGGGTATATTCACATTGTCGTATGTTCTCCCTTCCTCCCTCTTTTTCTCATTCCTCCTCTCCCACCTTCCTTTCTTATCCCCTTTGCCCCTCCTCCCTTCTCTAAGAAGGGATGTGAGTAGGGGAGACAACAGATGGCATCACTACTACAAGTGGACGCAAGATAGTAATTAGGGCAGAAGAGTGGTGTGAGCACAGCAAGGGCCGTTAGGGTTGGGAGGTGGGAGGATGACTTAGAGCTCCATGGAATCAAAGAAGGCTTTGTGGAGGAGGTGCTGTTTGAGTTGGGCCTTGGTGTGAGGGGGATTTGGACTCCTCTTGGAGATCAGGGTCCATTGCCAGAACAGAGAACGGAGGTGGAAGACTGCCAACTCAGAGCACTGGGAGGACAGTCAGAAAAGGTCCTGATCTCTCCACTAATCGTCATCCCTCCATCCCTGTGATGCCTTCAGTTAGGTTCCTCTTCAGAGTGGATGGGGTTCTCCTGAGTGCCATGGCTTGGATCTGCAGGATCCAGACTACAGGAGCAGATGGGGTATGGCTGACAAGGGCCTGGGGAGACAGGGTTATGAAATTACATAACCATGGGCAGGGCAGAGGATGGATAAGGGCAGGGCTGGGAGAAATGCTGTCCAGTGGAGGTCAGAAAGCCACTCACTGGGACCCAAGTAATGTGGCTTGAAGATTTAGCCAGGTGGCAAGAGGGGCGGCTGCTCCGTCCTACCCACCTGTTAGTGTCAAGTCATCCAGTGACAGAAGCTTTGACAGAGAAGTCACATGACAGGTGAGCCTCCAGTCTGCCGATGATTTGCTGACTGATCACTGGCATCAAGCATGCAATTCAGTGTTTGTTGGGTTCCTCTGTATTTATTGGCACTTTATATAAAATGACCATGTTGTCGGTCATATCTGAGAACCTAATGAGTGGTGCCATCCGAGAGCCCTGGGTGGGGTGGGGCGGGGCCTTCCTAGAGGAGGTAGAATTAGTCACATATTATATGTGTCTACAAGTTAAAAAACAAAAAGCAGAGGCCTTGAAATGGTGGGGACAGGAGGATTCATTTTGAGCGTTCACAGTTAGCCAGTGCTTTCACATAAGTACTCTTCTGTTGGCTTTACATCAAGTCGGAAAAGGAGGGATTTTTCCCACTTTTGAAGGAGGAGACAGAGACTCAGAAGTTAAGATACCTGTTGAGATCACACAGCTAATTGGCAGAGCTGGGACTTAATTCTGTCTGACCCCAAAGCCCAGGCTCTGGGCATGCCAACACATGTGCCTCCCCAAGAGCTGGGGGTCCTGCAGCAAGTCTTTGGGGCAGGTTCTGGGCTGGTCAGAGGCTGCCCGCACAGGGCTGTCCAGATTGTGATGATGGAAAAGCTGCCCCTCTCCCTCCCACAGACCTCTCCCCTACTTCTCAAGGATCTCAATCCCTCTGGTCCCCAAACAAGCATTTACAGTTTAAAAAATGACCTATTGCAGGTTGCTTCTTTCTTACAAGTTCAGGTATGGGATGAGTCAGACATGCCCCTGAGTGTACCTGCTACATGCAACATAAGTCAGAAAGTACAGGGCTTTCCCATAATCGGATGTCGGCCCAAGGGAAATCCTGTGATATGTGGCTTACGCTGCACTCAGGTCCAGAGTCTTGAGACAGCATTGTTGGCTGGCTGTCCATCCACTGCATGAAGTATTGTCATCGTCAGGAAGAACCTGCTGGACACTGAATGGGTCTGGGGCTTAACTGCTTGAGTACAAGTGTCTTAGAGGAGACCTATCTGTTACGTGACATTTAGCTGCTCTGAGCCTTGATCTCCTCTTCTCTAAAATGGGGATAACAGTATGTGTCATCGTAAGAAATATACGAAGTAACATTAAGGTCACGGGCCTTTCTTCTCCCGTAAGCTCCCTAACGACAGGGAGGGCTTCTATGTGAGACCAGCGTGTACTTTTCACAGCCAACTGCATTCACTTAGGGTCCAGATCTGCAGATGACAAGGGCAGTCTTAGCCGTCACCCTGCCTGGGAACTCGGCTGAACTTTCTTGCCCTGGACTGTGGTGTAGAACTTCAGTGCATCAGAATCACCGGGGGAGCCTTTTAAGTTACAGATTCAAGGGCTTCCCATCTGGTGATTTTTAGTGTAGTGGGTCTGAGGCGGGGTCAGAGAAATGATTTTTGAAAAGCTTACCAGGTGATACTGGAATTGCAGGCCAGAACGGGTTAAAGGGGACCCAGGCTCAGAGGCCAGGACAGTCTCCTGGGAGGAGGCCGCTTGGCATCTCCAACCTCCAGGCCTGTAGAGATGGAGAGGTTGGGGGCTTGTTTCTGTGGAAGAGGCTGACAGCAGGAGTCAATTCCTTGCTGTTGGAGAGCTGGGAACGAGGGTCAGAAAAGGAAAGTGATGGCAGTCACTGAGCAAGGACCTGGAGGCCTTGCAGGGATGTGACTGCACCGTGAGCCCCCTCCCTCAGGGCTGGGGCTGGACACCAGGCCCGTGATGGGCAGAGGGGCCGAGCTGCGCTGATGCCACAGCTGGGTTAACGGGCCGTGTCATTCTGTCTCCCTCCAGATCGTGTTCCGGAAGATCAGCGATGTGAAACGGGAGGAGGAAGAGCGCATGAAGCGGAAGAATGAGGCCCCCCTGATCTTGCCGCCGGACCACCCTGTCCGGAGGCTCTTCCAGAGGTTCCGACAGCAGAAGGAGGCCAGGCTGGCCGCGGAGAGGGGCGGCCGGGACCCGGACGACCTGGATGTGGAGAAGGGCAGCATCCTCACCGAGCACACCCACCACGGCCTGGTGAAGGCCAGCGTCGTCACCGTCCGCGAGAGCCCTGCCACGCCCGTGGCCTTCCCCGCGGCCGCCGTGTCCACGGGGCTGGACCACGCCAGGCTGCAGGCGCCGCCGGGGGCCGAGTGCCTGGGCCCCAAGGCCGGCGGGGGTGACTGGGCCAAGCGCAAGGGCTGGGCCCGCTTCAAGGACTCCTGTGGGAAGGCTGAGGACTGGAGCAAGGTGTCCAAGGCCGAGTCCATGGAGACGCTCCCCGAGAGGACAAAGGCGAGCGGCGAGGCCACGCTCAAGAAGACAGACTCGTGTGACAGCGGCATCACCAAGAGCGACCTGCGTCTGGATAGCGTGGGCGAGGCCAGGAGCCCCCAGGACCGGAGCCCCATCTTGGCCGAGGTCAAGCATTCGTTCTACCCCATCCCTGAGCAGACACTGCAGGCCACCGTCCTGGAGGTGAAACACGAGCTGAAGGAGGACATCAAGGCCTTGAACACCAAAATGACGAACATTGAGAACCAGCTCTCTGAGATACTCAGGATATTAACTTCCAGAAGATCCTCTCAGTCTCCTCAGGAGCTGTTTGAAATATCGAGACCCCAGTCCCCAGAATCAGAGAGAGACATTTTTGGAGCGAGCTGAGAGGTCTGCTGAAGAAAACACGTCGAAGACAAAACACCCTACCCTCCTGCCCTATAGACACCACCTCCACCACACACACCTACATGACCAACAACTTTCAAAGTAGGCTCTTCCCGACAGAAAATCCAAGTGGGACCAGTCGCTTAGGCACGCTCTCTCCTTTTCTCTACCTGGGGGAAGATCCGGGAAGAGAAGCGTGCCACCACCCTGCAAGATGGCAGCTGCATCTGAACTGTCTTTGCACAATTTTGGAAGAGGAGGCGTGCTGTCTAAAGGGTATTTTCCTTCATTTTTAATTTTTTACTGCCATGATATTTGTAAAAGATGAAAACCACCAGGAAAGAACAGCAGCCATTGGGGATTGGTGGGAGAGCACCGAGAATCCCTCGTGTATATTACCACGCTGGGCTCCTTCGCCAGGACCCCCAGAGACTGTGGTGGGCACAGGGAGTTCCCAGCATTCCCTGCCCTTGGACAGCCTGTGTCTGAGGTCACCATCTATTTCCCTACTGTAGTCATTTGTAACAAGCTCGGGACAAGGGGAGCTTGAGGGACAGGGAGGGGAGGGTAGAGCCTTTCGACTTTCTGTCTCTAATGGTTAAGGCCGAAAAGCAGCTGAGGTGCTTTGGGTGCCTCCTGTAGACACTTAGAGCTGGGAATCTTCAGGTCTCCTTTCCCAAAAGAAATGAGCCAAGTGTAAGAGCTGGAGAGGGGCAGTGGCGATCCAGGGAGTCTCTGGGCTATGGTCTGCACCCTGCTCCTATGGGATAGTGGAAGGGGAGGGCCCTGGAGGCCCCGGATGAATCTCTGGCCCGGCTCCATGCCACTGGCCTCATCACACAGGCCCTTTGCTTCTTTTCCTTCTTGACCTCTTCCCAAGTGTTCCTGTGGCATCCCTCAGGGCATGCGGCATCGGCAGGAAGGGTGATGAGCCCAGATTTGCTTTATTAGCAAAGCAGACACACACACATGACCTCAGAAAAATGATTGTAGCGAGTGCTATGTTTCTATTATGACTCTTGCTGGGATTTCCCTAGAGAAGTTTGTATTTTGTCCACTGCATGGGTTCATTCTAGGACACTCGGGAGCCATGCTTGGCCTTACTTTTAAGCTAATCTCTTTATCTCATACTAAAGTCAGTAGGACTTTGAGAGAAACCATGAGATTGCAGGGCTGTGATTGTAGTGGCTTCAGGAGCTGGAAAAAGAGAAAGAGGCGGGAGTTTCCAGACTGTCTCTGTAAAGTGATGGAGAGAGGTGGCTGTGGAGCAGTGGTCCACGAGGAAGGTCTGAGCTTAGAGTGATGATCATGGAGCCACCTATGGGCCATCCAAGTCCCTATGCCATGATGCTCGGGACTCTCCACTGCCTCATAGTCCCCTGGGTTCAGGTTATTCGTGTGCTTGGGCTCCTTTCAGTGGTGTCTGAGAAAGGAAAGAGATCTCTCCCAGACAAAGTGGAGAGAGGGGTCAGGACCCTAAAAATTGATAAGTAAGATTGGAAGTTCAGCTCTAAAAACTCAGCTTTGAGAGAGTGAAATTAGGAGTGCAGGTGATCTGGATGATTAGTGACAGCATGGAATCATCTAGGGCACTGATCTGCACATGTTATGCTGTGGCAATCCCGTCCTTAGCACCTCTGCCTGGCATTGCTTTGCAGCAGAGATTCTGGATCCCAATGTTGAGGTCCCTCAGTACTCAGAAGGGAACCTGACAGGTCAGGGCCTGCCCTACTAAAGATATCTAGTGCTTCCGAAAGCCTCCTGTCTGAGCCTACCCACTCTCTTTAGTCCTGCTCAGTGGCCATGGCATGACCCAGGACTTGGACCTCAGTTGCCTGTGCAGAGTGGGGCTGTCCTCTCCTGGCTGCCAGGGTTGGCACAGACAGCCTTGGGGAGCAGAGTCTGAAAGGTCAACGTTAGGGTCCTTCCCCAGAGGCCCCACACACTCATGCAGCTTCTTCTGCGAGGCTTACAGGGGTGCCCCGATGCTTCCCGAGGCTGAGACATTATTGGATTCAGCCTCAGATGGCAGCATACAAAGAAGAAGTGAAATTTCCCAGGGCCGAGAGTCATGACTGTTAATGACTCTAGGTAAGCCGTGGGGCTTTCAGCCTCTTTAACTTGAGAAGCTGCCAACTAGTCTTTGGGGCTGAGGCTGTAAAATATCTGGAATCCCATCTGCCAGCTGCCCCTGAATCGTTCCAGTTTGCCATTCCCTAAACATGCTCGTCAACCTGCTTCCAGAGTTTAGGACTCACTACTTGTAAGGCAGGGCGAGGGCCCTGATAACTGCAACATCCAACTTCAGAAGCACCTGCCCAGCATCCTGCAGGCCCTTCCCTCCAGCTCTGCCTGAGGGGTACAGGTGTCTATTAAGAAATGACTCCCCAGCTGGTTCTGAGGGGCAAAGATGCTAATGTGTGAGGCTTTGAAGTCCAGACCTGTTTTTGGGGGAAAATAATGCTTCGTGAATGTACTGCTTGATCAACTCCTAGGATTCAAACTGGGCTAGTGATGAGAAGCCCGGATCCGCTCATCTTGGGGTCACAGGGCCTGCAACCCATGCTCCTGGGGGTGACTGACAGTGCACCACAGGTATGGCTGTATATGCTTTTATTCTTCTCCCCTTAAGGATTTAAGGATTTTAGGGATTTTTGCTATAATGGTTTTCTCTGGAAAAAAAACAAAAACATTTTTAAATGAGCCAAACCTTCTTTCCTTGCATTTTTATGACATGCACTTGGCTGTGGGCTGCTCTGTACTAACTACCTACACCCTTGCCCAGATGCTGCTCTGGCTTCCCAAGCAAGAACCACGAGCTTCAGATACCATTGACTCAGCCTTCCGCTTATAAACCGTTATCTGGTGGCTGAAGAGAGATTAGGGAAACAAAAGGTATTTGGGTATTGGACCCAACCTTTAGACTTTAGAAAAGTTACGCTGAGAGATGTAGATTTACCTGAGCTATTTTTTTCTTTTCGAGGGAAGGGGACATGTCGTTATACCATTGCAGAGTAATTGCTGGTTACTTGATCTCTTACATCCATTCCTTACTTTGAATGTCATTCATAGGGAGGCTCCATTTCCCAGAGCACCCTGACAGGCTGTTTAGAGTAGGAGGTCCTGCCCCTACCACTTGGTTGGTTGCTGAACACAGCCACTCCCAGCCCCCCACCCCCACACCCGCCTCCTGCCTCGCCTGGAGGTGTGGGAGTGAGGGGTGAGTCTGTGAAATAAGAAGGTCAAGATGGAGTGCTTGTTCTTGGTGGAGGCGCCATCTCCAGCAATGAGTGCTGCCGTTCCATAGACCTACAAAGGCTCTCCCACTGGGTATGACGAGATTCCCATAGGAAGGAACGGGAGGCAGCCATCTGGTTGAGAAGCCTTGGTCCAGTGCACAGTCTTGGTATCTCCACCTTCATCCATCCCCTTCCCTCGCACTCAAACCCCCGGCTTGATTCTTTCTAAGACTTTTCTTTATATTCTGGACCTCAGATTAAATCTGTGGGCAAAGGGTTTGTAGCTAGTGGTAGGCAACCAATGGCTTCTAAAAACTCTGATGCTACAGCAACATGGGCCCTAGCGTTTCAAAGCTGTTCCCGTTTCTTGTAATCCAATTCCTGGGCTTGTTTTACCCTCAGCCTTCTAGATCATCCTCTGCGCTGCTGCTCGCCAACCAGCAGGCCCTTTCCTGGAATCCTCTTTCAGAAGTGGAGTTAGCACAGCTCAGAGTAAAAATGCACCCCTTCACACCACCCCATCCAGCGACCTTCCTCTCCTGAATCCTTAGGTGGAAGGGGAAAGCATTAAGCCAGCTGTTAAGCTTTGTGCCCAAGCCTGTGGGGAGTGAATGAATGCCTTAGAAATACCAGGTAGGTGTAGGAAGAGCCTCGTCTCCCCTTGCTGCCTTGACCACCAGTTAGCACATGCACCCTCTGGGAAATTTTAGGAGCCCTGGTGGACATACAAGTGGATGTGCGCTTGATGCATACATAGATTGTACAGTGTTTTGCAATAAAGATGTTTAGCCTTAAGACCCTTGAATGGCACTCCAACTGTGATGGAGCTGCCAACACTCTTTCCCCTCTCCTCCCTCCTCATGTAGTGTTGCTTAAAGAGGAGGCCCACTGAGGGCACACTCAGGCCCCCGGACAGCCTCTCTTCTGTCACTCCATCATTGTACTGCCTTCTTGCTCGCTTCGATAAAAATTACCTTCACCAGCTCTCGTGCCCTCCAACTGGACGAGATTTCACTGTTCTCCCAGCACTAGCCGCAGCCATCAGAGACAGCACCATTTTCTCACCCATCATGTTCATGTTGAGATGTTTTCATTTCCACCCCTCACAGTTCAAAAGAATCAATGTGAACTTGCCTCCTGCTTAAATTAGTTTCAAATGAAACTTCATTCTCATGCGAGCATATCAGACTTATTCTGGAACCTTTAGAACTGGACTTGAATACCCTGCAGGTGCCGGACCGGTGGGTGCCCTCCCCGCCCACCATTAAACTTTTCTTAGAGCCACTGTCTCTTTATCTGTGACTTCTGAGTCAGCCAACAGATCCATTAGTTGTTCAATGAGACGTTCACGGATCTTGTATCAGGATATGAACTGCTTTTATGCAAAGAAAGATGCAAACCCGCCCCCCACCCCACTGCCCCCACGATGAATGTATTCTCAATATTCAGACGCCGTATTTGTGCATCTGTTGGAGACTGCCCACATCTGACATCTCACTGATACTGCGAGGACATTTCTACTCACGAGCAGTTCATCATTCTGGGGCTCCTCCTTGTATTAACACTCTTGCCGTTGAGTCCTGCCAAATCCTTCACTGGATTTTTCTTCTTCCTTTGCATCTGTCACTTTGTCCAAAGGAGCATGAATCAACAGAAGTGCAAACGAGCTGAGACTACTTGTGTGGTCAGCTGAGTACGCTGACAGAACTCCACTGTATGACTGCAGCCTGGGGATGTCAAGAGGGACAGGTGGGCCCCTCCGTTGATATTCCCTTCTCAATATTTTTAAACAAGCACAAAAGATATTTGTTAAAAAAAAGAGTTTAATTTTATTTATTATGGTAATTAATAAACTATTTTATACATGATCATACATGATTGCTTTTGCCTTGCCTTATAGAATTTCCAGGCATTGAATTGGGTGTTCGCACCTAAGATGACTGACTGACAGAACAAGGTGGTACTTTCTAGTCCTTTTCAAGAGCCTGGGGAGCTCTCATTTGGATAGCACCTGTAACTGTGGTTTTCGGAGAACTTACTTACTTAAAATTCTAGAGACACCAAGACCATGTGTCAGTCAAAGTACTGCATAGCAAGAGAATGGTTGTGAAGGAGCTTCACCATATGATCTTGAAATAATAGAGCTGCATCTGCTATACAAATGTACAGAGATGCCCTCCAAACCTGGCATCACTGGAAAATTGTGGTACAACACACTGATTGAACACAGAACTGAAGTTGACCTCCCACCTAGAACTGAACTTCTTTTTAATCTTTCTTGAACAATTTGGATTAAAATTTGTGTACTCATGCTTTGCTGCCTTTTAAAACATACTGTCAAAAACTTAACTGAGTCTTTTTGGAATGACTCAGTGTCAACAATATGAGTGAGTTCTGATCTGTGCTTTAATTCACTAATCGTCACAGAAGCCATTAAGGTAGAGGACCGCTTGTCCCTAAGCTAGTCCTGTACACCAGCACTGTTTCAGTTCTGCTGTGGTTTTAACAGGTATTGCTTCCTTCTCATGGCAAGATTCGCCACAATACTGCCAACATGAGTTCTTATTTCATACCAATGGACTACATTTCAAAAAATGGCACTTTTCTTTTTATAGACAGTACAACTTAGGGAGGAGGAATCTGTGATCTGCAAGCCACATTCAGGCCTCTGCTTGATTTCATAGGGCCACAGTATAAATCCAGTATTTTTAATGACTTTCTCCCCACACCCTATTATTTATTTTTTTACATTGCAGAAAAGCATAATAAAACTAATTTAAGGGTGATATTTTTTAAAATTCCAAATGATTGATGTTCATGTCAAAAGTCTCACCTAATAAAGCACTAAACATATTGTACCCTTTAGATATCCTCAACGATGAAAAAAAAATCTTTCTTTGTGACTATGATTTTTATAATTAGTCAAAAGGACTAAGTAACACAGAGCCACGTAATAGATATTACATTTTGGATGACAAATGGGTTTCAACAATAAAAAAGAGGGATTTTGTTGGTTGGTTTTAAAATAAAACAATTACCCTGAAGAAGGGCCTCAGAGAGGCATCTCAATATGCACTGAGAAAGGCCAGGACCGTCAAGATAATCTGGTTTCTCCACAGTTGGTCTTTTTGTATGGATGTGTTCTGGTACATTTGCTAGAAAAGAAACTCATTATATTATGGTTAATTTGTTATACTTAATCAGTAATTATATTATTACCTTAAATAAGCAATGAGCAGTCTCAATTTCTCTAAGGGGAAACCCCCTCCCTCCCACTAAATTACTGTTCTCCCAATATGCAGATCATTATACAATTATATATATGATTGATATATTTTCTTTCTAAGTCTGCAGGCTTTAGTAGAACAAAAGGCTTCTGCTGTCACTTTTCAAATAAATTAATCTGAGGAAATAACGAAATAAATACTTTTCAGTCTTCTTGCATGGTCCCAAGAATTAGTCAAAATGACCAATATTTTGCTGTCCTTCAGATGTTTTACTTGCCTCCTTGGGGCTCATCATGACGATCATGCTTGGAGCTCTCCGGTTTGCTCACAGAGCTAGGTTGGAGTCGGAGGATCCTGGGGCTAGAAATGACCTTGGGATCTGCCTAGCTGTTTCCCTTCCCTGTGCTTGAAGTGGCCCAGGGCTGATAACTATGGAAAGTGACGCATCGGATCCTCCTCAGCTGGAACTGCTCTGTCTACTCAGACACCTCAGGAATCTTTCATTTAAAGGAACTGCAAGATTTGAGCTCATATGCATGAAAAGAGACATCACTTTCATATTACAGTTGGAGAAAAGCAAGAGGTTAAAGAAAACACTGGTCCTGGATAATCCACATATTCTTTAACCAGGCCTCAAATATATAGCTAAAGACAGTAATGATTTACTCATTCCTGAGAACCACTCTAAGTCATAGAATAGCTTGAAAGAAATTCAGGATTATTACTTTCAAATATATTCACTGACTCTTCCAGTATACTTTAATGAGTAAATAAGCCTATTTATTTTTATATAAATGGCGTCTCTGAAGAGTTGAAAATATTTTGCACTGTTTATATATGCACATGCATTAGACATTTCCCTGCAATTATCTTCACACTACTTTTTCCCCTGTAAACTTCAGCCAAGAGGGCTCTGGCTGACCACAAATCTTGAATGTGTTAAGAGTCCATGAAGTTTTACTGTATTCATCTGACTGCTCAATCTTCCTCAACTTCATCCCCTCCTTAAAACTTCGCAGCACCTTGGACTCACCTGCCTGTCTCCCCCCTGTCCTTTACCAAGCCAGCCGCCAAGGCGACTGCTGCCCTGGTCTGCCTGCCTCCCTCCAGCCTCTGCCCTTTGCTGCAGCTAACACGGTGTGTGCCCCTCCCTGGCATCTATGGCTGGTCCCCTCCCCACTCTCTTCCAAGCAGAGTGGCCAGGAAGGAAGGACGTCAGCAAAATGGTCCTGCACTAGGAGTTTAAACCTCATTGAGCTAATAAGCACAGCCAGGACACAAGGACAATAGCAAATGACTAACAGGAGACAGCGGGGCACAGACCAGGTCCAGGTGCACCTTTCACTCAATGACAATTAATTCGTGTGCTTGAGATGTTCTATTCTCCCATAATTGGGTACACTCTGGATTCAAATTTTGAAACTGCTTCACTTACCCTCTGCCCCCTCAGAAGAAAAAATCCAAAGCCAAACAGAAGTATTCTGAATTATCTACCACTTGGGGCCATTAGTGGCCTGTCAGCATCTTTCCAGAAGAGTGAATAATTCAGAATTAGGTAAGTGGGTTTTGATTTTAAACATTTTCCTCAAAAAATATTCAAAACAATTTTACAAAAATATGAATTATCTATGTGATAGAAAAGGCTCCATTTTATTTGAAACAAAACAAACAAGGTAAACCACGGAGTGTAAATCGCTCAGTGGGAAGATGACTGCTGGGACTTGTGTGAAGAGAGGAGAGACCACAGGAAGTCATCTTTACCCTCTATGACTTGCCTGACAGCACCTGTCTGTGATACACTATTCCCTGGTTTTTAATTCTGCTTCTTTATTGGGAAACAGTTAACTGTCAGGTAGAGGAACTGCTATGTTTATACTTCTCTGCAAATCTAGGGAAGAAGCAGCCAAATGTAGATCACCCTGATGAAGCTCAAGTAACAGCTCTCCTTGGGTACTGACTCCTTGCAATGCCACAGAACATATTCAGTCTTCTCCGACCCGGTAATTAGAAACACAGCTGTGGCTTTGTCACCTCCCTGCTGAGGAGCTAAAGTGTGAAGCTAAACCCAGTGCTGGTTCTACAGACTACACTGCAGGACATGGGGAAGGGGACACTCAAATGCCACTGACCCAACATGTTTCAGAAATACTGCCCAGCGGAGGACAGGCCTATCACTAATCAGAATTTCTATGCCTCAGTCAAGAAATGTCTATTACATTTCATTCTTGGTAAAGGAGAAAGAACCCAAAGGGCCCTTGGGACTGGATTCTGGATCACAATGTCACCATGTGCAGCTAGGCAAGACATTTTACTGCTTTGGACCCCAGCTTACTCAACAGGAAAATGATTGGGCTGGGAAGATGATCTCTAAGTTCCCAAAGTTATGAGAGCTCAAGCTTCCAGTCTTGGAGTGAGGTAACTTCAACAAAAGAGGAGCAGATCAGGCACTGGTCCCCTGGAAGTTACCTTGAGGTGCAAGGTCAGGGTGAAGCACTATTTGTCTTGGAAGCCAGCAAAAAGGGCTGACTGGGGCCCAGCGCCATTAGTTCGCGGAGTATGTCTGGGCCCAGGCAATGCCCACATGGGAGTAGCAGTACAGGAATCCCAGGACAGAGAGGGTCACACACGGCCAGCCTGCAGGGGGAGGACAGAGATGGAGGATGGTTAGGAATGTCTGGGGCAGGACCTCCCACCAGTCCAAACTGTCCCCTTTGGAGAAGGCAACTCAGGAAACAACGTGGGCCTCCGTTTATGCATTAAGACACATGCCTCCTAGAAAGTCTGCACTAACTGGAACACCAGCAAGTTGATCCCTATGTCCCCAGTGGGAATGGGTCAGCAAAAAATGAGGGGGTGCACTATCACACATGCAAATTACATTTAGAAATAGGACAAGCTTTTAAAGAATACATATTTAGAAGACTAACGTAGTTAATAGTCAAAAAAGATGAAACATCCATGAGACCCATAGTGAATCTCAAAACTGTACATTGACCATTATATTGAATTGAGTGCCATCTGCCAGCACACAGAAGAGAGAGCCTACATTAAACATTCAGTTTCAAAAGTCAAAGGTTTTAGTGGTTCCTTCTACAAGTACTTGTCTTAGAATATCTGATGTTTTATTCTTCTTTTTAAAAAAAGTAACAGCCCTTTCTGCTACTTGTTACTTAATGATCTCCACGTCTTCTACATGTTTCACTTCTTCAAACATTGGGGGTTTGGGGAGCCAGAGGTGCTGTGGAAGGTACCAGATGCCAAAATAGAAAGATTCAGTCCTATGTCAAAGGTGCTCCCACTTCAGCGTGGAAAAGACAAACACGCTCCAGTGGGATTTACGAGCTATGTAATGTGTGCTAGGTAATGATGTGTACAGAGCACATTTAAACTGCGCCATGTGGGATGAGCAAGAGCATGTCAGATGGAAAGGAACCAGGGACAAGCTACCAGAGAGACTGCTTGACGTGTGACCATAATGGGGTCATCCAAGGAACGGGGATCATGTGATGTGACTACTGCACAGGGAGGGGCGGGCAGGGTAGGGACACAAGTAGGAGGAGGGAAGCCACTGAGGGTTATTATAACTCTGGCAGGCTCTCTCCTTGCTATGTCAACCATTAGTTGCTATTATTAATATGACATAGGTTCAATCAATATGGCATAGTGGTTAAGTGTGCAGTTGCTTAAGTGGAATTGGACACAAGTTCAAATCCTGGCTCTGCCACTTGCCAGCTGCGTGACCTTGAGCAACTTAACGAATCTCAAATGTAAAACTAGGAGGGATAGAGCAACTTACTGAATAGTGTCTTTATAAGGTGCCACAGACGGAATTGTGTACTCACTCCTCAATTCATATGTTGAAGCCCTAACCTTCAGTGTGATGGTACTTGGAGGTGGGACCTTTGGGAGGTAA
Organism: Balaenoptera borealis; assembly: GCF_965194805.1. NCBI lineage: Eukaryota > Metazoa > Chordata > Mammalia > Artiodactyla > Balaenopteridae > Balaenoptera > Balaenoptera borealis. Next base: position 39,656,330 of record NC_138860.1, on the reverse strand, counting down.
ATAGGTTGAGATGAGGTCATGAGGGTGGGGCTTTCATGATGGGATTAGTGCCCTTATAAGAAGAGACACCAGAGACCTGGCTTCCTCTCTCTCTGTGCCATATAAGGACACCGTGAGAAGGCATCCATCTGCAAGTCAGGAAGAGAGTCCTCACCAAGAACAAAACCATCAACCAACAAAACTTTGATCTTGGATTTTCCAGCTTCCAGAGAAATAAATGTCTGCTGTTTAAGCTACCCAGTCTATGGTATTTTGTGATGGCAGCCTGAGCTAATATATAACAATTGTGTGAAATGATGTAAAGACCTGCATGGTGCCTGGCCCACGGTGGAGCACTAAAGAAAGGTAGTAATGTAATAGAGGTATTGAGAGGGTACAGAAGTCTTTCTGCACCAAGATTAGAGTGACAACAGGGAGAGCAAGCCCTGGTCTTCCTCCTAACTCCTGTCTTCGACTTGCTTCTGGGACTGGTTTGGCACAGTGTTTTCCCAGGCCCTGAAGGCAAGAGAAGAAAGGGCAGCAGAGGAGGCCCAACAGCCTGGCTCTAGGACCAGCCCTGCAGTCCCACCTGCCGTCTGCTAGTAAGCCAGGCTAAGAGTTTCCTATACCTGCTGGAACAAATTACCACAGACTTAGTGGCTTCAAAGAAGAGAAGTTAATTCTCTCACACTTCTGGAGGCCAGAAGTCTGAAATCAAGGTGTTGGCGGAGCTCCCCTCTCTCTGAAGGCTCTGAGGGAGGATCCTTCCTTGCCTCTTCCAGTTTCTGGTGACCCCAGGCCTTCCTTGGCTTATGGCAGCCTTCTTCCCTGTGTCCTCTTCTCTAATAAGGACACCACCAGTCATTGGATATAGGGTCCACCCTAAATCCAGGATAATTTTTTTCTCAAGATCCTTAACTAATTACACCTGCAAAGACCCTATTTCTAAATGAAGTCACATTCTGAGGTTCTAGGTACATATGAATTTTGTGGGTGCTATTCAGCCCAGTACAGCCAGGTACATTTTCAAGCTTCAAGATAGACCCATCCTGCCTGGAGGCGCCCTCAGATCCCTCACCCCTGTGGCTCAGACACAGATGCCAGGGGACCTTTCAACACCTGGTCCTCAGTAGCCTCAGGGAGCAGGAAGAGGGGAGGGGGCTTCAGGTGCAGGAGGCAAACCCAGACTTCAGCTGTGTTTAGGGTAAGGTATCAGCACGTGTTTGGTAAACACAGAAACCAGAGGCTGGCTGCAGAAGTGGGAGAATGGGGATGTTTCATTTACACAAAGCTGGGCCTGGGGCTTTGCACAGCCGTGCTTGGCCCCAAGGCTGTCAAGGGACATCCCTGTGAAAGCTTCTGCCCAGCACACAGAACTGCAAGGAGCCCTGCCCAGAGGTAAGGCATATACATGTTCAGTCTGGACCACAGCTGGGCCCTGAAAATTCTCCCTAGTGTTACTGCATGCCATGCACAGAGGCAGCTAGACGGCAGTAATCCTGACTCTACTAGGAGACCCTAGCAGGATCTCAGTTTCTCTATCTACACAATGGGGGGTCAAAAATAAATAAAAGCATGTGAAATAAAATAAGATCACAGGTTTGGTAGCGCTTTTAAAAAGTGTTTCAGAAAGGCAAAGGATTACCTGAGAATTCTCTTATGTACACACAGCTCATTGGTCTTTTTAATGCATGAGTGTTCCTCCAGACACTAACCCCAGGGTGTACCAGATAGCATTCAAGAACCCGTTCTCCTTTCCTGACCTCAGGAGTAAGGTATGTGATGACAACAAAAAGACAGATTCCACAAGTCACCCTTCGACAGCATTCAGCCAACACTTGACGAGCGTTTGCTATGTGCCTGGCCCTGTTCTTCAACTGCGGCTGCTGCTAGCCAAGCAGATGTGGCCCAAGTGTGACGGGGTGCTTGGGGCAGAGGCCCCTCTTCATCAGGGCTCAGATAAGCACAGGATCATAAAACTGGAAATAAGTGGACTGTCATTCTGGCAACATGCCAAGGGTTGCTGTGATACACGGTCATCCAGGCTTGTCAACCATTAACAAAAAAGATGGCATCAGAAAGGGTTCTGGGGCTCCCCTGGTGGTGCAGTGGTTGAGAGTCTGCCTGCTAATATAGGGGACACGGGTTCGAGCCCTGGTCCGGGAAGATCCCACATGCCGCGGAGCAACTAAGCCCGTGCGCCACCACTACTGAGCCTGCGCATCTGGAGCTTGTGCTCCGCAACAAGAGAGGCCGCGATAGTGAGAGGCCCGCGCACCGCGATGAAGAGTGGCCCCCGCTTGCCGCAACTAGAGGAAGCCCTTGCACAGAAACGAAGACCCAACACTGCCCAAAATAAATAAATAAATAAATAAATAATAAAAATAAAGGAATTCCTTAAAAAAAAAAAAGCGTATGTCACTTTATAAAAAAAAAAACAAAAAAAAAAGAAAGGGTTCTGTCCTGCCAAAGGAACACGGATCTCATCCTTCGGCTCTCTCTCCCCCTGGCCTTTCCCCACTAAGTTTTCTTCTTCCATGTTGTCCCTTCTCACCAGGCTTTCCAAATCTATGTGTCCAGAAAACTCCCTTATCCCCACATCCTCAAACCCATGCATGCATACACACACACACATCATTAGTGTGGCTTATAAAGACTGGTGGGCTGTACTGTACTGGTCAAAGGAAAAGATCCTACTTTAGGGCTGAAGCCCCCTGCACACTCTGTACGTTTACGGCTAGGCCCCCAGAGTCAATGATATGTGCAGCTTCCTGGTGGGCTTTTGATACCTGGACCTAACAAGATGCAAACTGGTGAACAGTTTGAACAGGTGAACAGCGAGGCAGCATTGAAGATATTAAGAACAGTGTGCTAGCGAGTTAGACAACTGTTGCAAAGGATTGGGGTATACAGTTAATAGGACAGATTATTTAACAGATATAGCGAAATGCATATAGGTAGGATGTTTAGCACAATAAAGTCAATTAAGAGGACAAAGCTAGGTGTATAATATATGGAGTTAATAGGTGGTTGTATCATGATATTGTTAATAGGATATTGGTGCATTGTATAATAACTACAGCTAATGAGAGACAGGCAGGACACAGAGGGGAATGGCTGTAGCTAATAGAAAGTGAGCCATGTAATTTTACTTGAGGTTAATAAGGCTGAGCCACTCTCTGAGCAATTACATCAGTAGGAAAGGACTAGAAAGGCAGAGGTTCAGGACACTGAAGGAAAAGACCATTATCATGCAGGGCCATGAGAAGTCAAAGGATATGTCCAGCTGGTTTTCTGGAAAGTGAAGGGATAATCAGAACAAGAAGCAGGTCTAATGAAAAATATTGTTTAAAAAGTAATGTTGTAAAATGGTGCAGCCACAGTGGAAAAGAGTATGGAGGTTCCTCAAAAAAATCAAACATAGAATTACCACATATATACCCGAAAGAATTAAAAGCAAGAACTAGAAGAGGTATTTGTACACCCAAGTTCACAGCAGCACTGCTTACAACAGTCCCAAAGTAGAAGCAACAAGCATCCACCGACAGATGGATACACAAAACGTGGTCTACATGTATAATAGAATATCAATCAGCCTTAAAAAAGGAAATTCTGACACCTGCTACAACATGGGTGAACTTTGAAGACATCATGCTAAATGAGATAAGCCAGTCACAAAAGGACAAATACTGCAAGATTTTCACTTATATAAGGTACCTAGAGTAGTCAAATTCACAGAGACAGATAATACAATGGTGGTTGCCAGGGTCTGGGAGGAGTGGGGAGTTAATGTTTAATGGGTACAGAGTTTCAGTTTTGCAAGGGGAAAAAAGATCTAGACATGGATGGTGGTGATGCTTGCATAGCAATGTGAATGTACTTAACACCACTGAACTGTAGACTTAAAATGGTAAATTTTATGTTATATATATAATTTACCACAATAAAAAAAATTATGCTGAGTGAAAGAAGCCATCAACAAAATAATACATGCTGTATTATTCTACTTATATAAAATGCAAACTGATTTATAGTAACAAAAAGCAGGTCAGTGGTCACCTGGGGCTGGAGCAGAGGGAGAAATAGATTACAAAGGGGCACTAGGAGTCTTTGGGGATGAGGAAGATGTTTTGCATCTTGATCATGGGACAGTTTTTCAGGGTATATACAACTGGAAAATACATTAAGTGGATATATTTTATTATGCGTAAATTATTTCTCAATAAAGTTGCCATAAAAAATTTTTTAAAGGTGTTCTTGGAACATTAGCAAATCACAGGCCTGCAGTACTATACTGCAATGTCCTAGACTATATATGCCCCAAGGTATTCAAACAAAAGATGCAAGAAAATGCAATTCATTTTTTTTAACATCTTTATTGGAGTATAATTGCTTTACAATGGTGTTAGTTTCTGCAGTATAACAAAGTGAATCAGCTATACATATACATATATCCCCATATCTCCTCCCTCTTGCTTCTCCCTCCCATCCTCCCTATCCCACCCCTCTAGGTGGTCACAAAGCCCTGAGCTGATCTCCCTGTGCTATGTGGCTGCTTCCCACTAGCTATCTATTTTACATTTGGTAGTGTATATATGTCCATGCCACTCTCTCACTTCGTCCCAGCTTACCCTTCTCCCTCCCCGTGTCCTCAAGTCCATTCTCTACATCTGCATCTTTATTCCTGTCCTGCCCCTAGGTTCTTCAGAACCATTTTTCTTTTTTTTTTAGATGCCATATATATGTGTTAGCATATGGTATTTGTTTTTCTCTTTCTGACTTACTTCGCTCTGTATGACCGTCTCTAGGTCCATCCACCTCACTACAAGTAATTCAGTTTCGTTCCTTTTTACAGCTGAGTAACATTCCATTGTATATATGTGCCACATCTTCTTTATCCATTCATCTGTTGATGGACACTTAGGTTGCTTCCATGTCCTGGCTATTGTAAATAGAGAACATTGTGGTACATGACTCTTTTTGAATTACGGTTTTCTCAGAGTACATGCCCCGTAGTGGGCTGCGATTCATTTTTCTATATGATGCTGTGTCTTCAGTCCCTTACCTCCCTAGGGGCAGGAGGACTTGCCATGTGTGGGACTGAACACTGGGCTCCTCTCATCACGCTTCCTGCCGCTGGGGCCTCTGAGGAGGACAGCCAGAGGAACTCTCTTAGCCATGCCGATGTATTCAGCAGCTGAATCAGCACAAATCCCTATCCTGGGGAAGAAATCAATCCTTCCTAATGGGAGAGGGGTTAACTGAGTTGCTGAATTGTGTATGAGCTATCAATTACCCCATCAAAGGCTTGCTCTGCTGTCAGGATGTGCAATGCTACTGAGCCTGTGACCGCCCTCTTGGCTCTAACAAGGCTTTTTTAAAGGCCGCATCCCACTGTTAACCATTTTTAGAAGAAAACGGCTGGTGACCAGCATGTGAACAAACTTTGCAGTGAAGCCTTCTTCCCATCCTTCCTTCCAGTCAACCAGAAACATAGTCCCTATCCATATGTGAGTAGTTTACAAAGAATACGCAATCCACTGTACAGTTTACAAAGAATACACAATCTTTGTTTTTTTTTTTAGTTTATTTATTTATTTATTTATCTATCTTTGGCTGCGTTGGGTCTTCGTTGCTGTGCGCAGACTTTCTCTAGTTGCGGCGAGCGGGGGCTACTCTTCGTTGCGGTGTGCAGGCTTCTCATTGCGGTGGCTTCTCTTGTTGCGGAGCAGGGGCTCTAGGCACGCGGGCTTCAGTGGTTGTGGCTCACGGGCTCTAGAGCGCAGGCTCAGTAGTTGTGGCACACGGGCTTAGTTGCTCCGCGGCATGTGGGATCTTCCCAGGCCAGGGCTCAAACCCATGTCCCCTGCATTGGCAGGCGGATTCTTAACAACTGCACCACCAGGGAAGCCCAAGAATACACAATCTTAGTGAATCCTCACAACACCTTGAGATAGAAATTACTAACCTATACTAATATTCTTTCTTGAAGCTATATTGCCTCAAAGGGGCCCAGAGTCCACATCCCAAGGCCAGGGTGTCAGACTGAATCCTACTTGGAGAATAGTCCGAAGGACGTGAGTCTGTCCTTTAGTTTTATCTACAATTATCTATCACTTATCTACCATTAACAATGCCCTAGCTTCCTCCTTCCATCCACTCAGGCAAGATTTCTAGCCAGAGGCTCTGACGCCCTGTTGCCCGTTGTCCCTCCCACTCATCCACTGCTCAGTCGTCCCCTTGCTGAGTCACAGTTCTCCTGAGGGTTGAAGAACATCTTGACCCTCTCAGCTTGGCTCTTGGGTCCCTACAGCTGGACGGAGAGACTCTCACCTTCTGGCCCCATGAAGCAGCAATGTCACCCAGCGACTCACAGCCATTCTAAGAAAGGGAAAAGAGGAGCTTCGCATCCTAAGAGCCATCAGGCTGCAAAGGAAGCAAGTCTCACCTCTCCAGACAAACTTGCCTTGGCTGGAGCCTAGAACACAAATGTGAAGGATGTATCATGATCACCAAGGGCCACCAACATATCCATCCACATCCCTGGGGATGCAGGTGCATATATAACAGCCCACATCACCATCTGGGTGAAGACGAATGTGAGACTGATGAATTTCAACCTCTACAGAAGGCCTTTGTGAATGGGCAGGCTCGGAGGATATCCAATAGGGAAATGGAATGAAGAGGTGATTCTCGGAGATGCTGCAGAAGACAGAGACATAGGATGTGGTGACTGATGGAGCTGGGGGCCAAAGAACACATTCCCTCTCACTGACCCTGAGCACAGCCTCAGACAGTACCCTCAGGGCTGACACCAGCTGGTACACATCAGAGAGACCATACCTTACGTTAATAGACCGATGCGCTACCCTACTAGTTAGTAAAAGCCATGGTCCCGGCCTCTCCTCAGGACCTGTCCTCTGATATATATAACATCCGAAGGAGTAACACCTGTCTCTGTAGGGGCCTCTAGGACCTGGTCCAGCACTTAGCCACCATCTCTTTGAGTTGACTGGTCTGTGCCCATGCCTTACCATTTGTTAGATATTTTGAATACCATCCCCACATCCTACATATATATTGCTCTGCCTTGGTGGAATTTTCTACTCTGAGGCCAGTGAAGGCTGAGTGTTTCTTTGCTTGGAGAACGAGCTCGTGCATCAGACTCTAGTCCCAGAGGGGCTGGCTCAGGATCTGAGAAACACCAGGGCACTCTCCGCACCGCCCCACCGGCTTCACTACTGTCATTTCATTAATTATTCAGAAGGACTTTATACGCTGTCTTCATTAAAACAGCTTGCTCCTGACAGCACTTTATTTTTAACAATACTCAGATCTGATGCGGGGAAATGATAAAGGGCCTTGGTAGCTTTATTTCAGTCTTATTTTCCCGAGTAGCCCCAGCCCGGAAATATTGAGGAGCCGTTCATCAAATGGTCCTGAGCCTGCAGACCTTCCTTCACAGCTCAATTTAGAGCTTTCATCCTAATAAAGCTATAGGACAGGAGCCTTTTCCTGTCCAAGGGCTCCCTTACTGAAGGATACACAGCAAGAGCACAGGTGCCCAGGTTTCCAAGCCTGTACACTGCTGGATCTATTTTCAAACCCACGGGCATATGGACAGAAGGTCTAAAGAACAGGGTCTTGCTATACTAGGGTTAGAATAACCATTTCTTACCTTCATGTCCTTTATAAACCAGGGCCTCAAACCCAGGTTTTGAGGCCTCGGTGTTCTTTCAAAAAACGCTCACCTGCCTCTTTCACACCCTCTCATGAGACAGAAGAACTAGGTGGTTCTCATTTGTCCAAAATTGAAGCATGGAATTCTAGGGCACTGGTTCTCAAACACGAGCCCACATCAGAATCACCGGGAGGGCATGTTAGAATGCAAGGTCCCATCCCCCAGAGTTCCTGATCCAGGATGTCTGGGTGGGCCTAAGATTTGCATTTCTACCACGATCCCCAGTGATGTGGATTCTGCTGGTCCAAGAGTCACCCTTTGGGACCCCTGTTCCTGGGCACTCTGCCCAGGGCTGAGGGAAGAGCTTATACCGGTGGTCCACGCACTGACTGGGCTCTCTCTCGAGCAGAGGGGATGGACAAGCCCTGAGCATCCCAGGTCACCAGGTGCTTGGCTGGGTGCACTCCGCATCCTCACAAACACCTTCCCAGGGAGGTATTATTCGCTCCACTTCACAGAAAAGGATACTAAGGATCAGAGAAGGAGAGTAACTTTCCTGAGGTCTGACAGCCAACTGGTCATCAGGTCACACTTGGAACTCAGGACCGTGTGGCTCCAAGTGTGCTCGGCCATCTAAGCTCCAAAGCTGTGACTGGCCTCGGAGCACATCGGGGAAAGGCTCACATCAGAGCCCCACCTCCTAGCCTGGTGCCTTTCCTTTAAATCCTCTGCCTCCAAATCTCGTTTCATCCCTCTACTCATGGTGCTAAGGCAACAGGAAGTGGGAAGCATCAGGTTCATATTTTTAGGCGTCATCATCACTAACTTGCTTGGTCACCCCATCTCTGGGGTCCTCAGTTTCCCCATCTTTGTAATAATTGGGAAAAGAAAGCCTGGATGAACATTTTACACCCCTCGTGGTGGCAGCTGCCTAATTTAGACTGGGGCCACTATGGAGCATGTTCCTAGTGCCTGGATGGTCTTTTATTAAAACTGTAAGAGTCACAGTTATTTGATGCTGGCCATGGGCTGAGCCTGCACAGGGCATCCAGCAGGGAGACAGAGAGGAAGGGGTGACTGACGGCCCTCAGAGGGCTTCCTGCCATCCTGAGCAAGAGTCACTTGCTGGGCGCTGTGTGCACATTTTAACAGGCACAAATAGCGTGCCTTTAATAACTTGCGTTGTTCACAGTCAATTTCACATTCTGAGGACGCCAACCTGTGCTGTAGTTTTCATCCTTCCCCACCTCCCAGCACAAGCCCCGCAGACTGGTGCTTACTGAAGCACTCGCTGCCATAAAGCAAAATCATTTCACATGAAACTGAGGAAGTGGGGAGAACAAACCAGAGCCACTTTTTCTTATCCTGACAGCGTGAGTAGAAGGTGGAGCTAAGAAAACACGTATTTTCTCTCTCCAGGGCAGGTGGGGGACCTGCTTCCGAGAAAACTGTCCCTGCCGTTGCTGCCACGCCCCCAACTCCGGCCCTTGGGGCCAGAAGCTGCGCAGTCGGATCATGCTTCCCAGCTGTTTCTCTTCCTTAACGTGTTTTTTTAAAAACAGCCTGATTAGGGCTATTGTTCATCGTTAATTCATGACCACACAACATAACACAGCGGAGACTGCCTAGCAAATGAGCTCGGGGAAGCGGCTTCCCGCAAACAAAGGGATGGGGCGCAGCGTGGGGCAGGCTCCCTGTCACACGGCCCTGACAACCACTCACCCACCTGGGCATTTATGAAGCACCTACTGTGTGCCCAGCGTGTAGACAGGCAGCCTTGACACATGTCACACAAGCGATCTAAGCCTTCATCTGAGGCCTGTGAGAACGTGTCCCCAAAGGCTAAGAGCACGCTCGGGGCCCCCAACTCTCCACCTAATCTTGAGATTTGGCTCTACAGCTCCACCTCCAAACGTGCACGTAACGGAAGGCTTGGGGAAACACAGACGACAGAGACAAATTCTCAAACACCTGGGCCAGCCGGTATGATGGGCTGACACTAGTAAGTTGACATTGCACTAGGATAAAAATGGCTGAGCTTAACGGTTTTTGTTTTGTTTTCTAATCCAACTATACACATATGGGGTGGCGGCGGCCTGGGAACCATGTCACGGGAGGAGGGGTTGACAGACCTGGCAATGTTTATCTGGAATCACAGAGACTCTAGAGAAGAGAAAAGAAGTACCTGCAAATATAGAACAGTCTACCCTTTGGAAGTGGGATGAGGAGACATGTGCACACCCCAGAGCGGGTGCTGGTTGGGGGAGGGACACTCTGGAGGCAGCGAAACACTCTGGCAGCTGGAGCCCTCCAGCACTGGAACCAGCTCAGGACACTCTGAGCACCCCCGTCCAGGGGAAGGCAGCAGAGGCAGGACAGGCGGCAAGGAGACTCCTCTTCTGGACTGGGGGTGGAATAGGTCTGAGAGTCTGTGAATCGGCTCCTTTCTTCCCAGGTCACTGGGACCAGGGCATCCATGGTAAAATGGTCAATGAATAAACAGACATGGGTACATGAGTACTTGTGAGTACTCAGTCACAAGACTCCCAAATCCCTACTACAGGTAATCAAAAATAACAGTTGTTGCAAAATCCCTGATCAAGAAACCCTATGTATGTACATCTGGCCTCTATCTTCCCAGCCCATGGGACATGCAGCCAATGGACAGAAGTGCCCACAGTTGAACAGCTGAAGCATCATCTACACTTGTGCGCGTGCCTGGGAGAAGAGGCGCCTGGCAGGTACTGGCTGAGAACACCTAGACTTTAGCAAAGGACGGCGGAGCAGGAAGGCCACTCCAGTCATCCCACTTCCTGTCACCACTAAAGGAATACACCAGGGAGAGCTGGAAAGGAAGAGAAAGAGAGCGACGCCTAAACCATGCGAACCTCTGAAAAGGTGATGTCAGCAGATCTGTCTGACACGTTCTTTTCCTAAAGCAGTTATTAGATAAATGACTCCAAATTACTTGACTTAAATTTCTCAGCAAAGAACGCAATGATAAAACCAAGCTCCCGGCGGTGGCGGAAGCAGCATCTCTCCCCCGGAGCTCTTGGAGGCGACAGCGGGCTAGGCACTCCAGCCGCCCCTCGGGAAGGAGAAGGAAATGTTCCTGCCTGTCAGAGCCACCTTTGTTCTCACCTCGCCGCTCCCACTTACTGTGTCTGCAAAAGTGTATTTTGCTCATCTCCATGCTGCTGAGGAACGGGACCAGATGGAGCGCAGGAGGTACTGCGGAGCAAAGAGCTTGTCTGTGCACCATCCTCAGGGGCTGCTGCTCTTACCAGGGGCCGTGCCCTCTCTCTCCCTGCTCCCCCTGCCTGGTCAAAGGCGGGCTGGCTGTGCCTGGGGCGCGGTCAGTGGCCAGGATGTAGTTTCTCTCTAAGGGTACTGAGCCCAGAGGTTTGGTCTCATTAGTGCTGACTTTAACCACCTTCTTCAAAAGGCACTTGCCAGAAGCACGAAACAGCTCTGAGATGAGTTCAGAAAAAATGTGGCTCCAACATTTATAAATGGTATTCGGAAAAGGCATCTTCACTTCCTAGGTGCTGGCGTAAGGAGGGCTGTGGGAAACAGAGGTAAGAAGAGTGTCTAAGCTCAGGGGATGTGCTGCTGGCAGCAGCGCCCACATGTCCCCCTCCAGCCAGCTTGAGGTGGGGGTAGCAGCCTGCTTATCCCACAGTAGCACAGAGCACCTAGGTGGTCCTGGGCACCGGGTGAAGGCAGCACAGGGAACGGCCAACCACAGTCTCAAGGAGCCCGGGGCCCTTCTCTGCTAAAGAAGAATCAGCGCTTCCATGGGATGGGGCAAGGGCTCTTAGGTCACTGTTCCGGGGAGGGAAAAGAAACACAGAAGACTCCATAGGGCCCGCCCATCAAACCCACACACACTGGAGACCCAGGGCTCTGCTCAGGGTGAACAGAGAGGCACAGGGCAGCCCCACATCATAGCTGCTTTTCCTCTGCAGGAGGGTAAGGCTATGGGGCCATGTGCAAGCATGGGGCAAGCATGGCTCTGGACAGTAGCCATGGTCACTGCTGCTGTCACCTCAGGCCACAGAGCACACAGGGGCTGGTGGGAGGGATGTGTGTTCAGCCTGAGAGTAAGAGAAAGCACACACGTGTGAGTGTGGACTCGAGCAAGGCTGACCAATTCCAGGCACCATGTTTTACAAGTGACACAATCACACAGAAGCCACTTCAAGGAGGGTCTAGAAGGGCTCCTCAGGGTGGGCATGCTGATAAGTTAAAGTTTAGCCTGGAAAAAGGCCATGAGGCCACGTGAAAAGAGAATTAATTAGACTTGTTCTATGTCACTCCGGAAGACAGAACTGGGGCCAAGAGATGGAAGTTAGAGGCAGATTTTGGCTACTACCACAAGGAGCCTGTAACATTTACAGCCTCCGCATCCTGGATTCCCATCCCTGTCAGCATTCATATTAAGGATGGCTGCCTCTGATGGGAGATGGGACCAGATGACCCCTTCCAACTCTTAAAGAGATTACAGCCCTGTAAAATTCAAGTCCTCAAATCATCTTCCCCTCCCCCTGCCCCAGGAAAGGTACAGACAGAGATTGAAGTTAGACTAAAAGACCACTGCAGTCAGGAGCAGGGAGAGAAGGGGCATCCTGTCTGGACTGGGAACAGAAAGCAGCGTTCTAGCAAACTGTGGAAACGTCACAAGATACGACAGATTCTTAGCGAGGTGCTTATGAAGATATTTACCTGACATATAAAGTGACTCAGACACTTTTTTTTTTAAATTTATTTATTATTTATTTATTATTTATTTTTGGCTGTGTTGGGTCTTCGTTTCTCTGTGAGGGCTTTCTCTAGTTGCGGCAAGTGGGGGCCACTCTTCATCGCGGTGCGCGGGCCTCTCACTATCGCGGCCTCTCTTGTTGCGGAGCACAGGCTCCAGACGCGCAGGCTCAGTAGTTGTGGCTCACGGGCCTAGTCGCTCCGCGGCATGTGGGATCTTCCCAGACCAGGGCTTGAACCCATGTCCCCTGCACTGGCAGGCAGATTTTCAACCACTGCGCCACCAGGGAAGCCCTGAGACACTTTTTTGATTACAGAGAAAGATGTCTTTGTGCCTTAAAGATCCCATTCCAAAGGAACACTGTGTTCCTCTCAGGCTACTGACTCCAGCCCATGATCCTGAGGGTGGGTCTGCCTGGGACAACGGGCCAGTACTGCAAGAAGCCGGGATTTGTCCCCCGCTTCCAAGGGTCCCTTCTGGCACCCCTGCTCACTTGGGCATCCTGGATGTACCTGATCCCACGCGAACCTTTGCGGCGAGCAAACATTCAGCAGTCTCACGGGGGATGCTCACCGGGAAGCGCTCTTCCTCCCGTGCCCGTCTGCTCAGAATCAAACACCTCGAACCAGTTTTCTATGGGGCGGAGAAGACAGGACAGGGCTCTGTTGAAGTGGAGCCGAGGAGGAGCAAGGCAAAGGCAGCCTGGATCTCTCCAGGGACGTTAGGAATTAACTAATGGTAATTAGCTGTAGTCACTAATAAGGAATGACTTCCCCGCCGCCTCCTCTGGGCTTCCTGCTCAGCCAGCAGGAGTGGCGGGAGGCTGGGACCCTTCAAGGAAACTTATCCCACTGTTTACTCTCTTCCCGGTAGTCTTTGCATGGGATTAATTGTCAGCCTCCAGGGAAGGGACAGCCTCCAGGGAAGGGATCTCAGTTGCCGCAGTTGCTGGCGTGGTTCTGCTTGTGACCTCAGAGCACACATTACACTCTGGACTCCTTGCAGAGTTCCCAGATGCTGCCTCGGTGTGGGTCAACTCAGGGCGTGGAACCAGCCCATAATGCGCTTTCTCGGATTCCTCTAAAGAGACAAGGCAGTGTCTCCGCGAGTCAGCTCTATGGCGTGGATCTGGACTGACCCGCCATCTGACCCGTCACATCTATCCAGTTCTTCCTAACTTGTGTCCCAGCAACGGAGCTTGAAGTGGTGATGGAACTGTGACAGTCCCCTCTCCCATGACACTCCTGGGTGGAGGACTGACCTTGGCTGTTGGCATCTTTCATTGCAGAGCCTCCACCTCCCTCCCCTAGGGGGCTGCCCTGTGTTCCATTTGGGAAGACTTGGCTCCATGTTCTTGCTGTAAGGGCTGGGAAGTATCTGATCTTAAACTAATCATCTTCGTGACTCATCATTCAACATCACTGAGCTCCTACTATGGACAGGGCACCGGGTTAAGTGCTAGGGATACTGGAGAGATGAAAAGGCTGACTTGCAGTTACAGATACAGGAATTCCACGTAAAAAAGATAAGTCATGACCTCAGGGTGTTTCCCAATGTGGAGGATTTTTCCGTGCACTGGACGTAATGTCAGAGGCTGGTAAAACTGGATAGGAAGAACTGGCTTCTGTGTTCAAAGAGCTCCATTCTGGAGAAGGAGGACCCAGAGCACTGAAAGCAAGGCCGTGGAGGACACAGAAGCAGAGAGAGCTAAGGAAATGTGGACTGCCTTGATTTTGACCATCACCAGTGCGTAAGCCAGAAGGGCCAGCCATGGCTAGCTATTCCACTCTCTTAAGCACATACCTTCCAGTAATTTCCATCCTCTGGATAAACCCTCCCTCAGTGGAAGAAGCCCTGCCCTCCAGTAAGACTGTCCATCCAACAAGAGTTAGAATCGATTTTTCCCCCAGATTTTAATCTGTTTATTTTTTGACCAGGTAACGCGCAATATAAAATTCAAATGTACCAAAGAGTAATGCACAATATAAAATTCAAATGTATCAAAGAGTAAGCAAGGAAAAGTAAATCTCCATCTCCCAACCCCCATGACCAGTCCACCCAATTCCTCTCCCTATAAGGTCTGTTTCCAGTTCCTTGTTTCTACTCCCAGAGATATTCTATGCACACAGAAGCATAAACATATATATCCATATATACACATGCACACAAATACATACATACACATATATATTTTAAATGGTTTTTAACTCTTCATTCTGAAATATGTATTATTTTGAACACAAACACTACACACACTGTTCATTTCCTTATTTTATTAAGGTTTTATATATTGGGGATTGTTCCATGTAAGTACATGTAATGCTGCTTCATCCTTTTTAATGGCTGTGGAAATTTCTGAATTTATATACCATAATTTATTTACCTGACTCCTTCTGATGGGTATTACGTCCATTCTAATTTTTGCTAATACAAACAATGTCACAATAAATATTTTTGTATAACATTTCATTTCACATGTATGAAAGTATATGTGAATGACAAATTCCTAGAAGTGGAATTGCTGCTGGGTCAGTTTTGGTAGATATTTCCAAATCATTCCCTACAGAGGAGTTACCACTTTATACCCCAAGACGAATGTATGAGGTTAAACTTTTTGATCTGTGCAATCTGGTGCTTGTAATTTGCATTTCTCTTATTGAGGCTGATATACAAATACTGACTCCTTATGTTGTACACCTGAAACTAGTATAATTTTATATGTCAGTGACACCTCAATTAAAAAAAAGAGTGAGGTTGGGCATCTTTTCATTTGTTTCAGAGCCATTTGTGTTTCACCTTTCTGTGACCTGTCTATTCAAGTCCTTTTTCCACTCTTCTACTAAGTTGGTGCTTTTTTTCTCACAAATTTTAGGGGTGAGAGTGGTTATTACTAGGCCCAGCCTGAAGGGTATTCTGCAACCATCAACAGGAGTGTGAGGTCAAGGGTGCTGAGTCAGTGGGTAGCTGGCCACAGTCAGGGACAGGCTTGGGTACAAGCTGCTGAGATGGGAGCAGTCACCCTGAGCAATCAAGGGGTCCCCATGCGGGGATCCCTGCCCAAAGAACACGGCCGGCACTAGGTTCTGCCTTCTATAGCAGCTCAGTGTTCCACTGTTTCTGAATCTTTATTAAGTGAAGAAATCAAGACAAAGTTCTTTACTATTGGCATCATAATCTCTGCAGAGAGTTCTTGGTGAGCCAGGCAGGAAAGGCTGTACACTTCTATTCTCCCTCTATACGGCCCTTCAGCTGGGAGGTGGGGCAAGGCTTTATTTGCCTGCCTGTTGCCTGCCTTCCTTCCCTCCCTCCCTCCTTTCTTTCCTTCCTTCCTTCCCGCCCTGCTCTCTCCCTTTCATTCATCTCCTTCCCCTCCCCCTCCCCTCTCTTCCTTCTATCCACCCCATCCACTGCTCACGTAATACTGAATTGTGGGGCAGGCAAGGCTTTGCTCCCTAAGCCTTCTCTCATGCATCTCCCAGTATAGCTGGGTGACATGTGTATCGTATCTAGCATCTATTCCAATTGCTTACCCTCTACCTCCTTGACAATTAGGTCTTCCTTCAGTTCTGAGCCAATCACAGTGGATGGAAGCAAGGATTATATAAATTAGCCTCAGCCACACCATGCAATGGGCCTCGAGGCCAGGGTTCTGAGCTGTTGTGAGCCTCCCATCTACTGCTCCACTAGCCCCTTCTCTGGGCTTTCCTTACCGCCAACCAAGTCCTGGCCTAGAGGCTACCAGTGGCAAGTCCAGATGTCTGCTTATTACTGTGAAACCCGGGTTTTCTATGTTCCTTTCCTGGATGGTCCAGGGCTGATCATTAAGCTTGTTTTGCTCCTCAATTCTGAGCAATTTCTACTAGAATGGAGGAGGAAGAGGAGGGGAAGAATGGACTTCTTTCTGTTTCCAGTTCTTGTCAGTATTCCTCCAGCACCAGAAGGCAGCAGTGGCTTCAAACTCCAGCTCCTACTCACACTCTCAAACTCAGCAGCACTCGACTCCCTTAAGGTCTAAGAACCAGCCACAGCACCCCTGGTCTGAGGTTCAAGCATAAGCCAGAGGGCACCCCTCCGAGATCTGAACACCAGCTACCAGGGGCCTCTTCTCTGAGCTTCCACAGTCCAGTGATCCTACCCCTTCCTTTTTTATTTCCCCAGCCCTAGGCTTAGTAACTGCTTTTTACAGTCGCTAATATCTGGGTTACTTCAGGGTCCCTTTTTGCTCTTTCAGCCTTCTGATTACTTCTGATTACTTATGTAATTCCTTGTATTAAATCCCTCTGTTTGAAATACCTTGCATCATCTCTATTTTCCTGACTAGACCTTGACTTTGTGCATCACTTAACTCCCAATTTTAGCCCAGAGCCTGATGAGTGCCCCCTGTGGTAGCAGGAGGACTAGGGAAGGAGAAACAACAATCATGTTGAGTCTGGAGACGTGAATGGGGGAGACTGCCATGCACAGAGAAGGGACTCAAGATTCTGGGGGTTCACCATTTAAAGAGAATCACCTGGAGGGTTCTCATCCAAGTATTATTTCTCCCATAGTCAGAGTCATGACCTGTTGTAGTTTTTTAAATTGCTCCAGGCTCCATTCTGAGCTGGTTCTTCTCTCCCCACCAGAGATGAGACTGTATAACTCCTGGGAGACGGTTATCCAGGGCTTCCCAACACAACATTTAATCATTAAAATTTCTTATAGTGAATTATCTTCTCTTTCTCCTTCTGAATGTATAATGTGAAAATATGTTTTTAAAAAAAAACACAGGGCTTCCCTGGTGGCGCAGTGGTTGAGAATCTGCCTGCCAATGCAGGGGACACGGGTTCGAGCCCTGGTCTGGGAAGATCCCACATGCCGCGGAGCAACTAGGCCCGTGAGCCACAATTACTGAGCCTGCGCGTCTGGAGCCTGTGCTCCGCAACAAGAGAGGCCGCGATAGTGAGAGGCCCGCGCACCGCGATGAAGAGTGGCCCCCGCTTGCCGCAACTGGAGAAAGCCCTCGCACAGAAACGAAGACCCAACACAGCCAAAAACAAACAAACAAACAAATAAATAAATAAATTTAAAAAAAAACACACAACCCCCCCCCCTATATTTGGCCCTCCTGGACAAACTAGAGAAGGAGTGTGCCATAAAGCAAATAAGTTAATAAAGGGTAAGCTTGCCCAGTGCCCACATACCTCCAGCTCATTCTCTACCTTCTCCATCACCTTATAAGGAGAGAAGGGTTCAACAGCTTATCTTGTCTAATTAATAGCTATACAGGGATATCCAGTTGCTCTAGAATGAAATAAAAAAATTCATTTTGTCCAGAAATAAAAGCAAAAATAAACAAGTGGGACCTAATCAAACTTAAAAGCTTTTCACAGCAAAGGAAACCATCAACAAAATGAAAAGACAACCTATGGAATGGGAGAAAATACTTGCAAATGATGCGACCGACAAGGGGTTAATAATGTCCAAGATATACATACAGTTCATACAACTCAATATAAAAAAATAAACAACCCAAATCTAAAAATGGGCAGAAGACCTAAATAGACATTTCTTCAAAGAAGACATACAGATGGCCAATAGGTACATGAAAAGATGCTCAAAATCACTAATTATTAGAGAAATGCAAATCAAAACTGCAATGAGGTATCACCTCACACCCATCAGAATGGCCACCATTAAAAAGTCTACACATAATAAATGCTGGAGAAGGTGTAGAGAAAAGGAAACCCTCCTACACTGTTGGTGGGAATGTAAATTGGTGAAGCCACTATGGAGAACAGTATGGAGGTTCCTTAAAAAACTAAAAATAGAGCTACCATACAACCCAGAAATCCCACTCCTAGGCATATATCTAGACAAAACCCTAATTCGAAAAGATACATGCACCCCAGTGTTCATTGCAGCACTATTTACAACAGCCAAGACATGGAAGCAACCTGAATGTTCATCGACAGATAAATGGATAAAAAAAGATGTGGTGTGTATATATATATACAATAGAATACTACTCAGCCATAAAAAAGAATGAAATAATGCCATTTGCAGCAACATGGATAGACCTAGAGATTATCATACGAAGTGAAGTAAGTCAGAAAGAGAACAACAAATATCATATGATATCACTTATATGTGGAACCTAAAATATGATACAAATGAACTTATTTACAAAACAGAAACAGACTCACAGACATAGAAAACAAACTTATGGTTACCAAAGGGGAAAGGGGGCAGGGGAGGGATAAATTAGGAGTTTGGGATTAGCAGATACAAACCACTATATATAAAATAGATAAAAAACAAGGTCCTACTGTATAGCACAGGGAACCATGTTCAATATCCTGTAATAAACCATAATGAAAAAGAATAACTGAATCACTTTGCTGTATATCAGAAACTAACACAACATTGAAATCAACTATACTTCAATAAAAATGTTTTTTAAAAACCACAGTGAGGTATCATCTCACACCTGTCAGAATGGCCATCATCAAAATGCCTACAAATAACAAATGCTGGAGAGGGTGTAGAGAAAAATGAACCCTCCCACACTGTTGGTGGGAATGTAAATTGGTGCAGCCACTATGGAAAATACAGAGGTTCCTTTAAAAACTGAAATAGAGCTACCATATAATCCAGCAATCCCACTCCTGGGTATATTTCCAGAAAAGATGAAAACTCTAATTCGAAAAGATACATGCACCCCAATGTTCACAGCAGCACTATTTACATTAGCCAAGACATGGAAACAACCCAAGTGCCCAACGACAAATGATTGTTTTAAGATGTGATATACTTATGTCCCATTTTTTAAAAATATATATACATATATATAAATGGGATATTATTCAGCCATATATATATAATGGGATATTATTCATATATACATATATATATAAAATGGGATATTATTCAGGCGTAAAAAAGAATGAAATATTGCCATTTTCAGCAACGTGGATGGACCTAGAGATGATCATACTAAGTGAAGTAAGTCAGACAGAGAAAGACAAATATTGTATAATATCACTTATATGTGGAATCCAAAAAATAATACAAATGAATCTATATACAAAACAGAAACAGACTCACAGACATAGAAAACAAACTTTTGGTTACCAAAGGAGAAGGGGAGGTGGGGGGATAAATTAGGAGTATGGGATAAACTACTATACATAGAATAGATAAGCAACAAGGATTTACTGTATAACACAGGGAATTACATTAAATAACTTGTAATCACCTATATTGGAAAATAATCTGTAAAAAATATGTATATATATAGCTGAATCACTTTTCTGTATACCTGAAACTAATACAATATTATAAATCAACTATTCTTCAATTAAAAAATTGCCTTTTGTCCAAGAGTTTCCAATCATTCTGATAAGAATTTGAGTTGTAGCTGGATTCCCTTAAATGTGTTTACAGTTGTTAAATTCCAAAACTGCAAATAAAAGGCTTTTGTATTATGTTTGCCCTTTTAATAAAAAGAAAAAATAATCAGACTATGTTCTCCCCTTTGTTACACCCAAGAATGCACCTATACTCCAACCTGTTTAATGGAATCTTTAAAAATAAGTTTTAAAAAATCCTCTTTTACTTCCGTCCTCTCTCTAGGATGAGGAACCACAAAGCAGAAAGGAGTAATATTACCTACCTCCATGGTTGGGCCAGTTTCAGGAGCCAGAACTCTCAGCCCCAGAAAAGAGCCCTGCCCTTGGACTCAGAAGTCTGAGTTTCACCTCACGTTAGCTATATATACTAACTTCGTGTTAGCTATATATACTAACTTCTCTGAACCTCTTGTTTTCTTTTCTTTAAAACCAGATTGAGAAATCTCCACTCACAAAATTGTTATGATTCTCCATTCATTCAGTAGGATGCCTGAAGAGAGCAAAATATCTCAAAACTCTAAGTCCAGAAAGGTTTCCTTATGCCTAAAACCTGCTGTTGAACAAGCCCATTTCTGGCTTGTAGAAGTATGGAGACACAAACCCTGAATATACTCTGCCTGCATAAACATTTTGCTATTTTGTTGTTTCTAACACCAAACTTGCTGCTGTTACTTAAACCTATCATCCCATCAGCATCGCTGTTTGTCAACAGCATGATTTCTATAACACCAACTTGGATCCCCATGCCCAACATTTCAACATTCTGCTTTCCCACTTCCCATAAGCCAGACAAGCTGGTTGACACCTACATATGACATGTCAAGGTCATTCATGACTCTGACCCCCACGTGGTCACTGCCAGAGATAACATGGAACCTGAGGCAGCCACCTTTCAGACACAGTGTGGGCAGTGTGGATGGCTCCAAGCAGCCCACCCTCATAACTGGAAAAATACTGTGCTACCTGCATGCCACTATCTGAGGGTCATCCTTGTACCGAAAGGTCTACCATGGCCATGGCAATGTTTGCCTCCAGTACCACCAATCATTGCTGTATTCAGTGTGGCCAGCACTATGCGGGAGCTACCTTGGTCTGACCCACTCAGACCTATCTAGATTATTCTTTGGGAGCTGATATGAATCCACGGCTTGTTTTGTGAATTCCTTTGTAATTGTGCTATGCTTAGACTCCTAGAAATGAGTCTACATTCCTAAGCCCACTGAGACATGGGGGATAAGGGACTTCTGTGTATGCTCGGTGGTCAGAGGGCACCCAGAATGGGATTCCAAATGCCATCTGAAGGCTGCCATGTATCTGAGGATAATCCCCATGTACTAGAGTTGAATATATAGCCAAATATATGCTAAATATCCCTTGTACCCTCCTCAAGTATTTAAATGGCTGAGGCCAAGATTATACAGTTGGGCTTATTCCAAGGATTTAAATTAGTGTAAGCTGTTTCATATACCCCAGGTGGGTTATTTAACACAAAATTCAACAGTGGTAGATGTATGAGTCTGAATAAATTATAGAATCATTATGCTGGGAATGGTCTGTTTTTAAAAAGCTCAATTCTGGTGTCACTTTAACTGAACCACAAATTCCCTGAATATTTTTGTATGCAGACATGTTAATTCAAATGTTCATAATACAACCAGTTTTTGCATTTTGCATAATGCACTTTCAGAACTCCATGCAATTTTACAATTAATCCTGCATTTTTATGAACACACATGCAATACATACAGCCACTAATTTCTCTACAGAACAAATAAATCCTCCCTTAGAGGAAAAAAAAAAAACTGCTGGAGAATGCATATGGTGGTATGCATAATCAATCAGCTTGTGGGGCTTTACACCAAGTGCATATGGATTTAGGGTCTTGGGATAATAACCAAACAGCACTGAATAAGCAAATTGGATACTGAGGGCAAGACTGAAGACCTTTATTGATGAGTAATGAACCCAGAGCAGTGAAATGACAGAGAAAAAACAGATGCTGCCAAGATGGGGGGAACCTTTTCTCTACCACCAGCCCCACCAAGTACACAGCCAGGGGAGGAAGGGCCTGAGTTATAAATGCATGACTTATTATTCAACATAGTTTTGGAAGTTTTAGCCACAGCAATCAGAGAAGAAAAAGAAATAAAAGGAATCCAAGTTGGAAAAGAAGAAGTAAAGCTGTCACTGTTTGCAGATGACATGATACTATACATAGAGAAGCCTAAAGATGCTACCAGAAAACTACTAGATTACCAGAGCTAATCAATGAATCTGGTAAAGTAGCAGGATACAAAATTAATGCACAGAAATCTCTTGCATTCTTATACACTAATGATGAAAGATCTGAAAGTGAAATTAAGAAAACACTCCCATTTACCATTGCAACAAAAAGAATAAAATATCCAGGAATAAACCTACCTAAGGAGACAAAAGACCTGTATGCAGAAAATTATAAGACACTGATGAAAGAAATTAAAGATGATACAAATAGATGGAGAGATATACCATGTTCTTGGATTGGAAGACTCAACATTGTGAAAATGACTCTACTACCCAAAGCAATCTACAGATTCAATGCAATCCCTATCAAACTACCACTGGCATTTTTCACAGAACTAGAACAAAAAATTTCACAATTTGTATGGAAACACAAAAGACCCCGAATAGCCAAAGCAATCTTGAGAACGAAAAATGGAGCTGGAGGAATCAGGCTCCCTGACTTCAGACTATACTACAAAGCTACAGTAATCAAGACAGTATGGTACTGTTACAAAAACAGAAAAACAGATCAATGGAGCAGGATAGAAAGCCCAGAGATAAACCCACGCACCTATGGTCACCTTATCTTTGATAAAGGAGGCAAGCATATACAGTGGAGAAAAGACAGCCTCTTCAATAAGTGGTGCTGGGAAAACTGGACAGCTACACATAAAAGAATGAAATTAGAACACTCCCTAATACCATACACAAAAATAAACTCAAAATGGACTAAAGACCAAAATGTAAGGCCAGACACTATTAAACTCTTAGAGGAAAACATAGGCAGAACACTCCATGACATAAATCACAGTAAGATCCTTTTTGACCCACCTCCTAGAGAAATGGAAATAAAAACAAAAATAAATAAATGGGACCTAATGAAACTTAAAAGCTTTTGCACAGCAAAGGAAACCATAAACAAGACGAAAAGACAACCCTCAGAATGGGAGAAAATATTTGCAAATGAAGCAATGGACAAAGGATTAATCTCCAAAATTTACAAGCAGCTCATGCAGCTCAATATCAAAAAAACAAACAACCCAATCCAAAAATGGGCAGAAGACCTAAATAGACATTTCTCCAAAGAAGATATACAGATTGCCAACAAACACATGAAAGAATGCTCAACATCATTAATCATTAGAGAAATGCAAATCAAAACTACAATGAGATATCATCTCACACCGGTCAGAATGGTCAGCATCAAAAAATCTACAAACAATAAATGCTGGAGAGGCTGTGGAGAAAAGGGAACTCTCTTGTACTGTTGGTGGGAATGTAAATTGATACAGCCACTATGGAGAACAGCATGGAGGTTCCTTAAAAAACTAAAAATAGAACTACCATACAACCCAGCAATCCCACTACTGGGCATATACCCTGAGAAAACCATAATTCAAAAAGAGTCATGTACCACAATGTTCACTGCAGCTCCATTTACAACAGCCAGGACATGGAAGCAACCTAAGTGTCCATCGACAGATGAATGGATAAAGAAGATGTGGCACATATATACAATGGAATATTACTCAGCCATAAAAAGAAACGAAATGGAGTTATTTGTAGTGAGGTGGATGGACCTAGAGTCTGTCATACAGAGTGAAATAAGTCAGAAAGAGAAAAACAAATACCATATGCTAACACATATATATGGAATCTAAAAAAAAAAATGGTCATGAAGAACCTAGGGGCAAGACGGGAATAAAGACTCAGACCTACTAGAGAATGGACTTGAGGATATGGGGAGGGGGAAGGGGAAGCTGGGACAAAGTGAGAGGGGAGTGGCATGGACATATATACACTACCAAATGTAAAATAGATAGCTAGTGGGAAGCAGCCGCATAGCACAGGGAGATCAGTTCGGTGCTTTGTGACCACCTAGTCGGGTGGGATAGGGAGGGTGGGAGGGAGGGAGACGCAAGAGGGAAGAGATATAGGGATAAATGTATATGTATAACTGATTCACTTTGTTATAAAGCAGAAACTAACACACCATTGTAAAGCAATTATACTCCAATGAAGATGTTTAAAAAATAATAATAATAAAAATAAATAAATAAATAAATGCATGGCTTCAAGTCTCCTCAGCGAAACATACACTGACTATATGTTCATAGCAGTCCTCTGAGGATTAGCACAACAGCACTCAATTTGCTTGAATATTTTTATCTGTGGTTGCCCTGCAGAACGTCACCACCTTCTGCAGAAGTGCTTCAGGTGTTGAGAAATGATGATGCCACACGTGTACCAAGAGGGTATAAAAAGTTGTATTACTCATATAATGAGGATTTCTGGGGAAAGCAGGCACCCAAGCCATCCTGAAAGGGAGGGGCAAATGGCTTTGGTTTCTTTCGTGGTTGGGGGCGGGGCCAGGGTGAGCGGGGGCGGGGCCAGGGTGAGCATTGGCTGGGTTTGCATGGTTTGAGTTTGCCACCAGCACCCAGGGAAGCAGAGAGTCCGTTTTCCTGTTGGCTTACCCAGAGATGGGACACAAGGGGATGAAGGAGGGTGGGACTTGGGTGCTGCCAGCAGTCGAACATCCAAAATGGGGCCAGAATATTTATTATCATCTTCCTATCTTCCAGCTGTCATTTAGGGATTTAAAACCCTACTCTGATATTTACCTACTGTGTGACTCAACCTACTTAAACTCTCTCCTCATCAGTAAAAATTGCATAACATTTAAAATAAAGGATGTCACACATATCAGAGGAAACTGGCTCAGTGGCTGCATAAAAGAGACACTCAGTAATTGTTTCTGAATCTCAATCTGGAAATTTAAGAAAAAAAAAAAAAAAAACCTGTTTCCTTCCCATAGTTCTATCTCTACCCTTAGTTTGTATTCTTATAAAAACTGGAGAGAGGCCACCAGTTCTAGTAAAGACTCTTGAAACTATTTAGCAGAGATGTTGGGATGAGGTTAAGAAAAGGGGAGTAGAGAGGTAATAAGGCTAGTGGTGGTGGGAGGAGCAGGGAAGGTGGTGGTCAGGGCACTGCAGAGGGTGACTCCCCCAAGATATGTCACAGAACATGCCTGTCTGAGGCATCTCTGCTGGTCACACTGAAAGGTAGGTGTCCTGGCAAGTACACCCACCCCTGGTGGAGTGGGTAAGGACAGGAAATGGTGTTATAGGTTGAATTGTATCATCCCCAAAGCATGTGTCCTTATGTGGAAATTCAGTCTTTGCAGATGTAATCAAGTATGAGGTCATAGTCAATTGGAGTGGGTCCTAAATCCAATATGTTTGATGTCCTTATGAAAAGAAGAAAGAGAGACACAGAGACAGACAGTCAGAGAGCCTGCCATGTGATGACAGAGGCAGAGATCACAGTGATGCAGCTGCAAGCCAGGGGACACCAAGGATTGCCAGCCACCACCAGAAACAGAGAGACGAGGAAGGATTCTCCCCAGGGTCCCAGAAGAGCATGGCCTAGCTGACACCTTGATTTCAGACTTCTAGCTTCCAGAACTGTGAGAGAATAAATTCTGTTGTTTAAGCCACCGTGTTTATGGTATTCTGTTATATCAGTTCTAGGGACCTAATATGATAGAGAAAAAATCATCCATTCCTTCTTTGAAGATCTGAGTGTGTAATTTTATTCAAAATTGGAATAACTGGGGATGCTGAAATTTTTTGTTTTAGAATGATGACCAAATTGCAGACCTTTATATATCGCCAATTACCCTTTAATTCCTCAGAATTATTTTAAATATAAATGAGAACATGTTTTATATAAAATATCTAGGATTCTGGCTTAAAATAATTTTTATACTCCATGGTTAATAGTATAACAAATTCACAAACAGAAGATAAAAGATGCATTTCTGCAAGATCTGTGAGCAAAGACAAAATGTTAACAATGATTATTTCTGGGCTATGGGATTATGGGTAATTTTTCTTTTTTTGGTAACTTTTAAAATTTCCTCATTGTATAAAAAATATTTTCAAAATAAACACACTTTTACTTTCCATAGACATTATTATTTTCATAAACGTAAAAAATAGGATTCAATGCCTTGTCTTATGGGCTTTTGTCTTGACTTCTAATCCTGGGGCTTGGGGATGTGTTCATAGCCTGCTGATTAGGCCTAAAAGGATTAGAATAGGGCATGCAGTAGTAGGATGCATTTGTTCCTTGCGAAATTGGAAAAAAATGAACTTATTCTGCCCGCACAAGAGGCTCAAGCCAGGGAGTGTGAGGGTAATTTTCTTCTGATATAGTATAATAACATGGAGAGTCCTCTTATTCTCAGGAGTTTTCACAAATGAGCCTTAAAGTCCTGCTGCTCGTAAGTGTCTTTGCAACAAAAATCAAATATATTTAGTAAAAATAAATGGAGAGTTCATGTTCTGCAATGACCACATAAACTTAATACAGCCTCTGTCTCCTGCTACTTACTAAAATTACGTTACCAGGGCTTTCCTGGTGGCGCAGTGGTTAAGAATCTGCCTGCCAATGCAAGAGGCACGGGTTCAAATCCTGGTCCGGGAAGATCCCACATGCCGCGGAGCACCTAAGCCCGTGAGCCACAACTACTGAGCCTGCGCTCTACAGCCTGCGGCCCACAACTACTGAAGCCTGTGCGTCTAGAGCCCATGCTCTGCAACAAGAGAAGCCACTGCAATGAGAAGCCCGTGCACCGCAATGAAGAGTAGCCCCTGCTCTCTGCACCTGGAGAAAGCCTGCATGCAGCAATGAAGACCCAATGAAGCCAAAAATGAAAATAAATAAATAAATAAATAAATTTTAAAAATTACATTATCAGCAACAAGAATTATAAAACTTCACTAATTAAGACATTACAGTATTGGCCCAAGAAACAAATAAACCACTGGACATCTGATTTATGACAAAGATTGCACTGCACATCATTAGGGAAATGGTGATCTTTTCAATCAGTGTTGCTGGGTCAATTAGATATTCACACAGAAAAAAAAAAATCTTCATCCCTATATCATATCATACACAAAAATTAGTTTTAAATGGAGTGGAGATGTAAATGGGAAAAGTAAAAAAGTAAAAGGTCTAGAAGATAATATAGAGTGATACCTTTGTGACCTTGGCGTAAACAAACACTTCTTAACGAGGACACAGAAACCACTAACAATGAAGGAAAAGATTGATAAACAGGACTTAATGAAAATTAAAAATGTCTGTTCATCAGAAAACATCATTAAAAGAGTAAAATATGGAAGCCACAGAGGGGGAGAACACATTTGCAATATATAAAACCAACAAAAGACTCTTAACCTGGAATATATAAAGAATGCTTACAAATAAAGGGAAAAAAAGGCAATTGACTCAATTTTTTTAAATGGCCAAAAGACTTCTAAAGACATTTCACAAAAGAGAATATACAAGTGGTCAATAAACATATGCAAAGATAATTACACTTTAGTCATCAGGGAAATGTAAGTAAATTCATGATGAAATCACACACACACACACACACACACACACACACACACACACACACAGCAGAAGATCAAGAAGATGGACAACTCCAAGTTTTGGAGAGGATATAGAGTCACTGGAATCCTCGTGCACACTGTTTAGAGAATAAATTGGTGCAACAACATTAGAAAACCGGTGACTTCTACGGAAACTGATCATATACATATTCTAAGACCCAGCAATTCCACTCCTGGGCTCACACCCAATAGAAATGTGTACATATGTCCAGTAAAAGACCTGTACAAGATTTTTCACAGTAACACTATTTGTAATAGCCTCAATCTAAAAACAACCTAAAAAGTCCAGTGGAACAGATACATGAACTGTGGTATATTCATACAATGAAATCTTATACATCAATGAAAGTGAAAAAACTAAAGCTATATGTAATGATATTGATGAATCTCTCAAACATAATGTTAGAAGAAGCAAGACACAAAAGAGAAATACAGTAAGATCTGCTAAAACCTGATGTATGTGTTCCTAAAAATCACCACACTATGCAAAATCATGTAGTTAAAACCATAGGGCCTAAGGGGAAAAAAAAACAGAGTTAGGGGCATAATACTCAAAAACCTTGCCAGTGACACACAAAAGAACAAAAAAAAGATAGAAATCTAATCAAAGTGGTAGCATGGTTTTACACATGTAAAATGATTAAGAAATGAGTAAATACTAAAATAAACAGTACTTTAGGTTTACAAAGAGCTGAAGTTTGCTTATGAAGTGGGTGTCAGAAGGGCTGCAGCTTGCAAGTTACTATATACAAAGTGATGGAAGGAGGGTTGACTGACATTAGATGGAGTGTTGTAATAGTAGACACGGCTGGGTGTGGCTCTCAACATGCGAGCTGAACTGAGGTGGCTGGTAGACCTTTGAGGTGTGTGCGTGTGTGCGTGTTGTGTATTCCTATGGGCTCAGTTCAGCGGGGTGCAGTTTTCTGCATTCACCTAGAGTTTCTTGAGGACAACACTGTGCATAAGCAAACACTAAACTGCATGATGCTCAAATTGTTCCCTAATGTATCAATCATGATGGAAATTTGCATTTCCAAAACAAGCATTACAGCAGAACTGATAGTACCTTATTATTCTATTTAAATAAGGTTCAAACACAGGCAAAATTAATCCGTGACATTAGACATCAGGATGTTGTTCACCCTAGAGTGGGTTGTGACTAGGAGGGATCACAAGGAGAAACTTCTGGAGCTCTAGGTACTAGCTAAACAGGTATGTTCAGTTTATGAAAGTTCATCCTGCTGTACACTTAAGATTTGTGCACTTTGATTTATGTATATTTTTAAATAAAAGTTCAAAAAAACTTCTAAAATTGAAAAACAAAATCTGCTCCTTTTCAGGAAGGCTTCCTGGGCTTTTAGGATAAGTACTGAGATTTTCCTGTCCCACTGTATGGACATCCAGTTCCTCGCAAAACACAGGGTACACTAATCGCTGACACTCATGTCACATTTATACAGCTCTTTTCATGCAGTGTTCAGTAGTTCATCATTCATACCCCAAAGAATTACAAACGAGGATTCCTAAATTATCAACTCCAGACAGATAGTTTAGCAGAAACTGCAGCATTTTCTTAGCCATGTGAAAACAGCATTGAAGAAGAAACTACATGACATGGATTCAAGTCTCAGCTGTGCCATTTTCTAGCTAATTGGGTTTGGCAAGTCACTTCACCTAAGTTCTAGTTTCCTCACCCACTAAATAAGTATAATAATTCTGTTCAATCTGTAAAATAGGACTGTAATGCAAATGAAAGTGCTTTGCAAAATGTAAAGAGATATACATGCGTAAGATGTTGATACAGTACTTTCTCTCTCATGTTTAACTAAAATTTAGTTTAAGCCTCCTCTTTCCCTGTTGGTGTACATCAACAAGGTTGTGGACATCAAAATCCCAAATAACAAGGATGGCTGGCATTAGCCTCAATTTTTTTATACAGCCTCATGTGTAATTAGGGGTTCCACAAAGGCATTTTGATGGTGATGTCGTGAGGGATTTGGTGCTCTGATGCATTAATGTCTTCATCAGGAAAACATGTGTCCACTCAGCATTTGGAGGTATGTGCAGATCTAGAGACACTGTAAAGCTTCCTGCCCACCATGTTGGAGTCAACACTCAGTTATCTGTGTTCAGAGAAGAGATTTTGCTACAGCTAACACTGCCCCCTTTCCACTCCCCCTGACCCTGGTTCATTCTCTTCCTAAGGCCTCTCCATCCTGTCTCCTAAATTTTGAGTTTGTTTCTTCTATCAAGTAAATTGAAGAGGGCACAAAAATCTGTTATCTAAAAATATGCCTCTAAACGCAGATGCTGGACTTCCCTGGCGGTCCAGTGGTTAAGACTCTGTGTTTACACTGCAGGGGTTCGATCCCTGGTTGGTGAACTAAGATCCCACATGCCATGCCGTGCAGCGTGGCCAAAACAAACCAAAGAAACTAACTAAATAAATAAATCTTATAAAAAATAAACATAGATGCTGATTATTTGGATAAGTTTGTTTGGATTATCCACAGCATTGGATATATGGATGCTTCCTAGAGGTGCTGGGCTGTTGGGTTCTTATCTCCTTCCAGAACCTCAAAGCTCATTATAAATTCTACCCACTAAACTCAGTGGGAGAGGTTCACACACAGAATAATGCTTGCTCCTTCTTAGCCATAAAGCAACTCTTCCATGCTTGAAGAGAAGGACACTAGAAGGGAAACTAGAAATTTCCCATATTGTTAACTAATGCTTGTATCAACAGACCGAATTATGTGACCAAAGGTCTCAAGGGTGACACAGAGAGCATTTCAATTAAGAGTGTTCATTAAAATACAGAGTTGGGGTGCTATCCTAGACCTACCGAATCAGAATCTCTTAGAGAATCTCAGGGTTATGCATTTTAAATAAGCTTGTCAGGTGCTTCTGATGGGCAATAAAGTTATGAAACAACTGTCCTGGAGGTTGGGCAAGAGAACAGCTGACAACATACTGATTAGTGATGACACAAAGGGGAGCAATCTCGTTAAGGAAGCTGTGTTAGACCAGGTCAACCTTGAAATCACTCAACACTGTGTTCATAATGAGAAATGCAGCAACCAGGCATCAAACCTGCACTGAGCCAGAGGCAGGAGGCAGGAGAGAATGTCATACATATTTAACACTGAGTTGTCACAGCAAATAAACAAAACCAGAAAATTTCCTACACACCGTTCTGAGGACTCATCAGAAGTGAGATGTGACCAGAAGTGAGATGTTCCTGCCATTTCAGCATGCCCCTGACTACGTATCAATCTCCCCACTTGTATGCATCCATCTGTTTACCAGATGGATTGATAAAGAGCATTTCCTCTGGAGAGCTTGGAAAAGTCACCTTATGCTAGGCAGTTGCAAAGCATAAGGACACCAGAAATGTCAAACTAGCATGATGAAAGTCAGGGACTAGAATGGTTCCTAGACTTTAGCAGATAACCAATAAATCTTTTATTTTTTTTTTTTTGGATTTATAGAGTGAGCAAGGAAGGAGAAAATGAGATAGGATGGGATAAGAGGATGGAAGACAAGGTAAATGGATAAACGCATGGACTGATAAAGAAAGAGTGGATGGATGGATAGATGATAGATAGATGGGTGGATGGAAAGAGGGATGGACAGATGGCTGGAAGAAAATATAAGAGAACCATGTCAGATCAATTATCTTTTATCCCTAAACTATTTTTAACAGATTTATTGAGATGTAATTAAAATACCATACAATTCACCCATGTAAAGTGTATATAATTCAATGGCTTTTCATATACTCACAGAGGAGTGCAGCCATCACCACAATCAATTATAGAACATTTTATCACCCCAGAAAAGGAACCCCTGCACATTAGCCATCACCCTCCAAACCCCCGTCCCTCCCAGCCCTAGGCAACCTAACATACTTTTTGTCTCCATAGATTTGCTTATTCTGGACATTTCATATAAATGGAATCATACAATATGTGGCCCTTAATGACTGGCTTCTTTCACTTACAGTAAAGTTTTCAAGATTCATCTATGTTGTAGCATGAATCAGTACTTCATTCCTTTTAATTGCTGAATAATATTCCATTGTATGGATATACCACTTCTTATTTATCTATTCTTCAACTGATAGACATATGGGCTGTTTTCACTTTTTTGTCTATTATCAATAATGTTGCTATGAACATTCATGTACGAAGTTTTTGTGTGGGTATATACCTAGGAGTAAAATTGCTGAGTCATATGGTAACTCTATGCTTAACTTTTTTTTTAAGTCCTGTTTATTTTACGTTACTTATTTATTTATTTTTTATTTTTTGGCCACACTGCGCGGCATGCAGAATCTTAGTTCCCCGGCCAGAGATCAAACCTGCGCCCCCTGCAGTGGAAGCGTGGAGTCTTAACCACTGGACCGCCAGGGAAGTCCCTATGTTTAACTTCTTGAAGAACTGCCAGACTATATTCCAAAGTGTCTGTTTTCTACTTTACATTCCCACAGGCAGTGTATGAGGGTTCAAATATTTCTATATCCTCTCCAACACTTATTTTCCATTTTTTGTTTGTTTATTTGTTATTATAGCCATCTTAGGGGTATCTCACTGTGGTTTTAATTTGCATTTTCCTAGTGGTTAATGATGTTGAATATCTTGTCGTGTGTTTGTTGGGTATTTGTATATCTTCTTCGGATAAATGTCTATTCACCTTTGTCAATTTTAAATTGAGTTATGTGTTATTCTATAATTGAGTTGTA
Organism: Balaenoptera borealis; assembly: GCF_965194805.1. Classification (NCBI taxonomy): domain Eukaryota; kingdom Metazoa; phylum Chordata; class Mammalia; order Artiodactyla; family Balaenopteridae; genus Balaenoptera; species Balaenoptera borealis. The sequence goes on along the minus strand of NC_138860.1, from coordinate 39,624,040 downwards.
ATAATTCCTTATATACATACAAATTCTTTATCAGACATATGGGTTGCAAATTTTTCTTGTACTCTGGTTGCATTTTCACTTTCTTGATGTCCTTTCCATCACAAAAATGTTTACTTTTGATGATGTCCAATTGATCCATTTTTTTCTTCTGTTGCTTGTGTTTTTGGTGTCATATATAAGAAACTATTGGCTAATCTAAGGTCACAAGGATTTACCCCTCTACTTTCTTCCAAGAGCTTTATAGTTTTAGTTCTTACACTTAGGTCTTTGATGCATTCTGAGTTAATTTTTGTATATGGTATGAGGTAAAGGTCTAACTTCATTCTTTTGTATGTGGATATCCACCGAACTATTTTTGATAGAAGAAAAAGAGGTCATGAGAGTAGAATATAATAATATAATATAATAATATTACCAATATTATTTCAGGAGCAAAGGTAAGGAAACAGAGGAGAAATCTGTACTGGCCATTCTTTCTCCAAAATTCAGAAATTAATCTATGTGAGCTACAAAAACAGTGGATAAACCTCAAGTATTTTTGTCCCTGTCTCAGGTGCCAAAACCATTAAACTGTACAAATATGAAGACTTAAGCAATTCCCTAAAATCTTCTGTGGGAGAATTCTGAAGATTCCTTCTTCCATCTTTCCTGTCTTTGACACCCAGAAGCCCTTGTCATTCCTCACATAGCCTTCCTGACTGGCCTTCCTGTTCCTAGTATTGCTTTCCTCCAAATCAGCCTCCACATTACCTCTACGTGGATCTTTCAAAAATGAGATTTGTGCCACTCCCTCGCAAAAGTCTTCCTGTGACCCACCCCTATTTCAGCCTATTAAGGTTGAAGTCCATGCTCCATGGCATGGCATGTATGGCCTTCGTTATCTTGTCTTCAAGTTACCTTTTTGGTGTCCCCTGGTGCAACCAGTCTACTCCCTGACATCATACTTCACATCTTCTCCTGCTCTGATCCGAAGATGCTTGCAGTTTCCTGAATGTACAATTTTATGCCTCCACGCCTTTGTGCAAGCTGTGCCCATCCCCTAGGTCTGCTACTTAAACATCCTTTAAGCCCAGCTCTGAGGTCACCTCCTCCATGGTGAATTTCTCACCCAGAAGATAAAGTCAACCATTCACCTCTCTGTCCCCAAAACACTATGTCCCGAAGCACTGTGGCACACTTTGCCGTATTTGATTATCACTGTCTCCCAAGCACCTAGCACAATGACCAGGAGGAATATGGGAAGGCCCTCTCCTTTAAGCAATTTTCTCTGTAAAGAAAGATCTTAGCCTCAGCCAGACTCATCTGAGCACTGTACCTCTTTTTCCTGAATCAAATAGGCAGAGACACTTCCCACATTTCTTATTTTCTTACTGTGTACTTTTGCTTCGTTTAGTAAAATCCTCCCTATGGTAGCAATTCTTTACAGCAAGGCAAAAAGTATGCCCCAACCTTCCAGCAATCTTGCTGAGGCAGCCATAGTGAGAAAAGTAATCCAAGAGGCAAGCTTCAAAAATGAGAAAAGTAAGTGATAGGTAACTGTGGACACAAATAGAATGATAAAACAGGAGCAGAAACAATTTTATTATAAGTTATCTGTTTTCTTTTAGTTTTGTTAAAAAAACAATGACTTTCCGAGGAAAGGCATGGCTCCCACGACAGGTCTGTGTGACCATCATTTGTCTATCTGTCATCTGAAAGTCAGCCAAATAACAGCACTCATTATGTTATCTGACATCTTCGTGATTGACAGCCCTCAGAATGCAAATGGTTCCTTCTTGTCCCTTATTACAAATGTTGTCAAAAACCTTCTCACATAGGAAACTCAACTTGGAACCAAGACAAATGAGAGTGGACCCACTCTCATTTGGACCCACTCGCATTGTTACCCAATGTGCAGACAAACAATTGGGGAAAGGGAAATCAGGTTTATCAAGCAAAATCCCATGTTCCCGTGTCATAAACTGGGTGGCCTGGCTTCCTCCAAACAGCCCAGAGACACCTTCCTGGGCAGAGTGTTATATCCCCTGGCTCAACCCTCAGTTACCTGTTTTCTTCTCCCCCTAAAAGCCAGAGGTTATAGGTAACTCCCTTTGGTACATATCCCTGGCCCCTGGAAGTCTTCTAGCAGCAAAGGAATACAATCACCATTTAAAACAAGATATCAGATTTCCCCCTTCATTTTCCTGACAGCAGGTGAATCTTCTCAGTTTTTTCCCCCCAAGGTCACATGAAAATGTCACCAGAAAAATAAAGAAAAGTCTGGAGACGTGCTGCCTAGAGACCTAAATAGGGCTAAAATTAGCAGCTGCCTCCTTCTCCAGGCAAGAGCTGGCAGCAGCTGGAGTGTGACAATACCCAGAGGAGAACAGAGGGGAGCAGAGAGGCGCCGCGGGCATGCTGCCGCGGGCATGCTCTGTCCCCCACCAGGGGACACAGGCTTCAAGCCTCGGGCTGGCTGGATTGCTGGGCAGCTCCCGAGTGGAGCATCGGCCCTGCCTGCCCGCCCTGGAAGCCTGACGTAGGGTGACGTATACCTCCAGACCAGCTATTTCTATCTGCTGCTTCCTGTATAATCAATGTCATGGTTAGAGAAGGTCACACGAGCAAGAGACAAACGTTAAGGCAGGTGGTAGTTGGAAGTTTGGCTTTGTTTGAAAATCAGCTGATTTGGGATTTCCCTGGCGGTCCAGTGGTCAAGGCTCCATGCTTCCAATGCAGGGGATGCGGGTTCGATTCCTGGTTGGGGAACTAAGATCCCACATGGCGCAGCCAAAATAAATAAATAAAATAAATAAAACCAGCTAGTTAGTGCATCCCTGGATGGTCACTGTGGGTCCCCGCCTCTGCCTGCCCATCTTCACCAACCATCACCACTCTTTAACCTGACATGGATCACCCATGAAAGATGAGATTTCTCCAGGAACTAGGAGGTCAGCTTTCCTTGCTTCTCATCTTCACTGGGCTCTCACCACTGGGCTTCTGGCCCAGAATATCCTACTCTGAGTGACTACATTTGCCATGTGACATTGCTGTTGCTGGCGTGTGACTGCTCCCACCCGCATGTCACACCTTTGGGATGCCTGTCCTGAGGCCCACGCCCAGAGAGCAAAGTCTAAGGTGTGGATCTCAACACTTGAAGAGTGTATTTCTGACTGTCCAGCTCTGGACTCATACTGCGTTTCTTATAGTGGGGAAGGAGTCGCTCCCCGCCCAACTCAGTACTGCATCTGACCCCTCCACCCACCTTCCCACACCACACAACCTGTACGAGCTTCCTAGGGCTCCTGAAACAAAGTACCACAAACAGAATGACTTAAAACAACAGAAATTTATGGTCTCACAGTTCTGGAGGCTAGAAGTCTGAAGTTAAGCAGTTGGCAGAGCCATGGTCCCTCTGAGCCTCTAGGGGAGGTTCCTTCCTTGCCTCTTGCAGCTGCTGGTGGTCCCAGGCCTCCCGTGGTATGTGGCAGCTCAAGTCCAATCTCTCCCTCTGTCTTCACATGGTCATCTTTTCCTTGTGACTTCACATTATCCTACTTCTGTGTACGTCTGTCTGTCCAAATTTCCGCTTTTGATAAGGACACGAGCCATATGGATTAGGGCTCACCCTAATGGTCTCATCTTGACTTGAGTCCCTCTGTAAAGACCCTATAAGGTTACATTTTGAGATACTGGGATGAGGACTTCCACATATCTTTTTGGCGACACAATTCAATCCATAGCACCTCCTTTGCCATGCCCTCCTCTCTGAGTAGAGCATTTTCTGAGTCAAGAAAACTCCACAACAGCAGGTAATATGACTGGGGGCAGCTGGCAGGCTACAAGAATCAATCGCAGGGTCAGTGCAGAGAAAAATGGTCCAGATGAGGCTCAAGTGCCTCTCGGCATGAAGCTCTAACCTCCCAAACAATCCTGTGTGGAACCAAACAGGTGCTCCCAAAACAGGATTCTTCTTTTTCTCTATCTTTATTTCAAGACAATGAAAGGTTTTTCTCCATAGTTTTCATTCTCATTTACTGAATATTCACAGAAATACTTGACTGCCTTAATTACACTCCAGAGAGGTGACCACAGTGCCCGACAGAATTCCTGAGGCAAGGGAACATTCCCCTGGATTCCAGTTCCTGATCTTTACTGCAAATTAAAGAACCCCAAGCAGCCCATGCTGCTGCCTTCTGCTGCATTTCCAGCACTGCACAACATAACATATCACGATCACAGGCCTTCGGCGCTTACAATAGCCATTCCTGAGATCGTTTCGTTTCTTTGGTAATTCAGATAGCACACCCATACAAAACCATTTTCTCCTTCCACTGCTTTCTTGGTCTGAGCAAGGGTGATGAGAAACAAGAGAGCAAGCTAATGCAATGCCCGAGTAAACCTACAAGAGGCAAAACCAACACCCCGAGGGCTGGTTCGTCAGGTGAGCCAGATTCCTCCACCAACTGAGCAAGATTAGGATAAAACTACAGCAGTCCCTCCTTGTCTGCGGGAGATATGTTCCAAGACCCTGGTGGATGCGTGAAACTGCGGATAGTACTGAACCCTATATATACTGGTTTTTTTCCTATACGTACACACCTATGATAAAGTTTAATTTACAAAGTAGGCACAGTAAGAGATGAACAACAATAACTGATAATAAAATAGAACAATTATAACAATATACTGTAATAAAAGTTATGTGAATATGGTCTCTCTCTCTCTCTCTCTCTCAAAATATCTTACCGTACAAATTTAATGCTTTTCCCATCTTAACTAAGTACCTGTAATGCACCATGGCCATAACTTTTGCAATTTGAGGTATAACAGCAAAACTAGCATGAACTTTTTTCCTTCTTCATAATTTCATGTATAGAAGATTCATTCTTACTGTAGATCTTAGCACCTCAGCATACGATTTTTTTTTCTTTCCCTATTAAGTCAAGAACTTTCACCTTTTCACTTAAAGGACGCACTTCATGGTTTCTCCTTGGCATATCTACATTGCCGGCACCACTACTCCTGTACTTTGGGGCCAGTATTAAGTAAAATAAGGGTTACTTGAACACAAGCACCGGGATACCGTGACAGCTAACCTGATGACCAAGACACATACTAAGTGATTAATAGGCAGGACAAGCTGCACAAAGGGATGATTCATGTCCCAGGCGGGTTGGAGCAGGACAGCACGAGATTTCACCACACTACTCAGAATAGCATGCAATTTAAAACTTAAGGATTGTTTATTTCTGGAATTTTCCAGTTAATATTTTCAGACTGCAGTTGACAAAGGGTAATTGAAACTGAGGAAAGTGAAACCGAGGATAAGTGGGTACTGCTATAGTTGCAGAGAGACAAAGACCAGCTAGTGGCCAATCCAGCTAGTGGCCACGGGCTGGCCTATCAGCTCCAGAAACTCTAGGTCTGATCTCTGTCACCTAGCCCCAACCCCCTACTGATAACTACCAGAAACAGAACAACAAACCAGGCACCCTAGACTTTGTCTCCAACAATGACACTCAGGCATGTTCTGTGATGAAAACTGTGGTCACCTGCACGGTTTAGTTCTCACAGAGCAGAGAGGTCAGTGTAGTATAATACAAAGCTATGGGATTTGGCATCAAAGGGCTTCTAACTCACCTGGTTCCTCTGCTTCCTAGCTGTGTAACAATAACCAAGTTTCCTGACCTCTCTGAGCGTCAGTGTTATTAGTAATACTGTGATGATGTCTGCCTAACTGTCTCACAGGGGGTTGTTGAGAAGATCAACTGAACTAGTGACCTGGAAATTACTTAACCAACAATGAAGAGTTAAAATAGTAACAATGGATGCTACTAAGTGGCATTAAATTATATTGAGTCAGAGGACTCAGGAAAATCTGAATGCCAGGTAGCCTAGAAATCTGTGCAAAGGAAAGGAATACTTGGGCTCTGGTCCCACACCCTATGCGGACTCCACGTGGCCAGGCTGGACCACAGAGAAGCTCCTTTTAAGTGAGATCAGCCTGAATGTCTCAATGTCCCAGATTTTAACAATATGGATCTCTCTCTCACACACACACACACACACACACACACACACACACACACACACACACACACACAGAGTGTTAGTGATATTTCACAGAAAGATGCAGAGCTGGCCAAGGCCTTAGCCCCCAGGCTTGCTCCTGGCTTTCCCCAACCAAAACAAAGGGTCTGAGTTACCACACGGGAGGCAGAGAAACTCTCTGCAGGGAGAAGAGGGAGGGAATCTGGGAAGAAGAGGTCAAGGGAGAGACGGCAAACTGGGACCAAATTCATGGGATCGTCTAAACGACCACACTCTTGTGTCAAGTGAGGTAGACTGCAAAAAATGGTCAGTCACAATCCTTCACTCCTACTCGTATCAGCACCCTTTGCAATATGATTTCGTAGCTCTTCCTATCAGGAGATGGAATCTATTTCCCCTCCCTTGGAATTTGGGCTAGTATATCACATGCTTTGGCCAAAAGGATGCAACAAGATTATGTGCCAGTTCTGAGCCTGAAAAGCCTTGCATACTTTCTGCCCTCTCTCTTGAACCACTATGACTGCCATATGAACAAGCCTGGACAGGTCTGCTGAAGGATAAGAAATCAACATGGAGCAGACCTGACTCAGCCAATTCATCCTAGTCAAGGCCCTAGAAATGTGACAGCCCAGCTAAGATGAGCAAATCCAGCCCAACCACAGCTGACCCATAGATGGATGCATGCAGCCGTCCTAGACCAGCCAGACCCCAGTTGACAGAGAGACCCATGAGTTATATAAATGCTTATTCTTTTAAGCCATTAAGTTTTGGGGTGGTTTGTTATGTAGCAGTGGCTAACTGATACATGCTAACCTCAACCACTGTCCAGTCCAAATTAACACTTCTTTTCCTTTGGGCTAGAATAAAGATGGTGAGGTGGGACTCAAAGGACAGAGTGACCTTCTCTCCCCAGTAGAGCAGTAGTCTTCAAACTGGGTTATGCATACCACGAGGTGTATTCAGCAGGACTTTCCAAAGCATAAACAACATGGAAAACTTTAGAAGAATGGATTTCCAGATCCTAAAAATTAACCTAAGGCTAAGTTTCTCCTTTCCCCTTCTCTTCTCATAAAATATCCTTCATCTCACTTTAAAAACAAAAAAAGCAAACTTCCTCCCCATCCTTCTTATCTCAGATTATTGCTCCAGTATGTAAAAACCTCAAGGGAATCAGTACAACACTTTGAGAAACTATTTGACAGTGGCTATGAAAGCTGAATATATGTACACCCAGTGACACAGCAATCCCTTCCCAGGTATAAACCCAACAAAAATGCATACAGAGCTTCACCACGGGTCATATACATGACAGCCCATAGGTGCTCACAGCTATTATGTTCATCAACATTAGAATGGATAAATTGTGGCATGTTCACACAATGAAATACTTTATAGTAGTGATAAGCAGGAAAAATCTATAACAACACTCAAAAACATGAATGAATCTCTCAATACGATATTGAGCAAAATAAGTCAGACACAAAAGAATACATATTATGTGATTCTCTCTCTCTTTATAGAATCACATAATATGTATGTATCTGTGTGTGTGTGTGTGTGTGTGTGTGTGTGTGTGTGTGTGTGCATTAAACAAACAAGCTCCTCACAGAAAGCTATGCATTTAGATGTCAGAATAGGGCAGGTAGCAACTGGTAGGGGTCATGAGAAGGAGCCTCTAGGTGCTGGTTATACATGTGTGTTTGTCTAGAGAAAATTCTTATGATACGTGCACTTTGCTAGGCTATGTTATATTTCAATAAAAAGCTTTACAACAGAGGAACAACATAAAGGGACAATTAGATAATTCCTTTAACCAAATAACCATAAATTCCTACTCCATCCATTTCAAGAGAAATTTTACTTTTTATGTTTAATAATTATGTATCAAACGGTATCATCTTTAAGAGGAGTTATGCACTAATAAGAACTGTAATGATAACCCAACCCAGGAGAAAAATGATTACACTTCTAGCCTTACAGTGGTAGAAAAACAAAACAAAAAAACCCAATGCTACAGAGAAGTATGATAGTAGATAAAGGACATAACTTTGAGACAAGACAAAATTCTACGGGAGCAATGAAATAGAAATATGAAATCAAGGAAATGTTACTGTGAAAGAAGATCTTGCTCATTTATATTTTTAAAGGATGATGGTGGATATCAAATCACTAAGTTATTTATAATTTATATTATTTAGAGGTGTTGGTTTATCTTTTAAATGTCAATATTTATAATATGGCAAAAATTAGGTCTTTCATAATTATTTAAATTTATAATACAAGAAATTAGATGCCTACTTTAAAACACAGAACCGGGTACATAATTTCTCAAAGTTACTCTATTAGGAGGCACATAAGCCAAAAAAAATTATACCAAAAAAATGATTCAGTATAAAAGAATCTCCCCAAATATCCTTCCCTTAAGGACCTGTGACAGTGGTGTATTCCACCTACATTATCTCATTAATCTACATTAATCATATGCTTTTGGTTACAAGTTACAGAAACCTAACTGAACTGGATTGTCAATAAGTGAAGGATCTGAGATTTAACTCTACTTGCAAGCAACAAATTAGCCTGACACAATTTCATGGATGCTGGCAGAAGACATGAGACTCTTAGGTCAGAGATGAAGGACTTTCTCGCTCATAGCAATAAAAGTAGCCAGAGCATTTGTGCCGTTTCCCTGAGCCCCAGATCCCACAATGCGATGCAAAGAGGGCCAGGTGATGCCTGCACATGCAGTGGTTATGTTATAGGAGATAAGCCCCAGACATAGGAATCTAAATATTTTATAATGGGCGGTAAACCTGCCTGACCTTTGCCCCAGAGAGATTATTTTTATTGTACTGGACAGTAATCAAATACCCTCTACTTTGGAAAAAGACACTATCTCCATCTTCCAAAGATGTTTGCTATACAAATATTCTTGGAAAGACAGCCTGGAACAAAAGCAGTCAGTATATCTGCTCAAAAGACATGCAGAAACACAAGAAAGCCCTGGAGAATTATGTGAACTGAGTAAAGAATAGAGGCTCCTATTATTGAAAAGTACATGTATATGTTGGCTTCAAGATCTCCTGGAAATCAGGAGCTTGGGATTAACATATACATGCTACTACATATAAAACAGATAACCAACAAGGACCTACTGTATAGCACAGGGAACTCTACTCAATATTCTGCAATAACCTATGTGGGAAAAAAAATCTGAAAAAATATGTATAACTGAATCACTTTGCTGTACACCTGAAAATAACACAACATTCTAAATCAACTATACTCCAATAAAATTTTTTCAAAAAAGAATATGTTGCAGTGGGTTGTCTCAAAATACTACCTCCAAAATACAGTTTCCCACATGCAGTTCTGCTTTCCTCAGAGTCGGCTTCCCTCTCTACTTGGCTCTCCACTGGTGACAGCAAGAGGGCTGCCAGCAGCTCCAGCCCAATATTCTGACACCTCTGCAACAAAAGAGAGCTTCTCCTCCCTGACAGTTCCAACAAAAACTCTGGAATTGCACCACGTGGGGAGATGGACCATACTGACGGGCCAGTCCTGCTCACATGTTGACCCCTAGATCTCAGTATGACATAGACTGAGAGTTGGGTAACAGAGATTTGTTACCAAAGAATGCGGAGCAAGTGTTGAACAAGCAAAACTGCAGCTTTTCCCTACACTGCTCTCTAAATACCCTCAAGACAACAAATCTCACATGTGTACTTCTGTGAAATTAAGCATCATTTCTTTTCACAGACAGATTCTTATTTTAATAAGACTAGCAGTATGTCCAAATTGCTATTTTATAATCAAATTTCTTGAGAAAGAAGTTATTGCAGTGGCACAGTGGTGCCACATCCAGTGGTGGATGTTCTGTGTAATAGCAAGGGTTACTCAATCGTGCCGTGGCGGGCTAAATAATGGCTTCTCCAAGGATGGCCGTGTCCTAATCCCTGGAACTCATGCAAGTTAGCTTACCTGGCTTTGCAGTGACTTTGCAGGTGTGATCAAGTTAAAGATCTTGAAATGGGAAGATTATCCTGGATTATCCAGGTGAGCTCAATAATCATAAGGGTCCTTATAGGAGAGACACAGGAGGAGTTAGAAAGTGGGCAATGCGATGATGGGAGCAGAAAAACAGGACAGAGAGGAGGAGATTTTACAATAGCTGGGACATGGAAACAACCTAAATGCCCATCAGCAGACGAATGGATAAAGAAGACGTGGTACATATATACAATGGAATATTACTCAGCCATAAAATGAAACGAAATTGGGTCATTTGTAGATATGTGGATGGACCTAGAGACTGTCATACAGAGTGAAGTAAGTCAGAAAGAGAAAAACAAATATTGTATATTAACGCACATATGTGGAATCTAGAAAAATGGTACAGATGAACCTATTTCCAGGGCAGGAATAGAGACACAGACGTAGAGAATGAACACGTGGACACTGGGGCGGGAAGGGGAGGGTGGGACGAATTGGGAGATTATGTGTCAGTACATATATACACTACCATGTGTAAAATAGATAGCTAGTGGGAACGTGCTGTATAGCACAGGGAGCTCAGCTTGGTGCTTTGTGATGACCTAGATGGGTGCGATGGGGCGGGGGGAGGGAGGTCCCAGAGGGAGGGGATATATGTATATGTATGGCTGCTTCACTTCGTTGTACAGCAGAAACTAACACAACATTGTAAAGCAATTATACTCAAATAAAAAATAAAATTAAAAAAGAAAGATGCTACACTGCTGGCTTTGAAGAGGAAGAAGTTAAGCCATGAGCCAAGGGATGTAGCTGGCCTCCAGAAGCTGGAAAAGTCAAAGAAACAAATTCTCCCCTAGAGTTTCCAGAAGGAACCAGTCTTGCCAACATCTTGAGTTTAGCCCAGCGAGACTGATTGCAGACTTCTGACCTCCAGAACAGTAAGAGATAAAATTGTGCCCTTTGAAGTCATTAAGTTCATAATAATTTGTTACAGTGGCCACAGGAAACTAATGCGAGTGGCAGCATAAAGCAAGTGGTCACTGCCCGGTGCGCTGGTAAACAGAAACAAACTCAAGGATGGGGTCTACTGCACAAAAGAATCTGCTCCCAAAGCTGAGACACCTGAGAATGATGACTCTTTCTAGATTTTCCCTTCTGTTACAAAAATGTTACTGAATTCCAAATTAAATATTGTTAACTTTTAACACTTTAAAAAAATGTTCAGTAATGACCTGAGGAGAACGTTTGGTGAAAAGGGTCTCCAGCGCGTGTGATAACCATTTCAGACAGCCAGGGCACTCCCCTTTCACTGTCAGCTGGTATTCACTGGCACGGCTGGTGCTGAGCTATTTCTGCACCCACTGGTAATATAATAACAACTGTGATAAGCAGTCAAATAAATTAATAGTATAAATTCCAGGATGTGTGTTCATTTCAGAAATCCCACATGACTTCCTGGTTTGAACCTTAGAGTACAGACTTGGGAATCCTGCTACAGACAGCCTCTTATATATTGAACACATATCAGGTTTAATTAGAGGATAAAGGGAACTTATTTAAATTTTAAAAATTATTTTGGTTTGATTTTAATTTGTAACATGCTTTTTTTTCCTATTGAGAAATAACTAACATATAATTATGGAGCTATAATTGACACGTAATATTGTATTAGTTTAAGGTGTACAATATAATGATTTGATTGTAATATGCTTTTGAATATCACACTGCATATATATGATTGGGGGCCAATGAGAGGTAGAGACTTCGAATCAGTAAAAATCAAAATTATTTTCTTTTTATTCGATGAACTGTGTCTAACCATACTATTCTTTACTTGATATTCTATTTAAAGACACTTTAAAATGTTCCCAAATTCCATAAAACTCTTTTCAAATGAATTTGCAAAAACTCCTAGTTAACAGCAAAAAGTTTCACACAACCTCACAGAAAGCAGGACTTAAATGCACGATGATTCAAACTCCTTTCTAGATATTTTAGAAATTCTCTCAGCTTTAACATAACCCCAGGCACACTTCTGGAGAAGAACTCCCACTCTCTGTTTCTCACGTCCTATGCCTAGTGACTTGTGCTGAAATACTTTTAGGAAAACTGATGCCCACGACATCTGGGTGACCATGTGGCACAGACTAAAGAAGAAACCAAGGCATCTGAAAGTCTTGAAATTCAGATTCCAAGAATGGTCTGTAATGGACCAATGTGCAACCATAGATAAATTACGTCACCTATATCTACATATCAACTTCACTGCCAATACAATGGGTGGGAAGCTCCTGCTCCTCAAATTCTTCTAGAACTTGCAGAGGATCCAGTGGGGCAGAAGCAGAATCAATCAGAGCAATGAAAACTCCATTGCAAGGTAAGGGCTAGTGAAGAGGGTGAAATAAGTAATCACAAAGAAGGTGCCTGAGACACTGACATCTGCCTTCTGTCTTCCCTCATCAAAGATGAAATTTTAGTCCCAAGAATGTAATGAGATGTGAGGGGAATGAGTTTCTATTTAACCACAGCCTTTAGGAATTTCCAGTGCAACACCCCAATTCAGCTTTAAATAAAATGCCTGTCCAGAGCCATCTGAGTCAGGAGATGACTGAACCGCCTGGTCAAGCTAGTAATCAGGGAGAAAATATACTGTCTCCTTTCTCAGCTAGAGATAGCAAGCAAATACGGGGAGTGTAAAGGTTCTGACCTGCATAAGAAAATTGCTAGCTCCTCTCTCATTGCAATCTGGTGGGAAAACAACCCAATTCTCCTCGCCTTGACACAGGGTCAGGAGCTCAGCATTGAGATGGAGTTTGCCAACCTAGATCAGGCAACAAGAAGAAGGGAAAACAAACACGTGTGTGTGTGTATGTGTGTGTGTGTAAGAGAGATGAGGAGTCAGGCAGGAGAATGGTTGATGGATACCATGTCTCTACCACCTCCAACAGATGCAGGATCTGGGGCTCTACCACTTAGGAAATGATTAGGTTCCTTTTTGACAAAATCCATGCCTTCTGTTGACTAGATGGATTTTTCAGAAGGAACACGACCCTGCACCCAAACAACACTATAAAGCTCTCAGCCCCCTCAAGGCCAGATATATTCCCAGTGCATACCCATCCCCACTGACTGCCTTTTCTCCCCACTGTCCCAGGACAACAGAGCACTGAAAGGATGCTTGAGACACAGATTTGGAGATCTGGAGTTATAATGCATTGATATTTTTGAGTTACAGAGCAGTCATCAACTGCTTGTTCAAGAAATTAACTTACACTCCAATGTCGAGATTTTAAGGCAGACATGAGAAAGCTCCTTCCAACAACAAATCCTTTTCAGAGCCACAGAGTTATGTAAGAAGCAACCTGTGTTTGCCTCTGCAAAGCATGACACAGCAGGGTCCCTCTTAGAGCAGGCTTAGGGACCAAATCCCCAGCCATAGCCTTCTCATATCCCTAGACCCAGCTAAGTTCCTTTAAATTCATATATAATAGGCTTAAACAGTCACACTCCTCAAGCTGCTTGAAGTAAATTTCAATAGTAAAAGTTGGGGGATTTTTTTTAAAGGCAAAGATTCTTTATTCTCCCCTGAATTAACTGAACATTACTTTTCCAATCTCTGCAGCAGAGATAACACTGTGTGACATGTACCAGACCCCCAGAAAGCCACTCAGCATTTCCATCCTGTGGCTGGCATTGTCCACTTTTCTGGACAGCTAGGCAGAGTGCACAGCAGAAAGGGAAGGATCTGGTTTTACAGCCTCACATCACCAACCCCTTTGAGACCAGGATAGAGATATTCACATAAGGTAAATATTGAGATATTTACTAAAACAAGCTTTGTAGCTTAAAGCAAACAAATCCATGTCTAAAGCAGTGAACTGGAGTCAGGGAGACAAGGCAACTCCTCCAGGCTAATCATGAGACACTTCTAGAGACACCAGTGATACCGGGAAAAGGCTCCCTAAGGATTAATGAGGCTGTCCTTTAAGGCCTGTGTGTATCCACATCCCATTCTCTGTGGGGCACTGGTAATCTCCTCCATAATCTCTGTCCTCCTTGGACACCTTGGAAGTCTGTGGTGCTACCAGCTCCTCTCTGTCACTGCAAGTCCCAGCCCATCAAGGCACAAAGGGACAAGGGTGGTTACCCTTGGAGGAAGAGTTACCTTCCCATGAAACCTGGAAATCTAGAGACTGAGCTTAACTGCTCTCCGTTCCCCCCAGTCAGACCTCCTGGCTCACTCCATTGCATTTTCCTCCATGTGTAGAGATGGGTCTTGGAAAAACAGGTCCTGATCACGTGGCCGAAGGAAGAGGCCAGAGACAAGCAGGATGCCTAAGTCCTGGCTCATCCATCAGCAGCTAGAGGTACAGCACAACAGTCCCTTATCTGAAACCTTTGGAGCCAGACGATTTTCAGAATTCAGATTTTTTTTATTTTAGAAAGCTAATATGACACCCCCAGCCGCGTCTGAGGAAGCATCCTATAAACTCAATAATACTTTTTTGTACCAAAACATGAATATTCATACTAATCTTCTATCAGGTCAATCAAATTCGTTATGAAAAGAAATCTAGAGTTCTCAAGGATGGTGGATTTGGCACCATCTGGTTCACTTTCCTCCAAGAGATATCTAAATTCAATCACTCAGGGATAAAAGACCTGCAGCGGGGAACAAACGAGGTAACCACCAAAACCCCAGGAAACCTTCCCTGACTGAGGGCACCCATGGGACAGACCAGCTGAGATGGGACCAGGCTGATGTGAATAATCTCTGACATAGAAAATGCCTTCTAAGCTGAGCTTCCCTGGCCTCAGAACCCAGAGAGAAACGATTCCAGAGCCCTCCATATTCAGAGAATCATTCGCTGGGGACTCCAGCACCTGGCTCCAAGGAGGACACAGGTGTTCCCAGTTGTAGATCATAATAGGACCCACACAGCAGAAGCAGACCAGATATTTCAGAGCCCCAATCCCCACTCCCCCGTGTGCCTGATGTTAGCTCCACCGGGTACAGGGCAAATCACACTTTGACCTTCATGTCTTTGAGAAGCAGAAAGAACATCTTACAGCTGCTATCTTTCCTCTGCCCCTTTAAATGCCAGCATCGCCAGGTTTTACCTCCCACCTGTCTCTTCTCACTCTGTGCATGCTGCTTGGCGAACTGTATCCACTCCCACGGCCTCACCCGCCACCTCCATGCCCTGTCTCGCAGTCATTCTGTCCCATCCTCCTCCCCAACGCCAGGTCACATTTTTAACTGCCTCTTGGGTGCCTCCAGCCGGTTGCCTCATGTGCCCTGTCCTGCCGTGCCATAGCCTACGGTACCTGTGTGCTTCCCCACATCTCCCTGAACTGCATTTAGGGTTCTGACATGACTGGTTCTGGCCAAGGGAATGTGGGCAGAAACATCGAGTGTCACTTCTGGCGGGGGTGTTTAGTACCTGGTGAACCTGTCCCTGTGTTCTCTTCTCCTCCGTAATGCCGGGACAAGGTGAAGAATCAAAACAGAAACAGTCTAGGTCCTGGAATCACTGCTTAGAAAAAAAACACTGGACCTTCACTGAACTGTGAGAGGAATACACTTCTACGGGGAAAAATTGCTGAGAGTTTGGGATGGTCTGACATAGCCACTAGTGTTCAATACCCCCATGCACCTGCCTTCTTCATCTAGCAAGTTCCTCCTTCTTGCTCAAAGCTCCAATTCAGATGTTGCCTCCTCTGTGAAATTCAACTTCCACGGGAAGGCCAGCCCTCCACGCTGTGACGTCCAGCAATCCCGTATGCCTTTGGCACAGCAATTACCTGACTCTATTGACACGTTTGCATGTCTGGCTCCCACATTTGTGCTTCTTTCTCCACCCTTGTCTTCTCAGCGCCTTACAAGTAGCAAACACCCGCTGTGGTTATTTACTGAAGCAAAGATTAGAGTCTTCTTGCTCATGTGACCAGCAAAGCCCAAGTCAGCATTTTCCAGAGTCATCGTGTTCTTTGCACTGTGCTAGGCATGGTGGGAGGAGGCAAGAAAGGTTGACATTGTGTTGCCCACTTCAAGGAGGATTCTTTTATCTTTAGGTCCTCTGCACCCCATTACCTCCCATCTTTTTTTTTTTTTTTTGGCTGTGTTGGGTCTTTGTTGCTGTGCGTGGGCTTCCTCTAGTTGCAGCGAGCGGGGGCTACTCTTCGTTGCGGTGTGCGGGCTTCTCATTGCGGTGGCTTCTCTTGTTGCGGAGCAGGGGCTCTAGGTGCATGGGCTTCAGTAGTTGTGGTGCATGGGCTCAGTAGTTGCAGCGCACGGGCTTAGTTGCTCTGCGGCATGTGGGATTTTCCCGGACCAGGGCTCGAACCCGTGTGCCTTGCCCTGGCAGGTGGATTTTTTTTTTAATTAATTCATTTATTTATTTTTGGCTGCGTTGGGTCTTCGTTGCTGTGTGCGGGCTTTCTCTAGTTGTGTTGACAGGCTTCTCATTGTGGTGGTTTCTCTTGTTGCGGAGCAGGGGCTCTAGGCGCATGGGCTTAAGTAGTTGTGGTGTGTGGGCTCAGTAGCTGTGGCTCACGGGCCCTAGAGCGCAGGCTCAGTAGTTGTGGCACCCGGGCTTAGTTGCTCCGCGGCATGTGGGATCTTCCTGGACCAGGGCTCGAACCCATGTCTCCTGCATTGGCAGGCGGATTCTTAAACACTGCGCCACCAAGACAGTCCACTTCCCATCTTTATTAAAGGGCAGTTTCCACTTTAAAAAGTACCTGGTCTTTTCAGGATCTATCAGCTAAAACATTTCTCAGAAAGCAAGATCAAAGGGGTACTGTAGTGACAAGATGAAAGCAGAACAGAGCTCTCTCATGGTCCCTTTGAGCCTGGCTCACCTAAGCCTGCCACAGTTTAGATTCATGACCTGGCACCCTGGGATCATGCAGCTGTGTTGGGGTTATTTCTGTTGTTAAAAGGGCTGCAGCCAAAGCATCGCTGGCTTGTCGGGGACCCAGCTGTAGAGGTAACAGCCTAGCCATGACCATTACCACTTGGCAAAACTTCCGAAACCAAAAACACAAAACCAGGTCACTGGTCAGGGAAACGGAACAGGGGACCTTGGCTCTGAACACACAGTGAACTGGCTGAATAATGTGCTCTGTGAGTAGCTCCCATTCTCCCAATACTCTTAGGACGTGATGTAACTCTCAGTTCTAGCCCAAAGGAAATGATGATCATAAATAAATGATGACCAATTATTAATGCAGTGCAATTACTAATGCAATTTTACCTGCTGCAGGTGTGACTTTGCTGTGGACATGGAGACATACATGACATTAAACACATGTACATTAAACATCAGGTTGGTTGCTGATGCTGGCAAGCCAGTGTTCAGAAAAAAACATCCACAACAAAAAGGTGTGGCAAACCAGGCACCATGCCCATAGAAGCAGCACAATGGGGCTTCTAGAACATTCTCCTGGTAGGACATTCAGAGTAGTAAGTGGAACAAGGTAAGACTCTACAGTATAGTGAAGGCTGATCTAAAGATAGCAGGGAATATTAGGAAAAATCCAAAAATTGGAGAGGTAACTTAGTAGAAGGGAATGAGAGAGTTCGGGAGATTTGGGATAGTACACTTTGATGATGAGTATCACACACGGCAGATAAAATGTACATCAAAATAGGGAACAGTTAAAACCACAGCTAAACACAGGACTTTGCTCCTGGCTGGTACTTTTATAGGTCACACACCATGCATAGAGCAAGGAATGCCTCCCCGCCGTCACATACGTGATACCAGCTGCACAAATGCGGAAAACAAGAAATTGTCTGAAAACAGCAACTTACCTTGTATGAAGATCCTATTCCAGTAGATTTTCCCGACTTGATTGCCCCCAAGAAACACCAGGTTGGACAGGATCAGCATGGAGGTGGAACAAGATGCAAGGGCAGCATGGAATCGACGGCGAGCTTGTGGGGAGAGGAACTGGGCCTATGGGGAAAAGGTAGAAGGCATCTCATCACAAGGGTGGAAAAAATCGGGCTGAGACTTCACGCAGCCTCTCCCTGTTACCAGCTCAGGATGCCTCCCTGCAGAGCCTGAGGTAGGTTGATATTTAAACAGCTCTCAAAACTTCTATTCCTGCAAGATGCTCATTCTGGTCTAAGGAACAAAGTGACACGCTCCCAAGTTGCTATTTCCTACTGCCAAAATGGGCTTCCCTCTGACATGAGTAACACAAGCACCGAACCTAGTTAGGATCTAGCTGAAATGTCTCCACACGCTTTCTGCACATAAATCTACACGTCCAAGAACTGTTTAGACTCCTCTCCATGATAACAAGCACAACTCTATGTAATGAGGTCAAGCTCAGGGCGATCTTCTGGGCCAGTTATCTTGACCCTGGGAAGCACCCCCATAAATCTGACCCACTATTAGAAGGAATCCCATTAAAAGGGTTCAGGAGAATCAGTACAAGCCAACCCCCTTCCTGGAATCAGAGCTCAGGGTACATGCCCCACCGAGAGTGAACTTGTAGCAGCATCAGAGAAGGTCAGCTTATCACAGCGCCTGAAATATGCAGGAACTGGAGAGATGTTTTCCAGTAATGATGATAAAAAATTCTGCTCGTCCATCCAAGGTCTTCACTGCACTTTTCCTCCCCTTTTAATATTTTCTCAGGGATTTCATAAATTAAACAAAGTGTTTATTTCTCAGCATTGATCATTCTGGTGCCCTACTGAGTGGGAATCACAATGCTGTGTCTGGAGTGTGTGCGCCCCATCAGTACGTGCACAGGGAATGTCCTTCGGGACTGCAGATTCAGAATGAGAACAAGCTATGGCTCAACCCAGGGTTTCTGACAAATACCTCAGCCTAATCCAAAGACACAGAAAAGAGGGATTTCCCTGGTGGTCCAGTGGTTAAGAATCCGCCTTCCAATGCAGAGGACACGGGTTCGATTCCTGGTCGGGGAACTAAGATCTCACATGCTGCGGGGCAACTAACCCCGTGCGCTGCAACTAGAGAGCCCGCGGGCTGCAACGAAAAGATCCCGTGTGCCGCAGAAAGACCCGACACAGCCAAATAAATAAATAAATATTTTTAAAGATTTAAACAAAAAAACAAAGACATAGAAGAGAGAGAGAGCAGAGGTTCTAGAGATCATTCCTGAATATCTTCCTAAAGGCTGCACATCTCTTGGGGTCACTTGAATCTTGATTTCAGCTGTGCTCCAGTTACAAACAGAATTCTGAATTAACAGGCAAAAAGGACTAAGCTAGAGGGTGAGTCTCAAATAGGAGATTTACTTATTCCTGGTGACCCTACTCTGGATCATCTGTGGCTACTCTGTAAGCCTTGGTCAGTGTCCTCTGAAAGCCTAGAGAAATGAATTCCTGATCCCCTCCCCATTTCTCCCCTGCCAGTCTCAGGTCTGGTCTGTAGGCTCAGATATACCTGCTACCCTATAGCTTCCCATCCATGGCTGTCTCCTCCAGCATCATTTTGGAGTATGGGTTTTACTGCCACCATATGTGAGAGTGTGGCTTTCTCATGGATAAGCTGTGTGTAGCAGGCAGTGACTAAGTTGTCTGCCTGCACACGGTTGTTCTGGAAAGCTCTCAAGTGATGCTGACATGCCCCTGGTTAGAGGCCACTAGACAAGATGACCTCTAGTCTCTCCCCCTCCTCTTGAGAGGCCACAAGCATGCACAGGGGATGCTGCCAAACAAGACCAGATAAGAGATAACTACACAGCATAAAAACTGGTAATGAAAGAGAAATAGGGATGAAGCAGGATTGAAATTCAGCACTCTTCACCTCTGAGAATAAGGAGACATTAATCTGCCAGTTTCTGCATTTTCCAGCAGAGGAAGATACTTTCTGAGTGTTACTGACTCAATTAGCAGTGACTCAGGAGGTGGGGTGAGAGGAAGCAGGGGGATAGGGGGAAAAATCCACAATGATAAATCAAGAAAATATGAACTGTTGTAATTGACATAAATGTGCCCAAATAATTCTCTCCAGGTACAGGGGTCACTGATAACACATTTGATTTCTAAGGAACGTGAGGAACTTCTGTTCAAACCCTATCAGTCTTCCCTAACCTTATATCCTGTTAGGGGAGTTCAAAGACCCCATTGATCTTTCCCTTTTTAATGTCAATTACAGAGAGCCACATTGCTTGGTTAAAGCTCAAAGTAGTTCTCCTTTTGTGGGAAATGATTACAATTATTAAATAATCAACACAGAGATAAGGAGGGAGGAAAACACTGCTTGCGTTGGGTTGCTAAGCGGGGCTGTGGTGCCGGGTTACCTGGTACAGGGCGAGGGCCGGGCTACAGGGGGAGGCAAAGCTGGGGGGAAAGAGGCAGAGCAAGGGAAGAGATGCAGGGGAGAGTGAGGGCTGGAAGCATGGGGATCCTCTCTCCAGAACCTGAGGCCCTGGTTCCTACTGCTCTTCCTTTGATTCTCTGATTACCCCAGTATCTCTCTCAGCTACATGACTCAATAAATTCCTATTTCTGCTCAGGAAAAACAGAAGTCAGAATAAGAGCAAATACAAAGGAGCCTCTGATCTCAGAGACAGGAGGGAAGATCTAAAATTTGAAATGACCGACTACAAGTCAATCTTTAGAAATAGTTAATTTATTTTTTAAAAATATTAGCAAGAATGTTAAAGGCACAGGCTGTTGGAATCAATAGGCTAGAAAGACTTAAGGAGAAATCAAGATGCTCATAGGCAATTCTTGATTATCTGCCCCCGACCCCGGGGTGAGTGGGTGGAAGACAAAATAGATGATGATAAAGAAAATCCAAAAACCTAATTTTAACTAATAGCCCCATCCTCTGAACTGACAAAATTAGCCTTGCCAACACGCAGCAAACTTGACAGAACATTGTGTCTCTTCATTGTGAATCAGTGGGAAGGCAGAATGATGGGCCAGAAGGAAGGAAAAAGAGGACCT
Source organism: Balaenoptera borealis (assembly GCF_965194805.1). Lineage (NCBI taxonomy): Eukaryota > Metazoa > Chordata > Mammalia > Artiodactyla > Balaenopteridae > Balaenoptera > Balaenoptera borealis. Next base: position 39,603,075 of record NC_138860.1, on the reverse strand, counting down.
GTCTGGATAATCCACAGGAGGGTAATAATTAATAGCAAAGGGGATGGGAGTCTTGGCTGCAACTCGTCTTTCCTCTTTGGGTTCCCTCGTCTCATTGTAGAAGGTGACAGATTTGACATCAGGGATTTCTTTCTATCTTGGGAACCATCTGGCCTTAGTCACTGGTTTACAGGAACTCTAGAGGTAAGCACCAAATTCAGGGTTCCCAGGAGAAAAAAAATGCCATCTGGGCAAGGCTGGAAGATCCCTTGGCCCAGCCAACTCTGTCAATAAATATGACTTTCTGAGTCCCTAGGGCCACAGGGCCAAAATTCCCACTTTAAACACTTTGTATCTTTTGCACTGTCTCTTCTGAAGTCCTATTGCAATTACTGTCATCACTCCTGTGGTCCTTCACATCTAGGATGCAGGTTGTTCATGTGCAGGGTCAAGCCCCACATGTTATATGTCACCCATCCTCATGGTTCAGGTGCTTGAAAGGTTGAGGAATTGTAAATCAAATAGGGAGAAAAATAAAATCATTGTGCAATGAAGAGCCATCAGGTATTTTCATACCGCCAACTTGACCAGATAAGGCACTGATTAGTAAACAGATTTTCATTCTCATTAACATGACTACATGAGGATAAACAGGAGCCCTGGTCTGGTCACGGTCTCTTCCCAGAGGATAGATGAGTCTGTGGCCATCCAATATTCTGGCAGCAAAAAAAAAACTGGGAGTGGCACTGTACCCCAGGGGATGTTTGGAAATTTGCTGGACATTTTTCGTTGTCCCAAGGACAACACAATTGCCAGGAGGTAACTGTGGCATTTGATGGGCCAGGGATTATAAACATACTGCAATGTGTGGGATAGAACCGTCCTGCCCAAAATGTCAACAGCGCCCTCTTGAGAAAGGATCAAAGGTTTTCTTCTACTTTCATTATAGAGCTAACTTCTCTCTTGGCCCACGGGGCACAGAACCTCCCTTCCTCTCTCATTAGGAGCAATGGCAAAAACATGCCCCTTTCCCCCTGGGGCCCAGAAAAAATGCATCCCAGGACAGGGAAAGCGTTCTTTTATAGTGTCCCAGTGCTAGGCCCCCTCGCCTCCCCCCCACTACCACCTGGTATCACATTTGAGAGAGGAGGAGCCACTTGTGTCCCCAGTTATGTTCAGGCAAGACGCAGCAACCGCCTCACCCTCACAGCCCTGAAACCTGGAGGAGAAAGGAGGAATGGGAGGCCGAGCACGCTGGAAAGCACCACTTTGTTCCCCTGCAGGGGTGACCAGTGCTCTCGCACAGACTCTTAACTCATGCGACAGGTTGGGGCAGTTTCTCTCCATGTTAGTGTCGATATAACCCACTCTTCAGGCCCAAGGGCAGGTACCCTCTAATTCCTCTGGGTGAGCTCGCTGTCTCTGAAAGAAGAAACAAGAGCTGGTGTGTGGAAATGCTATAACTAACAGTTTAGCGATGGCTCTAAACTTCCCTCTAAGACACCAACTCCAAAGGTGAGGCATGTAACCCAAACAAAGGAAACCTGGGGCTGAACTAAACGTCTGTCAGAAGAGTTTGCAGTTCCTGCTGCGAGGTGTCTGCAAGTGTGTTTATTCACATCTCCATGGCAACCCCTCTATCTTTTCCAGTCAACATCCTGTCCTTGGAAATCACAGGACTGGCCAGGCAAACAAGCCAGGGTCTGGGGGGTGCGGTCCATGGAATCTGGGTCAGAAGTGATGCTCAGAGTGGCCATGGGGGGTGAGAGGCAGATGGTGTGGTGGGGCTGCAGGTGGCTGTGCTCCGGGGACCCTGCACGTGGGGCTGAGACAGGAGGAGGGGACGGGCTGAGCATCTGGGGGAGCATATGGGCCGGAGGAACGGCTGCTGGAGACAGTGACAAAGGCTTGGCAAGTGGGACCTGATGCTGTTTATTTTTAAGTGGGGGAAAAGCTAAAAAAAGAAACTGGGTGGGTTTGAGCAGCTGGACACAGTTCTTCCATATAATCACTGAAGTTTTTCATTTTCTAATAAAAACACTAACCAGAGGGAAAGAGAGGATAAACAAGGACATGGCAATGGGAGAGACTAGTGCAGACCAGGGAGAGCAAACGAGGGGTGGACACCCCACAGGCACAATGATGAGACCAAAGACAACAAAAGAAACAATTATAGCTCTTGTGAAAGAGAAGGGTGGTCAGAGTGAAACGCTCGGGGTCAGGAGGACTCAAACCCCAAAGTCATTCCAGTGTCCCTGTCCCATCTCTGTACCAACCTGCCAGGACACTGCTCCCCTTGCTTCCTTTCTCAAGGCACTTGGGTCATTTCCACTTAGAAGTCTGTGTTTTACCAGTTACCCATCTCTCTCATGTTCCCACCAGCATGGTAAGTTCCTGAAGGACAGCGTGGCCTAATCTTCAATCTGTATCACCCAAGGCCCACGCATACTCTGTGTGAGCTCAGTAATTATCTTACACCTGTTCCTCCCTTTTCCCTACATAAGTTACGGAATCTCCTGATTTCCTTACTATTCCATCCCCATGCTATATCCAAGCCAAATGAATACATGAAGGCACTCAGAAAGCAACACTTCCTTCCCCCTTGTACATGTATGGAGCATCAAAAAATCTCTGGGCAATGAAGTTAAATTTTTCAACCTCTGTTTGCTACTGTGATCTAAGCAATGCATGCTCCTAAGAGAGAGTCAGATACCTGCAGTGATGAAGGCAAAGCCGGTTTTGCTTAAACGGAACAGTTACCTGCTCCATAGTTTAGAAGTACAGTTCAGTTAAAAACAGCAGAGGCTAGAACTTAGGATCCAAATCCATGCAGCATATGAAGAAATTTCAGACCACTTTCAAATAACTAAGCAAACAGCTGTCTCCTGTTACATTTAGAAAGCTTAAGCCATATATTAAGTGCCTGGAGTCCTGCTAAAAATTCTGGAATGGCCGACAGAACCGTGTCACCCTGTGTTTTTACTTTTCCACTACCATGGACCCACCTCCAGTCTGTACGTCTCTGCTCTGGATTTCGCAGAAGCCTCTTTCTTAACTGGCATGCTCTACTCTGGCCTTTATCCCTCTAGTTCATCAAGCACACTGACTATGACTCTCCATTATGCAAAGTATTTTAGCGGTTTTTCGTTGCTTACGGACGAAAATCGAAACTGGGAAGGCACTTTACAATCAGAGCCCATTTCACTTTCCAACCTTAACTCCTACCACTCTTTATCAATGGTATAGCTCTATTCACTGCTCTCCAAACATAACATGCACTTTTACATCTCTGTGCCTTTGTACAAGCTGTTTTCTCTACTTAGAATGTGCCCTCCTTATTCCTTCTTAAAGCTCCAGCCCAATGTCAGCTCAGGAGAGCAATGGCTTTGGACCAGCCAAAATTGGGTTCAGGTTCTGGCTTTCCACCTTTTAACTGTGCTGCCCAGAGCAAGCTCAAGCTCCCCATCTACCTAGTTCACAGTTGGTATTCGATAACTGTAGGCCACCCTAAACCTGGGAGTGTTAGTCACCTATTTTCTGTTTCTATAAGCTATGGGATAGATAGCATCAATCTATAGGTCTTAGAGAGCTACAATTTTTACAATTTTTAATGTAAAAAAATTCACTATGTGAGGAGCTTTACTTATACTGCAAAGTAGGTTAAATTATTCCCATTTTACAAAGGAAGAACTAGAGGAGCAGACATTAAGTAACTGGCCCCAGGTTACATACACTGGTAGTGCAGAGCAGGATTCACACAGGTTTCTCTAACTCAATGTCTTACTACCCCCCACTACATTATACAACTTCACTCCTGTGTAACAGTGATTATCCCCTCCTCTACACTGGAATCTTCAAGAAGTTGATCTCTTCAGTGCCAGATACAAAGTAGATTTTCAAGAAATGTTTGTTCCACAGATACTTCATGCATGTGTTCCTTTAGCAATGGTTGATAGATACCCACCAAGTGTCAATTTCAGGACCTCAACATCTTCAAGAACAATATGGCTTAGAACGACATTGGACTTTTAAAAAGTAATTGGAATTCACAATTACAGAAGGAGGTTTAGGATATCTCCCTAGAAAATGACACCTAACAGACCAAAAGTAAGAAAGAATACAGAGTTGCTGAATAGAAATTAATAGGCCTAGCATCCAAATTGAAAAGGATGAAAAATTACCTCTGTTCACAAATGACATGATCTTATATGTAGAAAGCACTAAAGATTCTATTTAAAAAGTTATAACTAATAAATTCAGCAAAGGTTGCAGTATATGAAATTAACATGCAAAAATCAGTTGCATGTCTATACATTAACAATGAACAATCTGAAAAGGAAATTAATAATTCCATTGACGATAGCATCAAAAAGAATAAAATACTTAGGAATACACTTAACAAAGGAGGCAAAATATTGTACATTGAAAACTACAAAACATTGTAGGTATGACATCCATATTCATGGGCTGGAATACTTAATATTGTTAAGATGATATTACCACCCAAAGCTGTCTTTAGCTTCAATGAAATCCCTATCAAAATCCCAAAGATTTTTGTTTGCTGAAACAGAAAAATTCATACTAAAATTAACATGAAATCTCAAGGGACCCCTGAATGGTCAAAACAATCTTGAAAAAGAACAGGAGGGTCAATCAAGATGGTGACATAAGGGGGTCCTGAACTCCACTCCTCCCGTGGAGGCACTGAATGGACAGCTATATATGGAGCAATTCCCTGTGAAAAAAATCGATAAAATATAAGAAAGTATCAAACAGAAATCATAGAGCTGAAGAATACAATAACTGAACTGAAAAATTCAATAGAAGGGTTCAACAGTTCAACAACAAACTAGATCAAGCAGAAGAACAGATCAGCAAGCTCAAAGACAGGGCAGTGGACTTCATCTAATCAGAGGAACCAAAAAAAAAAAAAAAAAAGAATGAAAATGAGTGAAGATAGCTTAAGGGACTTATAGATGCCATCAAGCAGACCAATGTATTATGGGGGTCCCAGAAGGAAAAGAGAGAAAGAGGCAGAGCACTTATTCACAGAAATAATGGCTAAAAACTTCCCTAACCTGGGGAAATAAACAAACATCTATATCTAGTAAGCCCAAACAGTACCAAATAAGATAAATCTAAAGAGACCCACACAAAGACACAGTATAATTAAACTGTGAAAAGTTAAAGACAGAGAGGACCTTAAAAGCAGCAAGAGAAAGCAACTTGTTATGTACAAGTGAACTCCCATAAGACTATCAGCATATTTTTCAACAAAAATTTTGTAGGCCAGAAGGAGCAGCATAATATATTCAGGTTGCTGAAAGAAAAACACTGCCAACCAAGAATACTCTACCTGGCAAAGTTGTCCTTCTGAATTGAAGGAGAGATAAAGAGTTTTCCAGAACAAAAACAAAAAAAAGCTGAAGGAATTCATCACCACTAGACCAGCCTTACAAGAAATGTTAAAGGGATTTTTTTCAAGTTGAAACAAAAGGATGCTAATTAGTAACAGGAAAACATGTGAAAGTATAAAGCCTAATGGTAATGGTGAATATATAGTTAAATTCAGAGTACTCTAATGTTGTAATTGTGGTGGGTAAATCACTTATAACTCTAGTATAAAGGTTAAAAGCAAAAAGTTTTAAAGATAACTACAAGTACAATAATTTGTTAATGAATACACAATGTAAAAAATGTAAATTGTGACATCAAAAACATAAAATGTGTGGAGTGGAAGTGTAAAAACCTAGAGCTTTTGTATGCATTTGAAGTTAACTTGTTATCAGCATAAAATAGACTGTTACAAGTATAAGATGTTTTATGAAAACATAATGGCAACCACAAAGCAAAAACCTACAGTAGATATACAAAGATAAGGGAATCAAAGCATACCACTACAGAAAATCATCATATCACAAAGGAATAGAGCAAAAGAGGAACCAAAACACAAAGGAATTACAAAACAAACAGAAAACAATTAACAAAATGGCACTAGTAAGTTCATATCTATCAATAATTACTTTAAATGTAAATGAACTAAATTATCCAATCAAAGGCACATAGTGACTAAATGGATTAAAAAACAAGATCCAACTACACGATGCCTACAAGAGACTCAATTTAGCTTTGAGGACACACATAGTGAAGGGATGGAAAAAGATATTTCATGAAAATGTAAACCAAAGAAGGCTGGGGTAGTTAAACTCTTCAACAAATTGTGCTAAGAAAACAGGATATCCACATGCAAAGCAGTGCATTTGAACCCTCACTTTATACCAGATACAAAAGTTAAGTTGATGAATCAAAAATCTAAACATCAGGGCTTCCCTGGTGGCACAGTGGTTGAGAATCTGCCTGCCAATGCAGGGGACACGGGTTCGAGCCCTGGTCTGGGAAGATCCCACATGCCGTGGAGCAACTGGGCCCGTTAGCCACAACTACTGAGCCTGAGCGTCTGGAGCCTCTGCTCCGCAACAAGAGAGGCCGCGATAGTGAGAGGCCCGCACACCGCAATGAAGAGTGGCCCCCACTCGCCGCAACTGGAGAAAGCCCTTACACAGAAACAAAGACCCAACACAGCCAAAAATAAAAATAATAAATAAATAATAAATAAAAAATTAAAAAAAAAATCTAAACATCAGGGACTTCCCTGGTGGTCCAGTGGTTAAGACTCCACACTTCAAATGCAGGGGGCGCAGGTTCGATCCCTGGTCTGGGAACTAAGATCCCACATGCTGCGTGGTGCAGCCAAAAAAAAAAAAAATCTAAACATCAGAATTGAAACTATAAAACTCTTAGAAGAAAACAGGAAAAAAATTTCATGATACTGGATTTATCAATGACTTCCTGGATAGGACACCAAAAGCACAGGCAACAAAAGTAAAAATAGATAAATTGCACTTCACCAAAATTAAAAACTCTCGTGCATCAAAGGACACTATCAACAGAGTGAAAAGGCAACCCAAAGAATGAGAGAAAATATTTAGAATCACATATCAATAAGGGATTAATATCCAGAATATATAAAGGATTCTGACAACAGAAAAACAACCCAATTCAAAAATGGGTAAAGGGCTTGAATAGATATTTATCCAGAGAAGATATACAAACGGTCAATAAGTACATGAAAAGATGCTCAATATCACTATTCATTATGGAAATGCAAATCAAAACCACAATGAGCCACATGAACCACACCTTTACACCTACTAAAATGGCTATAATCAAAAATAGAAAATAAGTGTTGATGAGGATGTGGAAAAATTGAATCCTCGTGCATTGCCAGTGAGAATGCAAAATGGTGTAGCCATTGTGGAAAACAGTATGGCAGTTCCTCAAAAATTAAAAATAGAATTATCATATAATGCAGCAACCCACTTCTAGGTATGTATTCAAAAGAAATGAAAGCAGGGACAGAACAGATATTTGTATACCAATGTTCATAGCAGTATTATTCACAATAGACAAAAGATAGAAACAACCCTAATGTCCATTGATGGATAAATGTGTAAGCAAACTATGGTATATATGTAGAATGGAAATACTGCTCAGCCTTAGAAAGAAAGGAAATTCTGACAGACACTGCAACATGGATGAATCATGAAGACGTTAGGCTCAGTTATAATCATGAACCAGAAGGGCAAATATTGCACAATTCCACTTGTATACAGTACTTAGAATAGTCAAACTCATAGAAAAAGAAAGTAAAATAGTGGTTTCCAGGGATTAGGGGGAAGAGGTAATAGGAGTCATTGTTTAGTAGGCACAGAGTTTCAATCTGGGATGATAAAAACATTCTGGAGACTGATGGTGGTGACAGTTGCACAACAATGTGAATGTATTTAATGACTCTGAATTTTACATGTAAAAGTGGCTAAACTGGTAAATTTTCTGTTATGTATGTTTTATCACAAGAATTATTAGGCCTTGTCTAATAGACAGATCTGCTGAATAGTGAATACATGCAATTTTCATACACATGTGGGCCATAATCAAACTGAACATGTACTAAGCCAGGAAAGGAATATAAGTACATTTAAAAAATTTATCATGAAGTTTATGCTCACCAACAACAAAAATAAGCAAAAATTAACACACCAGTAAATTACTTTAAATTTCATTCATTTTAGCTAAAAGTTTTTATTGCAGGAACAATAAAATGGATAAACTTTGGCAAGTGTGATCAATTAAGAAAAAAGGTGAAATAACAAGAGGAAATAATATATAGGACATTTAAAAATCTTTGGAGAGTATACAGCAATATATTTGGAAACCTAGATAAAAGATAATTTACCTAGAAAATTTAAACTACCTAAAACTCTCATAGAAAAAGTAGGAAGACTAAAAAAAAAAGCATAAACATAGAAGAATTGAAACAGTGGTCAAAGCTCTATGCTCAAAGAAAAACTGCCCAGATGTTCTTAATGAGCAAGTTCTACCAGATGGTCAAGAAACAGATAATTTCCATCTCATAGGAACTGTTTCAGAGGGTAGAAAACCATGGGAAGCTTCCACTCATTTGATGATGCCAGCATAACTCTGATACCAAAGTCATAAAAAGCCAAAACAAGAAAAGAAAACCAGAAGTCAATCTTTGTTCCAGAAATTACCTTAAAAATTCTAAATTAAATAGCTGCAAATCAAATACAGGAATGGTTCAAAGAATACTCTAGATCAAGTAAGATTTATCCCAGGAACGGAAGGATGATTCAACATTAAAAACATTAGATGTAACTCATGGGATTAAATAATTAAAGCAGAATAATCATATGATCACTCAATAGATGCCAAAAATGTAAGCTTTTTAAAGTTGATAAAGAGGGTATGTCAAAAACCCAGAGAAAATATTCCCACTAGCTTCAAGAAAAAGACATTTTTTTTCTCTATCATTCAAAACTGTACCAAAGGACCAAGTATAGTGAAACAATTAAATGCAGCAGGAGTTAAAATTGTTGGCAAAAACAAAACTGTCATTATTTGTAGATGATATGACCATCAATCTAGAAAATTCAAAAGAAACAACCAACAAATCACTAGAGCTAAAAAAAGATTTAAAGTAGATGCAAAATGATCAACTCAAAACAAAAATCAATACCTTTCCTACACAATAGCAATAATTCAAAAAGAAATGCAAGAGGGAAGAGATATGGGAACATATGTATATGTATAACTGATTCACTGTGTTATAAAGCAGAAACTAACACACCATTGTAAAGCAATTATACTCCAATAAAGATGTTAAAAAAATATATTGTTGCGAAGCATTAAGAAAGTGAAAGCAATATGCATATTGAAGCAACAGAATCATGGAACTTACTTGTGTATGGAAACTCACTGTTCTTAGAATAATAATAAAAGAAAAATCTAAAACCTTAAAAAAAAAAAAAGAAAAAGAAATGCACAAGACTTCTAAGAAATGATAAAACTTTATGTAAGAACTTAAAGGAAGACTTGAATAAATAACTATTCAAGGCTGGGAAGACTCAGCATTACAGACATGTCAACTCTACTCAAAGATACAATTCAAAGCAAATCTAATAAATTCCAATATGCATACCAAAGGGAGTTTTGAGAAACTTCACTTTTGAGGAATTCTAAGATTCATATAGAAGAAGCAATGTGCAAAAATAGCCAATGTAACCCCGAAAAAGAACAAAAAGGAGCACAGGACTTTCCTTACTGGGAATCAAGACATTCAAAACTCTAATATTTTAAACAGGACTAATTAAATAGATCAATGCAACAGAAAAGAGAGCCCAAAAATGAACCCGTGTGTATTTGGATATTAACAATATATTAAATGTGACCTTTCAGTGAGGGAAAGATCACTGAATAAAACAATTTTAAAACATAGAAAGCATTCTTGCTGCAGGCCATACAAAAACAGGCAGCAGACCAGATTTGGTCCCTGGGCCATCCTTTGCCAACTCCTGCTCTATTCTATTCTCGGTATTGCCCTAAAGAAACACTTTATGAACAAGGAGGCATGAACAGGCAATGTACTGCAGCTGCATTTGCAAAAGAAAAAAAAAATGAGAGGCAACCTAAATTTTCAATAGAATAATTTTCAACAATAGAATAAATCAATTATCACATATCCATATTATGTCCAGTTATGCAGATCTACATACTCTAATACAGAAACATCTTCAAAACATAACATGAGGAGGGAAAAAAGTGAAAAGTTAAAAATATTTATACATTTCTAAACCACACACACACATATATGTACATACAAAGTATGAAAGGTATGCAAGGCTACAGTGCAATCTGATAACAATGGCTACCTTTCATGGGAGGAAAGTGAACAAGGTGTGTCTGTTTGGGTGATGAGTGTCTTAGAGGAACTTCAGCCTTATCTGCATTTTTTTCAAGATCACATGGTCATAAATGACTTCATAAATTATAAAGAATAAAAGAATAAAAAAAGGAAATCTAAGAATCTTTCCACTAAATGACCCTAGAGTCTGGCCACCTCCCCTGAGTATAGAGAGTCAAGGCACATGGGTGGAAAGATGGAATCCAGACGACCATCACACCCAAGTCGTGGCTGCTCATGGCACTGGGGTCCTCCCTCTCTAAGCAGCACTGAGGTCCATTGGGACTATTAAATAAGCCTAGGATGTCACAGCTATGGCCTCAGCTATATCCTGTTCAAACACTGAAACAACAGCTTAGGGCAAGGCCTGCTTTTAAAGCAAACTTGACATTTAAAAATCTAAAACTGACAAACAGGTAAAGCATTCCAAAATAATTCACCAAATGATGGCACAGAAAACTCTTCTAGTGACATTCAGTTAAACATAGTAGATGAGACATCTCTGCTCCCTTCACAAGCCCCATTAAAATGAAAAGTAAACATTTGGAAAGGTATAAATCCACAGACAAGGAATGGAAGAGAAGTGAACAGCAAGTGAGCAAAGTCAAACCATCTTTATAAGATAGAAAGCAGATGAATGAATTAGCAGAGCTGACATACCTGAATACTACTAGATGCCAAAGAGAAGAAAAGTCACTCATATACCAGGTCCCCAGAAGTCCCAGGCATTAGAGATACCATATACTACAGATGACAACAGTAAACCATGGAGGAAAAAAACAGAGATTGGTTAAAAACCTGGGTAATGAGCATATGGACCACAAGGATAAAGATTCTTCTTTCTCCCCATCCCCACCCCCGCCCATGATGAAGTTATTTTTTCCATAAATAAACTGCGTCAAGGAGATTCTAAAGTCAGGGACAATCAGCACAATGACATTTCAGAATTACCAAAGGTATCTGCATTAAGCTTCCAGAGAGAAAAACAGATTACATACAAGGAATCAAGAATTAAATGGCATTTCTCAACAGTAAAGCTAAAAACTAGAAGACAAATAATATCTTGAAAATTTTCAGGAGAAATTACTATTCAACCTAAAATTCAGTGCTCAGATAATCAATTAAATGTGAGGGTAGAATAAAGAGAGTTATAGAAATACTAGGTCTCAAAAAAAAAAAAAAAGTATCACCCATGATCCCTTTCTAAGGAAGCTACTAAAGGATGTGCTCGAGCAAATCAAAGGGAGGGGGAAAAACAAGGAGATCTGGGGCCCAAGACACAGAGATTCAGCCTAGGAGAGAAGAAAGGGCACATGTCAGGACAACAGCCATAGAGCAGATCTGAAGAGAAATAATCCAGATGGGAAGGGAGGATGGAAGGTCTTCAAGAAATATTCTCCAGATAAAGAGAACTGACAGATTACCAGAGACATCTGACCACATGGAAAATAAAACACTATTCTGAGGGATTTTCCAATTTTATTAGGGAGTTTGGAAAGAAGTGATGACAGTAAACCAATTAATCAAACAAAATAGGCAAGGCAATTCTTAATCTGAGTTGGGGAAATGGTTGACTAAGAAAGAAAATGCAATTATAGTACATTAACTGGTTTGGCAGGGAGCCACACTTAACATAGTGATGATAATGTAAACTGAGTTCTGATTTAACAAAAGGGAGAGATATTATTAAATTAGGAGGAGAAGTGGGGAGTATGTCTAAGAGGCTAAAACCTCATGTAGAAATTACTTAATATTTATAATCCATAAGTGAAGAATAATAGAATACACTTTAAAAAGACAGAGGTAAATATCAGAAACAACTAAGAGAATTGAAAGTTGTGGTGGGATGAATTGTGAGATTTTGATTGACATATATACACTAATATGTAAAAAATAGATAACTAATAACCTGCTGTATAAAAAATAAATTAAATAAAATTCAAAAAAAGTTGTTGCTAATGGAGATAAGAACATAAGAGCGGGAGGAATGGAGACAGCTCTTCTATTTATTTATCTAAATTAAGCCTTGTGTAATATTTGACTTTTGAACCATGAACATATATTTTTTAAACTTTCTGGGTTTTGGTATTTTGCACTGTAAAATAGGGATAATGATGATACTTACCTATCAAGCTACTATTAAAATCACACGAGATAATGCAGTAAAAGTGCTTTGGGGAGCATTCTCACTTCTCTTGGACCAATTTTTCAGAAGAGTTATTCCACAGACAAGTTGTGTGGAGTCACACTTAAAACACAAGTTGTCTAAGAACTGAAGGCTGTTTTGTCGATTCATCGAATGCCAAATGTGCACAAGCAGCAAGGAGATGGGACGCGGATGAGTAATCTAAGTGGCTTGGGTTTATCATGGAAGACTCCTAGCCTGCAATCAAGGAGGCTTGAATAGATCATGAGTAACTGGATTTGACTTCTTTCTATCAAACTAACCACCTGTTCTTAGAAAGATTACTTATACATTCCTCATCTCTAGGTTCCTCATCTGTAAAACTGGAGGTAGTAACACTTGCCCTGAAGGGTTGTTGTGATGGGTAAATAATATAACGAACATGAAAGACCTTTGTGCAGTGTCTGGCGCAGTTCCTTCTACAGTACAGGATGGCAGTTACAATAGTCGCACATCCGTCTGCTCCTGAGAATGACAACTTTAACTTTCAATTTCTAACATAACCTAAGCATCCAGGGTCAGCTAAGCAAAACCAGAGGGTAGGTGCACCCTCTTCCCTTTTCTCTCAATAACCTTTGATTAGACAACAGTACTTATTCACGGTAGACAAGGATGAAAATATAAATGAGCAAAAACAAGAAAACATGCAAAATAAATAATCCCACCATTGACGTTTTAGTGTATAACCTTCCATACGTTTTTCTATGTTTAAATTTCTAAATAAAATGAATTTTTATTTTACCTGTTATTTCTCATTCTTCATTTTCATCTTCTCACAGTGAAATTATTTCAACATCATCACTTTCAATAGCTGCATAGTTGGCTTGACAGATGTCCTGCACCGTTTATATTATACTCTTTCCTGTCACCCTTCAGGGGCTACACAGTGGCCGTTCCAACACTCATTCTGGCCTATTGAGTGGATTACAGGGTTGACACCAGAGGAGAAAGCAAGAGCCACCTTAAATTGTGTGTTTCAATACATGTTGGTGATCAACAGTACATTGATTCCAACCCAGCTCATCTCAAATAAGGCCAGCAGCTGCTTGATATGCTTTTTAAAGCAACATTTATTTCTAGGCTTTGGAAGGAAAGTGAGATATTTTGGAAGTTCTGCGCATTTCTGACTTCTCAGAGATTTAAAAATGAATAGATAGACAAAGTTTTACTGAGCTCTGCCCACCAGAGCAACAGCCAGCTCTACTCACCGCCAGTCCCTCCCATCAGGAAACTTGCACAAGCCTCTTAGATAGCCTCATCCACCAGAGGGCAGACAGCAGAAGCAAGAAGAACTACAATCCTGCAGCCTGTGGAACAAAAACCACATTCATAGAAAGACAGACAAGATGAAAAGGCAGAGGGCTATGTACCAGATGAAGGAACAAGATGAAACCCCAGAAAAACAACTAAATGAAGTGGAGATAGGAAATCTTCCAGAAAAAGAATTCTGAATAATGATAGTGAAGATGATCCAGGACCTCGGAAAAATAATGAAGGCAAAGATCGAGAAGATGCAAGAAATGTTTAACAAAGACCTAGAAGAATTAAAGAACAAACACCTATAAGAATTAAAGAACAAACACACAAAGATGAACATTACAATAACTGAAATGAGAAATACACTAGAAGGAATCAATGGCAGAAAAACTGAGGCACAAGAATGGATACGTGACCAGGAAGACAGAATGGTGGAATTCAGTGCTGCGAAACAGAATAAAGAAAAAAGAATGAAACGAAATGAAGACAGCCTAAGAGACCTCTGGGACAACATTAAACACAACAACATTTGCATTATAGGGGTCCCAGAAGGAGAAGAGAGAGAGAAAGGACCAAAGGAGAAAATATTTGAAGAGATTATAGTTGAAAACTTCCCTAACATGGGAAAGGAAATAGCCACCCAAGTCCAGGAAGTGCAGAAAGTCCCAAGTGGGATACACCCAAGGAGAAACACACCAAGACACATAGTAATAAAATTGACAAAAATTAAAGACAAAGAAAAATTACTGAAAGCAACAAGGGAAAACAACAAATAACATAAAAGGGAACTCCCATAAGGTTAACAGTTGATTTCTCAGCAGAAACTCTACAAGGCAGAAGGGAGTGGCATGACATATTTAAAGTGATGAAGGGGAAGAATCTACAACCAAGATTACTCTACCCGCAAGGATCTCATTCAGATTCAATGGAGAAATCAAAAGCTTTACTGAAAAGCAAAAGCTAAGAGAATTCAGCACCACCAAACCAGCTCTACAACACATGCTAAAGGAACTTCTCTAAGTGGGAAACACAGGAGAAGAAAAGGACCTGCAAAAACAATCCCATAACAATTAAGAAAATGGTAATAGGAACATGCATATTGATAATTACCTTAAACGTGAATGGATTAAATGCTCCAACCAAAAGACACAGGCTCACTGAATGGCTACAAAACCAAGACCCATTGATATGCTATCTACAAAAGACCCACTTCAGACCTAGGGACACATACAGACTGAAAGTGAGGGGATGGAAAAAGATATTCCATGCAAATGGAAATCAAAAGAAAGCTGGAGTAGCAATACTCATATCAGATAAAACAGACTTTAAAATAAAGAATGTTACAAGAGACAAGGAAGGACACTACATAATGATCAAGGGATCAATCCAAGAAGAAGATATAATAATTATAAATATATATGCACCCAACATAGAAGCACCTCAATACATAAGGCAACTGCTAACAGCTCTAAAAGAGGAAACTGACAGTAACACAATAATAGTGGGGGACATTAACACCTCACTTACACCAATGGACAGATTATCCAAACAGAAAATTAATAAAGAAGCGCAAGCTTTAAAGGACACAATAGACCAGATAGATTTAATTGATATTTATAGGACATTCCATCCAAAAACAGCAGATTAAACTTTCTTCTCAACTGTGCATGGAACATTCTCCAGGATAGCTCACATCTTGGGTCACAAATCAAGCCTCAGTAAATTTAAGAAAATGGAAATCATATCAAGCATCTTTTCTGACCACAATGATATGAGATTAGAAATCAATTACAGGGAAAAAAACGTTAAAAACACAAACACATCGAGGCTAAACAATACGTTACTAAATAACCAAGAGATCACTGAAGAAATCAAAGAGAAAATCAAAAAATACCTAGAGACAAATGACAATGAAAACACGACAATCCAAAACCTATGGAATACAGCAAAAGCAGTTCTAAGAGGGAAGTTTACAGCAATACAAGCCTACCTCAAGAAACAAGAAACATCTCAAATAAACAATCTAACCTTATACCTAAAGGAACTAGAGAAAGAAGAACAAACAAAACCCAAAGTTAGTAGAAGGAAAGAAATCATAAAGATCAGAGCAGAAATAAATGAAAGAGAAACAAAGAAAACAATAGCAAAGATCAATAAAACTAAAAGCTGGTTCTTTGAGAAGATAAACAAAATTGATAAACCATTAGCCAGACTCATCAAGAAAAAGAGGGAGAGGACTCAAATCAATATGATTAGAAATGAAAAAGGAGAAGTTACAACAGACACCACAGAAATACAAAGCATCCTAAGAGGCTACTATAATCAACTCTATGCCAATAAAATGGACAACCTGGAAGAAATGGACAAATTCTTAGAAAGGTATAACCTTCCAAGACTGAACCAGGAAGAAATAGAAAATATGAACAGACCAATCACAAGTAATGAAATTGAAACTGTGATTAAAAATCTTCCAACAAACAAAAGTCCAGGACCAGATGGCTTCACAGGTGAATTCTATCAAACATTTAGAGAAGAGCGAACACCCACTCTTCTCAAACTCTTCCAAAAAACTGAAGAGGAAGGAACACTCCCAAACTCATTCTATGAGGCCACTATCGCCCTGATACCAAAACCAGACAAAGATACTACAAAAAAAGAAAATTACAGACCAATATCACTGACAAATATCGATGCAAAAATCCTCAACAAAATACTAGCAAACAGAATCCAACAGCACATTAAAAGGAACAGACACCATGATCAAGTGGGATTTATCCCAGGGATGCAAGGGTTCTTTAATATATGCAAATCAATCAAGTGATACACCATATTAACAAATTGAAGAATAAAAACCATATGATCATCTCAATAGATGCAGAAAAAGCTTTTGACAAAATTCAACACCCATTTATGATAAAAACTCTCCAGACAGTGGGCATAGAGGGAACCTACCTCAACATAATAAAGGCCATATATGACAAACCCACAGCAAACATCATTCTCAATGGTGAAAAACTGAAAGCATTTCCTCTAAGATCAGGAACAAGACAAGGATGTCCACTCTGGTCACTAATATTCAACATAGTTTTGGAAGTCCTAGCCACAGCAATCAGAGAAGAAAAAGAAATAAAAGGAATCCAAATTGGAAAAGAAGTAAACTGTCACTGTTTGCAGATGACATGACATTCTACATAGAGAATCCTAAAGATGCCACCAGAAAACTACTAGAGCTAATCAATGAATTTGGTAAAGTTGCAGGATACAAAATTAATGCACAGAAATCTCTTGCATTCCTATACACTAATGATGAAAAATCTAAAAGTGAAATTAAGGAAACACTCCCATTTCCCACTGCAACAAAAAGAATAAAATACCTAGGAATAAACCTGCCTAGGGAGAAAAAAGACCTGTATGCAGAAAACTATAAGACACTGATGAAAGAAATTAAAGATGATACAAACAGATGGAGAGATATACCATGTTCTTGGATTGGATGAATCAACATTGTGAAAATGACTATACTACCCAAAGCAATCTACAGATTCAATGCAATCCCTATCAAATTACCAATGGCACTTTTTACGGAACTAGAACAAAAAATCTTAAAATCTGTATGGAGACACAAAACCCCAAATACCCAAAGCAGTCTTGAGGGGAAAAAACAGAGCGGGAGGAATCAGACTCCCTGACTTCAGACTATACTACAAAGCTACAGTAATCAAGATAATATGGTACTGGCACAAAAACAGAAACATAGACCAATGGAACAAGATAGAAAGCCCAGAGATAAATACACGCACCTATGGTCAACTAATCTCTGACAAAGGAGGCAAGGATATACAATGGAGAAAAGACAGTCTCTTCAATAAGTGATGCTGGGAAAACTGGACAGCTACATGTAAAAGAATGAAATTAGGACACTCCCTAACACCATACACAAAAATAAACTCAAAATGGATTAAAGACCTAAATGTAAGGCCCGACACTATAGAACTCTTAAAGGAAAACATAGGAAGAACACTCTTTGACATAAATCACAGCATGCTCTTTTTTGATCCACCTCCTAGAGTAATGGAAATAAAAACAAAAATAAACAAATGGGACCTAATGAAACTTAAAAGCTTTTGCACAGCAAAGGAAACTACAAACAAGACGAAAAGACAACCCTCAGAATGGGAGAAAATATTTGCAAATGAATCAACGGACAAAAGATTAATCTCCAAAATATATAAACAGCTCATGCAGCTCAATATTAAAAAAATAAACAACCCAATCCAAAAATGGACAGAAAACCTAAATAGACATTTCTCCAAAGAAGACATACAGATGGCCTAGAAGCACATGAAAAGCTGCTCAACATCACTAATTATTAGAGAAATGCAAATCAAAACTACAATGAGCTATCACCTCACACCAGTTAGAATGGGCATCAGAAAATCTACAAACAACAAATGCTGGAGAGAGTGTGGAGAAAAGGGAACCCTCTTGCACTGTTGGTGGGAATGTAAATTGATACAGCCACCATGGAGAACAGTATGGAGGTTCCTTAAAAAACTAAAAATAGAATTACCATACAAGCCAGCAATCCCACTACTGGGCATATACCCAGAGAAAACCATAATTCAAAAGGACACATGCACCCCAATATTCATTGCAGCACTATTTACAGTAGCCAGGTCATGGAAGCAACCTAAATGCCCATCGACAGACAAATGGATAAAGAAGATGTGGTACATATATACAATGGAATATTACTCAGCCATAAAAAGGAATGAAATTGGGTCATTTGTAGAGACGTGGATGGATCTAGAGACTGTCATACAGAGTGAAGTAAGTCAGAAAGAGAAAAACAAATATTGTATATTAATGCATATATGTGGAACCTAGAAAAATGGTACAGATGAACTGGTTTGTAGGGCAGAAATAGAGACACAGATATAGAGAATAAACGTATGGACACCAAGAGTGGAACGTGGCAGGGCGGGGTGGTGGTGTGATGAATTGGGAGATTGGGATTGACATATGTACACTAATATGTATAAAATGGATAACTAATAAGAACCTGCTGTATAAAAAAATAAGTAAAATATAATTCCAAATAATATGAATATATACACATATACATACATATATACATATATAAATGCACTATATATATGCTACACACAGTCACAGCATATATACACAATACACATCATACATAATACATGAATATACACTGTAAATAAATACATACTGTAAAAATATATTGCACTAAGTATGTGCATATTATTTTGGAAAGAAGGGACTATTTTACCCTTCCACTGATAATAGGAACACTGAAAACTCAAGCTCTGCTACCTCCAGTGGGTAATTTGGATTTTCTGGGAGGAAAAAGAGACCCAGATTTGGGAACACACATCCAAAGCTTCAGCATATACGTAATAAGATTGTGCTTCTTCCTAAGCTCATGTATAGAAAACTGCTAGGCACTAGACTGATTAGAGTAACCACCACTTATCTGTGCTGTAGAAGCAGAAATCAGGGTCTCTCACGTAAAGAATCTCATACCATGAGCCACCTAGAAAAGCCTGTTTCAACCATTTACATTCAAGCCGTGGAATCTCATCTTTGGCTCAGTATTCTTTCCCAAGGCTAGAGTTTGCCAGGATGAGGGTCTGTGCTGTGCACTCGGAGGGGAGAATGGACAACAGTGCCCTGGCAGCAGCAATGATGAGAGAGCAGCCCCTGCCTTGCTCAAGCCTAAACTGAGAGGGACGGGAAAGGCAGCAGAAGCTCCAGAGTTGACCAGACCAGGGGGGCTGAATATCTGAAAACTGCCTCCATTTCAAAGCCTTCTCTCTGTCAGATAGCAGACTCAGTAATGGAAAGTTAAAAAAGAACCTTTGAAAATGCTTTTGCCTTTCTAAACATATTTGAACTAAAAGGTGGAATTATTTGCAGCATTCTACCACTCAGACCAAGAGGGGTTAAGGCACGGGTTCAGATTTCCCACAGAGAAGAAAATGTATAACCAGTGAATTGCACCATGTTTCCTGCATTGTTAATGATCCTTTGGAGTGGGAGACAATGAGGGGGGCGCAAACAGGTCGTCATCCACCAAGGAACACACTGTTCATAACAATGGGCATTGCTTTTTTGAGACCGAGGGGTGCAGGTGAGGGCTAGCAAGCTACTACAACAGGCTAATTTAACGTGTGGGATTAATATGTTAATTTGATGCTCTCCTGTTTGTTTAAGTGTTGCATTTCTATATTTCTAAGTCTGGCATTCAAATCTATGGGGGGACCATTTGGCCTCTCTAACCTCTTTTCCTCCATTCTCCCCAGTGACAGCCCCTTGACTGTCAAAGCAGCCTCCTCACCTGAACATGGCATGCCCACTCCTGACTTCAGGCTGTGTGTGCTATTCCCCTGGCCTTGAGCCTGTCTTCTCTCTACTTACCTATCCAAATCCAAGATCTTAATTCCTCAGAATCCTACTCAAGCCCCAGATCTTTAAATAAACCATTCCTAAAAGCTTAGCTCACTCTGACCACCACCCCTTATGAACATCAGCTGCCTCTATGACTCAATCTGGTCTCTCTGCACATAATGCCTCATACTGGTCCTCAACTGGTTTGCACACATCTTGCCTCTCCAACCAAATCATAAACTCGTGGGGATGGGGATGATGACTCACCGCTCTTCTCTTCCACTGTTGGCACTCTGACATGGAGCCATAACCTCACCTGACTTGACACCCCAATAGCATCAACACCATTGACCACTCCCTCCATGAAGTACCTTCTTTTTCTTGGTCTCTGTGAAATTATCCTCTAGATTTCCCTCCCACCTCTTGGCCCCTCCTTCTCTACCTAACTTCTAAATATTGGTGTCCTCAGGTTCATTCCTGGGCAGTCTCCTTTTCCTCTCTTTCTGTACTCCCTCTCTTTAGAAAGTCTCAGACAATTCCACAGCTCCAAAATATCATCTACATGCTCCCAAACATCTGTCTCTAGCCCAGACCTTTCTTCTGAGCAATGCCTGGGAAGAATAGGCCAATTAGTATTTTATGATATTTATGAAGACAAGTCCGTTTTTAAAATATAAATCACTTAGCTCCTCATAGAGAAAAGCTCTCATTCCATGGTTTTATTGTCTCTTTAATCCAAAGGAGCCACTGCAAAGATGATCATCCTGATAGGAGGCCAGGTGAGGTACCTTATTCATGGAGGAAATTGACTAATAATAGACTGTACCATTATACACTGATAGACTAGTACACTGTATTCACTGAAGCACCAAAAGAATATGCAAAAAAAGGAATGAGGAGGGAGGGATCAAGTTTTTCACTCAGAGTTCCCCAACTGCAATGTGTCTCCCACACAGGGCGCTGAATTTTTTTTTTCCTAGATGAGCAAACTCAGAAACAAAGGACCAGGTTGAATCTGCCTAAATGGGCTCAGTCTAAGAAGGGCTCTGGTCTGAAGAAAAGGGCCATTGACAGGAAGCACTTGATCTCTGTTTGTCGAAATGAATCCAAGTGGTGGAGGAATAGAAGATCATGAGCCATTGTCCAACAGAATAACTCTTCTCAGACAGGTTTGCTTTGTATTCCTTCAGTGAGTTAGCTGGGGCTATGATCACTGACCTCCAGTGAAAAGGTTTTCTGATCAGGCCAACTGCCATGTACATCTTGCCAACTGGTGAGTTAGGGTTCCACAGAACTAGGAAACCATTGGGTGGACCATGCCAATAGTTTTACAATCAATTATCCTTTCAAGTTGACTGATCTCTCAAACTCC
This sequence comes from Balaenoptera borealis, assembly GCF_965194805.1. Taxonomy (NCBI): domain Eukaryota; kingdom Metazoa; phylum Chordata; class Mammalia; order Artiodactyla; family Balaenopteridae; genus Balaenoptera; species Balaenoptera borealis. Next base: position 39,581,547 of record NC_138860.1, on the reverse strand, counting down.
TCTTCAAAATCAAACTGATCAATATAACTGATAAACTGACTGGACATCACCACAGAGCTTTGGGTTCTTTCTGACACACCAGAGCATCAGGTCCCTCCAAGAACCATTAGACTGACCATCCATGATTTTCACTGGAGGCATGTTTTCTCAATTAAGTCTATACATAGAAATTTTACTGCTTCAGAAAGGACATAAATCAGCTCAGCAGGACACTCTTGGGCAAAGAAGAAGGGACAAGGGATGGGGGGAGGAGGACGTATTTAAATTATTCAATGAAATGGAAATCAGGGGTGGGGTGGGTGAGCAGCTTGAGATGTAGATTCTCCTTTGTGTAGGAATAACTAACAAGCAGCCTGAAGGTGTCTTCCTTCAAAGGAGAGATCAAAAGCTTTAAATGATACATTAAACAAGATGGACTTAATTGATATTTATAGGACATTCCATTCAAAAACAACAGAATACACATTCTTCTCAAGTGCTCATGGAACATTCTCCAGGAGAGATCATATCTTGAGTCACAAACCAAGCCTTGGTAAATTTAAGAAAATTGAAATCGTATCAAGTACCTTTTCCGACCACAATGCTATGAGACTAGATATCAATTACAGGAAAAAATCTGTAAAAAATACAAACACATGGAGGCTAAACAACACACTACTTAATAACCAAGAGATCAATGAAGAAATCAAGGAAAAATCAAAAAATACCTAGAAACAAATGACAATGAAAACACGACAACCCAAAACCTATGGGATGCAGCAAAAGCAGTTCTAACAGGGAAGTTTATAGCAATACAATCCTACCTTAAGAAACAAGAAACATCTCAAACAAACAACCTAACCTTACACCTAAAGTAATTAGAGAAAGAAGAACAAAAAACCCCCAAAGTTAGCAAAAGGAAAGAAATCATAAAGATCAGATCAGAAATAAATGAAAAAGAAATGAAGGAAACGATAGCAAAGATCAATAAAACTAAAGGCTGGTTCTTTGAGGAGATAAACAAAATTGATAAACCATTAGCCAGACTCATCATGAAAAAAAGGGAAAAGACTCAAATCAATAGAATTAGAAATGAAAAAGGAGAAGTAACAACTGACACTGCAGAAATACAAAGGATCATGAGAGATTACTACAAGCAACTCTATGCCAATAAAATGGACAACCTGGAAGAAATGGACAAATTCTTAGAAATGCACAACCTTCCAAGACTGAACCAGGAAGAAATAGAAAATATGAACAGACCAATCACAAGTAATGAAATTGAAACTGTGATTAAAAATCTTCCAACAAACAAAAGCCCAGGATCAGATGGCTTCACAGGCGAATTCTATCAAACATTTAGAGAAGAGCTAACACCTATCCTTCTCAAACTCCTCCAAAATGTAGCAGAGGGAGGAACACTCCCAAACTCATTCTACGAGGCCACCATCACCCTGATACCAAAACCAGACAAAGATGTCACAAAGAAAGAAAACTACAGGCCAATATCACTGATGAACATAGATGCAAAAATCCTCAACAAAATACTAGCAAACAGAATCCGACAGCACATTAAAAGGATCATACACCATGATCAAGTGGGGTTTATCCCAGGAATGCAAGGATTCTTCGGTATATGCAAATCAATCAATGTGATACACCATATTAAGAAACTGAAGGAGAAAAACCATATGATCATCCCAATAGATGCAGAGAAAGCTTTCGACCTGAAGAGCCAAAGCACTCTTGAGAAAGAAAAACAGCTGGAGGAATCAGGCTCCCTGACTTCAGACTATACTACAAAGCTGCAGTAATCAAGACAGTATGGTACTAGCACAAAAACAGAAATACAGATCAATGGAGCAGGATAGAAAGCCCAGAGATAAACCCATGCATCTATGGTCACCTTATCTTTGATAAAGGAGGCAAGCATATACAGTGGAGAAAAGACAGCCTCTTCAATAAGTGGTGCTGGGAAAACTGGACAGCTACACGTAAAAGAATGAAATTAGAACACTCCCTAACACCATACACAAAAATAAACTCAAAATGGATTAAAGACCTAAATGTAAGGCCAGACACTATTAAACTCTTAGAGGAAAATATAGACAGAACACTCTATGACATAAATCACAGCAAGATCCTTTTTGACCCACCTCCTAGAGAAATGGAAATAAAAACACAAATAAACAAATGGGACCTAATGAAACTTAAAAGCTTTTGCACAGCAAAGGAAACCATGAACAAGACGAAAAGACAACCCTCAGAATGGGAGAAAATATTTGCAAATGAAGCAACTGACAAAGGATTAATCTCCAAAATTTACAAGCAGCTCATGCAGCTCAATATCGAAAAAACAAAAAACCCAATCCAAAAATGGGCAGAAGACCTAAATAGACATTTCTCCAAAGAAGATATACAGATTGCCAACAAACACATGAAAGAATGCTCAACATCATTAATCATTAGAGAAATGCAAATCAAAACTACAATGAGATATCATCTCACACCGGTCAGAATGGCCAGCATCAAAAAATCTACAAACAATAAATGCTGGAGAGGCTGTGGAGAAAAGGGAACCCTCTTGCACTGTTGGTGGGAATGTAAATTGATACAGCCACTATGGAGAACAGTATGGAGTTTCCTTAAAAAACGAAAAATAGAACTACCATACGACCCAGCAATCCCACTACTGGGCATATACCCTGAGAAAACCATAATTCAAAAAGAGTCATGTACCAAAATGTTCATTGCAGCTCTATTTACAGTAACCAGGACATGGAAGCAACCTAAGTGTCCATCAACAGATGAATGGATAAAGAAGGTGTGGCACATATATACAATGGAATATTACTCAGCCATAAAAAGAAACGAAATTGAGTTTTATGTAGTGAGGCGGATGGACCTAGAGTCTGTCATACAGAGTGAAGTAAGTCAGAAAGAGAAAAACAAATATCGTACACTAACACATATATATGGAATCTAAAAAAAAAAAAAAAAAAAAATGGTCGTGGAGAACCTAGGGGCAAGACAAGAATAAAGACGCAGACCTACTAGAGAATGGACTTGAGGCTATGGGGAGGGGGAGGGGTAAGATGTGACAGGGTGAGAGAGTGGCATGGACATATATACACTACTAAATGTAAAATAGATAGCTAGTGGGAAGCAGCCGCATAGCACAGGGAGATCAGTTCGGTGCTTTGTGACCACCTAGAGGGGTGGGATAGGGAGGGTGGGAGGGAGATGCAAGAGGGAAGAGATATGGGGACATATGTATATGTATAACTGATTCACTTTGTTATAAAGTGGAAACTCACACACCATTGTAAAGCAATTATACTCCAATAAAGATGTTTAAAAAAAAAAAAAAGGAGAGATCAAATCGAGAATTGGCAAGAAGTAGTGTCTCTCTACTGATGCTTCAAAATGTTTCCACTTATTAAAAGATTTCTACGCTGAACACAAATTCTAGCTCCCCGGGAGAGTACTTGTACAGAGAAAAAGCATGCTGCTTTAGCAGTTACTCCTCTTCATCCACCCTGCTTGGTGCTTTGTGAAAATGCCTTTTGTCAGCTTCCTACAGCTCTGGGCCTCAGTGAGTCACAGCCAATAATCCCCCCTCTCATAAAGCAGTAGGGTACCAGGAAGGCTAACTCCTCCCTACCCTTTTCTTTCCTCTCTATATATTTTGTGCATCACTAGACCAATTAGCATTTTGCCATCACTAGACCAATTAGTGTCTACCCTGCTACAAAACAATCTCCCTATATAATGTTCAATAAGCCTCAGCCTTAGTGAGTTCTTCCAGTATTCAATCTATATTCTTCATGCTGCTGTGTAAGTTTATTTCCTCTTATATGCCCCTCAGTAAAGTCAGAAAATATATTCACTCATTCATTCAGCAAGTATGTACTGCATGCTTACTCTGTGCCAGGCATCATGATATGTGCCAAGGATACAGATCTCTGATTTCATGAAGCTTACAGTCTGGTGAGGGAGATAAGGATTAAACAAGTTATTGTATAAAAATACTTCATTGTAACTGTGATAAGTATAACAGAAGAGACCACGTACAAGGTGCCCCAAATGAGTTACTAATTGGGACCTGATTGACTTAGGAGGGTCAGTAAAAGGTACCCAAACAAGCGGTCATTGAAGGTGAAATCTGAAGGATGAAATAGGAGGGAAAGGAGCAAGAGCATTCTAGAGATGGAAGAGCCTGTGCGGGGTAGCTGGGGCTGGAGGGCCCAGGTATGTAAATGAACAGAAGGAAGGACAGAGTGAGAGGGGAGAGAGGCAGAGAGGATGGAGAGAGTAGCAAGATCAAGATCAGCCAAGGCCTTATAGGTCATCTTAAATATTGTGGACTGAGCCCCAAGAAAATGGGATGCCACTAAGGATTTTAAGGACAACAACATGGTTAGGTTTTTATTGAGAAGCGTCACTTAGTACTGAGAATAATGAACTGAAGAAGGCAAAAGTGGAAGCAGGGAGACCAGTTCAAAGCTACTTGGTAGACTGGGCAAGAAATGATAACAGTGGGGTTAGGATGATTCAGTGGAAATGGAAACAATTTTTAAAAATTAAGATCTACCTAGGAGGTAGAACGTACAGTACATACAAGTAGAACTGGGAGAGAGGGAGGTACAAAGGATAACTTGATGGTTTTGGCCTTGAGTGACTAGAAAGATGACAGTGGCTTTTGCAGAAATAGAGGATGCTAGAGGCAAAGGAGGTAATTGGAATTATTGGGGGACGGGGGTCCACGTGTTCAGTATTACGCATGTTAAGTCTGAGATATCTGTGAGATGTTCAAGTGAAGAGGTTCAGTAGCCAGCTGGATATACAAGGCACCACATCAGTAATAAAAATCATTCTATATTATAGCAGAGTCAAACACTATATTCTTTTACTTTTTTTTTTTTTTCTAGAAAAGGGGTATGTTCCAGAACTGTATTGTTCAAAATGGAAGCCACTAGCCACAAGGGGGCTGCTTAGATTCAAATTAATTAAAGTTAAATAAATTTAAAAACTAGTTTCTCAGTGCGCCTCAGCTAGGCGCATTTCAAGTACTCAGTGTGGCTCGTGATTACTTGCATTGGACAACACAATGGACATTTCCATTACTGCATAAAGTTCGATGGGAAAGCCCTGGCTAGAACGTCAGAGGGCTTCCTATTTACAACACTCAGCTCCGACTGGTCTTTCAGTGAGTGTTCAACTGTCACCAAGAAATAGAATCCTACTGTATTTTGTGTCCCAGACAAAGCTTTGAGGTTGAAGATGAAGAAGATATGGGAAAAGAAGTAATGATAATCCTTGTTATTCAGATATCTTTCAGTCCATCATAAAAAAACAAAAAACAAAAAAAACAGATGAAGGATGAAAGGCATGGGGAGAGTGTATAAGAGGCATGGGGAGAGAGCCCACATTTTAAAAATACTATCAGATCAACTGGGGAGACTAAAATCAGATGAAATTAAGTACCAAGGAGGCATTAAGTGCTTATTTGGATTTTGACAAAAGAATGGTAAATTTATAGCCAAATTTTACAATAACTATAAATGGAGTATAACCTTTAAAACTGTGAATCACTATTTTGTACACCTGTAACTTATATAATATTGTACAATAATATTGTATCTCAATTTTAAAAATGAATGGGAATGGGCTTCCCTGGTGGCGCAGTGGTTGAGAATCTGCCTGCCAATGCAGGAGACACAGGTTCGCGCCCTGGTCTGGGAAGATCCCACATGCCGCGGAGCAACTAGGCCCGTGAGCCACAACTACTGAGCCTGCACGTCTGGAGCCTGTGCTCCGCAACAAGGGAGGCCGCGATAGTGAGAGGCCCATGCACCGCGATGAAGAGTGGCCCCCGCTTGCCGCAACTAGAGAAAGCCCTAGCACAGAAATGAAGACCCAACATAGCAATCAATCAATCAATCAATCAATAAATCTTTAAAAAAAAATGAATGGGAAATGGATACATGAAAGAGAGGGAAGGATGTAACCCAAGTGGGGAAACAATTTATTCAAAAGGCTGTGTACATCTGGAATGCCAGCCATGTTTTTCTGAAAGAAAACAGAATCTGTGCTGAACTGTATAAGAAGCAGAGTAGTGGAGAAAAAGTCCATAACTGGACAAGTGGAAGAAGAACTAAAGAACCCAATTTGGAAGCATTAATTGTGTACTGACTTACTGAGGCTAACTCAGACATGCAGCTAACCATTGGGGATATAAGTAATAATGGGGTCCTGACCTTGTGCTCAAGAAGCTCCTAGTCCAAACAGCCATAACCAACCACCAGGCTGTCAGGATGCAAGACAGGTGATAAAAATAGGTTTTACAAAATGTGTTCTTGCTCAGTAAATATGTAAACTAAACACCACATTTGCAATATACAAGACATATATCTCACCAAAAAAATGCACGTTCAGAAATTACTATACACCTGGGAGCTTGAATTGCGGATGGAAGCTCAAATGAGGTGAACACGTGAAGGTCCTGGAATGAGCTGTGATGGGGCAGAGCAGACATTCAAGTGCTTCATCCTGTGAGCATGTCTTTTCACAGTCTTCCTTCATTTTTAACCAAAATTAACAAGCCATACACTACATTGCACAGTGTGGGTTACTCCTTTAATATTTTAGATTCTTTAGATTTCTTAGTAATGTAAGCCATGGCTCAAAGTCTACGGAGCTCTGCTTAAGATTAAGTTCAAGGTTAATGTCAGACCCTTCATGGGGGAACATGGAAATGTGTTATAGGGCTTCAGCCAGGGCTGAAAAGAATTTTCTGGCTTTCATGGCTGATGACTGGGTTTCCCACTTTGGAGAAGACTACTTAGATTTGAGGGTGAAGTTTGTAACCTTTATGATACCACCTTTTATGGTTTTTCTTTGTGTTACAAAGCCATGACTTTCATTGAAATTCCACTTTCTACTGGAATTCACTGACATTTCTTTCCTGCTGATTGCTGGGTACTAGTACCGAATAAAATACTTATCTGTAAACATACATAAACATATTTAAATTCCTTCAGGAGTGTTATTTTTGCTATGTGCTTTGTATCAGTTTTTATTGAAACGACTGTCCACTTGTACTACGGCTATCTTTATAGAAAAACACTCAAATGTATTATATTTTGGTAATGTTGGCTTCTTGAAATATATTTGTTTTAGTTGCAAATACGGGGGGAATTTACCCACATTAATCATTTCCCAGTAAATTTCTTGTGTTTTACTGCCTGCCCGTGAACACGGATGCTAGCGTATTTCTTTTTAGATACTTTTTTCAGGGTTATCGGAATATTGCTGCATATTCAGAATTGATGATTTCCTGTAAGATTCTAATACATACTATGCCACATTTACATGATAAAACACTTGCTCGTAGTTTAAAATCACTTAAAATATGTGTGTAAAGAAAAATGCTTAATTTTCCAAATCGTTTGCCTATAGAGTGCGAATGTGTCTTAAATCCTTACCTGATTTTTATGCTACTAAAACCTATCAAAATAGCAACAATTAAAAATACCAGTACTACTCAGTATTGGCAAGGGCATTCTCAGGCACTGTTGGGTAGGAATGTAAATTGGCAAACTCTGTCTACAGGGCAGTTAAGAAACAGGTAAGCAGTATGTATGGCAAAACGTAAAAGTGAGAAAAACCTTTAACTTAGCCATGTTACACTGAAGAATGCATCCTGGTTAGGACAGTCATCTCAATGCAACTGGTAACTGCAAACAAACTGGAACAATATGTTAATAATAGGAGACTAATTAAATAAGTTATGACATATCCACATAATGGAATTCTATGAAGCCATTAAAAAGGGTTGTTAGAAATGCATTTGATGACAAAAAAAAGGGGTCTGATACAACTATATCTCTAGTATAACAGCATGTTTTAAATGTTGTGTGTGTGTGTGTGTGTGTGTGTGTGTGTGTGTGTGTGTGTGTGTGTGTATAGAGAGAGAGAAAAAATTTAGAAGAATGGGTATTAACAGTGGTTTCTCTTGAGGAGACTTTTTTCTTTCCTTATACTTGTCTGAATTTTCTAATTCTCATATAATAAATATGTATTACTTTTATAGTTAAAACATTTATTTTTTAAAAATAGCTACAGAAGCCTCTTTTTCAGCTGTCCTACCTCTGGGCACACGAGTTTTGAACCCATCTAGCAGGAATGGCCCACAATGGGGTAAACGTGATGACCGCCTTCCCTCCCAAACCCGGTCCACCGAGCTTGGCTGCCCGCTAGTGCACAAGCAAGGACCCAGCTCACCAAGCTGTCCTGGACGCGCGGCGCCTGCACCAGCCTCTGGACTCCGTTCTCCACGGTGACTCCCAGCCAGTTGAGTGTTGCCCAGCACCAGAGGTAGTCGTTCCCACCATGCCAGAAGCTCACAAACGCAAATGTCATCGCAGTGGAAAACAGTGTCCCTAGCAGGCCGTGCTGGGACCCGCCCGCTGGAATGTACACATACCTAGAGACAGAAGAGGCTGTTAGGAACCATGTGGAGGGCTGTCCCGGCAATACCACTCGCTTCCGGGCGTGATTCTCCCGTCACACGTCGCTATTCACCGTGTGCAGACCCTTCCTGACTTCCAGGAAGCCACAGAGCACTCCCTGAATTCTCCATCACACACGGAGGTGGCACTACATGAACCTCAGCTCTGAGGGGCTTTAGCTTAAATGAACACACAGGCTAAAGAGCTCTCATTACTAGAGCAAAATAGCACTTATAGGAGGCACGGTGAGGAGTATTGAATTTAGAGTTTCTAAAAGGGATGCACCCAACCCTAGAAGCTCACTCACAGAATGGCAATTAAGTTTCTGGTTACATGGGGACACCAGACTTCAAGGCAGGTATGTATTTTACAGCTCAAACTATTAAGTTTCTGGTAAACCCAGTATTTAAGCACAACTGCTGAATTCAGGCCCCTAAACGGCAGGACAGCTCCTGCAGAAGAGGGGTGCCAAGGCCAGATCCTCCAGCTTTCCCCGCAAGTTGCCCAGAAGCATTAAGGAATTTGCTAGTGAAGAGAAGAGCTCTGTGCTCACAGGGCAGCCAACTTATCACCCGAAAGGCACAGCCATCCCTCAGGTATGTTCTCTACTGCTGAGACAGCTGTCTGATTACATACCCACAGAGCCATGTTCTTCAATCAGTATGTTCCTGCTAGAGTTGGGCAAAACTCACATCTTGGGTTGTCAGGATCTGGACAACTAGGAACACACCCTCCTTACAGCAGCCTTTTTTAAAAAGCCCATAGGCTTTTGTTTACTGCTGGTCAGTGCTTCTTTGTCCAACCTTCTTCCACGAAGGAGAAGGAAATCATCATTTCCTGAACACACAGTGTGTCCCAGGCACGGCACTAGACACTTTCCATGGATCACTCGGCTTGATTCTTTGAAACACCATATGCTGTTCTAGCATGCCAACCCATGGACAAGTTGTCTTGTTTATATATTATTTTAATATTTTCTCAGAAATGTTATTTTGAAAATCATTTTCGAATAGAACAGTTTTATAGGCAAGCCAAAAAATACAAAATAAAAACCATTCCCCAGTCAATAAATACTTCTAAAGACTATGTGACTATAAGTATTTTTAAATGTCCTCCCTCACTGTCAAAGGTGCTCCAGGTTAGATGGTAGCTTATGTGATCAGCTTAGCTAGCCCCACTATCTGGGTGAGAAAAATGGGCTGACAAAGGGAAGAGCCTAGATGCAAATCTGCATCTATGGCACCAGAGTTAATGTTTTCCATTACACCTCTGGGTTTATTTTGAAAGCCCTCCTATCTTACATCCCAATCTGAAACAAACCGGAAAGCATGTGAGAGTGTAGGTATTTCAGAAACAAGCAAAGCAAAGAAAATACTTTCTCTTGTGCACCAACAAGACCATCTTGACAATCAAGTTAGCAAATACGCATCAAGCACTCACTACAGATTAAGGAATCCTCCATCGGTTGTCAAGCATTTATTTAGGCCTCCAGGGCAGTCCTGGCATTATGAGCAACACAGAGACATAAGACGTTGTTCCTGTCCAAAGGACAGGTATAGCTGGTTGTGAAACAATAGCAAACAAGTCCCATCATTAAGCTGATATGGTACTTGTTTGCTATATGATATGGTACAAAGTAGACCAGGAGGGCTTAAGAGTGTAGAGGAGAACAGGGTCAGTGGAGGCGAGTGGGTTATGGGAGGCTTAATGGTAAAGGTCCCCACCCTGGCAAGGCCTAGAGGATGAATTTTGCCAGGCAAAGGGGAGAAGGGTGGGTGCTGCATCATGGACCGAGAAGGGGTGGGCAATGAGCCAGAAAAGCCTGACAGCCCCAGGAACAGGTGTTTTATTTGGCATTCTGCTGCCCCCTACAGGCTGCTTGGTTATTGGTGTAGAATACTCAGCAGAGGCAAAAAATGGACCACAAACCTCTGCAGCCTCCTACTTGCATGATGGAGCTCCATGAGGCTATACGCCACTTCATACAATCAGTTCTGTGTGTAAAAAGGTTGCATATTAAAAAAAAAAAAAATGGGGTGGTCAAACCAAGTTCAAAAGGATAAGGAATAACTGCTGTTTACAGAAACTTTGCAGATAATCATTTTATAAAACAAGTTAATTCTGATCCTAATACTCTTCTCATTCAACACTGGTGTGTTTTATGTTGAGATTTTTGTTGTATCTCACTACATTAAAGTGAGCCGCACTATATATATCAGAAAACTCCAGTGAAGAATAAAAACCTCGCATCGTCCACATCAATGGTCCTTAATATTAGATTCAACTCCAAAAAGAACATGTTTTCAAGCTTGTGACAAGGAAGCATCTAGCCCCATAGTTACATGCACAGCTATTTCAGGCATCTCTTGGCCTCATGGCTTTGTTACTTTGCCTTCAAAAGTGACAGCCGACAAAAATCTCTGAAAATTCCTTTTACTCCAGAAACTCACATATGGCTGGTCTCCAAGGACATGAGGTTGCTTGCTTGTTTTAAACCAGAAGAGGGTATGATTTCCAGACTGGAAGACAAAAGTCCCTTCTTCTCTCTTAATTTCTAGAAGGCAGTAGATACAGCAAGAAGGAGAGCGAGCATGTTTCCTTTTATAAATTCTACCAGGCTTGGGTCAGTTCCATGATTAATAAAAACAGAAATATGTGTCTCTTTTAGAAAAGCAGTAGTATGACCTCACTTACTTAGACCCACTGCACAGTGAAATTGATTTCCCAGTGGAAGAAAGCATTCAGTACCACCTTCTCAGCAAAGCAAAAATGAAAAGATTTTTTTCCTGTCAGTGACTGTGCGAGCTTGAGTGTGCACAAGGCCTGCCCCTGCCAGGCTGGCTTCGTGGGGTCACTGCTTGCAGAGAATGTTGCCTGAGGTAGTTACCATCCATCTGTGCTACCTTATTAATTTAAAACCATCTAACAGAATTAATGCAACAAAGCAAACCCCCAACTCAGGAGGAGGAACCTATGTAAAATGTAGATGTTATTTATAACGTCTACCCTCTACTGAATATCCATGTACCAGGTACTTTATATAAACTGTTTCTAATCACTTACACAACTTTGCAAGGACCAGCCCTATTTTACATGGGAGAGGTGGAACCCGAACCTAGAATGTTCTACTTTCAGAACCCCTAGGCCTGTGTTCTATGAAGCCATTTACCGTAATGGGAGCATCTCTTGGTGATATGTTCCTCTGATTCAACCAAATCTTCAAAGCGGTCTCCACAGAAACATCCACCAGTATTTTATTAACTGAAGAAATATCCTCTGCAGGAAAGGAGTCTTACTAGGAAGAAAGATGCTCATCATTTACAAAGGAGTTTAGGCCAAGGAGCTCTGTGCCAGAAAGCCAGAGTTACAAGTTCCATTTTTAAACAGACTAAATAAATTCCTTCTGTCCCACCTGCCGTCTTGTCCAGGCAGGCATCCTGCAGATGTCTATGTTAGAAGTTAGGTGTAAGAGGTTGACGGTTGGGGCTTGTTGCTGAGTAGTAGGCATACGTGAAGGGAGAAGAAAGTATCTATTTCCCTCATACCCACTCTGAAAAACAACTCAAGAATGTCTGACAGTTGGGACAGGGGTGGTGAGAATCCACATGGTAACAATAAATGCTGGAGAGGGTGTGGAGAAAAGGGAACCCTCTTGCACTGTTGGTGGGAATGTAAATTGATACAGCCACTATGGAGAACAGTATGGAGGTTCCTTAAAAAACGAAAAATAGAACTACCACACGACCCAGCAATCCCACTACTGGGCATATACCCAGAGAAAACCATAATTCAAAAAGAGACATGTACCACAATGTTCACTGCAGCACTATTTACAATAGCCAGGACATGGAAGCAACCTAAGTGTCCATCAACAGATGAATGGATAAAGAAGATGTGGCACATATATACAATGGAATATAAATATAATACAGCATATAATATATACTATATTATATATAATATATAATTATACTATATTATATATAAAAATAAAATATAATGTAAGTCTCAGTCATAAAAAGAAACAAAACTGAGTTATTTGTAGTGAGGTGGATGGACCTAGAGACTGTCATACAGAGTGAAGTAAGTCAGAAAGAGAAAAACAAATACCGTATGCTAACACATATATATATATAAAAAAAATGGTTCCTAAGAACCCAGGGGAAGGACAAGAATAAAGATGCAGACATAGAGAATGGACTTGAGGACACGGGGAGGGGGAAAGGTAAGCTGGGATGAAGTGAGAGAGTGGCATGGACACATATACACTACCAAATGTAAAATAGATAGCTAGTGGGAAGCAGCCGCATAGCACAGGGAGATCAGCTTGGTGCTCTGTGACCACCTAGAGGGGTGGGATAGGGAGGGTGGGAGGTAGACACAAGAGGGAGGAGATATGGGGATATATGTATACATATAGCTGATTCACTTTGTTATACAGCAGAAACTAACACAGAATTGTAAAGCAACGATACTCTAATAAAGATGTAAAACAAATTTAAAAAATTTTTAAAAAGACATTACTCTTAAAATCACAATGCTCCCTTTTTTTCCAGGACCTACCCAATAGCTTCCTGGCTTGCCATGTTAGTTTCAAACCCTTTGCCACGAACCCCAGACCCTAGCGAGGTACGAGGATGAGGCAGCTAAGATACTGAAAGACTTGGTTTTTACTGTCCCATGGATTGAGTTGAAGTTGCTGACTTCCCATCTTCAATTACCTATTACTTGGCTGGGCTGGGGCAGGCAGTGGCTGACATCCTGTTCCAGCTCTGCCTTATCTTTCTACCCTATTTCCCACTAGTTCTCTTGAAAAATCCTGAAATCCTGAACAAACGGGGCTTTCACACTTCTGTGCCTTTGGTCATACCATTTTCACATCCTCCATCCTCTCTGGTTTCCCAACTCCTCCAGGAAGTCTCTTTTAAATATTCCCACTCTCTATTTAACCCAGAGAACCTACTGTTTGTACCACTGAATTGAACAGTTATTCAGCAAAAGATGTCTTTTCTATTATGATGGTCATTTCAGCTAAACTGTAAAATTCTTTAAGGCAGTTCTACATATGTATGTGTGTGTGTGTGTGTGTATGCATGCATGTGTTATTATATAGTTACTAGTCAACAGTATTTAAATACCTAACAATATAATTTTCATTTGCTTTTCATAATCTCCAATAGCTTTTACATTTGTGATAAACTGTCACACTGTCACAGGCACATTATGAAAGATTAGGAAACAAGGAAGGATTACACGGACCTGCTCTCATTATTGGGGAGACTTCGGAAGACACCCATTCCCAAAGAATACAGACACCTGAAGGCTCTGAAGTCTCCCCACACTTTGTAACTCTACTTCCCCTATTAAAGTAAAAATCATGCAGCCCCAAAGCTCCAGACATATCCCAACCTCGAGAGATTTCAAAAATGACAAGTACCAGCCTTTTAAACACTAGAGTCTTTAGTGGCTGGGAAGGGAGGACTTCTGGCTGTGTCTCATTGGTGGTAAGGTGACCCCACCTTCCTTGGCTTCACCTGGGCTCTGAGATGAGTTCCTGCTTAGAGTTCTCTGCAGAGGTGGCCATGCTCTCCTAAACCCAGCTCTCACGGGCAGTGGCTCCCGCACCCCGACCCTGGCTCTGGCTTTGGCCTTGGCCCACATCTGAGTTCTCTTTCTCACAGCCCAGTGATGACCCACCAGTCAAATCCCCATCCTCTAGGTAGTGGACAAAGGCCTGGTGTTTAGTTCTCACAAAGGAACTAAACTATATATTTACTTATTATAAGTTTTCAAAGGAAGATGCACGCAGAAAGTATAATTTACTTTTAATATCTTTCTGCCCAGTACGGATCATAATGGGATTTTAATAAGTAAGAACCAGCAGTTGGTTAATGAGCAGCTGCAGACCTTATCATCTCCAGAGGCTAAGAGAGGTCCACTTTCAAAGCAGAGGGCACATCTGAGCTGGGCTAATTCTCAGCTCCTTTACTGAAAGATGCTGGCTAAAAGTTTTGTATGCAACTCTGAAAAATTGCCTATTAAAAATGTTATGTTCTATTTGGCAACAAAATACTGTGGAATTTATAAAACAGAGATTAAACTCTGGCTATATTTAGTCTACATTTAAACTTCTAGGTTCATGTAATTAGATGCCAACATTTTTTTTTAAATAAATCTTTTCTTTCCACGAAGCCAGTAGCTCAGTGGGCTGAAGTACTGTGCTGATGAACCTAAGCCTATGACTTCCATCCTAGAGAAAGATTCAACTCTACCCTCATAAACCAAAACCCAAACTCTAGCTCCCCAAAAGCTCCATCTTCCTCCCTGCGGAAGAGGCTAAAAGAGCATGAATGGCTCAGCCCAGCTGCCCTTACCACTAGAACACGCCCAAGCAGCAACAGCAGCAAGGCATGGAATAAGAAGGAGGGCAGCACCTGGATGCTGGAGATGGGGCCTTGGTCCTGCTCTGCCACTTACCAATCTCTGTAACCTTGACCTTGACAATTAAGGCTGCTCAGCTTAAGTCTGTACACTGAGTACATACTGGGAATGTTAAAATCTTCTTTGGTATGAGTTGTTGTAAAGATCAGATGATACAGTACATGTTTAAGGAGTTTGGAGATTTTAACACTCCATATAAACAGAAGGATGCATACTTACTAACAATGGGCCAGCAGCAGCATGCTTGCATTCAGGAAAAACAAGATGCCATTATCATAATGATTAGCATGCCTATATTTTTCACAAGCATTTCAAGGCACCAAGACCTCCGGCCTGCTTGCTCAGGGATGTTCTTCACTTAAAACCATTAGCCTTAAATATGCCACCATTGGCACCAGGTCGCTTAGTGCTAAGGGGTCAAAGCTATAGCGTAGGAAAATTTTTTTCTCCTACTCTTCTAGGTTCTTTGGGTGGGCTAACAACATAAGAGACATAGGCAGATTAATAGGAGAAAAACAAATTTAATTACATATGTAGGGGAGTCCACAAAGACAGAGAGACTCAAGGGCAAGTGAGGCAGTTGAGGCTCATATGCTGTCCTGAGCTATGGAACGGGATGGGGATCTGGGGCTTCAACGTGTAGGAAGGGAATTCACAGGGTGATTAAGAAGAGCAGATGTTTGGCCATTAGACGTTTGCCCTGCCCTGCAGATAGGTCTTTCAGATAAATATGTTATCTCTGGTAATAGCTCTTTTTCTGGTACAGGCCCCCTATCTAAATTCCTTGAGATAGTCAAGTTAGAGGGAAAAGTTTTTCCTGAGTCTGCTGGATCTTGATTGCCTTCAGCTCAAAATAATCCACATGCCAAAGTGGCATCTTTGGGGGGTGGCACATTCTGCTCCCCTTCAAAGTTATGGGTTCAACACTCACATGGACTTGTTGATTATGCTTAACCCAGACATCTGATACAGGCTACAGAAGATCCTGTAGGGGCCATGTGGGCAGATCAGGGCAAAGCAGCCTCTACCACAACTTGGTCTGTTACCAACATCTCACCTTCAAATCACCGTAGCCCTTCCACTCAGGTGCCCTCTTATCTACAGAGTACAAGTCACCTCACCAAGTTCTTTCCTTATAACAGGGGACTGCTGGGCGGGCAGGACCAGAAAGTGCTTGTACTGGTTTAGTCATTCAACCCGTTTAAAGCAGGGCCTACTAATGTTCCAGAGGTTAGAGTCTTGGTGATGCATAAGTCTTTGCAGTATTACAATCTTCATGCTTACAGACTGAAAAAACAAACAAGTCTTTAAGATGTCATTCTTCAAAATGAGCTTCCAGTCACAAATGAGAGATGGGAAGGCCCAGGGGGGAGTGAGCACAAAAAGGGGCATGTGCTTTTTCCCTCCACGGGGCTGCTAACCCTCTTTTGCTTAAGAGCACGCTGAAGCCTCTGCAATCCCCAGGGTTCCCGGACCCACATCTATTTTGGGTTATACATAAACACCATATAAAACAGATGCTTTGGAGGTCTGAGCAACGGAGAGTGAGCAGTTTGTACTCTTTAGTGCTGTGGAGTTGAGTCTCATCGCTAATAAAAAGGTCCTCAAAGCCTCAGTTTAATAACCACCAAGATTTCCTGGCTGCCTGCCTGTCTTCCCACCTTCCTCCTGAGAGGATGCTGAAAGCATCTATAAGCTGCCCTAGGCCAGACCAAGAGGGGGAGGGTACAAAAAGCCGGCTGTTTTTCAGGCAAACCCGCATGTTTGTAGGATGGAGGTGTGTGTGATTCCGTGTCTCAGAGTCAGAGGGAAAGGGTTGAGGGGAGAGGCCCCATCGTCCCCTGCTCCTAACACACCTCTCAGCCTTTGCTCCATCAGCAGATCCCAAACCCAGGGTCCAAATTACCACCATCCGGGGCATATGCCTCCTCTTATCAGCGGCTGTACTGTGTCTCCTCTGTGATCCCTTTTCATCTCTGCCTCTCACCCACATCCTATTCAGTGCCACTCCTGCTGGTTCTAATCTTCTCACTCATTTATCACAGCTGTTAGGAAAATGTTCACTATAAAACGAACATGTACAACTCAAAAATGACTGTGCTGGTACAATGCCTTGGGGGGCCTCTAGAAGAACGTGCTCTGAAGACAAGCGCGCTAAAGAAATGCCTGACTGAATGCTGAAGCGTTTCATTCTCCATCTGGGTTTGTGGTGTGATGATTTTGAGACAGCCGTGCTGGACAGGGCCCCACAGAGGCAGGCCCACAGCCTTGACAGGTATATACTCTACATTCCTATGGTGACTCAGTATCTCAAGTGATAAAGCCCGGTAGGTTGGTCACTCGGGCAAAAACAAAAATGAACTGCTGAGGCAAAGAAGAGGCCAATTCTTTGTCCTCGGGAAGCATCCAGTCTTACAATGGTAGTCCCTAGCCTCAGGGGTCCTGCTTACGGTGCATTCCCATCACATTATGTCCTAAACTAAAACCCATCAGCCTGGCTTTTTTAAAATCATTCTCCAGCTGGCTCCCTCCTATGCCATCAACTCCGTCTTATGAGTCTCCAAAACAGATTCTCCACTCCAATTAATGAACTTCATTCTTGCACAAGTGTGGGCCCTACAATCATGCCAGCCCACCCCCCAATCATGTAAGACCTCTGGCTGTTCTTTCCACCATCTGATCTTTCAAAATGGGTTCGGCATTCACTTCAGGGACTATTTCCCTAGCTGATCCCACTGAATGCGGGTGGCCCGATGATTCTTCATCTCTGCAGAATTCATGTGTTCGTCTCGGGCTAAGTTATTTCTTCAGACTTGTGGATGTGCTGCTCCTTAGCAATTCTGAGCTACTTCATCAGGTCTGAGGGTACGTGGGACTCCCCACCTCACAGACAAGACATGGATCAGAGAACTATAACATTTCTCTTTTTATATCCCCCAGAAGCTAACTTAAACTCTGAACTCAGGGGGTGTTCAACGAACCCTGATCAAGTGCCTTCTTTTCCTGTTCTTTTCCTCATCCTCCTCATTTCTCTGACTCACTCATTCATTCCCTTCCTCTTTTCCTTGTCACTCTATATAAGCAAACGAGAATTCTCCAGCTGGAAAGCGTGGCCTCCTGAGTAAATGTCCTTGTTCACGTCTGCCTCCATCACTTTCTTCTCTAAAGTGCATTGGGGTTTAGAGGGTGATATTTACAAAGTCAGACTAAATCACAGATGCCAACCAGAGGTGCCCCTAAGTGAGGGGACAGCTGGCAGTGACCGAGAGGTGGGACAATTACCAACTCGAACTTCCCCAGGAAGCTGCGAGAACTACCCAAACGGGAGATTTAACCAAAAAGCAAAACTTCAGCGTTAAATGGTTTTAATATTAGAGCACCCAAATTGGGAGGTTTAAGATTTGTGATATTAACTTTAAAAGCCTCAAATAAAATCCTGGACACGCTCCTTGGTACCAGATGCGCACGGGGGTGGGTGTTCACGAGGCCAGCGGGAGTGTGGCTTTGGCCCTTCGCTGGATCGCTTGGCTTAACTTTGCTAACAAAATCTCTTCCTCTGCCATGAACGTCACTTCCAAGTCCAATGCACACTTTGGCCACAAGAAAAGTAGTGAGGGGTCAGGACCATTGTTGGACATGAACGAATGCACACACACACACACACACACACACACACACAGAGTGCCTCAGAGCACAAAGGAGAGTGGAGTGTGGATGGGGAAGCCAGGGTCACAGATTTCAGTGATGGTCTCTTTTCCAGGCCTTGGTTTACAACTGGTAAAAGTTTCAGGGCTAGGGGACAACTAGGGGTGAGGTCTATATAGTTTGGAACATTTGGGACATAAGCACGAATGGTCTTGAAGAGTTATGATCAATTACAACAGTGTGCTGCTTTGCTACTGGTCTCTGCTAAAACAGAACGATCTGTCTTCTCTAATGGATTTTCAGGACACGGAGCCCTAAAACCATAACTTATGCTCCTGGGTTCCCCATTCCCCCCACCTCTCTGCTGCCATGAAGCTAACTTATGCACTAACGCAAAATGCACAAGGAGAGGGTTATCTGAAGGAAGCCTGAAGTGAATCTTGACTCAAGGTGACAAATCCTTTCCTAAGAGCAAATTTCCACCCCTCCACCCCACCCCCAGTTTACCTGCTTCGTCAGTTCAGACATATGTATTCTGGACTTCCTTAAAAAGTAACAGTCATTGGTAATAAAAATGTTCAGCTGAGCGGGCCATAGATGGGTTTCAATGCCCAGAAAGGGAGAAAAATGGGAGAAAATGCCAGCAGATATACAGGCACCCCTTTCAAAACACTGCCATTGAAGACTGTTTTCAGGAGGAAGAAAAATAAAGGTCCCAGGCAACGAAGTGCTGTTTAAAAAATAATCAAAGACGCAGACCTACTAGAGAATGGACTTGAGGACACAGGGAGGGGGAAGGGTAAGCTGGGACGAAGTGACACAGTGGCATGGACATATATACGCTGCCAAATGTAAAATCGATAGCTAGTGGGAAGCAGCCACATAGCACGGGCAGATCAGCTCAGTGCTTTGTGACCACCTAGAGGGGTGGGATAGGGAGGGTGGGAGGGAGGGAGATGCAAGAGGGAAGAGATATGGGGACATATGTATATGTATAGCTGATTCACTTTGTTATAAAGCAGAAACTAACACACCATTGTAAAGCAATTATACTCCAATAAAGATGTTAAAAAAAAAAAAAGAAAGAAATTATCCTAAAAAAAAAAATATCAAAGAGAAATGGTTGCTGGTGGTAATAAAGAGGCTGCTCCCTCTCTGGACTGAAATCAGTACTCTGACAGATCAGCTTTGACAGAACTGTTTCAACTGCCTCTCATTTATCATAATTACGATCCACAATCCCTACCAGACATGATACCTTTTAAGGCTGGGCACTGGAAGGGAAAACTGATAATGCTTGGGTTTGGGCATGAATGACGATAAATCTGCAGCAGCGTCCAACAAAACCATGCCAGTGCAACACTTAATGGAAACAAAGCAAGATCATCATCCCATGCCCGGGAAACAATGCCCCATAAGCATTTTCCCCTTAATGCAGCGAGAGCCACCCAGATGACGCCACTTATTCAAAAGATGCTATGGTATAATTGAATGAACTCTTGAGTGCACATTTAGAGATTAATATTTTAAGAGCTAGCATTTTACAGAGACAGTCTAAGGATGACATTCAACGTGTGTCACAAAAGGGAGTCTTCTGTAGTTTAAAAATGCCACTGTTTATACAATAAAACCATACGAAATCCAAAGATGTCAGTCATGGAACTGGATATTAACATGGTCATCCATGTTGGGGAACAGTCACTTCCCAAGGGTTGGAGAAAGATGTAGACCATCAGAAAGGGATTTTGCTTGCCAGGCTCCCTCTCAAGTGGGGTCGAGATGAAGAAAGAAGCTTTATGGGTTGGAGAGTACTATGCTTGACTTTTACCTTATCCCTGAGAAAGGCGGGCAGAGAGGATGACGGGAAATCAGGTTCTCTCAAGCAACCTGTGGCTAATGTAGCTGCAGAGAAAAGCCAGATCTTGAGTCTGAGCCTGCAGAGAGGCAGCTGGGGTCCAAATGAAAGAAGTGCTGTTGCCAGCTCTCCCCTCCCACACCACCATCTTGCCTCCCGGTAAAACTGCAGACAAAGAGCAGCTCCCAAGCAGAGTCATTCCGTGGAGGCCAAAGGGCAAGGATGTCCCCTCGGAGCTCCTGCCTGCCTGTGGAGTCTCACTGACTCAGGCTACAGCCACTAACACACATCTAAGGTCCAGTAACCGGTCCAGCAGGTCTGGGTCTCCAACATCATCAGCTTCCCTAAGGAAGGAGGAAAGGACGTGGAGGAGATGCAGTCTATTTGGGTCATGTGCCCAAAGACAAGGTGAAGGGCAGGAGGTAGCTGACTCTCGGTTTACTGCTGGCACCTTAGGTGGCACAGATGAGGAAGTCTGTTTTGAGAACTCAATAAACAGACCCTTTTCAATTCCATGGCCAAGTCTAGGAGACAGGGAGCCCCCTTCAAGAATATTCCCTCTTCTAGAATGAGTCTCTGGAACCTCCCGAGAGAGAGGGTGGCCGCCCATGCTGCAAAGCACAGCACACACGGGCTGTGTGGCCATGGGCTTTAAACAGCAACTCCTCTTCGGGAGTCAGGAGCCGAGAACCATCCAGGGGGCTGCTGGAGTGGACCAGATGGAGGGGACAACCAATCTGTTCTGCAGAGTTCAACTCTGGGGCCAACAGCCCCACCCATCTGGTTGTCATCACGTCTGCGACAACTTCCTGCTGTGTCACGGTCATGACTCGACCCCTGAGGCCTCAGGCTGGACTTGAGGGCACTGCCTTAAGTGACCTCTTCCGGGAGTTTCAGGACTGCAATTCTCAGTCACTTCAGTCCTCAGTGTTCTAGCTCCTCAGCAAGAAGTCTGCTGGTAGAATGGAAATCTCTCCACCACACTGGATGTCAAGGGTGACTCCCAACTCACACTGGCAACAACTCACTCAACAGACAGCTTTGGGGCAGGTCTGGGGCTTATGATCTTCCTTGGCAGCACCAGCCCCTGCACGTGTGCTGCCTCTGATGCAGCTGCGGAATCCAGCACCTCCCGTCCTCTCAAGGAACCCCTCGTTCTCAGGGGATGCCCTGTGCAGTGACAGGTGCCCAACACCAATCTTGAAGGGAGCTCGCATCAGGGTCTCTGCTGAGCCCCTCAGGGCTGCACAGCTCTTTGGAGGACCCAAGTCCAAAGTCCCCTCGGGAGTAAGACACCCCATGGCACCACACTCTGAGCAGGGCACAGGACTCTGCCAAGGAAATGCCATCCTTTAAGGGTACAAAGCATATGAAACTCTAATGGAGACTCTGAGTTGCACCTGTATAACCTGGTATCCCGTAACTGTACAGTGACTGTCCACTAGACTCAAACCAAGGGACTCCTTGCTCCCAAATCACGCATGTGTATATTTGCTTTTGTGAAAAGAATGTGCCTATAAAAAAATATGCCGACTACCTACTACAGTCTAGGCACTGTGAGAGACACTGAGATAAGAAAAAAATGAATAGAGACGTCCTGCTGCCTAGAGTGGATGGTCTAGTGGTAGAATCAGACATCTAGAGGGACAGTTAAAAACTTCACATCAAAGCAGAAAGAAATACATGCAGCCTAGAGATGTAAACAGCACGCATGTGCTGGGGGTGTGCAGGGGAGGGGGGAGGGGGAGGGTCTGTAGAATGGTCCCCAGGGGAGGGTTTATAGAGAAGGCCACACCTGAGATAGAGAAGGAAGGGACTACAGAGAGAAGGGGGGGGCTCTATTTTGCCTTTACTGACTAGTTGACATCAATTTCAAGTTAACCCTAATAAGGCTGGCAAACTCCCCCCAAAGCCAATGTCAGAGGAAAAAGTTTATCATTCCCTTCTTAAATCTCTCAAGGAAAAAAAAACCTTAAAAGTTGACAAATCTTTAGCAAATGTAATCTTACATTTCCCTTTGGAAAATCTAAATGGCAGGCTACAGAGAGATATTTGGGCATATGACACACGACATAAAATGAGGCTTTCTTAACGAGTTACCTGGGAACCAAGGTCACCTAGATGCCACACCTGGATGTTAATGAAGCTGCCTGGGGGGGTGAGCCTGCCTTGGCAGGCAGCACCCTGAGTACATGCCAGGATCTGTCTCCACCTCCATAACCCTGAACTGCTGTGACCCAGGCAGGACCACAGTGTCCATCTAGGAGATACATTGTTTATAATCCACGTCCAGTTCACCTCATAGGATTGTACATGATCATCAGATAAGGCAAAAGGGATGAAAAGAACTGAAAATTAATGTAAAACAAATGATTATTATACTAACAGTATATAGATGATAGTATATTAGGGTTATCATTATCCACAATAATCAAGGAAGGAATTTCCAATGAATTAAATATTTTTCTTAATAAGGAAGAGAGAGAGAAAACGCTGACTGCTCACCGTGAGCCGGGCACTGTGCTGAACATTTTACATGTTATTCAGTGTTCAAAACTACCCAGGGAATCTGCCCCCTCCCCCGATTTACAGATGAGGAAAATAAAGCTCCGAGAAGGTTATTTACAGCCCCAGTCAAAGAACTGGCAGACTAGATCTATGTTGCATCAGAGAACAGGACCCAGACCAACTGGTAAGAATCAGAGGGAAGCACGTTCTCTTCACTCTGAGCTGTCTAAAAGGAGAAAAGGAACACAGCTAATCGTGGAGCGGGGAAGGAGATTCAGGTCTGACTCCAAAAGCGCATGCTCTTTTCACTACATCAAGTGGTTTCCCCACGATAACTATAGACTTGAGGCATAAATAACCTGTATGCCTAACATTAAAAAGATAGTTAAGAAATATTAGATTAAATACTATCTATCTTTTGAGTCCCAAATAGGTGTCAATCACCATATTCAGTGTTTTCTACAGTATTTCATTTGGTTTAGATGGCACTTTAGCATTTTTTGGTGCCTCAGAGTCATTTCTGTGAACCTAAATTATCTTTGTAGCAGCAAAGCATGACAGTTCTAGATAAGTGTTCAGATCACTATGAGATGACAAAAATCCAGTGAACTTCCACTCAAATAAATCTGGTAGAAATGTATTATAACACCTCAAAGTCTAGAGGTCAAGAACAATCCCCTCTTATTGGCACAAAGGACCCTGGAGACAGTAAGGATCTGAGAGGTCATCTTGTGTATGGATCCCCCTGTACTATACCTACAACCAGAAACCATCCAGCCTACACCTCAACACTCTCAGTGACCAAGAAGTCTTGGCTTTTTGAAACAGTCTCTTCTACCCTTTTAGGACAGCTTAGATTGGAAAGAGCATGCTTCTCTGTACTTTTCACTGTTGACCCTGGTTCTCTCTGAAGCAACATTTTGAACATGGGTACCGGGTCTTCAACCGGCAGCCTGTCAAACATCTGATGACGGTTCTCATCTCTCTCCAAAGGTTTGATTTTGGACACAACGTATCCTCAGTTTCTTTATCCATTCTTTTACACCCAGTTCCAAATCTCCTGTTATAATTTCCCTTTTTCTAGATATTTTCTCATTTGTCTGTGTTCCCCTGGGATTGTGATACCTGAAATAGGTTGCACATTTATGGAATGACATGAATAGTGAAGAACAGACTCAGAATACCATATTCTTTTTCTAACCATATATTCATATCATCAACAAACATTTTCTACGTATTTACTATATTCCAGGTACAACAATTAGCAGTGGAGACATTCAGGAACGTGCCATGGAAGACTGCCCTCAGAGAGCTTACATCTAACCTATTATAATGATGAAGTCCATTGTGACATTTATTTCAAGGCAGCCTTATCTCATACCAAAGTCTGCACCTACTATGTTTCTGAGAAAGTCAAGACCATCGCATATGAGTGCCCTCACCTTCTTTCCTAACCACATACATTTTTATCTCTATCGGTACCTATCCACTCATTCATTTATGTTCCCACAGTGGAAGAGATGTCCTTTCCATGACTAAGGCTGCCTCTGCTCTTTTGTTCTATCCCCTTCTGACTCCTGAGGGACCATGCTCCATCAATTACCCTGTATCCTTATCCAGCTTAACTGAACTGGTTCCTTCCTTAGCACAAAGACATATTTTCCAGTCCTTCCTATTTTATAAACACCTTTCTTTTACCCTGCAACTTCTACTTCTTCAACTTTGATCCTAACTACTTTTCATCACAGTCAAGTATTTCAAGATCCTTGAAAGAGCAGTCTACACCCAGTCTCTAAGCTTCCCCACTCCCAATCGATCCTTAACCTGGTGCAATCTGACTTCTGTCCCTCCCCATTCCATTCAAACAACATTTGTCAAGATCATTAATGGCCTCCAGATTGCCAAAGCCAATGAATACATTTATATCTTCCTCTTACTTGTCTGCTACATTTGGCATTGCCTGTGTCTTGTATTTTCCTCTTTTGATAAATTTCTGCTTTGTCTTACCGTTACAGCACTACTTACGTTCATTATAGAAAATTTAGAAATAGATACATAAAAAATCCAGAAATAACCACCAATGACCTTTTTGTCTACGTTCTCTCTGACATCTTTCTATAAATACACATTACGTACCACTTTAGGAAACTGCTCTGTTCACCTAATCTATCATGAGCATCCTTCCGTGTCTCCACCTTCCTTATTCACATTCTTTCCTCCCTTGGCTCCAGTGAAACCACTGTCTTTGTTTTCCTTTTACCTCCAGAGCCACCGCTTCTCAGTCTCCATCGCAGGCTTCTCACTCTCTGCCTCGTTCTAAAAGTGTCAGCAGCTTCTCAGGGCTCTCTCCCTAGACCTCTATGCGCTCACACTGGGGGGCTGCACTGGCACACTGACAAAGCTGTCACTGAGTGTGGGTTCACCTATCACAGCCAGCTAGTCGGCCACACATAGAATAGGTAAACAGAGATTCTAATATACAGAAGATGCTCAAGGAATATCTGCTACACTCATCAGAAGGCAAGAGGAAGGGGGAGAAGGGCTCTGGTGAGCGGTACTGCTGGCGACATGACTTTCCCCAGCAGTAGACCCATCTGAGGGCAAGGAAAAGATGAAAGAAGGGGTGAAGGGAAAACGACAGAGAAGCACCAAAACCAATCTCTCTCCTTCACGCCTTTGCTGAGAGCTGGATCTGTCACGCAGTGGCTGAGATGCACTACTGAATGGGCAAGAAGCTCCCAACTGGCCCCTCGGGTGATCAGTCCCCATCAATCCCTGGGCACAGGTACCCTTGGGAGGTGACCCTGAAGAAATGCTCCCTGTATTTCACTCTAGAACCCTGCCCACCACGCCTCCCACCTTCCCACCCACTCGCTCATGAACTACCTTCCACTCCCCCACCCACCCCAGCTTCACCTACCAGCTCCTTCCCAGATTAACGTCATTCAGCTGCCAAACCCAAAGGACAACCCCTGACCTCCAACACAATTTTTTTTTTTTTTTTTGCTGTTCTTAAATTTTTATAACTATACAAGTTTTCAGTTGCTTCATTTTCTTGACTACAGTTGAATGCTCTAGGGTTCAGACCTAGTCTGTTACTTGAATCTACAGCCCCAAATGCCCAGTATACCTCCTTATTCCCTCTAGGTGCTCGCCACGGGCAGAATCACCTGACCCAGGGGCATTAACATAAGGAGCTTAAAGTACAGTGGTTGAGAGCATGACTCCTCCCCTGGGTTCTAATTCCACCTTCACTTAGTAGTGTGAGGCTCTGAGTCTCAGGGTCCTGACTGGTCGAGTGGAGGTAATAAAACCCACCTCATAGGCATGTCATAAAGATGACCTGGGATATTGAATGTAAAGAGCTCAGAACAGTGCCGGGCATACAGCAAGCACCCAATAGCTGTCAGATGTCAGCTGTGACAAGGAAAACACACCTGAGAAGAAGACAAGTGAAGAGAAAGCAAGAGAGCCTACTCCTCTCTCCAAAGCATTAATGTCCTCACATCCACAGCAACTTCAGAATTCTTCACCCACGCCCACCCTCTTCACCCTTAGTGATCGGATTGAAAAGAACTTCTACAAAGCACTCTTTTCTTTATGAGCATTACATGCCTTAATAAGCTGGATAAGTGGGAGTCCCAAATGTCAACAATTCAGATTAGAAAAATACACATTATGCCCAAGTACCCTCTCTAATTAGTGTTTACATGATTTGTATGGCTAGTATACTTTACACTAAACGGTGTTCTAGAAATAGCAGTAAATACCCAATGTCCTAAGAGTTCAATAGCTACCTAAAATTGAACTGGCTTATTGCATGATATTTGTGAGTAGTAATCCTGTAATTAAGGCTTCATTAGTCCCCGCAATGCCAGGGCTCTGTAGTGGTTGATTTAATATGATGAAGTTTGTCATATTCAGTTAACCTCTGTCATATTCATTCATTCACTCATTCATTCATTCATTCCCTACTTTGGGCACCCACTATGCACCAGGCAGTGGGCTAAGTGTTGGGGATATACACACCTCAATAATGTCTCCCTGAAAATGTCATGGCACCGGATATCTCTTGTTTCACCATCTCTAGGTGAATCTTCATTAAGGATTTATTAAGTGGCTTTTAGGTATCAGACATTGTGCTGGGCACGATGAGAAATATAAAAATGCTAGAGACATACTCTTTACCTCCATGGAATTGATGATCTGATTGATAGACTAAACAATCACTGCTTGAAAGAGACAGCAGTGTGAGTGCCTCTGAAAGAGGAATAACAATTAACGTTCATCCAGTACCTTCTATATGCCAGCCACCTGGCTGGGCACTTGCCACATTTAAACCTATCAGGTAAGCTAAAAACTTCCCATTTTCCAGAAGAGGAAAACTACTCAGTGAGTTTAGACTTGGACTCAGATCTGTCTCTGAAACTGGCATTTTGTCGCCATACCATGCTAACCCTTAGCTCAACCTCTTCAGCTAAAACTTATTTATATAAAATTTATGCAAAATGAGGTATAGAATGGTTAAGGGCCCTGCTCATATTTTAAAATTACAAACAGATTTATTTTTAAGAGTTCTTAGTCTTTTAATCCTATAAACTCTTTATGACTAAACCAATAGATCCTCTCTCTGCCCAAAAAAGTAGCCCATGATCACCCAGAAGCCATAACAAAAGTCAAGAGCATAGGCCAGGAAAGAAATTACCTGGTTCCACAGGGTTTGTCCCAAACTCAGCTGGGGACTGGAGTATGGCAAATGATTCTGTATTTAAACTAGGAAAGAGGGTGGCCACTGTCACCATATCTCTCAATTCTTTCTTTGAGAAAAGGTTTATGAAAGAACCTTGTAGAGAATCTGGCCCTCAGTAATGATTAACTTCTGCTATGGACTGATTTGTGTCCTCCCTAAATTCATATGTTGAATCCTAACCCCCAGTGTGATGGTATCAGGAGGTGGGGCCTTTGGGAGGTAATTAGTTCATGAGGGTGGAGCCCTCATGAATGGGATTTGTGCCCTTATAAAAGGAACCCCAGAGAGCTCTCTTGCCCCTTCCACCATGTGAGGACACAATGAGAAACCAGTGGTCTCCAGTTGGAAGAGCACGCTCACCAGAACCTGACCATGCTGGCACCCGAATCTTAGACTTCCAGCCTCCAGAACTGTGAGTAATACGTTTCTAGTCCACCCAGTCTATGGTACGCTGTTGTAGGAGCCCAAGTGGACTAAGACAGCTTCCTTCTGTCTCCATGGTCAGTGTAGCTCAGGGTTTGGCATTTCTTAATCTGCAAAGCTTTCAAAGTGAAAAAAGAAAAAGGAAAAAAGGAATCCACCATGCTGTCCTCTGCTCATGCTATCTGACAATGTCACTGCTGTGCTTTTCCTACTGGCTCTTTCTAACCTGTAGTTAAGCGCTCTGCACCATGAACATGTCTCCGAATAATCCCATTTGGGGAAAAGCAACCAAGTATGAGAGAGGCAAGATGTCAGATACGTTCTCATCCTTTCTTTCTTTGTTCACATTTCTAAAATAGAATAAGCAAGAACTAAATTTAATCTTCAAGAACTAAATACCAATTCAAAGGTAGGGCCTACTCCTTAGAATGGTCCCAGAGAGAACCTAGAGGCCTGAATACCTCAGTACTGAGTATTTTCACATGATTCTAAAGGTTCATGAGAAAGGAAAGCACAGGAAAACTTTACAGAGTGGCGGAGCTACGAGGTGGTCAAACCAAAAGAAACAAACATTGGATCCTACTAAATGGACTTTTAGGGCCTTCTAATGTCATAGTGGACCAAAGCTCTCACGCCCCTGACCACCACCCAAATTATTTCAGACTCATCAGGTTCTCAGCCTTATTAGAAACACTGCTGGGTGGAAATGCTATAATTTCTTAGATAATAAGTTATGGAGCCTGGAACACATTGTTTCACTTATAACACACACACACATACATACACACACACACACACACACACAAAATACCTTCATTTTCCTGGTAGCAAAATGACTAGACAGCTGAAAGAAGGAACAACATCTACATAACTCATGGCAGAGCTGCCAGCACAGCATCACAATCAAATTAAATCCTGGTTGGTCAAGCACATGTAGACCAGATGTGAATTTCTGTCTCTGACCTGTGGTCCCCAGGACCTTTGGGGGGAAGACCTGGCCATTTTTGTAGATGGCAGCATCCTGCAGAGGGAAGATGTGGCTTTAGGAGCCAGACAGGCCTGGGTCCAAACCCCAGCTCCACTACTCCAAACATCAGCTTGACTCTGCAGAGTGAGCTAAAATCTACGTACAACGGGTGCTGAATTACATATGCTGAATGGAATTAAAAATTAGGCCTATTACTAAATCCTACTTCTCATTGACTTTTTCTGACAAACCTCTAGCACTTAGGATCCACTCCACTGATTCAACAGATACTTACTGAGCACCTAATATGGGCCAAGCAGACAGAGATTAAATTGTTTATTTAAAATTGTGAACAAAACAAACTCTCTGCTCTCACGAAGGATTCCAGTGGAGGAGACTTAAATAGGTAAACGAATGAATAGGTGAAATACTTTGATCCATAATAATTTTGATTATACTTTTGTTAACAATAATTAATTAATAATACTTTCTGTGAAAAAATAAAGCAAGATAAGGGGCTAGAGTCTGATGACGTAATTTAGAATCTCACTATAGATGACACCGTGTTATTCACTACTCTTTCCTGTATCTTAATCCATATCCTGAACTAGGAGATAAACTTCTTGGGCACACAAATCATGCCTATAAATTCTTTATTCTCTATGACATCTATTAGAGTGTGAAGTACACAGCAAATGTTCAGCAAATTCCTATCAACTGACTAAAAATGAACTGGCTAAAGAGGACTCTTTCAAGTTATATGTTATCTAATTCCATGAGTTACTACTTGACATCATTATGAAATAAATAGGAACTTTACAAATGCAGTCTCCTCACTATTTCCAGACTAGGGGGTATCTTATATACTCCTCATCCTTGCAACTGATCTGATGCCAAGACAGAGCCTAGCCTTCCATTTCAATTTCTTTGGGCACCTTTCCCAAGGATGCTCCATCAAACCACATACCAACCATCTGACCCCAATCTACGGATGCCTAATCCTGAGAGAAACCTCTTTCCTCTGGAGCTGCTCTGGAGCTATGAAGAAAAGAGCAGACATTGTTTAACCACATGGAAAGGAAAGTATTTTCCTTCCTCATTTTGCCAAAACGTGTGAGCCCTTTCAATGAGGAATACCTCAAAACTGACCAGAAAGCAGCAAGAAAAAAAAGTTACTAAATCCATTTCCTAATGCTAGACAGCTTTTTTCCCTTCCCTATTCCTTTTCCCTAGCAATTCTCCCACCAGAATCACGAAACACTACAAACCACTCAAGCCAACAAAAACAGACCCAAAGGCAAGTCCTGGCAGGTGGCAAGTGTCTGACCTTTGGGACAAATGCATCCTTTGTCTCTGAATAAAGTAGCAAAAGAAAGAAACACAGGGTCAGCCTAGTAGGAGAACTCTGCTGCAGCACTCTGCAAAACAAAGTCACCAGCCTTCAGCTAAAGCTCCCACTATCCTGATTCCTTCTGTAATATTAGGAACCACCTAATATTTGTGCTTTGTGAAGCACATTTCATATTTTTTTTTTAGCTTTCATCCAACTACCATTTGTTGAATACCTTCTAGTAGAAGGTCCAGTGTTAGGTGTTATAGGATATTCAAACCTGAATAAGAAGAAAGTCTCTGCCACTGGCAATATGGTATTTCCCCCAAATACAAAGTGGAGTCAACCACTGTTATTACCTAAGCTGAAGAAAAAAATCCTTGGGGATCCAGGCCCATGTGAAGTGTAGCCACTTGCCCAAGACACAGTTGAAGGTCAAGTAGGAAGACTGCCCCTCTGGCCCTCCTAGAAGATGTGTCTGAATGCTCACGTAGACAGTGTCATCTGGCCTGCCCTACCTACATACTCCTGTTCACCCAAATGATCAGCTAACACCTTTCCCACTTCTTCCCTGACAGTAGCCAACAAATAACTGGCTCTGGGTACCTACTACCCAAGCAGGAGGCATTCATTCAGAAATGTGACTTGGGTTATGATCTCAACACTGGGAAGATTACAAAACTGCTCAACTCTCTGAACCAGGGATTGTTGAGCTGGAAAGGTAGGGAGGGGAGGTTGGCTCATCTGGGGCTCATCTGTCATCTAAGGAAACTCTGACATCTGCGGGGGTATTTACTATAAGGAACCAGTCCTTGACTCATAAGAAAGACCTTCTTTCTGTATCGTTTATCCAGCAGTTTGCCAAGTGTCAGTTAATAACGTAATGCATTTTACTCTTTAAATGAACTATATACTCAAAGTTGGCCCCAGCAAATACAGCCTCTCTTCCTGAGGTCTCTTTCTCATGTATGAGTCTTTAGTGTCACTGGGCTTTGTCCACACTCCTTCAACACACTCAGGGGTAAGGACTGAGTGTGGGCGACAACCAGCACAGTCTATAGGAAACCTCACATGAATTTGGCTCCCATGCCCCTCCAGCCATAATGCTGCACCCTCCCTCATGTAAAAGGATGAAATGCCTATCTGGCCCTACAGGAGGTCACTGACTTTGAGCTGTTTTCCTGGTGGTATTAAATTATGGTGAGTCTGATATACTTACTCTCTCAGAACAAATCATACCCATTTGTGAGCGACTGGCCAGTTTAGAGGTAACATCTGTGGTCAACAAGTTGCTATTTTGGGGCAAATTACATGAAGTTAAATTTCACAGTCTTGGTCTCATCAGTGCCAGTCTCCAACTCAAAGAGCTAATCGACAGCATCTGCCAAACTGCAATCAATCTAACGCGGGCACGAAAGCAGAGCTGTCGTGTCGGACTTCGGATTGCTTCTGAGCCTGCAGGATGGTCTAAGTGTGTATCAGTGGAAGGAAAGGACATGCAGGGGTAGGAAGGTGATGACAGGAAGGCAGCACCACGTGTTGGTAAGATGGCAGGGAGGGCAGCCCCCAGAGTCCTGGTGAAGCAGCGGGGAGAAGTGGGAAACAGGATGGGTGAGGATGCTTTTCCATATTCATGCACTTAACAGTGTGTGGGGCTGACCACAGATAAGGCATGTAGTGATAAGCAAAAGGGACACAGTGTTGCTCTAGTAGAACTGCCATTTTAGCAAAGATGGAGTCAAATTATAGAAGGTTTAGGGGTTTCTCTTGTTTTAAGAAAACTAGGTGAAAGATAGCACCTAAGAGGAGACTCTCTCTGAAGGCTGGGTGACGTGAGGAGGTGGCTGGTGGGACTGTGACTTGCAGCTGCTGCCCCCCCCAACCCCGCCCTATCCCCACCCCTCCTGAGAGCTGGGGACTAGCTGAGAAAAGACAGGGGTGAGGGAGCCTGGGCATATATCCAGAGAGAACTCTAATTTGAAAAGATACATACAGCCCAATGCTCATTTTAGCACTATTTACAATAGCCAAGACATGGAAACAACCTGTCCATTGACAGATGAATGGATAAAGAAGATGTGGTACATATATACAATGGAATATTACTCAGCCATAAAAAAGAATGAAATAATGCCATTTGCAGCAACATGGACAGACCTAGAGATTATCATACTAAGTGAAGTAAGTCAGACAGAGAAAGACAAATACCATATGATATCACTTATATGTGGAATCTAAGATATGATACAAAGGAACTTATCTACGAAACAGAAACAGGCTCACAGACATAGAGAACAGACTTGTGGTTGCCAACGGGGAGGGGGAGTGAGGGAGAAATGGACTGGGAGTTTGGGATTAGCAGATGTAAACTATTACATATAGAATGTATAAACAACAAGGTCCTACTGTATAGCACAGGGAACTGTATTCAATATCCTGTGATAAACCATAACAGAAAAGAATATGAAAAAGAATGTATATATATGTATAACTAAATCACTTTGCTGTCCAGTAGAAATTAACACAACATTGTAAATCAACTATACTTCAGTAAAATAAATTAAGAAAAAAAAAAAAAAGACAAGGGTGGAGGAGAAGGAAGAGGAGCAAGAGTGTGGAGCAGACCAAACCCTCTGCAGATTACAGGGCTGAGCCTTCACAAACTATGTTTTCAAATGAAAACTGTCATTGCAAAAAAAAAAAAAATCAGGTGGAAGGAAGGGTGAAAGAGAAAAGAACAAAGATGGCTGCCCTTATGAAAACAGGGACTCCAAACATCAACATTAATAAGCAGATTTACTGGTGGGAAGAAATTCCAATCAATACTAATAAGGCTCAGCTGGGCCACTTTTCCTTGCTGGGTTTAATAACACTTCCCGGCCCTTATCTGATTGGCGTCCACACACATGCATACTAATGAGGCCACCAGCACCGAATTTACTGCTAGGCTTCCACAGGGCCCAACGGGCATCATTTCTGTCCCTGAGTGTCTGTCAACCATACATGAGACTCGGGCCATTAGTTCAGTTGGTTTGTTGGTTAGCCTCTAAAGGTTTCAACCCAGGTGTCTGATCACGGCCACACTGCTGAGTCCTGTTATCTGATGGTTATCAGGGATGGCATGTGAAAGATTGGCTGGTGTGAAATAGCACAAACTCCCCTACGAAAACAGAAAACCAGAGAACTTCTTCTGACGGTGATTGACTGATGGCCTCTTCTGATATTTCCCTAATGGCCCCAGCTATTCTACGTCATCCCCACCCTCCCAGGAACTCCCACTGATGGGTGCCACTTCCTGAACAGGATCTCAGCCCAATTCCAGGACTTCTCAGGCCATGTGACCTACAACTCCAATCTCATACATGAATTAAAACTAATCTCTTTCCTGTCGCCCCAGCACAGGCAGGAATTGTTGTATGTTCTACCAGCTCAGAGAGAAGGGGAAGTGGGTTCTGTAAGCACACGTTTCTCCTCCCCCGGTGCGTGCTTCACTTCTGGTGTCAGGGTGGGATCATGGGAGGAACGGATAGAGAAAGCTCTTCTCAGGTGAGCGTTTATGGCAATGAGATAGTCCCCTTTCTGTGGCCTGTCCCTGTTTCTTCAAACTGGCTCGTGGTTAGTTTTTCCTTGCGGCAATGTGTCCAAATGCCAGTCTTTTGTGGCAAGCTTTTATTGGTTCTTAGGAGAGATCCCCTCCTCCAGGGTCTGGGTGTGAGGTGTCCACCCAAAAGTTCACCACGGAGCTCCCATCCATCCATCCTCTGGTCTCTCTCAGAGGAGGCCCAACCCACACCTTCTTGCTTCTGGGACCCCTTACCTGGTAGACAGCTTTCTTGGCAGAAGAAGGGGGAGAAGCTCAGAAGAGAAGATGCCAGCAAGACGGCTCAAGCCCTGGCACCTTCCAAGAGGCCCATCCAACAGACATGAACCTCAGGTATTCTAGCCTTGCCAGATGGCCACAGAGCAGACTGCTGGATGGCAACCCCTTTCCAGACTCTCCATTTCTCCCCTGACCCCATCTCCAAACCACAGCAGCTTTGGGATTTTGCAAACCTGGTGGCTCGACAACTTTCAGAGGTGAGGTAATCACTAGTCCTGATTTAACTGAGGGGGAAGAGTTTTGGGCACCCCCAAATTTTATGAGTTATTTTCTTGGGATCTTCCTCTCTCAGCATCAGAGAGGGGAAATACTCCTTCTCCTTCCCCCAGGGATAGGAAATGGAGGAAATGAGAGCATCTATTTACAAACATCTCACTCCCCCTAAACCCCTTTCCTCTCTTCTGGTCCCTTAATATTGGCAGGTAGGTGGCGGGAGGGGGCACGTAGGGCTGCTTCTCTGACTCAGGACTTTCAATAAGCCCTGGCAGCACTCTGAACTTAGAATGTGGGGTTAATTGCCTCTTGTCCCAGCTTTGGATCTTCACCAGCTTCCCAGAATAAAAAGAAAAATCTCTCTTGGCATCACGTTCCAACAGTTACCCACCCTTAGCTCAGAGCTCCACTGATCACATGGGGCTCCTTGAGGAAGACTAGATGGTTCCATATAAATCCATTCCTAAGGACAGGAAATCCCGGAAAACCCACCCTCCTGGCCATGGTTTAGGGATGGCATCTCCCCGCTTAAAGGGCCACAGCACCTTTACAGGCTTAAGCTGAAAGCTACCCCCTTCTTCCCCAGCATCTCCCCTACACACACCAGCAATGCACTGACACACATGCTCACGGCGCCTCCACAGACCCACACACACAAACCCGTGACTCTCTCTGCGTAGAGAATGGTGCCTTCATCCCCAAATCCAAATCTCAACGTTCAAGGCCTAGACCCTACACTGAGCTCTAACCAGGACTTCACCGAACAGTGAAATCACCCTCTCGGCCCTCAGAGTTACAGCGTCATCAGAGCACAATACCCGACCAAAGCCTGTCCGCCAAGCCAGGAGGACAAAGCAGCAAAATGAGGCTATGCCCTTAGCTGAATGAGAGTAGAGAGTTATGATTTTCCTGGAAGTCATTCATTCATTCATTCAACAGTACTTTGGAACCCCTACATTATCATAAACACTCTAGACGGTACTGAGGATACAGCAGTGAACAAAACTCTAATTACACAATTATAACAGTGGGTTGTCCTCGTCCTAAAATTATTAACCTATGTGTTTTTACTACTACTGCTGCTGCTGCTGCTACCACTATTACATTCTCTGAAAATTCCTGCTAGAAAAATCACAGGCACTCACCGTCCCCATCCCTGCCCCTCCACACACACTGCTCGTAAACCCGGTCAGCCCTCGGTTTCGCTCGCTCACTCACTGCAAGGCTTTACGTGCCCGTGAAATATGACAGCATAAACGGAGCCTTCTCCTCTTGAAACTCTCCATAAAAATACACATCTAAGTGATGAATATCTTATCCAGGGGAGAAAACAATCTCAGGGCCATTTCTAACAACACGTCAACCCCAGACAGGAGTAGGAGGGAGCTGGAGACTAATGAGGTGGGTAAGTACCAGCACCAGGGGACGCCAGGGCCGGGGGCAACCAGAGCGGGGAGAGAGAGAGGAAAGGAGGCAGAGCGTGGCTGCAACAGCCCCGTCTGCAGAGGAAGCAACCGAGGCCCACGGAGAGGTGATGTGGGAAGCTCACACCACAGGGGACTAGGCCAGTCCTGAACGCCAGGGTGTTTAACCCTGGCCTCCGAGAAGAGCACTGTAGGATGCTCTGAGAGCAGGTAGCAGGTGTAGGGACGGAACTCGGAGGGGCCTGTGACACCCCATAGGTAAGCGAGCTGCCACTCCAAAATGCAGATGGGTTTCAACCTTTTTGCCCTGAGCATGCTCTTGTGTCTAAAGTCTCTCTCTTTTGCCTTCGTGGGTGTGTGTCTATCTTCTCCATGATCCTGGAAGCAGCTCGATGGAAGGAATAATGTCCCTCCCCTCCACCTGGAAGGTTCCTGAGAAAAGGGAAGCTGTGTAGCCTCTCTCCACCCCAACCTCTCTGGAAGCCTCTGAAGTCAGAGTGCAGAGAGGGGGCCCAGCTGAGAGCTGAGGAAGAACAGGCAGCAGGGGCTGCCAGGCTCTGAAAATTCACCGGACTTGGCCCTTCTTGCTGTGGACCGAGAAGCCAGCCGCGGTCCCCTCCTTGTGGGCAGCCCTGGAGCCCCTGGGGGCAGGAAACCTCCACAGCTGCCTCTGGAAACCTGTCTTCCTCTCCTCTCCTCTCCTCAGCCCCTCAGTCTACTGGAGCAGTAAAAGATGCTGCAGACAAGCAAAGATGGTTCACAGTCGCTGGAATGAGAGAGAAACTGCATTTAGTCATTCATTCAACCTGCGCTTACTGAGCCCAGGAGCTGCAGTAAATGCAGGGACAAGAAATGGAGGAGGTAGAGGAGACCTGCCCCTGCCCTCAGGGAGCTCCTACAATCCTACAGAGGGGCGGGCAGGGGACGGGATGGAGGGATGGGACAGCTACGGTCGCACAGAAGCCAAGCACAAAGGAGGGCAAGAATCACCCTGCGGGGGGAGAAAGTCACAGAACACTTCTCAAAGGAGTGCTGAGGGCGACAGGACACAACCACCATGACCACCACGTCCACCATGTGCATTTGTTTTCCTGGTGAATAGCTGAGTCTCTCTCCAGGAACTGCCCTCAGTCAGACAGAGCTGCCAAGGGCCCAGCCGCTTCCTAGAGGCAGCTGCAGTCAATAACTGGTCAAGAGGGAGAGGGCTGTAAAGGTCTAGCCTCTCTGTCTCAACTGTGAAGAGCATCCCAGCTCCAGAGCTACCCGTGGGGCTCACTAAGGGAGGCCTCTTTGTGAATGACAGCAGTTCAATCTTCCCTTTGCTTAAACCCGCTTCCCGCGCTCCCTCAAAGGCGTTTGTCCAAAGAGCACTTCCCAGAAGAGAATCTGCACTCAGGATACTGAATATAGTTCCCTGTGCTATACAGTAGGACCTTGTTGTTTATCCATCCTGTGACAAACCATAATGGAAAAGAATATGAAAAAGAATATATATACACACACACACACATATGGAGAGAGAGAGAGAGCTGAGGTGCTCTGCTGTCCAGAAGAAATTAACACAACATTGTAAATCAACTATACTTCGATAAAAGTTTTTAAAAACCCAAAGGGGAAAAACCAAGAATCTGCACTCAAATCTCCACCTTGGAGTCTCTTTCCCAGATAACCCACTACCTCAGCCAGGTACAGGGCACAGGCAGAGGTTTTTGGGGAAGACATCTCTGAAGGAGATAAGTCTGATGCATAAATAACTTACATTTTAAACAAGTAAAGCACTAATTATTTGTCAAAGATGAAACTCTCTCCCAAATCACTCAAAGTTATGAGACATCTGGAGGAATCTATACGGAAAATCCTAATGCCTGGAGGAGTTCTCTCGAAACTTAATTCCCACCACCTGCTTCCCTGTGGACCCTCTTCATTCTTCACAACCCTGTTTATCCACAGAAACAAAATGTTACCGCTGTCATGAGGAATACAAATGGGGGGAAAGCTGCTCTCAAGGCAATCAATAACGCTGAGGGAACAATGTCACTGCAAACCTTTTATTTTTTTTTAACTGCTGGTCATGGATTTTGAAGCAGAAAGAAAGGAAACTGAACCCTTCACATTGTAGTCGACTGTCAATAAGGACAGCCTGTTTCCCTATCAGAGTCTAGTTTCGCCACTTTGCAGAAAATCAGAGCTCAGGCATAACTGAAATGGCCTTGAGAGTGAATTAAAAAACTAGCTTCCCTTTCCAAAACTTCAACATTACAAAACCTTCAGGAGCTCAGCCATTCTGCAAAGCTTGCACGCCTATTTACAAAGGTAAAAGCTTCTCCAAAGTACCTTGGTTACCAGAGCAGCCTGGGAGACAATAAACCAATTTATTTTCCCCTCCATAAATCGTTCATAATGTTGCTATGACATTTAAAGTTTAAAATGGTTTTATGACTTGAGATTAAAAAAGAATCATTCCAATAAATTTCATATAACCGAGAGGATTCCTGGCATTTTGATTAAGTCATTCCTTGTGATAATGAAGGGGGAAAGCATTCATCACTTTGAAGTCACTGGTGGTTGGTCCTGGAAGCCAACAGCCCAGCTGCGTCTCCTCGGGGATTACTCAGAAACACAATTAGAAAAACAAACTACCAATCTTGTAGCAGGGTTAGAATTTTCAGAAGAATTACTAAATCTGAGCCGTCTCTAAAATGGTGCAGGATCATCAGAATGGGGGCAAGGAGGGCTGGGTGCCCTCCTTCCAGCTGGTCGTGGGATAGGGTTGGGGGAGGGCAAGGGTTCTGGATCTTGTCCCATGGATGGCACTTCCACTGGGGGTTGTGGTAGGGCAGCACTAAGAACTTCTGCAGGCACTTAAATTTGTGCAGTGGAGTATGTGTCACACCAGACAAGGAACCCAAGACTTGTGAAGAGTCAGGACATCACTGCTGAAACCCACACTCTGGCTAATGTCAGAATTCTTTTTTTTTTTTTTTTTTTTTTTCACGGTACAAAGAACCTTATATTCCTTGAAGCATTTGAGAATAAATTGTGGGCACGATGTCCCATCACCACGCCCCCCAAATACTTTAGTGTGTCTTTCTTAGGAACAATGTCATTCTCCTACAAAACCACAATACAGCCCTCCAAATGAGAAAATTAATGTTGTCTCACAACTGTGATCTAATCCTCAGACTCCATTCAAATTTTGCCAATTGCCCCAATAACGTCCTTTCTAGCAAAATGACCCAGTCCCGAATCATATGTTGCATTTAGTTGTGCTGTCTCTTTAGACTCCTGTAATTTGAAACAGTTCTCAGTCTTGCCTTGTAATGTCAAGATTCTTGGCACCACAAGATGTGTGCATCCAGCCGGTGTCAGTCTTCAGAAGATGTCCTCATTCCTGTTGAGAAATCATCACTTCTGAAGATGAGACAAGCCACTGAGAAGTAAATGTTGGGTTTCAGTGGGGTTAAAAATATCTTTTTCACCTCTCCTCCCCTACCCCACTAAGCCGTTCCCGGCAGGGGAGAAGGGAACTGAAGCAGCATTTACTGAACGCCCACCATGTGCTCGTCACTGTGCTCAGAGCTTTCCATCATTTAAGCTGCAGAGAAATCCTGAAGTAGAAATTAATATCACCATTTCACAGTTGAGAAAACTGAGGTGCAGAGAGCTGAAGTAACTCACCCAAGGACACAGATTGTGGAAGGCGGATTCCAATCTCAAGACTGAGAGCGCTTTTTCTGCTGTACAGACAGATCTATTTCTCCAACGTACTTCTGGACGTACACATGATAACCGTGGCTCGTATAGGCAAGTCGCCTACAAAGAGGTTAGAAAACCAAGCTAGCTGAAGCATAAGTCAATGCTGAGTTTTGGATTTTAGAAAAGAGAGAACGCCTTGTGGCTGGAAGAGTCAAACAGCTTTGGAGAAGAGTGTGAACCATAAGCTGGGCATGGGGGCAGAGTCACGTTTAGATAACGAGAAATAGGAAAGAAAACACTTCAGGAACCAGCACAAAGGCCTGTGCTGGGAATTGGGAGGTGGGGACTGACAGTAAATTTCCTCCTCGTTGGCCATAATGAGGCTGTGGTACATGTGTCCCAGGATAGATGATGACTCATTATGCTGTTCTAAAAGGCAGAATGTGAGGAGTGGGATCCAATTTAATAATAATAAAAAAGTGCATTTATGGATATCTTAATCTTTTCAAACCTTTCCCTTCTTCATTTTTATGCTGTCATAATGCCATAGGGCTAACAGGGCATGTAGTATACTGCTCAATTTAAAGAGAGGAAAAATGAGGTGTAACTGACCCACAACTGCCCCAGGTTAATGGTGAACCTAAGACTCAGGACTCCTAACTGCCAGACCCTGCAGGGGGATGGATGATTTCCCACGAAATGGCCACAGAGAATTGACCAGAGCTCTGGGTTCTCCTCCTCAACACTCTTCTTCATACAGTTTCACAAGTTCAGGAGCCCTGCCAGCTTACCATGGACTTCCTAGAGGACAGGGACTCTGAATGTCAAAGCCCACACAAGACCACACTCTGCTAGACCATCCTTCGTATATAAACAACAAAACGCATTCCCTCACTGCCAGTGGCTCAATACTGACCCTTCATTCTAAGAACCTAAGCCTTGGTTGAAAAAAAAAAAGAGATGACATCTGATCCTGCCTCCTTCACCCTACTTTCAATAATAAAAATAACAATGAAAACAAAAACAACGATAATACCTAACTTAGCACTTTGAATGTATTATGCCATTTGACCCTCACAATGACCCTGTGAGGTAGGTACTATTATTAATCCTATTTTACAGATGAGCAAACTAAAGCACTAGATGCCCAGGGCAGTAAGTGGCAGAGCCAAGACTGAAACCTGGGAGTCGGGCTCCAGAGTCCATGTTCTTAACCACTGTACTGCCATCTACCACCTGGGAGGCCCCGCCCAATGAGAGGCTGGTGGTAAAGCACAGAATACCTTCCCCCTGGTGAGCGGGGTCTAGAACAGTCTGTTGCCTGCTCCCCAGTGCACCAAGGAGAACCAGAGCCCTGGATGTGGCATGGGCACCAAGCCTGGCTCCTGTCTCCAGCCTCTTCTACCCACCTTCTCACTGGAGTTCCCTGCCTCCTACTCTGGGTCCTTGGCTTGGACCCTGATTCATCCTTTCATCCATTTGTTCTTCATTCATTCAACTTACAAATAACAAATGAATATTTGTTCATTTGTTCATTCATTCATTCAACTTACAAATAACTATTAAAGATTTACTATTTTCAGGACTTCCCTGGTGGCGCTGTGGTTAAGAATCCGCCTGCCAATGCAGGGGACACGGGTTCGAGCCCTGGTCCGGGAAGATCCCACATGCCGCGGAGCAACTAAGCCCGTGCGCCACAACTACTGAGCCTGCGCTCTAGAGCCTGTGTGCCACAACTACTGAAGCCCACGTGCCTAGAGCCCGTGCTCTGCAACAAGAGAAGCCACCGCAATGAGAAGCCCGTGCACTGCAATGAAGAGTAGCCCCCGCTCGCTGCAACTAGAGAAAGCCCGCGTGCAGCAACAAAGACCCAACACAGCCAAAAACAAATAAAATAAAATAAATAAATTAAAAAAAAAAAGATTTACTATTTTCTAAGCCTTGTTGTAGGCTCGGGGGATACAGGCTTTCAAAGCAGCTACTGTTTCTGTTAACCCTGGCATCACGTCCCCTTAAACAGAGCCCCAGAAGCTCTGTATCTCCCCCCATCTGCCCCAGCACCCATCTCGAGAACACCAACGCAGGCCACGATCAGGCCTGAGTTCACAGTGGCTCGCTTGGCTTTAGTAACTGGTCAGGTCCTTTTCCCGGGTGTCTGTGGGAGCTTTCCTCAAGTTCCATGAGTGGGCACCAAGCAGATGGAAACGTTCAAATAAGACAACAGCGACTCCCGAGGACGGCCCATCACTTCTGGTGACAGTAAGTACGGTGGGATATGGAATGAGAGAGCAAATGCAGCTCTCTTATCAGTCTCCCCCGAAAACTTCTTGGACTCTGTTTCATGCAAACACCATCTTGCCGCTAGGTTGTTTTATACCCCTTTTATGTGAATAGTTTCATATTGTGACTTTTCAAGCCATTGCACTTCAAAGCCAATCTGCTGAGCTCTCCACACACACTTGGGAACCAGCACCTGCGCGGTGTGACACACCTGCTCAAGTAGCCCAGGTTCAGTACAGGCCATGGGAAGTGGGTCCCTGAGGGAGGCTCTGGAGTCCCCGGGGCACTTGGGCAGATTTACAAAATAAAGCTTTCTGGGGGGAAACGTGGGAGTCTGAGTCACCAGAGGCTTTAGAAGAACTGAGGTTTTCACAACTCACTCAATTGTATTCCTCACAGCTCCCAACTCAATGTTGTATACACAATGGGGGTCCGATAAGTCTAGAAAATAAAAACAGTAACTAGATTATTAGAGTATTGCCAAATAGAGGCCCTTCGGGACCTGCCTTAATAAGCAGATAAAACCAATGTGCCCTCGTCACAGCTAGCAAGAGCACTGCTTAGGGGCCGGGATCCAGATTCTGAATGGGCTCACACATGCCCCTGTCATTTTCTGTTAATACTATTAACAAGTCAGGTAGCTTGCTTTTTTTTTTTTTTTTAATTTATTTATTTTTAGCTGTGTTGGGTCTTCATTTCTGTGCGAGGGCTTTCTCTAGTTGCAGCGAGTGGGGGCCACTCTTCATTGCGGTGCGCGGGCCTCTCACTATCGCAGCCTCTCTTGTTGCGTAGCACAAGCTCCAGACGCGCAGGCTCAGTAATTGTGGCTCACGGTCCCAGTTGCTCCACGGCATGTGGGATCTTCCCAGACCAGGGCTCGAACCCGTGTCCCCTGCATTGGCAGGCAGATTCTCAACCACAGTGCCACCAGGGAAGCCCCTAGCTTGCTTTTTCATAGAAAACCAGTTCAAATTTCTGCTCAGGCTGTACTCAGATTATGAATCAAATATTTTTTTCTTGCACTGTATTAAATTTAATTCTCTGTATTACATTTCAACCCACCCTGCTATCTGCAGACCAATAAGGCCAGCTGGGACCATCTGAAAGGGTCCAGAGAAGTCTTGACCAGCTCAATTCAAAGCATCATTATCTATCACTTCCCTCTAACTAAAAGCCCCAAGCCATCTTTGACTCCACTCTCTCCTCATTCTTACCCATCAAGACTCATTCATTATCAAGTCCTGTTTCTTCCACTTTCGTGATGTTTCTCAAATCATCCCATCGTACCCCCTCCCACTTCCATGGTGAAGATTCAAGCCCTTCTCATTGAGGGCGCAGATCACTGTAACAACATTCTTACCTATCACTATGCCTCCATCCTTGCCACCACCAGCCGCCGCATACTCTCCATACTAAGACTGGGTTATCGCTTTAAAAACATAAATATGATCCTGTTAATCCTGTGTTTAAAGCCATGCAGAGGCTCCACAGTGCCTAGGTAGGGTTAAGCCCCAGCTCCCTGGCCTGTTCCTCAAGCCTCCCCTCTCAGCATGAGACAGGCTGTGACCTGGGACCCTTTGCTGCAGTGTTTGCACCTGGACAAACATCTCCTCAAGCAACAGAATACAAAGGAACTATAAGGGACTAAAAATAACTGTGTGCATGCACAGCTGGGGAAAATTATGGACAACAAGATACAAAGAGACCAAAACCCCAACTACCACTTCCGAAGAGCTGCGGGAGGGAAAGCACCGTGTCGGAGTAAAAGCAGGGTACTGCGCATGTCCCCGGCACATACCACCGCCAAAGGGGTGGGCAAACCTAAGCCACCCCTCTGGCCCAACCCGTGGACACACGCTTACCCTCACCCCATATAAAGAACCAGCTCGCCCCCCCTCGGCAAGCAAGCGAGCAAGGGAACCTGTTGCTTATTTTAGCTTCCTTGTGCTGCAGCAGGGGCCCCCAATAAAGCCTTGCCTGAATTTCCTGTCTGGCCTCTCATCAATTTCTATTGATTAAGGAGGCCAATAACCCTGGTCTGTAACAACCACAGCCCTCCACATGGGTCTGACACCTCTGCTCCAGCCACACTGAACCTCGTTCTCCCCAAACACACATTCATCTTCCCACCTCTGCTCCCACGGCTTCCTCTCCAACAATGCCCTCTTCCCCTGCCCAGCAGGCTTAGCAAAATCACACTCAAGTCTTCACGTCCAGCCCCTGTGTCACAGTCTCTGAAGCGTTCCCCTGGCTTCCCCAGGCCGAGCTGATGCTTCCTCTTCTGTATTTCACTGTCACTTTATGTTATCACTGAGCACAGCACTCAGTCACACCACATTCTGGTAAGCTATAGGTCACCCTGTCAGGGACCGTGTCTCTTCCATCTGTATATCCCCAAGGAGCAGTGCATTGCCAGGCACAGCAGACACTGAGAGAATGTCAGCTGAACTGATCAGTTGAATTACAGAGTAATTCAGGCTGCTGAGGACCAGGATAGTATAATCTAGGATCAGGCATCTAGACTGAACCTTTAGTAAGAGGAGGTAAAAGAGGAGCGTCAGTGAGAAAACAACATGAACTTAAGTGTACGGTAAACGTACTTCCTCGTGGCCTTCAACAAATATTTAAAGGAACCTATTAAGTACCAGGTATTGAGCTAAGTATTGGTGATCTAATAATGAGCAAAACCAGACATGATCCCTGCCTTAATGGAGCTTACAGCCCAACAGGGAAATAAAGCAACTGAATCATTTAACAAATAAATAAAAAACTGTAATGAGGCCCCAAAGAGGTAGAACATACTATTTAGAGAG
Source organism: Balaenoptera borealis (assembly GCF_965194805.1). Classification (NCBI taxonomy): domain Eukaryota; kingdom Metazoa; phylum Chordata; class Mammalia; order Artiodactyla; family Balaenopteridae; genus Balaenoptera; species Balaenoptera borealis. The sequence goes on along the minus strand of NC_138860.1, from coordinate 39,536,830 downwards.
AAGTAATAGGAGGATTTGACTTGAAGATCAGAAAAGGTTCTCCTGAAGAAGTAATGACTAAATTGAGTTCTAAAGGGAAAGTTTATGAAGCAAGTGAGAGAGGGATAGTATTCTGAGCAGATGGAATGACTTGTGCAAGTGCCTGTGGCAGGAAGGGAAAGAGTGCATGCAAGGAATGAAAGAGAACTCATGAGGCTGAAGTGCAGAGAGCGAGGGACGCACAGTAGAAGTTGAGGCTGGAGGGGTAAGAAAGGTGAGAGGCCAGAGCAACCTCTTTGCTCTTTCCAGGTCAGTTCAAGAATTTTGTCTTCATCTTCAAAGCAAGGAAACCACTGAGTGTTTAAGCAAAGGGTGCCATGATCAGAACTGTGTTTCAAAAAAGTCATTCTCATTACAATATGGAGAATGGACTGGGGGTAGGACTGGGGGAATGAATGGAGGTTGACCACAGAAGAAATTATTTCAGTTGTCCAGACAAGAGGTGAGAGTAGCAATGGAGATTTGGAGACAATGGGCAAATCTGGGAGACATTAGGGACTTAACAATCAACAGACTTGGTAATGGATTGATCTGGAGGTGAGGACAAGATATCAGACATGACTCCTGCAGTCTGGTACATGTAGCAGGAGAAGTAATAGCACCGTTTACTGAGATAACAACTCTTGAAGAGATCAGATCTTGGGGAAAGGTCATGAGTTGTAGTTAACAAATATGTTTTGGATGAACCAGGAGGGGGCCACATGTAAGAGAAGTGAACCCTGGAACCCCATCAGACCCTTCTGACTTTCCCTAGATGAAGATATTTGACAAAGTCACTTGACAGGAACCCACACAGCCAAAAGTCACGAAAACTGTGTGCACTGATGGCTACACCCTTCTCCAGGGAGATGCCTAGAGCTTGAGAGGATCCTGCCTCAGGACCAGTGCTGGGAGAACAGAGGGGATGGCAGTGCATACCACTTCCTTCTCTGTTCTTTTATCAGGGACTGGTGTTTGAGAGGGCCAAGGACCACGGAACAGACAGATCTTGGATCTTACAGACAGTTCACAGGCTATGTGCAACCCAAAGGCACAGAGGGGAGAACTGTCAACAATGTGTTCTGGACTAACAACCATTTCCGCTCCGAGGTTAAGTGCAAGGTAGGGAAAGCAGGTGTAGAGAAGTAAGGTTGGAAAGGTAACCTGGGGTCCAATATGAAAGCCTCTGATTGGCAGGCCTCTGACCCTCACCCTGTGGGCAGAGGGAGGGGAGCTTTCAAAGGAGACTCTGATCCATGTTCTGAGAAGGTAATGAGGCAGTGGAAAGGCTGGGCTGAAAGGGCAAAAGAACACAGGCAATAATATGAAACACAGCGAGAAGACTATTGGAAGGGTCCTATGAAGAAATGATGAGAGCCTAACAACAAATTAAAAGGAAAAACATGCAATTATAAAAATTCATAAAACTTGAGTTTAGAAGTGTCAAGAGAGATTATTTGAGCAACCCCTTCAGTTTTTCAGATAAAGCATGGAGAACCATCCCACTCATGAGGTTAACCCTTCCTGTCACCTTCTCCCCCTATCCTTCTAGTTAGCCTACCTTTATGAAATGTGCTGAATTTCTTTTCCTTCAAAACCCATCTGCTGTTTTTAAAAAGTTCCTTTGTCGTTTCCTGATCATGGACTCACTAAATGTGCCTTCCCCCTCTCAGTCGGACTGAGGTTCTATAGAGGCTTTGGAACAGGAAAGTTAAAACCTTTGCTTAACTCTGGTCATTAAAGTGAAGTAAATGTAATTTTCTCCATGATGCTTGCCTGTGAGCAACAGTGTCACATTAACCCACCTCTATTGGCAACCAGCTCTGAGGACAGCCCCGAAACCTTTTGCAAATGTAGAACAAAACCATCGAAAATACATAATCACGCACATATATGCAATATCTATACAACACATATATGACTGATAATACTGATTCTTTTACACAAAACACTGAAGCAGTAAAAACAGTTTCAGAATTGTATTAATTTCCTAAACCTAACACTGAAACGGCAGAAACAGGAAAAGAAGCTAATGCTTTTGCTGGATTGGAGAGGAATCAAGATGTGTTTTTCAAACACAATGACCCCAGTGGGATAACCATGATAGTGGTAATCCAGGGGTAACAGTTCAGTGACAGCAAGAGACATCTAGGCAGTTGGAAGCCAGTCTCCCCCATCTGTTTATTTCCCACCTCCAGGTTGGAGAGGTTGGCAGATGGGAAAGCGGAATAGTCAAGGTCTATAAGGATGGGAAAGCGGAATAGTCAAGGTCTATAAGGATGCAAAGGCATCATTTCTGTCAACAGTGACAGTTTCTCGTCTTGTCCATCTTGCAACAGTTTGAATTTCACCTTCCTTTGCCACCCAAAAAGTAGGGCTGGAGGCAAAGAAAACAGCCAGGAAGACATCCAGGAGGAGCGGGAAGAGAAAGCAGGGGGAGGAGAGAGACGAATCCACCAACTGGTCAGTTGCCCTGTTTAGACACTTGGGCACTACAGGCAACCACTGAAAAAAACCCTGACAGACTCCCCTAGCCAACTCAGAAGATGATCGCCAAGGAGTCGCATGGCTGGCCTGGAATGGAATGCTGAGTGGACCCCCGGCTGACTCATTCAGACTAGGATGCAGATGATTCCATCGAAGCTCTCTAAAATTCCCCGTGGAAGTGGATATTCTTTTTGAGGACAGTCAACCTTTATGGGTAATGTACATTTTCTCAGAGGGTGGGTTCACAGGTACTGCATAAATACCAATTTTAAGGGATTACCCTAAGCCATCTTCAGAGGCACAGACCTACCCCTGCAGCTCTTCACCCCCAGCCACATATGCACTGCTATTCAGGGGCCCTTCCACCACCCCCGTGTGGCCTTGATATTACCAAAGTGCCCAAGAACTCAGGTCCTGGAGTTGAACGACTTGAGTAAATGTTCAGCTGTTCAACCTTTTACAGTTACTGACATTCTCTGAGCTTTCTAACTTTAAGTGGAGTAATAATAGTACTCTCTAACGTCAAAAGGATGTCCTGAGATTTAACTGAAATAACACATACAAAACACTCAGAAAGTACCTGAAACTTAATGAGTACTCAGTAAATGCTGGCTCTTACTGTCATATTTTCTGTGTATTTTATCAGTCAAGCAGAGTCAAGAACTCTTTAAAAAGTGAGGAAAAAGTAGTTTGTAGGCTACAGCGAGTGTTGGAATGGGCATAGTTCAACTCATTTTATAGATGAGAAAATTGAAGCCCGATAGGTAGAGTAACTTGGCCAGTTTTATATAGATAGGTAGGGGCAATCTCCTGGCTCCTAAGCCATTGCTCTCTTTAATACACACGTGGAACATGATGTATTCGGGTACAAAAACAGAAAGAAATTAAGATAATAACTTATGGTTAGGTCAACTGAGTCATTATAGTGTGAATATGTCTATAACTAGTGTCATTTAAGGAAAGTACTGGAACATGTGTTATGATTTCTGGTTAGAATGAAAAAATTAGAATTTTCCATAAAAAACGTACAACTCAGATGAAAAAGTAATTGTATGTTTCCAAATCATTGTTCAACCCATATTATGTATTGCATAATAATTACTGCTTTCTGGGACTTTAACCATAAACCTCTCTAGCTGAATTCTACTGTACTTTACAACCTTGCCCATGTTTTTCGTTCCCATCTCAAATCCCTGCTAAAGCAAAAACGAAAAGCAAGCAACAACAAAGAAACGAGCCCAATTCTGGTTGGCGTGCTTGTTTAGATGAGCTCAAGAACATAAGAGTGACAAGATGCCAAGGGACTGGGTGACCCAAGTCCTTAGTTTCACAAAGAAACTGAAGCTTGAAAGGGAGAAGAGTGGATGACTTGTTTCATATCATATACCTGGTGGTTTCTCTAAATAACCTTCCTTCAAAAACCTGGATTCTCCCCAACATCTATTCCTCTTCATAGTGATTAATCCCAGTGCAGTGACACAAGTTTACAAGTCCCATCTCAATCCCTGGCTTATTCAGAAGATGCAGTGCAGTTGGGTAGAGAAAGGACTCGGGAGTGGAAGGGATCTGGATTCAAATTCCCAGACCTGCCAATTACTGCCTGTGAGACCTTGTCAAGTCTTTAACCTCAAAGAGCATGAGTTTCCTACTCTAGAAAATGGCAATAACCCACCCTCTCTTTGTTGGATTCACAACATTTGGGGAGACAATGCTTATAAACAGCCTGAGCATGGTACCCACAAATAGCAGGCTCTTAGTAAGTCATTACTATGGTTTTATTTGGAAATGTTGCTCAGTATTTTTTCAAATGTTTTAATATAAAGTTTATCTTTTCATTTAAAAATCAATATTTACTCACTGAAGCAAACACACACACAAACATCTGTGTGGATATGTGGTGTATGAGAGAGAGAGAGAGAGAGAGAGAGAAGAAAAAAAAATCACTTCTTGTCCCACCATCAAAGAAAATCATGTCAATATTTTGGTATGTTTTTTCCCAGTTTTCTTCCCAGGCTATGTTGTAGATGTTTGCTACATTGTTGTAGTTATATTTAAATGCAATTAAAATCCTGATGATAAAACCATAATGGAAAAGAATATGAAAAAGAATATATATGTACAACTGAATCACTTTGCTGTACACCAGAAACTAACACAACATTGTAAATCAACTATACTTCACTTATTTAAATTAATTTTTTACAAAGATAATGCCCTATGATAAACCTATAAGATCATTTTTTCTCTTATAACCAAGCATTCCAATCAACAGATAACCTTTAGCTAACAAAGTAGCCTACACACTGTTAATTCTTAATAAATATTTGCTAAAAATCCTGATGATAAATGCTACCTCAGAGAGAAGCTGCTCTGGAAGATCCTTTATGTCAGATTACAGGATTATTGCCTAAATTAGGAATAATGATCCCTAACAACATTCTTTACTTTTAAGTTTCATCCTGGTGCCACTGTGAAAAGAAGCACCAAACCCTCTGCCATCTTCTGTCATGAGAGTGACTAAGACATCAGGGTGGCTCACTAGGCGACGAGTGTCCGCAAGAATTTAGTGATAAATTGAGTATTATGCCTGATGAGAGGCCCAAAGAGCAATCCAGACTTTTCATACTTCATTATTATTTGATTTATAATTTTTATTCAAGCAACTTTTTCAATTCCAGGTTCCAAGGTGGCATACTTCATAAGTCCTTGATTATCTGAAAATGTCCTTGTAGTAAGAACTTTTCTTGACTGGAAGGAAGAGACACTTGCTCACGTCCAAGAGGATTTACTGTAAGAACACAGGATAAAACTCGAAAGATGAAAGGGCTTCATGGGAACAAGAAAGGAACTGAGGTAGCAACTCTGTCTCCTTTCACAGCCTCTCTGCTTCCCTCCGACCCTGGTCTCTTCTCCTGTCTCTCCCCCGATCAGCTTCTCTGCGTCTTCCTAGTTTCTGCTTCTCCCTGAAGGTTAGTTTGCACATGGTTTGACTTGCCACGGTGCTAGCAATACTCTCATCCCTGTGACTTCCCAGCTCCAGTCTTCAAACCAACCACAACATTTTCTCTGCTCCAAAATCCCTGAAGAAGAATCTAATTGGCTCGCTCATCTCCATTAGCCAACTCTTTTTTTTTTTTTTAACATCTTTATTGGAGTATAATTGCTTTACAATGGTGTGTTAGTTTCTGCTTTATAACAAAGTGAATCAGCTATACATATACATATGTTCCCATATCTCTTCCCTCTTGCATCTCCCTCCCTCCCACCTTCCCTATCCCACCCCTCTAGGTGGTCACAAAGCACAGAGCTGATCTTCCTGTGCTATGCGGTTGCTTCCCACTGGCTATCTATTTTACATTTGGTAGTGTATATATGTCCATGCCACTCTCTCACTCACAGGTTACTTCCGAGAGATGCCCACTCCTAGTCGAACCAGGTTAGCTGGAGATGGCAAGTCACATGGCCCAAGGGCCCACCTACTCCTCAGGGTCCTTAGGGTTGAAGGTGATTCTACGAGAAGAGGGCTTGACCACAGCAGGCACCTCAAAGCATCTTTAGAGCAGTCCTTCTGTTGACTTCACACATTAAAACAATTCTACTGGATATAAACTTCTCGAATTACCGTCTTCTCCTCTCAGTACTCAGTTACATCATTTCACTGTGTCTGGCATGAAGTGTTACCAAGCAGACGTCTGACATCTTTTTCCTCCTTATAAGCAACCCTGTTTTCTGCTTGGATCCTTATACACTTTCTTCCTTGGTTCAGGAATTTTAAAATTATGGCAGACTGTGCCTCCATATGGCTCCCTTTCTGTGTATTTTGTCTGTAATACGGTTAGTCCTTTTAAGTCCAGAAAAGTTTTCTTTTCTCTTGTTTAAAATGATATCTGCTCTCATTGTTCCGGTTTCATCGTCAGGAACCTCAACAATTCTATTCTATATTTACTACTTTCTCTCATAATATTCATCTGTTTTTTTCTACATTGTGGAAGAACATCTCAAGACGGCCTTCCACATATGAGTCAATATTCTAAAAATGTCAATTCTGATCTTTACATTCTTCAAGTGAATTTTAATTATGTGTTTGCATCCTTATTGTTCCCATAATCCTTTCTTATTTCCCCTAACTCCATTTTCTCTCCTTCTTCTCCTCTATGTATGGCTTACTACTCCTATTTCTTATATACTACCATCTGCTTGTTTCATCCTGAGTAAAGAATTTTTTAAATATTTCTCCTGTTTCTTACAATAAATCACCTTACAGGTCTGCTCTTGCGCTGAGATGTAGGGTGATGTGGCTTTTATTTTATAATGGAGTTGTTTTTCAATGGCTAAATATTATTTTATATATATATATATCCCTAGATGAAGTAAATTATATTCAGACTTCGCATCTATCAACAACTTGATATCTAGCAACAAAAACTATATTGCCTTTTACTTTTTTATATATTACATTCAGCGTTATATTTCACAGATGGAAATAACTCATTTTCATGATGTAGGATAATAGCAGATTATAGCACACAATGAATCCATTCTAAGTCTATATGGAGAAGAGCAAAGAATACAAAATACATACAACTGTTGAAAGGAAAAATGCCATGTAACATAAAAGATACTCTAATCACTATTTCTAACTATGAAGAAAAGAAAACCACTAAAAATTCTTACAGCATTTAATTACTCAAAAAACGACCCACAAAATTACTTTCTATAAAATTAACAGATCATGAGAGATTATCAGAAGCAACTGTATGCCAATAAAATGGACAACCTGGAAGAAATGGACAAATTCTTAGAAAAGCACAACCTTCCGAGACTGAACCAGGAAAAAATAGAAAATATAAACAGACCAATCACAAGCCCTGAAATTGAAACTGTGATTAAAAATCTTCCAACAAACAAAAGTCTAGGACCAGATGGCTTCACGGGCGAATTCTATCAAACATTTAGAGAAGAGCTAACACCTATCCTTCTCAAACTCTTCCAAAATATAGCAGGGGGAGGAACACTCCCAAACTCATTCTACAAGGCCGCCATCACCCTGATACCAAAACCAGACAAGGATGCCACAAAAAAAAGAAAACTACAGGCCAATATCACTGATGAACATAGATACAAAACTCTTCAACAAAATACTAGCAAACAGAATCCAACAGCACATTAAAAGGATCATACAACATGATCAAGTGGGGTTTATCCCAGGAATGCAAGGATTCTTCAATACACGCAAATCAATCAATGTGACACACTATATTAACAAACTGAAGGAGAAAAACCATACGATCATCTCAATACATGCAGAAAAAGCTTTTGACAAAATTCAACATCCATTTGTGATAAAAACCTTCCAGAAAATAGGCACAGAGGGAAATTACCTCAACATAATAAAGGCCATATATGACAAACCCACAGCCAACATCGTCCTCAATGATGAAAAGCTGAAACCATTTCATTAAGATTAGGAACAAGACAAGGTTGCCCACTCTCACCAGTATTATTCAACATAGTTTTGGAAGTTTTAGCCACAGTAATCAGAGAAGAAAAAGAAATAAAAGGAATCCAAATCAGAAAAGAAGAAGTAAAGCTGTCCCTGTTTGCAGATGACATGATACTATATGTAGAGAATCCTAAAGATGCCACCAGAAAACTACTAGAGCTAATCAATGAATTTCATCAAGTAGCAGGATACAAAATTAATGCACAGAAATCTCTTGCACTCCTATACACTAATGATGAAAAATCTGAAAGAGAAATTACGGAAACACTCCCATTTACCACTGCAACAAAAAGAATAAAACACCTAGGAATAAACCAACCTAAGAAGACAAAAGACCTGTATGCAGAAAACTATAAGACACTGATGAAAGAAATTAAAGATGATACAAACAGATGGAGGGATATACTATGTTCTTGGATTGGAAGAATCAACATTGTGAAAATGACTATACTACCCAAAGCAATCTACAGATTCAATGCAATCCCTATCAAACTACCATTGGCATTTTTCACAGACTAGAACAAAAAATTTCACAATTTGTATGGAAACACGAAAGACCAAGAATAGTCAAAGCAATCTTGAGAAAGAAAAACGGAGCTGGAGGAATCAGGCTCCCAGACTTCAGGCTATACTACAAAGCTACTGTAATCAAGACAGTATGGTACTGGCACAAACACAGAAATATAGATCAATGGAACAGGATAGAAAGCCCAGAGATAAACCCATGCACATATAGTCACCTTACTTTTGATAAAGGAGGCAAGAATATACAATGGAGAAATGACAGCCTCTTCAATAAGCAGTGCTGGGGAAACTGGGTAGCTATAGGTACAAGAATGAAATTAGAACTCTCCCTAACACCATACACAAAAATAAACTCAAAATGGATTAAAGACTTAAATGTAAGGCCAGATAACTATAAAACTCTTAGAGGAAAACATAGGCAGAACACTCTATGACATAAATCACGGCAAGATCCTTTTTGACCCACCTCCTAGAGAAATGGAAATAAAAACAAAAATAAACAAATGGGACCTAATGAAACTTAAAAGCTTTTGCACAGCAAAGGAAACCATGAACAAGACAAAAAGACAACCCTCAGAATGGGAGAAAATATTTGCAAACGAAGCAACTGACATAGGATTAATCTTCAAAATATACAAGCAGCTCATGCAGCTCAATATCAAAAAAACAAACAACCCAATCCAAAAATGGGCAGAAGACCTAAACAGACATTTCTCCAAAGAAGATATACAGATTGCCAACAAACACATGAAAGGATGCTCAACATCCCTAATCATTAGAGAAATGCAAATCAAAACTATAATGAGGTATCACCTCACACCGGTCAGAACGGCCAACATCAAAAAGTCTACAAACAATAAATGCTGGAGAGGGTGTGGAGAAAAGGGAACCCTCTTGCACTGTTGCTGGGAATGTAAATTGATACAGTCACTATGGAGAACAGTATGGAGGTTCCTTAAAAAACTAAAAATAGAACTACCATATGACCCAGCCATCCCACTACCAGGCATATACCCTGAGAAAACCATAATTCAAAAAGAGTCATGTACCACAATGTTCATTGCAGCTCTGTTTACAATAGCCAGGACATGGAAGCAACCTAAGTGTCCATCGACAGATGAATGGATAAAGAAGATGTGGCACATATATTTAAAAAAAAAAATTTAATAATGGAGTAGGACTTCAAATGACTGTAGTTTCTCAAAATTTTTCTTCAACTGAAAAAGATAAAGGGAACAATCCTTTGCCTTTCACTTTGTTCTCTTTCTTTTAATATCTTTATTGGAGTATAACTGCTTTACAATGTTGTGTTAGTTCCTGTTGTACAACAAAGTGAATCAGCTGTAAGTATACATATATCCCCATATCCCCTCCCTCTTGAGCCTCCCTCCCATCCTCCCTATCCCACCCCTCTAGGTCGTCACAAAGCATCAAGCTGATGCCCCTGTGCTATGCAGCTGCTTCCTACTAGCCATCCATTTTACATTTGGTAGTGCATATATGTCAATGCCACTCTCTCACTTAGTTCCAGCTTCCCCTTCCCTCGCTGTGTCCTCAAGTCCATTCTCTACATCTGCATCTCTATTCCTGTCTTGCCACTAGGTTCATCAGTACCGGTTTTTTTTAGATGCCATATATGTACGTTAACATACGGTATTTGTTGTTCTCGTTCTGACTTGCTTCACTCTGCATGGCAGACTCTAGGTCCATCCACCTCATTACAAATAACTCAATTTTGTTCCTTTTTATGGCTGAGTAATATTCCATTGTGTATATATGCCACATCTTCTTTATCCATTCATCTGTCAATGGACGCTTAGGTTGCTTCCATGTCCTGGCTATTGTAAATAGTGCTGCAGTGAACATTGGGGTACATGACTCTTTTTGAATTATGGTTTTCTCAGGGTATATGCCCAATAGTGGGATGGCTGGGTCATATGGTAGTTCTATTTTTAGTTTTTTAAGGAACCTCCATACTGTTCTCCATAGTGGCTGTATCAATTTACATTCCCAGCAACAGTGCAAGAGGGTTCCCTTTTCCCCACACCCTCTGCAGCATTTATTGTTTGCAGATTTTTTGATGATGGCCATTCTGACCTGCGTGAGGTGATACCTCGTGGTTTTGATTTGCATTTCTCTTATGATTAGTGATGCTGAGCATCTTTTCATGTGTTTGTTGGCAATCTGTATGTCTTCTTTGGTGAAATGTCTATTCAGGTCTTCCACCCATTTTTGGATTGGGTTTTTTGCTCTTTTGATATTGAGCTTTATGAGCTGCTTGTATATTTGGGAGATTAATCCTTTGTCAATTGCTTTGTTTGCAAATATTTTCTCCCATTCTGAGGGCAAATTACCAATGACATTTTTCACAGAACTAGAACCAAAAAATTTACAATTTGTATGGAAACACAGAAGACCCTGATGAGCCAAAGCAATTTTTTTTTAATATATTTTTCTTAACCATATTTGCTTACTTATTTATTTATTTATTTTTATTTTATGGCTGTGTTGGGTCTTCGTTTCTGTGCAAGGGCTTTCTCTAGTTGCGGCAAGTGGGGGCCACTCTTCATCGCAGTGCGCAGGCCTCTCACTATCGCGGCCTCTCTTGTTGTGGAGCACAGGCTCCAGACGCTCAGGCTCAGTAATTGTGGCTCATGGGCCTAGTTGCTCCGCGGCATGTGGGATGTTCCCAGACCAGGGCTCAAACCCATGTCCCCTGCATTGGCAGGCAGATTCTCAACCACTGCGCCACCAGGGAAGCCCCAAAGCAATCTTGAGAAAGAAAAACAGAGCTGGAGGAATCTGGCTCCCAGGCTTCAGACTATGCTACAAAGCTACAGTAATCAAGACAGTATGGTACTGGCACAAAAACAGATCAATGGAACAGGACAGAAAGCCCAGAGATAAACCCACGCACATATGGCCATCTTGTCTCTGACAAAGGAGGCAAGAATATACAACGGAGAAAAGACAGCCTCTTCAATAAGTGGAGCTGGAAAAACTGGACAGCTACATGTAAAAGAATGAAATTAGAACACTTCCTAACACCGTACACAAAAATAAACTCAAAATGGATTAAAGACCTAAATATAAGGCCAGACACTATAAAACTCCTAGAGGAAAACATAGGCAGAACACTCTTTGACATAAATCACAGCAAGATCCTTTTTGACCCACCTCCTAGAGTAATGGAAATAAAATGAAAAATAAACAAATGGGATCTACTGAAACTTAATAGCTTTTAAACAGCAAAGGAAACCATAAAGAAGACTAAAAGACGACCCTCAGAATGTTCTCTGTCTTCTTAAACAAACAAGAGTCCAAGATCCTTCTGAGGCAATGCACATGAAGAACATAACGAGGGGTCAGCACCCAGTCCATTTCCAGTTTCTAATGGGTATTCTCTGATATGGCTCATCTTTCCTCAATCCATTTCCTTGCTCATCCAATCAACCAACCAATATGACACATTAAAATGACGACTTCCGATGTGTTGGCAGGGCCCCTCCGTCTCCACTCTCACCTCCAGCAGAAATGCACCACTGCCAGTCCAATCCCACATCGCCCACTTCCTGCCTACCTAATTTATTACCATCAGAGTCTCCATATTGATGCAGAAAAAGAGGTGCTTATGAAGGGAGGAGGAACACAACAACTGTATTGGGACAAAATACAACGGCTATGGACTGGCGGAGGGCAGTTCACTTTTCTGGTGGGGACAGACCACGTGTTTCTAAACTGGTGGAACAGATACCAGGAGAGGGGCGAGGGCACTGCACAGCACAGCATGCAGGAGCCACCGAGTTCCTTCTTCAGACCAGCTCCGTGTGCCATGTTAAAGGAAATTTCTCATTGATTCTGACCACAAGCTGAATTCCAGCCCTACTTTCCAGTATTTATTTTCATCTCTTCCAGTGTTTTCTAGACATCGTCATGGGTAAATGAGTGAGGCTGTATCAGAAGCCACAGGCAGACATCATTTTAAACTTGAAGCCCTTATAGCCACCTTTTCCACATCCTCTTTAGGTACAGCTCAAAACCAGACATGGTATTTTATTTTATAGAAGTTTCTCAACCAAGAGCAATTCTTCCCTCCCCACCCCACCCTCAGGGACATTTTGCACTGTCTGGAGACATTTTTGGTTGTCGCAACTGAGGTTACTACTGGTATTTAGTGACTAGAGGCCAGAGATGTTGCTAAACATCTATGGTAGACAGGGCATCCTTCCACAACAAAGATGTTTCTGATCCAAAATGTCACTAGTATCAAGGTTGAGAAATCCTGCTTTATATTTTAGCAAGGGTCCAATTTTGACAGTAGCTCTTGGGGGAACTATTTGACAGAGGCCTTTGCTACTCTTCCGATCACCTGTATTAGCACCACATCCCTTATCTGAATGCCCCAGCTACATTAATTTTCTGTTCATTAGAATACACAAATCCTTCTCCAGCTGAAATGGGAAAGGACAGCTTTTGCCCTCTTCGGTCTTCCCATCAGATGATGCAGTGCAGGAGAGACACACAATCACTAGAAGCCCCCAGGCCACCAGCAGTAAAGTGGTGCTGAACCCAGCATGACTGGGGTAGACACACACAAAAACAGCCGACAGCTGGGTTCCCCAGTGGGAAACTGGGGCGAACTGGACACATTTTGTCTAATTAGACAAACGGTGTTGAAGGAGCACCGGAAAGACGCTCCGAAACTCATCCTCAGAATACTAGCAGCAGCTGTGAACCAACAGGAGTTGCAGCCTCTGGGCTGCATGGGTGGTGGATGGTGTGGGTCTGTGTGTGGGAATGGGCTACATTTATACAGCTGTCTCAGCGCCTTCAGATAGGTATCTGTATACTGAACAGCAGTGGCTTCAGTGATTACCTGACGAAAGCTCTAAAAGTATTTTCCCAAGTTAAAGGGAAGAAAACATTTTTAAAAAACTCTGCCACTTTAAGACAACCAGACCAGTTACCCACCAGCACTCTGATGGCCAGGGTGAGGCACGGCTGGACGTAACATGCCAGTACTCCAGGCCTCTCTGCAGCAGCTCTCTGAGTCAAGGAGCTGGCTGCTGGCTGAGTAATTGCTGGAATTAGCCTGGAGACCTCAACGCCCACTGCCAAGATGCTCTTCCGGGCTCTGTAATTCAGAACCGCGGGGGGTAATGCTACTGGTTGCAACGCTCTTAGCATATTTGCATGTTTTCTGTGGTTGTCACTTCGGTTTGATCTGGAACATCGTTTATTTTGTGTCTTTGTTTTTGGCTCTTGGAAATACACCCGTGGGTATGCTAGACATAGGGATTCTCCCCACCTCCAAAAAAAAAAAAAATCAACCAAAACCTTTGCTGTATTTCCCATGCAGATGCAGCATAAGGAGATACAGACACTCACACACATCAGCAAGAGCATCCCTCAAAGTAGCTTCTGTTATAAAAGGCCAGTCCAGGTCTGACGTCTGATGTGTGGACAGAGCTTTCTGTACACGAAGCTGACTGGCTTCCCTCTCCTGCTCTTCTCCCTCCCCCAACCACAGGGATTCCAGCCAATGTCCAGAGAATCATCAGCTACGAAACATCGATTATTTTTATATATCTGTTTCTCTTAGATCCTTGAAAGCAGGGCACATTTTTTCCACCTCAGAAAACAGCAAGAGGCAACCGACTGCCATGTTACCCAGTCCCCTGTCCCCACAAGATTACAACCCAGGGGGTTAGAACAACGGGCTGGTAATTAACCTTAACGATATTTTACAAGGGTACCAAGTTCTTCTGCATAGATCATCTAACCCAGTCCTCCCCAGGGTGAGGATGGGCGGGGGGGGCGTTCCACCATTCAAGACAGTTATATTAAACAAAGTGCTGTACTAGATGCCATGGGTTTTTCAAACACTCAAGAAAAAGCTGAAGGGAGGAAGACCCACCCAACTATATTTTAAAAAATGATAGAAAGAAAATAAATAGTCTAGGATAAACAACAAGTTCCTAATGTATAGCACAGGGAACTATATTCAATATCCTGTGATAAACCATAATGGAAAAGAATATAAAAGAAGAATGTATATATGCGTGTAACTGAGTCACTTTCCTGTACAGTAGAAATTAACACAACATTGTAAATCAACTATACTCCAAAATTTTAAAAAATAGAAAAAAAAAAAAGAAAATAAATAGATTTGGCTCAGCAAAGAGAGTAGAAAACCAAGTCCCATCATTCAGTTATAAATATTGTCCTTAGGAATTTGTCCAATTCCCCAGATTTCCCACTAGGACGCTCTTCCTTCCATATTCCACAACAACTGGGAAAGCTTGAGCACTGGCATTTCTAACCGTCTTAATCTTCCTAACTATGTCATAAATTTGCTTTCCTTCTGCAACTAGACCACAGGAAATGTAAGCAGTTGCTTACTCTTCTGTCCCCTCACTGGCCGTAATGTACTCTGCATACAGTAGGAGCTCTGTGCATGGTGCTGAATAAAACAGAAAATCTAGTATTTTTAACTCCAGTCTGGGGCCTCAAGGAGACCAGAGTTCTTGGATGGCTCAAGTGCTCACAGGAATTTGTCCACTTTCACCAAGACACAGAATCCTACAATTACATATGGTCAGAGCTAGAAGAGACCTTTTAAATCATAAGGTATTTTACAGATGAGTAACTGATGTCCAGAAACGTAAAGTGACTTTCCCAAGACCATGAAGTGAATGGAAAAGCCAGGACTAGAATCGCGGGCCTCTAAAGCATCAGATGTGAGTAAAAAATGTCACAGAACCTAGAGATAAAATGAGGAACCTCTCCCCTCTGCCTACCCTGATAGAACAGAAGGAGACAGTATATATTTGCATCCCATCCCAACTGAATAATTTGCTTGTGTAATCAGATGCACTTCCTCGGCTAAATGCTTTCCAGTTCACTATTTGGCTTAAAAAATGATTAAAAGATTCAAAAATAATTATCTATTTCCATTTCCAAAATGGATTTTACTGCAATAGAGTCTGTATTAATAAACACATACAAATGTCACTCTATGAAAAACATATTGTCTGCAAATAACCTTTCAATTAGAAACAGACGCTGTGGCTTCCAGCATCTAAAGTGTTTTTAATTGAAATGGCCTGGTTGCAACTGAAATCAGGCTGGAGGCAAATTCTTTCTACTCAGGCTCTGTTCTGAAGGTCTGACCTTCCCTTGGGATTTTATGTTACTACTCTCAAGCACCCGGGATGCACACACAGCCCGCCAGTCCAGAACGTGCTCCTGAATCTGTCCTTTCAATACAGATCATCCTGTCCTTGCCAGTAAGCAGTGTCCACACTGACTTAGGAGGAGGAAAGGAAACTGTGCTGGTTGCAGTCTATGTGGATAGTTCTCACTGGATCCAAATTCAACAAATGTGGACCGAATGCCTATTACGTGTTAGACCCTGTGAGAAGTACTTCACGCGAGCTTTCTCTCCTTACCCTTGAAGCAGATCAGATCGTAGACAGAAGGATGAGAAGTCAACAACAGTAGCCATCATTTAGGGAACTGCCCCGAGTATTTCACATGCATTAACACATTTAAGGCAGTATCCTTATTATCTCCATTTTACAAATGATCAAACCAGGGCTCAGACCTAGCACATGGGAGAGGAGGGATTCATATCCAGGTGGTCTGTCCACAGCCTGTGTCTCTAACTTCTATGCCAGGCCATATCTCTTGCCTTCAGCAATAAGACAGTCTACTCTTCTCCTGGGGTTCCTCCTCTTAAATAATGCTGGGGATCCTTTATCCCACAGTCCCTTTATCTACAGGCCAAGGGTCTTCCATATTTTCAGGTTTACAGAACACTTTCAAATACACTCTCGTCTACTATAGCACATGTTTCCCTAAATACCATAGTACATATGTCATTGGTAAATAGGAGAACAACGTCCATACAAAACACAAATTATGTCGGTTTATATGTATTTTTTTCTTAGCTTGTTAATACTCAGCCCCAAGTAAAAGCATCTGAACACAAAGCTCACAAACAGAGCTGATTACATTACTGTACCAGGTACCCATTCATCCCGCCCCTTTTTCCTATTAGCCTAGTAGAGCCACAGACTCTGCTCTGTCACAGACAGACATAAAGCATAGTTCTCAAAGATGCAGTGTAAAAGAACATCACAAAACAAGGATCCAGAGCCATCCATTTCAGTCATCACTCAAATCTGTGTAAAGCCTACAAGTACTTTTCCCCACCTCCCTCTAACCTTGCCTTCAGAACTCAGCAGTCTCTATCCCCCTTCCATCAAGGTACCGTCACATTTTAAGGTAAAGGCTGATACTGTCTAGAATATTTATTTCCTAGTAATTCAGTGTGACTTTCCAGTTGAGCTGATATCCTTATTAGGATTGTTATTGTTTTTCTTAGTGTTCTGGATGGAGTTTCATAGATTTGGGGTGATCTATCCAACTCTATTTTTCCATAAGTCCTGCTATCTTTTTGTGTGCCATTTTACATAACCTGAGATTTTTCAAGTTTGTATGCCTCGCATTACAGCAGAAACACCTTGAATTGGCAGCACAACCAAAAGGATGAAACTGTGTCCAGTTTCCTCAAGATTCCCATGGTCTCTGGTCAGCACTGAGTCGCTGTGAGAACAGAGCTTCCTTGGCCATGTCCATTTATATAGTCTCCCATACCATTCAGAGTTTTTAGTTGTAAACAACAGAATGCACTCTAGATAACTGAAGCAGAATAGAAATTTCTTAAGGACATTAGGTCACAGAACATCTGGGCGGACCAGTGAATCAGGCTGGGAGATGACTGATTCACCAGACAGCCCCTGCAGGCCCTACTGCAGATGCTACTACCCCCCTCTGCAGAAACACTTCGGTGGGATGCCTCTCCTGACTGCCTTCTGAATCAAAGTTACCCCTTTGATGCATCTGACTGGCAGAGCCTGTAATATATTCTGGCACTAGCTGCCAGGGAGATGCAGAAAGTGACTTTCTGACTTGTACTTTGAGGAGGTAGAGTTCGGAAGGCCAGACATCTCCCAAAGCCAGAAGGATGTTCAAAAGGTACTTACTGAGTAGCCAGAGTATGGAGCAAATGTCCACTCTACTTAGGAAGCAAATTTTACCCAACTCTTGGCAAACATTGATCTCCTGGTACTAGGCTGGTGCCCTACCAAGCCCCTCCCCCATAGCAAGTCGACCCCTTTCCTCACAGGTGTACTTGGTTCAATGTTCTGTCTGATGTCCACCAACTCAACAGCACATATCAACCTCATTACAACAGACCTTGATCTTGTATGTTGACTAACATTTTGAAACATCCCCAAGGTTCCAAGGCTGCACTTATTAACAGGTCATGTTCAAAGGAGTAACATATTCCCACGAGCACACCAGGATTTTGACAATCCCCCAAAACGAATGATGGAGAAGAAAATCGCTACACTGACTCACAGCATCATACCTCCTCCCTGGTACATCAGCAACTCCTCATTCCCACAGACTGCAGGGTATGCCCAACTCCCAGCTCGCTGATTGTTCCGTCACACATTTTTCTCATTTGGGTAGAGGTTTTCTGAATGCAAATGAATCTTCTCTAATTAATACAAAAGTTTTCATCATTTTAAATGTTGGTATTATTAGTATTATTGACATATTAGTGATAAAGATCTTCCCACTCTAGTACATTAATTAATAGGCTACACTATGCCTTTTCTGCTGAAGGATTTTTCCCTTCCGTACATCAATTCCATTGTCTAAGTGAGGACTTCAGATATGTTAGGATACATGTGCGTAAGTAATTTCTAACTACAGCTACACTTTCCCGGCAAACTCCTTAGTCACCCATTTCCAAGTTACTGCTTAGAATCTGAGCCTGACTTTATTTTTTTTTAATTTTTTATTGAAGTATAGTTGTGTTAATGGTGTGTTAAGTTCTGCTGTACAGCAAAGTGACTCAGTTATACACACATGTACATTCTTTTTTATATTCTTTTCCATTATGGTTTATCACAGGATACTGAATATAGTTCCCTGTGCTATACAGTAGGACCTTGTTGTTTATCCATCCTATATATAATAGTTTGCCTCTGCTAATCCCAAACTCCCAGTCCATCCGTCCCTCACTCCCCCTTCTCCCTTGGCAACCACAAGTCTGTACTCTATGTGTGTCTGTTTCTGTTTCATAGATAGGTTCATTTGTGCCATATTTCAGATTCCACATATAAGTGATATCATATGGTATTTGTCTTTCTCTTTCTGACTTACTTCACTTAGTATGATAATCTCTAGTTGCATCCCTGTTGCTACAAATGACATTATTTCATTCTTTTTTATGGCTGAGTAATATTCCATTGTATAAATGTACCACATCTTCTTTATCCATTCCTCTGTTGATGGACAGTTAGGTTGTTTCCCTGCCTGACTTTGATCTTTCAAACAGCATTCAATGGAGCTTATTTTAACAAACACATATCAACACTTTCCCCCCCAGTTAACGGTCCTGTCTCAGGAGATGTTGACAGACAAAAATGACATCACAAATGGTCCTCATGGAGCTCATTGCCTCTCTGGGGAAACAGGAAGTGCGCCACGATGATGTGGTGGGGTAAGAGCTGTGAGGAAAAAGAAATCACAAGAGGCTGTGGATACATGTTGGAGAGCAAGGAGGCAACTCTGAAGAGGTGATGGATGGCCTGTGACTGAAGGGTTGAGTAGGAAACAGCCTGGAAGCAAAGGGGAAGGGGAAGAACATTCGGGAGAGGATATAAAAGCCAAAAAGAGCATCGCTGGTTAGGGCGACACTGTTCGGCGTGACTATGGCTGATGCCAGGGCAGCAGGAGGGAAAGTGGCGGGAGCTGAGGCAGGGTCAGACCTTCACAGGGCTTGTATGGCCTGATGAGGAGAAAGCTTCAGGCGGATTTCAACAGATGACAGGACCCAACCTACTTTTTGAGGCATCTGTGGCAGCAGAGGGTGGATTTGAGGAGGGTGAGGTGAGAGGCACGGATGCACACAGAGGCTAAGGTAGTCATTCTCACCATCCAAGGACTTGAATCAATGCAGAGGAGAGCGAGGAGGAGGGCATACAGTTCAAAAGTAAAAACAACAACAACAAACAGCACTCAAGACCTTTCATGGCCTGATCCAGGACAACCTCCCAGCCTCCGTGTGCCCCCGTCACTCTGCGCTTCAACCACTAGGACCTTTCTGTCCTTCCTCCTGGAATGCACCTGCTCTTTGAGGATACTTTTCCCTCCACCTCAGCATTGCCTCCTGGGGAGCCTTCCCCCCGGGAAGCTCCTGTTCCACTCCTGGGTCAAGTGCCCTACGCACTTGTAGGACCATGTGTCTCCTTCTTGGCATTACTGACTACTATACTTGTCCACATACATGTATGATCTCCCACAGACAGCTCTATGCTCCCAAACCCTAAGCTCCATGAGAGTAGGAGCCATGTCTCTATTTGCTTACTACTGTGTTCTAGCCCACAGTAGATACTAAAATGATCTGATGATAAATGAGTGGATCCCTGCATTTAGAATGATTGATCTCACCCATGTGGTATTGATTTGCTTGATTTAACTCATGTTTTTGAAGTGCCTGACTTTCCTCCTAAAAGCAGCATTTCACAAATGGGGAAACGGCAACCGTGATATGAAAAAACTTGCTAGTCAAGTCACGTTGCTAGTAAGTGCCAGAGCTGGCTTGGGTTTGGGCTACAGCCAACTCCACCTGCTCACGTCCATCCTGTGGGCACACCACCTGTTGCCAGGTGCTCAAAGGAAAATGGAGGAGAAAGCAAGCTCACGGAGCTTACATGTCAAATCATCAAACCGAAGAGAAAGCACCATCCTAGATTTCGCTTTAAAAAAAAAAAATTGGTGTTGCCATTCAGTCTGCTATCACCCCAGCAGATGAACAAGGAGTCAAGTGAAGTATAATGATGGTGACAACAATGAACAATTATTAAGTGCTTACTCCATGATGAGTGCTATTTTAAGCATTTTAAATATATCAATGTCACCTAATCCTCAAAAACAGCCTGTGAATTAGGTATTATTACTAATACTCATTGTATAGATGAGGAAAGTCAAGCACAGAGCTGTCAAGTTGGTCATAGAATCAACAGTGATGCAACCGGCATTCAAACCCAGGCAGCCCAACACCGGAGCCTGAACCCCAAGCCACCAACCGTGACCTTCAAGACGGCAGAGCGCCCCAGGGGGAGCACCTAACTCCTCCAAGGGAGCCAGCAAGGGCTCTGCAAGAGAGGTGACCTCTGGCCCCAGTGCTGAGAAGGCCTATAGGGGAAGAGGGAAGCAAACACGCACAAAAAGAAAGAAGAAAATGAAGGAGTGAGTCTTGTTCAGGGAACAGAAAGAAGTTAATGCGGCTGCTCATGGGGCTAAGAGTTAAGTCTGGAAAAGGCAGTCGAATGCATGGCTGTGGAGGGAGGAAAATGGCTGATTAAAACTGCCTGTTGTTGGTTTGCCTGTAAACTGTGTTTCGATTCAATGGCTGGACGGAGGGGACAGGCGGAATGAGGAAGAAAGTCAAGGTGAGGTTCACAGCAGAAGGGAAGCGGAAGATGAGGGGCCTCGGTTACGGGGCCCACAGTACAAATGAGGAAAACGGCACGTTCGGTTAATACTTAACAGGAGGAACTGACAGAACTCAGGGACCAAAATGGGGGATGTGAAGGGTGGCGACGAAGGGCATTTCCAGACCGACCCCAAGGTTTCTGCGTTGGTTAATATGGGTGGGGAGCCATCCCTAAGATGGGGGGAGAGTAGGGATGGGACAAAGGGGAGGTTGGGAGCGGGGAAGAGTAGATAAGGAGTTCCTTTTGGGGCAAGCTGAACGGCTAATAAGATGGATGTTGATCTTTCACCTAAGCAGGCAGAAATACAATTGCACACCCAACATCTCTACAAAGGAAGTAGACACGTGGCATTATCATGTAGACCAGTGTTAGCCAAGAGAACGTTTGTGATGATGGAAATGTTCTTTATCTGCCTTGTCCAAGATGACAGCCAGCAGCTACACGTGGCTACTGGGCACTTAAAATGTGGCTAGTGCAACTAAGGAACAACAAAATTTGTAATTTTGTCAGACTTTAAACCATTTAAACTTAAATAGCCACAGGTGGCTAGTAGCTGCTGTATTAAAGAGCACAGATCTGGACAACAGAAGCGGCTCTCTAATAATAAAAACACCAAAGCTGCTCGTCAGAGGCTGCCGAGATTGGAAGGGACCTTAGGGTTTATCGGGTATAATTTTCTCGTTTTACAAATAAGAAAACTAAGGCCCCAACAGGAGAAGTGACTTGCCCAAAATCATCGCAGCGAGAGAGCGGCAAGGCAGGCTAGAGCCATGGCCTTCTGTATCTGATCCAATGCCCTTTCCATTTCACAGGCTGCTTCTGTTACCGATGCAAAAATAACTGCAATTTTATTTAAATCTGGCGTGTGGAATCGATGGTGCTCATGGGCAAAGCCAAGTAAAGATCATGTACTCCCCCTGCTGAGCGAGACATCCCAAACATCACTGGGTAAGTAGCTACATCAGATATTTTACTTGCAAATAACAGAACCCACTCTGGTTAGTTTTAATATGAAAGGAATTGATTAAGGAAGAATCAGCAGTTTGCACCATCTCTGAGAGAGGGTCTCAAAGCCAGGCTTGGAGGCTATGCAGTCAGGTACTGTTGTCAAATCACACCACCACTGCTCTGAAGGGGACCCTACTGTGCCTGCCACTGGGCTCAGGGGAGCGGCACCACCCAGATATCTGCCTCTCCACGCTGGACGGCACTGCTGCCAGGATCACCAGAATGCATTCTACGGCCCCCTCCCTCCACATGTCATTCTCAGTAGAAGCTAAATAGAGGGGAGGAGACTCTTACGACAAAGGAAAGCAAGTTTCTGGCTTCTACCTGGTGCAGAAGCCCCACAGGTCAGAACAATCCCCAGGAATTAGGAAAAGAATTTTTTAAAAAGGCACCGGGCTTCCCTGGTGGTGCAGCGGTTAAGAATCCACCTGCCAGTGCAGGGGACACGGGTTCGAGCCCTGGTCCGGGAAGATCCCACATGCCGCGGAGCAACTAAGCCCGTGCGCCACAACTACTGAGCCTGTGCTCTAGAGTCCGTGAGCCACAACTACTGAGCCCGCATGCCACAACTACTGAAACCCGCGTGCCTAGAGCCTGTGTGCCCGTGCTCCGTAGCAAGAGAAGGCCCGGCTCTGCTCGCCACAGCTAGAGAAAGCCCGCGGGCAGCAATGAAGACCTAAAGCAGCCAAAAATAAAATAAATAAATTAAAAAAAAAAAAAAAAAGGCGACACCACCACCACGTAACAAATGCCCTGCTGAATAAATACCCCATCTGTACTGGTTTGGACCATAGATTTTACAGCCCATCCCACTCAGCAGCATCCCTCCCTGACCCAGAGCTTTGTGCACTTAAAATTATGTCTCTATGTTGCAAATTTTCTCAATTAATTCACCAGGGGCTCTTTTCAATTTTTTAAAGGATACATTTATTCACCAGAACATCTATATTGATAGAAGCTATGTATGGTGGGAAGTGAATTATGCATTTCGACTCTTAGAGCGTGAAGGGTTTCTTTTCTTTTCTTTTTTAATCTGGATTTTCTAATTAACAAACTCGATATAGCACAGCCATGAAGATGAACAATTCTGGAAAGTTTTTCCTCAGAAGTGGTAGCAGTAGGAAGGAAGCAAGAGTGGATCTGAGAAATCTTCTAAGAACTGAAAAGTATTGTAATGTGAGGCTTAATCATCAAGGCTCTTCCATCCTAAGATTCTACAAAGGAAAGGAGAAGACTACAAATCACTCCAGGTGTTGGAGTCTGGGGGAAGAGAAATGCTGTCTTGGATAGTGATTGTGACGGGGGAAGCCAGGAAGGGGTTCAATCTGTGACAAAAACTGAGAACGTACCAACCGAGAACATGAGGGGAGAATATACCAACTCATTATGCAGCAGCTCTCATGAGCGAACCAGATGGAACTCTCCTCCAGGCAGCCCCCAGGTTGGGGGCCAGTGCTGTACTTAGATCGAGGAGGCCTCTTGTCCTGAGGGTGGCCGACATCCGAGGGGAGCGGCACAGAGACAGGAGCACGGAGGGCTCAGAACTGGACCTTCAGAGACCCCACAGTGAAGGGGCGAGAGCTCATGAGACAAGATGGTTACTTGTCTCCATGAGAAAGCTACAAACACCACCCCAAGTGGACTTCCCAGAGCCAAGCCACACTCTCCAAATGCCTATTGCCAGGTTCCAGCATCGTTTAACTGCCTCCAGGTTCATGTCCACATGTATAATCACACCTTTTACAACACACCAAGCAAACATAAACAGAAGGAAATTAAAGGATAGTTAGGGCTACTGTTACTCAACACAGAGTAGCTTTCACAGCAGCTGGTTGTCCAAGAAACTTCCCTGAGCAGCAAGGACAGGCCTGGGTCACCAAGCTCCAGCTCACGGCAGAGCAGCATGGTAATGGCTGAGGTTCAAAGATCACAATTTCACTAAGTTCCTAGCTAAGCCTGACACAGACCCTGTTACACCCCTACTGAAAACCCTCCAATGGCTCCTACAGCATCTAAAAGAGACCCTGCTCTTCTTCACAGTCTGGCCGTCGCCTTGTCCTCCAGAATCATTTTGGACTCTTGGCTCCTGGCTCCACACCCTACAGCCCCACGGGCTTCCCTCTTTCCATTCCTCAAGGGGCTCCTTCCCATCTCAGAGCCTTGGCGCTTGCCCTTCCCTCTGCCTGAAACAGCACAGCCCCAGATCTCCCCCGGATGCCTCCTCCGGCTCACCCATCTCTTACCCAGGGTCACCTACCGCCTCCAAGAGGCCCCTCCTGCCCATGTTATCGAAGGGAACTAGCTCTCCCACCTTGCTCCTCCATCACATCAGGGGCATTACAGGGCTTGCTTACTTGTTTTCTCTGTCTTCACCCACACAAGGCAAGCCAAGGGAGGGCAGGGGTATTTTCTATCTCATCATTGTTTTTATCCCAGCTCCTGGAATAGTGCTTAGACGACTTAATTGGTTGCATAAATAAGTGGATTAAAAGAAAAAAGGAGATGGTTACTAAGTCGTGTTACATTTTTGAGAAATAAAACGTATTCATTAAACATTTTTTTTAAATTAATGGTGCCAAATGCTCAGGCGGCCACTTCCCAACGCTCTATGTCCTTGGGTTAGTCAGACTAGAGATACTGGTTTCAGCTCTGTCACCAAGGAAAGGAACTTTCTCAGTCCACTGCTCTACTTTTTTTTTTTAATGGAATAAATATTACATTATTTAAAAATGGAGATATAATTGACATATAGCCTGTTAAAAACAAGACAATGGGCCCAATATGGAGACACTTCTGCTGAGCATGGAGAAGGCCGCATCTGAGATGGACCTGAGAGAAGCAGGACTTGGATATGGGGGCAGAGTGGGCACTTCATGCACAGGGAACACATGAGCCAAGAAAGGAAGCCAGGGAATGGGGGAAAGACAGAAAGCAGCATTTAGACCCATTTGGTGGTGACCCAAAGGAGAATAACGGTGAGATGAGATGGAAAGGGAGCCTGAGACCTACTGTGGTGGACCCAGGACATGGGGGAGGGGGGGATTAGTCTGGTTTTGACAGAGGAAAGAGAATCACTGACTGTTTCTGAGTAGGGAGAGACAGCATCAGGTAAGTCATCAAGGGCTCAGAAAGGGATAGTGAGCTGCCTAAAGTCACACAGGTAGGAGAGGGGCCAGGACTCAAACCCCGTTACCCTGATTCCAGAGGTGAAGTGGGGAAGGGGGAAGGACAAAACTAACCCCTACTACGTCCCCACTGTTTCCAGGCACGGAGCTAAGTGTTTTGCATATAGTATTAAACCTCACTACAGCCCTATGAGGTAAGAAGCCCAAATTGCTGACAAAGGTGCGTATCTTTTCTCCAGAAACAAAGGAAAGGGTGATGTGAGAGATGGTGAGGAGACAGACTCAACGGGATCTGGAAGCTGACGGGGCCCGGGAGCGACGGTGGTTTCAGTCACCTTCTCTTCAGCATCCTGCCTGCATCCTATGATCTGCCTCCGTGGGGTCGCTTTGGGATCTGGCTTTCTTCACACACATGTTCCTCGCTTTTTATTGAAAACACTTTGTTACTTACTGGAACACCACACAGCTCATTAGCTGCTGGTTTCATATTCCGCAAGTGGAATGAAAGGAAGCTTTAAAAAGAAGGCTGGGAGGCTGCAGTCCCTGCAAAGGAGAGGAGTCTGCAGTGGCCAGGGACCAAGGGGACTTGGTGGCTCCGACCCAAATGCCACATCTCTCCTCCCATTGCCACTAAGAGGGGATCAGCAGTGCCTAATCAGGGGCAGAAATGCAGAGTTCAGGCTCCCTGAGGCGGGGGCAGCTTTTTAACCGGCTCATATACTTTTTATACCACTATTAAAAAATTACCTACTCAGACAAACAAAAGTTGACTTCCGTGTTATAATTACACAATAACAAATTCAAAATCCTATGTAACAAATCAGGTATTTGGCCTCTGGGTTATCACCTGTGTGTGTGCTGAAAAATAGATACATATTGGTTTTATCTTCCCTCCTTTTATATTTGTCTATAAAAATATACATATTGGTTTCAAGTATGTATTTAAGTTGTTTCTAAGCTACTAGACTGAATACAGATGCTAATTATCTTCCTGGTTCTTACTCCCAGGACCAAATGCCCACATTCTTCCTTAACGTCTCCACTTCCAGAGCAGCTCAGAGCCTAAACAGGTCTCAGCTTTCCTGCGGAGACACAGGAAAGAGAGAGGCTTAACCCCAGCGCTCTTCCTTCTCCTTCTCAGGAGGACGCCTTTAGCCCGAAATGAGTCTCGCTTTTGACTACTAGGCTTCTTAAAGATGCAAGGTGGAGTCTTTTGAACATTTTGGACATCACACAATCCAAGACATATTTCAAATGACTTCTTTATCAGCACCGTTAACTATAGCAAATGTGGTGATAAACTTCAGGATGCTCAGAATAAAGGTGGAGAAAAACTACCCTGTGATTCATGAAGTTTCTGTTCTGCTGTGGGGCTGGTTTTCTGAATGGGTCAGGTAGGTATAGGTTGTCACTAAGGGAAAGCCAAAAACCGTTTTGCTTATTTCAGAATTCAGTGAACCATTAATTCACACATCACTGAAATGTGCTGTCCTCTGACAATTCAAAGACCCTCCAGACCATGGTGGGATCCCAGGATCAACCTCCAGAAGAACAAAAGACACTACAGAGGGAGCAGCTGGCCCATTCTACCTTCTCTCTCACCAGAACAAAATCACGCTTCAAAAGGGCACAGCTGTGCTGTTTCATGGACACGTTAGCGTTTGTACAGGATTGAATCTGCACTATACTGAACATTCTCTAAGCAGAATCTGTTTGCTTATGCAAAGGAATTTATCTTCTGATGAGTGTATTAACTCCAGAGAGCTTCTCAAATAGCTTTAGGGCCATGCCTGAGGCTCACTGCCTTTTTCTATTTGCCTAAGAAGTACCCATGGCATCCACACTGCACTTTTGCTTGTCCTGACAGGATATCAAAACAGTCTCCTAAGGACAAAAGTAATGGCTCTGATGCACTCACACATGGACTTTAGAATAAAAAGGGAAAGTGATGGTAAAGAAAATTTATTTTGCTTTTTTTTTGGCTGTGCCATGAGGCTTGTGGGACCTTAGTTCCCCAACCACGGACTGAACCCAGGCCCACGGCAGTGAAAGCACCGAGACTTAACCACTGGACCACCAAGGAATTCCTGCTATTTTTTTTTAAGTTAGATTCTTATTTGAAATATGTATTTGAAATGGATTAAATAGCTAAATATAAACAATATAGAAAAGAAGACGAAAACACAGGTGAATATTTTCCTGTTTTTTACATGCATAAGCGTAGGAGCAATTGTTTAAAAAAAAAAAGAAACACTGACAAATTTTATCTTTCAGACAATATGTAAGAGGAAGGTCTCCAGGTTTTCTTTTAAAAGTCAAGAGAGCATCCTGTATTACTTAAACCGATTCCCCGACCTGAGGAAATTAGAAGGGGGCAGGGGCGGTAGGTACAAAGCAATTATAGTATACCTTTCATAAAAGGGGTAGGGCTGGCTACAATTCTGGGTAAAATGAAATATGCCTCGGTCAGCAAGAATCAAACCGAACATCACTAGTCAATTCTACTTTCTTGCCAAAACTTAGCTAAGCTAAATTTAAACAAGCCATCCTGTTATCTAAAATCAAAGATCTGGTTTCTTCTGTAATCTCTTTTCCTAGATTGGTCACTCTTTTCCTTTTTCTTTTGTAGCATCACATTAAGAATTCCAGCCAATACTCTTCTTCTGAGGCTATTTCTTAAGTGAGTTGTGATTACTGTTTCCTGAAAGTCTTCCCTTTGGTTTCTATAAGATGCAGAAGGATTGAGCACACTGAGTTTTCCCACAGTCATCATAAAACGCCAATACCAAAAATGCTCACATTTCATTAAACGTGACAGCTCCTTCCTGCCCCATAGCTCAGTGAAGCACTCCAACAACTTAAAAAGAAACATGTCCCTCCCTGCAGTTGCCCAGGCTGAGATCACAGATAGGGCTCTTGCCTTTGTGGAAACTGATGTCATTCCAGAGAAGTCGACATTGCTTCCATCAACGTAAAAGATGCAGCTGATTAATTTCAGGCATGCTGCAGCTTCTTTCCTTCCAAACGCTAAGCATTCAATACAGCGTGAGAACACAGAGTACACGTTAAGAGTTTACTGGAGCCAATAAATGCAGTTAATTAAAAAAACAAAAAAACAAAAAAACTATGCCAATTTCTCCAACATCTCCTCTTTTACAAAGGGAAATATATTTTCTTCTCCTGGCCATCACAGAACGAGAAGGGTCCCACAAGTACGACCCCACATTCTTCCAACCTCTAAGGTGCTCTCCAGCGGTATACTTCCAGGAAAGCGCCATTGCCCACTGGAGCCACTAAGTCACCATTCACTGCTTTGCGTCTTCATTCCCCTGGCAATCGTGTGCTGCTTCTCTCCACCCAACTGAAAACACTTTCTCTAAGTCTAAAGGGCACTTAAGACCTTCTGGTGGCTAAATACGAGAGCTCCTCCAATTAAAAAGAAAAAAAAAAATCCCCACTCAAACCACCTTCTCCACCAGCTGCCATGTCTTTCTTTCCTCCCTATCACAGCTTAACTTCTTAAAGGAGTTGTGGTTGCCATTCCCTCACCTCCCACTTTCACTGTGCCCACACCCTCTTCAACCCCGCTGGCTTCTGGGGTCGACGTGCAGATGAAACAGTTCTCACTAAGGTGCCCAAAGATCAACAGGGCTCAGTCCCCACAAAGGGACTAGGGACTCCCAAACTGGGAGCAGAAAGGACCCATTTTCTAAAGACAGCTGCAAACAAAGGGGTTTGCACCCCATCCTGGGATTCCTAAGAGGTGGAGAACTGAGTGCTCCCCCAACCACCCCCCTACCCCACGCCCTGCCCCACCCTATCCCCAAGCTGGTAGGAGGACCAAGGAAGAGATCCCTTAGAGTCCCTAGGTTCCTGGCTTAATGGGGAGTGCTGC
This sequence comes from Balaenoptera borealis, assembly GCF_965194805.1. NCBI lineage: Eukaryota > Metazoa > Chordata > Mammalia > Artiodactyla > Balaenopteridae > Balaenoptera > Balaenoptera borealis. Next base: position 39,507,688 of record NC_138860.1, on the reverse strand, counting down.
TGTATGTTGGGGGAGGGGATGAAGAGACTTCATCCAGAGACTGGGCATGCCTGCAAGGAGGGGAGACTTTTACTCCCACAGTGGATAACAGTGGGCACGTTGATTTGTCCTGCCCCTACCAGAGTAAAAGAAAGGAAAACTGCAGGAAGATAGCAGGGCAGAAAGAAGCCCCAGTTCTGCTTGGTTCACAGAACAACCGATTAAGGTGACTAGCTGAGCATCTTACTAGCACGCACCCATAAGGGCCTCCTGCCAGGGCCAAGGCGTCCCAGCATCTGTTCCAGTTACATTAGAGGCACTTAACCCTTCCCTCTGCCTCCTCCCCACCCAACATAGGAAACATGGTTGGAGCCCAGAAGAAGGACAGGGAGGAGGGGGTCCCAGAGGCAGACCACCCCTCCTCCTCACTTCAAGTTGCTCAAACCACAAGGCTGGCAAGAGATGAGCTCAGGGAAAGCTTTAAATCAAATGTCTATTTTTCTCACCTTGGTATTCCCAGATGTAACCAAGGAAGTGGCACATGGTAGGCTTAATAATTATCTGTTGAATAAATGAACAGCTTCTTCTTAATCCTCACCCTCTGTGTCCTTTCTGCCTCATTTCATTCATTTACTCATTCAGTCACTTCTACACAAATGTTTGTTTTTTTGTTTGTTTGGTTGGGGTTTTTTTGTTTTTTTTTAACCTCTTTATTGGAGTATAATTGCTTTACAATGGTGTGTTAGTTTCTGCTTTATAACAAAGTGAATCAGCTATACATATACATATATCCCCATATCTCCTCCTCCTTGTCTCTCCCCCTCCCACCCTCCCTATCCCACCCCTCTAGGTGGTCACAAAGCACCTAGCTGATCTCCCTGTGCTGTGCGGCTGCTTCCCACTAGCTATCTATTTTACATTTGGTAGTGTATATATGTCCATGCCACTCTCTCACTTCGTCCCAGCTTACCCTTCCCCCTCCCTGTGTCCTCAAGTCCATTCTCTAGTAGGTCGGTGTCTTTATTCCCATCCTGCCCCTAGGTTCTTCATGACCATTTTTTTTTTTTTTTTTTTTAGATTCCATATATATGTGTTAGCATACAGTATTTGTTTTTCTCTTTCTGACTTACTCCACTCTGTATGACAGACTCTAGGTCCATCCACCTCACGACAAATAACTCAATTTCATTTCTTTTTATGGCTGAGTAATATTCCATTGTATATATGTGCCACATCTTCTTTATCCATTCATCTGTCGATGGACACTTAGGTTGCTTCCATGTCCTGGCTATTGTAAACAGAGCTGCAATGAACATTGTGGTACATGACTCTTTTTGAATTATGGTTTTCTCTGGGTATATGCCCAGTAGTGGGATTGCTGGGTCATATGGTAGTTCTATTTTTTGTTTTTTAAGGAACCTGCATACTGTTTTCCATAGTGGCTGTATCAATTTACATTCCTATACACAAATGTTTGTTGAAGGTTGATTCCATACAGTTTAATTATGGAAAGGTGATTGAGGCGTGTTCCCTGCCCTCAAGAAAATTACTAGAGAAAGTAAGAAAAGTACAAACTTGCAGCTACCACAGCAATTATGTGAACAGTAGCACAGGAGTAATACAAAGCACCAAAGACATTAACTCAAAAAATCCAAACAACTCCCTGAAGTACACCCAGACAGTTTTTCTGATCGGTTTAGATATAGAATTCTCATGCCTGCCTTTCCCATGACCACTGGCCCTTGAACCCTCCTACTAAAATACATTTACCCTTGATGTGTCAAGGGTAACTGTTTACACACTCCCTTCTGTGTGTGATATCCTGGAGAAAGCCAGGATAATCCAGATTCCTTGGGTCTGGGGTAGGCCAAGATTTCCATGCACAGCCTTGCATAAAGACCTAGAGGAAGGACAAGGTATGTATGGCCTTGCTTGGAACACCACCATATGCAATCTGGCACAGAGGAAATGCTGCAGGTTTAGGATCAAGGTGATGCCAAAGATGTACATGTCCCCTCAGACAGCGTCTTAACCACAGGGAGATGGCCATGCATTGTGGAGAACTGAACTACTATAACATCTACCCAGAAATCACATGTGATTTACAATACTCTTTGTTAGTGGACTCAGAATTAATTAGCATTTAGAGCTACATATTTGCAGAAAGTAAATCACTCTACATGATTTCTGGTTTCCTTGTGATCTTAGCTTATAGTCCCTCAGCAACCATTACTGCTCCCCACATATATATTTGATAGGTATTTTTAATGACCATTTTCCACCATTATTAGAATAACAAATACATGCTCAGTATAATAAAAAATCTAAAAAGTACAGCAAAGTTTATAGCAGGAAAAATATCGTGCATGTTATTATCAACACTGTTAATCTTCTGGTATATTTCCATTAAACTTCTGTTTGATTTAATAGCTATTTGGAATTAATATGCCCCATAAGCCAACTCTGGTAAAAATCACCAATATACTAGGATATAAACTGCCATCTGTGATCTCTTTCAATTATGAACAAGACTGTATCTTCATGATTGTGAGACAACTAGTAGATTCAGTTTAAAAAGCTTAAATTCAACGGAGGGAAAATTGTTCAAGAGGGTTGTTTAATGTATGAATGCAAGTTGGCTCTCTTCACTTTTCTTTTTTTTATAAATTTATTTATTTATTTTATTATTTACTTTTGGCAGCATTGGGTCTTCGTTGCTGCGCACGGGCTTTCTCTAGTTGCGGCGAGCAGGGGCTACCCGCGGCGTGTGGGATCTTCCCGGACCAGGGATCGAACCCGTGTCCCTTGCATTGGCAGGCGGATTCTTAACCACTGCGCCACCAGGAAAGTCCTCTCTTCACTCTTCCATTTGTCTTTCCAGTAGCCCAATAGTTGGGTAACTATCATTTCAGATACAAACCCCTTTAAAAATAAATTCCTTTGATTGTTTAAAAAGGATATTCTTGTGTGATTCTGGGAGGCACAAAAAACAGTGCTAGTGGTGTTTTCTTGTCAAATATATGGTTGCCATTATTTATCAAGATATTTCACAAGGATTTTATTTTCATCTCAGTATTCCATAATAGACACGCTATTCCAATGATATCTAAAATAAAAACTATTGGCTTACCTAACTAAGAAATCATGCAGTCCAACGTCAAAATACCTGTTGAAGGGAGACAAAGACAAGCATATCAATAGAAGATATTCACAGCAGTGGTGGACTTGACCAAAAATACATCATTTACATTTGGAACATGGTGAACACATGGATTACTCCATGACAGTGGTTCTCGAAGTATGACCCCTGGAGCAGCCACAGCAGCATTCCCTGGGCAAATTCTCAGTCCCCACCCTCACACACTGATTCAGAAATTCTGGGGACGAGGCCCAGCAATTAGATTTAACAAGCCCGCCAGATGATTCTGATGCAGAATCACTGCTTCATGAGAGCAAAAGTATCTTGGCAAGCCTAAACTCTCTCTCTCTAGAAACAGAAGCCAGAAAAGTGAACTTCACCACCTTTCCAAAAGGGGAGTCATTTTATAACACTAGTTGTCTCTGATGTTCACTTACTCAAAAATAAATGAAATTATGATTTAAAAGCATGAATCCACACTGGCCAGAGGGAAGAACAGGGGTGGGGAAAGGTCAACTCTGTCCTTCCATCTCCTCCCACCCACAGTCGCTGGAGCTTTTCGCAGGAGAGAACAACCCACCCATATCTGGGTCCGCTCTAGCAGGGAAGGGAGAAGGCAGTTCCACGCACTCGCTGGTGAGCCTGCATCGTGCTTGGGCGTCACACCAGCATCCAGAAGGCCCTGGGCGGTAGTGGACCCCTTCAGTCACAGCCTCCCTCTGACACCACCAGACTGGCTCAGTCCATATGAGTGGGACTGCCTTGGTTGCCCTAATGAGCACGCTTGTTCTCCCTAAACCTCTGCCCACTTAGCCCATGTCCTTCTCTCACCTTTGGGTCTGGCCGTGAGTAAAAAGACTGGGTGGCCCGAGTCATGATGGTGCCGCCCACCAGGTATAATCACTACTCCTAACACCTGGATGGTGGTGGTTATGTGCCACCCACTGGACTGGCCTCCCCAGTTAGCAAGCAGCCTGGGGAAAGCCGGAGGGACTTCTGTCCCTGCAGACAGTGAGCAGTGGACTCAGAAATTCCCCCTAGAGTGGGGTCCAACTGCCCAGGCCCTGACTGTCCCTAGCATCTGGGTCCACCCTAGCCCTTTCCCTGGAACACCTCAGCCTACTTGGCACCCCACCGTCCCTGACATATAGCAGGTGATTATTGATATTAAGTAGGATTCCTTGTGAGATACCTTTAAATGACAAGACTCTTTCATGCGCTCAAGCATCTGTTTATAGATTATAGACACAGGGTAGGTGAGAATAAAGAAACAAAGGCAAAATACGAGGTACCTCATTTATTATATCACTTACCTGAAATAGTTATAAAATTCAGGGAAACTCAAAGTCAAGGTATTGTGCGTAAATTCCATTTGCTCATAAGCCTCTGAACAGAGCTCTAGAGGGAGATATACCTGCAGGGATAGCTGATTTGTTTCAGCTGATTTTACATTGACCTGGATAAGGTCAATTCCTATAATCATATTTAACACAGATTAAAAAAAAAGAAAGAAACCGAAACAGAAATGATCCCTCCTCTCAACCAAAACCAAGGCTACGTTGCAAAGCCACATAAGTAAAACCTTCATATGACAGATAGCAATTGTATGTTTGCCGGAACAGCAATATGGGCGGTAGAAGTATGTGTGGATTAAAACAAAGATTTCGGTCTTTTCAATTATACCAGCAACAGACTCTGTTACAGGAATCAGAGGATGAAACAGACATGAAAGGAATCACAGAGACCCTCAGTGTAGAGGTGCGGTAGGGGAAGAAGACCCTGAAGCAATAATGAAAAACCTAACAATATTCATAGAAATTGTTATTCATTTAGCATCTAGAAGGTGGCAACTACTCTTTTCAGTACTCACACACGTACATGGTTGCCCGCGAGGTAGGTATTGGCGTCCCCATTTATCGGTGACGGAACTAGAGTGCCGAGGCCAAGTAACTGGCACAGGGCTCACAGCTAGGAGAGGACAGAGCTGGGAGTCAAACTGAGCCCTGACAGCCACGAATTACGTGCTCCTCCTGCTAAAAGCACAGGCTCTCACTGCCCCTCATTATTACTAATTGAAAACGGCTGTTGATTTTAAATCAGCGCTCCCTTTCCACCTCCACCTGCCCTCTGCTTCCCCCAAAGTGGCTGCCCTGCTCCGGTCAAGCCCCCCAGCTTCGCTCCCTCTAGCACACCGGCTCTGCAGGCGCCACCTACCTCCTCGGGTCCTAGAGTCAGCCAGGCTCTGGAAAGTTGTGTCGATTCTCTGGGCTCCAGGTTCCCCACTGGGAAAAATGGAGATCCCTTACTCGTAGGCAGGTTATGAGAATTAAGCGGGAAAATAGAGATGTGGGGCTTAGCACAGTGTTTGGTCCACCGCGAGTACTCAATAAACAGTAGTCTCCTTTCCTCCAGTTTTTAAGAGTTGTTTTAATGGCAGCCCCATTCCCAATAACTCAGCGGGAGAAGCAAGCCACATTAAAAAGAAGGACGTAAATTGTCTTACGATGCAGCCCAGGAAGGGAGGCCACTTAACCCAGGGCACGGGCGGGGCCTGAGCCCTGGAGAAGGCGGCTGTAGGGCTGGAACTCTGAGGGGCGAGCACCAAGCTGAGGGCATAGGCAGGCAAGCAGGAGGAGCAGTGTCCCACAATGAGCCCTGAAGCTGAGTGCGGGGCTGAGGGCTGGGGGCACCGGAGCCTCGCCCTGCCTGCCCCGCTCCTGACCAGCATCTCATACTGGCACACCAATACACACCAGTGTACACCCAGCTTCACCTGTAGCTATGGTGGCCCTAAAAGCATGGCACATAACCCCCCGCTTCAAGGAGAGCAGAGCCTAGTAAAGAGGTGGCAAAGTCAATAATAATTCAATACAGTGTGATCGATATCACACACTGTCTCCCTTGGTGAACTGCAAACTCCTTAAGGGCAAGAACCAAAGGCAGCCACCAAGCAGATTCTCAGTAAGTATCAGTTGGGTGAATCTGAGACAGGTTGGGACCTGGGACCCGGGACTCTTTGCCGCAGTGCTTGTACCTGGACAAACGTCTCCTTGAGCAACAGAATACAAAGAAACTATAAGGGACTAAAAATAAATGCATGCATGCACAGCTGGGGCAAATTATGAACAAGATACAAAAAGGCCAAAACCCAACTGACACTTCTGAGGTGCCTGGAGCAAAAGCAGGGTACTGCGCACGATCCCCTCCTCACACACACTCACAGAGCACCACAAGGGGATGGACAGATCACCCAAGCCACTCCTGCCCCCAACCCACCGATTCGCCCCAACCCTAACCCCATGTAAGGGACCAGCTGGCCCCTCCTCGGGAGCGAGCAAGGGAACTTGTTACTTGTTTTCGCCCCCTCGCGCTGCAGCAGGAGTCCCAATAAAGGCTTGCCTGAATTTCTCGTCTGGCCTCTTATCAATTTCTATTGATTAAAGAGTCCAAGAACCCAGATGGGTAACAAATCAACGTGTGACTGATGTGTTGTAATAAGGCACCAACGCCTCTGCCTGCTCTGGCACTTAGCACAGTACACTGCAGATAGCAGATGCTCAAAAGTAATTATTTAACACATCCACTACTATATGTAAATACATAAAATAAATACCCACAGATAGAAATGGGGCTTCTCTCCTGAAATAAGATACCTACCAAACTAGAGCACCATTATTCTGACCACCTTTTAAGAAAGTAATCTCTCACGGCTACCAGCTCACAATAAACCAAGATATCCTTATGAGGAGACATAAGAAGCAGTGGTCCTGTGCATATTATTCCTGGTTCCTTAAGGAAAATAAAAATGGGAAATCTCCTGTGTGCATATGTGACATGGACATTTTTGTTGTCTGAACATCACCTGATAGCAGCAACAGCTTGATAGAGGAGAGGGAAATTTGGAACAAGCTGCAATATCCTAACAAGGCAGTGAATTTCCCATCACAAGACGAGTTCAAGCATGGGTTAAAAGGGTGTTTAGAGGAGATTGAACCATCAGATAGAAAACCAGAATGGATGAACTTAAAGCTGCCACCTAGCCTCAGGCTTCCAACTCCTTGTTTCAGTCACTTTCTGGAAGCATCTCTAAGTATGAAGCCTTGCTTCCATAGCAGTAGCTCGTGTCTGATAACCATCAGCAAATTAGTAGACTGTGCCTGGGCTAATGCTTCCATTGCAACCCTGACGGTTTATTTATTACGATTCTGACTGCTGCTCCTGTTGGGGCCTCACAGTGCATCAAAATTAGGTTCGTACCACCTGTCAGAGTGGTGTGCACTTACATTTACTCACAGAGCACAGAGAACCCCCTCTGAGAAAAGGAAGGGTCAGGCCAACACAGCATGTCCATGGCAGAACTCAGACCAGAGCCCACAGTTAGACCCAGGATCTGTTCTGCTGTGCCAGGCTACCTGCCTTTTGGGGTCCTGCTCCTCTCTCCCAGGCTGATCTTGGCTGGTTGGGAGCTAGAGTTTGAAAAAAAAAAAAAACAACAATGAACTGTGGCCAGAAGCTGCAAATGTCATATAATCAGTGAGGTATGGTTTAAAACAGCAGTCCCCAACCTTTTTGGCACCAGGGACCGATTTCGTGGAAGACAATTTTTCCACGGACCGGGGATGGGGTGGGGGGATGGTTTCGGGATGATTCAAGCGCATTACATTTACTGTGCACTTTATTTCTATTATTACTACATTGTAATATATAATGAAATAATTATACAACTCACCATAATGCAGAATCAGTGGGAGCCCTGAGCTTGTTTTCACTTGCCACTCACTGATAGGGTTTTGATATGAGTCTGCAAGCAACTGATTTATTATGGTCTCTGTGCAGTCAAACCTCTCTGCTAATGATAATCTGTACTTGCAGCCACTCCCCAGCGCTAGCATCACCGCCTCAGCTCCACCTCAGATAGTCAGGCATTAGATTCTCATAAGGAACCTAGATCCCTCGCATGCGCAGTTCACAGTAGGGTTCACGCTCCTATGAGAATCTAATGCCACCGCTGATCTGACAGGAGGCGAAGCTCAGGCAGTAATGCAAGCGATTGGGAGCAGCTGTAAATACAGATGAAGCTTCGCTCGCTCGCCGGCCGCTCACCTCCTGCTGTGTGGCCTGGTTCCTAACAGGCCACAGACCGGTAGCCGTCCATGGCCCAGGGGTTGGGGACCCCTGGTTTAGAACCACTGTTGTTATGGCCACTTAGCATGACATATGCGGGGCAGTATTTGGTGAGGTACCATATTCAGATCTCAATCCTTGCCTCGCCTTCTTCAATGTACAATCCTCACAGTTTTTCATCTCCAGACCTGTTTATCCCATGAGTGGGCTGCCAAAGTTTAGCTCTCACATTCTTACCTGGTAAGTTTGAAGACTGACTTAGAGGGCTGGAGGTAAAAAAGAAATCAAATCACTAGGAGAATAAAGTTTACACCCAGACTCAAGAAGCCCTGGTTAGTTCTGGTTGGGCTACCTAACTTAATTTCAAAGAGTGAAAAAGACCTTAAAGTTTATCGGCTCTAATCTCCTCACTTGACAGATGAGGAAAGAAAGGATAAGGAAGATGAAATAATTTGAAACACAACTACACAACGAGCAGCAGAGCTGAGGCTTAACAGTCCAGGTCCCCTAGACCCCAGTTCTAATTTATTCAAAGTGTCACAATACCGCCTTCCTCTCGGCCTCAATCAGTGTCTTTGTTTTCTGAGAATGCTCAGGACATAATATTGTTACTTAGAACAGGCTTCCTGTTGACATCATATAATAACTGGCATCAGGTCACACCATCTCCATCGCCACCTGTAAAAGTCACGTGTATAGCTTCTGCAGCATGCCATTCCCTCACTTTCTTATGCTTTTCCAGTCTGGCCCAGTCTGGATCTAACCTGCCTATCAATTTGAGATTAGAGCCTGCACAGTCACGAACAGAAAGTGATGTGGGGAAAACAGGGAAAAGTGAGAGTGAACTTAGGCCAGTCAGATCCCAGTTGGCAGCCAAAACATGTTTGGTGAAATACAGTTTGACGGGAAGGTAGAAAATGAGAATTGTAGTCCTGGGAGGACAAATTCTCAAAAACAAACATAGTGAAAGCTAGTGCCAGGTATTCACATGACAGCTCTTCACTGTATCAGACAAGTGTGTCTGCCATCATATTATCAGGGAGCAAATTCTGAGAAAATAACCCCAAAGCCTAGAGATCCAGACATCTCATACTGTTGGAGAAAGACAAGGAGAGAAGGCACAGTGCCAGGCATAAGTGGCTCGGGAGTGAAGAGCTTTCCTAAACTACGGTGGAAACCACGTCCCGTGTTTCCTTATGTGGAATTAGAAATTCAGGGTCTGCTCTCTGGCTCTCCCACTTAATAGTATTTGATCTCAGGCAAAAAAATAAATCATCCCTGCATGTCTCAGTTTCCTTCACTGTGGCATGGAGATGATGATACCTACAGTGCCAAAAAAGAATAAATGCAGTGGGTACAAGTGCATTCTACAAGTGTTCGAGATTATTTTCTCTCCTCCTCAGTCTTTATTATGTTCCTAAAAACTCTTCTCCAAACTGCATTAGTGCTATTTATATTCATTCGTTTATCCCACAAATATCTATGGAGCCCCTTCCAAATGTCATGCACTGCAATAGATGCTTCGAATACAACAGTGAACAAGAAAGCTAAGTTCCTACGCTTGTGTACATTCTAGAAACAGGTCCTTTATCCAATGTGTGACTTGAAAATATATTCTCGCAGTCTGTAGCTTCTCTTTTTGTTTTCTTAAAATTGTCTTTTGAAGTGCAAAAATCTTGAATTTTTAAAAGTCCAACTTATCAACTTTTCTTTTATGGATCATGCTTTCAGTGTCATGGCTAAGACATCTTTGCCTCACCCACAGTCTTGAAGATATTTCTCCTATGTTTTCTTCTAAAAGTTTTAAGTTTTGCTCTTATATTTAAGTCGCTAAGCTATTTGAAGTTAACTTTTGTGCACGGTGATCTAAGTTCATCTTGCTTTTCATTTCTTCATGTAAAAATATCCACTAGACATACTGGCCAACATGAAAGGTCATTGGCAGCTTGGACCAGTGCAGTCTCACTGAGTGGCTGAAATGGAAGCCAGGCCAGAGTGAAGAGTGAATGGGAAGGAGAGGAAGCAGGGACACTGGGTATAAAAAACTCCCATGTTCGGTATACAGTGTGGTCCTAAAGGAGAGAAGGGAGGGTCGTAGCTTCAGAAGGATGAGACAAACGAGGTGTTTTTTTTGTTTATCTGGGGGGAAATTTTCCACTGTGCCAAGGGATGGTTGCAGAAGCCAGCAGAATTAGTAGAGGGAGGTCTTTTAACAGAGTATGAGACAAAGTTATCCGTTGAGAGAAAAATGGATAAGAGTTACGTGGTAGACATTTGCTGCTTCTGTTTGCTTGCCTGTTTATTTTGGAGGAGGCCTGACGTCCTTCTGGGGACCTCCCTCTCACCCACTGTGTCCAGTTCTAGTGAGATAGTCAGTTCCTGTTTCTGCCTTCCTGAGGAGGATAGGAAAGCCACCGAGGCTAAGCCAATGGGCTGCTTGTTCTCAGGATTATATTTCAAATGTAGAGATAGCGGGACTTCCCTGGTGGCGCAGCAGTTAAGAATCCGCCTGCCAATGCAGGGCACACGGGTTCGAGCCCTGGTCTAGGAAGATCCCACATGCCGTGGAGCAACTAAGTCCATGTGCTGCTACTACTGAGCCTGTGCTCTGGAGCCCGTGAGCCACAACTACTGAGCCTGCGCACCCAGAGCCCGTGCTTCTCAATAAGAGAAGCCACCGCAACGAGGAAGCCCGCACACCACAACGAAGACTGAACCAAGCCTAAAATAAATAAACAAATAATTAATTATATTAAATACTAAAAAAAAAAAAAAAAATGTAGAGATAGCAAGGAAGAAAAAACAAAAAAAAAGAATTAAGGCTGATCCACCCCAGATGTTGCACTTTGATATGTCCATAACACTTTTCTGATGTGGCTACAACAAATTCTACTAAAGAAGCAATTCTCTGCTTCTTTGTTCTATTCTATTCCTAATGCACAAGTCCTTGTCCATTAAAATAATAATAAATAATGTCTCAATAGAGCTTTACATTTACAAAGCACTGTCACAAACAGTTCTTAACAAACTGTAAGGAAAATTAGGGCTCGTATATTATGCCCATTTGCTAGCTAAGGAAGCCAATGCAGGGTGCCTAACAGGGCCTGGCCCACAGGCTCAATAAATACGTGAATGAAAGAATAAATGCATGAATGAAGGTTAAATGATTTGCCTCCAATCATATAGTTAATAAGGAACCCAACTTCAACTTGAACTCAGATCTCCTCATTAAAAATTCAGGGCTTTAGGACATGGAAGCAACGTAAGTGTCCATCAACAGATGAATGGATAAAAAAGATGTGGCACATATATACAATGGAATATTACTCAGCCATAAAAAGGAACGAAACCGAGTTATCTGTAGTGAGGTGGATGGACCTACAGACTGTCATACAGAGTGAAGTAAGTCAGGAAGAGAAAAACAAATACCGTATGCTAACACATATATATGGAATCTAAAAAAAAAAAAAGAAAATGGTCAGAAAAACCTAGGGGCAAGGAGAGAGGAGAGAAGATGGCGGAAGAGTAAGACGCGGAGATCACCTTCCTTCCCACAGATACAGTAGAAATACATCTACACATGGAACTGCTCCTACAGAACACCCACTGAACGCTGGCAGAAAACGTCAGACCTCCCAAAAGGCAAGAAACTCCCCCCGTACTTGGGTAGGGCAAAAGAAAAAAGAAATAACAGAGACAAAAGAATAGGGACGGCACCTGCACCAGTGGGAGGGAGCTGTGAAGGAGGAAAGATTTCCACGCACTAGGAAGCCCCTTCGCGGGCAGAGACTGCGGGTGGCAGAGGGGGGAAGCTTCGGAGCCACGGAGGAGAGCGCAGCCACAGGGGTGTGGAGGGCAAAGCGGAGAGATTCCCGCACTTCCCGCACGGAGGCTCGGCGCTGACCAGCACTCACCAGCCCGAGAGGCTTGTCTGCTCAGCCGCTGGGGCGGGCGGGGCTGGGAGCTGAGGCTCGGGCTTCGGTCGGATCGCAGGGAGAGGACTGGGGATGGCGGCGTGAACACAGCCTAAAGGGGTTAGCGCACCACAGCTGGCTGGGAGGGAGACCGGGAAAAAGTCTGCAGCTGCCGAAGAGGCAAGAGACTTTTTCTTGCCTCTTTGTTTCGCGGCACGCAAGGAGAGGGGATTCAGAGCGCCGCCTAAACGAACTCCAGAGACTGGCGCGAGCCGCGGCGATCAGCGCAGACCCCAGAGACGGGCGTGAGACGCTGGGGCTGCTGCTGCTGCCGCCTCCAAAAAGCCTGTGTGCGAGCACAGGTCACTCTCCACACCACCCCTCCCGGGAGCCTGTGCAGCCCGCCACTGCCAGGGTCCCGTGATCCAGGGACAACTTCCCCGGGAGAACGCACTGCGCACCTCAGGCTGGTGCAACGTCACGCCGGCCTCTGACGCCTCAGGCTCGCCCCGCCTCCTCCGTACCCCTCCCTCCCCGTGGCCTGGGTGAGCCAGAGCCCCCGAAGCAGCAGCTCCTTTAACCCCGTCCTGTCTGGGCGGGGAACAGACGCCCTCAGGCGACCTACACGCAGAGGCGGGTCCAAATCCAAAGCTGATCCCCAGGAGCTGTGCGAACAGAGACAAAGAGGGGAAATCGCTCCCAGCAGCCTCAGAAGCAGCGGATTAAAACTCCACAAACAACTTGATGTGCCTGCATCTGTTGAATACCTGAATAGACAACGAATCATCCCAAATTCAGGAGGTGGACTTTGGGAGCAGGATATATTAATTTTTCCCCTTTTCCTTTTTTTTTGTGAGTGTATATGTATATGCTTCTGGGGGAGATTTTGCCTGTATAGCTTTGCTTTATAATAGCTTTATTTTACTTCACTATATTATAGCCTCTTTCTTTCTTTCTTTCTTTCTTTCTTTCTATTTTTTCTCCCTTTTACTCTGAGCCGTGTGGACGAAAGGCTCTTGGTGCTTCAGCCAGGCATCAGAGCCGTACCTCGGAGGTGGGAGAGCCAACTTCAGGACACTGGTCCACAAGAGACCTCCCAGCTCCACGTAATACCAAACGGCAAAAATCTCTCAGAGATCTCCATCTCAACATCAAGACCCAGCATCACTCAATGACCAGCAAGCTACAGTGCTGAACACCCTATGCCAAACAACTAGCAAGACAGGAACACAGCCCCATCCATTAGCAGAGAGGCTGCCTAAAATCATAATAAGGCCACAGACACCCCAAAATACACCACCAGACGTGGACATGCCCACCAGAAAGACAAGATCTAGCCTCATCCACCAGAGCTCAGGCACCAGTTCCCTCCACCAGGAAGCCTACACAACCCACTGAACCAACCTTACCCACTGGGGACAGATACCAAAAACAACGGGAACTACGAACCTGCAACCTGTGATAAGGAGACCCCAAACACAGTAAGATAAGCAAAATGAGACGACAGAAAAACACACAGCAGATGAAGGAGCAGGGTCAAAACACACTAGACTTAACAAATGAAGAGGAAATAGGTAGTCTACCTGAAAAAGAATTCAGAATAATGATAGTAAGGATGATCCAAAATCTTGGAAATAGAATAGACAAAATGCAAGAAACATTTAACAAGGACGTAAAAGAACTAAAGAGGAACCAAGCAATGATGAAAAACACAATAAATGAAATTAAAAATACTCTAGATGGGATCAATAGCAGAATAACTGAGGCAGAAGAAAGGATAAGTGACCTGGAAGATAAAATGGTGGAAATAACTACTGCAGAGCAGGATAAAGAAAAAAGAATGAAAAGAACTGAGGACAGTCTCAGAGAACTCTGGGGCAACATTAAACGCACCAACATTCGAATTATAGGGGTCCCAGAAGAAGAAGAGAAAAAGAAAGGGACTGAGAAAATATTTGAAGAGATTATAGTTGAAAACTTCCCTAATATGGGAAAGGAAATAGTTAATCAACTCCTGGAAGCACAGAGAGTCCCATACAGGATAAATCCAAGGAGAAACACGCCAAGACACATATTAATCAAACTGTCAAAAATTAAATATAAGGAAAACATATTAAAGGCAGCAAGGGAAAAAAAACAAATAACACACAAGGGAAACCCCATAAGGTTAACAGCTGATCTTTCAGCAGAAACTCTGCAAGCCAGAAGGGAGTGGCAGGATATACTTAAAGTGATGAAGGAGAAAAACCTACAACCAAGATTACTCTACCCAGCAAGGATCTCATTCAGATGTGATGGAGAAATTAAAACCTTTACAGACAAGCAAAAGCTGAGAGAGTTCAGCACCACCAAACCAGCTTTACAACAAATGCTAAAGGAACTTCTCTAGGCAAGAAACACAAGAGAAGGAAAACACCTACAATAACAAACCCAAAACATTTAAGAAAATGGGAATAGGAACATACATATCGATAATTACCTTGAATGTAAATGGATTAAATGCTCCCACCAAAAGACACAGGGTGGCTGAATGGATACAAAAACAAGACCCATATATATGCTGTCTACAAGAGACCCACTTCAGACCTAGAGACACATACAGACTGAAAGTGAGGGGATGGAAAAAGATATTCCATGCAAATGGAAATCAAAAGAAAGCTGGAGTAGCAATTCTCATATCAGACAAAATAGACTTTAAAATAAAGACTATTACAAGAGACAAAGAAGGACACTATATAATGATCAAGGGATCGATCCAAGAGGAAGGGATAACAATTGTAAATATTTATGCACCCAACATAGGAGCACCTCAATACATAAGGCAAATACTAACAGCCATAAAAGGGGAAATCGACAGCAACACAATCATAGTAGGGGACTTTAACACCCCACTTTCACCAATGGACAGATCATCCAAAATGAAAATAAATAAGGAAACACAAGCTTTAAATGATACATTAAACAAGATGGACTTAATTGATATTTATAGGACATTCCACCCAAAAACAACAGAATACACATTTTTCTCAAGTGCTCATGGAACATTCTCCAGGATAGATCATATCTTGGGTCACAAATCAAGCCTTGGTAAATTTAAGAAAATTGAAATCGTATCAAGTATCTTTTCCGACCACAACACTATGAGACTAGATATCAATTACAGGAAAAGATCTGTAAAAAATACAAACACATGGAGGCTACACAATACACTACTTAATAACGAAGTGATCACTGAAGAAATCAAAGGGGAAATCAAAAAATACCTAGAAACAAATGACTATGGAGATACGACGACCCAAAACCTATGGGACGCAGCAAAAGCAGTGCTAAGAGGGAAGTTTATAGTAATACAAGCCTACCTCAAGAAACAGGAAACATCTCGAATAAACAACCTAACCTTGCACCTAAAGCAATTAGAGAAAGAAGAACAAAAAAACCCCAAAGCTAGCAGAAGGAAAGAAATCATAAAGATCAGGTCAGAAATAAATGAAAAAGAAATGAAGGAAACAATAGCAAAAATCAATGAAACTAAAAGCTGGTTCTTTGAGAAGATAAACAAAATTGATAAACCATTAGCCAGACTCATCAAGAGAAAAAGGGAGAAGACTCAAATCAATAGAATTAGAAATGAAAAAGGAGAAATTACAGCAGACACTGCAGAAACACAAAAGATCATGAGAGATTACTACAAGCAACTCTATGCCAATAAAATGGACAACCTGGAAAAAATGGACAGATTCTTAGAAATGCACAAACTGCCAAGACTGAACCAGGATGAAATAGAAAATATGAACAGACCAATCACAAGCACTGAAATTGAAACTGTGATTAAAAACCTTCCAACAAACAAAAGCCCAGGACCAGATAGCTTCACAGGTGAATTCTATCAAACATTTAGAGAAGAGCTAACACCTATCCTTCTCAAACTCTTCCAAAATATTGCAGAGGGAGGAACACTCCCAAACTCATTCTACGAGGCCACCATCACCCTGATACCAAAACCAGACAAAGATGTCACAAAGAAAGCAAACTACAGGCCAATATCACTGATGAACATAGATGCAAAAATCCTCAACAAAATACTAGCAAACAGAATCCAACAGCACATTAAAAGGATCATACACCATGATCAAGTGGGGTTTATCCCAGGAATGCAAGGATTCTTCAATATATGCAAATCAATCAATGTGATACACCATATTAACAAATTGAAGGAGAAAAACCATATGATCATCCCAATAGATGCAGAGAAAGCTTTTGACAAAATTCAACACCCATTTATGATAAAAGCCCTGCAGAAAGTAGGCACAGAGGGAACTTTCCTCAACATAATAAAGGCCATATATGACAAACCCACAGCCAACATTGTCCTCAATGGTGAAAAACTGAAACCATTTCCACTAAGATCAGGAACAAGACAAGGTTGCCCACTCTCACCACTATTATTCAACATAGTTTTGGAAGTGTTAGCCACAGCAATCAGAGAAGACAAAGAAATAAAAGGAATCCAAATCAGAATAGAAGAAGTAAAGCTGTCACTATTTGCAGATGACATGATACTATACATAGAGAATCCTAAAGATGCTACCAGAAAACTCCTAGAGCTAATCAATGAATTTGATAAAGTAGCAGGATACAAAATTAATGCACAGAAATCGCTTGCATTTCTATACACTAATGACGAAAAATCTGAAAGTGAAATGAAGAAAACACTCCCGTTTACCATTGCAACAAAAAGAATAAAATATCTAGGAATAAACCTACCTAAGGAGACAAAAGACCTGTATGCAGAAAATTATAAGACACTGATGAAAGAAATTAAAGATGATACAAATAGATGGAAAGATATACCATGTTCCTGGATTGGAAGAATCAACATTGTGAAAATGACTCTACTACCCAAAGCAATCTACAGATTCAATGCAATCCCTATCAAACTACCACTGGCATTTTTCACAGAACTAGAACAAAAAATTTCACAATTTGTATGGAAACACAAAAGACCCCGAATAGCCAAAGCAATCTTGAGAACGAAAAATGGAGCTGGGGGAATCAGGTTCCCTGACTTCAGACTATATTACAAAGCTACAGTAATCAAGACAGTTTGGTACTGGCACAAAAACAGAAATATAGATCAATGGAACAGGATAGAAAGCCCAGAGATAAACCCACGCACATATGGTCACCTTATCTTTGATAAAGGAGGTAAGCATATACAGTGGAGAAAAGACAGCCTCTTCAATAAGTGGTGCTGGGAAAATTGGACAGATACATGTAAAAGTATGAAATTAGAACACTCCCTGACACCATGCACAAAAATAAACTCAAAATGGATTA
Source organism: Balaenoptera borealis (assembly GCF_965194805.1). Lineage (NCBI taxonomy): Eukaryota > Metazoa > Chordata > Mammalia > Artiodactyla > Balaenopteridae > Balaenoptera > Balaenoptera borealis. The sequence continues at coordinate 39,490,195 of NC_138860.1, read as the reverse complement.
AAGACCTAAGTGTAAGACCAGACACTATCAAACTCTTAGAGGAAAACATAGGCAGAACACTCTATGACATACATCACAGCAAGATTCTTTTTGACCCAGCTCCCAGAGAAATGGAAATAAGAACACAAATAAACAAATGGGACCTAATGAAACTTAAAAGCTTTTGCACAGCAAAGGAAACCATAAACAAGACCAAAAGACAACCATCAGAATGGGAGAAAATATTTGCCAATGAAGCAACTGACAAAGGATTAATCTCCAAGATTTACAAGCAGCTCATGCAGCTCAATAACAAAAAAACGAACAACCCAATCCAAAAATGGGCAGAAGACCTAAATAGACATTTCTCCAAAGAAGATATACAGATGGCCTACAGACACATGAAAGAATGCTCAACATCATTAATCATTAGAGAAATGCAAATCAAAACTACAATGAGATATCATCTCACACCGGTCAGAATGGCCATCATCAAAAAATCTAGAAACAATAAATGCTGGAGAGGGTGTGGAGGAAAGGGAACACTCTTGCACTGTTGGTGGGAATGTAAATTGATACAGCCACTATGGAGAACAGTATGGAGGTTCCTTAAAAAACTACAAATAGAACTACCATACGACCCAGCAATCCCACTACTGGGCATATACCCTGAGAAAACCATAGTTCAAAAAGAGTCATGTACCAAAATGTTCATTGCAGCTCTATTTACAATAGCCAGGACATGGAAGCAACCTAAATGTCCATCGACAGATGAATGGATAAAGAAGATGTGGCACATATATACAATGGAATATTACTCAGCCATAAAAAGAAATGAAATGGAGGTATTTGTAATGAGGTGGATGGAGTTAGAGTCTGTCATACAGAGCGAAGTAAGTCAGAAAGAGAAAAACAAATACAGTATGCTAACACATATATACGGAATCTAAGGAAAAAAAAAAAAAAAGGCCATGAAGAACCTAGTGGCAAGACGGGAATAAAGACACAAACCTACTAGAGAATGGACTAGAGGATATGGGGAGGGGGTGGGGTGATATGTGACAGGGTAAGAGAGTGTCATGGACATATATACACTACCAAACGTAAAATAGATAGCTAGTGGGAAGCAGCCGCATAGCACAGGGGGATCAGCTCAGTGCTTTGTGACCACCTAGAGGGGTGGGATGGGGAGGGTGGGAGGGAGGGAGATGCAAGAGGGAAGAGAAATGGGAACATATTGTATATGTATAACTGGTTCACTTTGTTATAAAGCAGAAGCTAACACACCATAGTAAGGCAATTATACTTCAATAAAGATGTTTAAAAAAAAAATATTGCATGGGACATACTAAAAATTATTGGTTGTTCATCTGAAATTCAAATTTAAAAAAAAAAAAAAAAAAAAACCTAGGGGCAAGACGGGGAAAAAAAAATTTCAGGGCTTTTAAAGTGACATATATTATACATCAAATGAGATATGCTTATCAAAAGATTGTGTTTGTAATTTCTGGACTAGGACAGATTTTTTTTTATTCTTGAGAAGAATACACTGGGTTTGGGGATCTGAAACGTAGTAATAAGGGATATTAATTGCTGAGGTAGGCTATGGAAGAGGGGGTCCCCTCACATTAATAAAATTAAAGCACCTACTGATGGGTTGGCCAGGGTCTTGAAAAAAATCAAACAAACCAAAAAACCCCCCAAAAAGCAAACACAGTGTCCAGCCACTCACGAAACAGGTATTTACATTATAATAGCAGGGGAGGCATGCAGTAAGGGCTTCCCAGAGGAGGTAATGTTCTCGCTGGGGTTTGTAGGATAAATAGAAGTTGGCCCATCTGGGGTGGGAAGTGCCTTCTAGGCAGCATGTCAATTCCATGGTACTTAGGCTCCTCCCCCTGGAAGCCAGTTAGTAGGACCCCCACAGAACATCACTATGGGCTGGAATCTAAAACATTTCTGAGTAGGAGGAGAGCTGGCTCCAGAGCCATAGGAGATGGTGATAGATGTACTCTTCTCTCTCCCAGGCAGCACTTGCAGTGATGATGGCCAGAAGGCAACCAGAAGCAACAAGATAAAAGGAGAGAAAACATTCCCCCATGGAATTGCTGATACAACCCTGCTGATCTTTCTGCCCAGGTTGCCCTTGACAACCTGACTACCGAATTATCTCCAAATAGAGAATGAGAACATCTGATCTTTGCCTTTTATTCCCCCATCAGGGAAGATATATAGAGACATGGGCCTCAGCTTCTGTTTATAAAGTAAACTGGACCCAAGATACTCAGTGTTTCAGGAACCTCGACAAAGTAGGTCAGGCCTCAGAAGGTTGGGATTGGGAACTAGACAATTAAACAAGTCAATACTTGTCCCCAAAATGCCACCAAAACACAGGGATTTAGCACAGAGCAAATCTTAACACAGTCTTAAAAGTTGAAAAGTCTTCCCTGTACATGTGTATTTACAATCAGTCATCTGATTAAAATCTTGTTCCACCATACAGCATTTCTCTTGTGGATACAACATTACGATGAGTGATCACTCATGCCATGTGCCTGATGAAGCCGTTCATTATGGTTTGAAAAACTGCATCACATGATCATCAATGATCTAGTTTCACTCCTTGGGACAGTCAAACATTTGGTTCTGCCACTATTAATAATCTAAGGTCAATAGGTTTGAAAAGACAGAAATAAGACTCAAGTATGTTTAACTGGGGTGAGGGACACAGGTTCTTCCTCTTTTTTATACTGAAACAAAAGATTCATTATCATAATTGGAATTTCAAAAAAAATGAAATATATATTATATATCATTATATATAAAAATGATACTTGATAATAAATTTTATAAATAATTTTGATGTTAGTGTCAATTCTCACTAATTAGTACCCTTTCCCTCTTCAGTTTTATTTTCATACTAATTATATATGGGAGCCTTGATAAGAATGCCCCTTTGCTATTTATTCCCTACTTGACCGTCCAAGATGTAAGCAGAGTTCCAGGGTTTTAAAACAATGGGTCTCCAAGTCTTTGAGGCCTCTCCTATTGCTAATTACTAGCAAAATTTCTTAGTCTCTCTTTAGGCATCTCTTTTACCTAGATGGCTCCAGCTAATCAAAGTGAATATGACTATCTTTCCTTCTGTAACTTTCTATCAAATTCTCTTTATTGAAATTCAGAAGAAAAAAATAGAAGAGGTTACACAGCAACCTTTGTCAAAGGGAAAATAACTCACATCGCAATCCAGCAGATACAGGTATAGGGAACGGGGAGCAGGGAGTAGAGAGGCACAGATGAGGATGGAACTTTGCAGGGCTGTATCACGGTGCAAGGCCTGAGGCTTAAAGCAGCACGACACAGATGGTCTTACGCAAACCAGACAGGACGCACTGCATGGGACTGATCAGCCCAGCACAGCCAGCAAGGAAAAATCAAGAGACAGCAAGGCAGAGAGCTAATACACACAAAAGCTCTTGACTTTTCACAAACCATCATGCAGACATTCGCTTTTGTTTTTCATAGTTATAATGCCAAAGCCAGGTCAGTGGTCCAAGCCTACATCAACCTCATTAGTGGTCCTTTGTTCCGTGTTCTGGATGTAACCAAGCAGGACCCTATGGGGCCTTCCAGGGACAGCCCTTCCCTCATATCCTCTGCTTTCGCTCCTCTCTGAAGTACCTAGATAACAGTATCTGATGCACATTTCCTGAGTTGTTTTACAGATGCAGAAAAACCCCACCAAATGGAAGGTAACTACTTGATGACCATGAGCACGTAGTCTCCAGGCCTACTAGAGCCTAAAGATGGATAATGTTAACCCCTGTGACACCGCCCTGTTACCTAACCATCAACCAGTCAGAGAATTGGACATGAGTTGATCACATGACCTAGAAATACCCTCCCTCACCTTGCCTTTAAAAATGCTTTGCTGAAACCCATTGCGGAGTTTGGGCTTTTCGAGCATTAGCTTTCCAGGACTCCTTGTCTGGCGCCTTACAATAAACGCTGCACTTTCCTTCACCACAACCCAATGTCAGTAGATTGGCTTTACTGCGCATGGCGGGAGAGTACCCAAGTTTGGTTCAGTCACGTGGATAGAGAGGAAGGCATCTCATACAGCTGACTGATGATGCTGCCTGGTCTACAAGGACTCTGGCCTTCAGGGATGTACACAGCTTTGAACCTCAAGAGACCTTCAGTCCTTTAGCTCAGCAGTCCCCGACCTGCTCACTCACACTGTCAGTGGGCCACATCTGCGTTATGAAAATTAAGCCCTTCTCCCATTGAATGTTACCGAAAATGAGATAGGCTTCAAAGGAAAAAAAAGATCTTACTTCAAGAAAGAAAAATGATATTGTAAATAGTCATCAACATTTTAAAGTTCACATATTTCAAGGAAAATTAAATTTTACTACACTTAATAGAAACCCTGAGAAAAAGTAGCATCACATGCATATTGTACCACAAACCTTGTTCTTCTAAACATAAACCCATTCAACAGAATAAAGAATTTTCTTCCTCCCTTCAACAAATAGGTGTCTAGTCCCTGCCTTGAGCCAGTTACTGGCAGGTGCTGAGGACAGTGTCTGCTTCTAAGAGTTTACTGGTTAGGGAGGCAACTAATACACAAATAAAAAATACAGTAAGCCCAGATTGCTAGGAGAGCTCCTCTTTGAGAACCAAATGGGCCTCTGTCCCTGGGAACCTGCTGAGAATAACAGTCCTCCTCTGATCCTCCCCTGCAACTTGTGACGGAGAAAAGCCCTCAGTCACAAGATCTCAACAAGTCAGAAAAAACCTCTGGTTGCAGGGCTGAGAAGCAGTACGAGCATTCTGAAGCACAAACAGTAAACAGCAAACCACAAGGCTTCTTGTAAAACAGCTGCTTTCCAATTAATTCGTAGCACTCCCTTTACCCCTAAGAAACTACTCCATTGTGAAACTCCCACAGGTTTAAGTTAAAAGCCAATGGCCATATGTTTTTACGTAGTGCTGTGCTTTCCATTGGTCTCTTAACTGTTTAACTAGAGACTTCCTAGCCTGCTTAGAGTCTATTAGTGCTTCAAAGATCATTTGTTCTTTTTCAGTCACTTAGCGTTAATTTTTTTAAAAATCGCCTAGGAAAGCTAAAACAGGTTTGTTTTCCACAGCAGGGTATATTAAACTATATTAAAAGTCACAGCTATAAATATTCTATAAGAGTCCTTTAAATAGGGCACATTGTTATGTATGTAATAAGCCTTCTTCACAAAACATAAAAGTTTAATTATAAACCTACATCTTTATCTACCGGTAAACCCCTTTATCTACAGGTAAAATTTCCCACAAGCTCATTACTCAGACCACACCCACAGGCCAATAAGCAAACAGGAAAAAAAAAAAAAAAAAAGGCAGAAAGTATAATTACTATGACAAACCCAGATATCATATTCCACAAGATACATGAAACAAGTCACACAGTTGGCATAAAATGTGGCCACAGATTTGAAGTGAGAACCCACAAACAGCAGATGTGTTGGCAGATGACCAGACGGGTAAATGATGCAGCACTACAGAAATCAGATGGGGGACTAGGAAAGGACACAAGCACAGGCTCATTTTATTTAAGGATAAACAGACCCGCACAGCCCATTTAGACTTCAGTTGTATTGTTTCATTGTAAAAATCTCTGGTGTTCATATTCATGATCTGAAAGTCACTGGTAAGTAACCATGGGTATAAAAGAGCGGAGCTTCTTAAATGGACTTCTGTCAGCTAATGTACACCTCTGTCTAATGGCACACAGTATGAGACATCGTAGAGCGGTGTTTCTTAAACATTTTTTCACATGACCCACATGAAGAAATGTAGTTTATATCTCAACCCAGTATTCACAAATATCTAAAGAGGTTGTGGTAGCCAGGCTCCAATGTGGTCCTCAACGGCCCTTGCCTCCCGGCATCACACCCCTGTATAGCCCCACTGTGCCAGGATTGATCTGTGTGACTAACGGAACAGAAGAGAATCATGGCAGAAGTGATGAGAGGAGGTTATAAACAAGACTGTGGCTTCTGTCTTGGAGATGCTCTCTTGCTCTCTCTCTCAGATCATGTGCCCTGGGGGAAGCCAGCTACGATGTCATGAGTAGCCCTAAGGAAAGACCCACATGACCAGGAGCTGAGCCTCCAGCCAATGGGCACAAGAGTGGTTGCAAGTGGTTCCTCCAGCCCAGTCAAGTCTCCCAATGACTATAGCCCTGGAGGACAGCTTGTCTTCAACCTGAGTCAAACCATCCAGCTGGGCAGCCACTGACCCTCAGAAATAATAAATGTTTGTTGTTTTAAACTGCTAAGTTTTGGAGTGATTTGTTATATAGGAAGAGATAACTACTACAGGTATATAACTGAAACAGAGAGCTTCAAGAAATCTGACTTACCTTTACTCTGAGCAATTCATAGTGATGCTTTCTATTCTATTTTTCAAAACGCTGTCTGCAACCCACCGAAATGATTATGACCCACCAATAGGTCATAAACCTGAGTGATTCATGAGGCATTAATAATATACCAAATATCTGGAATCCCATAAAGGCATATATACACATATAAGTATACATGCATATATACATGTGTGTATATGGATAGAGACAGAGAATATAGATATGAGAGAGGGAGTACGTGCTAACAAACCATATCTGTATCAATTATTTCAACTGATTCTCACGACAACTCTGATAGTGAGACCAGGATTAAAATCCCCACTTTCCCCATGAGTAAAAAAATGTTGCTCAAAGTAGCTATTTAAATTGTCTAGAGTCAAAACACTAAGAACAGGAGAACTGAGCCCAACACCCAGGTGTTCTGATTCCTGGTTATTCCCCCAGATGTAATCCATTACGTATACTTTCTAATCTATTTGTATTTATATAAAGATATATTTATATGAAGTATTTATTACATATTCATCTTAACTGTTACATATGATATATATTGATATTGTTTGTAATCTAGCATATAAATATCTCCCCTGACCTTCATTTAGTCATCCGGACACCACACTCTCCTGGTTTTCCTCACAACTCACTGGCTGCTCCTTCTCAGATGCCTTTGCCGACCTCCAACCCGTCAGGTCAGAGAGCGTGGGCTCACTGGTCCTCGGTCCCCTTCTCGTCCCCATATATTCATTGTTTTGGCAGTCCCGCCATCCTATATCCAAATTTTAAATGCTATCTGTATGCCAAAAACTCCCAAATCAGTATTTCCGACCCAGACCTCTCTCTTATCCTCCAGACCCACACATCTCCCTGTGTTTTTTAAACATCTCTAGTTGGATGTCTAAAAGAAGTTTCAAACTTAGCATATCCAACAGCTGGTGTTTGTCAAGTGGAGTAAAATTAGAGCTTTGTTTTCCCTGGACACTCCAAGGACAAAGTTAATGGGAGGAGCTGAGCTCTGCTGGAGTAAGGAGATAAGATGCCCACTCCTGAGGTTAAGGAGACCTCCCCAACTACAAATGTACAGAAAAGTTCCTTGGGGGTCAAAAAGGGAGGGGGCGCCACCCTATTATAGGTGGTGTCAACCTCCCCATAGGCCTCTGCGCTGGACTCCATCTTGGCAAAAAGATGTGCACACATATGGGGGAGGGCCCTAGGACAGGTCAGGTGTGGGAAAAGAAGTAAGATAACTGGCCAAAAGTAAACAAAGACCCGGAAAAACTGCCCTATATAAATGATTTAACTACCCCTTTACTGCGCTACTCCTCATTAGGGAAGATGCACACACCCTTTCTCTCCCAGTGTGTATTTCTGCCTTGCTTCTGTCTTAACTAAACAAACTGTTTCTCTGTGTGCTCTCCCACATGTTGTGCTGTGTCTCTAATAATAAACTTTGTACCTGTTTTTACAGTTTTTTGCCTCCTCGAGAAATTCATTTTTCAAATGGGGCAAGAGCCGGGGCAAGATCCAGGGCAACTTTGCCTCTAGCCCCTAGCCCCTGGTGGATTAGCAGTTAGCATTCCTGATTTTTCACCCAGGATACCCAGGTTCAATTGCTGGCCAGGGAACTAAGATCTTGCTTCAAGCCACCACTCTCTGCTGTCTCTCCAAGATCACAAGCACACATAGATAGTGAGCATACAGAAATGACCAAGATATAATCCCTCTTTCACAAGGATAAAAGCAGTGAGGAAAGACCTACAGGTGAATAGGCCGTCATTCTACCGTGTGATAAGTGGTAGGATTAAAGCAAGAACTGGAGAAGTGGGAGCCTAGAAGATGCAGACAATGACATGTGGGTAGGCCAATCAGAGTAAAGGAGACTTGACTGAGCTGAGCTTTGGAGGTTGAAGAGTTAGCCAGAGGATGTAGTAGGCGAATGGAGAGGATGTGCATAGATGTGTAAGAGTGCGTGTGTGCATGTGTGTCTGTGTGTGTGTGTGTGTGTGTGTGTGGTGACATTCCAATCAAAGGAAGCGGCTTATAGAAATAGAGACCAGAGGAAATATGTCCCATTAGGTGAATGGAGGTGGGGAAGGTATTGCAAACAGTTGATACGACTGAGGGGCAGAAGCAAAATGAGAGCAAAATATAAATAATCATGTAACCAAGCAGGACCCTATGGGGCCTTCCAGGGACAGCCCCCTCCCCTCATATCCTCTGCTTTCGCTCCTCTCTGAAGTACCTAGATAACAGTATCTGATGCACATTTCCTGAGTTGTTGTACAGATGTGAAAACCCCACCAAATGTAAGATGTTAACTACTTGATGACCATAAGCACACAGCCCTCAGGCCTCCTGGAGCCTCAGGATTGAAAATGTTAACCCCTGTGACATGGCCCTGTTACCTCACCATCAACCAGAGAATTGTGCACAAGCTGATCACATACCCTGCGACCCACCCCCGTCCACCTGGCCTTTAAAAATGCTTTGCTGAACCCCTTAGGGGAGCTGGGGGGTTTTTTGGGCATGAGCCACCTGTATCCTTGCATGGCCCTACAATAAACCTTTCTCTGCTCCAAACTCTACCATTTCGGTTTGTTTGGCCTTCACTGTGCTTTGGGCACATGAAGTTGCCTTAGGTAGCAATCATCATAATAGTGAATGTTTGTTGGGTGTTTGGCATATGTTAGAACTCATTTAATCCTCACAACAACCCTAAAGGATTCTATTATTACTATCATCTGTTTTACAGTTGAGGCAGCAGAAGCCCAGAAAGGTAAATAGTTTGCCTAAGGGTTCTCAGCTGGGAATCAGCACAGGCAAATCCTAACCCGGGAGGTGTGGCTCCACACCCACAGCCGCACACGGCCTCTCTCAACAAGCTTGCACCTCAGAGTTTGCAGTTTATCCTAAGGGCACTAGGCAGCCATTAAACAGATTCAAGCAAAGGAATGACTGGCCAGAGATTCGCCTTCTACAAAGATCCCACCCTGGCCCCAGTGAGGGAACGGAGGAGGTGGGGAGGCCAGTTCTGAGAGATGGTGGTGGTTCTGCTGAGATCAGCCCAAGGTGCCTGCACCAGGCTTGCACCAGCATGGACTAGGGTCACAGAGGATTTAGCAGCACATAAAGAAATCACTGACCCTCTCCCATCTCTTCCCACTTTCAATCAAGGGCTTTATTTAACGTCATAAATAATTTAACAAGTCTCTTTGCCTCCCCTTCTTCTAAAACATTGGTTGGCCCATCACTTCATTGAGGCCCAATGTAACTTGAAGGTCTGGCAGCCTATGAGCCCGGAGTCCAGCTCCCTTATCCGACATCAGGGAGCCAAGCTCAGATGCCAAACCTGGGCTGATTCAGGGGCCTCTTGGCTGGTTACCAGGTCTCAAAATGGTGTGCTTCAGATGCATTGTGGACTTTTGTCAAGTTACTGTTCTTTCTAAAATGGGCTCATAAGGAACCGACTTGTGGTTGCCAAGGGGGAAAGAGGGGTGGGGGAGGGAAGGGTGAGTCTTCTGTTGTTCACCTTTTGTTATGGAAATTCCCTTTTCCTCTTACACCAAACTTGATAATGGGATTCCTCCAGGACCCTATTTGGCTTCTGGGCTATCTGTGAAGGTTTTCTATCTTAGTCATTTCATTCAACCATTGAACAAATAATAACGGAACACCTACTAGGTGCCAGGCATCGTTCTGTCTCTTGGAATACATCAGTGAACAACACAAACATGGAGCTCTGTTCCAACAGGGAGAGAGAAACAATAATCAACACGCATTACAGGTAAGTAGATCGTATAGTGTGTCAGGGGATGGTGAGCGCTGGAGCAAGCAGAAAGAGTAGAGGGGGGAAAGGGAGATGGGTGGAGATGGTCAGGGTGAGTCTCATGTTGAAGGTGACCTCTGAGTCAAGACCTGAAGGAGATAAGGGAATGTGTGATACAAAAGTTTGGGGGAAGGCCAGAAGAAAGAAAGGAAGAGCCAGGTGACTTTTATAGGTGTCCCTCTGTACTATGAACTACTGCCCTGAACTGTCAAGTTCTCCAGCAACTCTGGACCTCTTTTCCAAGGTGTCACTATCCAACTCTCATGTCTCATCACAATGAAATATACCCATCTTTCCCGGTCGTCAAAACAAATGTGCAGGAGGACGGTGCTCTGCGGCGACCACCGTGAACCTTCCTTCAGAACACTCTTGATCTTCATCTTTCAGCTGGATGCCCCGAAGATCATTCTCTTTGAAGTCCAGGAAGAAACTCAAATAGCTGTTGTGTGGCTCTGCAGGAAACCGTGTTTATCCTCTTCCATTGCTAAAAAGCCTTCTTGGTAGCTTTCCCTTATTTTTAAGTCTTAACTAATCCTAGGCATTCCTAGCCATTACCATACCCTCCCAGTTCTGCAACGCCCCCGTGCTCTCACCCGTGGTCCTGAGCCCCTCCCTCCGTCCACACCTGCTGCGTTGCCATCTGGCTGACTCTCAAGCTCTTCCACAGTCAAACAGATGCATGGCAGCCCCCATTCTCTTCTGTCTTCTCCCACCCTCTGCCCCAAGATCTCGATTTCTCAGGAGTGAAACCTGAAAAATCACATCATAGGTAGGAAGCGTAGACAATGAAAATGATTTAAAATAATTACATGGCTTTAGGTTGAGAAGGACTGGGGACTTTAATATCCCTCCTTTTTACCTTCCTCAGAGGCAGATTTTTCCCTCCTTTTTAAAAGGACCTGATGAGGCTTTCAAAGCCACAGTATAAATAGCAGATCAAGCTTTCCTTTAGGCCAGCAGCCTGTGCAGGATTTAATGACATGGAGGAGGGGACACTTGCCTGCCTGTCACCGAAGCCAATAAGAAGAGAACCAAGAGGTTTGCTCTTAGATGACACTGACTCCTGAGCTGGATGCTCCTGACTCTTGAGTTCGCAGAACCCCCTAACTTTCGAAGTACAAAAGCTACAGAAAAAGTACTGGGACAAAGCCGCTATAATTAACCACCTCAGAAGCTGGTGTGACGTATGGGAACCACTGTTCCTTCCCCGCGCTGAAGGTCTGCGTGAGGACTCTGACTGTCCCCTTAAATGTTCACACCCTCAGCCAGTTCTACCATCATCTAGCAGATGCGGACACAGAGCTGCAGATGGTCAGAGTACCTAGAAGAGCACCCAATCTCTAGACAAAAGCTCTAGTTATTAACAACGTGAATAGCACCTTCAGCATCGCCAGAACAATCCTTCAGAATGAGCGAAGAAGAAATGAGAAGCTGACTGGAGTGGCTTCATCATAGGTAAGCGTTAACTTAAAATGTAGTCTCAGGAGGAATTCAGAAATGTGCCCTTTCACAGACTGTTACAGAAATTCACCTCCCTTCCTTCGAGAATACTTTGTGTCTATGCATCTCTACGTTATAGCTAGCAAAAGTATTAATTAACATCCTGATTATACTTCTATCATTAGAGATAACTTGGAGGGTAAGAAATTATTAAAGAAGGTAATCTATGCAAAGTGCCTGTTTTGCTTGACCCAAGAGCACAATCTGTAGGGTTGATGGGTACGGACAAATATGTGAGAGTATCAATTCAAGCACATAAAATCCCTACCTCAACTTTCAGAATTAGAGAATTTTAAAGCTGAGAAGGATTTTAAAGACCCTAATTCTAGTCCCTCTTTTAGCATTAAAGGAAACTGAGGCCCAATATGACAGCTTATTAGATGCCCTCTGGAAACACAAGACAACATAGGGCACGCAGTCTTTGATCCCATGGTCCAAGTGGCCCTGGGACATGAAGAGTTGCTGGTGGAAGAGGTCCACATGTCAGTTCTGCTGGGAGCCCCCAAGAAGGCAATTAAATAGCCCCTGTTCTTAAGCATCTGTGAACACAGGGATGAGGCCATAGCTCTGAGCGGATATGCCTGGTGAACAAGTCTACAGAGCCTGACCTGAACCCACAGAGAAGGACCATCCTCCGAGTGATCATATTCTGGAACTCTAACTGTGCCACATGTACTAGAGGGAGGAGTTCCTGTGTTAAAAGTCAAGCACACAGGTGTGTTCCTTATTCTCATTCCCATCTACGTCCTGGGCCCCCTCTTACACTAGGGGAGGTCTGGCCTCTTTGTTCTTTCTCCTTCCTCACTCACATTCTCACATACCCTCTTCTCTCTCTTGTTCTTCTTGAGTCACTTGACATGAGGCAAGACACTGAAGTTCAAGTTTGGGTCCAATAATGAGCAAAGAGACCCCAAAAACCACATCTTACTAGTACTCTGCACATAGCCATGACCCTGGACTTATTTGTAGACACTTCTAGGACCAGAGGAGAGAAAGGTTATTGGCAGGGCAGAGGTTTGCACATATGAGTATCCTTCCCAAATACCATTTGAGCATGTCCAAGGCAGGTTGATGGGGGCCCCACTGGCTAAGACTGGGACAATGTGAGCACTAAAAAATGAAGTACAGTAATAAATTATAAACCTCTGGAAAATAGTAAGTGGTGCAACTACACAGATAATAGTGAGTTAAACAAATGGGGGAGAGGCTGCTGTTTACAATAGAACACCAAGTGGCAACTGGTAAGCGCCAAAGTTGGAAAATCATCATTTTGCAATCACCACAGTGGAGACTGGCTCAGGCAACGATCACCCATAATGCTAAACCTGGGGGGAACGTCTTGAAGAAGAGCAGAATATTTGTATCATACTAAAGTGTCTCCTACAGAATGCTTATGAGTTACAAGGCCAAAAAAGTAGTATTAACTATACAGTAGATAAATCCTTATCTACTGCAGTGTTCAGTATTCGCTTCCAGGATGGTGAAAACTAACATCACCAATGAGATTGTTGCTCATGATCTGCCTCCAGATGTGATGCCCTAAATAGGACACAATCAGGACTTCCCTGGTATTGCAGTGGTTGGGAATCCGCCTGCCAATGCAGGAGACACGGGTTCGAGCCCTGGTCCAGGAAGATCCCACATGCCGCGGAGCAACTAAGCCCATGCGCCACAACTACTGAGCCTGCGCTCTAGAACCCACGAGCGACACCTACTGAGCCCACGTGCCACAACTACTGAAGCCCGCGCGCCTAGAGCCCATGCTCCGCAACAAGAGAAGCCACCACAATGAGAAGCCCACACACTGCAACGAAGAGTAGCCCCCGCTGGCTGCAACTAGAGAAAGCCCACGTGCAGCAACGAACACGCAACACAGCCAAAAATAAATAAATAAATGAATGAATGAATGAATAAATAAATTTTTTAAAAAGGACACAATCTAAATCTACTCACAAGAGAACAGCAGACAAATCCAAAATGGGGAATGCTCTATTAAATAAGGGGGAACCGGGCTTCCCTGGTGGCGCAGTGGTTGAGAATCTGCCTGCCAATGCAGGGGACACGGGTTCGAGCCCTGGTCTGGGAAGATCCCACATGCCGCGGAGCAACTAGGCCCGTGAGCCACAATTACTGAGCCTGCGCGTCTGGAGCCTGTGCTCCGCAACAAGAGAGGCCACGTTAATGAGAGGCCCGCGCACCGCGATGAAGAGTGGCCCCCACTTGCCGCAACTAGAGAAAGCCCTTGCACAGAAACGAAGACCCAACACAGCCAAAAATAAATAAATAAATAAATAAATAAAATAAAAAAAAAAAGAATCTCTACATTAAATGACTTACTGTTCCTCAGCCCCAGCTAAATTCACTAAGTTCATCCATAGACTCTACAGAATAAATAAATAAATAAATTAATTAATTAATTAATAAACCCAAAGTTTAAAAAAAAAAATAGATGTAACACTCAAGATTTCAGCTTTAGAAAAATAAATAAATAAGGGGGAACTATACTCTTCAATGTCATAAAAGACAGAAGGGCTGTGGAAATCTTCCAGGTGTGAGGAAACCCTACAACCACAGCTCCATGGCAGCCCAGAACTTTCCACTCTCTCCTCTGAAAGACATCAGGCGTGGAATTTATAATAGGGTTTATCATTCCTATATGAATAATGAACGGGTGGAAAATCAGAAGTTGTTGGGGTTTTTTAAATTCACAGACCTCTTACATAACCTAGCCCACACTCAATCTTGCAAAAATAAATAAAGTTAGCCCTCTCTTCGAAGATGAGCCTTCCAATCAGCCACAATCCCATTTTGCCTCTGGACTTTGCTTCTTAACTCATTTTTTTTTTTTTTCTGAATTGTGAATTCACAGCATTCTGAACCCAGCTTTTGCTTTGTGGTAAAAAATGGATTTATCTTTATACTATAGAAATAGATTTATACTATAGAAAAAGGTGGATTTATACTTCTGTTATCTTACTTTGGTTGCTATGTCTTAATCCCTTTTCCAACTGAACTTTCAAAATGCAATACATTTGCAGATATACAGTACATGTAATACAAACAACTTTCTTCTGGGAGCTGAGGTCCTAGTTCATTTAGAAATCTAAAATACATCACTCCTTCAACTTTGTACTATAGAATTATTTATCTAGATCATGGTTATTGAACACAATCGGAAGCTTATCTATTTTTCACACCACTTCCCCTTGCCCCCCAACCCCCCACACACACAACCTAAAGCTGGAAGGAACCATTAGAAATCAAGCAGACCTCTCCCTGCCTTAGGATGAGAAGATATCAGGAGCCCCACATCACAGATGAGGCAATTACAGCTGACTTAAGTTCATGCAAGCAGGCAACACCAACGATGGGGTTAGGATCCACCAGAGGCTCCAAGAAGCATTCACTGTACTCTTCTAAACAAATTTATACAATCAGTATAAATTACTGCATTTCACAATCTAGCTCTCCAGCTCATCTTGAGAATCACTAATATGGTTTGATTCATTACTTTTAATTTCCCATCATTTGAACAGTCTCAGTGCTCTCCTCATAGCACTAGAAGTAAAGGTCTGTGGACTCGGTGCCAAAGTAACAGTAGAAAGATTCACAGTGACAAAGGGCCATGGAAACAGAAAACAGTGCTATTATTTGTGCATTAGTTAAATTTACTGGCAGTAAATCTACAAGAGGTGCATTCACATCAGACAATGTGGGTCAAAAACAGCCCACGCCACGGCCCCAGCGTCTAGAAGCACAAAAGTGGCTATACAATACAACACAGTATCTTTGGAAAATAACCCCTGGCTTTGAATCCAAGACGGGAAGCCGAGATCTGCTTGAGAGCGTGAGGAAATGAGGAGAGAGTGATGAAAAGCTACCGTTGTGAGCACATTACACCTTCTAAGCAGTGAGAAATTCATTTAATAAACCGACTGAAGCCTGAAATCGAATTAAATCTAAAAGAGGCATCAACCTGAAATGCTAATAAGTTCACACTTAAATTGTATACAAGGCAGCTCTGCCGTGCGTGCCTTTAATAATGCATTACCCAAAGTCTTTTCTGTATTCATTTGAGCCGTGCAGCAACGTGACGTGAATTATTTCTACACTCTACTCTGGGTACAAATATCTTCACGCAGGCAATCTGTCTGGCCACGTTCCCCTTCCCTGTCAAGGTGAATGAGATGTGGTTCTCAAGGGATGTGATTGTGGTTGTGAAAAGGAAAGTCAAAACAGTAAGGATACATCCGTACCATTCATTAAGAAAAACAATGGAGTATTTTTCTATCTAATTACTTGGCGTCCTGTATTTAATTTGAATGTGCAAGACTAAGAATGCAGATTGCCAAATTGCTTTATAGAAACTAAAGCTTCAATTAGTTCAATTTCAAGCTGGAGCACATCTTCAGACAGGCACCAGTAGCACTGGGTACAGCAATCCTGTGGTTCAGCTCTCTTTTAGTTCCTCCTGAGGCTGTGCTCCCTTTTTTAACCTGAGAGTGGTTTAGGGGCAGAGGAGGGGCTGGAAAGTTCTCGTAAGCTGTGAGCATCACAACGTCAAGGCCTGGCTCTGGGTTACTACAACACCCTCTTAACTGCTCACCGCTCTTGCCCTTACCCCTAAGGCCTGGCCTCATAACACAGTACAGTGTCACTTCCAGCTCAAATCCTTTCCATGTCTGCCCATCTGTGATGGTTCATTTTATGTGTTGACTTGACTGGGCTAAGGGACGCCCAGATAGTTGGTAAAACATTATTTCTGGGTGTGCTCGTGAGGGTGTTTCCAGAAGAGATTAGCAATTGGAATCAGTAAACTGAGTAAAGAGGATCCACCCTCACCAGCGTGGGTGGGCATCACCCAATCCATGGAGGTCCTGAATAGAACAAAACGGCAGAGGAAGGGGGAACGCGCTCTCTGCTAGAGCTGGGACATCCGTCTTTTCCTGCCCTTGGCCATAGCTACTACTGATTCCCAGACCCTCTTACTCAGACCAGGATGTATACCATCAGCCCCGGATCCTCGAGCCTTTGGACTGGGACTTACACCATCGGCTCCCCTGGACTCAGGGCCCTTGGACCCAGACTAAATTATACCACCAGCTTTCCTGGGTCTCCAGCTTGCAGATGGTAGATAGTGGGACTTCTCAGCCTCCATAGTTACATGAGTCAATTCCTATAAAAAATCTCCTCATATATACAGTTGACCCTTGAACACTGTTGGGGTTAGGGGCTCCATCAACCCTCTGTGCAGTCGAAAATCCATGTATCACTTAAGAGTCAGCCCTCCGTATCCACAGATTCAACTGACTATGGATCGTGTAGTACTTTAGTATTTGCTGTAGAAAACCATCCATGTATAAACAGACCTGCACAGTTCAAACCTATGTTGTTCAAGGGTCAACTGCATATATTATTGGTTCTGTTTCTCTGGAGAACCCTAAATAGTAAACTATCTAACTCGGATAAAATGCACAATAGTTTACAAAGCCCTACCTGACACATATACATACACACACACATATATTTTATTTATATGTGTATGTGCATAATTATATATATACACATTTACACACACGTATACATATATATACGTGCACATATACATGCATATATATACACATATGTATACATACATATGTATATATACACACATATGTATAGATACACAGGCAACCCTTGAACAACATGGGGGTTAGGGGCACCAACTCACCACACAGTCAAAAATCCAGGTATAACTTACAGCTGTCCCTCTGTATATATGGCCCCTCTGTACCCACTAATTCAGCCAACTGCAGATCGTGTAGTACTGTAGTATTTACTACTGAAGAAAATCCACCTATTTAAGTGTACCTGCGCAATACAAACCCATGTTGTTTGAGGGTCAACTGCATTGATTACTGGTTCTGTTTCTCTGGAGAACTCTATCTAGTAAATCTTCTAACTGCGATAAAATGCACAACAGCTTACAAAGCCCTACGTGACCTGCCATCCCCCCTCACTCCCATCTCCTCTGATCACTCCGCACTCCATTGCAGCTGCCCTGGCCTCCTTGCTCCTCCTTGAGCACTTCGGGCATGTTTGCAGCCCGGGGCCTCTGCGCTGGCTGCACTCTCTTCCTGGAACCCTTCTCCGCATATCCATGTGATTCACATCGTCTCCTCCAAGTCTTCACCAAATGTCATCTTCTCAGTGAGGCCTACCCTGATCACCCCGTTTACAGTCAGTCCTCATTATTCTCTGATTCTGTATTTGCGAATTTGCCTACTCACTAAAATTTATTTGTAACCCCAAATCAATACTTGAGGTACTTTTGCAGTCATTCACAGACAAGCTCAGAGCAGAAAAAAATGTGAACCGCCCAACAGCCATGTGCCTGGCCAAGACGGAATGAGGCAGCACTCTGCCTTCTTGTTTCAGCTCTCAGACTGTAAACAAGTGTCCTTTTCATAGTCTGTCTGGTACCATGTGTTTTGTACTTTTGTGCTTTTTTTTTTTTTTTTTTGGTGATTTCACTGTTTAAAATGGCCCCCAAGAATACTGCTGAAGTTCTGTCTACTGTTCCTAAGCACAAGAAAGCTGTGATGTGCCTTACGGAGAAAACATGTATGTTAGACAACCTCACTCAGGCATGAGTTATAGTGCTGTTGGCCACGAGTTCAAGGCTAATGAATCAACAATATATATTAAATAAGTGCCCTTAAACAGAAACATACATTAAAACAAGGTTACATATTGACTAGCTGACAAAAATGTTGCAACCAGAGACTCACAGGAACCTAATCCTGTATCTCCCCAGGAGCGATGGCTCAGTATTCGCTGATTCAGTGTTCGCAGAACCTTTATTGACTGAATATTGCAATGCTTCCCCTGGAACTCCAGATCTCCCTTACCTGGCTCGAGTTATGCCACAGCATTTATTATGTCCTAACATGCCATATTACTTATTTATTATGTTGATTATTATCTGTCTCACCAGCTGGAAAGTAAACTCTGTGAGAGGGCATGCTTTCACTTGTTTTGTTTACTACTCTGTCCCTAGCACCTAGTACAGTTTTTGGTATAATAGGCACTCAGAAAATATTTGTTGCATCAATAAACGAATACACAAATCAACGGAGAGTCAGAACCTCCCCTGAAGCAGGGGTCTGGACAAGTAGGTTCCTGAAGGGTAAGTCACACACGAGGGCATCCAGGGAAACAAGGAATACGGTGGCGATTCTGGGCTGGATAGGGTTTATCAGAGGAAGGTGAGAGAAAACAGCTCAGGGTCAGCTGGGACTAACGGCGGTGGAGGCCAGATGGGACAGAAAAAGTTTGCCCGCAGGCTCTGAAGCTGAACCAGGTGGACAGTTAGGAGGTTTCTAAAGGTGGTGTACGCTGGGAAGGTGCAGATCACCCGGGACACAGAATCCAATGAGCTCCAAATGGAGGGGAACGGGGGCGCCAGGAGCACCCATAACGTTTCCTAGGTCTCTATATGGTCAACGCAGAACCGCTAAAAGGAATTATTAATAATCCTTGATAAATAAATTGCTGACGTTGGTTCCCCTGGAATAAGCTCCAGAGGTGCCCAGGTAAGAAGGACTGTCTCACCAATCAACAGCTGCAGGTCAGAGTGTCTGCCCGGGCAACTTTTGACTTGGGGCTCGACTCTGACAACTCAGCTTGTGTTCTGCCCGTGGAGTCTGAACCACACAGGCTACGCCTCTCCCAATCCTCATTCACTCGCTGTCAGCACACCTGTAGGGTGACCGCAACCCATCCTGCCCCAAGTGAATTCTGATACGCTGTGCAGCTTATATTTTAAGTCAGCTCACTCCAACCACATACATCTTTAATGCCTGCATGATTCAGTAACAACCAGAACATGAACCTTATTTAACTTATAAAGAAAGATTAAACCCTCATTTCCACCCCAGCACGTACGCAGCATTAGCCCATTAACAGGTGGAGAAACTAAAAGAGAGGTTAAAGAAACTTAATCAAGGTCACAGACCTACTAAGGAAAGAATGTGATGTCGGGTCTGTCAGACTCCAAAGCTCCACCTTATTCTCTGTACTATGTAATTCTTTAAATGCTTTTTAAATAAATTGATAAAAAAATTCCTGTACTTTCTCAACAACTTTATGTCAATGGTCACATACTATTATCCAAACGAAATAACTTATTTTATATATTTTCAGGAAATTAGTGTAAATCAATTTATTTTTCATGGTGTCCATTAACTCTATGATATTTGCACCTTAAAGACATAACAGTTTAAACCTAATTATTGCTAAAATATTTTTTTAAAAAAGCTAACATTAAGTAAATGAAGACATGTTATTGAGAAACGACATGGTGTGGTCCCAGCTCTACTACTTACCTCTTTGGGCAAATCATTTAACCTCTATGGCTTTTATTTTCCTTGTCAATAAAATGGGAATAATAAAAATAAGACCTTCTCTGACTAACTCACTGAACCCACAAATGAGACAACAGATGTGGAAGTATTTTTAAATGCTGACGTACTTTACAGGTTCAGGGATGGTCATGCCTGTCTTGGGATACATTACTTGTTGGCATTTAATTCCCTGAGGGCAGAGACTCCCCTACTCAGCTCTGTATGCATAAATTGGTGGCTGGCACATAGTAGGTTCTCAATAAATACTTACTGAACAAAGAGAATTTGGACTTTTGGTTATAATCCATTAAGAGGGCATTTACAATTTATTAAAATAGTCTGTAAGTGGAAGATAATAAAATCAATCATTTTAATATTTGAGAATCAAATATGAAGTTGCAGAATAATTTGGAAATAAGCCCATGCAACAGGGACACTCTGCTCAGTGAGATGCTGAAGAAACTTGCCTTGGAAAAGCAGACAGATTTTTTGCTGCCCTTGCTGCTGGGCACCTCCACCAGTGGTCCGAGCACTGAGCCATCAGTCATGAATTTAACCCCACACGGTCCAAGTGGCTTTGCAGACAGACCGCCCCATCCTGCTAATCCTCTCACAAATACCCTTCTCTCATTATGGAGGGAGGGGCTTCGGACAACTATTCTCGATACCAGAAAAACATCAAGGCACATTCCCTGCTGCCAGCAGTTCAGGTATCCATCTGTGTTTGGAGGAGCAGCATGTTTGAGAAACTCACAAGAACAGCCTGTGTGGAGTTCTTTGGGGCAGCTCTTGTACCTCTCTACATTGTGCTGACATAGCACTAAATCCCTGTAGCCCAGGCTCCATCAGGGAAGAGCTTTTATAGAGTGGGAGACAATCACTTTCCCCACCTCACCTCATACCCTCCCCTCTCCTCTGACTCCTCAGCCAGGAGACCTGGACCTCAGGTTACGAAGGATGTTCCCAGATTACAAGAGGTAGCCCTAACCCTCCCCTTTTGCCATGTCAAGGAGTCAAGGACCACAGTCAAATCCCTCAGGTCATTCAAGCCGAGGTCTCTCACTCAAACCCACAAGAGGTGATGGCACAGTTTCTTGGCTTTATTGATAGGACTTGAGGGACCAATGACCTTCAGAAAGTAAAGTGCACAGACCACATGGTAGTTGCTCATGATTTTGAGTCAAACACAAAATTCTGGCAGACGATCTTGCTAGCAACCTTTAGGAAATTAAATCTGCTGTCAAATTGGAAATGAAACACAGAAAACCTAACATACAAAACCAGTCCCTCGGATTTCTTTATGGACCAACCTCATGGAACTGAGTGACCACACAACAATTAGGAGAAAACACACCCTGTCTCAAATATACCACATCTCACCCTGTTGTCGAAACTCACTTGAGAAATCCTAGGGAATCTAAAATTTTGGCACTCAGTTTTTGCAGTAAAACCACAGACTGCAAGAAGGGTACCTAATCCCAGCTGTAACAAAAATATAAGTAGTCTGGGAAATATATTGCTTTGACAATTACTGCTACCAATTAAGTCAGTTGCCAACTAGGCAAGTAATATCTTTGTATGCAGATTTATGTTATTGTAAGCAGCTCTTTACAGGAAACCGCCCTCAGCAGGAAGCCCCTTCTCTTGCCACTTTAGCAAAGCTATACTGTAACTAACTTTCAAACCAGGCACCTGCACGCTCTACTCATTTCCAGCCCAAGCACAGCTGTCAAATATTTTAATCACACAATACCTTGCCTAACTTGTCGGTTCTTTCCATAGATCAAAGAAGTGGAAACGAAGAATAAGTAGTTAACAGATGACCAGATCTCCTCCCTAGCTTCCCCTTCAGTAATCTCGGGAACAAGCCGTGAGCAAACCGTGTGAACGAGATAGCATCTAGAGTAAGATCACCAGGAGTCGACAAGCCTGCACACATTGGCGGGTGGCGTCGACTCTGACCCCCATCTCAGTGCTTAACTGAAATTACTTCCCTGTTTCTCTTTAAACGCTTTCATGGCTGAGCAGAATCTTCAGAGGTTGTTTCTGGGGGACACTGAGTCTACCATCTCCCCAGATTGCTGGCATTCTGATTAAAGGCAACTTGCCTTTCTACCATTTGTGAGTCATGATTTTGCAAGCGGCGATCAGCGGGACCCCCATTCGATAACATTAGGATGACGGTGTATCATAATGGGATTTGGGCTACGTCACCACCAAGCCTCTGTGAGTCCATTTTCCTGTCCCCCTGATAACAACCCTGCTTCCCACCCACAGTGGAAGGACCTCAGCTGTAATGATGAAGCCAGCAACCTCGTCTGACTGCTGCTAACTCACTCACTGTTCACAACCCAGTTGGCACCTGTTGGCACCTGTAGGATACCCACGATGTATATTTTAATTAACTTCTTAGCAAATCCTCTATACACTGCTGCTAGCAACATTTCCCAGAAACATAATGACTACTTGTATCTATCATCTCGACTTTAACAGTAAGGTCATGTCCGCAGGCATTGCTTTCCAGAAGTCTGGTGGGCCAGATCTCCTGTGTAAATAGTCTCATAGGGAAAGCCATGCCCCTCCCTGCAATGGGGAGCAGGAAGGAAGCCCTCCAAAATCCAAAGAAGGGAGCTACACAGTCAGCTCCCAGGAGAGAGAGGTCAGACTTTCCTTCCTGGATGGCACATTCCCTCACCCGTGGGCTTCTTACACAAGAGGAACAATTCTAGGAGAACTGAGGGAAGAGGGCAGAGAAAGGGAGAAGTCCACGTGAAGGAAAAACAAGTTGGAGGACAAACGCATCCTGGACAACAAATAGGGGCGGCTCACTGTTCCTGAGTTTTTGTGACTGTAGGTCAGTGGCCTCCATCTTGCTTGGGTGGCTTGACTGATTCCTTATCTCCCCATCAAGAGCTACCCCCCAGGCCCCTCCTTACCTTGGGGCTGATTGAGTTCACCCTCCCCCCCATCTCTTTAGTCCCTCTGTGGTCCCCTCCCCTGAGAACACCAGCAAAAGCTCCTGCTGGAGTTCTTCCGGGGCCCAGTCCCTGTGACCCATGTGAATGTAAGATACTGAACATTCACAGATACTTAGAGTCACCCAAGGCCATCCTCCAGGTAGTCTACGGTCATGGCATGTCAGCGACAAGGAGTCCTTAGGAGCCCTCTAGCCCAGCCCAGTGCCTCTTAAGTTTTAATATGCACACAATGTTCCTAGGAGATCTTGTTAAAAAGCAGATTCTGACTCAGTAGGTCTTGAGTGGGACCCAATATTCTGCATTTCTAACAAGCTCCCAGAAGAGGCTATTCCCCAGACAGTACTTGGGATAGCATGGCTCTTGCTAAATACAGACATTGGCTGTATTAAATACCAAAAAGACAAAATAAGTAAGGTATGGTAGTCCCTGGCCTCCAAAAGCTCAGTGAGCTAGACACAACGACTGCAAGAGCACGTATACATATTAAATAAAATACATGAACGTACACGGTACCATGGAGTAAAGAGGAGAGAGCAATCCCTCTGCTGGAGGGTTGAGCACAGCTTGACAGACACTGAAGCTGGGACTGACTTGAAGACTAAGTGGTATCTTGCCTGATAGAAGGAGAAGCATGACAGCGAGCCCTGCAGTACTAGCACATCAGCACAAAGGTCATGAAGGTTTGTGAGAGAACTGGATGGGCTCGACTGAGGAACAGTGACCAGTTCTGCCCCATTGTCTTATAAGGTGAGTGAGAAGCATTTGAAATGGTAGGTTGGAGCCAGGTTTGTATGTCATGCTTAACAATGAAATATTATTAGAGAATTAGTCTTAACTTTACCCTGCAGGTTATCTATAGCTTACAGTACTCAGGAGGAGACAGTATTCATCTTGTTCATTAGGTAAGTAGTTGGACAGTATCAGAGAATTTTATTAGCACACCAAGAGAAAAATCTTTGAATGCCTACTATAGTCAGGTGGATCGAATAAAGATGGCAGGTAACATGTCTGGAGCTAAAGTAGTCTGAAATCTCAGGACTCACAAGGTGGATGACATCGAATATTTTTGCACTTCTTCTTGGTGTAACGGGAAAAGGAAACCTATTTACCCGTGGTGCTAGTGAAGGTATGAATTTTCACATACTCATCTACAAGCAAATGCATTATGCATCTAAACCTTTCTTATTAAGAGGATTAGGATTTAGATTTTAATGCAATTAGAATGTACTACCTATGTGACTCTGGAAACATTACTTACATCTCTAGTTCTTACATGGTGATGATGATATTTAAATCCTTATCCAACAATACTACTACAAGAAAAAATAAGTTAATGCTAACAGGGGACTTTTTAAAACTAAAACAATGTATTTTGTTCTCAGCAATCCCTACTTCCGGGTTGTGCAACTGCTCACAAATTTAGCACCAAGTCTAACTGAATTGGATCTTATTTTTCTCCATATTAATAAAGAGTACCCCCTTCTACCTATAATACCTGGGCCACAAGGCTCTCTGTCCTAGAGGAGAAGAATATGTCAGAAGAGAAGATAGAAAACCTGCCCCTTGTGACTCAGTGGACTCTGGGAAGGGGAGGAAGGGATGAAAGAGGAGGGAAGAATTCAGAAACCTGTCTCAGCTCCTCTTCCCATCAGCCCACCCCATGACACGCTAAAAGGGAAGTCCATTATACAGATGGAGATAAAAACCCAAGCAGAGAGACTCCGGCTTTCCTTTCTGGTTGGAACTCTGATAGACCACCTTTCAGGATGCTCTCTACAACAAAGAGTGGGCATATTGGAAGATATATAGTTAGGCAGAGTGAAGGAGAGAGCATAGCTGCATTGCTGAGCCTCCTTTAGCAACCTTATGGCAAAAGAGATTCAGAAGTTCCACATGGAAGGTAGTAAGATGAGAGCCAATAAACCTGGTTTAGGGACACCTGTGATGAATGGCAAGGTGATTACACTGCAAAGTGTAGTGCACAGGCTTGCCAGGGCCTGGCCAAGACTCAAAGGGGTCTGCCTAGTGAAAAGAACTGGGATGAGGCCGAGTCAGGAAGAGAGGAAGTCTGGGCCAGCTTCACCAGCTTCTTCGCATTAGACTCTGCACAGGTTCCTGGGGCTCAGATAAGATCTGCATTCTCCTTTGAGTCTACTTTAATGGGGCTTTTGCCCCTACCACTTCACTAAAACTGCTTCTGTCAAGGTCACCAGTGACCTCCATAGGGGCAACTCCAGTGTCAATCCTCATCTTCCTTTACTACTTTAGGTAGGGATATGAAGAAGCAGACTGGACACAACAGAAGAAAGGAGCAAGGAACTTAAAGATAAGCCAATAGAAAGTATCCAAATCAAAACACAGAAAGGAAAAAAAAAAAAAAAGAATTGGGAGGCAAAAAGACAAACCAAGCATCAAAGAATTGTGGGATAATACCAGACAGTCCAATTGGAATGCCAGCAGGAAAAGAGAAAATGGTAGGAAAGAAATATTTGAAGAGATAATGCCAAGAATTTTTCAAAATTAATGAAAGAAAATAAACCATAGATCCAAGCTCAGAGAACTCCAGGCAGAAAACAAAGAAAACTATACCTAAGCACATCACAGTCAAACTGCTGAAACCAAAGATAAAGGGAAAATCTTGAAGTCAGCCAGAGGGGAAAAAAAGAAACATAACATACAGAGGAATTATATGAGACTTCTTGTCAGAAACTATGCAAGCCAGCAGATAATGGAAAGACATCTTTAAGACACTGAAAGAAAAAAAATAACTGTCAACATAAAATTCCATATCCAGTAAAAATATCTTTCCAAAATGAAGACAAAATAAGAACATTTTCCCCCAAAAAAGAAATAAAAGTTTATATAATTCATTGCCAGCAGACCAGAAGGCTATGGAAGTTCTTCAGGCAGAAAGAAATATAATACCAAACGGAATATTTGGATTTATACAAAGAAATTAATAGTACCAGAAATGGGCTGGGGGAGGAGAGTTATCGTTTAGTGGGTCTGGAGTTTGTGTTTGGGAAGATGAAAAAGTTGCACAGATGGATGGTGGTGATGATCATGGAATAATATGAATGTACTTAATGCCACTGAACTGTACACTGTAAAATGGTTAAGGGACTTCCCTGGCGGTCCAGTAGTTAAGACTCTGCACTTCCAATGCAGGGGGACATGGGTTTGATCCCTGGTCAGGGAATTAAGATCCCACATGCTGCACGGCGCAGCCAAAATAAAATAAAATAAAATGATTAAAATGGTAAATTTTCCCATCTCGTTAAGGGAAAAAATGTAGATACTTCAGTAACTGAAGGGCATCATAATATCACAGAAAAGGAAAGTACTGATAAGAGCTCAGATGATGCTATTGACCTGATCTGCATTCAAGTTCACATTAGTATAGTGACCTTAGGTGATAAACTTTATAAACTCCAAATCACTTACTTGTTCATTAGGGAAATAAACTCTTCTTCAGAGATATATTGTGGGCATTGATATAACCTTTGAACAATACATAGCTCTATATAGTGACATGGAGTAAACCTTCAATAAATGTGAGCTCCTCATACTACAAAAAAAGTAAATTTTATATTAAATTGTGTATGTTACCATGATAGATAGATAGACAGACAGACAGACAGATGGGTAGATACGAAGGCATAAAAAAAGAACAAATAACAAATGGGATAAACAGAAAACAATTATCAAGATGGTAGATTTAAATGCAGCCACACCAATAATTACATTAATTCTAAATGATCTAAATGCCCCAGTGGCAGAGACTGTCAGTTTGGATAAAAAAGTAAAACTCAACTCTATACTGTCTACAAAAAAACTTATTTTAATTTTAAAAACGCACAAGGTTAAAAGTAAAAGGATGGAATAAGATATGCCGTGAAAACACATAAAAAAAAAAAAGCTGGATTCACTATATTAATATTAGACAAAATAAACCTCAGAACAAGAAATATTAACAATAAAGAGGATCATTATAAAATGATAAAATTGTTCCTTCATCAAGAAAGTATAATACTCCCAAATGATTGCACACGCAGTAGCAGAGCTTAAGATTCATAAAGCAAACGTAAAATCCAAAGCCCTTAAAATGGCCCCCTGTTTTCTTGGCCACCCATTTGCCTCTACATTTACTCTTGCTCATTCTGCCCCACAGCACTGGCAGCCCTGCCACGCCTTCCACACTGAGGCTCACGCTCTGTCCTCCATGTACGTTCTGCTGGGAATGCTCTGTTCAGCCACCAATGTGGCCGCTCCCTCATTTCATCCAAGGCTCTGCTCAGATGGCGCCTCCTCAGTGAAGCTTCCTCGTCCACCACATTTCACACTGCAACCCCTGCCACTCCCCATCCCCTTCACCTGGCTTATCTTTCTCTATAGTTGTGAATTTCTAACACACTACCTCGTTTACTTATTTTGCTTATTATCTTCCTCCTATCATTATTATGGAAGTTCCATAAGGGGCAGGATGTTCTGCTTTTTTTCTCACTACTTTACGTCATGAGCCTAAAACAGCATCTCCCACATAGGCACTCAACATTTACTGACTGGCTTTTAAAACTGAAATGCCCCTTTCCAAACCCATTCCCAGATATCGTAATGAGGAAGAGTGGATAAACTGTCTGAAATAGAGAGATTACATTTATTTGGTATATTAGGGTGATAACACATGAACTACACTCCATGACGTGAAGAATATGAAAATGACCAGCCCAGTACCTGGCACATGTGATCACTTGCTCAGCTCTCTTGCTCCACTCCTTTCCCAACCCTCCAAGAGTTTTGGGACTTTATCACATACACTTTTGTACAGCTGAAACCTAACAGAGCCTGGTTCATGGGAGACATGATGATAAATGAATAAATGAGCCCTCCTCTTTATTTTTTTTAAAACACCTTTATTGGAGTATAATTGCTTTACAATGTGTTAGTTTCTGCTGTATAACAAAGTGAATCAGCTATACATATACATATATCCCCATATCCCCTCCCTCTTGCGTCTCCCTCCCTCCCACCCTCCCTATCCCACCCCTCTAGGTGGTCACAAAGCACTGAGCTGATCTCCCTGTGCGATGCCGCTGCTTCCCGCTAGCTATCTATTTTACATTTGGTAGTGTACATATGTCCATGCCACTCTCTCACCTCGTCCCAGCTTCCCCTTCCCCCTCCCCGTGTCCTCAAGTCCATTATCTACGTCTGAGTCTTTATTCCTGTCCTGCCCCTAGGTTCCTCAGAACCTTTTTTTTTAGATTCCGTATATATGTATTAGCATACGGTATTTGTTTTTCTCTTTCTGACTTCACTCTGTATGACAGACTCTAGGTGGGTGGACCTGAGCCCTCCTCTTAATGCCAGCTCATTCAGAACATCTTGCTTGATAAGCCCAGCTGCAAGTAATCTCCGTTGCCCCTGTACTCCATATACACTCACTGCCTAAATTAGTCTTTAAGCCTTGTCATATTCTGCCATGTATTTGATATTTAAGCATGTGTCCTCAGAGGGCAAACAAAATTCACATTTCTTTATTTCCCTCTGTTCTTCTTAGCACATGGGATATACTCAATAGTTACGTGTTAAGTGAATGGAAGTAGTATTAGGAAAGACGGGAACCACGGTACGTTTCACTTCTACAAAGAAAAGTCCTGAATGGCTAAGAGCACGCGTATTACCAGCTATATAACAATGGTATATTGTCATATAGTCAGTAACAATATGTTATATATGATAGGGGTATACATGATAATGATCCTACCACAGACATCACTCTAGCCATAACTGAATTATACGCTCATTCATTCATTCACTGTTCATTCCACAAACATTTACTGAATGCCTCCTAACTGCTCAGCGATGCAAAAGGCATATGTGATATGATAGGAGCACAGTGCTGGCCCTGCCTTGAGGAGCTCACAGCCCAACAGAAAGAGACAGGCAAGTTGACAACTGATTATAATGCCCATGTGTACAAACCATGGTCATAGTGAAAGTACAGCGAGTACCATGGAAGCACAGCAAAAGGGTATCTAATTCAAGCTTAGAGAACCAGGTATCCCAGAAAAGATGCAGTGTGAGGTAAGCGCAGAAGATGCTGAAGTAGGAGGGAACAGAGAATGGGTGGAGGAGGAGCCGAATGGGCAAAGGCTCTCAGTGAAGAGACAGCTGATGGCCTTGGAGGACAACAAACAGTCCGACAGAGCCAGAACATCGAATTGAGGGAGGGACTGTAAGGAGATAAGGGCTCCCTCCCCTCTCACACTGCAACCCCTCACATCCAGCCCCCAGCCCCTTTGCTCCACTGAAGCAAGCTCTCTTGATAAGGTTAGTAATAACCTCCAGTTGACAAACCCCAAAAGGCTTCATCACCCTCAACCTCTCAGAAGCACTGGGCTCTGGTAACCGCTTCCTCCTTTCTCAAAACACTCTTTGTTCTTCTTGGTAAAATATGCTCCCTAGTTGTTCTTTTTCACTTACCAAGAGAAGTTGGCCTTCTCTAGCCAATCCTTTTTTTATCTGCTTTACAGGCTCAAACCTGTCCACCCAGGCTGAAAGTGCTGAAGTCCTAAAATCTAAGTCCTTGTTTGAAGACTAAATTCCTCCCTGGGCCTACAAGGTCATCTTTGGTCAGAGACCCCACCTGTATGCAATCTCATCTCGACCCCCCAAACATGTGCTCTCTGCACACCACACAGTGGCCTTCTTCGGGCCAGAGAACTGCCACATTCTCCTACCAGAGGGCCTTTGGACATGCCATTTCCTCCTCCTGGAAAACTCTTTCCCCTCCTACTCAACTTTCAGACCTCAGGTCAATCCATATCTCAGCAGAGGAGCTTTCTATGATGAGAACAAATCCCTCTACACAGGTTCTAAGAGCACCGTGGATCTCGCCTTCACAGCATCTGTCTCAGTGCAATTCTATTAGTCTTTGAATTTGTATCTCTCTTCCCCATTAGACTATCACATGGCAAGTGCTCAGAATAAAGAGAATGAAAGACAGTAGCTGGGGCCAGATCAGGAAAGGCTCTGCAGGAATCTGTTCTCCTTCCTAAGGCTAAGGGTGATGGTAGCAAATGTTTCTTAAAGTGTGGTCCGTGGACCACAGATCACTTTAGTTGCTTGACAAAATTCAGATTACTGGGCCCTACTCCAAACTACTCAAACAGAATCTAGACATGGACTCCTATTCTGCCATTTAACAAGCCTTGCAGATGATTCTAATACATACTATCATCTGAGGCCTACTCCTCAGTCCACTAGTAATAGTAATGTGGAATCTGACCACGGTTTAGACCAATTTTCCAAGGGAACATGCACTCAGGGGGGCAACCTGGGATGCTAGGAGCAATCTTCACTCAAAGCAAAGAAGCAAGGGCCTGCCTGCCTTCCCCTCGACTGATAAGTAATCAAGCTGGTGCTACTCCTCCCAAGCCCAGGCCCAGGCAGGAGATGTTATATCATGTAAAACAGGGAGAGAGGACAGAGAGGAGAAGCAATGGATGGAAAGCTCCAGGAGGTCCAAGGAGGAGAATCTGAGGTTCAGTTACTCAGACCCCCCAGAGGGCATAATTTTCCCATCCCAGATGACACTTACTCAGCCCCTTTCTTTCCCTCAGGAGGCTCCAAATTTGACCCTTATCCTTTGCTTCTGCACAAACACCACTGATTGTCCATGATGAGAGTTTCACTCCTTCCCACCCACTGCGGAAAAGAGGACAGCCTCTCCCTAGTCTGTTGTCCCTGAAATAATGAAAGTCCTTTAAATTTTTCTTTTTTTGTTGTTGTGGTGGTGATGGTGATGGTGGCTGGCTGGTTTGCTGGTTTGGGGCCTTTAATGAGGAGGAATAAAAGAGTTATTTTCTTTACTCACTCCCTGCTCTTTTTTGCACCAGACCCAACAAAGAAACACAAATTCCCTCTTGGATTCTAATGGCAAGCCGTTCAATACAGAAAAGATAGAAACATTCACATTTGAAAGAAACACAGAATCTAGAATGCACGCTGTAGGAGGGGGGGCCCAGAAAGAGCCTCACGTACAACATAGGAAACAGATTATATGGAAGCAGGTGGCATTGTATAAATGCACCATAAATGCGGTCAGGATGGCAGGTTAGCCACTGGGAATAATTAAGTTCGACCCATACTTCACATGTAAGCCAATTTCCCTTTTATCTCTTAAAGGAGTGGGAGGCATGGGGGATCATCTTTCTTTACTTGGGAAATATCTGTTTGTTGAGGGCCTACTATGTGCCAGGCCCAGTGCTAGGTGATGCAGAGACTATGGAGAGCGGGTTTCTGAGAATCTACAGAAAAACTCTTTCAGTAGCTTACGGATCCCCAAATGAAGGATTCTTGCCTTATATAAAAGTTAGTAAATGTCAAATGGACTTCCTCAGATTATCACCAAAGGCAGAAACTACACAGGAAAATAAGAAGAGACCTGACCGCATACGAATGTAAAACTGATACATCAAAATACCTATAAACATTTCAGAGAAACAGCAGGTTGTACTTTGAATTTAATCCTCAGAACGGAGGTGGGGCAAAAAGCAACACGGGTTTGCTAAAGGGAGGGTGTGAATTAGGAACAAGATAGTGCTAAGTGCCCATAAGGTTACCGGCTGGCAGATGTGGGACAATTCTCCATCCTTGTTGACAAAGAGGGTCTGACCCAGCCTGATGTAAGACAAAGAAACAGAGCAGGAGGAGGAGGACAGCCTTCAAGGTGGCCACGTGCCAGGGGACACAGGAGGAGGAGACACTGGCAGGAGAAACAAAGTCCAGTTTTTATGTGGGCACCAGGTGAAGCCCCCTTCCCCCCTCCACTGAGGCAGCCGTTTCTGGATTGCCATTTGTAACATAAGGGATGTAACGTAAGAACAGAAACCCCATGGACCCCACACCATTCCCTTGGTCAGCTACTCAGGGTTAAATGGCAACTCCGTCTCCTCATCCCTTTGGTACATAGAGGCCGACCCACTGCCCAACTGCCCCCTCCCCTCACCCCCGAACCATCTCCCTTTCTAGGGAGTGAGTACAAAAGCCATCGTCATTCTCAAGTACCCCTAAGTTCCAGAGCCTGTCACACAAGCCTTACATTCCAGACCCTGGAGGAGGAATCCACTTCAGCTCCATTTCACTGGAGACAGTGAAAGGCAGTGATTATGAGCACAGATGCTACAGCCATGTGCTTGGGTTCAAATCCCAGCTCCACCACTAACTAGCAGTGTGATTTAAGGATTTAAGGTGTGTGATTCCATCAGTTTCATCATTTGTAAAGTGGGGATAATAGAACCTACACCGTAGGAGTTTTGTGAGGATTAAATAAATTAAATCTATAAAAGCGTTTAGAAATGTGCCTGGCATGATGTATGCACTGTTTGCTGCCACTGCCTCTATTATTATTATTACTCCTGCCATAACTGTTGACCCTTGAACAACACGGGTTTGAACTGTGTGGGTCCACTTATACTCGGATTTCTTTCAATAGTAAATACTACAGTACTATTTGGTCCGAGGCTGACTGAATCCAAGGATGTGGAACCACGGAACCATGGATACAGAGGACCGACCATAAATTATACGTGGATTTCCAACTGTCAGGAGGGTCGGCGCCCCAACCCCTGAGCTGCTCAGGGATCAACTAACTGTATTTGTTGTGAGGACGTGTTTTCAAAGCACTTCCCTCCAAGTCCTGTTCCATGTTCTCCATCTTCCATCGTAGCCCCTCCCTTGGAAAAATCCTATCTCCAAAGAGAAACAGTTATCAAACTCCTCTCTCACATCAAAGTCTGAATGGAATCTCTTTTCTTCCTGTAAGTTTGCAACGTTCTCCCTCACCTGGTATCAAGGACGTGGCACAATGTCAGATAAAATAATGATAGTAATTAAGTGAGAAAGGCGTACATCCCTCATTCCTCACAAGGCAGATTCATTCTCAGGAAAACTGCAAGCAGACACAATATTTTGACAAGCCATGTACACACATTTAACGATAAAAACAGGGAGATAGAGAGGGTGGGGTATTGACAGTGGTCACGGTGTGTGTACGTGAGCAAGGACATGTCAGTGCCAGCGACACAGAGCAACTGCTCAGCCGCCAGATCAAACTATTTGAAAAATCTGGCTCTTCAGACCTAATGTCCAAAATTACAGAGAAGAGTGACTATTCACCCATTCAGCACATATTTCCTGGGTGCCCACTACATGCTGGGAACCAGGGAGGGTGCTGGGGACACAGCACTGAACAAAACAAGATCTGATCATTGCCCTCAAAGAGCTTATAGTCTGCTGGGATATGAACAAGTACAGAGACAACTACAGTGGAGCACAGCTGCTGCATGACAAGTACAGGGTCTTAGCTCCCAGAGGTGAGTATTATAATATCCCCATTTTCCAGAGGAGGAAACTAAGGCACAGAGGGGGTCACTGGGTAATAAGGAACAGAGCCAGGATTCAAATGCAGGCAGTCGGTCTCTGGTGACCGGTGACCAACGAAAGCCTTCTGTTTGAAGATGCCCTGGTGCTTCCTGCATCAAAGCGCTTCGTACTCTAAAAAGTTTGAGGGTTCGCTCAGTGATATGTGAACTGAAAACACTCTCCACACAGGGAGAAATGGAGAGAGGAGCAGAGCAACTGTCTTTGAAGTAAACATAAATCCGGGAAGCAAAACATAATGATGGCTCACAAAATCTGCCTCAGCTTGACATCCCATTTCTGCTTTGATTTACAGAAGTCTGTGTTTGGAGGAAAAGGTAAGAGGATTTTTGAAATATGAATGGAAGAAGAAAGAAAACAGGTTTTCTGAGTCTGTTGGAATGGGAATCAGAAAAGAGAAGGGTAGACTAAGAGAGGTATCCAAAATGTGAGGTAATACGAATGGCCAGCGGCTGGAAACGATTTGCAAAAAGAATTCCCGCAGGGGTGAGGGGGAGGTCGCGATGGTCTAGATTTCGGGGACCCCCGTGCTTCCATTTTGAAATCCACGCCTCCCACATATCGCCCTCCACCCCCACTTTCCACCTCCTCAACCAGCCACCCGATCAGGCCTTTCTTTTCTGAGAAATTAAAAAACAAACAGTGCAGCCTTTACTCCTCTGTCTGCAATTCTGATTATTAGCTAATGTGTTGATGTCTACAGTGTGCCTGCCTGTGTTCACTGCTTCAGTACATGGTCTCACTTAACCCTCTCACCTCCCCAGTGAGGCAAACACTATGATTCGCCCCATTTTGATACCTCAGAAAACACAGGCATAAGGAGGTTAAATACCTGCCCAATTACACAGGTTGGGGAGGGGTGGGAGTATTTTAGCACCAGGATACTGGTGGTCATCTCCATCCAATGGGGCTGGGGCTAATATAATGGTAGAACTGCAAGGAACCATAGACATCATCTAGTGACAAGAGTCTGTCTTTCATTTAACAGATGAGGAAACTGAGGTAAAAGTAACCTGATCAAGCTCCCTCCTGAGGGCAGAGCCCGTCTCTTTTCCACCACAGTCTGTATCTCTGAATTGTCACATCTC
Organism: Balaenoptera borealis; assembly: GCF_965194805.1. Taxonomy (NCBI): domain Eukaryota; kingdom Metazoa; phylum Chordata; class Mammalia; order Artiodactyla; family Balaenopteridae; genus Balaenoptera; species Balaenoptera borealis. Next base: position 39,455,573 of record NC_138860.1, on the reverse strand, counting down.
AGGCTCAGAGCTGGACCAGAGCCTCTCCTCAGCCAGTCTCAACACTGCCCACTGCTTCCCCAACCTGGCCCATCTCTCAGTCACCTCTGGCTTTGTTAGATTTTCAAGTGCAAAAAAGTAAGAAGCTACCACTTTCTGAGGAACGACTATACCCCAGGCTCAATCAACCCTCATGTCACCACTAGGAGGCAAGGGCTATTATTATCTCCATTTTAGAAACAAAAAGGTTGACCCAGAGACTTTTAATTATTTGCCCAAATCACACAGCTAGTATGTGGCGTAGCAAACTCTTAGTTACTACGTTGCCTCCAAAACACAAGTGAACTCTTATTAACAGCACCTGTTAATAAGCATCTTTTCTCCTTTATGTTCATAATTTCCCTGCTTTCCCCCCAACAATGCTGGTAGATACGGTGTGTATTTCACAAACTCCATGCTTGCCATCCTGCCCTGCAACTTGAGGTTAAACATGATTCAAAGGCAGGACTCACACAAAGCCAGGACTCATACAAAGCCGGCAGTTTGTGTAGCTGGTTTTTATCATCTACTGCAGGCCTGGACCAACTCTCCATCTGGGGACCTAAATTCTTCTATTGACCTAACAGTTCATGCAATCAATGCCCCACTGAAAAAGGGGGCTCGGGTTCCTCCCATCCCCAGCCCAAAGATGTCTCCATACGTTAAGGTCTAGTAGCCACCAACAGCACCCAGATCCCTCTGGGATAAGCAGTGATGCATGAATTTGCCTGTGAAGACCTGAGAGCATCATAATTCAAGAAATGCAGATGGCAAGCCGTGCGAGATTCCTGAGATAATTGAAATTGACCCATAACTCACCAGCCACCATGGGAAATTCTATCACTTTGCTTCCATAGCTAGAAATCAAATCAGAAGAACATGATCAGATTTCTAATTTGGAACCTCGGACACGCAATGTCATCTTTAATGACTCCTGGAAAAAATGCTCATTACAGATCTCAGCCTACCTAAATTAAAACCTGAAACCCCCCAAATTAAGCAGAAAATTCTCAATTTCTCATCTCTGTACAGCCACAGAAAAATCACACAAGCGGGAATACACACACCCTTTAGGGGTTTGTTCTGCCTGCAAATATCTGAGCAAGAATTACACGAAACAGAAGAGCTAGTAGGAAAAAAAAATAATAAACACATCAGGTCCTAACTTTTACGTTTGGGCCATCTGGGCGAATAGCAATTTTTCATGATCAATTTGAACTATCCTGTCAGGGAACATTATCTCTCTGCTGATGGCCAGTTTCATCTCTTCTGTGATGTAGAGCTCAGATTCCTCTGATACGGTAAGCTGCCGGCTTCAAGTCTTCTCTCACTGCTAAGTGGACTGAAAGATGGTGCAATCAGTCAGCACAGTGTTCAGGTGTATAAGGCTCCTTTCAAATAGGAGGCTAAAAATCCATCTCTCACCCTCAGTTGTAAACCTCATTCAGTGTGGATTTTGTAGAAGCTCAGGCAGCCATTAAACGATCTCCGGAGATTGTTTTTAAATCTCTTCCCTCCACTTCCCATCCACCTTGCCCTTTGTGTCACTGTATGAGTGGCTGCCACAGCCCAGCAGAACGATCTGCATCACCAGCTTTCACATCTGCTCATGACTCAATTCTTCTCGAACCTTAACCCAAGAAGGGGGAGCAATGCCCTGTCTACAGCAACGCCTCAATGATGGCCCAGAAATATTAGATATAAATAGAAACTACAGATTGGAAATTTTATTTTCCTTTGGCATGCCTTCTTACGGAGAAAAGTTAGAGAATGGGGACCAGGACCACTGCAGGGTTATGCGACCAGATCCTGACTATGAGCATGGTAAACTAAGGGTGGAGGAACATCATAAATAGTGCAAAGGAGGGGGCTTCCCTGGTGGCGCAGTGGTTGAGAATCTGCCTGCCAATGCAGAGGACACGGGTTCGAGCCCTGGTCCAGTAAGATCCCACATGCCGCAGAGCAACTAGGCCCATGAGCCACAGCTACTGAGCCTGCGCGTCTGGAGCTTGCGCTCCGCAACAAGAGAGGCCGCAATAGTGAGAGGCCCGCGCACCGCGATGAAGAGTGGCCCCCGCTCGCCGCAACTAGAGAAAGCCCTCGCACAGAAACGAAGACCCAACACAGCCAAAAATAAATAAATAAATAAAAAATAAAGGAATTCCTTTAAAAAAATATAGTGCAAAGAAGAATCTACAATTTTTATTTTTATTTTTTTCACTTAAAAAACTACTTCTTCTGAGCCTTAAATTGGCCACCGAATTGCTCAGAAAGAGTTCATCTCCCTTCCTAAATTCATCTACTTAATGTGGAACAGTTATTGTACAAAGAATGAAGGCCCAAGTGTTTCTACATATAACTGGCAAACCAGAAAACCCTTCGAGAAACTGAAACAAACATGAAGGGGCAGATCTACACCCATGCCTGCTAAAGGAAGCCAGGATACAAGTTTAGGTCACCCCCAGGAAAGACCATGTCTGCTGCTTCATCCCACGCCCTTGTGAGCACCGTGCTTTAGAATCACATCACTCCAAGCAGTCACCCCAGAGCCCCCCCTCAGAGTAACTTTTCATTATTACTCTCTTGCCCGCACAGTAACTGAGAGGGAGGAGGGAGGGTTTCAACAAGCTGGGGTCTACACTATTTGAGTCTGGTTCCAAACAAGAATGACAAAGGTCTTGGCAGACATACTCTCTCCACCTCAGTGGTTTGTCTACAACAGAGGATCCTGGACAAAAAATAAAATAATTAATTCACTCGCCTGGAGCCAGCATGCCTGCCAAGAGTCAAGGTTTTTTTAAATTATCCCAGCCAACAGTGGAGAAGCCCTTTAGGAGAATGTGCTTCCCAAGAAATGCATGAGAGCAAGCATTCACACCAAGGAGGAAGAGGAACCGCGCTGGGTGCCCACAAGGCATTCATCACATGTCCCCCAAGCCATGCTAGGTCCCAACCCGTCTATTCAGTAAATTACTTTTATGAGCAGGTCAAAAGTGAACAGGGCCTTCCAACCAGGCTCACCTTTCAAACAGAACCACTTCCTGGCCCCCTAGCTAGAGAGGGAGCCCCTTTCCTAAACCTGCCATTAAAGGCGGGCAACCTATGATATTTGATGAAATAATTAAAGACAAATCAAAGCAATTACTTGACATTCCTTACAATAATCACATGACATTTCTAATTCCAAGAAGCAAACTGGACCAAAAATAAAATGTGTACAAGAGGCTTAGATCAATTCAGCCTCCATAATAAATTACTATGGAAAACCAGGATGTTTGTTGCATGCTGTCTACCCCCTTTCCAAGAGCAGCATTAGATATAACAATATTCACTGAGCTCAGAGACGAAATATAAGACTGGATGAGCCAGTATGGATTTTCTGAGCAGGCCCAGGACTCAGGTGAGGCAAATGGACGCTTCTAAAGAGCACAGTTTAAGTAGACATTGCCTCCCACAGACGTGCAAGTCCTCAGCCTGAGGTTCTTACATTAGCTTTCCAATTTCAAAAGCCAGCCTGCCACTTGTTCCACACGGGAAGCGATAATAAAACACAGTGGCAAGCAAGCCCATCTGGAGAACAACAATCAGAAATGGCAGGGGGAGCTGAGGGATCTTTTAGAACAAAGACGCTAGGGCAACTATATGTTTATGGGGCAAAATCAAGAAGACTAAGAAAACTCAGAAGAAGCACCTGTGTAGCCAAGTGCATGAGTGTAGGAATAATATAAGGATAGGGACTTCCCTGGTGGCACAGTGGTTAAGAATCTGCCTGCCAATGCAGGGGACACAGGTTCGATCCCGGGTCCGGGAAGATCCCACATGCTGCGGAGCAACTAAGCCCGTGCGCCACAACTACTGAACCTGTGCTCTAGAGCCCGCGAGTCACAGCTACTGAAACCTGTGCAACCTAGAGCCCATGCTCCACAACCACTGAGCCCACATGCTGCAACTACTGAAGCCCGCACACTTAGAGCCCGTGCTCCGCAACAAGAGAAACCACCGCAATGAGAAGCCCACGCACCGCAACGAAGAGTAGCCCCTGCCCACTGCAACTAGAGAAAGCCCTCGTGCAGCAATGAAGACCCAACACAGCCAATAAAGAAAGAAAGAAAGAAAGAAGGATGAAAGCTAAACACCTACTATGTGCCAGATGCTTTCAATGTACATATTAGCTTATTTAATCTTCAAAACAGCTTTTAGAGATGAGTATTATTATTATCATTATCATTATTATTACCATGTAAGAGATAAGAAAACTGAAACTTAGATTTAGTAAGTTGCCCTGGATCTGAGAGCTAGTAAATGCCCTGGCCTGTGCTATTAACCTAAGTCTATTTTTTTAATCTACAGTCCCACGTACAAAGATGTTATTTTCAAGAAAAACAGACAGATAAAATCATCAAAATATACATCATGGGGGCTTCCCTGGTGGCGCAGTGGTTATGAGTCTGCCTGCCAGTGCAGAGGACACGAGTTTGAGCCCTGGTCTGGGAAGATCCCACATGCCGCAGAGCAACTAGGCCCGTGCACCACGACTGCTGGGCCTGCGCTCTGGAGCCCGCGAGCCACAGCTACTGAGGCCCACGAGCCTGGAGTCCGTGCTCCGCAGCGGGAGAGGCCACTGCAGTGAGAGGCCCGTGCACCGCAACGAAGAGTAGCCCCCGCTCACTGCAACTAAAGAAAGCCTGAGCGCAGCAACAAAGACCCAACGCAGCCAAAAATTAATTAATTAATTATTTTAAAATATATATATATATATACGTCATGTCCCAAGTTAGTAAAAACCCTTTTAGACATAACCCTTTGTGTATCTGTACACAAACTTGGTGAGAAACTTTCTTATTCACAATTTTCGTAGCCTGACAATATTTTTGAGGTTCAGACAACATGGATTGTCATCCTGTTAGATTAAAAACACCGAAGTGCCAAACGCGGCTCGAGTGAAGGGCAGAGAAAGGATGGTGGCCCAGGCGCTCTGAAGCTGGCCAAGCCATGGGTCCTCCCACGGGATGTCCCTGAAGGGCCTTAATAAACCAAGCCACTGACCTCCACATCCCCGTGAAACTGAACATGGTGCTCACACAGCGAGGGAGGGGCGGTGGCGTGAGTCCATCCAGGCGCATGAGCAGAGCTGGGACCCCAAAGAGCACCAAGTACTTCACATAGAAGAAGAGCACTTGGGCCAATGCCAGTCCTCCTGAAAGACAGAGGGACCCGTTAGACACAGCGACGAGAAGTGGAGCAGTCTCCTGGGAAAGATGCAAGGCTCCAGAAACACACTGCCTGCTCCCGCTTCTCCGACCACTCCCCGCCCCTCCCCGCAACTCACACATTTAACAAGTCTCCCATGTCGGTTCTGGGCAATGATATTTGGGGATTAACAAATATTGAAATCTCCTTTATTATTGTGACAGGCAACAGGACCTCTTAGCAGCCATGCTTTTACAAATGCTAGAAAAGGGCACACTTTAAAAACATATAGATGTGTAAATATATATGGCATTAAAAACTATTAGAAAGGAAAAATCCTTTCAAAACCTCACATGAGTTCACACCCACTAGGATGGTTAGAAGCATAAAGTCAGATCAACAAGGGGGCAAAGATGTGGAGAAATTGGAACCATCATACACTGTTGGTAGGAATGTAAAATGATGTGGCCACTTTTTTTTTTGGCCATGCCACACAGCATGGGGGATCTTAGTTCCCCGACCAGGGATCAAACCCATGCACCCTGCAGTGGAAGCGTAGAGTCTTAACCACTGGACCACCAGGGAAGTCCTGATGCGGCCACTTTAGAAAACATTTGGCAGTTCCTAAATGATTAAACATACAGTTACCATATGACCCAGCAATTCCACCCTTGGGTATATACCCAAGAGAAATGAAAACAGGTGTCCACATAGAAACCTGTACCCGAATGTTCATAGCAGCATTACTCACAAGAGCCAAAAGTTGGAAATAACCCGAATGCCCACTGACAGATGAATGGATAAATAAAACATAGTATAGCCATATGGTAGAAAATTATTCAGCCATAAAAAGAAATGAAGGGCTTCCCTGGTGGCACAGTGGTTAATAATCCACCTGCCAATGCAGAGGACATGGGTTCGAGCCCTAGTCCAGGAAGATCCCACATGCCCTGGAGCAACTAAGCCCGTGCGCCACAACAAGTGAGCCTGAGCTCTAGAGCCCGTGAGCCATACCTACTGAGCCCGCGTGCTGCAACTACCGAAGCCCATGCACCTAGAGCCCGTGCTCCGCGACAAGAGAAGCCACTGCAATGAGAAGCCCGCGCACCGCAACAAAGAGTAGCCCCCGCTCGCTGCAAATAGAGAAAGGTCGTGAGCAGCAATGAAGACCCAATGCAGTCAAAAATAAATTAATTAATTTAAAAAAAAAGAAAGAAATGAAGTACTGATACATGCTGCAACATGAATCTTGAAAACAACATGCTAAGTGAAGTGAGCCACAAAAGGCCACATATTATATGATTCCATTCAAATGGAAGTCCAGAAGAGGGAAACAAAAACGGAAATAGAGACAGAAAGTTGATTACTAGTTCCTTAGCACTGAGGGGCTGGAGAGCAAGATTATGGGGGGTGGTGGCTAAATGGTAGGGGTTTTTTCTGAGGTGATGAAAATGTTCTAAAATTGGTGGTGGTGATAGTTGCACATATCTGTGATATACTAAAAGCCATTGAGTTGTACACTTTAAATGGATGGATTGCATAATATGTGAACTCTATCACAATAAATCTATTAAAAAAAAAAATAATAAGGTCCCCAAGCTGTAAGAATCAGCAGCTTCTTGGCCACAATTGTGTCTTTCTGGAGCAAAAGGAATGCAGGGTGTGGGCGCAGGGTGAGTTCTGAGGCCGAGACACATACTCTGGCATCACAGGCCTCCACCTCTGAGGGTGACGCATGTCTCCAGCTGGAGCTCAGGATGCTCTACTGATTGACACACCCCTGTGGGCTTCTGGGCCAGTTGCTTCCAACCTCTTCACCCTGAGAGGAGGATGGGGCATCTGGGCTACAGGTCTACGGGGCACCACAAACCTGGGCAAACTGCTGGCCTCAGCAGCGGGGTGAGGAGGTGAAGTGAGTCTGCCAGAGCAGTCAGTGCCCATAAGGAGAAGGCCAAGGGCAAAGTGCACGAGGAAACCCTGGAGTAGATGACCAGTGGCCACGTGCTGTCCAACCTCCAAACTCACCTTCCCCAGCGTGCAGGGAAATAATGCAGGGCAGGCTGATGCCACTGATCAGCTTATCTGTGGCACAGTCTGAAGGAAATAACTAAGCCTTAAAGAAGTACCAGCAGAAGATATTACTATCTGGTCCTCTTGATGTTACACGAGGATCTTTGAAAGAATATCACTACCATGGAATGTGTGTCTATACATAGTAACTCTGTGCCAGAAGAAACACATAAGCCATTTTCTGAATATACAATTTGGGCAAAGGCAAACAGTGGTTCCAATTCAACAGCCATATGTCCTACAAGGAGAAAACCCCAGCAATCACCATGTCTCAGTCCCACTCAGGAATGGTCAAACAGGTTCTTTTTAGAAACCAGACTACAGTCATATCTGTTGGAAGGGCTGGTATATAATGGTAGCCTTCTTGGATGTATCTCATAAGAGACAAGAAAAAAGCTGATGTGTGTGCATGTGTGTGTGTGAATACATATATATGTGTGTGTGGGTGTGTATGTACAAATTCATCAAGAAGAGGGATATATATGCTAACAATACTATCTTAAAAGCATTTGCTGGGGGGCACAGGACTACCCTGAATGGTGGAGAAATCAGTTCCATTGGCTGAGATGGCAGTGAGGGAGACTATAAAATATTTCAAAATGAACCACCAGGCTCTAGTCAGAAAAGTCTCAGAGCTACCAAAAGGCAGGACATAAGTAAGAATGACTAATTAAAAGGCACAAAGCTTCCAGAGCTGACAATGATCAGCCTGAAGAACTGAAGGTATCAAAGGATCTATGGAGGACTGTACATGGATGGTCAAGGCCGCCCAGAGCTCTTTTACAGATGAAGCATCAGAGATTTCTTTCCCTTGGTAACGGGTACCGGATCAGGGAGAACAGGCTGCTCCTTGTCTCCAATGCTGCCTTTAATTTGACATTATTTTTGTACAGCTGTTATATATGAGGCATATGAATTAAAATCCATAACTGAATCTACATTTTTATGAATCACCATTTGCATACAACCATCACCATTTGTTAGTACTTTCATATGGAACTAGGCTAAGGAAAGGGTTGATTTTGTACAGGTATTTAATAGAATTCTGTGGCTAGATCTAATTGAAGATAACATAATTGGGGATTTTTTTCCCCCAATATGGATGGAAAGCACAAGAAGCCACATATTTATCAATATGCAACAAGTGCCCCATTTACCTGATATTGAGTATTCTTTTATGGATTAAGATACAAAAGGCTTAACTTTTTCCTTGACATTTTAGTAACTGGTTCATAAGCTTATAGAATAAGAAATGATGCATAGTGGTTGTTGAAACATTATAATTGTGATTTCTGTATTGTTTAGTCTTTCTGAAAAAAAAGTGTGTTTATACCCATGAGTTTAACAATTCTGCTCTCTTGCTGTTGATTTCCATCATCCCTATGAAAGACGCATGGCTCATTCTTCTTCCCCCTTGACCTGAAGATTAGTCTTTCCCTTTTAAGATTTGGCCCAAGGTTTCAGGGTTAACCCTAAGGATTAACAATCTCCCACTAGGAATATGATATGCTGGAAGGCAACATAAGAAAGGCAAATATCATATGATATCACTTATATGTGGAATCTAAAAAATGGTACAAATGTACTTATTTACAAAACAGAAATAGAGTCATAGATGTAAAAAAAACAAACTTATGGTTACCAGGGGGGAAAGGGGGGAGGAGGAATAAATTGGGAGATTGGGATTGACATATATAAAATAGATAACTAAGAAGGACCTACTGTATAGCACAGGGAACTCTACTCAATAATCTGTAACGACCCGTATGGGAAAAGAATCTAAAAAAGAGTGGATGTATGTATATGTATAACTGATTCACTTTGCTGTACAGCAGAAACTAATACAACACTGTAAATCAACTATATTCCAAAAAAAATTCAAAAAAAAGAATACAAGTGACTCTACTCTGATTGAAAGTTATTTGACATACATAAATTGAACTCACTTTCATTATATTTAAAAATACAAAATTTAGCTATTTTTTTAATACTTTAAAACATTTTTGCCAGGATTATATTTAAAAGATCTTCTTACTAGCAGGAGTTATGATTGGTTTTTACCTAACCCAACACCTTCCTCCCAAAAAAGTCATAGATGAGTTCATACGTTACACTCATTCATTCAACAAGCATGTTCCAAGCACCTGACCACTGAATCACTAGTTAGTTGCTATGGGAAGTAGACTAGTGGTCAGACCAGGTGGGGACCCAGGCTTCAGGGAGCTCACAGGTCAGTTTCATTACAGTTCCATTTATCTCTCCCCTTGGCACTTGGTGTTTTCTTCTGCCTTTATGCCCTATCCCACCGTTTCCTGGCAAAATTCCATTTATCCTTCAGGCCCCAATTCCAATATGGCCTCTTCTTAACTTCCCTATGCTTCAAGCGGAATCAATAACTTATTTTGCATTAATTCAGTATATAAATATTGAGCACCAACTGCTTACCAGATACTGAGCCATACAGTGTTCAATAAAGACATGAGATCCCTGCTTTATAGAGTATACAGTGCGTTAAAAGTGACAGAAACTTAAAACTATTAAACTTAAAACTATTAAACTATTCGTTGTAATTATTATGTGCCTAGTATGGTGTAGATGCTTGGTATACATCAGTGGGCATTCCTGCCTTCGTGGGGCTTACATCCTAACAGGACTCAACAAAAAACAGACATAAAAATAAATAATATCTATATGGATACTAAGGAAGTATGGCAGAACATATTCCCCAACAGTGGCTGCAATGATATCTTCCATCCCACATGCCCTTCTGTAATGTAATCTTGCCACTCTCCCCGTCAAAAGTAAATCTGGGCAGATCCTAGGACCAAGAGATTCAGAAAAAGTGATGCTGTTCCAATTCCAAGTGTAGCCTGTCATTGGCCTGGCATCTTCTGCTTCCTGCCCTTTGGAACACTCACTCTTGGATCCAGCTGTCAGGCTGCGAGATGCCTGAGCCACGTAGAGAGGCCACATGAAGATGCGCTAGAGGACAGCACCCGCTGAGCTCCCAGCCAAGTCAGCCTCAACTGCCAACCGTGTGAGAAGCCACCTTCGATGTCCTGCCCAGCAGAACCTTCAGATGCCTGCAGCACGAGCTGATATCTGGCAGCAACCACAGGAGAGACCCCAAGCAAGAACTACCCAACCAAGTCCTGTCAACCAACGGAACAGTGAGAGAGAGGAAATCACTGTTTTCAACTAAGTTTGGGGATGGTTTGTTTTTCAGCAACAGCCAACTGGGACAGAGGGTGATAAATGCAATGGAAAAAGAAATAAAAATTGTTGAGCAGGGTAAGGGAACTCAGAATGCAGAGGTGGCAGGCGCTGCTATTTTTTAAAAGGGGAGTCAGGGTGGTACTCATTGAAGAGAGGATATTTGAGCAAACACTTGAAGGTAAGGGGGTGGGCTATGCAGCCCCCCGGCTCTCTCCAGGCTGTCATCATACTTTGTTCTACGGTTTTGCTGTGATTATCACAACAGACCATAGTTGTACCCATCCTGTGAGACCACAAGTTTTTCAAGATCAGGAATTCTATCTTATGCCTCTTGTATTCCCAGCACCTAATATCTGACCTATAATTAAAGCTTAATAAATGTTTCCTTGAAAAGTAACTAAATTGATAATTCACCCTGTAGTATGAAAACTATTTGTATCAGGGTTTTTCTGGGAAGTATACTGATATTCTAAAATCTTAATCTTCTATTCTGAGGACTAAGTCACTACTGAAGTTCAGACCTGCCACCAGATAAAAGAATCCTCTGCGGGTCTGGGACCTCCCAGCATCAAGAACAAAGCCGGGAAAGGGAGACAGAAACAGAAGACCTAGGTCTATGCTTGCTATTGCTTCCAAGTGACTGAATGTGCAGTGAATTCTACCACCTGTGGGCCACCTCCAACTGGAAGGGCCTCAAACTCAACTTGTCCAAAGAGAATGAAGCTTTCTCTCCCTCAAAACCAGAAACAGAGCAGACTTTCGAGACAGGAGGAGATTAGTTCTACAAAGAGTTCTAGGAGAATGGGGACTGAGAAAAAACCCCAAATGTTGGGGTTCCCTTGAGTTCAGCCCTTCCTCCATTGGCATCCCTACCTACCCAGCCCTCCATACTCTCTCTGCATTTGACATGACCTCACCATAATTTGAACTGATCTAAAGCAGCTGGTGATGGGCTCCCATTTGGCTTTCCCCCTTCTCTCAACTCTGGTCCTCAAACAAGTAGCTGAAGAATTTCATATTGGCTGGTGGGGGGGGGGGTGTGGGTAGGTGTGAAGGGGAAAGTGAGTCAGGCCCAACTCACTTTTCCTCCCTGAAACTACTCATTTTACCGAATCGCACCCTTCACTCTCTCTTTGCTCACTCATTCCTCTGCCTAAAGGTCTTCCCCTCTCCATTTTGTCTGCTGAAACTGTATCCTTCTTTAAGGCCCCACCTAAGGCCATTATTTCACAAAGTCTTCCCAAAAGCTCCAGCCAAAACAGTCACATGCTTCCTTGCAAGTACATAACGTGGGACAGCTTTCTGTGAAGTCCAGTCACTGTGAGCTCTATGGGGCAGGGGCCACAGCTGTCCTCTCTACCTCCATCCCCTTAGCCCCAAGCAGTGTCTGACACAGCATGGATATGACCAATGGGTATTTGCTGAATGAAGAAATGCACTGAAAAAAATAAATGTACTTTCATGTATATTAACCCACTGCTATTTTTTATTCAACCCTTCGTCGTAAGCATTACTCCCATTGTCAGATTTAAAAAAACAAACATTTGTAAGAATTATGACCTCCTCGAGTCTCAGGGGTCATCAACACTGGATCTTAAAACCCAGGTCTCTTGTTTCCAAAATCAATGACCTCTCCCTCTAGTGAAAAGCCTTCACTAACCAGAGAATGGGTCAAGTCACGTCTTATGCCACAGTTTGCCGAGGATTGAAGAGAGACGTCCCTCGGCTCTGCTGGCCTGCTGCAGAGCTGCCATCTTTGCATGCCTGAGCCCTGTTCGTGTGATGCCAACAGTCAGTGAAAGCCACTGGCTCCAGCTTCACTCCGCTTCAGGAGGCATTTTGTCTCTGCACTATCATACTGTCGTATCTGTCCTCACCAGCTTGTGCCACCCTGACCCACCACTATACTCCCATCTCCAGCCTGTCCTAGGCTCCTGCCTCAGTCCATACCCTGACCTCAACCCTGGACCTTTTCTGCTCCAAGGCAAATGACTCCAGTCACTTTCATCTTGCCTACATCTAACCTATTCTAGATTTTGTGAACCATTCTGTGATTGGCTGTTCGGATTAGGAAGCCTAGATATTTTATAAAAGTTTCCTCACACATAAAGTTCTTTATAAGAATTTTCATGCCTACAGTGAACAATACTGTAGTTTACACTTAAAAATGTGGTAAGAGCATAGATCTCATGTTAAGTATTCTTACCACAATAATAAAAAAAAAAGAACCTTTCCTATATAAGATCAGGGTAAGTACTAGAAGTATAAAGATTAGTCATTAAGAATACAGATCAAGAACCACAACCTAAATAGAAGTAGTGCCATGATAGAACTGGCAATTCTTCCCTTCTCGCTGGGGGTATTAGGAGGAAGAGGAGCTCATGTCTTGGGAAGGTCAACACCAGTGGTCAGAATTACCATGATTTCACAGGTTCCCATTGAGACATTAAAGAAGAGGTAGCTATTGCCTTGCAGTGATTATATAACACTCTTTGTCAGGAGGCGAAGATGGATCGGTGCCAAGAAAACAAAGTCAGTAAACGTGATTGATGGGGGAAGGGCATGAGATAATAAAACTGAGGAATTGCTACCAGGGGCTTCAGAAGAGCAAGCACTGAAGTCAGGAAGGAAAGAACGGCGTGCTGGTGAGACATGCCGCCGACGGAGCTCATGAACCTTGTCCAGCCTGCCGAGGCCAAGGAGATAAAAGAAATTCAATAAGTAACTACAGCAAATTCTGTAGTTTCAACCTAAACCTAAGGATTTAGAAGTTGAACCTGCAGCTCCACCAGGTAGGAGACAGTGTCTCACCTTCTGGGCTCAACAGGATAACTGACCCACTTAAGGAGAAACCAACTGGAACCCAGTAATGAGTTCAGACTCATCCACTACATCATCCTGAGCTGAATCTCTAACTAACGTGAATACCTGTCATTCATCTACCAGGGCATGGTTTGTATCACAAGATTCCCTGCTCATACTATAGTAATAATATGCTCTAAACAACTGGCTGTACATGTAGATGACAAGGTCACCCATGCCCAGCAGTTGACCCTCCAGGGCTCAAAAAGGAGGGACGGTGGTCCCAGCACCCAGGCTGCATCTCCCCCATGAGCAGTTCAGAGAAGGCTGCTTCTTAGAAATGCAAATACTGAGTATTCAGTGCAAGTAATGCCAAACCAAGGAGCTGGGAGGAGTCAAAAAAAAAAAAAAAAAAAAAAAAAGGCAATGAGTTGGAGAGGCTAGAGGAATGGTAATCAAAGTGCCCAAACCCCCAAACTAGAGGTGAGCCAAGAGGGTGGATGACAAATGAAACAAGAACACACTCAAGTTGTTCAAGAGTGATCCTGGAGATGTAACTTTCTGGCCACACAATTTCTTTCTAAGTGACGTACAGCAGAGGACAGAGAGGCCAGGCTGTAGTCCTCAGGTGGGTCCCCATTCCAGCAGGGGGCGGGGCAGCAGCCAAGCAAGGGGACCAAGGCCTGGGCTCTCCTGACAGGGCGTAAGTCAGAGCTCTGCCCTTTCTTCTCTCCCTACGACTGTGAGGGTGGGACCTACCACATCCTTTACATGAGGCTCCTCAAACAACTCTAGTTCATTTTCCACGTGCCCTATTAGTTACCAACAGACATTTAAAACAATAGTCACATACGTAGTGAAAGTGTAAAGAAACACATGAGAGCAAAAATCACCGAACTCGGGATAGTGGTTACCATTTAGAAGGAAGAAGGGAAAGGCAATCAGGAGGGGTCTGCACGGGGGCTTCAACTATGTTGGTAATACTTTACTTTTTAAACTAAGTGATGGATAAACACATATTCACTATATTTTTAATGACTTTTTAAATATCTCAAGAGTGTGTGTGTGTGTGTGTGTATAAAATATAGTCTCACTGCCAGGACAAGTTTACCAACAAACTAGTTTCTGAGAATACATTCTGGCATAATAGCAGCAGCTACTGATTATTAAGCACTTGCTCTCTATATATACCGAGCAGTATGCATCATCATTTTTAATTCTCACAACATACCCCTCTGTGGGCATGGGTATTATTACGACCCACATTTTATAGACAGGAACCTGGGCACAAAAAAAGGTTACAATACTTGCTTAAGATCACACACTAAAGTAGCAGAGTCAGGACTTGAATCTGGATCTGCTGCTTCCAAGTTACCACGTTTACTAGATTCACATACAACTCTGAGACCAGACTCGGAACAGAGGCTGTGTGAGGTAGACCAGATGACAGGACAACAAGGGAGCTGCTAAAGGGAGTTGAAGGAGGTATTCCAAGCAGAATAAAACAGCCAGGGACCAAGCTCTAAAGATCCTCAGGAAGCCAGCCTCAAGGAGCACACAGTAAGTAAAGATGTGCAAAAAACAAATGTGCTGTGGTGAGCAGCTCTGGATTCACAGATTTGAGAATTCTGATCCTCATAGTATCAAAATAAGTAGTTATTAACTCAGAAACTAAGAGAGTTTACCTTCCAAAATGCTTAATCTTTGGGCATACTAGTTAATGCAAAATCTAGTTTTCAAAACTTTCTTCTTGTTAGAGTTTAAAGCACCAAAACACCTCTCTTCAAAGAAAAGGTATGTTGCAAGGGGGAAAAAAGTTATCTGGGTAGAATATTAAATCTTATTTTCCCATCCTCTTTAATTATAAATTGTTAACATCTTTAGGGAAAAGGCTATAAGCCACAATAAATCACACTTAACATCAAATTATAATTTTCCAATAAAAATATTAAATACATCACAAAATATATCTTAAAGTAAAATCAAAGTGTTCCAGAAGCATTTTTAAATGGTAAAATAAATTTTAAATCTTTTTAAAAAATGACTATTGTCATGTAACAGAATAGACATGCTGAATTAAGAGTTCATATAAGTCTGCAAAGGCCCTTCCCCATCCAAAAATTGTGAAGGAAGAAGAACCCACGCAGCAGAAGCAAGGTAATACTACACACACAGCTATGTAAGACTTAATGAAGTTATGTGGGAAAAGGAGGGAGATTTACACGGGGCTGAGTGACCTGAAAACTCTAAAAAGCAAATCTGCAGGTAGAGACCAGGTGTAGATTATTGTTTGAATTTTGATGCTTCAGTGTAACTCATTTTGCCCAGAAGAAGTGGTCTGTAAAATCTATGTGCAAAAAGAATTGGAAATTAACTACTAATTATTCTATTGCAAATCCTCAAGAAACCACAAAATCCCTTTAGGAAGCAAATAATTGCCTCCCCAAAGTATCCAACAAATTTAGATTTCCATATATCAACTTTGCTTAAGAGAAAAATACGCCTATTTTATGTTATCTAAAAAGTTAGCTGTACACTAAACTACCTGAGCACAATAATGGGTTAGGTAGGGATCAACAAAGATCACAGTATTCTGAGGGATACTGGGGAGGGAAAGGGAGGGCAAGGGAGAGTTAGTGTTTTAAATAACTGTGGTGCAACTTGCTAGCTTTATGACCCCGCATGGAGCAGGCATCTCTCCTATTCTGCAAGCATGCACCATGAAATTATCCTCACACCACACGGAGCACCTGTAATTGAACAGTCAAGTCCCACAGTACTAAATCCCAGTGTAGCTATGGGTTCACACTGTATTAATTTTAAATAACCTCAGGATTCTAATCCAAGGAGAGAATTTATAAAAATTAAAATTTTTCTATTGTATCTTAACAAACCTTGGCATATTTAATGCCTCCAAAGGGTGAAAAAACAAAGAGACTCCTACGCTATCTGACATATGTTTGTGTCCCTAGTTTTCAAGACAGACATCAGATGTCAAACGTCTGATCCCTCTTCCCTCACTGTGATGTTGTAGAAGGAGAAAAAGCCAATGGATGGCTTTGTTAGCATTTCATTAGCATTTAGGCAGGTGCGCAGACATTATTTCAACAACAGCTAGTGCTTAAACAATGAGTTACAAAACTACATGTACTTAGGAGATGGGGCTCTAAAGTCCAACCAGTGAACAGTTAAGATTTCAAAAGACTCTAATGTACATTCTGCAGAGCTTCATTGTATCTTTACCTATGAGGTAAGAACAACTCATTTGCAATTATTTTCACCACCCCACCCCTTCAATCACTCTCAAATCCCTTGCCAAAGCTCTCTTTTATCCCCATAACCTCATATACCTGGATTTACCATGGTGAAACACTATTCAATAATGAACTCAAGAAATGTGATCTTTTTGAGGTCTTTTAAAGAAAAGCCATAAGTTACTGTCTTTGCCCTCCTTAATCCTAAACTCCTAAACTCAAATTCAGGTATAGTTTCAGGATGCCATATTTTGTCTTCTTATAAGATTCTGATGTTCAAAAGAAAATGAGGATACATGTCATTGTACATTTGTCCAAAGCCCTAGAATGTACAACACCAAGAGTGAACCCCTATTGTAAACTATGGACTTCGGGTGATAATGATGTATCAATGTAGGTTCATCAATTTTAGCTGATGTACCCTCTCTGATAGGGGATATTTACAGTGGGCAGGCAGGGGGAACAGGAGGTATATAGGAAATCTCTGTACCTTCCTCTCAATTTTGCTGTGAACCTGAAACTGCTGTAAAAAAAAATAAAGTCTTTTTAAAAAAGAATGAAAGAAAAGAAAATGAGAGTTATTATCTTTTAGAGATACTACTGAAATGTTTGTGTATAGTGAAAAGACATCTGGGATTTGCTTCCAAACAGTAGTATCGGAGAGAGTACAGATGAAAGAAAAAATGGCCATGAGTTGATAATCGTTGAACCTGGGTGATGAATATACGGGGGTTAATTATATGCTTATGCTTTTATTTTTCCAAAGTATGAACTTTTAAAATGGGAGGCATTAAGAGCCCCCACCAGAATGCTGAATTTTAGCCAGAAATATTCAACTTCCTCTTTACCCACCAACCAAACACATCTGCAGGGGATAGTGAACAAAATGGACTAATACTGGCACAATTCCACCTCCTTCTCATACTGTGAGCACAGAAAGTCTGAAAAGGGTAAAATGGAGAGGCCAATTACAGGAAGGAGAAGGGAGAGAATGCCATGAGGCGGAATAATGAACCTGCTTATCAGTCCCTGAATCACTGGGAACTGGCAGCCCATGAAGTAGCATGTCTCCATGTAGGAAGATGCCCCACTGCGATCTTCATCAATAACCATGTTTCTCAAGTTTATTTGGTCCTAAGAATCACCTAGGATAACAGGTAATCACAGAGATTCCCAGGCCTCTCCTTGACAGATTCTGGTTCAGTAGGTTTGGGTCAGAGCCCTGAAATCTGAATGCAGAACAAGTCCTGGGAAGTTATGTTCAGTCAAGTTTGAGAAATTCTGACTTAGAAGATCCACACCCTATTCCCTTTCCCCATGTTTAAAAACATACATCAAAGTGTAAACAGCAATTTTCCTGGGGAAAGTAAGGTTACCTTTCTGCTGCTGTTCATTCATATTTTCTGATTTTCATATATAGAAAAGAGACACCTCTCTTGCTCACTCTGTTGGTTCTATGACAGAACTTCAAAGGTAATGTTTCAGACTCATTCTGACACTCATGGCCGAGTTACCAAAAAAGGGAACATGCAGGGAATTTCAAAGGGAAATCTGAGCCACAGGACTGACCTTTAATCTTCTTAGCTAAAGATTGCTATAATTTTGATAACAGCAACTTACTTGTGAAGAAACAATATTCTGCTACCTTGAGAGGGAAGATCAGTGGTCTCCTGGGCCCAATCTGATACCCTCCATTACAGAAAGGAAGCCACAAATTTCTCTGCAAAGAGTTCTGCTAAAACAAATACATCCACAAAAAGTCGTGCTACTCTATTTACAACACCCAAGCAACCTAAGCATCCATCAACAGACGAACAGATAAAGAAGATGTGGTGTATATATACAATGGAATATTACTCAACCATAAAAAAGAATGAAATAATGTCATTTGCAGCAACATGGATGGACCTAGAGATTATCATATTAAGTGAAGTAAGTCAGACAGAGGAAGACAAATATCATATAATATCACTTATATGTAGAATCTTAAAAAATGATACAAATGAATCTATATACAAAAGAGAAATAGAGGATTTGGTTCAAGGTAGCAGAGTAGAAGGAGGTGCTCTTACTCCCTCTTGTGAGAGCACTGGAATCACAACTAACTGCTGAACAATCATCAAAAGGAAGACACAGGAACTCACCAAAACAGATACCTCACATCCAAGGACAAAGGAGAAGCCACAATGAGATGGTAGGAAGGGTGCAATCACAATAAAATCAAATCCCATAACTGCTGGGTGGGTGACTCACAAACTGGAGAATACTTATATCACAGAAGTCCACCCACTGGAGTGAAGGTTCTGAGCCCCACATCAGTCTTCCCAACCTGCGGGTCTGGCAACAGCAGGAGGAATTCCTAGAGAATCAGACTTTGAAGGCTAGCGGGATTTGATTGCAGGACTTCGACAGGACTAGGGAAACACAGACTCCACTCTTGGAGGGCACACACAAAGTAGTGTGCTCATCAGGACACAGAGGAAGGAGCAGTGACCCCATAGAACTGAACCAGACCTACCTGCTAGTGCTGGAGGGTCTCCTGCAGAGGCAGGGGGTGGCTGTGTCTCACCATGAGGACAAGAACACTGACCGCAGAAGTTCTGGGAAGTACACCTTGGTGTGAGCCCTCCCACAGTCCACCATCAGCCCCACCAAAGAGCCAGGTAGGCTCCAGTGTTGGGTCGCCTCAGGCCAAACAACCAACAGGGAGGGAACTCAGCACCACCCATCAGCAGACAAGCAGATTAAAGTCTAACTGAGCTCTGCTCACCAGAGGAACAGCCAGCTCTACCCACCACCAGTCCCTCCCATCAGGAAACTTGAACAAGCCTCTTAGATAGCCTCATCCACCAGAGGGCAGACAGCAGAAGCAAGAAGAACTACAATCCTGCAGCCTGTGGAACAAAAACCACATTCACAGAAAGTGAGACAAGATGAAAAGGCAGAGGGCTATGTACCAGATGAAGGAACAAGATAAAACCCCAGAAAAACAACTAAATGAAGTGGAGATAGACAACCTTCCAGAAAAAGAATTCAGAATAATGATAGTGAAGATGATCCAGGACCTCGGAAAAAGAATGGAGGCAAAGATCGAGAAGATGCAAGAAATGATTAACAAAGACCTAGAAGAATTAAAGAACAAACAAACAGAGATGAACAATACAATAACTGAAATGAAAACTACACTCGAAGGAATCAATAGCAAAATAACTGAGGCAGAAGAACGGATAAGTGACCTGGAAGACAGAATAGTGGAATTCACTGCTGTGGAACAGACTAAAGAAAAAAGAATGAAAAGAAATGAAGACAGCCTAAGAGACCTCTGGGACAACATTAAACGCAACAACATTCACATTATAGGGGTCTCAGAAGGAGAAGAGAGAGAGAAAGGACCCGAGAAAATATTTGAAGAGATTATAGTCGAAAACTTCCCTAACGTGGGAAAGGAAATAGCCACCAAGTCCAGGAAGCGCAGAGAGCCCCATACAGGATAAACCCAAGGAGAAACATGTCGAGACACATAGTAATCAAACTGGCAAAAATTAAAGACAAAGAAAAATTATTGAAAGCAACAAGGGAAAACAACAAATAACAAAAATGGGAACTGCCATAAGGTTAACAGCTGATTTCTCAGCAGAAACTCTACAAGCCAGAAGGGAGTGGCATGACATATTTAAAGTGATGAAAGGGAAGAACCTACAACCAAGATTACTCTACCCGGCAAGGACCTCATTCAGATTTGATGGAGAAATCAAAAACTTGACAGACAAGCAAAAGCTAAGAGAAATCAGCACAACCAAACCAGCTCTACAACAAATGCTAAAGAAACTTCTCTAAGTGGGAAACGCAAGAGAAGAAAAGGACCTACAAAAACAAACCCAAAACGATAAAGAAAATGGTCATAGGAATATACATATCGATAATTACCTTAAACGTGAATGGATTAAATGCTCCAACCAAAAGACACAGGCTTGCTGAATGGATACAAAAACAAGACCCATATATATGCTGTGTACAAGAGACCCACGTCAGACCTAAGGACACATACAGACTGAAACTGAGGGGATGCAAAAAGATATTCCATGCAAATGGAAATCAAAAGAAAGCTGGAGTAGCAATACTCATATCAGATAAACTAGATTTTAAAATAAAGAATGTTACAAGAGACAAGGAAGGACACTACAAAATGATCAAGAGATCAAACCAAGAAGAAGACATAACAATTATAAATATATATGCACCCAACATAGGAGCACCTCAATACATAAAGCAACTGCTAACAGCTACAAGAGAGGAAACCGACAAATAACACAATAATAGTGGGGGACTTTAACACCTCACTTACACCAATGGACAGATCATCCAAAATGAAAATAAATAAGGAAACAGAAGCTTTAAACAATATAATAGACCAGATAGATTTAATTGATATTTATAGGACTTTCCATCCAGAAACAGCAGATTACACTTTCTTCTCAAGTGTGCACGGAACATTCTCCAGGATAGATCACATCGTGGGTCGCAAATCAAGACACAGTAAATTTAAGAAAATTGAAATCATGTCAAGCATCTTTTCTGACCACAACACTATGAGATTAGAAGTCAATTACAGGGAAAAAAACGTAAAAAACACAAACACATGGAGGCTAAACAATACGTTACTAAATAACCAAGAGATCACTGAAGAAATCAAAGAGGAAATCAAAAAATACCTAGTGACAAATGACAATGAAAACACGACGAACCAAAACCTATGGGATACAGCAAAAGCAGTTCTAAGAGGGAAGTTTATAGCTATACAATCCTACCTCAAGAAACAACAAACATCTCAAATAAACAATTTAACCTTACACCTGAAGGACCTAGAGAAAGAAGAACAAACAAAGCCCAAACTTAGTAGAAGGAAAGAAATCATAAAGATCAGAGCAGAAATAAATGAAATAGAAACAAAGAAAACAATAGCAAAGATCAATAAAACTAAAAGCTGGTCCTTTGAGAAGATAAACAAAATTGATAAACCATTAGCCAGACTCATCAAGAAAAAGACGGATAGGACTCAAATCAATAAAATTAGAAATGGAAAAGGAGAAGTTACAACAGACACCGCAGAAATACAAAGCATCCTAAGAGACTACTATAAGCAACTCTATGCCAAAAAAATGGACAACCTAGAAGAAATGGACAAATTCTTAGAAAGGTATAACTTTCCAAGACTGAACCAGGAAGAAATAGAAAATATGAACAGACCAATCACAAGTAATGAAATTGAAACTGTGATTAAAAAATCTTCCAACAAACAAAAGTCCAGGACCAGATGGCTTCACAGGTGAATTCTATCAAACATTTAGAGAAGAGCTAACACCCATACTTCTCAAACTCTTCCAAAAAATTGCAGAGGAAGGAACACTCCCAAAATCATTCTATGATGCCACCATCACCCTGATACCAAAACTAGACAAAGATACTACAAAAAAAGAAAATTACACACCAATATAACTCATGAATATAGATGCAAAAATCCTCAACAAAATACTAGCAAAGAGAATCCAACAACACATTAAAAGGATCATACACCATGATCAAGTGGGATTTATCCCAGGGATGCAAGGATTCTTCAATATATGCAAATCAATCAATGTGATACACCATATTAACAAACTGAAGAAGAAAAACCGTATGATGATCTCAGTAGATGCAGAAAAAGCTTTTGACAAAATTCAACACCCGTTTATGATAAAAACTCTCCAGGAAGTGGGCATAGAGGGAACTTACCTCAACATAATAAAGGCCATATACAACAAACCCACAGCAAACATCATTCTCAATGGTGAAAAACTGAAAGCATTTCCTCTAAGATCAGGAACAAGACAAGGATGTCCACTCTCACCACTATTATTCAACACAGTTGTGGAAGTCCTAGCCATGGCAATCAGAGAAGAAAAAGAAATAAAACGAATACAAATTGGAAAAGAAGAAGTAAAACTGTCACTGCTTGCAGATGACATGATACTATACATAGAAAAACCTAAAGATGCCACCAGAAAACTACTAGAGCTAATCAATGAATTTGGTAAAGTTGCAGGATACAAAATTAATGCACAGAAATCTCTTGCATTCCTATACACTAATGATGGAAAATCTGAAAGAGAAATTAAGGGAACACTCCCACTTACCATTGCAACATAAAGAATAAAATACCTAGGAATAAACTTACCTAGGGAGACAAAAGACCTTTATGCAGAAAACTATAAGACACTTATGAAAGAAATTAAAGATGATACAAGTAGATGGAGAGATATACCACATTCTTGGATTGGAAGAATCAATATTGTGAAAATGACTATACAACCCAAAGCAATCTACAGATTCAATGCAATCCTTATCAAATTACCAATGGCATTTTTTGCAGAACTAGAACAAAAAATCTTAAAATTTGTATGGAGACACAAAAGACCCCAAATAGCCAAAGTGGTCTTGAGGGAAAAAAAAGGAGCTGGAGGAATCAGATTCACTGACTTCAGACTATACTACAAAGCTACGGTAATCAAGACAATATGGTACTGGCACAAAAACAGAAATATAGCTCAATGGAACAGGATAGAAAGCCCAGAGATAAACCCACACACCTATGGTCAACTAATCTATGACAAAGGAGGCAAGGATATACAATGGAGAAAAGACAGTCTCTTCAATAAGTGGTGCTGGGAAAACTGGACAGCTACATGTATAAGAATGAAATTAGAACACTCCCTAACACCATACACAAAAATAAACTCAATATGGATTAGAGACCTAAATGTAAGACTGGACACTATAAAACTCTTAGAGGAAAACATAGGAAGAACACTCTTTGACATAAATCACAGCAAGATCTTTTTTGATCCACCTCCTAGAGTAATGGAAATAAAAACAAAAATAAACAAATGGGACCTAATGAAACCTAAAAGCTTTTGCACAGCAAAGGAAACTAAAAACAAGATGAAAGGACAACCCTCAGAATGGGAGAAAATATTTGCAAACGAATCAACGGACAAAGGATTAATCTCCAAAATATAGAAACAGCTCATGCAGCTCAATATTAAAAAAACAAACAACCCAATCCAAAACTGGGCAGAAGACCTAAATAGACATTTCTCCAAAGAAGACATACAGATGGCCAAGAAGCACATGAAAAGCTGCTCAACATCACTAATTATTAGAGAAATGCAAATCAAAACTACAATGAGGTATCACCTCAAACCAGTTAGAATGGGCTTCATCAGAAAATCTACAAACAACAAATGCTGGAGTGGGTGTGGAGAAAAGGGATCCCTCTCGTACTGTTGGCAGGAATGTAAATTGATACAGCCACTATGGAGAACAGTATGGAGGTTCCTTAAAAAACTAAAAATAGAATTACCATACAAGCCAGCAATCCCACTACTGGGCATATACCCAGAGAAAACCATAATCAAAAAGACACATGCACCCCAGTGTTCATTGCAGCACTGTTTACAATAGCCAGGTCATGGAAGCAACCTAAATGCCCATCGACAGACAAATGGGTAAAGAAGATGTGGTACATATATACAATGGAATATTACTCAGCCATAAAAAGGAACGAAATTGGGTCATTTGTTGAGACGTGGATGGACCTAGAGACTGTCATACAGAGTGAAGTAAGTCAGAAAGAGAAAAACAGATATCGTATATTAACGCACATATGTGGAACCTAGAAAAATGGTACAGATGAACCGGTTTGCAGGGCAGAAATAGAGATCCAGATATAGAGAACAAACGTATGGACACCAAGGGGGGAAAGTGGCGGGGGGGTGGGGGTGGTGGTGTGCTGAATTGGGAGATTGGGATTGACATGTATACACTGATGTGTATAAAACTGATGACTAATAAGAACCTGCTGTATAAAAAAATAAAAATAAAATTAAAAAAACTTAACACCATTCTATTCCATAGTGTAAGGAGTCACTGCAGGTATCAAAGCTCCCCTCAAAGGGTAAATCATCAGGTAATTGGTAAGTCTGCTAGAATTTCAGGAAAAAAAAGTTTATAGATTTTATCTACGTGTTTGTTTAACCTATAGTTTCATCACAGTACGTTCCCTCTGCTATTGTGATAGTCCTTAAGGTACATGAAAATGATTTAAAATGTACCAGTGATAAAAGATATACAATGATTTCTTTTAATCTTTCAGAAAACGGAAGTTACACTCTGGGCATCTTTCCTTTCACAGGAAGAGAAATGTCTGAAAAGCAAGCTGTGCCCAACACCCCAGCGATCTATGTGGACTGCATTTTCCCCACCTGGTATCATCTGCTCCCACAGCTTTAATGGCCACCCATTCACTATGAAACCCAAACACATATCGCTAACACCGATATTTCTCTTGAATTCCAAAACTGTAGATGCAATCACCCCTGGACACCTCCACTTCATCTCCGTACCTCTGGTCCCCACACAGTATTTGGCAT
Organism: Balaenoptera borealis; assembly: GCF_965194805.1. Taxonomy (NCBI): domain Eukaryota; kingdom Metazoa; phylum Chordata; class Mammalia; order Artiodactyla; family Balaenopteridae; genus Balaenoptera; species Balaenoptera borealis. The sequence goes on along the minus strand of NC_138860.1, from coordinate 39,430,555 downwards.
CCAACATGCGCCTAATGAAGGTCTGGAGAATGAGTGAGCAGATAGTGACTCCCTTCTGGAGGCTTAATGAAACCTTGTTGAATTGATTTGAATGAAACGACCATCAATTTTTCATTGACCACAACTAGATCTGAGGAAGCTTAGCACTTAAATAACACTTCACAATCACTGAGCCCATCTCAACTCCCTTAATATGCCCAGTATTGCAAAGTTGGTGACAATTCAGGACGAGGACACTCAACTTTGCTCTCCTAACCAAAAGTAATTCATCACAGTCGTTGGGGGTGAAGGGAGGCATCACCGGAACCTGAGCAATGGGGGAAGTAGCCCAGAAGTGAGATGTTTTGAGGGAGGAGTTAGACAAAGGAAACCTCAAGCAATGACGTGTACAAAGCATGAGGATATGAAACGGTCCAACAAACGAACCTATCTACAAAATAGAAACAGACTCACAGACACAGAGACCAGACTCGTGGTTGCTAAGGGTGGGGGAGGGAAGGATTGGGAGTTTGGGGTTAGCAGATGCAAGCTGTTATATATAGGATGGATAAACAACAAGGTCCTACTGTATAGCCCAGGGAACTATATTCAATATCCTGTGATAAACAATATGGAAAAGAATATTAAAAAGAATGTATCTATGTAAAATCAAATCACTTTGCTGTACAGCAGAGATAAACACAACATTGCAAATCAACTATACTTAAATAAAATAATTTTTTTTAAAAACCGGTTCAGGGGCTTCCCTGGTGGCAGGGTGGTTGAGAATCTGCCTGCCAGTGCAGGGCACACGGGTTCGAGCCCTGGTCTGGGAAGATCCCACATGCCGCGGAGTGGCTGGGCCCGTGAGCCACAACTGCTGAGCCTGCGCGACTGGAGCCTGTGCTCCGCAACAGGAGAGGCCGCGATAGTGAGAGACCCGCACACCGCGATGAAGAGAGTGGCCCCCGCTTGCCACAACTGGAGAGAGCCCTCGCACAGAAACGAGGACCCAACACAGCCAATAAATAAATAAATAAATAAATAATAAAAGTGTTTAAAAAAAAAAAAAAAAAAAACCGGTTCAATATGCCAAAAGGAAAATCATTTGCGGGAATGGTGCTGCAGCTTCAGTGACACGAGAGGCATGATCAGAAAGGGTCATCTGTCAGTTAAGAAGCACAACTTTACAGTAAAAGGCCTGAGAAACCAATCAGGAAAGTAAGATGATCTGTTTTGTTTTATTTTATTTTATTTTAGGCTGTGTTGTGTCTCCGTTGCTGCGCAGGCTTTCTCTAGTCGCAGCGAGCGGAGGCTACTCTTCGTTGCGGTGCGCGGGCTTCTCATTGCAGTGGCTTCTCTTGTTGCAGAGCTTGAGCTCTAGGCACACGGGTTTCAGTAGTTGTGGCATGCGGGCTCAGTAGTTGTGGCGCACAGGCTTAGTTTCTCCGCAGCATGTGGGATCTTCCCGGACCAGGGCTCGGACCCGTGTCCCCTGCGTTGGCAGGCAGATTCTTAACCACTGCGCCATCAGGGAAGCCCTGTTTTATTTTAGAAACCTCTATAAGAAAACGGGGGATGGTTTTGTTCCCGAGAGGAGAAGGGCAGAAAGAGGAGGAGGACAGAGAAAAGGATGGAGCAGCGTAGCCGGGACCTGAGCCTGAGTTCCGACGTGGCGGAGGAGCCAGGGAGCTCCAGTTGTCTATTTCAAGTCGTTAGCATGGCTATCTGCCAAACCTTTACTAAAGTCCTCTAACACACACAAAGGCTTTACCCGAACAGATTTCAGTTAGTGTGTGTGTGTGTGTGTGTGTGTGTGTGTGTGTGTACGTAGTAGTCAAGAAAAAGAACCATGTACCATGTGATAATGAGGGCAATGCCCAGTGGGGACAGCACAAGATCCCTAAACAGAACAAACTCCGCAAAAGCAAGAGATGAGACAGAGGAGGCCACGAACTGAGTCTCAGAAAAGCACTGGACTCTGCTCAGTCCAACGACAGTCAGTTCAATGACTTGAACAAGAAGTCAAGTTCACGTTATCTAGAAATTAAGGGGCTGGGAGACGCTCACAGCTAAAATCCAGTGAAATCTGATCGACAGCCTGTATATAAAAACATGTTCCACAAAAAATCTGAAAATTAGAGTATATTAAGATTTTTTATTATTATTTTACAGAATTTCATAAAAAGAACCTAGAGTGGTAAGACTCAGGGATATTGTGATAACTGAGATGAGAATGGCCACTATGGTAGACCACCTCTCTCTGGTCCAGCAGCAGTACCACCACCTTACCCCCACTTCAAAACTTTGAAAACTGCCCAGGAGAGGCTGAAATGAGATTAATAAAATGTTGTCTAATTGGAATTGCTCAGATGACTGCCTAGCTTTTACTGCCACCTCCTGGCCCTTTCTGGTATGTCTCCCCTGAGTCAGTGGTGCTGAAAACCACACACACACAAAATCCATTACCACATTCACGCATCTCCAGCTAGATAGAGCATCAAATTAAACCATGATCACACTGCAACTGTAAAGCTGTGATATCGAGTGGGAGCCCCTGAATAAGGCAGCTGTACACTGATAAGGTCACCCCAGCCAGGCTGACTACCCCCTGGTCCCCGATCTGTCAGCACGCTGAGGGCAGATCTGTGTCTAGGGGCAGATGCATATTCACCAAGCTCACGGAGACAGATCTCTAATACATAAACACCAATGTACCAATTTAGAGTGAGAATCATCACCTCCAAGGTAACCCAGGCCTCATATTTTCCTACAAGAACCACTTTTCTCTCTAGATCAGGCACACTGGAAATCAAATCATGCACTCACGAGAATTGCTTAGTGAGGAGGAAATCAGGGCCAGGGCACTGGCCAGAGAACATGAACTTTTAAAGGCATCCGGCTCTGAGAGATGGGGTCGTCTGCCCAACAACTGGAATATTCTGCCACTGGACACAACATCGCAAATCTCTGGAACAGCGTATCTATCCTTCTCCCGTCAATGCTTGAATGGGAATTATCAGACCTTGCCTTTGAGACGTTTCCCTGTCCAGTTCTGGCCAATCCACCTCCCTTTCTGGTTGGCAGGATGTTTTCATGGGGACGATGAAGCCTCCAGTGAAGCTTCCATCAGTCAAGTGCTGACCGAGATCCGTGTCTCTGCTCCACTGTGCACTGATACCATAGTCGGCTGTCTGTAACGGGCTCTACTGTCCCTATTTCCAAGCTTTTGGAGGCACCACGGTAGTTCCATGGACTTCCAATAAACAGGTAATGATAATTTCCATTTGTTGAATGATTAGAAGTTTACACAGAGTTTGTACATCCCTTATTGCAGCTAGTCCTCTCAAGCACCCTTTGGGGTTCTTTGGGTAAATATTATGATTCTTATTTTACAGATAAAGACACTGAGATTCAGAGATGGTAAGTGGTTTTTCCAAGGTCACAGAATTAGTGAATATAGGGTTAAGACTACAACTTACATCGTTGAACCCCAGGTGAGTCTACTGAGGAAGCCAGCTCTTAACAGTAAACATAAAGGAACTCTGCCTGACCGACTGACCTACTCCTATATAACAACTAGTTATGGACAGTCAGTTATCAGCTACCTATTGTTCTAGGCACTTTGGAACACCAGGATGATGAATTTTTTTTTTTTTCATGCTACAACGTGGATGAATCTTTTTTGGGTTTTTTGATCTAAGATTTCTACTTCACTTTTTTTTTTAATTTTATTGGCGAATAGTTGATTTATGATGTTATGTTAGTTTCAGGTGTATGGCAAAGTAATTCAGTTATACACATACATATTTTCATTCTTTTTCAGATTCTTTTCTCATATAGGTAAAGGATGATGAATTTAAATAAGGTTCCTATTCCATGGAACATATATTCAGTGGTGAGAGACAAACAAGGAAAGATTCAGATGGTGATAAGTCCTGTGCAGAGAATAAAGTCGGGGATGTCAAATGCTGATTGGCTATTTCCGTTTGGGTCACCAGGGAAAGCTTCTCTGGGAAAGGACATTTAAGCTGAGGTGGAAATTCCAAGAAGACATACAATGATGAAGGGGAAGAGCATTCTAACCGGAAGGGACAGCTAAGACCACAGCGTGGTCCCCTGAGATGGGCCCATACTGGCTACGTCTGAAAAAGAACAAGAAGTCCAGTGCGCTGGGGAACAGAGGGCAAACAGGGGGTGGTAAAAGGCTAGTCAGGAGGTGGGTGGGAGCCAAACCACATGGCCTTTTGTTAAGGAGGATCAGTCAGATTTTATTCAAAGCACAATGGAAAGTCATCACGCTACTACGGAAATGTGCCACTTTTCAAAGAAGTCACAGCATTCTAGAACAGGTTTTACACCTCAGAATTCCAAAGTCTCAATCAGCTCACTATTCCTAGGGCACAACGATTCAAGTCTTTGATGAACTTACAATGCTTCCCATAAACAAGCAAGAGGTACTTGAAAAACTCAGAACACAAGTTATCTGGGGAGAAGGAGAAAGGTTTGTCCTGATAAAAGAAATTTTTATAGACTGAGGTCTGGGGAAGCCATTCTGGCTTATACTTGAATTTTATGCTAAGTAAAATAGCCTGTTCGTGGCTTATCAAACACACATTGCACATCTGCTTTAATTATTAAAGAAATGGGCACACTGATCAGAAGTAAAGAATGTCATGTTAAAGATAAAGATGAAATGCCTCCCTTCCTGGGATGCCCGTGCTGGTACTCCTTCAATGATAAGACTCCCTTTCCAGGTACCAAAGCCATGCTGACTCACTGTGTATGTGTTGATCTGTTGGTTTTTGGTTTGGGGTTTTTTTTGAAACCTTGAAGAAATGTATCCCTGACTTATTTGACGTTCTTTGTTCTGACAAGATATAAAACTGTGTTGAAAACCATGCTTCTCTGGAGCAGCTTCTCAGAGTAATCTGGGAAGCTGTCTTCTGGGCTATGGTCCTCAGTGTGGCTCAAATAAAACTCTTTTCTGTTCCTATTATAGGTTGTTTGTTGATTATTTTCATTGGGAATCCTATCTATGAAAACCCGTACTTAGAAGTGGTGGATTCATGGCCTCTGCGCTCCAGAAAGCCCAGCGAGGCTCCCAGGAGGCCCAGCGAGGTTCCCAGGAGGCACTGACTGCCTTCTAGAAGAGCTCAGTTCAGAAACACGGGTGTGTGGGGGGGGGCGGGGGGGGAACCTGCCTGACTCCTCCCCTCACCCACCCAGAAAGCAGTGTCTCCCTCAGGCCCAAGGCCATCCTGCTTTGCCACAGCTCACTGCTCAGATGGCAGCCTGACAACTGCTTTCTCCACAACTCTAAGATAAAACCTATAGCTGTCCCATAGCAAAGAGATGTTCAAAAACACCCCAAGAGGCGAGCAGGGAAGGAGTGTCAAGAAAAGAGAATGGCAGGGAGAGAAAGAGAGAGAGAATGGGGGGGAGGAGCGGTGAGGGGTAGGGAAGAGGGTAAGATAGGGAGGATACATGCCTTCTACATAGAAGTTCATTGCATAAAAAAATCACTGCCCTCCACACCCACTCTTAAACACTGTTGACACGGGGAAAGAAAAACGGCCCTATCTTTCTTTCCAAAGACTGGTTTGGCAACAAACAGTAGCCTTTGACCTAGGAAATCACCCTCAGGACGTCATGAGGGATGAGCTCAAAAAGGCTTACACAAATATGCTCGCTGAAGGTTTATTTACAACAGGGCAAAATTTTAAACAGTGGTCAACAACAGAGAATCCGTCAACTCAGTTACAGCCAAGTCATAGGAAGGAACGTGATAAAACTAGTAAAAATCATACTCTAAGGGAATTAGAATCTAAAAGACTCTTTCAACACATAAGGAAAAATTCAGAATATATTCAGTTAAAAAGTTGGAAGGTAAACAGGGGAACACACAAATCTTTGTAAATAATCTGGACAAGAAACAAAAGGGCAATGGGGAAAGTAAGGGCGGCTGGGAAGACTTTCGCAGTTTTAACTCTCTGAACTGCTAGTACACTCGCCGGAGAGCATGTGACTGTTAGAAACTCATTTGGGTAAGAGTTTGGCATCCAGAGGGTGCAGAGAAAGATCAACCAGAGAAGGGCGCAAGGTCTCTTTTCGAAAGAACTTTGGGCCTGCAGCTCTGTGAAAACTACCACCGAGCTCCCTGCCTGTGGAGGGCCCAGCAGGCTTGAGATTGCCTAGTAACCCCCAGGAGGCCTCAGTGGCAACTCTTAGATTCTCAGGCCATGCAACAACAAGCTGCTGTTGTCTGAAATCGACACTACACTTGCAAAACTTGACTACAGTCCCCTTCCTCGTCCTCATTCCTTACCATCCATCCGCATCACCCAGGCAGAGACATCAATGGTTTGCATTCTTACCCCTTTCACAGGAAGACGCCCACATCAGCCCTGACTGGCAACACTCACGCACCCGGTGATGCAACAGGACCAGATGAGAGGGAGTGAAGGCCACAGAAAGAACAGGGGCCTGGAAATGGACACACTTGGCTCCCATCTATGCTTGGCCACCAACCAACCGTGACCCTGGAAAGGCCACTGAGTTTCTCTGAGACTCCATTCCTAATCTGCAGAATAAATGTTAGACAATCTGTGAGGTCTAATTTGGCTCTAAAATTTCAGAGTTCAAAATCTCCCAAATATTTCATTTCCAAAGAAATCCCTGGACCATGGGAAACAGATGGCCCAATGTACCTGGAGGCCAGGGGATCTTCTCAAACAATTCCATTTTACAGTAAGTGTCACTGCACAAATCTGGACTCTGCAAAACCAGTTTGGGTGCCTCCTCTATGGGCCTCTTGGGGAAGCCATTCTTTACAGCACTTCTTTTTTAAACATGCATTTACTTGATCATGCAAAAGCACCCCTTCATCTGCTCTGTATTTGGCTCTGAGTTCTCATATAGGGGAACCAAGCATCCCAGTTTGCCCAGGACTGGGGAGTTTCCCAGGATAAAACTCTCAGTGCCAAATCCAGGACAGTCTCTGGCAAACCCTGTCAGTCGGGTCACTCTATCTCTCAACATGCTCTCTGTTTGGTTTGCTTCCCCCCAGACACCCTCTACACTCTGCGTCAGAACAAAATATAACACTTTTTTGACTTGTACTCACACTGCTGCTCAAATCAACACCATCTGCAGATCACCGGTAATGGATGCCTTGGGTTGCCTCAAGGACACTTACGTCCTTAATTAAAAGTGCCTTTATTCACCTTGTCCCATTAGGTGCTCTTAGTTTGGCAGGATTTTTTTATAATCAATAAAACACATAACACACACAGAGGAATTTTTGTAAGTATTCAACAAAAGTCATATGAATAAGAAAAATTCCTTATTTTAGCATTGAACCATCACCGTACATTATTTCACTGCATCATTAATGTCTTAAAGAAAATCAACTAAAAAACAAAGAAAACATATGGCTGACAACAGAAGAGTCAACAAAGGAATCCATTTGTTCACTTGCTGATCCTCTTGACAAATATGTATGGAGCACTTATTCTACACCAGGCAAACAATGACGAAAGAGAGACACAGTCACATGGAGGTCACGATCTATGTCTGCTGATCATTAATGGATATTAACCAAAACATTTAACAAACACATTTCTCAAATGGACTCCAGTCTGGTTACCTATAATAAAAGTTAAAACATTAACTATTTTACCCTTAAGATTACAGAAAAACAGGAGTATTACCAGAATATCCACCTGTTTGTCTCTTCCAAAACATTGTATATTCATAGATGACAGACATTGTGTCTTTTTGTAACCCTTCAGAGCACCTAACAAAATTTATGAAATTGACCTGAAATTTTCAAAAAGAGTCAAAGAACAAAGGATAAGAATGTCTGAAGCCAAAAGACAGAAAGGAAGCTGTTCTACTGCCTGTGATTAATCAGCTGTACCCAGTCACCCCTTAGACTCAGCCAGAATTCAGAAGCACCGGAGTAACTGTGAGCTCACACCCAATCTTAAATGCAGAGAAATCTTAGAACCAGAACAAAAGAAAAATAAGTGTCCTGCACTCAGTTTTCAGAAATTCTCTACATACTCAGGCAATGGCTAGTTTAATCTCAGCCATGTCTTTAAAAAACCAACACATGCATTCATGCAGCGTGCCACCTCCAGAGAAGTTGATAGTGGTTGCTTGCAATCATCAACCTGTCACAGGAGAGTTGGGAAGACATGTTTAGTTGCAAGAATGTCTGGGTAGAGTCTCAGAACGTGTGGGTTAAAAGGCTGATGGCACCTCACCTGCCAGGTTTCCAAGGCAGAATCCCAGCCTTCATCCCTGACTCCGCCCTCTCTCCCTCACTCCCACCACCAGCTGTTTAGTAATGCCAGTCAATTCCACCTCATGAATGTCCCCAATTTGCCTTTATGTTCATTATCATAGATCTTGAAACTTTCCATCACCTCTTGTCTGCCTGCCTTCACTTCAATCTTGCTTTCCACCAAAACACACACATGTACATATCACAGGAGCTTCTAACCATGCTGAACTTCTCTCTTTTCCCCAAACATGCCCTTAGATGTTTCCTCTTTGGACTTTTGGATGTGTTGGTGCCTCTGCCTAGAGCATCCTTCCCCCAATCTTCATTCCCTCGTCTACCTATTATCTGCTTAATTCCTAATCATCCTTCAGGTTTCCTCTTAGACATCACTTCCTCTGAGAAACCTTTCCAGGCTCCCCTCGACCGAGCTACTTATTTCTTGACACTTGCACAGCACCTTGGACTCCCACGATCACAGGACTTATTGTCCTGCATTGTTATTGCTTTTTTTGTCTTTCCTTTATTTTGTTTTTCTTTTAAACAACTCTTTAAACCACGCATTATGCCAGGACAGAGGCTGAACTTGCCTGTTCACCTTTACATCCTTTTTACCTAACCAAAAAAGGTGTGAATCAATTAGTTCATTTGTGAATGAGTACAGCACAGTTCTTTACCTGTCAGTGTCTTTGCCACAAGGCTCCACCTCCTGGCCAGACTCTCTGACCCAAGGTGGGTTGTGACCTGCTTTCTGTCTGTCTCCTAAGCTAGACCTATGCAAAAGACCAATGCACTGATAGGTAGCACCTTGAGAGGAGACAGTGTTACATAAATGAGCCAAAATTGGCTTCTGTGTACTGGCTCCTAAACTGTTTATTCTTCACATCAGGCTGAGACCCATTAGTTCAAAACCCTACTAGTGCCAAACTCAAATTTTTATACATCCAGTTTTTTAAAACACAGACCAAATAAGCAGACTTTTTTGCCACCTAGAACCTGCCTGCTTTGCATACCCTGTGAAACTGTGCCCAACATCTACTAGCCATGGACAAGACAAACCTCAGGGCTACAAAGACCCACACCACTGCTGCTCTTTGGCGCTCTCTGACTCAAAGACTCCAAGCCATGGTGCTGAGCGACGTCACCTAGACACCCTCTCCTCTCTGATTCCACTCTCCCCAGGGAGTTCCCTTGCCCTCCTCCCCTTCTGAGTGGGGACCCACACCATATAGCCTCTGGAGGGACTCATACTGTGAAGGACTTCCCCTGAACGCAACCTGTCAAAGCATCACCCAAATAAAGCTTGCGTGTGCTACTGCCACTTTGTGCTCATGTCTTCTTCCTTGATCAGCCATGGAACCCCCTGAACCCCCTACAGGTAGATATCTGAGGAATTCTGCATATTTATAATTTCTATGTAGTCCCAGTTTGATAACTTTTAACCTGTCTTGTAACCCTAGCTTTAAATTCATCATCTGGTTTAGTCAGGATTGCTTCTAAAACCAAATCTTCACCGGCAGAGTTCCATTCCAGCAATTCAGGACAGCCTCCTAGCTCTCATGACCCTGGTCACCCATCTCAAATCTTACTGGACTTTCTATCTCTAGCTTCTATTCTCCTGCCTTGGACAGTAATCTGCGACTGGCTTTATTAGTCCAATCCATCTTTCTAGCCTGCACTCCTGGCAAACAGCCCTGGAATTATACCTTTTATCCATGGATGCTATAAGAAGGTCTTGAACTGAAGCTCTATAAAATTTCTAGTTTCCATCCCTAAGATTCCAATGTCCATACTTTTGCAACAGAACTTACAGTAAGGTGGCTGGAGATAAACTCGAGGGTAATAAGCACAGGAGCAAATGGCATTTATGTTCTTGTTCACAGGTCTACAGACAAGGAAAGAGATTTGTTAGCATGACAGGATCTTGTGTCTTGATTTTTTTTTTTAGTATAAATTTATTTATTTATTTATTTTTATTTTTGGCTGCATTGGGTCTTTGTTGCTGCACGCGGGCTTTCTCTAGTTGTGGTGAGCGGGGGCTACTCTTTGTTGCAGTGTGCGGGGTTCTCATTGTGGTGTCTTCTCTTGTTGAGGAGCACGGGCTCTAGGCACATGGGCTTCAGTAGTTGTGGCTCGTGGGTTCTAGAGCACAGGCTCAGTAGTTGTGGCGCACGGGCTTAGTTGCTCTACGGCATGTGGGATCTTCCCGGACCAGGGCTCAAACCTGTGTCCCCTGCACTGGCAGGTGAATTTTTAAACACTGCGCCACCAGGGAAGTCCCGTGTCTTGATTTTTTTTTTAAGTTATTTGTTAGGACACTGAGTGAGCCTGAGATCCTACTAAGAAATGCTGGAAGGAAATAATTCATCATCCACGCTTCTGAAGGCCAAGTACATTTTCTTACTGAATTTTAACTATCCAAAAATATCCAGAAGTAAGGTCTCACTTCCCACAAATCAAACAGTGCAGTGGATAAGAAATGTTAACACACCTAATCTAATCATTTTTCCCTTAGGGATATCAGCCCAAGTTCAGGCTTTAACCACACAGAACTCTTGGCTAGGAAGAATGACCAAGAATCTAAAGAGAATGCCACAGGAGATGGGATAATTAGAGAGGCAATATAACTACAAAGGTTAGAAGTGATAGTAGTCTCAGATGACTTATTCTAGGGGCCTGTTGATTTGAGTGGTTCGATCTGCCTATCCTCCAGGCTGCATAATAAATTTCTGCAGAGCAAGGTACTCTAATCTTTGCATCTCTTGCTCTGGCCTCAGAGTTATCAACGTCTGAAAAATACGTGCACAGAAGCATTTGCTGCTGGGGAAGAATTCTCAGGTGGTGTCTATGGTATCTATCAGATAAGTCCCCCTGCCTCGCAAAAAAAAACTTAACAATGAACATCTGGCCTCCATTTTTCAGTAGGCACTCAAAAGTCTTTTTCTTCCCTTTTTCTCAAAAGTCTGGGGCCTAAAAGAAAGTGCAGCCTCGAGCAAAGGGAGATGCCACAAAGAAATAGCTTCAGAGCGTGAGAGGAGACCTTTTCCTAACACCAGGATCTTCACTGTCATCTCTCTTGTCCCCAACAGAAAGCCTCAGGTAGACACCCAGTTCACATGGCACCACATTCAGGACATACAGAAGATGTTCTTAGCTTCTCACAGGTCTGCTCAAAATATTTAGATGCACTAGAACCAGCATACAGGTATGAAATACTCAAATAGCACATATGTGTACACATTCATACAAATACAACACGCATGCACACACACACACACAAACACACACACACACACACACACACACTCCAACTTATGAGAAAGCAATAAGCCATATCATCATGGAGAAGTTAGGTCTGAGAGTGGAGCCTGGGCAAGAAAGAACATAATTGGGAAATGAGGATTTGGAAAAATGAGAACGAGAAAGTCATAGAAAGACAGGCTCTTAGTTCAGAGAAAACCAACAGTTCTCCCATTTTAGTTCCTGGGACAGAACTGTGCATCCTAGCAATGCCAGATTACTTGACTTCTGATCTAAGGGACAAAACTGGCCCTATTTTTCTACAGTTATGGCATTTTCCAAGAGAATCCACTCATTTTTATTTATAGTTGCAAAAACACAAAGAATTCTTAATTATCTCACAATTAACCCCACATGTCTACTTTTTTTTTTTTTTTTTTTTTTTGGCTGTGTTGGGTCTTCGTTTCTATGTGAGGGCTTTCTCTAGTTGCGGCAAGCGGGGTCCACTCTTCATCATGGTGTGTGGGTCTCTCACTGTCGCGGCCTCTCTTGTTGCGGAGCACAGGCTCCAGACGCGCAGGCTCAGTAATTGTGGCTCACGGGCCCAGTTGCTCCGCGGCATGTGGTATCTTCCCAGACCAGGGCTTGAACCCGTGTCCCCTGAATTAGCAGGCAGATTCTCAACCACTGCGCCACCAGGGAAGCCCCACATGTCTACTTTTAAATGTCTCGGTTTCTTGGCACATACGTGTCTGTGCTCTGTAGATTTGTCTCATTCTTCATTTGTCCATTCAACAGATATTGATGTGCCAGATATTGTGCTTGGTGTGGAAGACACTGCCACTCGCCTATCCAATATCCATTTGCCCTTTCTTCCTAATAGAATCTTGACTTTGCTCAAGTAGCAATGTGCCCTCTTAAAAATAATCACCTTCCCAGGATGCTTAGCACCTAGGAGTGGCCATGACCCATATCTGTCCCATGAGAATATAATAAGCACTTTTCCATTCCATCGGGCTTTTGGGAAAATGACTGTTTTTCCAACAAAAGGTAGAGCATGATTTGAAACTCATCTTTAACCTTTCTGTCTTCCTACATTTTCCTTCTTATAATGCCTAAGTGAGGCCACCTTGAGACCACAAGCTACAGAGAGCTGGAAGGAGCCCAGGTCACTTGTAACTCCCTAGAGCAGCTACACCAGCACTGACCTGCTCATCCTTCCATTTCTTGTTCTGTGAGAAAAATAAATGCCTATGTGATTGTGCTACTACAGTCAGGCTTCCGTTATGTGCAACCTAACTGGGGATACAACAGTCAGCAAAAAAGAAACTCTGCTCCTACCTTTAAGAGCCTCACTCTCAAAAGTAAAGGGCCAAGCGTCACCAGTCATTTATTAACACGAAAGACAGACCAACAAAACAAAGGAGAAAATAGGAACCTGGAAAAAGGAGCAATGCGAAGAGAAGAACCCCCCGCCCAAAGACATAAGTAACATCACCAGTGAAATAAGAAAAGATACCATGATCCATGAAAACAGAAGGCTAGGGAATACCAACGTTTGAAGAACAAAAGGAACTCATGAAAATTAAAACTGTGAAAGCCAAATTTTTTTTTTAATATATTAAATAGACAGATTAGAGACAGTTGAAAAAAATATCCCAGAAAACAGAGAAAAAAAAAAAAAAAGGTGAAAAAAATAAAGGAAAAAGTATTAGAAAATAAGAGGTCCTGTCCAGGAGGTCCAACAACTGAATGAAAGGCATCAAAGAGAGAGAACTAAAAAATTAAAATTAAAATATGGAGGTAAGGAAAGCATTAGCAAAATAATTCAAGAATATTAGCCAGAATTAAAGAAAATCAGCTCCTTTTTTTGAAAGGGCCTCTGACTATCCAGTTCAATGGATGAAAATAGTCCCAAACCAGGACATATCGTTATGAAATTTTAGAACATTCTGGACAAAAAGAAGACCTTAAAAGCTCCCAGAAAGGAGGCTCAAAAAAGTCGAATTTCATACACAAGATCCAGAAAATGAATGATGTCAGACTCAACTGTAGCACCACAAGCCAGAAAATAATGGGGCAATGTTCTCAAAACTCTGGTGAGGAAAAATGATTTCCAACTCTGAATTCTATACCTCGCCACCTTATAGAGCATGAAGAGGGCAGAATAAAAACATTTTAGATATGTAGACTATCAAAAATTGACCTTCCCTGCCTCCTTTTTCAGAAAGATACTGGAGGATATACTTTGTCTAAATGAGGGAGAAACTCAAAGAACAAGTGTATTCCAGGAAACAGGGCTCCCATGCTCAAAAGCAGCAAAAGGAATCCCCAGGATAATGGAGAAAGGAATTTCCCTGGACAACAGTTATGCAGCAGGCCTGGAAATCAACAAACCCAGATGGCGACAGGACAGAAGACTCCAGAAAAGGCTTAAAGATAAAATTCATATATACCCAATCTCTGTGAATACCTTCAAAGGACATGTATGTAGCTGGGGGAGAATGTGGGAGTAGATTAATGATGAATATATAGAAAAGCAAATAAACAAACAAAAATTATTAACTTCAGGGAAGCTGAAAAACTATTCAGTAAAAGAAAAATAATGATGGTAAATACCTAATTCAGATTGTCATGTAATGAAAGCATTACCTGATCTAACCAGAATTGAAAATAACTATATGGGAAGGATGGGAGGGTGGGAAGTATGCATTTGTATAGTGGTGGTGGGGTATAAAAAATTAAATTATCATCTTCTAGAGTGCAAATGTAAGCAATAGCTTATTGCTGTTGTGCTGGGGGAAAAAGAGACAGAATGGTGACTATGTAAGGAATTAGTGGTCAAGTTTGTTTGTTTCAAATGATACAGTGAACATTTATAATGACTTTTGGCTGCCTAGCATCTACCCTCTTGTGTTCAGGGAATTCCCCATCTTACAAGTCTTTGTAGTTGGTGCAGTCTTCCTCCTACTATAAAAGTAGACCATGTCAGACACGTGCTTCCCCAGATTCCCTTGCACTTTACTTAGACTCTGCCAATCAGACAGGGACACTCTGGGGGCAGTGACATTAATGGTGGCACCCAGCAGTCAGTGCTGGTATTGACAGTATGGGCTACAGAGACGGGTGCCAGCAGTGGCTGTGATGAGGGCAATGGTACCCTCACAGATCAGTTCTGTGGCATAGTTTGGGGTTTGATTCCTGGTTGCATGCCCTGAATTCAGCTCTCCAGCCCTTCCTGTGATTCTATGAACTACCCATTTTCCTTTTAATGCATTTGATTTTCTGCATGAATCACCCAGAGCTGGTTTTTGCTATTTCCAAGGAAGAAACTGACCGATTAAGAAACTGATACCAGAGTAGCTATAGACATCACACCCTTGGTGAAAGCCAGGAAATATGGTGTGGGCTGCTTGCTTCCAACAGCCATGGAGAGCTTTAACAGGAGAGTAAGAAGAGGATGACAGGCTCACATTCCTAAATTCTCAGCTCAAGCAACGGATTAAAATCCAGGGACCTTTTATTACTCTGCTTTTAAAAAAAATCTCATTTCCTGCAGTCATAGGTCTGAGAGTGCCAAAAGCAACCCAAAAGTTTGATCCTTAGGTTTATCGAATTACAGCATTAACTGAATTCTCACCCGTGCCTTTAATGCAAACATCAGGCACCAATCTTTAAAGGGTGGGACCCCTAAGAACTACAGTGGAGACTACCCAGAATACCCTGAACCCCCAAGCCTTAGTGAGCATCCCTTGCCAGTAGAAGCAGTCCTTCTTCCCCTGTGAGATAAGGCTGATCTAGCCTTGACTGAAGACTCCTTTAGTGAAGTCACTTGAGGGAATTCCTGTGCCAGTGAAGCCCATTTTCCTCGTTCCTTCTGCCTACCACTCTTTACCAGCTAGGATGGACCCCAGCATGACCCAGGGGGCCTACTTCAAGGCTTTCACTCCAAAAGAACGGTAAGAGTTTGTCATCTTATATTGACAAAAATTGTGGAAATGGATTCTGAGGATTCTAGATGGAGGAGAAAAGAACAAACGCTACATTGGGTGGAATTATCAGTATGAGTGCACTTACCAGCAACTCGGGATTCCTTATGTCAGCTGTAGCAGCTGGGAATGGTGCTAATCGTTTGAGAGTTTAGAAACCCAGCCACCACAATTGCCCATACTTATGGGACTGACATGCCAGAAATTCTTTAGGAAATCATAAAGGAAGTAATAGAATCATTTCAGGAGATAAGAGTGTTCGGGTAGATTTATCACGTGTGACCTGCTAACCCACCCCTAACTATGTCCCCAAGAGAGCCCAGAAGATACTCCCTTCACTAAGACTTTGAGATTATACAGTAGTGAGGAGAGCAGGAACATCTCTGAAATGCGTTGCCAAGGCCGTTCTCTGTGGGCTGGGGAGGCTGTTTAGGGAAAATGAGATCCCACCTTTCAATGCAGAGACCATGTTAAGTGATAAAGACTCAATAGCAGTGCCTTACCCTCAAGGCAAAGTGAGCATAATTATGACAATAAGGCATGTGGCCAGCTTGGTAGTCACAATGCTCTGATCCACAGGCATCTCTGGTGAAGGGTAACTGACCATGAGGTCCCTGGACCTTAAATCAATGGGGATTCTCATCACTTACTTTGGACAAACTTCTTCACTTACTAAATTTCTCTGTGTCTGTTTCCCCACCTGTAATATAGGTATAGACCTACTACCTACTCATAGGACTGCTGTGAAGATTATATATGTCGATATATGTAAAGGTTTTAAGGAAATGTCTGGCACAGAGTAAGTGCTCAATAAATGTTAGATATCATTATTACCACTACCGTTATTATTATATGAATAGCCAGGGGAAAAAATCAAGTCTTAATGAACAGAGACCAGACCTAAGCCACCATGACAGTTATAGCTCTTCAACCTAATCCAAGACCTGAGTCAATTCATAGACCTAGAGTCCCTTGAATGAAGGGGAGGCCAAGTTACTATGAGGGAAAAAATTCTACAACAATATCACAAGTACACAGTATGACTCATCTCTTCTTCCTAGCACTCCCTAAAGAGACGAGGTCATTTACTGGGATGACTGGGCTTGCAGAGAAAGTAAAATATCCAGAATTTGGGGGTCTTTGAACACTGTCCCTAAGCTAACACTAATATGTAGGAACCCCAATGCTATTCTGGTCCATGAATCCGAGTAGGAACAAATGGGGGCAAGTGGCAAATGGACTTTGGACCTGACTTTGTTTCACAGTAGCCCCAGTGGGACCCAAAATCCATCTGTAGTTATCTTCTGAGTTCTTGAGGAAAGAACTAGAAGAATCCCTACCCTTGCTCCCAGGTCTACGAATTAAAGTCTATTATTAGGAAGTAAAGATACAGGCACACTCTCCCTATCAAAATAGTAACTCAAGAGCAACATGGCATCTCTGGTGAAATTACAGAGGTAAAAGACTAACATCCAAAGACCCAAAAGATGTAGGTAAAATGATTCTAATCACATTGTCATTTAACTTGCCAATCTCTCAAGTATAGGAGATAGATGAGCCTTAGAGAATGACTATGCATTACTGTATATTTAATACAGTTAGGGACTCCAATTACAGATTTAGAAGGTGTTCTTCTAGCTGTAATATGTTGGGGCAAATTCACACAGCCCCCGGCACCTGATTTTCAGCTCTTAACCTGGAAATTTTTTCTCTTTCCTAATAAGAAAAAGTATCAAAAGTAGAATACTTTAACTTGGTTAGGACAAAAGGACACCTCTACAGTGTTGTCTGAGGGGTAACATTACCTCTCCAGTTCTGTGTCCCTAATTCATCTGTAGGAAACAAGTTTGTCTCTTCCCTCACGGAAGACCTGAAGTTGATTTGGTACTTTAATAGGATCATGCTAATAAGACCTATAAACCTAGAAGTTCCAGGTATACCAGATGTAAGATACAAGCAAACCAGAAATGAAAGAGAATATAGGGTTGAGTTATCGTAGAGAAATTTCTGTGGGGGACCTTGAGGTCCAAGTAAAGGACAAGTAGATTCACCTTGTGCTACTTAGTCCTAATAAAGAGGTATAACTGTTGGTAAGCCTCTTGGGACTTTGGAAGCAATATATACACAGTTGGGCATGCTGCTTTGACTCATCATTTACTAGATGAACTACGCCTAACCACAGGATACCAGAAGACCATGCTACCCGAGTTGTCTTTTATCCACTGGGATTTATCTGATCCACCTAGCCATAAAATCAGGTATGCCTGGTAGCACTCCATCATCAATGGATACACACACATGGATACACACACATATATACACATACATATTCATACACGTGCACACACACACACACACACACACACACACACACACACAAAGAAAGAGGATCTTGAAGTCACAAATATGTTGCAGGAAAAGGACCTCACCTTCCCAGCACGTTGACTCCTGCTAATTGCCATCTTTCTCTCATCCCACACCTAAGGCCCCATGAGGATTTGATAAAGGAGGGAAAAAATGAGCTCTGTTCACTGATGGCTGTCTATGGTAAGCTTGGAAGTGTTGATAAGGAGATTTTGAAGAAGAGATGTGTAAGTGAACACCTTAGAATGAAGCCAATGAGAAGATTGTAACCCATGTAAATACTCAACCAAAGGGCCCTACTGCTCTCAACAACAAGGTGATGTGCCCTGTACATACCAGCCAGCCTCTTTCCACAGCCATTCCAATGATTTTCAAGGGTTCCACGACCAAAGTGGCCACTGTGGCAGCAATGAAGGCTTTGCATGGGATCAACAATACGGACTGCCCCTCACCAAAATTAACCTATCACTGCTGCTGAGCATCTAACTTTCCAGCCTCCATACTCTGGTGTCAGGTTGATTACACTGAACCTCTTCCACCCTGGAGGGGCCAGAGAACTATTCTTATTCTGGATGTGAAATTGCTTTCCCCAATGCTCATTCCAGTACTGCCATCCATGGACTTATTGACTGTCTTATTCACTGCCATGTTATCAGACCTAACACAGCTTCTGACTGGTGACCTGACTGCGTCAAATAGAGTGAGACAATGAGCTACATCCATGGGATTCACTGGTCTTATGCCATCACCCAGAAGCAGCTGACCTTATAGAACAGTCTATCAATAGTTCCAGTATGGCACCAGAGGAAAGACACTGTCTGATGACGCTGAGATGCTGTCCTTGCCTATGATGTTGAGGTGCCGTCTCACGGGATGTAGAAAGTGTTCTGAACCAGCAAACTACATATGCTTTTACTCATAGCTTAAATAAGTAGAGTCGGTATCCAAGAAGTAGAAGTGGATTAATTATACCTATTAATCCACTATTATGCCTATTATACCTATTAATCCACTCCTAAAATAGCTGCTTCCCATCCCTGCAACTCTGATCTACTTATCTGGAGGCTTAACCACCCAGCAAGGAAACGCTTCCATCTGGGAATACACAATGATTCCATCGAATCAAAAGCTACTATTAATGTAGCCATTTGGGGCTCCTCATGGATCTAGGTGAACAAGCAAAGAGGGGTAATGGTGTTAGCTGCGTAAATTAATCCTCCCTATCAAGGGGAAACAGAGTTACCCCTACACATTGGAGGCAGGAAGGAATACAGAGGGAACTTGTGGGGTGCTTCTCAGTATTGCGGTTTCTACTGGTTAGTTAATGGAAGACTACAGCAGCCAAACATACATAGAAGCATCTAGGGCTTAGAGTCCTCAGGAATGGAGATTTCGATCACATCACTGGGCAAAGAACCCCAAACAACAAAGGTACTGATTGAAGGCAAAGAGAACATGGAATGGAAAGTAGAGAACAAAAGTCATAAGTCCTCTGATTAGAATTAGCTCTAAAATGTTTACCATTTTTCTTATTTGCTGTGCACTGTATTCACATATAAATTTTAACTAATATTCCTCTTCACTCCTGGCCCATTCCCCTACTATTTAACATAAAGTGTGTTGTTGGTGGTGGTGAACTCTACAACTGAGCCCACAGTTATAGAATGTTATCATTACGACAGAACTCAAGGAGACACGGACACCCCCCTGAGAGCCTGGACTTGGACTTGGAGGCAGTTGCTGATGGGTTGTCCCTCTCCGGGGAAGGATGTGAATGTTTCCCGCCCTGTGAGGGATAGCTGTGTACCTTCTTGAAGAAGGTCAGTCTGTGGCAAAGCACTTGAGGACCATATCTAACAAGGTCTCCTCGCTTTAACTTAAATCTTGTTTGAACTCAACAGACATGAAGAGGAGCTGGTCAGCATCCTCTTCCTATAAATTCCTGCGTTTTGACAGAATTCATCCTCCTGTTGGCCTTCAGAAAGGTACAATTACTATCACTGTTCCCACTTGTGTCTGCCCTTCTGATGGCTTTTATTTGGTCTCAACAGACACATTAAAAGTTACCCTCAAACTGCTTCTATGTTCTCACTGCCGCCTTATTCTACAACCCTGGTTTATACTCCTCCAAAATGACCAAAGAGAACAATGACTTCTTAACTGCCAAATGAAACAGAATCCCTTCAAGTGCCCTCTTACTTGACCTCTCTTCAAATTCTGATCAATGTAGCACTGCTTTCTTCTTGAAACCTTCACAAAACCATTTGCTTTCTTCTTCATTTATTAACATTCCTTCTCATGTCACTGGATCCTCCTTTTCTACCCGTCTCTTAAATGTTGATATTTTCTAAAGTTCTATCCTTCCAGTAAGATATGTCTAATGGAGGTGCTGGAATAGCCCCACAGCTCCACAGGGGGCAGAGGTAGTCCTATGAGGGCATGCACAACCCTGACATGGGCACCACCCATAGCCCCTAAAGCTCTGTCTACTCTTTGCTCATGTAGCAAATCTTCCTAGAGTCTGGTCTCCACCTGAGAATCTGATTATAGCAGCTCTAAGCCTCACTGGAAATTGAAGTAGAAGGGAAAAGAAACCAACATCTCACTGAGAAGAGATAAAATACATGGGAAGAAAATTTTATTTTGACATCTCTAGGAGAGTATGAAAGGGTATGAAAGAAAAGCAAATGTCACCTGTTGCCATGGAATTCCTAAAGTCCTCTTAATTAGTGAGGCACACTTGAGCTCTGATGGCCAAGCCAGCCACCAGTGCTTTTTCCATCTCCACCAGGAGAGGATTTAATACCTTCCACAGAGTTTGTGAATATCTTCATTGTTGGATTAACCAAACCAAATGAATCCCATAGTAAACAACCTCTATTTACACCCTTATTCCTGTTAACTTTGCAGTCATCACTTTTTTTAAATTGAAGTACAGTTGATTTACAATATTATATTACTTTCAGGTATACAACATGGTGATCCAATAATTTCATAGATTATACTCCATTTAAGGTTATTATAAAGTAATGGTTATATTTCCCTGTGCTTGTACAATATATCTTTGTTGCTTACTTATTTTATACATAGTAGTTTGTGTCTCTTAATTCCCTACCACTATCTTGCCCTCCCCCCTTCCCTCTCCAAACTGGTAACCACTAGTTTGTTCTCTGTAACTGTGCATCTGTTTTTATGTGCTTATATCCATTCATTTTATTTTTCAGATTCCACACATAAGTGATAACAGATTATTTCTCTTTCTCTAACTTACTTCACTAAAGCATAATACCCTCTAGGTCCAACCATGTTGTTGCAAATGACAAAATTTCATTCTTTTATGGTTAATATTCCATTTTATGTATATATATATATATATATATATATATATATATCACATCTTCTTTATTTATTCATCAGCTGATGGAATTTAGATGGCTTCCATATCTTGGCTACTGTAAATAGTGCTGCTATGAACACTGGGGTGCATGTATCTTTTTGAATTAGTGTTTTCATTTTCTTCAGATATATGCCCAGGAGTGGAATTGTTGGATCATATGGTAGTTCTAGCTCCAGTTTTTTAGGAACCTCCATACTGTTTTCATAGTGACTGCACCAATTTACATTCCCACCAACAGTGTACGAGGGTTCCCTTTTCTCCACACCCTCTCCAGCATTTGTTATTTGTAGACTTTTTAATGATAGCCATTCTGACTGGTGTGAGGTAATGTCTCATTGTGATTTTGATTTGCATTTTTCTGATGATTAACTATTTTGAGCATCTTTTCATGTGCTGTTGGCTATCTGTATATCTTCTTTGGAAAAATGTCTATTCAGGCCTTCTGCTCACTTTTTAAACAAGTTTTTTATGTACTGAGTTGTACAAACTGTTTATAAATTTTGGACATTAACCCCTTAACAGTCATATCATTTGCAAATGTTTTATTCCATTCAATAGACTGTTTATTTGTTTTGTTGATAGTTTCCTTTGCTGTGCAAAAGCTTTTAAGTTTAATTAGGTCCCAATTGTTTATTTTTGCTTTTGTTTCTTTTGCCTTACCCTTAAGATCCAAAAAAATATTGCTACAATTTACATCAAAGATTGTTCCACCCATGTTCTCTTCTAGGAGTTTTATGATTTCTGGTCTTACAGTTAGATCTTTAATCCACTTTGAGTTTATTTTTGTATATGGTATGTATAAAAAGCTATAATAGACTTCTGTATTTAATCTGTATCCTGCAACTTCACTGAATTCATTTATTAATTCTAATAGTTTTGTGGTGGGTTTTCTACATGTAGCATCACGTCATCTGCAAATAGTGACAGTTTTACTTCTTCCCTTCCAACTTGGATGCCTCTTGTTTCTTTTTCTTGCCTGATTGTTGTGGCTAGGACTTCCAATACTACGTTAAATAGAAGTGGCGAGAGTGTACATCCTTGCTTTCTTCCTGATTTTAGAGGAAAAGCTTTTAACTTTTCACTATTCAGTATGATGTTAGTAGCAGGTTAGTCATAAATGGCCTTTATTATGTTGAGGTAGTTATGTTCCCTCTATAACACTTTGATGAGAGTTTTCATCGTGAATGGGTGTTGAATTTTGTCAAATGCTTTTTCCGCATCTTTTGAGATGATCATGTAATCTTTATCCTTCCTTTTGTTAATGTGGTGTATCACATTGATTGATTTGCATATGTTGAACCATCCTTCCATTCCTGGAATAAATTTCACTTGATCATGGTGTATGATCCTTTTTATATATTGTTGGATTCAGTTTACTAATATGTTGTTGAGGATTTTTGCATCTATGTTCATCAAAGATATTAGCCTGTAATTTTCCTGTTTTGTATTGTCCTTGTCTGGTTTTTGTACCAGGGTAATGGTGGGATCACCAAATGTATTTGGGAGTGTTCCTCTCCCCTTCAATTTTTTGGAATAGTTTGAGAAAGATAGGTACTAAGCTCTTCTTTATATGTTTGGTAGAATTCCACTGTGAAGCTGTCTGGTCCTGGACTTTAGTTTGCTGGGAGTTTTTTTATTACAGATTCAGTTTAATTACTAGTCGTCAGTCTGTTCAGATTGTCTATTTCTTCCTGATTCAGATGTAGAAGGTGTATGTGTCTAGAAAGTTGTCCATCTCTTCTAGGTTGTCCAATTTGTTGCCAAATAATGGTTCATAGTATTCTCTTATAATTTTTTGTGGTACAGTTATTTCTCCTTTCATTTTTAGTTTTTAAATTTTGGTCTTCTCTCTTTTCTTCTTGATAAGCCTGACAAAAGGTTTATCAATTTTGTTTATCTTTTAAAAAAAACTAGCTCTTGGTTTCATTGATCTTTTCTAACAGTTTTCGGTTTCTATTTTATTTATTTATTTATTTCCTTTCTGTCTTTAATTTTTCCTCTTTCCTGCTGACTTTGGGCTTTTTTCATTGTTCTTTTTCTAATTTGTTAGACGGTAGGTTAGGGTATTTGAGATTTTTCTTACTTCTTGAGGTAGGCCTGTATCTCTGTACACATCCTTCTTAAAATTATTTTTGCTGCATTCCATAGGTTTTGGAAAGTTGTGTTTCCATTTTCATTTGTCTTGAGGTATTTTCTGATTTCCTCTTTGATTTCTTCACTGACCCATTAGTTTTTTAGTTTCATGTGTTTGTGTTTTTCCTATTTTTCTCCCTATAATTGATTTCAATTATAGTTTCATACCATTGTGGTCAGAAAAAAATGCTTGATATAATTTCTATCCTCTTAAATTTGTTGAGACATGTTTTGTGACCTAGAATGTGGTCTACCTTAGAGAATGTTCCATGTACACTTGAAAAGAATGTGTTTCTTCTGTTTTGGGATGGACTGTCCTGTAGATATCTATTAAGTCCAACTGATCTAATATGTCATTTAGGGCCAATGTTTCCTTACTGATTTTCTTTCTGGGTGATCTGTCCATAGATGTCAGTGGGGTGTTAAAGTCCCCTGCTATCAATGATTATTGTAAATTTCTCCCTTTATGTCTGTTAATATTTGCTTTATATATTTAGATGCTCCTTATTGAGTACATATATGATAAGGAGTGTTATATACTCTTCTTATACTGATACCTTTATCATTATAGAATGCCCTTCTTTGTCTTTTGTTATAAACTTTGTTTTAAATCTATTTTGTCTGATATGAGCATAGCTACCCCCACTTTCTTGTCATTTATTTTTGCATGAAATATCTTTTCCATCCCCTTACTTTAATCTGTGTGTGTCTTTAGATCTGAAGTGCGTCTCTTGTAAGTAGCATATAAATGGGTCTTGTTTTTTTATCCAATCAGCTACCATATATCTTTTGATTAGAAACTGACATTTGAAGTGATTACTGATAGGTATGTACTTATTGCCATTTTGTTACCTGTTTTCTGGTTGTTTTTGTAGTCCTTCTCTGTTCTTCTTTTAGTTTCTTTCCTTGTGATTTGATGATTTTCTTTCATGGTATGCTTGTGTTCCTTTCTCTAGTTTTTGTTATCTATTGTAGGTTTTTGATTTGTGGTTACCATGGTGTTCATAAATGTTGACCTATAACTGTATCTACTTGTTTTAAACTGGTAGTCATTTAAGTTCAAATACGTTCTAAAAGATCTACATTTTTTACTCCCCTCCCCCACATTTTGTGTTTTTGATGTCATGTTTTACATCTTCATGTTTATCCCTTTACTATTTATTGTGGTTATAGATTTTAAAATTTTTTGTCTTTTAATCTTTGTACTAGCTTATTTAAGTAGTTGATCCTCAGCCCTTAACATATATTTGCCTTTACTATATAACGGGATTTTCCCCTTATCTACTGATCCTTGCTATAGCCTTTTCTTTTCCATTTAGATAAGATGCTTTAACATTTCTTTTAGGGTAGGTTTAGTATTGATGAACTTTTAGTTTTTGCTTTATCTGAGAAGTTCTTTATCTCTCCTTCCATTCTAAATGATAATCTTGCTGGGTAGATTACCCTATGTTGCAGGTTTTTTCCTTTCAGCATTTTAAATATATCATGTCACTCCCTTCCAGCCTGCAAAGTTTCTGCAGAAAACTCAGCTGACAACATTATGGGGGTTCCCCTGTATATGACTCTTTGTTCTTCTCTTGCTGCCTTTAGAATTCTCTCTTTAACTTTTGCCATTGGTGCACTTGATGTTGTTCAAGAGGTCCCTTAAACCGTTCTCAGTTTTTTTAATTTGTTTTTCTTTTTGCTGTTCTGATTGGGTAATTTCCATTATTCTATCTTCCAGATCACTTGTGTATTCTTCTGTATCACCTGGTCTGCTATTAATTCCTTCTAATGTGTTTCTCATTTCAGTTATTGTATTCTTCAGTTCTGACTGGTTCTTTTTTATATTTTCTAGTTCCTTGTTAAAATTCTCACTGCGTTCATCTATTCTTTTCCCTATATCAGTTAACATTCTTTTTATTAATGTTTTGAATTCTTTATCGGGTAAATTATTTATTTTTGTTTCATTAGTTGTTTTTTCAGGGGTTTTCTCTTGTTTTTACAATGAAACAAATTCTTCTGTCTTCTCATTTTGCTTAACTTTCTCTGTCTGTATAAAATTAGGTGAAATAGTTACCTATCCCAGTCTTGAAGGTGTGCTCTTGTGTGGGAGTCTCCCTATACAGTCTGCGTGTGCCCAGTGCCTGGATCTGACAGTGGGAGAGCTGGATCTGATGTGAGCAGGAGTCATGTCTTTCCCCAGGGTGTGCTGGCAGTTATCACCTTGGTAGGAGGTGGGGCTGGAGATGGAGCAGATAGGGACAGAGCCAGGTGTGAGCTGGGGCTTCTCCTCTGCTCAGTGGCCACCACCACCCTACGAGTGGCAGGGGTGGGCCCCAAGCTGCTGGAGCAGAAGCTCTGAGGGTTGGGTCCAAGATGGTTCCATTCCCTTTAAGTGTGTGCTCTCCCCACTCCTAGCACTGGCACCCTTGCCCCAGAGCAGAGCAGTGCTGGAGCAAGAGGGCCTGGAGCAGGGGCTGGAGCAGGCGCTCAGCATGGGTCAGGGCTCAGGCTGTGGCAGCCCTGGCCCTAGAGTCCAAGACCACTTCTGATGCGCTGCCTCCATAAGGACCAGTACGGCTGTCCCCACACTGTTCAGATGTCATTCCAGGTCCAAGCAGGCTCTATCCCTCACAACTAAGCACTCCGCTCAGCTGCAACAGCCCTTACCCTAGTGTGGAGCTGCATCACGAAGCAAGTGGGGCCAGAGTGGACACTCAGTGCAGGCTGGGGTGCATGCGAGGGTGGTCACAGAAAACCAGCCAGAGTCCCATGCAGTTTCAATCTACTTTCTCCACCTTGTTCCCAGGAGTAAGCAAGTGTGTGCATGCTCTTCCTGAGTGGAGTCTAGGTTTCTTACAGTCCTCCTGGTAGTCCCACTGGCTTTCTAACCAGCTAAGGAGACTCGTCTTCCTGGTGTTGGACCCCAGGGCTGGGACACCCAACATGTGGCTCAAACCTCTCACTTCCAAGGGAGGACCTCCACCTCTGTAACCCCCCGCCTCTTCTGAGTCCCCTCCCAGGGGCACAGGTCCCAAACCTAATCGCTTCTATTCCCTTCCTACCCAACTCCATGTGGATCTTTCTTACAGCCTTGGTTGTGCAAGAGTCTTTCTGCCAGTCTCCAGTTAGTTTTCAGTGGGAATTGCTCTGCGTGTAGATGTATTTTTGATGTTTTCATGGAGAGAGGTGAGCTCTGTGCCCTCCTACTCCACCATCATCATTTGAATCTGCACTCATCACTTTTTGGATGATTTCCCTTTGGCACCTTATTCAGAATCTTGAATTGATCACTGGTTTGAATGCCTGATCACTCACATTCACTAGGCAGAATTCCTATAAGATTTATTTCATTCACCTGAACGTGTACGTGAGTATTCATTAAGCACCTGTGCAGTGCACTGTTCTTTAGTGAGCGCTGAGGGGGAAAGACACCAAAGGTAGTGGCATAGTTCCTTCTCTAAAGCAGCTTTCACCCTACTTAGTGGTGCTCAGAGGGAGTCATCTCTGGGCAGAGTAGAACGTTACTCAGTCCTGAGATCCTTGGGGATGAAAACCCAGTTGTATATCTTCTTGCAAGTAAGACAAAGAGGCACCTTTTATTCTGCCTGCGCTGCTGCCTCACACTCAACTGCAACTTTAGGGTGGGGAAAAAACGCCATCACAGAAGAAGAGAGAACCCTTTCATCGAGAGAATAAAAGCCTAACAGAATAAAAAAATAAAAGTATTTCTTTACTATATCAGAAGGAAATCAGAAATTGCAGACCAGGGCCCAAGGGCCTTTGTAAGCCTTATACTCCCTGATGCTTATTTTCTTTATCTCTCTGAACGTCCCAAGAGGGATTAGCCCCCAAACCCCGAGGCTGGGGAAATCCTGTGCACTGTAAAGAAAGGGGATGCTTGTCAGGCTCTACTCCAATCCCATGGCAGCCAGGAGGAAGGGAAACCCCGAGGAGAGACACAGGGGTGGCAGGTCTGCCACAAGAAAGTGAGAAGCCGGCCAGGCCATCTGAGCTTCCTTGACAGGGAGACAGAACACAACAGGCATTATCATTTAACACCATTAAAGCAGCATGTTAGCTACTGCCTCTATTTTCTCACTTCTGATTATTCTACTACCCTGGTTTATACTGCTTAAAAATGACCAAGTCAACAACAAAAAAAGTCAAACGTGGCCAAAGTCAACAATGACTTTCAGAATGAAACACTCTCTTCAGTCCCCTCTTCCTTGGCCTCTCTTCAACTTCTGATAAATTGAGCCTCCCTTTCTTATCAAAACCTTCACAAAACCATCTGCTTCCTCCTTCATTTATTAATATTCCTTCTCACTTGTTGCTGGCTCTTCCTTTTCTGCCTGCCTCTGAAATGTTGGCATTCCTTCAAGTTCTATAGTTGGCCCTCCTTTATTCTCACTCCACACATTTTTCTAGGAAATCCCTTCACTCCCATGGACTCAACTATCACATATATGTGATGGCTTTCAAATGTCTGTCTGCATTCCCAATCCCTCTCCTGAGCTCCAGTGCCATCTAACTGTAGCAGAGATGTCTCCACCTGGATGTTCAGTTTTCGGCATAACTTGTCAAAAACTGGACTCTTTATTCTTCCCTAAAACCTGCTCCCAGTCCTCCTATGTTCCCTGCTCTTGGTAAATGGAAGTGTCAATCATCACCTAAACTCTAAACCAGAAGATTCCCTAGATCTTCCCTCTCTCAATTTCCCTGTCTCATTGGTGAGCAGAGCCTATTGACTATGCCTCCATCCTTCTCATCACTCCCTTCTTCTCCAACCTCCCTGCTTCACTCAAGTCATCATCACCTTGCTCCTGACTTAGTCTAATGTTCCATCATGTAAAGCACGGTCTGGCTCTTTAATATTTGTTGAATAAAGACATGGACCTTTTTCTATCAGATTTTCCTATTTCTAGTTTTACTCCACTCTGATTCATATTCTACACTGCAAGCAGAATATTTCTAAACCCCAAATCTAATCCTGTTTCCTCTCCCCTTAAATACTTTCTGGTTTTCACTCTTTGGGTATTTAAATTACTTAAAGTATATAAATATGTCCATGGGTCCCATCACCTAAAAGGTAGAACAAATCCTCCTTAGCATGATCCAGAAGCTCTTCCTAATAAAAACCCTTCATGTCTTTCTGGAAGAATCTCTCACTATACCTTAGACTCTGCGTCCAGCTCTTCTTTTTTTTTTAAATTTATTTAATTAATTAATTAATTAATTTTATTTTTGGCTGTGTTGGGTCTTCGTGTCTGTGCGAGGGCTTTCTCTAGTTGCAGCGAGTGGGGCCCACTCTTCATTGTGGTGCACGGGCCTCTCACTGTCGAGGCCTCTCTTGTTGCGGAGCACAGGCTCCAGACGCGCAGGCTCAGTAATTGTGGTGCACGGGCCCAGTTGCTCCGCGGCATGTGGGATCTTCCCAGACCAGGGCTCGAACCCGTGTTCCCCCGCATCGGCAGGCAGACTCTCAACCACTGCGCCACCAGGGAAGCCCCCGGCTCTTCTTACAACTCACAGTTCTCTGAGTACAGCAGAGTAACCCATACCAAGCAGGACCTTTATTTATGCTGCAGTCCAACCCCTCCCCCTCAGCCCTGTCCATATGTTCTTCTTAACAAGGACTGCCCTCCTTGTTAAGACAAACTATTTTACCAGAGCCTAACCTACTGGGATTTTATCAGAGCTTTACCAACTTGGGGGAAGGAAAATTCCCAACTCTAGTCTGCTATAGCCTTCCACATGAATGGAAAAAATACCCAACTCCAGTACCCCTTAGTCATCCTATACTACCAAAGAGGATAGGGGGAAAAAAACCTGAGACTCATTTGTGAAGTTTACATCACAGGGGCATAGACTCACTGAAAGTCTGAGACCTAATCACAGAACTAAAGAACACTTCCCCTCTCCCAACACCTTATATACTAAAGTTCTTTTTACTCAGCACATCACGTCCACCTTTCCAAAATACATTACAAAGCATACTAAAAGGCAAAAAGCAAACAAACAAACAAACCAAAGCACAGACAAAGCAGCAGATCCAGACCTAGATATGGCAGGGAGGTAGGAATTATCGAATTGGAAATTTAAAACAACTATTATTAATATATGAAGAGTTTTAACGGAAAAGGTAGACAACATGCAAGAATAATGTAAGCAGAGAGATGGAAATGCTAAGAATCAAAGAAATGCTAGAACTCAGAAACACTGAACAGAAATGAAGAAAGCCTTTGAAGAGCTTATCAGTAGACTGCATACAGCTGAGGAAAAAACCTCTGAGCTTGAGGATTTGTCAATAAAAACTTCTAAACATGAAAAGCAAATAGAAAAAAGACTGAAGGAAATAAAACACAGAATGGAGTACCCAAGAACTGTGGGACAATTAAAAAAGGTGTAACATAAATGTAATGGGAATACCAGAAGGAGAAGAACAGAAGCAATATTTGAAGCAATAATGACTAAGAATTTCCCCAAATTAACATGAGACACCAAACCAAAGATCCAGGAGCTCAGGGAACACCAAGCAGGATAAATGCCCCCAAAACTGCACCTATGCGTATCATATTCAAACTTCAGAAAACCAAAGACGAAGAAAAAACACTGAAAGAAGCAAGGTGGTGGAGGTGGGAAACATCTAACCTGTAGAGGAACAAAGATAAGAATTACCTCCCGCTTCTCCTAGAAACGTGCAAGCAAAGAGAGTAGAAGAAAACATTTAAAGTACTGACAGGAGAAAAAACAACCACCTAGAACACTGTGGTCCTGTGAAAGTATCCTTCAAAAGTGAATGACAAATAAAGCCTTCCTCAGACAAACAAAAATGGTGGAATTTGTTTCCAGTAGACTTGACTTGCAGGAAATGTTAAAAGAAATTCTTCAGAGAGAAGGAAAATGATATAGGTTAGAAACTTGGATCTATATAAAGAAGGGAAGAGCTAATAAATGAAGGTAAAATAAAACCTTTGCTAATTCTTTTCTATTCTTGATCTAACAAATAACAGTTTGTTCAAAATAATAAAAGCAACAATGTATTTACCACTACAGTTTACATATAAGTAAAATGAACGACAGTAATGACATGAACGACAGGAGGGAGGAATTAGGAATATTTTATTATAAGGAACAATCAGGAATATTTTAAGGTACTTGCAGTACCTGTTAAGTGATATTGTGTTATCTGAAAATAGATTCGGAGTAGTTGTAAACGTATACTGCAAATTTTACGGCAACTACTAAGAAAGTTAAGAAAGAAGTATACTTGATATGCTAAGAAAATAAAGAAAATGGAATGATATAAAATGTTTAATTAAAAACAAAAAAGGCAAAGAATGAAACATAAAAATAGGAACAAAAATCAAGGGCAATGAATAGAAAAGAGTAACAAACATGACAGATAATAAGCCAATCATATCAATAATCACTTTAAACATCAATGGTCTAAATACATCCAATAAAAGACAGAGATTATCAGAGTGGATCAAAAAATAGGACCCAACCATATATTGTCTAAAAGAAACCCACTTTAAATATAAAGATACAGTTAAGTTAAAAATAAAGGCATAGAGAAAGATATACCATACTAAGACTAATCAAAGCTGGAGTAGATATATTTCAGACACGTCAGACCTCCAAGCAAGGAAAATTATCAGAGATAAAAAGGAGCATTACACCAGTGAGGGCTCAGGAGGAAGTGAAGAACACAGTAGAGAAAGACTCTATCATCTTAGAGAATACACATATCATAATAGAATGTTGGCAGAAATATGAACATTAAAGGTGTTGTCATTGAAGGCTCAGAAGGAAATAAGGAAAATGTTCTTGGAAACTGGAGTAAAAAGAGACCTTTGTTATATTGTGGCCAAAAAAGTCTAATTGAATTGTGTCCTACCATTGTTGAAAAGCAGAATTTGTAAGTAATAAACTTGGATGTTTAGCTGAAAAAAAAAAAGGGGGCATTACATAATGATAAAGGGGTCACTTCTCTAAAAAGACATAATAATATATAATACGTATGTGCATAACAACAGAGGGTCAAAATATGTGAGGCAAAAACTGATAGAAAAGCAAGGGGAAACAGATGAATCCAACTATTGTAATTAGAGATTTCACCACCCCTCTAACAGAAATGGACAGATCTGTCAGGCAGAAAATCAGTAAGGACATGGTTGAACTCAACAGCACCATCAGTCAAGTGGATATAATTGACATCTATAGGCTATTTTATCCAACAACAGAACACACAGTCTTCTCAAGCTCACATGGAACATTCTCCAAGACAGACCACATTCTGGACCATACAACACACCAAAATAAATTTAAGAGAACAGAAATCATACAATGTCTGCTCTCAGAGAATAATGGATAATAATGGAATTAAATTAGAAATCAACAATAGATAGCTAGGAAATCTCAAAATACTTGGAGATTAAACAGGAAAAAAGGTAAGGATGTCCCCTCTCACCACTCCTTTTCAATATCATACTGGAAGTCTTAGCTAATTCAATGAAAGAAGAAAATGAAACAAAAAACATACTTTGGGAAGGAAAAAATTACTTTTCCTTGCAGATGACATGACTGTCTATGTAGAAAATCCCAAAGAAACAACAATAACAAAAAAACCTCCTGGAATAAGAGATTGTAGCAAGGTTGTACAAAATAAGGTTAATATAGTAAAGTCAATCACTTTTCTATTTACCAGCAATAAACAAGTGGAATTTGAAACTAAAAACACAGTATCATTTACATTAGTACTCCCTCAAAAAAATTCAGGTATACATATAAATATAACAAAATATGTGCAAGTTGTATATGAGGAAAACTAAAAAAGTCTGATGAAAGAAATAAGAACTAAATAAATGGAGAGCCAGCCATATTCATGGATAGAAAGACTCAAGATAACAAGATATCAATTCTTCCATACTCCGTCTATAGACTCAATGCAATCCAAATCAAAATCCTAGCAAGTTATTTAGTGGATATCGACAAACTGATTCTAAAGTTTACATGGAGAGGCAAAAGACCCAGAATAACCAGCACAACATTGGAAAAGAAGAAGAAAGTCAGAGGCCTGCCACTATCTGACTTCAAGACTTACTTTAAAGCTACATTAATCAAGACAGTGTGACACTGGTGAAAAAATAAACAAAAAGATCAATGGCACAAAACAGAGAGCCAAGAAATAGACTCATAAATATAAATAAAGTCGACCAATCTTTGACAAAGGAGCAAAGGCAACATAATGGAGCAAAGACAGTCTTTTTAACAAATGGTGCTGGAAGAAATTCATGTCTAATTTCTTATACCTTTCACAAAAATTAACTCGAAGTAGATCACAGACCTAAACATAAAACACACAACTCTAAAACTCTTAGAAGATGACACAGGAGAAAACCTAGGTGACATTGGGGATGGTGGATTTTTTAGATACAACACCAAATGCACAATCCATGAAAGAAATAATTGATAAGCTGGATTTCATTAAAATTAAAAACTTTTGCTCTGTTAAAGACACTGTCAAGAGAAAGAGAAGATAAGCCACAGACTGGGAGAAAATATTTGCGAAAGACACACCTGATAAAGTACTGTTATAGTGGCAAGTATGTGGAATAGCAGGCACTCATAACTTGCAGGTAAGAAAAAAAAAAAAAAAAGCCAGCTTGAAAAATGTCAGTTTGGCAGTTTCTTACAAAAATAAACATGTTCTTACCATATAATCACTCCCTGGTATTTATTCAAAGGAGTTGAAAACTTATGGCCACATAAAACTCTGCACGTGGATATCTATAGCAAATTTATTCATAATTGCAAAACTTAGAATCAACTGAGATGTACTTCAGTAGGCAAACAGATAAATGAACTGTGGAACATCCAGACAATGTAATATTATTCGGCACTAAAAACAAATGATCTATAAAACCATAAAAAGACATGGAGGAACCTTAGATGCGCATATCACTAAATGAAAGATGTCAATCTGAAAAAGCTACATACCGTATGATTCCAACTATACGACAACATTCTGGAAAATGTAAAACTATGGAGATGGTAAAAAGATCAGTGGTTGCCAGGGATTAAAGGGGAGAGAGGGATGAATAGAGCACAGAGAATTTTTAGGGCTGTGAAACTACTCTGTCTCATATTATAGGAGTGGATACACGTCATTACACATCTGTCAAAACCCACAGACTGTACAACACTGAGTAAATGCTAATATAAAGAGGGACTTCGGGTGATAACGACGTGTCATTGTAGGTTTATCAATTGTAACAAATGTACCACACTGGTGGGAACGTTGATACTGGCGGAGGCTGTGTACGTGTGGGGCAGGGGATATATGGGAAATCTCTGTACTTTGCTCTCAGTTTTGCTATAAATCCAAAATCGCTCTAAAAATAAAGTCTATTTTTTTTTTTAAAAGATTTTATGAAAAGGGAATGATAAACCCAAAAGTCAGGTTATCTTTGTGGAGGGGGTGAAAGGAGGTGATGGGGTTATGGGTGCAAACAAAGGGCTTGTAGGATTCTGGTTAGTTCTTAAGCTGAGTGGTTGGTACCCAAATGGACCCCTAATGACTTTTCTTTGTCACTGGATTTACCACCCTTAGTGCTGACCTTAGGAGTAATAGCTGTCTGAGATAACTTTTCCTTTTTGTTTAAGCCCCATTTTCAGTTTTGCTTTCCAGTTTTCATAGTTAAAATCACCGAAACGGATACAATCTCTTAATTTGGATGTAGTACAACTGGGATCTGATTTAGCATAAGCCATCACTTAATCCTATTTTGTTTGCCTAAGTGTGTCATTAAAGCCTTACATTATTAGTTACCTCCAACTACGAAAAAAGATTTTGTCTGGGAAGAAGAGACTGTCATTAAAACAACTCAGCATTTTTCCAATCCTAAAAGGCATCTTCCTTGAAAACATTCTGATTAAGCATGTGTGATAACAAGGGCAATCAAGATTTTTTTTTAAAAAAATCTATAAATCACCAAACAGATAAGGAGTCAGGCTATTACTCTTGCCCTCGGCAGGGAGCAGCTTAATCTGGCCGGAAGATCACACATTTCCCATTGGAGCCACAGGCTGGAGGTCAGACCACGGGGCTGAATTTCAGTTCTTGAAAGGAGTGAAAAGAAATGAGAAGATTTCGTTCAGAAAGGAGCACGTTCTCTGCTGTTTCGGCCAGAGGAATAAAGAACGATGGCATCTCCACAGAAAAGTCTTATACTGGAGACTGTGTCCTGCTAAGGAAATAAGACCTGCAGCCCACCTACTTGCAGACAGAAAGAAATGGGTAGACAAGAAAAAGGGGCCAACAGAGGGGCCTACATAAGAACACACCATTAATTCTATCTATCAGACATTTTACGAGGTAAGCCCTTCACCTTCATGGTTTCACTTAATCCTCCAAACAACCCTGCAAATGTGAGTCTGCTCATTTGACAGGTGAACATGCAGACAGTTGTAGTAAGCTGCCAAAGATTGCCCACTAGCGACTGGTGGAGCCGAGGTTCAAGCCTATATCTGCTGTGAATGGATAAAGAAGATGTGGTACATATATACAACGGAATATTACTCAGCCATAAAAAAGAATGAAATAATGCCATTCGCACCAAAACAGATGGACCTAGATTTTATCATACTACGTGAAGTAAGCCAAACAGAGAAAGACAAATATCATATGCTACCACTTATATGTGGAATCTAAAAAAATGATATGAATGAACTTATTTACAAGACAGAAGTAGACCCACAGACATAGAAAACAAACTTATGGTTACCAAAGGGGAAAGTGAGTGGGGTGGGGGAGGGATAAATTAGGAGTTTGGGATTAACAGATACACACTACTATATATAAAATAGATAACCAACAAGGACCTACTGTATAGCACAGGGAACTATACTCAATATTTTGTAATAACCTATAAGGGAAAAGAATCTGAAAAAGAAATATATATATATATATATATATATATATATATATATATATATATACACACACACATATGTACGTGTGTGTGTGTGTATATATATACACATATATGTATGTATAACTGAATCACTTGCTGTACACCTGAAACTAACACAACATTGTAAATCAACTACACTTCAATAAAAAAAAAAAAAAAATACCTGTATCTGTCTGACTCTAAAGCTCATACTCTTTGCTTTATATCATACAGGAAAACAACAAGGATTACTGCAGAACTCGGTCATAAAGCCTTACCTCTTAGCAGGGACTAAGAGGCTGCACCCAGCATCTCTTGCCTTCTCCTGTCAAGTGCAATGCTGGCCACACCAGGAAGACGCGGACCCAGCTGAACTTCGCAGGATTCCATTAGGAAGAGGGATTGCTACCATCCTTGGTTCCAAGACCACCAAGCCTGACCCTCCCCTCTGTCAACCACCTCACACATGCGTCATCTCGGCCACAAGAGGAACAAGGTGAAAAAAAGGAGGGTTTGCTCAAGGCGACTACACCCCTGTCTGCCCCTGGTCCAGCTTCGCCGTGAAGCTACCTGTCTCCATGCTTGTTCTACCGCCAGTGATTTCCAACATTACCTAAGGTCCAACATGAGACGGCCCTCAGCAGGGAGGTGCTGCTGTAGATGGCGTGCATGTACATAAGATGAATCATCAGCTCCGCCAGCCACCAACAGGAGAGGAGGCGGCCCAGCCCCAGGGCAAGGATGGAAAGGCTGGCCTTCGGTGAGCCCTGCTCCTGCTGCTGCATCTGAAGTAGAAACAGAAGAAGTCATTAGATGGCACCTCCATTTTTAAAAGCTTTCAGAGTCCCCTAGACAACGTTTTTATAAATTTTCATCTTCGCTGTATCTTCTAAGGGAGGGCTGGTTTAGTTTGCCTTGGGAACACTCGGCGTTCTCGGGTAAAAACACCATGCCCGACAAATACCATATGATATCACATATATGTGGAATCTAAAAATTATGAGACAAATGAACTTATTTACAAAACAGAAATAGACCCACAGACATAGAAAGCAAACTTATGGTGACCAAAGGGAAAAGGGGGTAGGGATAAATTGGGAGTTTGGGATTAACAGATACAAACTACTGTATATAAGACAGATAACCAACAAGGACCTACTGTAGAGCACAGTAATATATTACAAGATGTTCAATATCTTGTAATAACCTATAATGGAAAAGAATCTAAAAAAAGAATAGATAGATAGGTAACTGAATCACTTTGCTGTACAACTGAAACTAACAGAATATTGTAAATCAACTATATTTCAATTAAAAAAATTTTTTTGAGTCATGTCCAAACTAGAAAACTCTGTCCAAGAGCAAGAATAGGGTGGAGGCCACAAGCTAGCCCAGTGCCGAGAACCAAGGAGGGGTTCTGCATCCCTTCACCCCAGCAGCAGCCCTGCCAAAACCCAGGATGGAGGGCAGTTCCTGATGTATCCTACCTAGACAAACACAGAAAAACAAGAGAGCGCGTATAAGTTTTCCAGATCTTACACTGACACGATTTTATTACACTGAAGGCTGCCTGGAAATGCAGAGGTGAATTGACCGCCTTAATTATGAAGTTGTATCTGCACACATTAGCTGGCAGAGGATATGGACTTTGTTCAGCAAGGGCTTGACAATTAGGGCTCCAGACACTACATGAACAAGAGAGGCCCATCCCTAGGGGAAGGTGATCCTGACACGCTTCTTTAATTTCTCCTCTCCTCTAACCATCAAGGTGCAGTGGGTCCCACGGCAGCCAGGAGGGGCGGCAGGCACTGCCCTTAGAGGTGATGGGCTATCTACACTCCAAGGAATTAATTTCTATTCCATTCTTGAGCATCTATTCTACCACGGTCTCAAACGGTCCTCTTACAGCAAGAAACCAGACCGAGAAATTCTGGCTGGCGCAGTGAAATTGCAATAAGCTGCATAAATGGCTTTCCCCCTTTTGCCATCTGCTTGGTTAGCTACGCCCAGGAAAGCTGTTGGTTTAAATTTTTTTAATGTAAGCTGATCACATTAATAGGAATTTCCTTTCATTTTCTTCAGGTCACCTCAGAAAGATATTTATTAGGAAACAGAAGTAACTGCTTTGAAGGATCCACCCAGCCAAGTTTGACAGGGGAAGCGCTAGCTGGGAAGGTTATCCAGGAAGGAAGGTGGGGCACAGGGGGATTTGCAGTCCTGCAGGGACCGCAGCTCACTGCAATTATAGCCGCAGCACAGCAACCCAATGCAGACCCCTTTCCCTCTCTAGGCATAACTGAGGGTGGTTTTCATATGAATCCTTACGTCAAGCATGCATGCTACATGCTACAAAGTCTGGAGCAGAGCATCGACAAGCCAGTGGATGGCGAAATCCTCAGTGAGAGACGCCCTACCTGTCCGATCCCTCGTGTCTGCATTATATAATTGAGAAGAAAAAGGAAATAACCCAAACTTCCAACAGTAGGGGCTTGGGGCTTGGTTAAATGCATGAGTGCACCTCAATCTTACGTAGCCATGAAAACTATTTTTTGATATAAATGTGCATAAATAAAGACAGACTGGAGAGACAGACACCAAAATGGCAGCAGTGATGGCAACCTTTGGATGGTAAGATTCTTAAGTTATTTTTTAACAATTATTATTTTTGCAATCAGAGCAAAAAGTAATGTAACTTTACCATATTGTGAAGACTTTGGTACTCTCTGTTAGAGAGGCAAGCCCTCTGTTTCTGCAGCCTTCTTGTAAAAAATGCCAAGTCTCAGGACCTCCCCAGGGGAGCCCACCATCCTCTCTATGAGCAAGCAAGCCTCTCTCTCTTTTGTGCTACCCATCTTTATTTCTCCTTACCTTCCCACCTCACTCGGAGACTTTCTTAGTTACACGCTGAGTTGCCCTTTGTTCATTCTCAACCCTTTTCCAGCTCTCTAAAGCAAACTCATTTTGACCAAATGACCATCAGCAAATGAAGAAACAATTACGAATACAGTGTCCATCAGACTATGGAGGCTAAAACCGTTCACACCAAGGCAACAGGGGAAGCTAAGACATGAAGAGGCACCTAAAACCATTCCAGACCAACAGAAGGGGCCTTTCTTGGTGCCAGACTCTTGGAGGAAAGCAGATTCCCTGACTGAATGTGATAACGACCTCAAAAGCAGTGTTGACAAAAGACAATCTTTGCACAACTGTCTCCAGTGTTCCCAAATAAGCAACTATGCACATGGCCTGCAGGACCCTGAGCAGTTTCCTAACCCCAAGCTCAGGTCCCCTGAAGACCAGACCTGCACCCGAGGCCTTGGAGCATCACTGGGTGTGCAGCCCCGTCCCAGGGAGAGAAGCATCTAGACGGGAGGGAAGCCACTGTGAAATCAGAACAAACAGCCACGCCAGGCAATCAGGAAAATAAGTCTGTCCAATCACCTCCAGCTCCAGGCCACCACATTTCAAGGTCAGTCCAGAGGCCCTCCTTTCCTTCCCCTAACAATGCACAGTCTAAAATGACACGAGTATCTGTAATTAAGAAGAAACATGAGGTGCATTTTGTGACTGACTGGCTTCCCAGTAATGACTTTCCTACTTTCCCCAGGGCCAAACTTGCTCTCCAGGTTTAACAAGGCATACTTATGTGTCACCACTGGACCAGAAGGGCTGGGCTTTTCTCTGCAATCCTCCCTTTTTGATGCTGGATGCCTCCCCATTCAGAGTAAGAGAAACGTCTATTCCTTAACTGCACAAGTAAACACAGCAGAAGGAAAACAATCCGATTTTTCATTCTCTTTGCTTTTACTTAAAAACATGGTTATTAGTCTTTCTGCAGAGTTGTACTGTTATTACAGCCCATTTATATTTGCCCCTTGTCAATTCAGCAAGGAGGAAAAGACACACCATACACAGCTCACCTAATGAGCAACTATTCAACCTCTGCATGCAAAGCGTTTCACTTGAGATATTTCAAACTGAGGGGAGTGCCAATCTTAAGACCACTGGCAACTGCCGTCAATGGGAATTTTTAGTTAAGGCTCCCCTAAAAAATACACACTAATTCATCTGCGAAGTGCATTTTAAAACACGTTATTTTTTAAAACCTCATTTCATGCAAATTGCATAAAAAGGAATATCGAAGCCCTTCAAAGATATTCTAATGATTAAAGATGACAGTTCTCAAAGATGAAAGGTTCTTTTCTTTCACATACGAATAATACCCATGTTGGAGAGCACCAAACAGAAGCCTTCCCCAGAGGCAACTGTTCAGCTGAGTTACCTCTGCTCCAACCTCCACGCGTGGGTCAAGGGCACTGTAGCCCGAGTCTTGTTCCTTTGTAACGCGGGAGCTTCTCTCCAGCCCAGGGTCATAGACCGAACCCCTACTCCCAGGAAATCGTTCCCTAATCAGGCCCTCACTACCCCTCCCCAGCACCCAGACCAAGGCCGCTAGTACCAAGTGGTCTCTGGCAGAACAGCAAGTGGGGCCTGCAGTCGGCGTAGCTGCCACAGGACTGGGACCTGGTCTGGCCAGCTTGAGCCTCCAGACCCGCACGTCCACGAGGCCACACTGCTTCCTCCCGCCAACTCCTGTGAGGCTCACCGAGCTGGTGACAAGGCTCTGTCTGGTCTTTGTCCCTCCCACCCCGACGCGCATTGCGTTAGCCGGTCCTTGCCTCTGCGTTACCATCTGTGAAGCGGGAGTAACGACAGGGCCTCTCCCCTGGGGTTGTTGCCAGGATGAAAGGCATCAGAACATGGAAAGCCTGGTTAGGAGTAAGTGCTCGGTTAGGGTTACTTCTCACAGTTGGCATCGTTCCAGATGCGCCCTAGAACCAGAGCCCACCCCATACCCCTAGTGGTTTCTCTGGGACACTGACTGCCAGCCCTGGTCCTTCAGGGGCTGGGCCCTCCCCTGCACCTGCAGCCACTGCCTGCATCTGTCTTCCGCTGGCCTCCTCTAAGATCAAGGATGGTCCCTGCCCAGAATGGCCCCTGCTGCTGCCCTCACCTATCAGCCTGGACACCCAGGGCCTCGGTTCTGGCATAAACTTATGTTAGTTCTCACCCTCGGGAGCTTCCCTGGGTGAAATCTGAAACTGGCCCCTTGTACACAGGGGGCAAGGAGAGACCAAAGAAACAGCCAGACCATTCCGGATTGGCAGGTGGCAG
This sequence comes from Balaenoptera borealis, assembly GCF_965194805.1. Taxonomy (NCBI): domain Eukaryota; kingdom Metazoa; phylum Chordata; class Mammalia; order Artiodactyla; family Balaenopteridae; genus Balaenoptera; species Balaenoptera borealis. The sequence goes on along the minus strand of NC_138860.1, from coordinate 39,390,049 downwards.
GTTTAATAAGCAAGGGAGCTTACAGATGAGCCTTGTCTTGGGCGCTGAAAGGCAAGTAGATCTCTGCATCCACCGGCCAGAATTTTAAAGTTTAAATAGAGGCCTTACCTGGGTTTAGTCACATAGTCAGTCCAGATGGTCTCAACAACACCTTCCTCTTTCAAGGTCAAGGCTATGTCCCTGAAATGGCTCCTAGTGTGGGAATGGCAGGCAGAACGTATATTCCAAGCGCAGGGGAGGGGTGAGGAGCCTCCAACTGCCCAGGTCCAGACTGCGGGTCAACCGGTGGTCACATCCTTTCAATGCCCTCCTCCAACAGCTTACCCCAGAAATGCCCCCGCTTTTGGATAACAATAACAACAATAATAGTAATAGTTAACACCTCATAGTGTTAGATGTCAAGCTCCACTATCTATACAAAATCATTTAATCCTTATAACAACCCTATGAGGGAGGTATTATTACTTTTCCCATTTCATTGATAAGGAAACTGAGTCACAAATAAGGTGAGTAACTCACCAAAAGCTCTCAAGCCAAAGCAGAGCAGGGATTCAAACCCTGTAACAACAGGATTGGGCGCAAGAGTCTTTGCTCTTAACCACCAACCTAGCTCCCTATTTGAGCGCTGGCTCTTCCCCTCGGGGCAGGAGCACAGCCCTCAGGCAGGAAAAGCCCCCTGGTCCTCCCACACCCAGGCTCACCGTCCTCCCCCATATCAGCTCCTCCCTCACTGCATGATTCAACCTGCTCAGAGTTAAGATGTGGTGGCCCCAGGCTCCAAGCTCAGCAAATAAACAGCATTTCCTGCCTTTCCCTAGACCTCCCCGACCCTGTCCCCCGACCTCGTCCCCGGCTCCGTATCTGAGTTCCATAGAACCCTGGGAGAAAAATAAACGGGGCCCATATTCCTGAAACTCCAAATGCCATCAGAGATGGCCTTCAAGTTAAGGCACTGAGGCCTGTTGACAGGCACATTTTCCCCTGTTCATGATTGATGTGTACAAATTTCACATGCCATACGTTACAGAGGCACCTCTTCTATACTTGCCTCATCTTGGATATGCAAATTTACACACTAAAAAAAAAAAACAAACTGGGTGAAAGAGAACATTCTCCCAGGGTGGACCTAGTACTGTAAATTTATGGACTGTGGTTTGCCCAGCTGGGTTCGTCTCCACGGTGAGGCTCTGCCGCCCCCTGGTGGCAAGTCTCTGCCTGCTCTTTAGAGTTTGTGAGCGTTGACCTGAGAAGCTAAGAGCCAAAATTTCAATACTACCATTTCCTATTACATTTATTCATTCACACAAGCACTCGTTCAGAGCAAACCTTACTTACAAGCTCTTCCAGTTGGCTTTCTTCCTCCCCCTCCCGGCTTCTCTGAAGGAGCCCTTTCACTACTAGATTAGCTCCCTAGTTTAACTGCTCTCCTTTTAGACCCATTTTTCTCATAGGAGGTTAAGTGCCCCATAGACACCCCCAGCAACTGCAGAAACCACCTGGCTTGTTTTTATTGCCCTGTAGCTTATTAAACATTTTGCCTCTTCTAGACTGACTTTTCTATGAATCTTCTCAGACCATAGAGAAAGGTTTCAACTTGCCTATTTGAGTTCCCTGCTTTCGGCAATTGCTACCATTTTGAAAGGGGTAAAAGAAACAGAGAGAGGGGACATAGATGCTACCTGCAGTCTCCAGACCTGACTCCCTACAGGGAGAAACCCCTTCATTTCCCCAGGCTGAAACTCGAGAGCAAGAGCCTTTGGCTAAGGATTTAGGTGAGCGACAGTCTCAAAGCTCACCTCTGTGTAACATATTCAGGACCCTGAGACACGCCTCTCATATTCCCTCAAGACCCTACAGGGTACAATCAGAAAGGAGACGACAGACGAGAACTAAGAAGAATGATGATTTGCCTAACAACGAAGTACAGATCCCATAGGGCTAAGCTCCTTGATGGATAAGAGGCAGTTAGGAAAATAATGTGTTTCCTCTTTTTTTATGTATACAAATTTATTTATTTAATTTTTGGCTGCATTGGGTCTTCGCTGCTGCACGCTGGCTTCCTCTAGTTGCAGCGAGCGGGGGCTACTCTTCGTTGCGGTGCGCAGGCTTCTCATTGAGGAGGCTTCTCTTGTTGCGGAGCACGGGCTCTAGGCGTGGGGGCTTCAGTAGTTGTGGCACACAGGCTCAGTAGTTGTGGCTCGCGGGCTCTAGAGCGCTGGCTCAGTAGTCATGGCGCACGGGCTTAGTTGCTCCACGGCATGTGGGATCTTCCCGGACCAGGGCTCGAACCCATGTCCCCTGCACTGGCAGGTGGATTCTTAACCACTGCGCCACCAGGGAAGTCCCAATTTGTTTCCTCTTAATGGGTTTAGTCTATATTTCTCTGAGAATTATCTGCCTTCAAGAGAGGGGTGGGGGTGTGCTTGTGGATGTTTAGTCCAAAAGTTATTGACTGCAATGTTAGAATTAAAAACTTACAGTGGCAAGGAGGTTGTAAAGGAGACAAAATTCGGAGGACCTGAACCCACCCTACCTTGGGTCTACCCCACCCTCACCCCACCCCCTGCTCTTCTAAGAACTTCGGATAGTGGTTCTCTACCTCTAACAGCATCAGGAACACGTTGCTGGGCCCCGCCCCCCCGGTTCCTGATTCATTAGGTCTGGGGTGGGGCCTGAGAATGTGCATTTCTGACAACTTCCCAGGTGATACTGTAGCTGCTGGTCCAGGGACCACACTTTGAGAATCTCTGAGTTAGAAGATCAGCTGCCATCACTAAACCACCTCTTTCTTTTACACAGCAATTTTAACCATGATTTTCAAACACAGATTTTAAATTCCTTCATGGCAAAAGAACGATCCTAGGTAACCCAAACTGAGGTATGAGAAACCACATACTAAACATACATCTGCCCAGAATATCAATTTCACTTAAAGATTTGCAGAGGGGAAAACATTCAATGATTTAACTGGCAATTTTTAAACATTAAGTTATTGTTATAATGCAGAAATATACTTCTGAGTACAATGTGTAACTCAGTGAAATTTTTAAGACAAAATAAGGGATTTCTAAGAACCCTCCTATTTGTGCAGGGGGCACCTTTCGGGTTGCCCTCCGGAAATGTCAAACACTGCTGCTGGCCCTGCTCTTCGAACTACGTGTCCAGGCCCCAGTGTGTGTGCACATGTGTACATGTGTGTGCTTGCTCATGTGTGCACTGTGTGTGCATACGTGTTACTCATGTGTTCTCACCTCCATGGGGACTGTTCTGTTGGGGGGAGGGAGGCAGGAATGTCCTTTGAGAAACACTGTTTTTAGGGATCATCAATTGATTACTCACACTTCAGGTGAATTAACTTAGTACACGTGTTCCACGAGGCTAGCTGTGGAATGAGGAAAAAAATCCGAACTAGGAGGAAAAGTGAGGTGGCAATGACGAAGGTGGCTTCCCATGAGCTTCAGACAAGGCTGCTGTCCAGACAAGGCTGCCGTCCAGAAGTAGGCAGGCGAGATCCTGGGCAGAAACAGGCACCCAGACCCGAAAACACACCATTGCTTTCAAACCCTCTTCAACTCCACTCTGTTATCCCATCCAGATCGCCCTGAACAATTCCCAGGCCACGGCAGAGCTGTTTCAGAAGCAGTTTGTGAAAATAAAAGGGCACCTATTATTTGCCAACCAAGAGCTCAGCCAGTTCCTCCTTCCACTTTGCAAGTACTACCATGAGAAGCCAGTTTTCTTTCTCTGGGACTTCCCTGCGGGGCATGCCTACCCCCAAGTTCCTGGCTGTGCCCAGTTATTATTTCTGGCTGCCACAGTCCACAGAGAATCCGGGTGGGAGCTCCTACAACCAACCTGCACAAGAGATATGCTGACCTTCATTTTGAAGGCTTATTTCCCCGAAGTATTTCATTCATGATCAGAAATCATGACAATAATGTGTGCTCTAAACTTGTGGGCGCCCCTGTGTGAAAAGACTCACGGATGACCACAGCAGCAAAGACAGAAGCATCATCTGCAGAAACACCCATCCAATCCCCGAAAGGCTCTCACCTGTGCGATGAACTCCGGGAAGCTGAGGATGGGCCCGTTGTGGAAGACTGGGTAGTAGAAGACATAGGCCACCAACCAGGGAAAGGAGCAGAATGTGCGCTCAGCCGGCGGCTGCTGCCAGCAGAGCTCCAGGCTGAAGCTGGTGTAGTACAGGCAGCGAACGGTCAGTGTGAACTGCAGCAAGTAGTACTCATTTTCCGTCTGGTACCACCCTCTCTGCAAAGTCACAAGGAGACAATAACCCTGAGTGTCAAGGAGGAACGTCATCCAGTCTCCCAGGAAGGAGATCTCTTCCACAGGCAGAGCAGCTGTCCCATCCAGGGAGTCGAGAACCACTGAACAGCAGGTAAACATCATTGATCATCAAAACAAGCAATTAATGAGCAACGGGCAGGAGAGTGTCCCTAACATCAGCCATAAGCTTCACATTAAGCCTGATGCAACACAGAGTGAAGGTTTTCCCAGATATGCATCTGTCAGATACACCAGCGGACAGCATGGAGATCAGCTACATCCAATGGGTACTCTAACAGCTCCTTCAACAACTCTGAAGACAAAGAGAGACTTATACAGGCAGACCTCAGGGTACTGCAGGTTCGGTTCCAGACCACCACATTAAAGCGAACACCGCAATAAAATGAGTCACACAGTTTTTTGCTTTCCCAGTGCAGATAAAAGTTATGTTTACACTATACTGTAGTCTATTAAACTGTGCAACAGCATTATGTCTAAAAAGACAAAGAACATACCTTAATTTAAAAATACTTTATCGCTGAAAAAAAGAAACAATGCTGTTGATCATCTGACAACGCAGGGTTGCCACAAACCTTCAATTTGTTAAAAAAAAATGCAATATCCGCAAAGTGCAATAAAATGGGGTGTATCTGGAAATGTCACGTGGGATTTATGTGTTCAGCATATCTTTCCTTCTGTTCTTCTATCATTAATTTGGCTCCACATGTAGTTGAAGACTATTTTCCAAATAAGTTTTAGAGAAACATCGTCAAAAGAAATAGTCCCTGTCCTCAATGTACCTAAATTCTCATACCGGAGATAGGTATGTAAAAGTATAATTACAACACAGCATGAAATAATAACAAGCACGTACAAAATTAGGTATGGAACAAAAGACTAAGAGCAAATGTGGTAAAATCTTAATATTGGGGGAATAAAATTATGGATCATTTTATAATCCTTATATTTTTCTATATTTTCCATATTTTCTATAATACATATGTATTGCTTTTTTAATGAGAAAACAGGTTATGGAAATAGATACAAGAAATAAAACTGGGACAAAGGAAAGAGTTGTTCACTTGATCCATGAGGGTCTTTTAAGGCTTTACACTGAAAAACTAAGTACCGAACAGAGTTTCTATTCCACGTCCAGGACTTCAGCAGCCACCAAGAAAAACCAAGAAAACTGCATGTGTGAAAGTATGGAAACCCAGGGCAACTAGTTTCTGGTCATTTGCTCTCTCCCCTTCAGCAATATTTTTCACACCACCAGCTTACATAACAAATGGAATACTTATTTACCACCAACACCCATAACTGATGCTAACAGTCACCAATTAAAGGATAATTACAACTGGAGACTGTCTTTGAACATTTGCCAGGTCCCCCAAAAGTTAGGTGTGAATTTGTTTTTATTTTTATCGCAAATCTATTTTTAAGCACACTTATTTAAGTGATCACCTAGTTTAATCATTCTGGGAAGTTACGTATCTTTGTTAGGAGAGAGACGCTATGCTACCCTACTTTTTCTCTTAAGTCCACGTTTTGAGACAAGTGCTTGAAGTATTCGCTCCAGTCCATTGGTAAGAGTGAAGAAAAATTAAGGTAGCCTAACAACAGCAAGAATTCTTGAATTTTAAAAATGCTACCATTTTTACAAAATTGCTTAACATGTATTATCTTGTTGGATCCTTAGAACAACTCCATGAGGAAGGCAGAGCAGCTATTACCTCCATTTTCCAAATGACGAAATTAAGACTCAGAGGTTAAACACCGCCTCCAGTTTCAAGAGCAGGAGAGACAGTGAATAGAAGAGACTAGAAAACCACTGGCTCATCCTTCCCGTTGCATTCTTTCCCATGACTGTGCAGATCCAGGGCTCACCAATTCTAAGTGCCATCACTTAAATCAATGAAAAGGTGAAAGAATGAATGAACAAAAATAAAGACACCACGGGAAGCCCAGTTCCACATGACTAAAGAAAGAATATCAAAAGCTTCCCAAGATGTTCTGTGCAAGGAAAATACCTGCCTTATCTGTTCAGGGACTATTGTGGGCTTCTGATGAGACAAGGAATGTGAGAGTTCCCTATAAACCGTGCAGCACTCTACAGATGATTGTTTTATTAAATGCATAGGGGATTATTGCTTTTTTCCCCCTTTGTTCCTGTGACATCTGGTACCATCCATGCCTGCCCAAACTGGGAGAAAAGGTACAAGGTCAGCGCTGGGCAACCTCCAAGGACTAAGACATAGTCAGATACAAAAGACTGCAGAATGCAACACCAGGGTTCACATGCATCAACCCCCTGTGGCCACTAGAGGGAGCGCCACCACAGTTCTTCAATTGACTCTTGTCTGAAAACAAAGGCATCTACCTGGATAAAGGCATTGCCAAAGGGGCCTTCTCCTTCCCAATGGTAAAACGGAGACTCTTACCTTAACTTCCTCCACATCTTGAAGCCTCAGTGTAGAGAGCAGGAAGAGAGAACAGAGCCATGACAGGAACAGCGACCGGAACTGGGCAACACAGAAGGAGATGGTGGTGTGAATAAGAACCATGGCTGTGCCTTGGGTCCCCAGTACACACCAGCAGGCCCACATCCCATAGGCTGTGAGGATCCAGGGTTTGTGCTGCAGACAGGGAGGGACCCAGTGAGAAAGACATGGGTGGGGGGCGGGGGAGGAAGGAAGAAAAAAGAGAAGGGTAAGTTAACAGGCATTGCTATTGAAGGTTCTACATAAAAGAGGGTAATGTCTTGTGACCCGTTAACCAAACTGTTCTCACTGGCCTGGGGATTTAGTGTAACACAGACAAAGAGGATTCAGAGGGACTTTCCACATTAACCCCAGAGTGATGGCTGCCTACCTCCAGGTCCCTAGAACTCCACCAGATCCACCCAGAGAAAGGAGCCACTTTCCTGCCTTCAGCCAAAACCACCCAGACCACTGGATCCCACAACAATAAGATTTATGGCTGACTTTCAGCAGACATTATGGGAGCCTGAAGACAGTTGGAAAAGCTGCCAACCTGGCACACTAGCCCCTGCGTACACTATTCTGCCAAACGAAGGCAAGATAAAATATTGGTGCACATTTCTCGGGAGTCTTACTGAGAAAACTGGACCATCCAAACCACAAAAGGCTTTCTAAAGTTTAAACCAGAGACTTACAAGTAAATCTCTAATTACATTTTTATTTCATTAGCATATTATTTACAGTCAAGTTTGTGTCACAGAAAAAGTATAGCTTACCTGCTTTCAGTGATATTGAGGCCTTTGCATAGTCAATCCAATTAATACATTTATTCCCATTTTAGGAGAGAATTTTTCTATTTCATTATCAAGTTTTATAGTTATTGACACTGAATAACTAAACAGATAAATTAACATGTCTTTGCTTTTACAATATACTCTTGGTCATATCTGGCTGGTAAATCCTTACTTAAAAAAACCACAATAATGTTTTAACATTGTTTGAGAGGCAACATATCTTAGTGGTGTAATTACTCAAGCTTTGAAGTCCAACTGCCTAAATAAATCCTGGTATCCCCATTAACTAGCTGTGTGACCCTCGGCAACTTACTTAATCTCTCTGTGCCTCGGTTTTCTCAGATACAAAATTAGGATAATAACAGTATCTACTTAATGAGGTTGTCGTGAGGATTAAGTAAGTTAATGCATGTAAAATGCTTACAACGGTGTCTGCATACACAGGAAGGACAAGGCAAATACTAGTTATTATTCCTATAGGAAAATATGATGTGGCTTTTTGGTGAGCATTCAAAAATAGGATTTCCAGGAATACACTGAGTTGAAAAGTAGGGGCTGCTTGAAATTAGGTCTTCCTGTGAAAACAAGACTTCTTTAAGGGAAAGACAGATGTGGACTGCACACTGTAAATCCCATCCTTCAGTGCTAACTCTCCCAAAATACTGCCTTAGTACAATTCCTTACCAAACTTATACTCCAGCCTAAGAGAGAACATTTTAAATGAGGGACTAGGTCAGCCACTTTGAAGTTCCAAGAAAATCAGAGAAATCTGCAGTTCATTTTTACTATTTTTCCATCCTACTACCCACATTAAACAGCCACATAAATTTGCTTCAAACTTTCCCCCAAGCACTCACCTCTGGACAGAGTTCAATTATAAGGAACAAGGTCACCAGAGACTATTTTAAGAAGTAGTTCTAATGAACGAAAAAAGGGAAGGGGTGTCTTTTCCAACCTGATCTACAGCATTTACCACTTGGAATCTTTTTCCATGTGTGCATGGCTACACACATATACACATAACACAGCTACATTTTTATTGAGTGCTATTTGATCCACTTGGAAAAAGCCTGTTTGTTGGGATTCATTTGGGAACTTAACCACAGACTTAAGCTGCTTCAACTTGAAAAAGTTGGAGGAACCTTCAGGAACTACTTAATAGTGCTGTGCAAACCCCATCTGCTCCAGAGATTCTCTGATGAATTTACCTGTGCTCACAAATGATACCATGGGGGCACACAAGGTTGTCCTATACTCTCATCCCTCACCATCTTCCTCCTGCCGAAGAGTACAGGCAGACAACGTCTAATTTTCTCTAAGACATCACAGAAAATGCACCCACGTGAACCTCATATTCTCTGCTATCCCTTCTATTACCCACTCATCCTCCCCAATGGGCAAAGACAACTCCGCTATACACATTCACAGCGAGCAGGTGATAAAAAGGGAAAGATGTGAACAATGCAAAAAATAATCACCTATTTTAAAACATAAATTAGAACCCGACTAACATATTGATTTTTTTCATTCTATAAAGTGAATGCAATTGGAATCCCATCCTTGAAAACACCACTAAGATGCTGATACAGCATGATTAGTCTTCCATGCCTTGTTCTCTGACTGGCATCAGAGGAACAGTCCCCCACTATCAATGCAGCCCTTAGGGCACACCTCCTCCAACCGCTATCCCCCCCTACCACACACACACACACACACACACACACACACACACGCCTAGACCAGCAAGAAGCAGGGCAGAGAGGGCGAGAAGTAGAAATGTGACACTGCCTAACGGTGCAGGCAGCAGCATAGAAGGTCTGCTGCTCTGAGGAGGAGGAGGGCTTTGCCCAAGTGTTTCAAAGACCATTTTCATATGCAAAGGCCTAAAGACAGCCCTGTCCCACCTATTTCTACTCCAAAAGTGCTTAGGTATTTAATTTATCAAACTTGTGTCCACCTCTTTAGCAAAAATGCTTAAATATCAGATATTGAGCCTCTGACATCAAATATGCCAGGAATCTTTTAACTTTTCAAAACTAAAAAAGAAAGTGTGTTATGTTTTATTCCAAAACAATACTTCTGATTCATCACTAGAAGGGCTTTAAAAACTTTTTCTGCAAGTTCTCAGGGCAATCTGGGCAGATACGCACAGTTTTGGTCACAGACATAATCTATGTCAAGTTCAAGATTTAAAAATCTGCCTAGGGAATTCCCTGGCAGTCCAGTGGTTAGGACTCTGTGCTTTCACTGCTGAGAGCCTGGGTTCAATCCCTGGTCGGGGAACTAAGATCCCACAAGCCGGGCAGCACAGCCAATATAATTAATTAATTAAAATCAATTAGTTAATTTTAATTAATTGATTAAAGATCTGCCTAAAAGTCAGAATAGCCCAATTCATTTAAGTTAAGAGGTTCAAATGACGATTATGATTGGAAACTGCTGTTCACTTGAAATGAGGCACAAAGAATCATGTTGATCAAGTAACATGTACACATAAAACAATCTTAATTTAATGTTGGGCTGTGATGTTTCTAATTTAGAGATTCAAATTCTAATCAAGTATTACTTTTATATGATGCTTTTTTTTTAATTGAGATTTTTATTGAGACAGTTGTAGACTCACCTGCAGTTATAAGAAATAACACAGAGAGATCCCATGGACACTTTACCCAATTTCCCCCTATGGTAACATTTTGCAAAACCAGAATATATCACAACCAGGATGGTGACATTGCAACAATCCACAGACATTCAGGTTTCCCCAGTTTTACCTGTACTCGTGTGTGTGCATGTGTGTTTTAGTTCTATACGGTTTTATCACATAAAAGGCTTTATCACATATAGGTTCAGTGTCCACCACAGTAAAGATACTGAACAGCTCCATCACCCCAAGCATCTCTTGCATTGCCCTTTTATAACCACACCCACCTTTTTCCTGCTTCCTTTACCCCACATCCTTAATCCCTGGAAACCACTAATATCCTCTCCGTTTCTAAAATTTTGTCATTTCAAAAAGTCATACAGTATGTAACCTTTAGGACTGGCTTTTTTTTTTTTTTTAATAAATTTCCTTGTTTTTTATTTTTTGGCTGTGTTGGGTTTTCGTTGCTGGGTGCAGGCTTTCTCTAGTTGTGGCGAGTGGGGGCTACTCTTCATCGCAGTGCGTGGGCTTCTCATTGCGGTGGCTTCTTTTGTTGCGGAGCATGGGCTCTAGGCACACGGGCTCAGTAGTTGTGGCTCACGGGCTCTAGAGCTCAGGCTCAGTAGTTGTGGCGCACGGGCATAGTTGCTCCGCGGCATGTGGGATCTTCCCAGACCAGGGCTCGAACCCGTGTCCCCTGCACTGGCAGGCGGATTCTTAACCACTGCGCCACCAGGGAAGTCCCAGGACTGGCTTTTTTTCACTCAGCATAATTCCCTGAAATCCACCCAAGTTGTGACAGGTATCAAAGGACTGCCCCCTTTTTATTGCTGTGTAGTTTCCATGGTGTGGATGGACCACAGTTTCTTTAACCATTCACCTGTTGAAGGACATCTGGGCTGTTTTCCAGCTTGGGGCTATTATGAATAAAACTGAAATGAACATACGTGTACAGGTTTTTATGTAAATATGTTTTCATTTCTCTAGGATAAATGCCCAAGAGTGAGCTTGCTGGGCTGCATGGTAGTTGCATATTTAGAGCTCTATAAAAACTGCCCAACAGGGCTTCCCTGGTGGCGCAGTGGTTGGGGGTCTGCCTGCCAATGCAGGGGACACGGGTTCGAGCCCTGGTCTGGGAGGATCCCACATGCCACTGAGCAACTAGGCCCGTGAGCCACAACTGCTGAGCCTGCGCGTCTGGAGTCTGTGCTCCGCAACAAGAGAGGCCGCAATAATGAAAGGCCCGCGCACCGCGATTAAGAGTGGCCCCCGCTTGCCGCAACTAGAGAGAGCCCTCGCGCGGAAACGAAGACCCAACACAACCATAAATAAATACATAAATAAATAAATAAATAGTATAACTTTTAAAAAAAAGAAAAAAAAAGAAATGCAAATTCTCTAAAAAAAAAAAAAAAAAAAAAAAAAAAACTGCCCAACAGTTTCCCAGAGGGGCCATTTTACATTTCCACCAGCAACATAACAAGGGATCCAAATCCTGCATCCTCACCAGCATTTGGTGTTGTTACTATTTTTTACCTGATCAACTCTGGTAGTTGGACAGGGGTATCCCACTGTGGCTTTAACTTGCATTTATCATGCTCTTTTAAAGGGTATCAAAGTGTGAGCAACCTGAACCTTGCATCAATAAGATGGGCTGAGTGAACTTCACTGGGGCACAAGATGCCAGCCCATCAGAACTATCCTGACCCCCTTAACTCTCTTTATTCCAGGTTCTTCAGTTCCTGATAGGAGACAAAAAGGAAGGCAGGGGAAGAGGAGAAACTTTTAAAAGTTTAACAAACAATAAGAAAGAAACTGTACTCTGTTTTCGTGGCAGCTGAGATAAAGCCAGACTAAATACTATGGCCTTTCTGATGGAATTAGGCCAGACTGAACTGGGTAGGCAAACTTGCCCTCTGCTCCCATTGTTCCTTGTGTTTATACTGAACCACTTCTCAAAACAGGGCATAACTGTCTCTCTTTCTGATAGGCTCCCTTAACAAATTAATATCCTGTCTTGTTCATGATATAATAATGTAAGTATCTTACATAGTACCTAGCATATAGCAAGTGTTTCATAAACACTGGATAAATGAATGGTTAGAATAGTTGGATGGATAGATGGGTGGATGGATGGGTGGATGGATAGATGGATATGCTTCCCCAGGTATTGGGATTTAACCTGGCCGTTATGACTAAGAACAAGAAATTAGCACCAAAATTTTGGGCTTTTTAGTCACTAATGTGAAAACCTGCTGATTTCCAAAGTCTCTGCTTGTACACCTAACCCCTTATGAACAGACTGCTTTGCCAATGCAGATAGGATAAAAAGGTGTTATTTCACATCTCACTGCCTACTGCCTGTTTTCACTCACAGGGATCTCTTACAATCTTGTGTTGGGGGAAGCCTCAAATAGTGCACAACTGATAGGGTACAGGCACCAACCTTTGAAAGCAGACTCTCTGATAGAACCTGATTCCTGTCACCCCAGGGAAGGCTTCCGAGAGATCAACAAATTCAGCTGGCGTGTTTCAAAGGCTGAAATCAGCACCCATGAGAAATGACCATGGACTTGTGGCCTTTTCTTTTGCAAATCTATATGCTTCAAATCTTCCTCATAGGGAGCCAGGACCCAGCCACAGGAAGAGCTGGCTGGCCATGCCCCCCTCACACCATCTCTTCTTCCCTTCTGCTTTAGCTTGTTCTGTGCTGTGGACGCTGAGAGATAACATGATGTGCCTGAGTGGTTCCCCTCATTAGCTCATCTCTTTAGGGAGGAACCAAAGTGCAAAGGCTTGGTGAAGACTCCTGCTGGCAACTGGACCAGACTTTGCTGTGTATTAATTCTTTTTGTACATCTGCCCAGAAACCACTCAGTGGGGGGCATAATTTATTACATACTACATAATCAACTGCAGTTGCTACTGAAAAACAAAATATATATATGTGTGTGTGTGTGTGTGTGTGTGTGTGTGTGTGTGTGTGTGTGTGTATCGCCACACAAACAAAAAGGGAAAATAACCAAAACCATCCCAGAGTCCACACAACGGCATTCTAGCCTCCTTTTCCTGGGAGTAAAGGCCAGTGGGCCCAAATAAAGCCAATTTCATCCCTCCTTAGAGATGCAGTGATGGAGGTGGAAGAGTCTGATTCCAGGAAAACCATTAATGCATGAGATTCCTATCAGGTGTGTGGTTTCGATAATACGCTGGAAGGGAGCGCCTGTTCACCACGGCCTTCCAGAGGTTAGTTTACTTGTCTCAGCCAGCGCCATGGGACCACGCTTTTCAGCCTGCGGCCAATAAGCTCAGCCAGCCGGGGCCCAGCGCTAGTAATGCAGGTGCTGCCAGGCAGAGGTCAGGTGAGAACGCACCCTGCGGTCAGCAGCAGCACCCAGCCTCGGCCCCCCGCGCGGTCAGCCTTCTCAGAAAGTTTGCACAGGGGTATTTTTGGTTCTAAGGGCAGGGGACGCAACGTCTCAGGTGGTGACGGTGTTCAAGAAAGGAGGCCACTGTCTGACCCACCCCACATACGTTCCAATCGTAACAAACCCGGAGCCAAATCTCAGAGCCGTTACTCAGCCTCCGCTCCCTCCCAGGGCACTGCCCGCGATGTAGTCTTGCCAAATCCCAGAGAGAGCCCTACCCAGAGAAAAGGTGTTTAACCTTGGCCGAGGAGCTCAGTGGAAAGTTTTATTACTTGTCATGGCAAAAAAAAAAAAAAAAAAAAAGGAAGAAAAAGAAAATCCCACTTTTGAAAATAAACTCTTCTTTGCCTCTCTCTGGGAGGAGGTAGGGCCACAAAGGCAGAGATGGGATCAGATAGTAGATGAAGGCGGGAAGCATCCTTCAGGGTCCAAGGGTTGTAACCGCAAGAAGTGATAACGCCTAACCCTCTGCACAGCATCGTCCACAGTTCATGATGCCCCCGAGCATGGGGAAACAACAGACAACTGCAACCCAAATCTTCCACCCTGAATAAGTATCAAAAACATCCACCCAAATTAAGGCCATCTGGAACACTCAGTCCAGGTGGTGAAAGCATGGAACTAATGGGGCCAAAGTTGTGGTTCATGCTTACATAAGGACCAAGCGGACTCAAAGAGCACACTGTGCCCCAGCCCGACCAGAACCCTGCCCACCAGCTGTTGCACAAATCAAACCTGTGGTCACAAAGAGATGGGAGACCACACACACACACACACACACACACACACACACACACACACGGCTCAGTGCGAACTCTGCCACATTCCAAGAAAAATGCAAACAAAACCTCCTACTGAGTTTGGATAAGATGTGCTCTGCAGATAAAAAGACAAGTCCACCTATCCACGCATGCCTGGTAATGAGATGCAGGAAGCTGAAATAAGCAGATGATTCCACTCCCTTCAAGGCACAGCTCGCAAGCCACCTCCTCGGGGGCCTTCCCTGACACCCCCAGGCAGATGTGGCCCACTCCTCCCAGGATTTGGTTTCCTCTGTCACTTCTCACTCAGCTCCTGGGGGAGGGACTGTGTCTCCCCATCCTTTCTCCCACAGCCCAGCTCAAGCTTGAAACAGGGTCAGAGAAAGACATGCAGGAGAGGAAGGTAGGTATGGCTGGACAGACAGCCTCTGCCCTCTGGGGTTTCAGTATTTCTGACAGTCGCCTCCTTTTTGAACACCACAGAGGGAACTGCTCCCAGGAGCACACACAGACCGCGGTCACGGCGCACAGCAAAGGCCAGCGGACCCCAGCAGCAGCCGCCTCTTACTTGGCTGTCATCGTATGCCAGCACAACCTTGAAAACCATCGGACTCTCACCACTACCCCAGGAAGCAAGCGGTACCATCCCTGTTGTGCAAATGAGGAGAAAGGCTTCAAGATGTTAATTAACTGGCTTAAGACTGCATCACTAAAAAGCGACAAAGCCGGGTTTCAGCCAGGAGCTCTTAGCCACCCTGAATGTGGACTCCTAACAGGAAGAGACTTAACTCAAAGTTACAAGCAAATTAACCCGAGGAACCTCTATATCCTAACCTAGGTAGATTTCTGATGGTGGTAGGTGCAAAATAGGAGCTGAAAACGGAGGAAATTTGGAAAGAGGGAGGAATATCCGTTCATGAGCAGAGGGTGAATCTACATCTTGCACTGTCTACTGGAGCTATATCTACTCCAGGGGAAGGGGGGGAATTGGTTCTTGCAGACAAGAAAACCTTCCTCTATGCATAAAGCACAGGCAGGTACACAGTACATAAACAGACAGTACATCTGTGGTATTAAAATGTCATAAAGAGGAAGTGACAATTGGGGAAAAACAGCTAAAAATGCTCCTGGGGGAGAAATAATGAAAAAAAAAAAAAGAAAGCTAGAGAAACACTGATCTACAGGAAGCAAACAAGAGGTAGCAAGACAAATAGTGGGAAGCAAAGGAGACCAGTCAGATGGGGCCATGTTGGGCCTGATGCACATGGCAGAACGGTGAGGAAGGGAGGGGACGAAAACTCAGTGTGCCCAGGGCAGCGTCATCTTTCCTTCTCCCTGCCACACCATTCTTCCACATGTTCAGTTAAAAATACATCACATATCAAACACAGGGAAAGGAATATTTATAAAGTTTATAAGGTATAAAGAATAATGAAATAACACCTGCATACCCAGCACCAGCTTAAGAAAGATAAAGCTATCAGTGCTTTAAAGGGCCCCTGAGCATATGTCAAATACATCTCAATTTTTAAAATGTCAATTATACCTCAATAAAAATAAATAAATACATAATCAAAGCAAAAACAAACAAACCAAAAAAGGGCCCTGGTTATCTCTCCTCTGATTCTTTTTTCAGCTTTTTTTTGGCTGTGTTGGGTCTTCGTTGTTGCACGTGGGCTTTCTCTAGTTGTGGCGAGCGGGGGCTACTCTTCGTTGCAGTGCACGGGCTTCTCATTGTGGTGGCGTCTCTTACTGCGAAGCATGGGCTCTAGGTACACAGGCTTCAGTAGCTGCAGCACGTGGGCTCAGTAGTTGCGGCACACAGGCCCTAAAGCATGCGGGCTTCAGTAGTTGTGGCGCACAGGCTTAGTTGCTCCATGGCATGTGGGATCTTCCTGGACCAGGGATTGAACCCATGTTCCCTGAATTGGCAGGAGGATTCTTAACCTGTGTGCCACCAGGGGAGTCCCTCTCCCCCCTGATTCTATCTCCCCAACCAGATGTGACCACTATCCTGAATTTATTTTCATGGCTATCTCATCTTTGTGATCATACACGTGAATGTATCATTTAGTCTGTACAGCTCTACGTGCATAGGATCATATCTGATAGATTCCTCTGCAACTTGCCTTATTAGCTCAATGTCGTGATCCAGAAATTCAGCCACGTTGACAATTACAATTATAATTCATTCCTTTCCATGGAATAAATTCACTACAATTCATCCATTTCCCCATAATGAATATTTGGATTGCTTCTGGCTCTTTGTTACTACAATCCCATTGCTGCAATGAACGTCCTGGCTCATGTCCCCTGATTGGCAGAGAAGAGCTTCTGCAGGGACCATGTCCGAGTTAGCACCAGTAGCTGTGGAATTTGCACCTCTTTGACTTCACTAGGTAATGTAATACAAAGAAGCCATACCAACACATACTCACAACCTCTCTGTATGAGTTCAGGTGGCCAGTACTTGATATCATCAGGGGATTTTTGTTTTGTTTATCTTTGCCAAACTGAAAGTATGAAATGGTATCTTGTAGTTTTAAGGTACACTTTCTTGACTACTAATAAAGTTGAACACATTTTCATAAGTTTATTGGTCATTTGTGTTTCCTCTTCTGCAAATTCCTTTTCCCACATTGAGCCCTTTTTCTATCGGGTGACTTTTTTCCTTTTGAAATTTCTTTATATATTCCAAATACCAAACCTCTGTCAGGTTGCAAATAACTTCTCAATTAGTGACTTGCCTTTTCACTTTCTTCACTGTGTTTCTGGATACATACAAAGATGTACACTGATTATTATACATTGATAAGTTCTTGGTTTTAATGTGGTTAAACTTATCAATTTTTTCCTCTACAAGTTATGCTTTTTGTGTCTTAATTAAGAAATCTTTCTCTACCCTACCGTCAAGAAGTATTCTCCTCCTACATCATGCTTTCGAAAAATTTCATACTCGTTTTTTTTTTTTAGTCCTTTTTTTTTTTTCTGGCTGCGTTGGGTCTTTGTTGCTGCGCACGGGCTTTCTCTAGTTGTGGCAAGTGGGGGAAACTCTTCGCTGCGGTGCGTGGGCTTCTCTTGTTACGAAGCGTGGGCTCTAGGCACACGGGCTTCAGTAGTTGTGGCACAAAAGCTCAGTAGTTGTGACTCTCGGGCTTCACTGCTCTGCTTCATGTGGGATCTTCTTGGACCAGGGATCGAACCTGTGTCCCCTGCACTGGCAGGCGGATTCTTAACCACTGTGCCACCATGGAAGTCCTATTTTAAGGACTTAATTCACCTTGAAAATGATTATGAATGGTATGAGGTAAGTATTCGTTTCTTTTTAATATGACTAAACAATTGTGTCAGCACTGTTTATTGAACAGTTTATCTTTTCCATGCAGATCTGAAATGCCACATCTGTCAAAATCAAGTTTCCATCTATGTACAAGTATTTTCTAAACCCTATTCTGTTACATTGGTCTATTTATCTATCCTGGTGCCAATACAACAATGTCCTAATTATTATATCTTTATTAAGTCATAGTATCTGGTAGGGCACATAGTCTGATTTTGGTATTAATTTTATGCTCTCTTCTTCATAAAATGAATGTTTCCTCTTTTTCTATTTTCTGAAAAAGCCTGGAAAAGATTTAAATAATTTGTGCTTTGAATGTTTGGAAGAAGTGGTGTGTTAGACTATTGTTTTCTTTACAAATAGATTTTTAACTACTTATTCAACTTCTTTTCATGGTTATAGTACTATTCAGTCTTTCTATTTCTTCATGAGTCAGTTTTGGTAAGTTATATTTTCTAGAAATGTGTCTGCTTTGCCAAAGTTTTCAAAATTATTGTCATAAAGTTGTGCAAAATATCTTCTTAGTATATTTTTTCATCCTCTTGTCCACAGCTAATATTGGTTATTTGTGCAGTTTTTTCTTGACCAATCATGCCGCTGATTGTTTCATTAATGTCTACTCTTATTTTTGTTCTTTCCTTCCTTTTTCTTTTTTGTTGCTATTTTCTGTTCTTTCCTAATTTCTTAAGTTGTATGCTTAGCTCATTAACTTTCAGCTTTTCTTTTGTTTTAATAGGAGCATGTAACGTTATGCACTTACATAAACTTAAAATTATCCAAGTAGCACCCTACAAGTATTGATATGTAATATATTTTTCATTTCTAACTATTTTCTAATTTCCAGTATGATCTCTTTTTTTACCTATTGTTATTTTAAAGTTTGCTTTCTTTTTTAATTTCTAAATGAATTAGATTTTTCAGGTCATTGTGTTACTGGTTTCCAACTTAATTACACTGGGATTAGAGAAGGTAACCTATTTAAAACACAGCCTTTGAAATTCATTGAAAATTACTTTATGGTTAAGATGTGGTCAGTTTTTATAAATATTCTATGTGTTCTTTAAGAGGATGTGAATTCTCCAGTTGTTAGATGTAATCATTTACGTTTCTTATTTTTTTTTTTTAAAGTTCAGTGGATTCCTGCTTCCCAAACTATAGTACTTAAGATCCTTTATAGCCCACTTATAAACTACCTTTTAATTAATTAATTAATTAATTAATTTGGCTGTGCCAGGTCTTAGTTGTGGCATGTGGGATCTAGTTCCCCGACCAGGGATCGAACCCAGGCCCCCCACATTGGGAGCGCAGAGTCCCAGCCACTGGACCGCCAGGGAAGTCCCCATTTATGTTTTGTATATCAAGCTTATTAATTGTATTATTTGTTTTCTTCTATCTGATATACCAATTAGTGATAAAATTATGTTAAAATCTCTCCCTAAAATCACAGATATATCTATTTATCTTTATGGTATTGATCAACTTTTGCTTTCTATATTTGGCAGCAAAATAAACAAACTTAGAATTATAATATCTTCCTAATGAAATGAACTTTTTATCATTAAACAAGAACCCTCTTTGTCACAAATAATGTTCTTTGCCAGCTGTTAATGAAACTGCACTAGTATCTAGGTGGACGGGACAAAGATGAGTCTTATATTAGCTGGAACACCTTTTTCCATCCTTTCGCTTTCAAACACTCTGTGTCCTTGCGTCCTTCCATTTTAAGTATATCTTGCTAGGAAGCACCCCTGTGGATGCTGTTTTACTTCTTTATTTTCCTTTTTTTCTGTTTTACTTTTATCCAGTCTGACAGTCCTTTTCTGGGGTTGGGGGGTGGACTGGGTCCATTCACCCTGATTGTGACTACTGATATATTTGCATTTATTTCTGCCCTTTCTTTGGTGCTTTCTCTTTGTCCTACCTTTTCCATGTTTCATCCTTACTTTTTAATGAAATTTCGAACAAATGAAGCCCACCATTTTTTTAAAATTTATTTTACTGAAGTACAGTTGATTTATAATGTTGTGTTAATTCCTGCTGTACAGCAAATTGATTCAGTTATACAAATATATACATTTTTCATATTCTTTTCCATTATGGTTTATCACAGGATACTGAATATAGTTAGGACATTGTTGTTTATCCATTCTACATATAATAGTTTGCATCTGCTAATCCCAAATTCCCAATCCATCCCTCCCCCACCCCTCTCCCCCTTGGAAACCACAAGTCTGTTCTCTATGTCTGTGAGTCTGTTTCTGTTTCATAGATAAGTTCATTTGGGTCATACTTTAGATTCCACATATAAGTGATAGCATATGGTATTTGTCTTTCTGACCTACTTCACTTAGTATGATAATTTCTAGGTCCACCCATGTTGCTGCAAATGACATTATTTCATTTTTTTTATGGCTGAGTAGTATTCCACAGTATATCTGTCCCACATCTTCTTTATCCATTCATCTGTCGATGGACATTTAGGTTGCTTCCATGTTTTGGCTATTGTGAATAGTGACAAGTCCACCATGTTTTAAAAGGAGGAAAAGAAAAAGAATAATACTATCTCACCAACCCTACTTTACAGAAAATGATAAATTAAGATTCAGTGGTGAAAAGCCTAAGGTCAGAAAGCTAACAAGTGAGAAAGCCCAGGACCTAATCCATCACCCAGCACTCTTCCACTCCACGACAGCTGACCCTTTCCCACAGCAGCAGTAGTGAGACTGGCTGAATTTCACAGATACTCCTCAAAATAGTTCATCTTCCCCCCCACAGAGATAGAAAATACAAGTATTAAGCTATTTATTTTACAGATGGGAAAACTAAGACCTAGGGGCAGTAAGTCATTTACCTAGGGGCAGAGAAGCTTTGTGTTAGAAACAAAAATGTTAAATTTCTAGAAACACTGATGTCTTAGCAAATACCAAACAAATCTGTGGAAGAAAAGAAACACATTAATGAAGGCTGAGGTGGATATATTCGTAACTAGTTTAGGAATACAAAAAAAAATGGATTACTTATTATTAGGTTTGCTCAGAAGGTTATACAAAATTGAATGAAGGTGATCAAAATGTACAAACTTCCAGTTATAAGAAAAATAAGTACTAAGAATATAATGTACAACATGATGACTATGGTTAACACTGCTGTATGGTATATTTGAAAGCCGCTAAGAGAATAGAATAGATCCTAAAAGTTTTCATGACAAGGAAAACACATTCTTTTCTTTTTTCTCATTTTTTCTTTGTATCTATATTAGACAGTGGATATTAACTAAGCTTACTGTGGTAATCATTTCACAATATGTGTATGTTAAGTCATTATGCTGTATACCTTACTTATACAGTGCCATATGTCAATTACATCTCAATAAAACTGAAAAAAAGAAAGTTGTATGAAATTTTAAAATATATTCAGATCTGACATCATCTAAAATTTTTAATCTTTTGCTACTTTAGAAGATGGAAACCACTTGACTACAAAAAAGTAATCATTATCATATTTAAAACAAAGAAAGTTAGTGTGCTACTGGGATTTTCTGTATTCCAGGATGAGAAGCAGGCCCAGAAAGTACCGATTTTCAGGAAAGAGCTGAAAAATAGCCCAAGTCCGGTGACATCTCTAAGCACATGGCACTGTTTTCTCAGTTCACGTCCGGGTCTCTCGAGCCCAGAGGCTCCTGCTTCTTCTGTCCCTTCAGTTTCTTCACCTCCGTGAACCTCTAAGAATCAAACATTTCTCCTGGGTTGACTTCCAAGTCCATTTTTGGCTGTGCTTTGTTTTTACTGGGTAGATATCCAAGCACAGACTCATTTTTTTTCAGACTAGGAAACCACAGAGGCAAGATGCATATATGAGAGGATGCTGGACTAAGCCTGGCCCCTACACTAGAGAAAGATCCTCCTGGCACTATCTCAGGCCCCGTATTAGCTACAATATAAAGAGGTTCTCAATCCCACCTCTTGCAAAAGCACTTTTCAAACATCTGCTTGGAAGAATCTCTTGTTCTCGAAACCAGGCCAAGGAAAGAGCAAAATACTAGAATTCTGATCTACAACAGCTACTGTAGCATAAATTACTTGACGTGAAAATCATTCCCACTTCTTAATGAAATCATTCTCTTTCTTCTGAAATCACATAGATTCTCAACAGGTGGTTTTTATAAGATCATTTGATTAAGAATGGTCTTAAAGAATACCATCTGAAGTTAGTTTTACTCTAAAATCTTCATATTCATTTGTTTGAAAAACGACTTGGAGGAAGTAAGCACAGGATAAGCATGTATGAAATTTTTATCTTATCAACATCATTAACAATTTGTCTTATCTTTATCTTTTTATCTGATAATTTATCTTATTGACCAGTAACAATTCTTTCTCATCTTTTCCAGTCTTCCAAGGCTTAATACCCATGTCTCCTGATTTCCTAGCTCAGGTCTCTTTCTTCACAAAAAGCAAAGGAGAAAGAAGCTTAAACGGAAATGATGCACATAACCGTACCTTCCTTGCAAGCAGGTTGGCTACTTGAGACACACCCATGTGGCCAAGGAGAAGCCACACCAGCCGCTGCTTGCCCCACTCCATCCAGAAGCTCCACTCAAAGTCAGTTGGGTCCTAAATCGGCCAAAACAGCAGTTTATCAGAGGGATCTTGGTACGTGTTTGAGGCAGAACACAAACTCCAGTTAATAAAACAATTGCAAGAAGAAGACCAATGTGAGTCCAAATGCTATAAAACGGCATTTACACAACATTTCCAGCATCTACCCCACCACACACCGCACCTACTTATACCCTCCCCTCCAGCTTAGCTGGTTTCATTGCCATTCCCCCATTGAATGTCTTTGTTAAAGCTGATCCCCCAACCTCTGGACCCTCTATGGGATAGAAACTATTATTGACCCCACATTATAAAATATGAAACAGAGACTTAAAGAATTCAGTTCATTTACCCAGCATCACATAAATAGTACAAATAACAACTTAGCATATCTCAGTTTCATCACCTAGATGCTTTCACCAGCAAGAGAAATGTACACTGGACACTAATAAAATCGTGTAAGGTCAGTCATGTTAAATCTTGCTGTCACTTACAGGCAGGAGGATAATTTGATAGAGAAATTAACTAATTCCCTGTAAGATTACAAGGAAAGAATGAAAGATATACTTCCCTTCACCTTGGGAAGCTATGTCCATCAGTGCCCTTTGTCTGCATCTGTACCAGGCTCTGTGTCTGTATGGCTCCCTGACAGGGGCAGGTGAAAACCTCTGGCAAGACTGGACCCGTGGACACCTGGGGGCTCACACCTAAAAGCCTCGGCCTCTGGAGCTCCGGGGAGATCATGGCAGCCAAGCTGAGCATGGAGGGAAAAAGCACAGTGATTGGCCACTCTCAAACGGATAATGCGGGCTTGGCCCATGAGCATCTCGGCACCACCAGGATGGAGTGCAGATTTGAGGCCCTCAGAATTTTCTAGCCAATCGTGTGGGTGATGAAGGAATCCCCCGCTGACTATTGATCTACTGATACTGAACATCTCATCAGTCTCTACAAGTGAAACTTTGAGTCAAATTTTTAATTGGGTTTAAAGGAAAATAGGATTTTTTTTCTATCTTTTTTTTCTTTTTTTTTTTTGCACCTGAGGATTGAGGGGCAATTTCACACAAGTTACACATATTACAAAACTCTTTCTTTCAGAAGGTAAAATGTAGATTGAAGTGATCTTGATTCATATCAGACTATGGATGTAGAGGTAGCAAATGTAGCAGCTTAGGCTGCCGATTCATCTTGGGTTTGGATCCCAGATCTACCTACATACTGGCTGTGATGACCTTGAGTGAGACACTTCACCTTTCCGCTGTCTGCTCATATGATAACAGGACTGATTTTTCTAGGAATTTGTGAAGTTTAACTGAAAATACACGCATATCAAAATTTTAAAACAGTACCCAGCACACAGTACTCAATAAAAATTGTTACTTGCCACTAACTGCTAGTCCCATGTGCTTTCCATCCTGTGTTAACCAGCTAAGATTGTATCATGCTTTACATGTTGCCTCTTGTTAAAAAAAAAAAAAAAAAGGTTTTCTATTTTCCAAATGAAGAAAGACAGCAGTACTGTGCTTCTCAAACAACACGTTTTCCCCACAACCAAGATCCTGATACACACACAACCTCATAGAGTCCCCATCCCATGAAAATCACAGATCTGGTCCAATTCCTTCCATTCAAAGACTGACTACATCAGAGCCCAGGACGTGCCCACGCTGCAAACCCAGGCAGCAGCAGAGCAGAGATCTCAAGTCGTTAACTTGGCTTCATCCCTGTTCCAGAGCTCACTTCCCCATCTTAAAAATGTCAAATTAGTGGAGAGTCACTCAGCTGATTAAAGGCGCAAAGGTCATGTGATGAGGCCATGCTAGTAAAATGCCACTTTGTAACATGGATGCAGACATTAAAAACCAAGATTGAATTTTTTTACCCCCCTCAAAATAAAAATCCCAACATTTTAGCTTTTTAAATATAAATAATGTTTTTGAACATTCAGAATTACATTAGAATTCATCACCTCAGACTTATACCTATGTTTCAAAACTTTTCCAAGTTTAATTTCTAGGGGGGAAAAATGAAATAATATCTCATAACATTCAAGAAACCAAAAAAATCTTTATGCTTCATCCTAAGGCCCAGAACTACTGAAAACCCTGTGCTGGTAAAATCCCATCAACAGGGCTTCCCTGGTGGCACAGTGGTTAAGAATCCGCCTGCCAATGCAGGGGACACAGGTTCGAGCCCTGGTCCGGGAAGATCCCACATGCCGCGGAGCAACTAAGCCTGTGCGCCACAACTACTGAGCCTGCGCTCTAGACCCCATGAGCCACAACTACTGAGCCTGCGTGCCACAACTACTGAAGGCCACGCACCTAGAGCCTGTGCTTTGCAACAAGCGAAGCCACCGCAATGAGAAGCCCGTGCACCTCAACGAAGCAGAGTCCCTGCTCGCCGCAACTAGAGAAAGCCCGCGCACAGCAATGAAGACCCAACGCAGCCAAATATAAATAAGTTAAATAAATAATTTTTTTTAAAAAATCCCATCAACAAAACTACACAGTCTCTCATCACTAATTATTTCAGAAAAGGGCCATTTAAAGGAAATAAAAACATTCTTCTTATGTTTATTCTTCTCCATTTAAAATATTTACCTAAAGGAAATAACCAGACAGAAAAGCTGAATTAATGAATAGAAGATGGCCAATAAGTAGCAGTTACTGATTTGGGGAAGAAAAATGTTGACTTGCCTGATTTCATAAGCAAAAGCCTTATAGACCCTGAGCTCACTCATTTCAAGGTAAATCTTTTTTTTTTTTTAATAGTACATTTATTTATTTATTTATTTATTTATTTATTTATTTATTTATTTATTTATTTATTTATTTCATTCTTGGCTGTGTTGGGTCTTCGTTTCTGTGCGAGGGCTTTCTCCAGTTGCGGCAAGTGGGGACCACTGTTCATCGCGGTGCGCGGGCCTCTCACTATCGTGGCCTCTCTTGTGGAGCACAGGCTCCAGACGCGCAGGCTCAGTAGTTGTGGCTCACGGGCCTAGCTGCTCCGTGTCATGTGGGATCTTCCCAGACCAGGGCTCGAACCCGTGTCCCCTGCATTGGCAGGCAGATTCTCAACCACTGCGCCACCAGGGAAGCCCTCAAGGTAAATCTTAAAGTCTCAAATCAAGAACAACTTTTTCATGTTCTGTTCCCTCCCCATTTCCTTTATCGATCCTGTAATTCTTAGTCAATTAGAAGCCTCTTCTTTGGTTCTGTAAGGAAGTCAAATATAAACCGGGGATAAATTCTAGCTGGACAGAACCAGGAAGGCTCCCCCGTGGAGAAAGGGGAGGCTGAACTCCAAGACTCACATCCAGTCTTCTACATCAGCGCTTCTCAAACCTCAGTGGACACACAAATCACCTACAGATTTTGCTAAAATGCAGATTCTGATCCAAGAAGTCTGGGATAGGGCCTGGGATTATGTCTTTCATCAAAGCTCTCAGGGGATGCCATGCTGCTGGCCTGGGGACCGCATTTCAAGTAGTAGAGATTGACATCATCCATCATGATTCCCTACATTGTTCATAAGCCCAGAGAACCCTTAACAGCTCACGCCACCCCATGCCATTCCCGGGCAGGGACACACTAAAGCTGACCACCTAATATTCACAAACAGAGCGACCATCATCCTGCTCACCATGGAAAGCTCTGAGCGCCGAGATGTGAGAATTTAATAAACTGAGTGAGTTAAGCATGGTTATTCATTCTGAGGCTTTCAGTGTGCAATGAGGCAAGAACAGAGAACTCTAAGGACATGATGATTCTGGGTCTCTTAAATAGTGACTCTAACTTCCTGGTGAAACATTATTTCTCCTACTCTTAACAAGGAAAAGGATCTGGGCCTCTTGTCCCATAGAGAGCAGAGTTCTACACTAGGTACGGGGCCGGGTCGGGGGGCGGTGGAAATGTAGAATTCCTCACCCTGGAGGAGGTCAGGGTACCAACACTGACATCCCGGACTCTGAAAACCACTGTAAAGCAAGACAGGTAACAGTGGTGTCATTCATCTACATATACTAGAGATACAACTGAGACCTTTCCCTTTTTTTAATCCATGTTACAGATGAGTTAACTGGAGGTCAGAGCAGGCAAAACTAGAGGCGGCAGAGCTGGGTTTCAAACCCAGTCCTGTCTGATACCAAAGAGGAAGAAGCCCTTTTCCAAGATGTTTCTACTTGTGCTGATGCTCTACCTGGATTCCCCCACCACTCCCAGACACATACACACACCCCACTATCCGACCAAACCGTTTCCAACCCTGGGGATGCCTCCTTAATGCCCCGTATCCACAGACATGTCAGCTCCGGTGTGAAGCCTTCTCCACCCTTCCAGGTGGACCTCACTGCATCCCTTTCTCTGTCAATTCACAACTCAATTCTAGCACTTTTATGATAGCACATTTTACTATAGCATATTTATTGTAGCACTTTTCATTCTAGCTATCTCACGTATCTTCTCTCTAGAGGGAAAAAACAGTAAGTTCCTGAGAGCAAAAACCTTGACTTAACCACAAATTTCTATCATGATTACCCAACAATCAGTAGGCCTTTAAAATGGTGGGGAAGTGAAATCAGGTGACCTAAGTTCTCATCACATTTCTCCCCCTGTGTAAACTTGGACGAGTCACTTAACTATCTGGCCCTGAGCCTTCCTGTATGTAAGATGAAGGGCAGATTGCTTTCAAAGGGTGGGAAAAAAGTTATTTTTTTCCTAAAGGAAAAAATACTAAAGGAAAGAAGTACTAAGAGAACAGCTAGTCACCCGCCTACAAACAGCGTCCTGACTGAGTGCCCATGATTCGGGGGGTAGGGGGGAGAGATCCCCCCTCACACTCCCATGGCACCAACCCAGGCCTCCAAGTTCCACATCCACACTGTCAGCCTGCTCTGTTCCAGAAAGTTCCCCAGTCATCCAGCCTCTTCCCCAGATTGGGAAGAAACTATAGCATACAGACTGACTATGTGCTATGATTCTGCCTATAGCAAGATAAGAAAAAGAAAACTATCCTCAGAAAGGTTAAATATCACATCCAAGGTCCCACAGCTAATATATGACAGAGCTCGACTTTAAAATCCCAGGTCCTCAGGCTGCAAAGTCTGTGCCTCATGTAGTAAAATATATGTAACATACAATTTACCATCTTAACCATTTTTAAGTGTGCAGCTTAGTGGCATTAAGTACATTCACGCTGTGATACAACCATCACCACCATCCACCTCCAGAACTCTTTGTTTTGTAAAACTGAAATTCTGTACCCATTAGACGGTAACTCCCCGTTCATACCTCACCCTCACCCCTGACAACCACCATTCTACTTCTTTCTCTATGGATTTGACTACTCTGGGTACCTCATGTAAGTGGAATCATACAGCATTTGTCCTTTTGTGTCTGGCTTGTTCCACTTGACACAATGTCCTCAAGGTTCATCCATGCTGCAGCATACTGCAGAATTCCCCTCCTTTTTGAAGCTGAATAATATTCCACCACTGTATGGATACCCCACATTTTATTTATCCATTCATCTGTCAATGGACATTTGGGTTGCTTCCACTTCTTGGCTGTTGTGAATAATGCTGTTATGAACATGGGTGTGCTAAAGGTTTACTTTTTAGTATTTTGAATTTTAAATGATTTCCTAATGTTGCCAAATGACCTTTTTTTTTTTTTTTTAAACATGTGCACTCATATCTGGTGGTTCAAATCTCTTTCAAAATCATCTAGTACTTCAAGCGCAGAAAGTTAAAAGAAAAAACTCCTGGCAAATGAAGATCTTATGTTGCCAACTCACCACTGAGTAAATTTTTCCTTATTCTAGCCATGAATTCCCATCAGCCCTGAAGCTCACCAGATGACAGTACCCTCACTCCTGGCCTCTTAGCTGGAGTCCTGCAGTGTTATCACAGGGGGATGGCCAAAACTCTCCTTCTCTGCTTTTTTCCTGCATTCCTCAGACCATGTTGAATTAACACTGCCTGAAGATAACAATCCCATGGCTAATATGGCCAGGCCACTGGACTCAAATGTTGTTAAAGCACCCGGTACCAAGTACAACCCCAAGCCACCTACCAAGACACCCCAAGGGAGGCTGAGAAAGTCATCCCACAGATAAAATCAGTTACACCAAGTCCACCACTGGTTTTTTAACCCAGACTCTCCCAAGACCTTGCCTACTTTCCAGTAAATCACTGCTCTTACCAGTAGCTGAAACTTTAACTCAAATATTATTAGAAGGTTATTTGTCAGGATTTAACAGAACTGAAACTCCACAACTTAGGGATTCTGAAAAAGCTTGAGTTTGGGGGAATTTGTTGTTTTGCTGCTGTTGGTTTAAGGTAAATTCACATAGCATAGAATTAATCACATTAAATTCAACTCAGTGGCATCTACACTTCCAGTGTTGTGTAACCACCACCTCTATCAAGTTCCAAACATTTCCATCACCCCAAAAGGAAGCTCTGTACCCATTAATTGGTCACTCCCCATTCCACCCTCCTCCCCCAGGCTTTGACAATCATGAACCTGCTTTCTATCTCTATGGATTTAGCTACGCTGGGTATTTCATATAAATGGAGTCCTGCAATGTGTGACTTGGCTTCTTTTACTCAGCATAATGTTGCTATGGTTGATCCACATTGTAACACGTACGAGTACGCCGTTCTGTGTTATGGCTAAATCACATCCCATTATAGGGATATACCACATTTTGTTTATCTATTCATCCATTAATGGATATTTCAGCTGTTTCCCCCTTTTGTCTACTGTGACTAAAGCTATAAATATCTGTGTACAAGTGTTTGTTAAAATACCCATTTTCAATTCTTTTAGGTCTATACCTAGGAGTAGTATTGTTGGGTCATATCATGATTCTATGTGTAATGTTTTGAGCAACCTGCAAACTGTTTTCCACAGTGGCTACACCATTTTACATTCCAAGTTTGAGTTTTTAAGGCCAAAAAAACTAACCCTCTGCCCACAGGGAGTTTTACTAGCATCACAGAGAACTCAGCTCTTTCAACAAGGCCTCTTCCTGCTCTGAGCCTGCTTACCTCCTGGGCAGACACTTGAGGAATCTGCTGTTTTAACATTCCAATTTCATCCTGGGGGCAAACGTCAGCAGTTGCTGGAAATAACGGGGTAAAAATTGGCTTTGGGATATATCTTATTACATAAAGTGCTCCCTGAAAAGTTAATCCTGCCAGTCTGCAGAATTTTGCATCTGAATTTTTTAAATTCAATAATTCTTTCGGTTTGTATGAAAGAATTTATTTTTTTGTTAAGATCGATACAAAGGCTAAAATGGCTATTTACTTAATGATGAAATCTGCTCTGACCAGCAAATTTATTACCATCCATAAACGCGATCAGGAACTGAAAGAACATGATAGAAATCTCCCGGGTGCAGACAGTCTTGGCTCAGTACCCACCAGAAGGAGGGTTCAGGACCTTAGAATTGTAAAATTCAATTCCTCAGGGTTCAGGAAGAGCTGCAGCCTAACTGGAATGTTCAGCTACTTCCATTGACTCAATAGAGTTAAATCTGACCTTCATTTCTACACTCTTCTGGGGCCTTGAAGGGAGCACGGGTGGAGATTCCCACAGAGTTAACGGAGGGAATTAACATCACTAATGAGGAGATCGTGGGCTTTAACATCCCTCCTAGTAAAGGACACCAAGAACACAGAGGAAAGTGATTGTAATGGATGGCCTCAGAGGAAGGCCTGCCTGTTTCCCAGAGATACTATTCTCACCTCGAATTTGCGTCTATCACAATGCAGGGAAAGTGACCTTATTCTCGAAGTGGCTGATGGAGCCAGTGGTCTGCTGTGTGCGGCAGAGACTGGACTTGTGCTCACGTTCAGGAGGCCCAGGCTTGAGTCTCAGTTCTGTCACCTACCCTTATGTGACCTCAGGCTGGTCAGTCCTCCTTTATATAATTAGAATGTTTTAAAATTTATTTTATTGAAGTATAGTTGATTTACAATGTTAATTTATGCCGTATAGCAAAGTGACTCAGTTATACATATATGTATGTATATATACATACATTCGTTTTCATATTCTTTCCCATTATGGATTATCACAGGATATTGAATGTAGTTCCCTGTGCTATACAGTAGACCTTGTTGTTTATCCATTGTATACGTAATAGTTTGCATCTGCTAATCCGAAACTCCCAGTCCATCCATCCCTCCCACCTCTCTGGCAACCACAAGTCTGTTCTTTATGTCTGTGAGTCTGTTTCTGTCTTGTAGATAAGTTCATTCGTGTCATATTTTAGATTCCACATATAAATGATATCATATGATATTTGTCTTTGTCTGACTTACTTCACATAATATGATAACCTCTAGGTCCATCCATGTTGCTGCAAATGGCATTTATATAATCAGAGTTTAAAGTGATCATAAAAGCTAAAGGGATTGATTGGTGAAGTGCAAAGTCTAAAGTTAAAAACTGTTAATGCCTCTAAAATTGAACTCATCCCTACAAATCCATCCTGCTTATTGCTATCAAAATAATCACACTGAAACAAGGGCTAGCAAACTTTAATAAAGGGCTGGATGGTAAATATTTTCAGCTTTGTGAGCTATAGAGTCTCTGTGGCAACTACTCAACTCTGATGGTGTAGCCCAAAGGCAGTCACAGTAAGACATAAACAAATGGGAGCAGCTGTGCTCCAAAAAAACTGTACCCACAAAAACAGGTGGAGGGCCAAATTTGGTACAAAGGCCCTGGTTTGCAGGCCCCTCTTCTAAGGGATTACCATTTCTCCTAGACCCACCACTTACCTCCTAGTGAGAGTAGGTCAGGAACATTGTCTTATTACACATATGGATGGCATTTTTAGGTAATTTACTATCAGCTCTGAAGTCTACATCTACAGATGAAGCAGATTCTACGAAGGCCACAGAAGCCTCAGCCGCAGCACACCCATTACCCTTGGTTATCCAGGAAAAACTCGGAGCTACTGCACATCTTTTTCCTCCCAGTACTCTGTGCTGGACGTACTTCAAAGGTGGGGATTAATCTCTGCACAATTGGTCTTGTTCCCCCCATTCTGTTCCCTCTTCACAGCACCAAAGTAATATTTTTAAGACCACACCTGATCAAGTCTCTCTCTCACTTAATATTCTTCAGGTTTCCCCCTTAGCATACCAGAGAAACATTCTCAGCAAGATGCATTCAGCTCTTCCTATCTGGCTCTGCCCAGCCTTCATCATCCTACCCAACTTTTCTCCCCAGTTCTGCAACATGGCCTTGCTGACCACCCAAATGTGCTGTGTTCATATGGCCGAAACTTCCCACCCTTTGCTCCCTTTACTTGGAGAAACCGGTCCCTCAAATATCAGGATGATGACCTATCTTTCAGGCCTCAGGTCAGGCAAGCCCTCTCCCAGGAAGCTTTACCTAATCTATCCATTTAGAGTCCAGACAGATTGTTCCTTGTCTATGCTCCCTCAATGTACGATGGTTACCCATATCATGGCAATTTACCACATTGTACTTTAACTGTAGGTTACTGAGCTGCCTCTCCACTAAACTGTGACCTCTCCCCCCGCCCCAAAAGGGACTACATGTACATTCAGCATTGTATCCTCCAAGAAACCAACACATACTAGACACTCAATAAAAGCTTGTTGAATAAACTGAATGACATATGGGTCAAATCATTTTTAAATTTATTTATTTTATTTATTTTTATGTCTGTGTTGGGTCTTCGTTTCTGTGTGAAGGCTTTCTCTAGTTGTGGCAAGCAGGGGCCACTCTTCATCGCGGTGCGCGGGCCTCTCACTGTCGCGGCCTCTCTTGTTGCGGAGCACAGGCTCCAGACGTGCAGGCTCAGTAATTGTGGCTCACGGGCCCAGTTGCTCCCCGGCATGTGGGATCTTCCCAGACCATGGCACGAATCCGTGTCCCCTGCATTGACAGGCAGACTCTCAACCACTGCGCCACCAGGGAAGCCCCCCCAATCATTTTTAAGAACCTAGTGTAAGCACAGTCTACCGGGAAAAGGGAATAAGAGACACAGAAAGTGGAGAACCTGGCACCTATCCTTGAATGCCTTTATAATCACAGTTAGAGAACAGAAACTCATGGAATATTTCTAGTGCATGATGTGCTCTGCAGATTATCTTCACCAACTCAAGGCCCACCCTCTGGTTATATCAATTACTTGCTCTAAAGAGATGGACAAAATAGAGTACTGTCATAATAGAGGGTCTATTTCATGATTTAATTATAAGACTTAAATAAATTAAAATATGGAAAACACTTGGAATAGTGCCTAGTACTTATTAAGTACTATGTGTGTGTTTGTTAAGTAAATATACAAACAAAAAAACAAACAACACACTCTATTTTATTCTGATAGCCCCAGAAACATAAATCTGAGAGTTTTCAAGCTGTATATCCTGAAACAGATTGAGATACTCATAGATATGGAGACAGATAGAGGTAGAGAGAGGACCTGCTCAAGATTCCCTCAAACCCAGTCAAAAGAAAGGAAAGCAGAAAGGTTCTAGAAACTGGACTGGAAAGGAGTGAATCCATGATTAACAAAAGGGGAACATCTGCATTCAGAAAAGCTGAAACATCTAAAATGCCTTGGGAAAGCAACCATCTTAACCTTCTTCTCAAAATAAAATATCTGCTCTGCGTGGCTGATACTGCCAATTGCCTCAATCAACACTCCTCCGACCACTTCTAGCTTGACTTCCTATACATTAGAGGTTAGAAGGCAAAAAACTACATTTCCCAGAATTCCCTGTAGCTAGCATGTTCCCTTTGGACCTAGCTTCTGATGAAAAAATACACACACGCAGACCTGAAGGTGAAAGAACGAACATAAAAATGTATGGGCTTTGAGACTTCTGACAGAATGGTGGCAGAGGCTCTTGTTATTCTGCAGCAGCCACGGTGGAGGCTCCAGGGTCCAGTCAGTCCAGAGGTGCTGTAGCTTCCTGGTGTGGCAGCTTTTGCTAGTGCACC
The DNA here is from genome assembly GCF_965194805.1 of Balaenoptera borealis. NCBI lineage: Eukaryota > Metazoa > Chordata > Mammalia > Artiodactyla > Balaenopteridae > Balaenoptera > Balaenoptera borealis. The sequence continues at coordinate 39,356,723 of NC_138860.1, read as the reverse complement.
ATAGCACTGCATTCTCCAGCCAGGGGCTGGGCAGCAGCCACGGTTTTACAGGGTGGCTCTGGGAATTGCTCCAGGAACCTTACTTAGTGCCCATCCCTATAGTCCTTTCGACTATTCTGAAATCTCCTTAAATCCCTGCAATAAAATCCTTTCTGCTTAAATTGACTGGGGTGGATTCTGTTGTCTGCAATGGAGCCTTGATCAACATACTTTGGAAAGGATTTTTCTTCTGACTGCAGTAGAGCTCTAGTTGTATTATAGAAGCATTATGAAAATAATTCACTTTGAAGAACATTATTCTGAAATAAGTCTATTCGGTGGAGAAAAATAAATGGAGAAAAAAACACCAGGTAGATCACTCCAAGGAGTGTTCTAGAACTGGATAATGAAGGCAGTGAGTGTTTCACATTCATAAGTGCACCAATTTATGGATTTCAAAACCAAATAGAAAATTATCTACCTTACCCACTGGTCTATATTTTTCATTACCGCAGCTATTTTCTCCTTGGATAGGGAAAACAAGGAGAGCTGTATATATTTACTGTTTTCCTTACCTCATATCCAACATTTTGCAAAAAAAAAAAAAAAGCAATACAACAGAAACACTAAACACTTTTGCATATCTATTTCCTAAACAGCATTTGTGCATATTATTTACTTTGAGACCATACCTAATTCCCAAACACACTGAGCAAAAGTTATCTATGAATAGAGAAAACGTTTATAAGATACTTGAATCCAGAAATGTTTCCCTACACATTCAAAGGCAGCAAGCTCACCTTAATGGTCTATAATTCTCCAAAGGGGAAGGAAAAAAAAGATGACTAATTTGTAGGGATTTTGCACAGAAGCAGCACTGCTCTCTGGATGAACTCAGGCTAATGATTCATTTAGCAATTATTGGAAGAGTTTTCTTTATCTTTCAACAGATGCTTTGCTATTTCTAAAATAATTTCAACTAAATTATTTTACTGCTCACAATTTCCAGAGAGAACACTTTCCCCAACATTTCCTCAAAGATAAAATATTTTCACTAACAAAACTTTTTTTTTTTTTTTCTGTAAATAACAAGCCTCTGCTTAAACGTCTTTACCACCCTGCCCAGGTAAAGAAGATGCTCACAAGGGTGGAGACACCATCAACAGGACTAGCACAAACAGTGCAAAAGGGAAGAGCCAATTCTGACTCCATGTTGGATCTGCTTCTTTTATTTTAACCTTTGCTTTTCACTGCTTTTGTTATTATAATCACTGTCTATGGCTTTAAGCGTACATAATGGCCTGCCACAAGGAACCCTGCCCCTCTGCCTGTTAAACTAAAAGGTTTTTGTTCAGCTCACAGAGAGACATTCTGACCCTGCCCACCTGTGAATGGCTGCAGAACATCCCATCCTATTTTACAAGATAAATGGCCTTTTTACTGTACTTCCTCACCTCCTCCCCTTCTGTTCTATAAAAGAAACTGTCATCCAGACCCCGTAAGATGGTTTTTTGGGGACCCTAGTCCTCCATCTTCTCAGTCTGCCGACTTTCTGAATAAAGTCGCTATTCCTTGCCTCAACGCCTCGTCTCCCGATTTATTGGCCTGTCGTGCTGCAAGCAGAGCAAGCTTGGACTCGGTAGCAACAGTGCTGTTTAACATGTACCATCCAGTCTCTTAACTGGCCCTCAGGATCTAAGCCTTGCAAATAGGTCCAGGGTATAATGGGGGTGGGAGGTGTTCTGCACAAGAAGGAAAGAGAAAACCTCTCAAAATGACTGAATTCATCAAGGGGACCTAATTAATGTGGGTGGATTCTTTGAATCTCTTCAACCCAATTGCCAACCCAAACTCAGTAACATCCTCGGGCTATACCTCTACCTCCCTGCTTTCTAGAAGTTGCTCCAGATTATTCAAGATATGTGCAATATACGTAATCAAACATATATAGATTCTCTCTCCATACTTTGTCAGTTCCATATTTCTCCCTTTCTTTCTTCCTAAAGCTAACAAAGAATCAATTTTTTTAAAGAAATATTAAATTCTGGTATGAAATCAAAGGCACAAAAACTATATTATAGTCTCTATATCTCTCAAACTGGAAAAACACTAACCATATTTTCTATAAGGTATGTGGAGAAATGAGCTATAAACAATTAATAAAACTGCTAAATAAGTTAGGGGTCATGACCAAAAAAAAAAAAAAAAGTAATAGAATGGGATGGCTAGACAGCAAGTTATACAAGCTCATTAAGATTTCCCAGCTACAAACTATGCTAATGAATCATGCATCTCATTAGTGTCACTCATCCAGAACACCAAAAAGACTAAGTCACAGTAACATGGAGAAAAAAAATGATCCCCAGTCCTTTGGAAGCCATGGCCCCTAAAATGGCCCTCACGCTCAGAGAATTTGCTTTCTTCTTAGGAAGTCTTCACACATTCAAGAAAACTCATTAACATGTAACGTCTCTGTGGTGGGCAAATACTAGCAAACTGCAACTCCAGATGGAATCCCAAAATGTTGAAGGTCCCCAGGGCAGAAGGCCAATTAAGAAAGATAAGAATAATACAAGAGAGAAAAAGGAAAAACTGACATTTTTGCCATCCATCCAGGGGGGAGGAGGGGAGCTTTTCATAATCCCACATACCATTTCTCTCCTTGAATTTTACGCACTGCATGAAAGACCAGGAAAGTGAGCAATCAGAGTATGTGGAAGGATTCTCCCATGTATCTTTTCAATCTGTCCCCTTTGCCCATTAGCTGGCTGCCCAAGCTCTCAAAGAGAGACCTCCCTGTGAAATAATAGAAAATGTATATTGTTGACTGCCCATGGTGCCTAGCACAGAACTTCTGAAACCTTGTAATTTCCTGTGATAAGAGCACTAGGAACACCTTTTGTTTGAATATTTGTTCTTTGACCCTGGTTCCTGACACAAAGCTTCTAAATCCACTGGAATTTCCTGAGTAACAGCAGTGTCTTTTGTTCTAATAAGGTGACTTTCAGTGGGCTACTGGATGCGGGTTGGTCACCAGAAAGACCAGGCCGGGATTAGAAGCTTGGAATTTTCAGCCCCACTCCCCATTGTCCAGAGAAGGGAGAAGGCCTAGAAATGAAGTTAATAATCGATCCTGCCTACATGAGGAAGCCTCCATAAAAATTCCAAAAGGACAGGGTTCAGAGAGCTTCCGGATTGGTGAACACATAGAGGTACTGGGAGAGTGATGCTCTTGGAGAGGGCATGAAAACTCCATGCCCCTTCCCACATACCCTGCCCTATGCATTTCTTCCATTTGGATGATCATCTGTGTGCTTTATTATATCCTTTTATAATAAACCAGTAAACAGTAAGCTAACTATTTTCCTGAGTTCTGTGAGCTGCTCTAGCAAATTAATTGAACCCGAGGAAGGGGTGGTGGGAAGCTCCAATTTAAAACCAGTTGGTCAGAAACACAGGTAACAAACTGGACTTGCAGTTGGCATCTTAAGGGAGGTAGGGGGAGCAGTCTTGTGGGGTTGAGCCCTTAACCTGTGGGATCTGATGCTATCTCCAGGTAGTGTCAGAATTGAGTTAAACTGTAGGACACCCAGCTGTTTTGCAGAACTGCTTGGTGTGGGGAAACCACACACACAGCTGGTGTCAGAAGTACTGTAAGTGTGGTAGTAGTATGAGAGTAAAGGAGAAACACACAGGAGAAGGGAGGTTTTCTATACCTTTCCCTCCCAAAGCATCCCTTAGACTTGTCAGCCATCACAGTAGCTGAGATACCTCCAAGGCCAGGAATGGAGACAAACAAGAAGAAGATCCAAGGCTCACCACATCTTCCGGGCACATCTCCACCAACCATTCCCCCACAGTGCATTGCCTCAACCATCTCTCTGCAGAAACTTATTATTAAAATGACTTATCTTTTTTTATCATGTCTGAACTTATTTTAAATACTTCAACACAGAGACTTCTAGTTCCAGTCAAGATACAATGAACACATTTCTCCCTAACCCTCCCACTAAGGACAGCTAAAAACCCTGGATGTAATTATAAAACAAACATAAGAAAATTCTGAAAGATGGAAAGAAGAAGGCAGACTGGCTAGGGACCTCAGGACTTAAGGAATAAATAAAATAAGATAACTCATTGGATGGACTTAATAGCAGAGGTAGATGACAGAGGAAAGAATCATTGAGCCTAAAGATATGTCAACAGATATTACACAGTCTGAATAACAGAGAAAAAAAATAGGCTGAAAAAAATAAACAGAGCCTCAGGGACCTGTAACACAGTTATAAAAGGTCTAACATTTGTGTCATTGGAATCCTAGAAAGAAAGGAGAAAAATATGGGGATGAAAAAATATTCAAACAAATAAAAACTAAAAATTTCCCAAATTTGCAAAAGGAATAAACCTAAAGATTCAAGAATCTGAACCCAATCAAATTAAATATACCAATTAAAAGACAGAGATTGGCAGAATGGACTTTTAAGAAGCAATCCAACTCTATGCCATCTACAAGAAATTCACTTCAAAATAGCAAAATAGGTAGGTTGAAAATAAAAGGCTAGAAAAGGATATGGCCTACAAATATTAATCAAAAGAAAGCAGTAGTGACTATATTAATATCAGATAAAGTAGATTTCAGTGAAAGAAACTCACCAGCATCAGAAACGATCATTAAGTTATGATAAAACAGTCAATCCATCAAGAAGACATAACAATCCTAAATGTATATGCACCAAACAACAGAGCTGTAAAACATATGAAGCAAAAACTGATAGAACAGATAAAAATAGACAAATCCACAACTATAGTTGGAGGCTTTAACACCTCTCTCTCAGGAACTGATAAAACTACCAGACAGAAAATCATTAAGGATACAAAAAAACTTACCACTACCAACCAGCAGGATCTAATCAACATTTGTAGAACATGCCATTCAGCAACATCAGAATACACATTCTTTTCAAGTACCCATGGAACATTCATTAAGATAGACTATATCCTGGGCCATAAAACAAATCCCAACAAATTTAAAAGAATTTCATCATACAGAGTGTATTCTCTGACTACAATGGAATCAAATGAGAAATCAGTATCAGAAAGATAATAGGTAAATCTCCAAACACTTTTCTAAATAACACAAGTCAAAGAGGAAGTCTTGAGGGAAATAAAAAATAAATAGAACTGAATAAAAATGAAAAGACAGGGACTTCCCTGATGGCGCAGTGGTTAAGAATCCACCTGCCAACGCAGGGGACATGGGTTCGAGCCTTAGTCTGGGAAGATCCCACATGCCGTGAAGCAACTACTGAGCCTGCATGCCACAACTACTGAAGGCCCCACACCTAGAGCCCGTGCTCTGCAACAAAGAGAAGCCACCGCAATGAGAAGCCTGTGCACCACAACAAAAAGTAGACCCCGCTTGCCACAACTAGAGAAAGCCCCCATGCAGCAACGAAGACCCAACAAAAATTAATTTTTTAAAAAATGAAAAGACAATTTATCAAAATGTATAGCTAAAGCAATGCTGAAGAAAATACAAAACACTTAACAGTTACATTAGAGTTAAAATCTCAAAACTCTAAGCTACCACCACAAGAAACTAGAAAATGAGGAGCAAAACAAACACAGAGTAAGCAAGAAGAAGGACATAAAGAGCAGAAATCAATGAAATCAAAAACAGAAAAATAGAGAAACCTCATGAAACAAAAAGCTGGTTCTCTGTAAAAATCAATACGCTCATAAGTTTCCAGAAAACAAGGAAAAAATAAAGAACAAGATGACCCAAATTACCAAAACCAGGAATAAAAAGGGGGATATCACTACAAAGTCCACAGACATTATGAAGATAATAAGGCATACTAAGAAAAACTCTATATACATAAATTTGACAACTTAGATTAAATGGCCTAATTCCTCAAAAAGCACAACCTACCAAAATTCACCCAATAAAAATATATCATTTTGGCCTCCCCTAAGCTTCTCAGCCCCTCTCAGACAAATCACAGGGCAGGCCCTGAACCAAGATGCTGGAGTAGAAGGACGTGCTTTCACTCCCTCTTGTGAGAGCACGAGAATCACAACTAGCTGCTGGACAATCATCAACAGGAAAACACTGGAACTCACCAAAAAAGATACCCCATATCCAAAGACAAAGGAGAAGCCACAATGAGATGGTAGGAGGGGTGCAATCAGAGTAAAATCAAATCGCATAACCGTTGGGTGGGTGACTCACAGACTGCAAAACACTTATACCACAGAAGTCCACCCACTGGAGTGAAGGATCTGAGCCCCAAGTCACGCTTCCCAACCTGGGGGTCCAGCAACGGGAGGAGGAATTCCTAGAGAATCAGACTTTAAAGCCTAGTGGGATTTGATTGCAGGACTTCGACAGGACTGGGGGAAACAGAACTCCACTCTTGGAGGGCACACACAAAGTAGTGTGCACATCGGGATGCAGGGGAAGGAGAAGTGACCCCATAGGAGACTGAACCAGACCTGCCTGCCAGTGTTGGAGGGTCTCCAGCAGAAGCGCGGGAAGGCTGTGGCTCACCGTGGGGACAAGGACACTGGCAGCAGAAGTTCTGGGAAGTACTCCTTGGCGTGAGCCCTCCCAGAGTCCGCCATTAGCCCCACCAAAGAGGCCAGGTAGTCTCCAGTGTTGGGTTGCCTCAGGCCAAACAACCAACTGGGAGGGAACCCAGCCCCACCCATCAGCAGACAAGCGGATGAAAGTTTTACTGAGCTCTGCCCACCAGAGGAACAGCCAGCTCTACCCACCACCAGTCCCTCCCAACAGGAAACTTGCACAGGCCTCTTAGATAGCCTCATCCACCAGAAGGCAGACACCAGAAGCTGAAAGAACTACAATTCTGCAGCTTGTGGAACAAAAACCACATTCACAGAAAGATAGACAAGATGAAAAGGCAGAGGGCTATGTACCAGATGAAGGAACAAGATAAAACCCCAGAAAAACAACTAAATGAAGTGGAGATAGGCACCTTCCAGAAAAAGAATTCAGAATAATGATAGTGAAGATGATCCAGGACCTCGGAAAAAGAATGGAGGCAAACATCAAGAAGATGCAAGAAATGTTTAACAAAGACCTAGAAGAATTAAAGAACAAACAAACAGAGAGGAACAATACAATAACTGAAATGAAAACTACACTAGAAGGAATCAATAGCAGAATAACTGAGGCAGAAGAACGGATACATGACCTGGAAGACAGAATGGTGGAATTCACAGCTCCAGAACAGAATAAAGAAAAAAGAATGAAAAGAAATGAAGACAGCCTAAGAGACCTCTGGGACAACATTGAACACAACAACATTTGCATTATAGGGGTCCCAGAAGGAGAAGAGAGAGAGAAAGAACCCGAGAAAATATTTGAAGAGATTATAGTCGACAACTTCCCTAACATGGGAAAGGAAATAGCCACCCAAGTCCAGGAAGCACAGAGAGTCCCATACAGGACACACCCAAGGAGAAACACGCCGAGACACACAGTAAGCTAACTGGCAAAAATTAAAGACAAAGAAAAATTATTGAAAGCAGCAAGGGAAAAACGACAAATAACATACAAGGGAACACCCATAAGGTTAACAGCTGATTTCTCAGCAGAAACTCTACAAGCCAGAAGGGAGTGGCATGATATACTTAAAGTGATGAAAGGGAAGAACCTACAACCAAGATTACCCTACCTGGCAAGGATCTCATTCAGATTCGATGGAGAAATCAAAAGCTTTACAGACAAGCAAAAGCTAACAGAATTCAGCACCACCAAACCGGCTCTACAACAAATGCTAAAGAAACTTCTCTAAGTGGGAAACGCAAAAGAAGAAAAGGACCTACAGAAACAAACCCAAAACAATAAAGAAAATGGTCATAGGAACATACATATTGATAATTACCTTAAACGTGAATGGATTAAATGCTCCAACCAAAAGACACAGGCTTGCTGAATGGATACAAAAACAAGACCCATATATATATTGTCTACAAGAGACCCACATCAGACCTAAGGACACATACAGACGGAAAGTAAGGGGATGGAAAAAGATATTCCATGCAAATGGAAATCAAAAGAAAGCTGGAGTAACTATACTCATATCAGATAAAATAGACTTTAAAATAAAGAATGTTACAAGAGACAAGGAAGGACACTACATAATGATCAAGGGATCAATCCAAGAAGAAGATATAACAATTATAAATATATATGCACCCAACATAGGAGGACCTCAATACATAAGGCAAATGCTAACAGCTATAAAAGAGGAAACCACCAGTAACACAATAATAGTCGGGGACTTTAACACCTCACTTACACCAATGGACAGATCATCCAACATGAAAATAAATAAGGAAACAGAAGCTTTAAATGACACAATAAACCAGAGAGATTTAATTGATATTTATAGGACTTTCCATAAAGAAACAGCAGATTACACTTTCTCAAGTGCGCACGGAACATCCTCCAGGATAGATCACATCTTGGGTCACAAATCAAGCCACAGTAAATTTAAGACAATTGAAATCATATCACGCATCTTTTCTGACCACAACACTATGAGACTAGAAACGAATTACAGGGAAATAAATGTAAAAAACACAAACACATGGAGGCTAAACAATACATTACTAACTAACCAAGAGATCAGTGAAGAAATCAAAGAGGAAATCAAAAAATACCTAGAGACAAATGACAATGAAAACACGACTATCCAAAACCTATGGGATGCAGCAAAAGCAGTGCTAATAGGGAAGTTTATAGCTATACAAGCCTACCTCAAGAAACAACAAACATCTCAAATAAACAATCTAACCTTACACCTAAAGGAACTAGAGAAAGAAGAACAAACAAAACCCAATGTTAGCAGGAGGAAAGAAATCATAAAGATCAGAGCAGAAATAAGTCAAATAGAAACAAAGAAAACAATAGCAAAGATCAATAAAACTAAAAGTTGGTTCTTTGAGAAGATAAACAAAATTGATAAACCATTAGCCAGACTCATCAAGAAAAAGAGGGAGAGGACTCAAATCAATAAAATTAGAAATGAAAAAGGAGAAGTTACAACAGACACCGCAGAAATACAAAACAGCCTAAGAGACTACTATAAGCAACTCTATGCCAATAAAATGGACAACCTGGAAGAAATGGACAAATTCTTAGAAAGGTATAACCTTCCAAGACTGAACCAGGAAGAAACAGAAAATATGAACAGACCAATCACAAGTAATGAAATTGAAACTGTGATTAAAAATCTTCCAACAAACAAAAGTCCAGGACCAGATGGCTTCACAGATGAATTCTATCAAACATTTAGAAAAGAGCTAACACCCATCCTTCTCAAACTCTTCCAAAAAATTGCGGAGGAAGGAACACTCCCAAACTCATTCTATGAGGCCACCATCACCGTGATACCAAAACCAGACAAAGATACTACAAAAAAAGAAAATTACAGACCAATATCACTCATGAATATAGATGCAAAAATCCTCAACAAAATACTAGCAAACAGAATCCAACAACAAATTAAAAGGATCATACACCATGATCAAGTGGGATTTATCCCAGGGATGCAAGGATTCTTCAGTATACACAAATCGATCAATGTGATACACCACATTAACAAATTGAAGAATAAAAACCATATGATCATCTCAATAGATGCAGCGAAAGCTTTTGACAAAATTCAACACCCATTTATGATAAAAACTCTCCAGACAGTGGGCATAGAGGGAACCTACCTCAACATAATAAAGGCCATATATGACAAACCCACAGCAAACATCATTCTCAATGGTGAAAAACTGAAAGCATTTCCTCTAAGATCAGGAACAAGACAAGGATGTCCACTCTCACAACTATTATTCAACATAGTTTTGGAAATCATAGCCACGGCAATCAGAGAAGAAAAAGAAATAAAAGGAATACAAATTGGAAAAGAAAAAGCCAAACTGTCACTGTTTGCAGATGACATGATAATATACATAGATAATCCTAAAGATGCCACCAGAAAACTAGTAGAGCTAATGAATGAATTTGGTAAAGTTGCAGGATATAAAATTAATGCACAGAAATCTCTTGCATTCCTATACACTGATGATGAAAAATCTGAAAGAGAAATTAAGGAAACACTCCCATTTGCCACTGCAACAAAAAGAATAAAATACCTAGGAATAAACCTACCTAGGGAGACAAAAGACCTGTATGCAGAAAACTATAAGACACTGATGAAAGAAATTAAAGATAATACCAACAGATGGAGAGATATACCACGTTGTTGGATTGGAAGAATCAATATTGTGAAAATGACTATACTACCCAAAACAATCTACAGATTCAATGCAATCCCTATCAAATTACCAATGGCATTTTTTTACGGAACTAGAACAAAAAATCTTAAAATTTGTATGGAGACACAAAAGACCCCGAATAGCCAAAGCAGTCTTGAGGGAAAAAAACGGAGCTGGAGGAATCAGACTCCCTGACTTCAGACTATACCACAAAGCTATAGTAATCAAGACAATATGGTACTGGCACAAAAACAGAAACATAGACCAATGGAACAAGATAGAAAGCCCAGAGATAAACCCACTCACCTGTGGTCAACTAATCTATGACAAAGGAGGCAAGGATATACAGTGGAAAAAAGACAGTCTCTTCAATAAGTGGTACTGGGAAACGGGCTTCCCTTGTGGCGCAGTGGTTGAGAGTCTGCCTGCCGATGCAGGGGACACGGGTTCGAGCCCTGGTCCGGGAAGATCCCACATGCCACGGAGCAGCTAGGCCCGTGAGCCACAATTACTGAGCCTGCGCGTCTGGAGCCGTGCTCCGCAACGAGAGGCCACAACAGTGAGAGGCCTGCGCACCGCGATGAGGAGTGGCCCCCGCTCGCCACAACTAGAGAAAGTCCTCGCACAGAAACGAAGAACCAACACAGTCAAAAATAAATTAATTAATTAATTAATTTAAATTAAAAAAAAAGTGGTACTGGGAAAACTGGACAGCTACACGTAAAAGAATGAAATTAGAACACTCCCTAACACCATACACAAAAATAAACTCAAAATGGATTCAAGACCTAAATGTAAGACCGGACACTATAAAACTCTTAGAGGAAAACATAGGCAGAACACTCTTTGACATAAATCACAGCAAGATCTTCTTTGATCCACCTCCTAGAGTAATGGAAATAAAAACAAAAATAAACCAATGGGACCTAATGAAACTTAAAAGCTTTTGCACAGTGAAGGAAACCATAAACAAGACGAAAAGACAACCCTCAGAATGGGAGAAAATATTTGCAAACGAATCAACAGACAAAAGATTAATCTCCAAAATACAGAAACAGCTCATGCAGCTCAATATTAAAAAAACAAACAACCCAATCCAAAAGTGGATGGAACACCTAAATAGACATTTCTCCAAAGAAGACATACAGATGGCCAAGAAGCACATGACAAGCTGCTCAACATCACTAATTATTAGAGAAATGCAAATCAAAACTACAATGAGGTATCACCTCACACCAGGTAGAATGGGCATCATCAGAAAATCTACAAACAACAAATGCTGGAGAGGGTGTGGAGAAAAGGGAACCCTCTTGCACTGTTGGTGGGAATGTAAATTGATACAGCCACTATGGAGAACAGTATGGAGGTTCCTTACAAAACTAAAAATAGAATTACCATATGATCCAGCAATCCCACTACTGGGCATATACCCTGAGAAAACCAGAATTCAAATAGACACATGCACCCCAATGTTCACTGCAGCACTATTTACAATAGCCGGGTTATGGAAGCAACCTAAATGCCCATCAACAGACGAATGGATAAAGAAGATGTGGTACATATATACAATGGAATATTACTCAGCCATAAAAAGGAACGAAATTGGGTCATTTGTTGAGAAGTGGATGGATCTAGAGACTGTCATACAGAGTGAAGTAAGTCAGAAAGAGGAAAACAAATATCGTATATTAACGCATATACGTGAACCTAAAAAATGGTACAGATGAACCGGTTTGCAGGGCAGAAATTGAGACACAGAAGTAAAGAACAAAGGTGTGGACACCAAGGGGGAAAAGCGGCAGGGGGTGGGGGTGGTGGTATGATGAATTGGGCGATTGGGATTGACATGTATACACTCATGTATGTATAAAATTGATGACTAATAAGAACCTGCTGCATAAAAAAATAAATAAAATTAAATTTAAAAATTAAAAAATATATATATATATACCATTTTAACCATCAAACAAATTGAATTCATAGTTTTAAAATCCCTAAAAAGAAATCTCCAGTCCCACGTGGTTTCATTAAGAATTCTACCTGACACCTAAAGAACCTCTCTTTAAGAGGGGAGATACTCCCCATCTCATTTTCTAAGTCTAGTAATAAACACATGAAATCTGAAATTAAAAATACAAGACCATATATAATCAGTCAGAAATCAGACATAGACAGTACTCAGAGAGAAAGAGAGAAGTACAGTCTAATATCCCTCATGAACACAGACAAGAAAAACCTCAGCAGAATATCAGCAAGTGTAGTCCAGCTACATATATAAAATAATTATACACCATGACCAAGTGGAGTTTATCCCAGGGATGCAAGGCTGGTTCAATATTCAAAAATTAATCAAAGTAATCCAACATATTAACATTTTCTTAATTAAAGAAGAAAAATCGCATCATCATATCAATTGATGCCGAAAAAACATCTAACAAAATTCAATACTAATTCATAAAAATTCTCAGAAAACTAGGAATAGAGGGAAACTTCCTCTCATTGATAAAGAACATCTACAGAAAAATCTACAGAAACATCATACTTAATGGTGAAAGACTGATCTTAATGGTTAAGTCTGGGAAAAAGACAAGGATGTACACTCTCATAACTCTTATTCAACATAATACTAGAAATCCTAGCCAGCACAATAAGAAAAGAAAATAAGAGTCATACAGATTGAAAAGGAAGACATGAAAATGTCCCGATTTGCATGGGACACGATTGTTTACACAGAAAAACTCAACAAGTCTGTCCAAAAAGAAAGGAAAAAAACCCCTCCAATAAGGAATAAATGAGCTCAGAAAAACCATAGGATATAAGATCAACATATAAAAGCCAACTGGACTTCTATATGCTAGCAATGAACATGTGGAAATTGAAATATAAAATGTAAAACCATTTATAATCACTCAAAAAATAAAATACTTAGGCATAAATGTAACAAAACATGTATAGAATTTGTCTCCTAAAAACTACAAAATACTAATGAAATAAATCCAAAAAGATGTAAATAAATCTAAAGATACACTGTGTTCATGGATTGGAAAATTCAACATAGCGAAGACATCAATTTTCCAAACTGATCTATAAATTTAACAGAATTCTATCAAAATCCCAGCAAAAAGTCTTGTAGATATAGAAAAGCTTATTCTAAAGCGTATTTGGAAAGGCAAAGGAACTAAATGAGCTAAAACAATTTTGAAAAAAAAGAATAAAGTTAGATTACATTACTTGATTTTAAGACTCACCAGTAATCAAGAAAATGTGGCATTAGTGTAAAGACAGATACATATATCAATGGAACAGAAATGAAAACCCAGAAATAGAGCCACACAAGTTTGGCCAATTGATTTATGACAAAGGTGCGAAACAATTCAATAGAGGAAGACAGCCTTTTCAACAAAAGGTGCTGTAGCAATTGGACATCCATAAGCAAAAAAATAATAATAATAAACCTCTACCTAAATTAACACAAAAATTAACCCAAAAGGGATCATAGACTTAAAGGTAAAATGCAAAACTAGGAAACTTTGGGGGGAAAAAAAAAAGAAAATCTTTGGGTCATAAAACTAGGCCAAGAGTACTTAGACATGACACTAAAAGCACAGTTCTTGGGGCTTCCCTGGTGGCGCAGTGGTTAAGAATCTGCCTGCCAATGCAAGGGACACGGGTTCGAGCCCTGGTCTGGGAAGATCCCACATGCTGCGGAGCAACTAAGCCCGTGAGCCACAACTACTGAGCCTGCGCATCTGGAGCCTGTGCTCCGCAACAGGAGAGGCCGCGACAGTGAGAGGCCCGCACACTGCGATGAAGAGTGGCCCCCGCTCGCCACAACTGGAGAAAGCCCTCGCACAGAAACGAAGACCCAACACAGCCAAAAATAAAATAAAAATAAATTAAAAAAAAAAAAGCACAGTTCTTAAGAGAAAAAAAAATTAATAAACTGAATTTCTGTGAAAGACCCTACCAAGAGGATGAAAAGTCAAGCTACTGCCTGAGAAATAATATTTGCAAACCACCTACCTGACAAAGAACTAGTATCTAGACTATACAGAGAACTCTCTGAACTCAACAGTAAAAATAAACCAAACAATCCAAGTAAAAATGGACAAAAGATATGAACAGAATTTCACCAAAGAGTATATAGAGATGAGAAATAAGAGCATGAAAATATGTTCAACATCTTTAACTATTAGGGAAATGCAAATTAAAACCATGATGAGATATCACTACCCACCTATCAGAATAGCTGAAATTTAAAATGTTAATAAGGCCAGATGCCAGCAAGTATGCAGAGAAACTGAGTATCTCATACATTTTTTTGGTGGGAATGTAAAATGGTAGAGCCATTTTGGAAAACAATTCATACAGTTTTTCATAAAACCAAACATGTACTTATCATACAATCCAGCAATCAAACACCTGGGTATTTATCCCTGAGAAAATAAAACAAGTTCACATGAAAACCTGTACACAAATATTCACATCAGATTTAGTTACAATAGCCAAAAACTGGAAACAACCGAAATGTCCTTCACGGGTCAAACGGTTAAACAAACTGCGGTCCATCCATATCATTAACTAATACCCTGCAAAGAAAAGGAATAAATTACTGATACACACAACTTGTATGAATCTCAAGGGCATTAAGCTGGGGGCGGGGGAGGGAGCCAGTCTCAAAAGGTTATAATACTGTATGACTCCATTTATATAACATTCTCAAATGACAAAATCATGAGATGGAAAAACAAAACTGGCTTCCATGGGTTGGGGATGGCGAGAGCAGGATGGGTGTGACTAGAAAGAGGCAGCAAGGGAGTTCTTTCGGGTTCTGTATTTTAACTGTGCTGGTGGTTAGGGAAAGGAAAGGAATAAAACCACACTCAAAGTCCCAATATACCACATACAAAAACTGCAGTTTCCGTGGTTGAACCAGGACGGGGTTTAAAGCCCAGCCACGTAGACATCTGCTTCGCCCCCTAATGGTGGTTCCTGAGGCATGCTAGGAATACTATGGTATTGGCAGAATCTCAAAGTTGATGAGTCAGACTTCTCATTTGCATACCCACAGTACCCTGCATAGAGTACGATCCTTTCAAGTTTAAAAGAATATTCCTTTCAACTCAACATTTCTAACTATGAGAAGTTTGCTTACAAAATTCCTTGTACAAACTTTAAGCAGGAAGTGCCCTTGGGGACAAAGAGCCACCATCAGTCCAGTAGGAGCTGCGGTTACTGGAGAAATGAGCTTAGTAAGCCAGTCTTACACTCTGGTTTCTCTTCAAATAGACTAAATCTTTTGCCTTTTACTAAAGATTTCCATGAAGAGGACTAAGTCTGAGTGTTCAACAAATTTTTTGAGGCCTTGCTTTGGCAGAGCTGATGTCTGATGTTGTAATAAAAGACGATTTCTCTGAAATAACCCATCTTCCTGCCATTTTTAACATGCCGTTATTCCTCTTAACCTATGAAGTTTAGTATTATAAGTAAGAAGCTTATAGGCTAAGGTTTTATTTGTTTTTCTACCTGAACTGTTCTGGTTAACCTACACAGTTTAGTATTATAAATAAGAAACTTATAGACAGGTTTTATTGGTTTTCTACCTGAACTGTTCCAGTAAAATGTCATAAATTTATGTGAAATGAATTTCCACTGATGAAGTCTTGACTTGCCAGAAACATTGCCTAAAACAACTGAACTGTTCCCCTTCCCTCTCTTACATAATGAAGAATCTAAAATGTTGAAAACATATATCCTAAGTGATGACCCTGAAGCCCCACTCAAAGGTTCTGTATTCAGCTACAAGTTGGAAAGTATCTGGTGGTCTGACACCAGGTTGTCCAGAATCCCCAGTGCATGATGTCATAGCCATGAAAGCAACCTTCAATGCACGGTAGTGGTACCAGCTCCTAAAGGACAAAGAGCCTCCTGAAACTTCATCCAGCCCAGCAAACAGGCTGGTATGAACTGGTTTCTACTGCTTGCCTAATAAATGTCTACATGTGTGATCAAATTTAGCTGGAGAACTGCCTTCATACAACCCAGAAGCAAAATTATAATGGACGAACCCTCACCAGTTTGAACTTTTCAGCAGATACTGTGATCCTGAAAGCGGCTCCAGTCAGTTCCCCACACAAAGACACCGCCCTTCACATCTCCCACGGGCCCATGATCTTACTCTTATCCTGCAGCTGCTTCTAATTTCTTTTTAACAGAGACTTATCAACTGTCATGTCATGATTTTAAAAGGTAATAACCTTTTAAAGAATGGTGACAGGCACCACTTTCAGGGAATGTACTGGGAAAAGGAAGTGTTTCCCCTCCTCCCCACTCCCCCATGTCTCTCCCCAAATTTCAGCTCTAAGCCACTGCTGAACTCTACTCCTTCTACTCTCAGAATCCTATCTGTTGGAGCACTTACATAGGATGTGTTGTGTAAACAACCCCCTCTACCCCGAGGGACTGTTCTTGACAATAAAAGTGCCCAAATGCAGAGTCCACATTCCAGAAGGAATGAGTTAGCATCTGAAGGGTCCCAGTCAGAAATCCAGTTCCAGACATGGCTACAATTCAAATGATTTCAATATTGGTATTGAAAGCTGCACCTGAGAATTTATTAGCATTAAGAATGTTAGAAATAAGTAATTTACAAATGAAAGAAGTGTTGTTCAACATAGGCAGTGGGTTAGAAACCTTCTCAGCCTCCAATAACCTCATAAGGGTGAGGCATCAGAATCCCTGGAGCAGGCACCCAGAGCTTCAGAGAAAACAGCCCTCCTTCTAGCACCCCTGTGCTTCTGTGTCCCTTTACTTCATAAGGTTCCGTTCCCCCTGTCAGACTAGCAGGGTGTCTGCTCCAGCCCACAGAGTAGAACTGCCTCAGCCTCAGATGAATCCTTCCTGCAGGGTGCTTGTTGGAGAACCTAAAGACAGAGAACAGGTTCAGTGGCAGATTTTGTACCTGCCACTGAAGAAATAAATAATAAGTGTTTGCACACGTGGCAGAATTCAGATCTGAACTCTTTCCCTATGACGTACCACTTGGTAGTGAGGTTACAGGAAAGGAAGATATTTAACTCCTACCCACCTCCAACTACCAGAAGCTATTACGAGTAAAACCAAAGAATGTGATTTTTGTTCAACAATCAGACAGACTCGGGTCAGTTCAAAACACTATCCTTCTGTTCAAGGCTCAGCTCAGATCCACCTCCTCTGGGGAGCCTTCCCTGGTCATTCCAAGGTTGGAAACTCACCTGGCAATTTTTGGCTATACCAACCAGGGACACTCATAAAAATGGAAACACTCTGTTAAATGTAATGCCGATTTTCAGGCAGGACACACAAACAGGGTCAGTTGCCCTGGCTGTGTACACCTGCTACCTCTTCAGCTTGACTGACGCTGCTGCCCTTAGTTAAATAATTCGAGCATCATCCCTACTAAAGCCACATGGCAGCCTGGCATTCTCAGGTGGAGTATTAGCTTGTTGAGGAGAGAAACTATGCCTCTTACTTCCCTTAACCCACAGCACCTATAGAAAAGCCGTTGATGAGCAAAGAATTACTTGTAAACTGACTGGCTTGTGGCTGAGAAATGTCTCACCGCTCCAAACCTATAACATCACCTCAAGGTTTTACTAAGTATTCATGGGGAATCTCTCTCTCTCTCAATCTGTTTCTCTTTCTCTCTTCTCTCCCTCCATACGTGCGCATGCACACATACACACACCTGATTTTTCAGTCCTGCAGGGCTAAACCCTGGGTTCTAACTTCACCTTATCTTCTCCTGGCTCCTTCAAGAACCTTTACAACAAAATAAACAATATTTGGGGGGACTTCCCTGGTGGCACAGTGGTTAAAAATCCGCCTGCCAATGCAGGGGACACAGGTTCGATCCCTGATCCAGGAAGGTCCCACATGCCGCGGAGCAACTAAGCCTGTGCACCACAACTACTGAATCCTGCGCGACTAGAGCCCGTACTCTGCACCAAGAGAAGCCACCGTAATGAGAAGCCCGTGCACCGCAACGAAGAGTAGCGCCCGCTCGCCGCAACTAGAGAAAGCCCGCGTGCAGCAACGAAGACCCAACGCAGACAAAAATCAATCAATCATTAATTAATTTTTTTTAAAAAAACAATATTTTGCATGAGTTAGTAGATATAAAAGAGAGAGGAGGGCCAAGCAGGGGCCTTAGTGGCTGAGCTAATAAGCAAATTTGATACGTATCCATCTGCATTACAGACCCTATTTTCACATAAGGCAGAGAGCTTCCCTTTCCTGTGCTCCCCAGGAAATCAATACCGCCTCACTTTTCCCCCCGCCTAGTTGCACATCTCCTACGTATCAGGACGGACATCCAGCAGGGATGAGACTAGACAAGAGACATCGTACTGGCGGGTTAAGGGCAGGAGTTCTTCGTGTTAACGAGAGGGAATCTAGCCCAACGTGTGCTCAGGAGGCTTCCCTCCATTACTAGTCTGTGGGCTTCTTAACCCGACCATTTGGAGACTCCTCAGCCCACACCCTCTCTGCCTGGAGGGGCTGGCCCAGGACGCAAGAATCTACGTCTGCTGAGCAGCCCCTCTGTGAAGGCGCAAAGCTGCATCAAATCCAATCCTCTGTTAATAAGGACGGGCTGAAAAGTCACACAAACAGCCAAACCACACATTCACCTGTTCCCATCAGATGGAGGAAGGCAGACACGACCGGAACACCGGAATCATCTTCGAGGAGCTACGGCTTAATGAAAATGAGGTAAGGCCTACACTCTCTAAACCTGCCAGAGTTTAGACACGTGAAACAAAGCAAACCTTGCCAAGGGGCCAGTGATCCTTCACTATAAGTGCCCAACCAGACAGCCATGTCTACCTTAATCCAACTGCCACTACTAAATGCCTGCTCCAGTGAGGCAGGGATGAAAGATCCTCTTACATCCAGAACAGGTAACTGCTCTATAACACAGGCTCGGGGAGGAGTCCTGGGAATGGAGCTCATAGGAGGGAGAAATCAATGCCAACAGGGGGAGGAGCCGGGGGAGAGGCATCAGGAAAGGTTCCACGTGGGCTGTTCCTTGAGCCGCAGGGAAGTGTGCCCAGTCTGCATGAGGATCACGGGGAGGAAACCTCAAGGCATCCTTGGGGAATGGCAGACGATCCTGTTATGTAGTAGCACATGGTTACTACAGGGAGCTGAGGCTGCTAAAACAAGGTAGGGCCAGTGGACAAATGGGGCTGAATGTCAGCCTCCGAGTCTGGACTTTACACTGTAAGAGATGGGGAGCCATGCATGGGTTTTGAGGGACACTATGAGATATACATTCCAGGACGTTAACTCCAGGGATGCACAAACCTTGAGTGGGGGAGATCGGGAGAGGCGGGCAAGGCAGGAAAATCCCAAGGCTCCTCAAAGAGTCCTCAGAAGAAATGGCAATGGCCTCAACCCCTTCAGTAACCGTCCCTTGCCTTCTGAATAAAGTCCAGACTCCACCTATGGTACCCAATGGCCTTTATGATCCAGCCCCTGTCTATCTCGTATCATCCCTTCCTCTCACTCAACCTCCCAGCCAAACTGAATGACTCTCTCAAATCCAATCCTTAGGCCTGCTACTCCCTTCACCCATCGTTCCCCAATACCTCAGCCCTAATTTCTGTGCATCTGGGTTACAGGCACCTTCTGTTTCTGCATGCCCCGTGAGCAGCTGCATCACTTACCTCACCGTCTCGGCATCAATGTCCCCCGAATTCAGGGCCCAGCGAAGACAGAGCCTGGAAGGTCACAGCCTCCCAGCACCCAGCCTAGAAGCCTCTCACACAGCAGCCACTCAACGAATATTTGTTAAATGATTCAACATAGGGCTTGCTGAGGTGTTTTTTTTTAAGTATCAAAATACAGAGGAATTTATAAATAAGTTGAATATCAAAATCTTTATAGGTAAAATCTGTGTAGCTAAAAATTGTATCTTTACTTTAGAAACGACCTCTTCTCTCTTAACATTCAAAGACATAAGTGATCAAGCTTCCCTTCTCTGATCTGATCTTCTCTTTCTGACTTTCTTGGCAGGCAATGAAAATTCCTCTCTGATTCTACTTCTGAAAGAACGTCTCATTTACAAGTGGGCCCCAATTTCAGAACTGTCACAGGAAGAGGTGCCCTCAGGAAAGAAATGAGTAATTGATTACATGTAAAATTCTTCATAATGCATTAGGCTTTTGAGAGCTCCTTTCAGCAGCAATCCATCCCCTTCTAGATTTAAATGTTTCTCTGTAGAACATTATCTCCTTGCCAGACAGGGGGAATCAACAAATCTTAGCTCTAAAGCAAGGACGTCTTCATCCATGGAAGGACAAAATAATGGCCACAGCAGCATGGACTAAGGATCCATTCTGTACCAACCACATACATGCTGGGTGTTTTATCATCATCTCTTTATCCACAATGAGACCTCCGGTTCCCATATTCCAAAAAATAAAACTAAGGCTCAAATGAGATGAATGATTTTCCAAAATGGAGCAAACTGCATTTTGAACCCAAGTCCATCCAACTCCACACCTGTGCTCTTTACATTATAACAACTATCTTGAATCAGAAATAAAAGGAAAACAAATTCATGATAATACAACCCAACATGGAGCTTCATTCATGTCAGTCTGATTCAGAACCTACTATCTAGAAATATCAAGCAAGGAACATGGCCACTAAAAAGTTTCCTTCATATTCTTGGGACATCTAGCAAGAACACTAGGCAAGAGAAAAGGGAACCACCAAACACCGAGACAGATGGCCAGAACTGCAAAGGCATCGGGCTCAACCCGTCCCTGGCCACACACAGGTTCCCAGCGCAGGACTGCTCCAAGAGGCCACTGGAGCCCATGCGGGGAGGCACTTTCAAGCCTGGAAAAAGAGACATCACAAAACAGCATGCAAACGTCACAGCATATGTAACCTGAACACTCCTTGAGAGCTACACCTATGCAATCTCCCCCACCACAACTGGCGTCTCGGCAGAAACAAGCAGCTTTACACCAAAGGAATGATAAGACCCAAAGGTATTTCTGATTTGGGCTCTAATTCTCCCTACCATCATCGGCAACCAGAGGACCGTGGTCAGGCCCAGCACCCTTTCACTGTCCTAAGGGAAGCTTCCCCTTGAGTCACCGTCACCCTGATACATTCGTCCCCTTTCCAACCACACTGAGCCCCTCTGGAAGAGCATCTTCTCTACCGATGACCTTGCCAAATCCCACCCATTCTGTGGAGCTCAGCTGAAGGTCTGCCCCCAGAAGCAGTGTGGGATTGCTTGTGCCCACGGTGGTCTCTCCCTGCTCTGACTGTCAACACTGTCCCACTTGGCATTCACGTACATGCCAATCCAGGTGAACTTAGGACTGATGCATTTTACGCCAATGTTGCCACCTGGCACGGTGTTACTCACTCTTTCCTGCAGTTAAATTCAGCAAAATACTCACCTACTCTGTCCCAGGCACTGAAGATACAGGACTTATTAAATCCCAGCCCTGCCCCTGTGAGATTCACAGTCCGGTGGAGGATGGATACTACAAGATAACACTGTACAAATATATTTATCATAATAGGGTACAAGATTCAATCCAAAGCATGACTACACATCACCCTGTTCATCTCCTTCATATCATTTAGCTCAATCTGTGGCTGTTACATTTATCCATTTACTTACTGTTGGTTTGTCCCCACTAGGAGACACTGGGACAGGAATTTTGTCTGTCTGGTTCACTACTACGTCCCTAGCACTCCACATGGACTTGGGCTCAGAAACACATTCATTAAAAGCTGTATTTGTGGAAGGAGATAAAAAGAGAAGCAGAGAAGTGTCAGGAACTACGAGCATTAAGCCCAAATTACAGGTCCAGGCAATGCTTCCGTGACAGGAGACAGCTGGGCTCAGATGTGAAGTGTGAGTGAGGACCAGATAGGGAAGAGGTGAAGCACAATCCAGAGGAGGAAACAGGAGGAGCAAAGGTAGGAAATGGCCAAGTCAGCATGACAAAGCCCTTAAATATTACTGCAGGCCGGCTGTTCTCAAAGAGAGGCGGTTTTGTCCTTAGGGGGCATGTGGCGATGCCTGGAGACACTTGTGACTGTCATGACTTGGAGCAGCAAGTGCTACTGGCATCTACGAGGTGGGGTCCAGGGATGCTGCTAAACACCCTACAATGTACAGAACAGGCCCCCAAACAAAGGAGGCCAGCAGTGCTGAGGTTTAGCGACATATAAAGGATGCACTGGTCAGAGAACATAAAAGCTTCCTTCTAAAGTTCACGATTTCTACTCATGCCTAATTTCACCTTTTGATTAGAATTTAGACCAGAATAGCATTTGCTTGCCACCTCCCATAACCTCCAAAGGAAATACTCAGAACCTATTAGGCTTCTGTTTTAGCTGAAATAAGACTTTCAGCAGACATCAATAAACTTCCTGTAACTACATACGGCCCCGGGTCTATTTTATGATCTTCACCAAGGACACAGAATCAATTTCCTTCAGCTGTTGGCTATCCACCCTGGCTCATCATTTTCCCTCTAAATTCTAGGACTCCAAACTACTCATCCCCTATGCAGGGTAATGAGATACAGAAAGATGAGGACAAGAGGTTCTCAATAGCATCAGATGAATGGATGGAAGGATGGTCAGCAGGACAGAGGAACAGAGATTTTTCAGAATAGAAAAAGTCCTTGGAGCTTTTATCTGAGCCTTGTGCACTGTTCCACAAAGGCAGGGTCGACCTAAACGTTGACACCCACTGCCTGTGCCCGTCACTACGGGGGGCTGTCACGGAGAATGCACAGAAGAGGTCACGTCCCCAGGATTCTGGAGCCTTGGCAGGGAGTCAAGCAGCTGAACGTGATGGAGTGGTGGGAGCTGGGAAGTCAGCGAAGACAAAGCCCCTTTGTCTAGAAGTAGCAATACCCAGCAGGGCTGAGCCTGCAACAATGAAATCCACGGGAGCTCCACACCTGGCGGGGCCTGATCCTCATTCAGCTTCTCAAACTGCCTCACAGTTGCTTCTCTTCAGCGAAAAGTCTCTTAGTCTAAAATGAGTTTGCTTATTTTTGCCCCTGGCAAACAATTCAGTATTACCTGAAATGCCTGAATTATGACTCTAAAAATTTTTTTTAATCACCATTTTTTTCTGTTGTAAGAGATCCAATAGCAGTATATTTCTGAAGAGTAGATCCCAGACACTCACAAGGGCTATCTGCTGTTTTAACCAGAGCAAGATCCAATGGGGCCTTCCCAGGACAAACACCCCCCCGCCCACTGTCCTCTGCCTGGCTCGTCTGCAGAAAAACTGTAGTCAAAGAGTAAGTTTAATCAGAGAAATGAGAAAATGCAAAAACAAAGGAAAAAGTCAAACAAGGCAAAATAATAATAGTTTAGCCACTAAACGAAGTCAAGGACCTTTAGTTTCTCCTCAGGGGCTATAGATATATTCTGAGCCATGTCCTTTGAGCTGTTTTGCAGATACTGAAACCCCCACCGGGCGGAAGAAGTTAACTATATGCTGCCCACAAGCACGTAGACCCCAGACCAATCAGAACCAGGAGGTTGATGATGTTGACTTCTGGTTGCCTCACCACCAACCAAGAATGTCCATGAGCTGATCATGCACCTCACAACCCTCTCCTCAGCACATAGCCCCTTCCTCTTTTCCCTATATAATTTCTGGGCAAAACTTGGGGAGTTGGTTCTTTGGGACATGAGTCCACCTTCTCGCCAGGATTGACAGCTACCTCAATAAAGCTACCTTTCCTTTTACCCAACACTTATCTCTCAGTATTGGATTCCTGAGCGATGAGCAGCTCAACCTGAGTTCTGTAACACTGTTACAACTCAAATTCCACTGTGACATAAAGCTTCCCAGATTTCCTCATCTCTGAAGTGGGCACAATACCACCCACATTACATGTCTCACTAATAATCCTAAAAAGGGCTTATTTAGATCAGAAACATTTACAAGTGGATTCGATGAACGAAAATTAAATTTATATCCAACTTTTCACAGAAATGTCTGGTGAGTAGAACAACTGGGAAGAGCATCACGCAGGGCAGGACATTCTTCCCAGCCCCAGACAAACATGGGCCATGTATTTAATACGGTGGCTCTGTACAGAGCCAGAGCTGGAAGAAAAGGGACAGGTTACCCTAGAAAATCAAATGGAAATTGAAGCCCATTTTCTTCAATTCTAAGTAAGATCTGCAACTCTCAAAGTAGGAAGATATCAATACAGGCAGTATTGGAAACGAATTGTTTGGAAACGAATTGTCTTCCAAAGTTCATTTGTAAGTCAGGTGCTCAGAACCTGGAGTGCAAGCATCATTCTATGTCCCAAGCCAACCATCGAAAGCTGATTAAACTTACAATATACCTGGCACACTACACACTTAGAGCAAAAATAGTAAAAAGCAATGTTGGGATATCATTTTTTAAACATATCCAAATGCCCAGAAAAACAAATACACAGCTCCTCACTAGGGTTGACCTGAACCCCAAACTATGAGCTGAAGCTGGACGTCGTGTGATCCAAGTCATTACTGAAACGGGGTCCTGGAAAACTGAAAGGGGAAGAATGAGAAAAACTCTAGACTCAAGAGGAAAGGGGTTCTGGTGGGACACAGAAAGTAGTCTAACATCTTGCAATCAAAAGAGGAGGGTCTGGTACGTACCCATGACATACTCTGAAGAACAGAAGTGCTAACCGTCACCACTAGGAGAGCAACAGCGGCCACCCTGCCCGCGATCTAAGCAGGCACAATGAGCTGCAGTGGAGGATAAATGGCCCACTGCCACCCGGAACCAGGGAGCAGAGGGGCGGGGGATTCCCAGCATGCTCTGCAGGGTGTGGACAGCCAGGGGCAGTAGAGGCAGGAAGGAAACAGTTCCACAGTTGCCATGAGTTGGTACAGGGAGTGTCCAGGAGCCACATTTGATTCCAATAGCTATGGCTAGGTCAGGAAGGAACTTCCTAAACTGTACAAAAGTGAAATTTGCATGAACCGATAAGGTTACCGATCCACATCTCTAGTATCTTGAGAGGAGAACATGGGACGAGATAAAGACAAAGCATGGGGAATGCCTTTCTCCACACGGCACACTCGCACCTTTTACAGCAGGAAAGGTACTTAATGTCCAGTCGTTGCTGAGTACTATGGCTGGGTCAACGCCAAATACAAAAGTGATACAAAACACTGAAACCAGGTTTGAAAATTGAAAAGGTTTATCACTGATCCACTCTGTACCTTCTTTAATCCTCCAAATAAAGTGCCAGTCTCCAGGTCAAATTCTTGGTCCAGTTCCTCTTCATGTTCTGACAAGAAAAACAGTGTGCATTAGTCACGAATCCAAATGAAACCGGGCTTGGTTTAACAGGAGAGGTACCAAAGGAAACTGGAATACGTCCTGGAAAAGCTGCCCATGGACTGAGCTACAGGCATGGAAACATGTCATGCTCCTTCATTTCTGTGACCTCAGTTCCTGGAAATACATGGTGGGGCTGATGGAAATGTCCCTTTAATATTTCATAAGGGTCACAAAAGGAGAGGGATTAAGCTCAAAAGCTTCCAACACAAGGAAGCACAGGAGGGATGAGGGCAAATGCCCCACTTGTACAGATGGTGAAAAAAATTTTTAAACAGACCATGCCACAAAATGATGGTGATCATAGCCCTGTGATATAAAGCTAACAAGATTATTGATGGAATTGTATAATGGTAATACATATGCTTATAAGTAAACAGTACAATTGGTTTAAAACAAAAAATACTAAAAAATCTTATTCAAATACTTCCTAAGTGTGAACAATAACCAGGCACAGTGTGAAATAGCAGGAGTGACGCAGAACACGACTGGCAAGGCTTTTGCTCTCCTGGGACTTACTGTACACTGGATGAGAGAGACCAACAAATAATAAGAAATTACAGTGGTGCTGAAGAATGCCATGATATGGTGGTAAGGAGTGCTATGGGGGCTGAGTCTGGGGGTGTCTATGTGATGTCAATAGGCAGCTGGATGGGCATGGATGGAGCTCAAAACAGCGCCTCAGTTGGAGGTAAAGACTTAGGAGTCCCCAGTATAAGGGTAGTAATGAAGCCTCCAGAATGGCTGAAATCACCCAAAAGGGCACAGACTGCATAGACAAGAAAAGAAAAATCCAGTGCTCATCGGACCAACAAACATACAAAAAACACAGAGGACCACAAAGGAGCTACCCAGAAAGATCAAAGGAAAAGCAGGAGAGAGCGTGTCACTAAAACATAATCATGAAATGATGCTGGTTTCAGAGTAGGATCAAAGGGCAGATTTACACACACTAGATGCAAACAGCAGCCCCAGCCTCAAACCCCAGGCAACACTGCCCCCAGGAAAAGCAGAAAAGGGAGGCTCATCGAGTACTGGGGCCCAGTGTGCGACAGGGCGCAACGCCAGGACACATTCACACTGAATTCCATAGGGTCCAGGAGGTGCTGCAGCGGTGTGTGATTGCCCTGGTCCTTTCCGTTACAGCTGCACACAGGTCACATTGTGTGTGTGTGTGTGTGTCTGTGTGTCTGTGTGTGTGCACTGTGCTGTACACAGACTCAAGTTCCAAGGGAACAACTCACAAACAAGCAGCAAGCTACTACAATCCAACAAAGTAACAGGTCTCTCTGAACGCTAACAAAAACAAGGGGGAAAACCTCTCTGCTTTCTTGCCTCTTCTGTTTTGGCTTCACTTTCCTACAAAGGGCAACCTCCAGAAACAACAGAATTATGCAGAATTGAAACAAAGCAAAAACTTGAGTGCTTCTTTTTTAAAAGGGTACATTCCAAAGCAGTGAAGTTTACAAGCTAAGCAGCTGACTCCCCCAAATGAGGACACATCTCCCTCTAGTGGGAAAAAGGAATCATATGCAGACATGAGAATTAAGATGAAATCCTGTCTGGCGCTGTCCAGTTGAAATACTATCTGAGACACATTTATAATTTTAAAATTTCTAGTAGCCACACTTGAAAAAAATAATTTTTCAAAGTGAAATTAATTTTAGAATATTTTATTTATCCTAATATGTCCCAACATTATTTCAACATGGAATCAATATTAAACAATTATTAATGAATTATTTTACATTCCTTTTTCTTACTAATTCTTCAAAATTCCATGGACACATTATCCTTACAGCACATCTCAATTTGAAATGGCCACATTCCAAGAGCTAATTAGCCCCATGCAGCTATAGCAACGGACAGTATCGTTCTACACCAAAACCCTCCCTCAGCTTTTGGAGAATTCCTACCAATCACCCTTGTCTGATTTCTTGACACAAACAAATGCTGTATGACATACATTTAAATTACAACTTAAATCCATTCATGATACTTTGGTGATCACTGTCTTCAGACCATCTTGAGTCAGCTGAAATGCATTGCTATAGAATTTGGTAGAGTTCTACCAAAGTTTGGTTGAATTCTACCAAATTTGGTAGAATTTGGTAGAACAGAAGCTGAGAAACTGTAGCAGGAGATCTTTCCGTGAAGGGGGACGACCCTCAGAACTTCTCTGATTATCCTGCTTAGGTGAGGACCCCACACCCTCACCCTTTGGGCAAGAACAAGATTTCATCATAACTCACATTCCCTCAAGCAAGAGGACGCTGCAAATAGAGAGAAGCCTTCTCTACCTGAGCACTTTTCTCCACACCACACAGGCCTGTGGGCAGAGCCAGCCCTTTCTTCTAGGTGCCCTGGTTCCATTTCCCCAAGTTCAGCGCTCCACAAAACTGCCTGAGAGCAGAGAAATTAAGCAGTTTCTGCTGATGAGCCCTCAATACTACGTCAGCTGTTGATTCTTCCCCTGCCCTCCGCCACCAACCACCACCCAACAACGGGATACATCAAAGCCCCATTCCACCTGCTGAGTGAGAGGGTTTGCATTTCAATCGTCGCCAATGAGCTGTGGTGGTAAACCGTTCACTTAAAGCCTCTAACCTACCTACCCTTTCACCCTCAACAGTTTGATGGGAAATCAATTCCGGAGTGGGGTAGGGGTAATTAGAGGGAAGGGGAGGGAAACACACACACACACACACCCTCGTCTGATATAAGCCGCTGTCGGGGACATGCACACCCAACCGTGGCCTAACTGTCCTGCTGTTTCTATGCATTTGAAAAATTCCAATCAACTCCTATGGATTCTTTATTTCTCTAGGAAGCCGGAGGATATAGCAGACCGTGGTAGTAAATGAGAGTAGGGGAAGGGAGCCGAAAAGATGGGCTTCTAAAGACAAGAGAATTTAATAGTAAGCAACTCTCAAATATGCACAAGTACATGATCATATACAAGAGGGATGAAAAGGTGCTGATTTTTCCATGAGATTCTTGAAGTACATGGGCTCCTTCTCCCTTCTCTTCCAGTTCCCACTCAGTGGTTTAGAACTAGCCCAAGCAAAAACAAATCATATATGTAAATAGGATGCAAAGCGATATACACATAAATGACCTTCAAATCTCCCTGGAAGAGCTGCTCATCTGTGACTCCTTAGGAATTCTGGGGTCTATCAAGGCAGGCCACCAAGCACACAGTTTGCATGGGAATCCTTAGGGCTCCCTGGAGAGCCAGAAGCCCCAGACTAAGATGGAAACGCTCCAGTAAAGAAAAAGCTGTAAGCTTTGATGCAACACAGAGCAAAGGCTGGGGGAGCAGGGGGCCTGAGGAGTGAGGCGCTGTAGAGTCTAACACTGAGGGTTGCCTTCAAATGCCCTCCAGCCCGGGGCCTGGTCCCGAGTCATTGTGAGAGGTTAATCACAGGCTTTAAGAAAGCAGACTCTCTGGAAGCCAACAAGCCCCTCCCTTGAGGATCAGTGTCAATCTAGGAAGAAAACACCAGTGCAAGCCTGAGAGGAAGGGGTGAGCCAGGAGACTTGCAATTCCAGTAGGAAGGCAGCGACTTGATGGTTTCCTATGACCCTGGCCATAGGTAACATGGAAAAAAAAAGATCAAATATAACACGAAGCCCTGCCAAATAGAACACTCAGAGTCTTAGCTGCACCACAGCACACACTATTAATGCTGGCTATCTAGACAGGCTGTCCAGACCTTGCCTCCTGCACTTGGGTCCTTCCACAAGGCTGTATTAACTGAAGGGGCCCTAGTGGTTCTGTCCATGGGCAGCCAGCTGACCTGGTTCCAAGGGCATAGGCCACCTGTACAAACACAGGACTGGTAGCCTTTGTTTCCCTACCCTGAACTGGGGCCCCCAGATAAGTACCCAGCCATCTTGCAACCAAACTCCTCTAATCACAGAAGCAAGTGGGAAAAATTACCTCCGGATTGACAAAGCCTGTCCCCCATGACAGGTTAGTATTGCATGAACGACATAAAAGAACTAATCTATAGATGAGCTGCTATATCCTTTTCTCGTAAGCTGGGATTAGTGACAAGTGATAAGAACAGGCATGTAAAGGAACAAACAAAAGCCAAAAGATGAATATGCTCAACTATATTTGCATCCCACTTTAAGAACACCTATTATATAAAAAAAAAAAAAAGCAAAAAGAAACTGGAGGCGGCAATTCAAATGATTTGCTCCATATTTGCTTAAATATCAGGGCTCTCTGGTGTCACAGAGTTTATTTAGAGAAACATTAACTGCTTGTCACTGAAGATTAAAGAAATGAAAATAAAATACCTGTGAAATAAAAACTCAAATCAATGGAAAGCACAGTTCCTTTTATAGAAATGTCTCTAACTGCAAATTTTCAGGAAGATAGCTACTCCATGAAAGGTGAGCCTGGGCTCTGTAAAGGCAAAAAGATCTAGGGTGGCTGCTGTTCATCAGGAAGTAATCACAGAGAACAGAAAAATGGTGGGATTTATAAATAAATCCAAGAGCTTGTTCTTCGAAAAAGAGAATCAACCTACCAAATAGACAAAACCTTTTTAAATTTCCTAAAACAAGGGACACACGTAGAATTCAAAACATTTTAAGAATATGATATACAACTGTACATTAATACATCTGAAAATTTCAATGAAATCGAAAAATATAAATTACTCACACTGACTTAAGAAGAAAAGCTAAGTATACCAAGAATCCTGAAAGATACTGAAAAGTTTTCGATAAGTCTACTTCCAAAGAGACTCTGTGGCTAGACAAACTTACAAGCGAATGATATCAAACTTTGATGCCGACACTTCATATACTACTTAAACAGTTCCATAATATTGGCGGAGACAGTGGGGGAGCTTCCCCATTCATTTCGAAAACTTAACACAATGTTGATACTGAAATCTGAGGATGAAACAATAAAACTACAGGCCAGTTAATCTCACTTAGAAGTTATTAATATTTTTTTAAACACAGAAACAAGCAGTGTATTTAAAAATAGCATAGTCACAGTAGGTTTGTTGTAGGAAACCATATAAACTATATTGGAAATATGATTACAATATCAATAGGTTGAGAAAGGAAAACTATGTAATCATCTGAATAGCTACTTTAAAAAATGGATAAAATTCAACATGTATTGCTGATTTTAAAATTTTAGTAAAAGGGAGCTAGACATATTCCTTAACATGTTTTTTTTCCAAAGAAAAGCTTATTCAGCGTTTCACTAATGGTAAAACAATACAGGAATTTCCATTAAAGTTAGGGATAACAAAATAAGGATAGCATTCTTTTCCAACTAGTATATTGTTCTAGAAGTCCTGGCTAAGTAATAATAGATGAAGCAAAACCATTATCATTATGTGTGGATATTATCTAAATACAAAAACCAGGAGAATCAAATGATAAAAGCCAATGGAACCCTAAGAGAATTCAATAATTTTTGGAACATAAAATAGAGATACCAAAATAAACAACTTTACTATAGACCAGAAATAATCAGCTAGAAATTATAGAAAATATAATTGGAAAGTATTCCAATTATAAAACGAAGAAAAAGACTTATAAATAATCTTAGGAATTTTAACAGGGCCTATTATGAAGACAACCGTGAACTTCTTTTAAGGGAAGTAACAGAAAACTTGAGAAAAAAATACCATACTCCTGGATGCAATATTATAAGATTGTCAATTATTTACAAATTAATTTCTAGGCTTATTGTAATTCTGATTAAAACCCTAAAGAGATTTTTTTGGAACCTGCCAATTTCAAACATATCTCGAAGAATAAACCAGTAAGAATAGCTAAGAAAAGAATGGAAATAAAGAACAAGGAGTGGTAACTTACTCCACCACATATTCAGACATTTAAAAAGCAAAAATAATTAAAACAGCACAGTACTGATGTAAGAATTGATTGAGAAATCAATGAAACAGAAAAGACAGCCCCCATACTGTGTGTGTATGCATGTGTGCATATCCATAAAAGAATTTAGTAGATATAATAATTTAGTACATGATCAAGATTGCATTATAATTCAATAAAGACAGACTTATTAAATAGTGTTTGGTTACCTATTTGGGAAAAAAGTAATTTAACTCTTCACACTTCTTATCAATATACCAAATACATGTGAGGTGGATTGAAGAATAAAGGCTAAACTTACTGAGACTACAGTAAGATGGACATTCTCCAATAGAAAACGTGTTAATTGGCACAGCCTTCCTGGAGAACAGTCTGGGTATATCTATCAAGAACCTTAAAAACATTCATGTAGTTTGACTCTATACTTCCTCTTCTGGAAATCCTTCTGAGAAGAACAATCAGGTACAATAAAACAGTACAAATAGATTCCTCACAAAATAAATGAGCTAAGCATTCAACTCACGAAGTTGGAATGAAGGAACAGAGCAAACCCAGAGAAACAATAAGGAAGGGAATAATCAGATAAGGGCAGAAATCAATGAATTGGAGAACAAAAAGAAACAATTGAGAAATCTAACAAAGCCAAAGCTGAAAAGATTAATAAGATCTCTAGCACAATTGATCAAAG
Organism: Balaenoptera borealis; assembly: GCF_965194805.1. NCBI lineage: Eukaryota > Metazoa > Chordata > Mammalia > Artiodactyla > Balaenopteridae > Balaenoptera > Balaenoptera borealis. The sequence continues at coordinate 39,324,498 of NC_138860.1, read as the reverse complement.
GAAAAAAAAGTAGGAGGGAGGGAGTGAAGGAGAAGATGTAAATAACAAAATACACAATGAGAGAAAAGCCAACTAGAGAAACAACAAATTTTTTCTAAGATAAGTATTATGATCCACAATATACTAATCAAGTTGAAAATCTTCATAAAATGCATAGATCAAAATGTTGAAATAGGTACAAGAAGAAATAGAAATTTTGAATACAAATCAATAGTTAGTAAGCTGAAACAGTAGGCCATGACTTCCCTTTCCAGATGCTTTTCCAGGTGACCTCCTATCACCAATGGTTTTCACTGATGAGAATTCAACTGTTTTCATTCCAAGAACTGCATTAAGCTGATATGAACAACAAAAATACATGGCCCTCTTTTAGGCAGAGGCATTAATTCTTTCAAGGTTACTGCATGACACATTGTATCTTTCCTCAAATTAAGTGCAATCAGAGAGACATACAAGTATTTCTACATGTTCTAAACCATAAGACACAAACTTAATGTAGCAGGTTTAGATTAGCCACAATACTGCAGAATGCCAGGGGAGAGGTCACCAAGCATAGAAGATCACCACTACCACCACCCCCCACCCCCAAGCATTTCCATATGACTTTGACACACTCTGTGTAGACTCTTGGAAGAGCTGAGTGGAAGAAGGGCTGTTCTGTTCAGTCCCTGCTGTGGATTTACCAAGAGATCCCTTGTGACTAGGGCTGTTATAATCAGTCTGCTGTCCCTAATGGTCAGACCACCCTGCTACTGCTGATGGGGAAGAGAGCAGTGAATAAGACGCCTGCTCTGTGCCCAGAGAAAGCAGCCGTGTAAGTGCCCACCCGCGGCATTCCACTTAACAAATAAGTTCTGAGCCTCTAGTATGTTCTAGGCCCCATATTTGCTCCAGAAACAAACATTCCAAAAAAGTTCACAGAAGAGACAGTTTTCCCAGTGGATCCACTTCCATAATATGGGTTAAGTGGCACTTTTCCCTGAATTAGATTGTAAGACGTGGAGCCAAAAAGACTCAACATGGCGTTAAACACGCTTTGGCAAGGCAGGGGGATCTGGCTTCCATGAGCTGAATGGAAAAAGGAATAGAGAAATAAGACATTTCTTGGGAGTGGCCACTTTGGCACTGATATTAAGAGAAAAAGCCTGAAGGATAAAAGAAGCTCCAGGCTAGGGTGAGGTCAGTAATAAATCAAACAGGATGACAGCCGCTGGATCAACTGAGGTGCCGAAAAGTTTTGTATTCTCCGCAGAAGGATCCCCTCCCACCTCCATCCCAGTAGCTTTCACCACATAGGAAGGAAAAATTTTATTCCAGTGGGATAAAATTTTAAGGTTTGAAGTTTTACAGTACAATGGATAAAAGGGCTTCTCCTGTAAAGCAAGCTGCTTTAGGAAATTAAATTACCAATAAATACAAGTGGCAGAATAGAATAAAATATTGGGTCTAGAGTTGGACAAACCTGTTCCATTATTTATTAGATGTGTGGCCTTGGACAAGTTATATTTTTCAACCTCAATATCCCCATCTGGGTAAAGAAGTATAACACCCATTGTGGTAGAGAGACTCCAAAGATGGCCACCATCAATTCCTTGTCTCCGTGTCTATGTGCGCTGCTCCAGCCGTAAAAAGCCATAGTCTTTCCTCCCCTTGAATCTGGACTGGCCCTATGATTTGCTTTGACCAATAAATGAGGCAGAAGTGACCTACTCAACTTCCCAGGTTGGGCTTTAAGAGATCTGCAGCTTCTGGTTTTACACACATGCGATACTCCTTCTTCAAAGCCATGTGGAGAACCACGTACAGAGAACCACAGCATTCCAGTTGACAGCCTCCAGCTGAGCTCTTGGCTGATAGCGAGTCATGTGAGTCAGCCATCTTGGACATTTCAGCCTAGCTGAGCCACCAGATAATTGCAGCCCAGCAACAACACACAAAGCAGAAGAACTGCCCAGCTAAGTCCAATCCAGATTTATTAAAAACAAAGTCTCACAGAACATGAAACTCGATCCATGTAATCCATCAAAACAACAGGCTAAAGAAAAATTACATGATCATATCAGTAGATGCACAAAAAGCGTTCAAAAAAATCCAACACCCATTTATGATTCAAAACTCCCAGTAAACTAGAAATAGAGAGGACCCTGAGGACCCTCCTCAACTGGGTAAAGAACACCCACAAAAACCTACAGCTAACATCATCCTGAATGGTGAGTAACTAGAAGCTTTCCTGCTCAGATCAGGAAAAAGGTAAGGATGTTCCCTCTTATCACTCCTTCTCAACACTGTACTGGAAATCCTAGCTAATGCAATAAGAGGAGAAAATGAAATATAAGGTATACAGAATGGGAAGGCGGAAATAAAACTGTCTTTTTATGCAGATAACATGATTGTCTATCTAGAAAAACCAAAGAATCGACAAAAAAACTCCTGGAATTAATAAGCAATTATAGCAAGGTTGCAGGAAACAAGGTTAATATATAAAGGTCAGTCGCTTTACTATATATCAGCAATGAGGCTTCCCTGATGGCACAGTAGTTAAGAATCCACCTGCCAATGCAGGGGACACGGGTTCGAGCCCTGGTCCAGGAAGATCCCACATACTACGGAGCAACTAAGCCCGTGCGCCACAACTACTGAGCCTGTGCTCTAGAGCCCACGAGCCACAACTACTGAGCCCATGTGCTACAACTACTGAAGCCCACGTGCCTAGAGCCTGTGCTCTGCAACAAGAAAAGCCACAACAATGAGAAGCCCACACACCACAACAAAGAGTAGCCCCCGCTGGCTGCAACTAGAGAAAGCCTACGTGCAGCAGTGAAGACCCAACACAGCTAAAAAATAAATAAACAAATAAATATATATCAGCAATGAACAAGTAGAATTTGAAATTTAAAACAACAGCACCCCCCAAAATGAAATATTTAGGTATAAATCTAACAAAATATGCATGTTATATATGAGGAAAACAACAAAACTCTGATTAAAGAAATCAAAGAAGAACTAAATAAATGGAGATATATTCCATGCTCATGGAAAGACTCAATATTGTCAAGATATCAGTTCTTCCATACTTGATCTATATATTCAATGTAACCCAAATCAAAATCCTAGCAAGTTATTTTGTATATATCAACAAACTGATTCTAGAGTTTATATGGAGAGGCAAAAGACCCAGAATAGACAACACAATATTGAAGGAGAAAAACAAAGTCGGACAACAAGTACTATCCAACTTCAAGACTTACTAAAAAGCTATGGTATGCAAGACAGTGTGGTATGGGTAAAAGAACAGACAAAGAGATCCATGCAACAGAACAGACAGCCCAGAAATAGACCCACATAAATATACACAACCAATCTCTGACAAACAAGCAAAGGTAATACAGTGGAGCAAAGAGAGCCTCGTCAACAAAAGGTGCTGGAACAGGGCTTCCCTGGTGGCGCAGTGGTTGAGAATCTGCCTGCCAATACAGGAGACACGGGTTCGAGCCCTGGTCTGGGAAGATCCCACATGCCGCGGAGCAACTAGGCCCGTGAGTCACAATTGCTGAGCCTGCGCGTCTGGAGCCTGTGCTCCGCAACAAGAGAGGCCGCGATAGTGAGAGGCCCACACACCGCGATGAAGAGTGGCCCCAATTGCCGCAACTAGAGAAAGCCCTCGCACAGAAACGAAGCCCCAACACAGCCATAAATAAATAAATAAATAAAATTTTTTTTTTTTAAAGTTTAAAAAAAAAAAAGGTGCTGGAACAAATGGACATCCACATGCAAAAAAAATGAATCCAGACACAGACTTTACACCCTTCACAAATGGACATCATAGATCTCAATGTAAAATGCTAAACTATAAAACTCCTGGAAGATAACATCAGAGAAAATCTAGATGACCTTGGATGTGGCAATGACTTTTTAGATACAACACCAAAGGCATAATCCATGAAAGAAAAAATTGATAAGCTGGCTGTATCAAAATGTAAAAATTTTGCTCCATGAAAGACACTGTCAAGGGAATGAGAAGACTAGCCACAGATTGGGAGAAAATATTTGCAAAAACATATCTTATAAAGGATTATTATCTAAAAGATACCAAAAACTGTTGAAAATCAAGTGAGAAAATGAACAATCTGATTTTAAAATGGGCAAAAGTCTTCACCTGACAGCTCATCAAAGCATGTAGATGGCAAATAAACATATGAAAATATGCTCCACAATATACATCAGGGAAATGCAAATTAAAACAATAACAAGATACCACTACACACCTATTGGAATGGCCAAAATCTAAAACACTGACAACACCAAATGCTTACAAGGGTGTGGAGCAACAGGAACCCATTGCTGGCGGGAATGCAAAATGATATAGCCTCTTTGGAAGAAAACTGGCAACTCTTTAGAAGAAAGCTGTTTATAAAAATAAACATACTCTTAACATACAATTCAGCCATTGCTCCTTGGTATTTACCCAAAAGAGCTGAGAACTTACGTCCGTACAAAAACCTTCACATGGATGTTTATAACAGCTTTATTCATAATTGCCAAAACCTGGAGGCAACCAAGATGCCTTTAAGTAAGTGAATGAATAAACTGTGGTACATTCAGACAATGGAATACTGTTCATCACTAAAAAGAAATAAGCTACCAAGCCATGAAAAGTCATGGAGGAACCTTAAATGCATATTAAGTGAAAGAAACGAATGTGAAAATGCTACATACTGTATGATTCCAACTATATGATACTTTGAAATAGATAAAACTGGGAATTCCCTGGTGGTCCAGTGGTTAGGACTCTGCACTTCCACTGCAGGGGGCCCAGATTCGATCCTTGGTCAGGGAACTGGGATCCCACAAGCTGTGCGGTGCGGCCAAAAAAAAAAAAAAAATTTTTTTTTTAAACTGAAATAGGTCAAACTATGGAGATGGTAAAAAGATAAGTGGTTGCCAGTGGTTAAAGGAGAGGGAGGGATAAATAGAGCACAGAGGATTTTTAGGGCAGTGAAACTACTCTGTATGATACTACGATGGAAACATGTAATTTATACTTCTCAAAACTCACAGAATGAACACCACCAAGAATGCACCCTACTATAAACTGTGGACTTTGGATGATAATGATATATCAATACAGGTTTGTCAATTGTAACAAACTGTATCAACTCTGGCGCAGGATGCTGGTAGTCAGGGAGGCTGTGCTTGCCAGGGGTCCTGAGTGCACAGAAGCTCTTTGCATTTCCTGCTCAATACTGCCGTGAACCTAAAACCGCTCTTAAAAAACAGTCTATTTAAAAGGAAAAGAACCTCACAGAGCAGTGAGAGGTAACAAATGGCGGTAGTTGTTTTAAATCACAAAGCTTCAGGATGGTTTGTTAGGTAACAATGGACAACGGTCACACCCATTTTATGGAAAAGACTGATGATTAACCGCTAACACCCATTCTTTCTTTCTTCCTCTATAATAAAACCCTTCGGTTTAGCTGGGGAAAAAATGGCCTCCCAACAAAAGATTACCTCCCAATATCAACCTCACAGTTGATATGGCCACAGGACTAGGTTCTAACAAACAGTACATGAAAGAATATGACATAAGCAGCTTTCAAGGTTATGCTCTAAAAAAACAGAGGGTCTGTCCTCCCCCTTCCCTTCCATGCTTCCTGCTGGGAAAAAAGCGAACATGGCAGCTGGAGGTGGAGTAACCACCTCACATCATGAGGTGGAACCATATGTCAAGGACGGCAGAGGAACACAGTAGAAGGAGCCAGGGTCATGGATGCTATCCAGACACCATACCAGCCCTGACCACAGTTATTGTGGAGGCTATATTTCTGCAGCCAAGCCTATCTTCTAAGTAACACACCATCTCACAGGGCTGCTCTAAAGATAGAATGAGACAGGGTACATAAAGTACCTAACATGCTGCCTGGCATCGACCAGGTGAGTTCCTTGCACGTGGGCCCTGAGAGCTCAGAGGCTCCAGCCAGGGAATGCGGCTACTTGGACAGCCTTGACCAAACAGTCTTCACCTACTTTAGATGGTCAGTCTCTCCCATGGCTTTGAGTGGGACACATGTAGAATGCGGGCAAAGCTGACCCCAGTGATTTAAATCAATCCCAGTGATCCACAGGGAGGCAGCTGCTGGGGGCACAGCACTGTCAACTGTGCTTCCCAAAACCTACCTTTGCCATTTTAAGTGACCACAATTACTTTCAGCAAACTCCCCTGCCTTCAAGATGAAGTCCAGACTCCTCAGCCGAATGAATACACAATGTCATTCACAATCTATCTCGCTCTTTGACCTAAGCTCAACTCTTACCACTCTCCCTCCACGCACTACACTCCAGCCCTACTGAGTGGTTTGGAGTTCCCAGGTCATGCTGTGTTTTCTCACACCCCAGTGGCATCGCACATGCTTGTCCATTTGCCTGCAAACACATCTCTGTCCACAGAGCCTCTGCCCCTTTCTCTACTTGGCTGACTTCTTTTCTTCCTTAAAACAAGGCTCACCATCATCTCTAGGAAACTGTCCCTGACTACGGAAGAGATCACTCATGGACCCTCCAAAATTCTTTCTTCCATTCTTCCCCAGTATGGGAAGTTTTATGTAGCACATGGCCACCAAGCTAACGACAATATTTCCCAGCCTTCCAGCTGTGGCCAGGGAACTCAGTGCTGGCCAAGTGGTGTGAGCAGAAGTGACAGGGCAATGTTTATTCCAAGCTGCCCTTAAAGGAAAGGAGGGTTCCCATGCCCCTTCCCATGGGCTGGCATGAGGACTTGGTAATGAGTCCTCTTCAACATGTGCACAAAAGCACTGTGGACAGCAGAACAGGAAGAGTAAAGCAGTCCAGGCCTCCATGTGTCTGAGAGGAGTAATGGCGAGAGAGAGAAGTTAAAGAGGTTACTGCTAATTATGAATGCAAATCACCTCCATGGCCTTCAGTAGCCATTGAATCAAACCTTCTTATTACAGAAGACCAGCCACAGGATCACCTAAAAGATCCAGGATTAGGGTGGAAAACTCCACCGACTCAGGTCATTGATTCAAACTGCCCAAGACAGGAGGAAAGCAAAGCAGGGCTCAAGTCATCCTGAGCCCATGAGGCTATCTTCCTGAATATTCCACCTCTGAGCACTCCCTCCTCCATCTTTCTTTCCTGATACAAGTTTAGAAAAGTCGGGGCCTTACCTCTGGAGACTTTGTAAACTTCATAGAAAGAATAGAAGTGGAAGCCTAGGGAAGCAAACAGGTAAAAAGACAGTTCCCATCGGGGCAGCATTGCTCCTTGTGACAAAGGGTCCCGTGGCCCACGCTGAGAGTTTCTAGGAAGAGAAACAGAAATCAAAACATTAAACCATAAACATGACACTAGAGGACAGAATCTTACTTGTTCTCCCAGGGACCCATCACTATTCAAGGGGATACAGACATAACCCTCCTCCTATCACACCTCCTCCTGCCATGACCTTATCCCACTTGCATCACATCACACACACACACCCTGCCTGACCAGGGTGGGCAGGTCTTTCCCTATGAGCTCCCACAGCCCCCCATCTGTCTCCCATCACAGTGTACACCAGACACTTCTGTTCTCATTGCCTGCCACACCTGTCTCCCCCTGTGGAGTGGACCTTTAGAGAGTAGGGACCATGATCTCTGAGTCCCAGCACCTAGCACAGGACGTGGAATGTAGCAGGAAAGGACTACTAAATGCTCCACGAATAAATAATAAATTACTATTCAAAAGCCTGAATAAAAGAAAAGCACAAATCATCTCCAAAACTCTTCTAAGCCAACAGCATTAACCTCTTTGTTCTCCCCTTCAAATGTCATCCCATAGTTGTTTATAAGAATGGATTAATAAAACCACTCTGTCTTCCATCTTCTGGGCACTTCTTTTTTTTTAAAAAAATTAATTAATTAATTTATTTATTTATTTATTTTTGGCTGTGTTGGGTCTTCGTTTCTGTGCGAGGGCTTTCTCTAGTTGCGGCAAGCGGGGGCCACTCTTCATCGCGGTGCGCGGGCCTCTCACTCTCACGGCCTCTCTTGTTGCAGAGCACAGGCTCCAGACGCGCAGGCTCAGCAGCTGTGGCTCACGGGCCCAGTTGCTCCGCGGCATGTGGGATCTTCCCAGACCAGGGCCCGAACCCGCGTCCCCTGCATTAGCAGGCAGACTCTCAACCACTGCACCACCAGGGAAGCCCCTGGGCACTTCTTAAAAAGAAGTTAATAGCCTGCTAGTTGCCCACCCTGTATATGCAATCTCCCATCTTACACAGTAATTGAATTTCTATCTGAACACATGGATGCTGAGCTCAACTCTACAGTGTATCCAAGTGTGGACGTTTGAATAGTTCTGGCTCTGAGGCTGTGGTCATCCCCTTCCTGCTGGACGGAGTTGGAACAGCCACCTTTGGACCAAGAGGTAAAAGCCACATAGAAAAACAAGACAGAGGCGCCTCGGTCCCTGACTGCATGTACCTCCCCACCCCACCCCCACCCCCAAAAATGCCCTGAACCTCTTATATCTGGACCATTACATGAAAGAGAAATGCATTCCCAGGATATTTAAGCCTGTGCTGTTCTCAATCTCTCTGTTATGGCTGCCATGTCTATATTCTAAGTAATAAAGCAGGTAACAGAAAGTCCTAAAATGCTGCGAATTAAATGATCAGTTCCCAAATAACAAAGAGTTAACTAAATGTAAACCCTTTTACGGCCCTCATTGCTTTACTTAAATCTCTCAAATATGTCTCACTGTGGATGTCAAATTAAAACAAGAGCAAAACTTTAAGCCCCAAGCAAGCATTTCTAATATGTGATAGTAACGCCAAAAATCAGAATTCACACATGAGCTCGTTTTACCTTCACAACAGCCCGGTGAAGTAAGGTGGAGCAAGGGAGGCAGGCATTTACAGATGAGGAATGTGAAGCACGGTGAGGTCACACAATCAGAAATAACGGAGCCAGGGCTCAAATCCAGGTCTTGGGACCACTGGGCCCCTACCCCACTGCTCAGGTACAGACACCAGCCCCATTAGTGCCAGTTCACAGGGTTACTTGTCCTTAGAGCCTGGCTCAGAATCTGCCACACACAAACTCCTTTCTTCAGGCTACAGGGAGACGCAGCAGGAAGGGATAGAAACTTTAGCTTTTGTAATAGGGAAGAACAAATCTGACTCCATGATGGATCTGTTTTGTTTAACTTTTAACCTTTGTATTCTATTGCTTTTGCTACAAGTTAAAAATATTGCCTATAGCCTGAAACATACAGGAGAGCCCATTCTCAAGGCTCTTACCTTTAATGGTATAACACTCTTTCATTCATATAGAGATAAAAAGTTGCAGGACAGAGAATAACATTTGTCTTGTTGGAGGTTCACAGGAACATCATAACCATCTGACCTACGAGGACAGCTGCAAGAACAAAGGATCCTGACACCAAGATGTTTCCAACAACCAGCCACACCCTCTCTCCTTTCACTATAAAAGAAACCTGAATTCAAATTCAGGTAAGATGGTTCTTTGGGACACTAGCCCACCATCTTCTCAGTCTGCTGGCTTTCCGGATAAAGTCGCTATTCCCTGCCCCAACACCTTGTCTCTCAATTTATTGGCCTGTTGTGTGGTGAGCAGTACAAGCTTGGGCTCAGTAACACTTTCATAAAATATGAGGTCAGAAATCAGTGGTCCTCCAACCAGAGGACCCCCCGGTCATTACCTAAAAGTTGTCAAGCCAGTCTAGTCTGAGTTTCTCCTGCAGATCTCCTAAAAAATCCAGAAGCAGCCACTCATGCTCTCAATCCCAAGCTCTCTAAGCCCTAGTACTTCAACAACGCGTTCTCAGGTTCCCCTACTACTTTTCAGAACTACTTCTAGCTTCATACATTTCTAGTCACACTTTATTTTTAAATACCTGGCATCTCCTAGAATATGTTAAGATTTCTTTCTGGAACTTTGTAGGAATATAGTAATTTTCAATTTAGTGGGAAGTGAATTTCAACCTCTGGGTTTTGTATTGTCTCTCCTTTCCAAGGATGTTGGTATTACTATATTGGATGACTTCCTCAATTAGCAAAGAGCTGAACCCCTCTTCAAATGCTACTAAATTTGAACATAAATAATCTTGGAGATTAAATCAAAGTTCCTGAAGCCCTGCTCTTTTGAACCTTTTCATGGACATTGTCCTTCTAGGACAGTTCCCCTGAATTAGTGATTTAACTGTCAGGAAACTAGAAAACTCAGCGTTATAACATTTTCCTTTTTGATGCTGCTCTTAGCTACAGTGTATATGTTTTGCAGACATATACACAAAGATACACAGTAATAAGCAACAAAACAGCAGGGCTGTGTCCTCATATTTAAAATTTGGGGACTGGACCAAATAGCCTGCTGCTGACAGCATATCAGGGAGAGATGCATCAGGGAGAGATGCAGACCTAGGGGAGACCAGGCTCTGCCGCTGACTGGCTGAGGAATTTAAGTAGATCACAACTTTCCAGATATGTTTCCTCATAGAGTTATTGAATGGATTAAATGTAAAATGTTTACCCAGGGCCTGGCACAGAGTAAGCACTCAATAAACATTAGCTAAGATCTGTCCAGCAGGACCAGTTAGTGAATTTAACTCGTCAGGAGCTTACCTAGCCAGAGCCCTGGTTTTCTTTCAGAACTGATGACATCTAACTGACCTTCCATGGCGAGAGGGGGTGAGCATCCTACCTGCTGCTGGGCCCTCTTCAGCTGATCGGCAACCCCAGAGTTGTCTCCAATTTCTCATCCCCATCCTCTCCCCACATTCGACCCAAGGCCACCCCAGACAGCAAACAAACTGTCCTTGGGAGCCACCTGGAGAGCTTTCTGACCAGTGTCTCTTCTCACCACCTCTTTTCTTAGCCCCAAAGGAATTATATACAGTCCTCATTTTTCTTGCCTCATCATTCACAATCCCAGGAATGTGACCTCAAAACACCACCACCACACAGACACCCACCTGTCCTTCTTAACAGATCTTTCTTCCTCAATACTTCTTTTCAACTCTTGTCCGCTTATCTCAAGAAAATTCCTCTCCCCAGTGTCTTCCCTGCTCCCTGTTCATTTCAGCTGTGCACTCAGAGAGCCAATCAGAGTAGATATGTTTTAAAGGATTCAATGACACAACACAAAGCTGTACCTTTGGGAATGTAACTAGAACTTTTTTTTTTTTAACGTCCAAACCCATAAACGTTCGGAAAAACTCAGAGAATTCTCAAGTTTCTGTGTCTCATTTTCTAAACATGCTTATGTTCTTCTTTAGGCATAAGCTACCACGATGAAGTCAAAGAAGCCCTTACTCAAATGTGTAAGTAATGCCTCTTTTCTGTTTTTCATGCATAAGATTCAGTCCCGCAGCAACATTATCAGCTAAGTGGGCATCCATTCGATAGCCTAGAAACTCGCCACCATTTATAACATGATTTCTGTAGGAAACAGCCAATCTACAGCAACACAGCCTGTTTTTAAGTAGGAGACTACCTGATCAATCTATACAAAGGAGGTTACAGTACTGATATGTGAGAGCTAAGGCGGGTTGCTGGGATGTCTGATGGTGAAGATGTGTCTGAGAACACTTCCACTTTGGTGGGAATACTGGTCAGGACTGTGAGGAAGAGAAAATGGGGATAGTTTAGGAGGCAAGTGGCGGAGGGTCTTAAACATATATGATGACAGGTTCGGATCTGATTACCTGAAGAAACCTCAGGCTTGTGAGCCAGCACATTTAATTTTTTCATGAAGCTTCAGGAAGAAGAAGCCCCTTGACATAGCAGTAGAGACTAAAGGCAGGGAGGTCAGCGATTCAGGCTCTCGGTGGGAAGTGGAGAGAAAGTGCTAGAACCAAGCAACAGAGAGGAGGGAAAATTAAGTTGCACCTGGCACCAAATTAGTCCAGGAGGCATTGGGGGGGGGGGGGGAATAAAGGACATAAAATAGCATCTCCAAAGCTGTCAAGACTACAGTGACTCAAAGCTGAATATTATTGATGAAGGTGAGAAACAGGCACAAAGTGAAGACAGAGAGAAAATGCATTTAAGATTAGGTCTTGGAAGAAAATCATAGCAGAGGTTTCCCTGGGATTAGTTTAAGAAGTCAAACTGGAGGAACAAGATTTCTCTACCCCCATACTGCGTATAAGAGCCCCAAGCTGGGTATTTCCAAAAGTATTATATTTATCTGGGAACTGTAGAACTCAAGCGGCCCATATAATAAAATCTTAGCTGGAAAATGGCAAGAATTCCTCAGCTAAGAGGGATTTTTCTACACTGAAGCAATGTACATTTGCATTCACTTTGTAATTTAACACTCCACCCGCTTTCAAAGGTGCCATCCACTCTCATACTCACCAGGAGGGCTAACTGTTAGCTCTTTTTTCAGGAATCAGAATCTTGCTCAGAGAAAAGACGAGATCTGCCCAAGGATCCAGAGAAGCCAGCAATGGAGCAAAAAATAGAACCCAAGTTCTCAACTCCCACTCTCTTAGGCAGAAATCCTGTTCTTTACTCTTGGCAGAAAAGTACAGCTCACTATGCCAGAGCCTGAAGTGTGCATACACATAACTTCTGTAAGATGCTTTTCCCCAGTAACTTCCAATATCTTTTCAAAAGCCTTTTATCTTTATTGTGGATAAGTACAACAAATGGATTCCAACACTTCCACTTTAAATTCTTTTCTGTTCCTCACCCTTGACATTTAGCACTAAATGGGCTAGCACCAAATACTCCCATGCACCAGAGGACTTTAAAACGGCACCCTCAGCATGAAGCTAACAATCTCCAGTGCCATCACCATCATCACTCCCAACTAACTAAACTGAAATTTTTCTCTACTGAGTTTACCCAGAGTTTAGCAACAGCTGTACTACAATAAGTAGTATTTACAGATTACCTATGCTGAGAAAGCACTTTACAAGTATTCTTTCATTTAATCTCCATAACAACTCTTTGAGGTTGGTACTTCTGGTATCCTCATTTAACACAAAAGATAACCAAAGCCCAGAAGGATCAAGAAACCTGCCCCAAATCACACAGCTAGCAAGCAGCAGAGCTTAGATTCATACTCATCAAGTCTAATTCCAGAGCCTTCTCTCACCCACCTCCCTATTCTTACAGAGTTCACAGGATTCATTTTTTCAACATCTATGACAAAATCAATTCATTGGGAAAGCCAGAAGATAATATAAGCTATATACATGCAAAAGAATTTAAAGTTATGTATAACGTAGATACACCCCAGGAAGAAGATCAACTAGATGTAATCAAAATACACATGAAACATCTAACTCGTACATTCCTTAGAAGATTTACTGAAGAAGAGAAACTAAACCAAACCAATTTACCTCAGAAATAAGAGTGGAAAGTCAGCAGTTATATAGAGGTAAGGGCTGAATAAAATTGAAATAGTTCTAAATTTAGGAACAAATGAGCACTCTGGAAACCACAAAGTAATAAAGTAAAAGGAACTCATGCCCACTGAAATGACAATGGCTTTGAAGAAAAGAAAATGAAATAGTAGAGCAATATTCTAGCACATTCGGAAAAGATATTAGGAGACTTTTACTCTTTTCCAGGTGGAATTTGATGAAACCTATTTTGCAGAATATACATTACATGACTTTCACCAGGAAAACCAGGCCCAGATTCATCGTGTCCTCTCACAGTACAGTGTTCTCCAAACCCTGCTTAAGAGTCTTACAAAGAGTCTTATTCTTCTACCCACATGATACTACGGAGAAACGCTTTTTCAAACCCAGAAAGCCTTCACCAATGCACTGGAATGATAAGCTAGACTGGAGAGGTCCATTGGGCTGGGCAAAAGTCTAATTACAGAATATTTAAAAATACATATCACTACTTCTAAATATGCACCAAATGTTATGTATCACTGTGCAATAAACCATCCCGAAACACAGTGGCTTAAAATAACAAGATCTATTCTCTCTCGTGATTCTATGGGATGGCAATCTGGGCAGTTCTTCTGCTGATCTCACCTGGCATCACTCATGACTAAGTCACTGCACGGCTCAAGGAAACTGGAGAGGACAACATGATCTCACCCACATGTCTGGCATTTTGTGCCAGCTGTCAGCTAGGTGCCTTATCTCTCCTCCATGTGGGCACTCATCCTCCAGTAGGCTGGACCCTTCATAGCATGGTGGCTTCAGGGTCTTAAAAGAACAAAGGCAAGAGGTGCAAGGTCTCTTAAGGACCAGGCTCCAGAATTCAAAGAACATTTTATTGCTCAAGGGCCCAGCCCAGATTCAAGGGGGAAGAGAGAACTGCTTCCATCTCTTTACTGGAGGAACAGCAATGGCACCTTAAAAAGGGGCGGGGACGTGGCTTACCATACCAGTATGTTAGAATTCCTAATAAATAAAATCTGGAAAGTTAGTGGAAAAGCTACATCTCACAGTAGGTCTTTATTACATAAAATGTCACAAAGGTTGAGAGAGATGTATATTTTAAAGAATTATGTTCTCAAATCAAAATTTCAAAATCAGTATTGTCATCTGGTCTAATCTCCAGCCAGTTTGGGAATTCCTTTTACAATAACCTACCTGACCACTTCCAGCAACACTGCAAGGAAGGGAAACTCTGTTTCTAAGAAGTTCTTATTGTTATCATCTTTTTTTTTCTTAAACTGAGTCAAAATCTGCCCCTCTATTTCTAAAAAACGTTCTGCTACTGGCCCTATTGTACCTGCAGGAACTAAAAGCACGGAGGCCGGATAGTATGATAGTTTAGAGGATGGCTCTGGAGTCAGAATGCCAAAGGCTGAATCCCAGCTTTGCTACTTTCTAGCTGTGTGACCCAGCACAAGTTGCATGACCTCACTGTGCCTCAATGTCCTTACTTATGAAATAGAGATAATAATAACCCTCAGAGAGTTGCTGTGAGGATTAAATGGGTTTACAAAGAGATAGAATATTACCTTGGCCATAGTAAGCTCTAAAATCCTCATTCTTGCTGTGTTTAATATTACTGCTACTATTAAGTATACTGAAAGGCTTAATTATTCTTGCCAATCATACTCCTTCAAATATTTAGAGATAATTAATGCTACCCGCTCCACCCCAAGCCCTCTTCCAGGACAAACCCCCATGCTTCCTTCAATCATTTCAGTAGCTTAGTTCCCAGACCCTTTCCCATTCTGTCAGTTGTCTCTTTATAGTATAGGTACCTAAAGCTGAAACCAAAATTCCAGCTGTGGCAGAGCAAGAGTAGGACAAGACCATCGTTTCTCTTCTTCCGAAACTATAATTCAAATAGTGAAATCTTAGACTCATTCCTGCATTCGACAAATATCAGTGAGCTCCTACTGAAGATCAGGAACTGCACTATTTGTGAAGACAAAATATAAAGATTCCGTCTGTAGGATCCCCCAAATATAGCTACCCCAGAAACGTCCATGCCCTAATCCCTGAACATGTGAATATGTTACCTTACATGGCAAAGGGACTTTGCAGATGTGATTAAGTTAAAGATCTTGAGATGAGGACATTATCCCTGATTATCTATGTGGGCCCATGTAATCACAAGGGTCCTTCTAAGAGGGAAGAAGGAGGGTCAGAGACAGAGAGGAGATATGATGATGGAAGCAGAGGTTAGAGTGATAACGCTTTGAGGATAGAGGAAGGGGCCAAAACAAAGGAATGGTAGAGGCAGAGAACAGCAGCAAAGAAGAAAGACACCACTCCTCTGCCTCGCCCCCCACCACTCCAAGCCTCCAGAAGGAATGCAGCCCTGCCACCCATTCTGGACTTCTGATCCCCAGAACTGTAAGGTAATCCAATTTCTGTTGTTTGAAGACACTAAGTTTGTGGTCATTTGTTACAGAAACTAATATGTTACCCCTGCCCTCAATTAGTTCATGGCCTAGTGGAAGGAAAGTACCTAATTAAAAGGATGTATATAAAACATCAGAATATTTTTTTTTTTAAGATTTATTTATTGATTGATTGATTGCTATGTTGGGTCTTCGTTTCTGTGCTAGGGCTTTCTCTAGTTGCGGCAAGTGGGGGCCACTCTTCATTGCGGTGCGCAGGCCTCTCACTATCGTGGCCTCTCTTGTTGCGGAGCACAGGCTCCAGACGCGCAGGCTCAGTAGTTGTGGCTCACGGGCCCAGTTGCTCCGCGGCATGTGGGATCTTCCCAGACCAGGGCGCGAACCCGTGTCCCCTGCATTAGCAGGCAGATTCTCAACCACTGCACCACCAGGGAAGCCCTCATCAGAATATTTTAATCTAATTGTTATAAACTTTAAAAACTTAAATTGCAAGAAAATGAAACCTGAAAACAAAATTTTGCATTCAGTTCTCAACTTAGCATTTTTTTGGCTTCTGTCTCACACTGATATCAATCTTAATATGAAACATAACTCCTAAGTCCTTTTATATGAACTGCCCTTAAGCCAGATCTCTGCTGTTAAAGATTGGCAGAAAAGGAGTCAGATTTATAAGCCCCTAGTTCAGAAAAGCTATTGATCTGATATTGTACCCTTTCCCCGGAAAATTCTCAACCTATTTTAAGCCTGTTTAATCACCAAGAATCATGCCCAGCACATCTTACACTCCCCATATCAGGGGCATCTGAATGAATCAAATTTTTTTATAATATATTTTAAGTAAACTTTGTATTAAAGTATGCTTAGATAAAGAAAAAAACAATGTAAGGCTTTCAAAAAGCAGACTCATGCCAGGAATTACTGCTCAGATAAAAAACTGAATGCCCCTTCTGTTCTTTCCTTATAACTCCACTAAAGGTGACCACTAGCACTTCCTCTTGTTGTGTTTACCTTCTTTTTGCTCCACTTTATATTTGTGAGGCTCATCCATGTTGTGTATAAAGCAATAATTTGTTCATTCTTATTACTGTGGAGTATTCCATTGTATAAGCAATTTACTTAGGCTTTTGTCCATTCTACTATTGATGAACCCATGGGTTGTTTCCAACTTGGGGCTATCAGGAATAATACTGCTCTGCATATTCTTTTACATGTCTTTCGGTACAAATACACCTGTCTTACTGCTTAGTGTTTCTCAAAGAATGACAGACACTAAACAGTAAGCTAGGTCATAGGGGATGTGTATGCCCATCTTTAGTAAATGATACTGCAAAACAATTTCCAAAACAGTTACACTAACTTTCATAACAATCAGCAATGTATGAGAAGTTCAGTTTTCCATATCCTAACCAATACTGAGCATTGACAGGTTTTTTGGTTTGTTTTTTGTTTTTAGCCACTCTGTTGAGTATAGAGTGATATCCCATTGTAGTTTGAATTTGCATTTCCCTAATTACTAATGAGGTTAACCACTTTTTCATATGTTTATTGGGAATCTGGAAATCTTTTGGGGAAGTGACTTGCCTGTTTTTCTACTGGGCTCTTTCTCAATGATTTGTAAAAAATTATTGCTACATTCTGGGTATGAGTCCTTTATTGGATATAACTATCACAAATACCTTCACCCATTCTGTAGCTTGCCCTTTCACTCTCTTTATGGAATCTTTAGATGAACAGTAGTTCTTACCAATATTTTCCTTTATAGCTACTGCTTTTTGTGTCCTAGTCAATAAACCTTTGTCATAAAGGTGTTTTACTTTGCTTTCTTCCAGAAGCTTTCCTGTTTCAGATTTCACATTTAGATGTATGATGTATCTTGATTAATTTTTGTGTATGGGGTGAGGTAGATGATCAAAATTCATCTTGTCCATTTGCAATATCCAATTGGCCCAGCAACATTTACTGAAAAGGCTGTCCTTTCTCCAGAGCACTGCAGTGCCACTTCTGTCATAAATCAAGAGACCTCATACATGTGAGCCTGTTTATGGATTCTCTACTCAGTTCCGTGGTCTGTCTAGCACTGTGCCTACACCATGCTGACAAACTATGTACAGTACTATCTATCAGCTTAAGTTTTCCAGTTTTGTTCTTTTACTTAGATTGTCTAGAATTTCCAAATATATTTTAAAATTGGCTTACTATTTTTGGAAAAAATCTGCTGGGATTTTGATTGGGATTATACTGGATCCACACATTTATTAGTAGAGCAATGACTTACCCTTCATTATTTTAAAACTATAAGTTCTCTCAATAATGTTTTAGTTTGCAAAGAATTTTTATCACAAATGGGTGTTGAAGTTTATCAAGTAGTTTTTCTCCTTTATTCTGTGACTGTGGTTAAATTATTGATTGATTTTCTAATGTTAGACAAAGTTTACATTCCTGGAATAAATCCAACTTGGTCATGGTTTAGTATCCTACAAATATAGGTACAGGTCGCTAGATTTGATTTACCAATACCCATTTTAGGGCTTTTGCGTCTTTTCTGTGAGAGTTTGGCCTATAGTTTCTTGTAACCTCCTTATCAAGCTTTAGTAACAAGGTTATGCTGGCCTTATATAAGCAGTCAGGGAGTATTCCTTCTTTTTCATATTTTTAAATGTTTGTAATATTGCACTAGTGACACCATCTGGGCCTGGAAATTCTGCAATGAAAAGATTTTTAATTACATACTTAATTTCTTTATAGATATGGAACTATACAGATTTTCTAGTTCTTATGTCTTATGAGGTATTTTATTGAAAAAACTTGTCCATTTCATCTGAATTTTCAAATGTATTACCATAAAATTGTTCATAATAACATCTGAAGATTTTTTAAATGTCTGTAGGATATGTAGTGATAACTCCTTTTTTCTTCCCTGACACTGGTAATACCATACACCATTGGAGGGAAGATGGTCATGCATTATATGACACAAATAAATCCACTATCACTGGAATATTCTCCAGCAGAATTACACACAGAAGGAGGAAGACAGGTAGAGCATGTAAACAATCCAGCAATTCTCTCTCAACAGCTTTTATCACCAGAAACAACTGTGCACCTGCGGAAAAGGAGACACGAACTGGAGGAGAAAGAAACAGCCATTAGTAACGCTGTAGGGTGGCCAGCAAGAACGTGGAGAAAGAAAAACCACCACTAGCTGGGTTTGTAACCTAGATACCCAGCCCTCCACCCACAAGATGTCCCTAGGCAGAATTCAGGAGGCCATGAACTTAAATTTCTTTTCTCATATGTCTGTATTTTCACCAACCTCTAACTGAAATTCAGGATTTCATTTGATTATAAGTGTGAAGAGCAAATCACACTAGTAAGAGCATTTCTGGTGACTGTCACCAATAAGTGTCACAAATTCTGTCATACTACAGTGCAGCTGTTGCAAATACTGCAAAACATCATTTACATGGGCATCACTACTTTGAAATTCTGAGACTTACCTGATACAGCCCTGAATTTTGTCACTTAACGCACTAATCAAGAATAAAAATACTATTATAAATGTTGGGGTTTTTACACTATTTTGATCACTGTTTCAATATAATTTGTAACTCTATGTATTTTTAAATGCCTTTTAAAACTTGGCTTCCCCAGACTCCAAAGAAGTCTATGGCACAAAAAAAGGGTAAGGAACCCCTGCAAAGAATCAAGGATCTCACCCAAGCCATGGAACTCCCAGGCAACAGTTAAGGAGCACTCCCCTTTGGCCAGGCCCTGGCCTGGAAGAAGACACACAGATGAGTAAGGCTCACCCTGGCTAGTTCCTGACATTACCTTCAGAGTTCCCACCAACATCTAGCCACCCACAAAAATGACTGCTCTCTCTAAAGACTTGGCCTTCACTCTAAGTTAGTCTATATAACTTACTTCCCAAGGAGGGGGCAAACAGCCGATAAAGCATAGGCTTTGACCCAGAAAGAGGAGTGCAAAACCCGATCCCAACACTTACTCTTTGTGGCTCTGGCATCTCTTCTAAGTATTCCTTTCTTCTGCTGTGAAAAGGGCTAATACTAGGTATCCTTCCCAGTTATTGCAAGGTTTAAAAATAATGGATTTAAAGCACCTGACAAGCACATCGTCCCCATCACTATTAGTTGAATCTTTCAAGTCAGAACTGACTGTTCCTATCCAACACTTAATCACAGTTAGGGGCTGCCACTGAGAAAGGAGGGAGAAAAATTATAGGAAAGGCGGAACATGAAGAATGAAAGGGAAAAAAAAAATCATACTTATTCTTCAAATTCCAGTATAAAAACCACCCCCTCCTCAGGAAAGCCTTCCCTCTCCTCTCCTTGTGTTCCCATAGCACTTATCACATGGAAGTAAACGCCTAGCTGTGCACATGAATGAAGGAGGAATGCAAATCAGAAAGGGACAGAAACAGTGAGTCGCACCCCCATATAATGTAAACCACCGACGATACCAACTGGCTAGCCTGACTGCCCTGATCCAAGAGCCACGAAGCAACGAAGCAGCACATTTCTTAACACCAGTGCTATCCATCCTGGTACCTCTCCCGCCCACTTTGTAGGGACTGAGAGGAGGAGGGCCTTTCCACATCAAGACTGATGCCACCTAAAGGCCACACGTAGAAGAAAAGAGGGAAACTGAGTCCGGAGAGTAGAAAGCAAAATAAGTCTCTAACTTTGGGGGTCACTGGAGCCGCAGCAGTCAGGCAGGCGCACTTCTAAGATCCCCAAGAGGACCAGCGTCCACACTTAGAGCAACAGTGCCAGAAGCTGGGGACGAAGCCAAGGAGGGGGGACGCTGGCAGGGGCGTGAGCGGACTCGGCCGGCCGCGGGGAACGCAGCCTTGACCCGGGCGCACGCACCCCCCACCCCCCCGCCTTTGTCTCCGCTCCTCTGCCCCGCCCTCGGGCGCGCACGCAGGAACGGGAATTGGAAACAGAAAGCGTATCGGGCGTTTCTTTTCCTCAACCGAGTCAATCGAAGCAGAAAGTCAACACCTAACTTCCCGAGGACCCGCTACGGTCACCAGCTACCAACCTCCGGGCTGTCCCGGGTGGCGGCGGCGTTGGTGACGCTCACGCGCGCCCCGAGTTCCCAACAACCCTCTCCGCACCTCCGAGTTGGCGGCGGCGGCGGCGGCGGCGGGCTTCCCGGGAAGACGCCCTCTTCCCCGGGAGCGGCGGTTGGAGGACCAGCCCCGCGCGCGTCCTCGGAGCACGTCCCCGCCGCCGCCGTGCCCGCGCGCGCCGCTCCAGGCCCCCGGGCTCGCAAGCAGGCGGCGCCCCGGGAGCGGTGGCGAGCAGGCCGCGCGGCTGGAGGGGACCCGCGGGAGGACTGCCCGCCACTCCGCACCCGGAGCGCCTGGCGCCGGCCCGCGGAGCCCCAGCCCCCGCTCACCCGTGGGCCCCGGTGCCTGCGCCCAGCAGCGCACGGACCTCTCCACCCCCGTTTGTTAATTGCAGGCCTGGGGCTGCAGGTTTGGGAGCGGAAGTCACCTGAAGTCCTGCCCCAGTGGTCCCCACGTACCTTTTGTCCGCGAAAGGAGGTAGCTCGGTGGGGTGGAAAGAGGGCGGGCCTTGCCGCTCGGGCGGCTTCTGGAGCTTGCTGTGTGAATTTAGCCCCTGTGAGCCTCCTTGTCCTTCTCTGTAAAGCGGAAATAAGCTTCTCGGCTTTCCTGGAGAATTAGAGTGAGGACCAAATGGGATGAACTTCATGAACTGTAAAGCAGCTTACAAAGATGATCAGCACTGCAAAACGTGTATCAGTGATTTTGAATAGGTCGTAAAAGAGTGGAAGATCTGAAGCTGCCTTGGACCGTGACTTTATGCCAGGTGTTACTCAGAGGCCTCCAACGCCAAGGCTGCCAGAGTTGCACAGACTTATCTGAGCTGGGGAATCACCTGGGCTCTTGTTAAAACCGCTGGCACCTGGATCCCTCTTCAAACCAAAAGAATCAGACTCCCCAGGGGAGGGGTGTTTCAAGTGGTTCTGTGGTCAGGTAAACGTGGACAACTCTGCGTTAGGCAGCAGGAAAACACAGAGGCTGTGCTCCAAGTTTATTCTAGCGGTCATTGAAATAGTCCAGGAGATTATTTTTCTGATCGCAAAATTCTCTGGGAAACCAGAGTATCAACTCTCTGAGGACAGGAGCTATCTCCTCGTTCAGCTCCCACCATCCGCAGCCCCAACACATAGTACAGCATGGTGTTAAGTAAGCAGGTGTAAATAAACTAGTCCCAAGTAGGAGTGCCAGATGTAGCAAATAAAAATACAGGATGCCCAGCTAAAATGGAATCTAGTCTCAGATGAACAATGAATACTATTTTTTAGTATCCGTATGGCCCATGCAATATTTGGGACATATTGATGCTTTGTTAAAAAAAGTATTTGTTGTTTATCTGAAATTCAGATTTAATTGGGCATCCTGTATTTGATCTGGCAACCCTCACCTGAAGGGTTTGGCAGAGGGAGGGACAGAGTAAGAACTCTCACTATTCAGGTAGTGTCAGACTCAGGGACAGGAATGAGATAACTCCTGTGTTATTTCTAAATGACACTATTGGACAATAATGTAGGTTCACTGTCATTTACATTTAACCCCTTTCTGCACACACAACATATTCACTGGAAAACACAAATGAAAATAAGGGCAGATTCCATCATAGGTAAATTAGAAACATCAATTAAATAAAAATAGTCAAAATTGAAATGTAAGCAATAGACTGGGGAAAGTATTTGCAGGAACTATGATACAAAGTGTTATTGTTTATTATATATAAATTAAATACAATTAATAAGAAAACATTAGAATCCAATTGTAGATGAGCAAGACACATGAATAAACAATCCACTAAAAAAAAAAACTAGGATATACAATAAGGAAACAAACATATTGAAAGAAGCTCAAAGAAGTGCAAAGTAAAATAAGAACACAATTTTTCACAAAAATAGTTGACAAAAATTAATAAATGACATTAAAGGCTGGCGAGGGTGCTGTGTGATAGCACTTATACACTTTTTAGGTAGGTAAGCAATTTGGCAATATCAAAACCCTTACAATTATGAAAACCCTTAATGTTTAAACCTTTTGATTTTGAATTTTGTTTATGGGAGTAAATCCAAAGGAGATAATCCATAATGTAGAAAATGCTCTTTACAAACCAAGATTTCAATTTTAATTTATATCATTTTAATTTATACCATAATAAGGAAAATATAGTATAATGCACCAAAATATACTATAACTGGGGGGGGGGGGAGTATCCTGAAAATTTCCTAATTTTCCAAAAATAAAAAAGTGGAAATTAAACTAAAACTTATATACTCTGTCATCTATTATACTTGCAACCTCTTAAAATAATGGTTACTAAAAAAAAAAAAAAAAAAAAAAAAAATAATGGTTACTATTCATATGTAATATGATCATAACTAAATTTTTTTTAAACTTGTGCATGGAAAAATGACTGGAAAGGAAATAAGGTTAAATTTGGGTGGTGGTTAAATTCCGTTGTATGTATATACAATCTTTATCCATTCACCTGTCAGTAGACACTTGAGTAGCTTCTACCTTTTGGCTATGCTGAATAATGCTGCTGTGAACATGGGTATATAAATACCTCTTCCAGACTCTGTTTCCAGTTCTTCTGGGTATATACCCAGGAATGGAATTGTTGGATCATACAGTAATTCTATTTTTTAATTTTTGGAGGAACAGCCATACTGTTTTCCATAGCCGCTGCACCATTTTACATTCCCAGCAACACGCACAAGGATTCCAATTTCTCTACATCCTCACTTTATTTTGAAATTCATTTGTTTTTTGTTGTTTTGTGTTGTGTTTATTTGTTTGTTTTGATAACAGCCATCCTAATAGGTATGAGGTGATAAATCATTGTGATTTTGATTTGCATTTCTCTAATGATCAGTGGTGCTGACCATTTTTCATGTGCTTATTGACCATCTACAAGTCTTCTTTAGAGAAATGTCTATTCAAGGCCTTGGCCCATTTTTTAATCAGGTTGTCTTTTTGGTGTTGAGTTGCTGTAGGAGTTCTTTATATATTCTGGATATTAACCACTTATCAGACATATGATTTCCAAGTATTTTCTCCCCTTCTGTGGGTTGCCCTTTCACTCTGTTGATTGTGTCCTTTGATGCACAAAAATTTTTAATTTTGATGAAGTCCAGTATATCTATTTTTTTCACTGCCAGCACTTTGGGTGTTATAGCCAGGAAATCATTGCCAAATCCAGTGTTATGAAACTTTTCCCCTAATGTTCCCCTGGTTTTTTTTTTCCATAGTTTTATAATTTTAGTTCTTTATAGTAGATATTTGATCCATTTTGAGTTAATTGGTTAAGGCAAGGGTCCAAATTCATTCTTTTGCATGTGGATATCCAGTTTTCCCAACACCATTTGTTGAAAAGCATGGACATCTTGCAAAGGCCAGGGTTTAGAGTGGAAGGAGCGGATGGTTGGATATTCAGCCCCTTTTGGAAGTGAGAGGGAAGATAACTGCAGTAAATGTCAGAATCTAGACACCAGGAGAAAAGTTGTGGGTGTTGAAGAGGAGAGGATTTTCCCTTCTCTCTTCAGTGCTTTACACATAGGCGGAAGTATCTGGCCTTCAGTGATCTGTGCCTGTCTTAGCGCAGAAGTATCAGGGTTCTGGAGCTCCCTGACTTGCAGCTGAAGTGGCCAGTCCAGGGCCCAGACATAGCCAGAGCTGCCTTGCCTTGGAAGGCTTCTGTTCTGACCATTCAATTAAAGCCAGAGAAATTCCTCCCTGGAGTTGAGAAGCGAACCATGCCTAGAGTAAACTTGATGACCAAAATTGATGATAATTGAGGTTTAAAAGAGGAAACTAATTTGTGCCTTGGTATTATGTTTCTTTAAAAGCAAAAATATCAAAATTAGTATGTAAATGTGGGCAATTAATGGTCAGTCACTCTTTATACCATTATTTTGATCCTAAAGTCATTAATCAGGTGCCTTCACTGGGCATGTTTTCTCTCCAGCCCTCTCAGTTAGTGGGGCCTGAGTAGTCTAGTGGGGCCTCCTGTCTAGACAGGCAGCCCTGAGCACCTGGGAGCCAATCTCCAGATGGCAGGACTGGTGCTTAGGAAGGATTAACCAGCCAACTCTTCTTTGTGAATTCAACTATGACTCAGAGATATTATACTGATTCAACAGAGGCACGAATGATTGTTGAGACTTAATTGATAAAGGCTTAAAGATAAAGGAGTGAATTTCTAATTATGAAATTTCAGGCACAGGCAATAATGGGGAGCTATTCGGAAGGATTCAAGTGCCTTCCCAACCCTCACCACCTGGCACAGGCTCTCATCTGCTCCACCTACGAGGATGTTGGCTCTACTTTATGGTGATTTGCAATAGTCAACATTGACCTAGCATTTGTCCAGCATCTACTTTACACACAGCACAAATTGAATGCTGGGGGAGATTTTTTTAAGTGAAAAAAAGACTTGTCCCACAGGAAGTTGCAGTCTAGCTGAGGATTCATCAAATATACACAAAACAGCTAAAAAATAATAAGTATATTTAAAATAATATAATTCAAACTACCCATAAATGCTGAAGAATGGGTTCTTATCAGTAGCGTAAACTCTACAGAGCACAATTCAATGCCACCTCCTCCAAGAAGCCTTCCCTGACCACCCTGGCAAAATTAGTCCCTGCCCAGTCATTCTCTGTTTATTACACTATTCTTTTATATTTTACTGTAGCACTGACACTCTCTGAACTTCTCTTGGTTTTTTAACATGTGTTTATTATCTATGCCAGTATTATTCAGGCTATTTGCAAGGCATAATACTTTAGTAGATTGTAAAATAAAGCTAATGGATCATAACCAGACTTAATTTTTTTAAACAAAGTAGAATAGAATAGAGTAGAATAGAATAGAATGAGAACACATCAGTGGATTTTTATTAAGAATTGTGAACTTGGAAATACTGCATCTGGTTGCTATGAACAGAATTAAGAGAAATAATGGAAGGCTATGATGAATTTCAGTTGACTAATACAAGTTATTCTGCCTTCTGCTAAAAAACATCTCATTTGATTTTTTGGTATATGATGTGAATATGACCATCACCATTACAGGACAATTAACCAGAATTTATATTTTATATTAAAAATTTTCAGACTTCATTGTAAAGCATTTTTCTGAAAGAACGTTATCAAACATGATATGTTTCAGGTTTGCATCAAATGTACATTTAATTAAATTAGCATGAATTTCCCTTTAATGGGATTTCTCCTTACCATTACAAGAGCAAAGAATGATGAAGGGAAAATTGGAGGAGCGCCCCAGTTCAAACTCTAGGTATCTAGAACTGTAGACAATGTTGAGAAATATATTGGCTCTAATAGTAAGCTTCAACTTCACTGGAGGAGCATTCTAAAAAGAAAAAAAGAATGGAAGATCTTATGAGGCAGATTATTTACAGTATTTTTTTCAGTGAGTAAAATCCAACAAAAGCGACAAATCCCAATATATTATTTGTAATGACGCCTTCAAAACTAGTAGGACACTTAGAAACACAGCATACTGGACTTGTCAACAAACCACTCAAACACTTTTAAATGAAAACAAAAGACGAAAAATTATTGGCACAATTTCTTAGTTGTTCTACAGAATGTTAATGAGATTTTGTTGCATATGGTTTGGCAAAGAGAAAATGGCTCATACAGATATTAAAACATTACTCTTCTAACATAAATAGAAATGATGCGTATGATTTTTAATGCTAAATCAGCTGATAAATTAAAATTTACAACTCTTTGAGATAATACTATTTCTAGTTGAATCTGCACTATTGCAGAAACTTCCAAAGCCATGCTCCTCATGTAGTTAAAATCCAGTATCGAGTTTGAGATCCATCTCCAAAAGAGCATGGATTCTGTAAGTTATTCAACTCTTCTAGTTTATGCAAGATGACAGGAATGTGTGTGTGTGTGTGTGTGTGTGTGTGTGTGTGTGTGTGCATGTGCGTGTGTTTAAATTTAACCTGGCATACACTGGGTCAGATATATTTACAAAACTGGAAAAAAATGCCTTGTCGGTCAATATCTATCGAACTGGAAAAATAATAAAGGAAGTGTGAGTGGTGGAGCCAGCAGATGTGGCTAGAAAACATAACAAAAATTATTTAAATATTGTTAAAAGCTACTAATAACACTTGTGCTTATAATCAATAGGAATTCTACTTGACATCTCTAGAAATGATTCTGCTGTATCTCATGGAAGTGTTAAAAAAAAAGAAAAACATGGTGAAGGTGTTAAATTTATTAAAGAGAGCTCATGGAACAGCCAAAATATTGACGTGTTTTGTTCAGACTGGAGCTAGCCAGACCCTCATGCTGAAGCACACTGAATGAAGTTCACTGACTGTCCTAAGGGCACCCAAGGGAAAGTATAAAGCATGGTGAGTAAACTCAGAAATGTCACATTTTTCTAGATGAAAAGCAATCTCATTTGGCAAGCAATCTCATTTTTGAAGATGATGTTTGGGATTTAGAATTAGTATATTTAACTGATGATATTGATATTTTTAATGAACTGAAATTTATAACTTCAGGGAGAAAACAACATGATAATTCAGCAAGCTAAACATATCCAGGATTCCAAACGACATTTTGTTATGGCAAGTAAGATGTAAAAGCAATCACCCTAGCTCCTATTTGTTCCCAGTATTATCACAACATATTGAAAAGGACATTATCAGTAAAGACAGGGACGGAAATCAAATTAGGGAAATTGTTACATTCCATTTCTCAGTTTCAAATGTGTAATCATTACTTTCCAGAAGAGAAATTATAAATACTAAGAAAATTCTTTCAGATGAAAAAACCATTTTCTTTTTTAAAATTCTGAATCAATAATTGACCTAAACTTGGTGCCTCAGAGAGGCAAATGAATTATTGCACCTTAGTTCTTCATTTGCACTAAAGGATGATCACAAGGCATTAAATTCGTCACCATTTTAGGGTGAGATTAAAGAAGAATCTCCATTGCCAGGTAAAAAGAATGCATCACTATTATTACCATTATTGTATGAACCAGGATTTTCAAACTTTAAAACTGATTAAAACAAAGGAGAGAAACAGGCTCGTGCGTTGACGCACGAAGTATCGTCCTGTGTGTTCTGGACTGGAAAGAACTGAGAAGCGTACGAGCACCTAGTGCACTAAATAAAATCTTGCCTAATTTTTGTTTACGTATTGCTTATTTGGGAATTTTTTCTATGCTGCATTCAAGTATTAATAAGATAATATTAATTTTTTGGGTTTTTAAAATATGTAATAGGAGTGTTACTCTACAAAACGTTTTATTCTGTTGGGTGAGGAGAAGAGAAAAGGAATGAACTTCTCTGCTGTGCAAAAAATATTCTTACTGGGAGGTGTGATTTGCAAGAAGGTTGAAAAGCACCCGACCTGTCAATGTCTACCCTCCCCTGAAAACAGCCCCTATAGAATATAAACTCCAGAAGGGCAAGAGTTTGAACTGTCTTGTTCACCACCAAATCTCCAGTAGTACATAGCATAGTACCTAGTACATAGTCAATAAATATGTGTGGAATACACGAACTAACCAAATTGGAAGGGAAAAAAATTCATAGTTTGTGATTTATCTCTTCTTTGTATTATCCAGGCATCTTTCTCCCTTCTAAAGATGTGGGTTTTAGAAAAGATAAAGAGAAGTTACTAGAGTCATTTCCTCTGAGGGCCTGCAGGTTGCTAAGAACCAGGAAGGACTCCAATCCCTTCTAGTTTGGGAGAAGATTGTAGATGGCCTTGAGCTCTAGGCCATAGGAAGAAGCCCTGGATGGGAAGTGACTAAGAGCAGTGGGAGGGATCATGTGCAGGTCAAACTACAGGCTTACAACAGACCGTTACTTTTCAAACTTCACAGAAAGCAGCTGTGCCTTGTGTAAGGTTGCTGAGCTCTTTTTTAGCTGAAAGAGATAGTCTAGTCCCCATCCCTCATCTTATGGATGTGGAATAAGCACAAAGTAGGAAGTAGAAATGAGAAATGGTCTTTAGATGTTGAGGGAGGAGACAGAGTCAAATTTAGGTTAGCCTTCATTTCCTCTTTATAAAATGGGGATAATATTTGTATCATATCACTGAGATGTTATGGGGATTAACTGAAATAATAAATGTGAAAAGCCAAGTACAGTGCCTGACCCATAATATGCACTCAGTCATCATTAGCTATTATTATTACTATGAGCAATAGAACATAAGATGTTTGGAAATACTAACTGAGGTTTGATTTCTTTCTGTGTCTTTCCGCTGCTCTTTCCTCTACCATTCTGTCATATTCTATACACATTGTTCTCAGAGAGTAGAGAAAGCTGAAAATAAAAAGTCTGTTGAATGTCTGAATGGATAACTCGTAGTAGAGATAACATCTTGAAAGGCAGAACTTTCTTTTATTCCAAAAGCTGTGCATTTTGAGAAAGAAACACCCAAGTGTGGAACTGTTTCCTGATTTTTGATTTGGGGCCCAGTGCCCACCCCATGAACCAAATCCCAGGACTAGTGATGGATAGAAACCCACTATGAGGGGGCAGTGTTTTTCAAACTGGGTTGAGACCTACTCTTGGATAATAAGATTGATTTATTGGGTTAAAACTGGTATTAAAGGAAATGGAATGAAATAGAAAATACCAGAGTACATTGCAGTACAATGGAGTACATTGGAGTAATGGTAAATATTGTTTCATGAAGCTGTTGTTTCATTTATGTTGTGTACATGTACTCAGCCATGATGTAAAATGTATTTCCTACTGTAGTCACAGTCAATGAAATTTGCACATACCAGAAATGCCATAGCAGAGGGCACATGTGTCTCTCCTCTCAGAATGTCCCAGGAAGAACAACAGCTCCTGGGAGAATTGCTGCATCCAGAATGGTGCTGGGAGAACACGAAAGCTGTAGCCTAGAGTGGCTGCACAGAGTTCTAGGCATCTTGGCAAGGTGGGAAAAGATTTGAAAACTTTCTGTGGCCACCAAGAGGAAGGCATAAGAGGCCCTGAGCCAGCCAAACAGACTCAAAGGAACTAGAGTCTAGACTATGATGATATAGGCAAGGAGAAGTAATGGTGGAAACTTGGACTTCAGGAACTGGCACTGGCTCAGGACAATGGGACCATGTGGGAAGAGTTGCTAGCAGTGGCAGAGCCTCATGGTGGGCTGTACACTGCTTTCCCTTCCAAATCAGGGTATGCATAAGCTCCACTCCCCAGATGGATGTCCTCTGCAGCTACAAAGACTGAAAGAAGTAGAAGGAATAAAGAGAAGAAAACTCTTGAATAGCTACCCAAAAGAGACCATGTTTTAATCCTGTTTTAAAACCAGAATTATAAAACAGTATGGAGGTACCTCAAAACATTAAAAATAGAACTACCATATGATCCAGCAATTCCACTTCTGGGTATTTATCTGAAGAAAATGAAAAGTCTAACTCAAAAAGATATATGCACCCCCATGTTCATTGCAGCATCATTCATAACAGCCAAGATATGGAAACAACCTAAGTGTCCATCAATGGATGAATGGATAAAGAAGAGGTGATATATATATATATATATATATATATATATATATATATATATATATATATATATATATATATTATAATATTACATATAATATATAATTGTATATATTTTAATAATTATATATATAAAATTCAGCCATAAAAGAATGAAATCTATGCAAAAATCCTCAAGAAAATATTAGCAAACTGAATTCAACAATATATAAAAAGGATCATATACCAAATCCCACATCTCTGGAAGTGGGATTTATTCCAGAGATGCAAAGATGGTTCAATATCTGCAAATCAATCAATGTGATATACCACATTAACAAAATGAAAGATAAAAATCACTTGGTCATCTCAATAGATGCAGAAAAAGCATTTGACAAAATTCAACAGCCATTCATGATGAAAAAAAAAAACTCTCAACAAAGTTGGTATAGAGGGAACATATCTCAACATAATAAAAGCCATTTATACAAACCCACAGCTAATATCATACTCAATAGTAAAAAACTGAAAGATTTTCCTCTAAAATCAGGAACAAGGATGTTCACTCTTGCCATTTCTATTTAACGTAGTATTGGAATCCCTAGTCACAACAATCAAATGATAAAAAGTAATAAAAACATCCAACTTGGAAAGGAAGAAGTAAAACTGTCACTATTTGCAGATGACATGATATAGAAACCCCTAAAGTCTCCACCACAAAACTATTAGTACTAATAAATGAATTCAGTAAAATTTCAGGATCTAGGTTAATATACAGAAATCTGTTGCTTTTCTATACACTAATAATGAACTATCATAAAGAGAAAGCAAGAAAACAATCCCATTTAAAATTGTATCAAAAAGAATATAAAATATCTAAGAATAAGCTTAACCAAGAAAAAGACCTATACTCTGCAAGCTATAAGACACTAATGAAGGAAATTGAAGACAATACAAATAAATGGAAAGATACCCTGTGTTCATGGACTGGAAGAATTACTATTATTAAAATGTCCATATTACCCAAAGCAATCTACAGATTTAATGCAATCTCTATCAAAATACCCATGACATTTTTCACAGAGTTAGAACAAATAATCCTAAAATTTGTTTGGAACCACAAAGACACCAAATAGCCAAAGCAATCTTGAGAAAAAAGAACAAAGCTGAAGGTATCACACTCCCTGACTTCAGACTATACTACAAAGCTGCAGTAATCAAAACAAGCTGGTATGGCACAAAAACAGACACACATCAACAGAACAGAATAGAGCCCAGAAATAAACCCATGCATATATGGTCAATTAATCTACAACAAAGGAGGCAAAGATACACAGTGAGGAAAAGAGAGTCTCTTCAATACGTGGTGTTAGGAAAACTGGACAGCTACATGTAAAAGAATGATATTAGAACATTTTCTCACACCATATACAAAAAGAAACTCAAAATTGACTAAAGACCTAAATGTAAGACCAGAAACCATAAAACTCCCAGAAGAAAACATGGCAGGACACTCTTTGACGTAAGTCTTAGCGATATATTTTTTGGATCTGTCTCCTCTGGCAAGGGAAACAAAAGCAGAAATAAACAAAGGGGAACTAATTAAATTTAAAAGCTTTTGCACAGCAAAGGAAACCATCAATGAAATGAAAGGACAACCTACTGAGTGAGAGAAGATATTTGCAGATGATATGTCTGATAGGGGGTTAACATTCAAAATATATAAAGAGCTCATACAACTCAATATAGAAAGAACAAAAAACCTAATTACAAAATAGGCAGAAGACTTGAATAGACATTTTTCCAAAGAAGACACACAGATGGCAAACAGGCACATGAAAAGATGCTCAACATCACTAATCATCAGGGAAATGCAAATCAAAACCACAATGAGATATCACCTCACACCTGTCAGAATGGTTATCATCAAAAAGACAACAGATAATAAATGGTGAGGATGTGGAGAAAAGGGAATTCTAGTAAACTGCTGGTGGGAATGTAAATTGGTGTAGTTACTATGAAAAACAGTATGGAGGTTCCTCAAAAAACTAAAAATAGAACTACCATATGATCCAGCAATTCCACTCCTGGGTATATAGCCAAAGAACACAAAAACACTAATTCGGAAAGATACATGCACCCGAGATGTTCACGCAACATTATTTACAATAGCCAAGATATGAAAGCAATCTATGTATCCATCAACCAATGACGGATAAAGAAGATGTGGCATATGTACACAATGGAATATTACTCAGCCATAAAAAAGAATGAAATGTTTCCATTTGCAACAACATGGATGGGCCTGGATGGTATTATGCTAAGTGAAGTAAGTCAGACAGAGAAAGACAAATACTGTATGTTTTCACTTATATGTGGAATCTAAAAAATACAACAAACAAATGAATATAACAAAACAGAAACAGACTCACAGATATAGAAAATAAGGGGGTGGTTACCAGTGGGAAGAGGGTAGTCAGGAGAGGGAAGACAGGGGAAGGGAATTAAGAAGTACAAACCACTAGGTATAAAACAAGTAGGATACAAATATGTAATGTACAACACAGGGAGTATAACCAATATTTTCTAGTAATTTTAAATGGAGTATAATTGATAAAAATACCGAATCACTATGTTGTACACCTGAAACTAATATAATATTTTAAATCAACTATACACCAATTTTTTAAAAAGAATGAAATCTTGCCATTGCAACAACATGGACGGACCTTGAAGCCATCATGCTAAGTGAAATAAGTCAGACAGAGAAAGACAAATACTGTAAGATCTCGCTTATATGTGGAATCTAAAAAACAAAACAAAACCAAAAACCAAGCTCATAGATACACACAGATAACAGATTGTGGTTGCCAGAAGCAGGGGCAGGGGGGAGGGGATGGGTGAACTGGGTGAAGGGGGTCAAAAGGTACAAACTTCCAGTTATAAGATAAATAAGTCCTGGGGATGTAACGTACAGCATGGTGACTAGAGTTAATAACACTGTATTGCATATTTGAAAGTTGCTAAGAGAGTAGATCTTAAAAGTTTCCATCACAATAAAAAAATTATAACTATGTTTGATGATGTATGTTAACTAGACTCATTGTGGTGATCATTTCATAACATATACAAATACTGAATCTTTATGTTGTACACCTGAAACTAATATAATGTTATATGTCGATTACATCTCAATAAAAAACACATACTTTTATTATGTTATGTTTTCCTTACCATAATATAAAGGACAAAGTGATATATAACACAACCATGTAGAAAACAGAACTGCCCGGAGTACCAGAAAACAAAGCTAATTTTTGAATCATAATCCCCCAAGTTATTGTCTGTAAATGGATCAAAAAATAAAACAGAATTGGCTGAGTTTATGTTGAATTAGGAAAGGCTATCTTTTCTGCGGCCAAGCAGACATTGGAGGCTGAGTTGCTGGTCTGAGGTCAGTTCTAGGAAAATAAAGTTATATCCTTGAACACCAGAGGCTGTGACTGTAAGAAATATGAAACCTGACATGTTATTAGTAATGAGGCCTTTGGATTGGGCACCGAGAAAGTCCTGAGCAGTCTCTAAAAGGGCAATTTACAGGGAATGGTTAAGACAAAAACCAGACGGGAATAGGACAGAGGGGTCAGAATAAACTGCTCTTCAGTACTGATGAACCTAGGGGCAGGACAGGAATAAAGACGCAGGCATAGAGAACAGACTTGAAGACACAGGGGTGGGGAAGGGGAAGCTGGGACGAAGTGAGAGAGTGGCATTGACATATATACACTACCAAATGTAAAATAGATAGCTAGTGGGAGCTGCTGCATCGCACAGGGAGATCAGCTCGAAGCTTTGTGACCACCTAGAGGGGTGGGATAGGGAGGGTGGGAGGGAGACACAAGAGGGAGGAGATATGGGGACACGTGTATGCATATGGCTGATTCACTTTGTTGTACAGCAGAAGCTAACACAACATTGTAAAGCAATTATACTCCAATAAAGATGTGGAAAAGAAAAAAAAGAATAAACTGCTCTTTGGACACTGGTACGGAGAGGAGAGTGGATGTGGAGGAGCACGACAGCAGGCCTGAGGACAAGTTCTTCTTATTCCAAATGGAGAAACCTAAGGATCGATAGGGAGAATTTGTAGGCGCACAGGAAGGGCTTACACAGAGCTATCTGGGTAAAGGTAGGAGCCAGGGCTAGAGGTGATTTCCAATGTGGTGCACATTCAGGCAAAACCTGATCAAATTAGCAAAGGAAAGGTGACGTCTCGCAATAGTCCCATTCACTGTGGCACCTGCAGGATGAGTGTGAAATTGGGGGACGCTCTTAGTAATGGTGTGTGTCTCAGCAGTGCTGATCTTGTAGTTCTGTCTCCCAGCGCCACCCCGTTCTTGGGGCCCAGGTCTCAGGGATCTACGTAGATTGAGGGCCCCGTGGGAAGGTTCTAGAGTGTCTCCTCCTAGGAGCCTCTTTCTATGCCACAGCCCAAACTCCTCATTTAAACTCCATTTCCCAGCGGCTGCTGAGTTTTGCTGGCTCTGTTCTCTGATCACCATTTTGCTCCTCCTTTTCTGTGTCCTCCACAATCGCTACAGTTTCTCAGTCCCAAAGAAAAATTCTCTAAAGGAACTCGAATGGAGAGTTCAAAATTGAGGCGAGAGATCTTTGCTAAAAAGTCTCTCAAAGCCTGACCTTTCCCAGGAAACAAGGACTTTCTGTCTCACCCGGGCACTCATTCCACTCTCCCCACACCGCCCCCTCCGTTTCAAAGGCATCTCTGAGTAGGAGGCCGTGACATCACTTCCTCCGGCTGGGTCAGGGTCGCCCAGCCTCAGGCGCGGCAGGCTTTGGCCACCCATCCCTGCGGAAGTGGGGCAGCGACCCGAGCCGGTCACGCCTTCAAGTTCACCCGCCTTTCTCCTCTGGCTTACATTCCAGGGCGGGTCTCCAGCGTCCTGAGGAAGTGGGGAATCTTCAGAGTACCTCGTGCCTGCAGTTTCCCCCAGCTCCTTCAAAAGCTACGGGGAACTGCAGGGATGAAGAGGCTCCACTAGGTGGCCGCACAGACCACCTGTTTGTTCCTGTTGGAGACAAGCTGGTGGCAGAGACCAGACCCTCCCCAGCTACTCCTGTGTGTGGTGTGTGTGTGTCTGTGTGTGTGCGTTTAGGAGCGTGCCCAGTGGAGAGGATGAGGAGGCAAAGACGGAAGTTTAAGAAAAATAATCAACATCAAAATACCTAAATTTATAAAACAGGTAAGTAGAGGGTTATTTTTCTTAATACCTATTAATGGAAGGACCTCAGAGCTAATAAGGAGCAGAATTCCCTCAATACCTTTAATCATTTTGAGATCATCAGTTATTTAGTAGAGAAGTGTTAGCCTATTAACATTTCTGCCTACTGAAAATGAACCAGAAATGAGGGCATTGCATGAGATCTGTACTCCTCTAAGAATCTGATTCATACATTCATTTTCAGTCATAATCAGAAATTAAAAGGGTGTCTACTATGTGCCACACCCTGAGCTAGGCGCTGAGGATACAGGTGTGAAGAACAGGACCGTAAGACCCCTGTCCTCTCACAGAACTTATATTTTCTAAACATTCATACACATAGGAACGATTGCAAACGATTTCTCCAGCTCTTTCATCCTGTGTTCCATGACTACACTCCTCCTTTGCCCAGCCCTCACATGTAAATTATGGGATAATAAGATACAGTTTATCTACCACAATTAGAGGCACGCATGTTTTCTGGAGTAGGGTTGTGATGTAAATTCCAGTACTTGGTCATTATACCATCAGGAGTTCCATGAAGAAACAAAGCCCTGGAATTTCCAAGCCTCTCTTCTTTATCCATCACCCTCTTTTTGAATGATCTGCCAGAGCCAGGACAAACCATCTGAGACATAACCACTCCTGGGGCAGAAAGAACAGTGGACCCGCTGAAGACCAGAGACTGAAATACTCAAATGGAAAAGAAGAAAAGAAGTGTTCTGAAACCCAGGACAAGAAGATTGTGGAAAAACTCAGGATATAAAGGTGCGGCATTTTTAAGCACTTACAAATAGATTTCTCCAGCCAAGTCAAACACGACACAATGGAAGCAAGATTCCAGACTCCCCACATGAAACAGTATAAATTCAATACTCAGCTGGGTGTCTGAGAGGTGTCCGGCTTGATCTACAGTAGGGAGGGGTGTGCTTTGCATGCATGCATGTGTGTGTGTGTGCACGTGCACACATGAACACATGTGAGATCTAATTAGAAGAAAGACTATCAAATGGAACCATAGAACAGTGGAGCTGGAAGAGCTCATTTAATCCATTTCTCATTTTCGAGATGCAGCAACTGAGCCTACGAAAGGGAGGATATTGCCCAAGATTGCAGAATCACTATTATTGACAGAACTAAGACTATAACCCAATATCTTCACTCCCAGTTCACAACTCCAGTCTATTTTATCTGTTCTACAATTGTTATAGAGATGTTGGTTACCTTTCTTATTTGGATTTACTTGATTTTCCTTTACATGTTGTATTGGTTAAATGTATCTCCCCAAAAGATATGTCTACCTAGAACTTGTGAATGTGACCTTATTTGGAAAAACAGTCTTTGCAGATGTAATTTAATTAAGGATCTTAATTAGGATGCACCCTGAGTCCAATAGCAAGTGTCTTTATGTAGGAGAGAAGACACTCAGTGAAGAAGGTGCTGTGAAGACAGAGGCAGAGGCCATAGTGATGTATCTGCAGGCCAAGGAATGCCAAGAGTTGCAGCAGCCACCAGAAGCTAGGAGAGAGGCATGGAGCAGATTTTCCCTCAGAGCTACCAGAAAGAACCAACTTTGTTAACACCTTGACCTTGGACTTCTGACCTCCAGACCTGTGAGAGAATAAACTTCTATTGTTTTAAGCTACCAAGTTTGGGGTAATTTGTTGCAGCAGCTGTAGCAAACTAATACATGTGTATCTCACAATTCCCTTCACTGCCTTTTTTTCCATCCCTCCTTCGCCTTGAAAAGGAGTTCTTTTACCACAATAACATGTCACAGTTATTAGAGGCCATCACTACTGACAGAAGAAAGACTGCTTCAGAATGGTGTTTTTGGATGATTCTGAAAATGTTGGACTCTAAGGAGCCACTAACTGAAACCAGCTCAGAGAAGTCCTCAAGAAGGACTGTCTCCAGTATGACCCAAAAGGAGAGCCAATGGGGAAGGAGACAGTAGGTTTTCCCCATCCTAGATGCTGAATATGGTCATGACTGGCTTTTGTTAGAATCGTTTTCTCTCTGGTGATGTCCTGTATGAGTGTCTCTTTCCAGCTGTGGTGCATCTTGGCTTATGGACCAGTGTTATGGACTGAACCTTTGTGCACCATGCCCCTAATAGTCATATATTGAAACCCTACCTCCCAATGTCATGGTATTAGGAATTGGAGCCTGTGGGAGGTTATTAGGTATAGATGAGGTCATGAGGGTAGAGCCCCACGATCAGAAACTTAAACATCAGTCTTAGCAGAGAGGTGGCTGGAGGAACAGCAGAATAGCCTATCCAGTCTGGTGGGCAGAATAAAGAAAGAAGGAACTTTGATCCTTTGAGAAAATGCCTCAGGTCAAGCATGAGCGTGAAAATACTAGGGAGAGACAACAGCCAGTGGTGATGACCCTGAGGGCTTAGGGAAGAGGGGACATGATCAGCCCAGGAGCCTTAGGCAAGCAGCCTCACTCTCTTCACAGACACTGACAGATGCACAGCAAAGTCCTTGGTGTCTCTCCC
Source organism: Balaenoptera borealis (assembly GCF_965194805.1). Classification (NCBI taxonomy): domain Eukaryota; kingdom Metazoa; phylum Chordata; class Mammalia; order Artiodactyla; family Balaenopteridae; genus Balaenoptera; species Balaenoptera borealis. The sequence goes on along the minus strand of NC_138860.1, from coordinate 39,286,305 downwards.
CATTCTGTCCCTGATTTTCTCCCTTGGGACCAGGAACAGTTTTATTTCTTCCCCAACTCTCTGAGGTCTGCTCTCAAGGCAGATGCGGTCACTTAAAACCAGAAGTCATAGAGCTGAAGAGAACTTTCAGGGTCCTTCCAACTTTTCTCCCACCCTAGGAAACTGACAAGTAAGTTCTTTCAGGCCAGTGGGGCTTGCTGCCTTCAAGCTCCAATGCTCTTTCGCTGCTCTCTTTAGCAAGTCCTTTCATCCCAAGGAGATCTCCCAAGCTCTGGGATCAGCCAGTGCACCTTCAATGGGAGCAGATCTCCTTCTGGGGAAACATGTGGGCTAAGTGGTTTCTGTTACCATCCGGGCTATGGTAAATCCCCTGGAAATCCCAGGGGCCACCCACCAGGAAAAACAGTGTAGGAACCTGCAACTGGGTGGCACAGGAAAAGCTCAAAGACCTGTGGTATTGATAGCCCAGGTTTGTTGCTTCTTACCCACTCACACAATCCAGCCTCTAGACCTCAGGAGCAGGGACTAAGTAGGAGACCCACAGTGACTGAGACAAGTCTATGTATCTGGCCTGGGTATTGGAGCGTGAAGACCAGGACTAGGCTAGACCAGGCAAGGAGGCCACGGCCAGGGTATCTGTCCCTGACAATCTAGTGTGTGTGATAATATCTCAGTTCGATCTGTATCACGCCTAATCTCAGAGACATGGGGGAGACCATGACATTGTTAGAGTACAAGCTGTCATAAAAAGCCCCTAAGGTTTGGATTGACTCACGCAGACACTAAGGGAAAAATACATTTGTGCCCCACTTTGAGGAACCTGAGAATGAGAACTTCTACATAACAGATATACTAGGTATATAGTGAGCATTCACTTTATTACCTATGTCTTTCTCAGGGGAGCGTGACTTTTTTGGGGGGTTGAGGATGGTCATACCTCGAGTGAATTTAAAACAGAAATGGAATTATAAGTCATATAAAAGGGCAAACCTATTACATAATGCAACGCCTTCAAGTTTATTTTTCCTTTTCATGTGGTTGTTGGCAAATCTCTGGAATGGGAAACGGGATCATCCTTTTGGGAGGCTTTCTCTTTGTGTTTCTCAGTGTTGCAGAAATAAACACACAACTTTAATTTGTTCCCCAAAGGAAGGGATAATAAAAAACAACCACTCAAAACTAGTCAGAGTTGCTGGGAGAGCCAGGAAATAGTTTTTGTGGTTGGTTGGTTGGTTGGTTTTTCCTCGTAGCTTTCTGGGAAATATAATCAAGACAGTAGCTGCCCTTTGGGTAGCACATTCATTCCAAGGGCCAAAAGGATTGATGTGTTTGCTGAAACTGTCTCATATCCTGAGCACATCTCTGTGTTTAAGCTCATGGCACCTCAGGAGCTGGGCTCAGAGCCTTGGCTTGGACAAGTCAATGGTGTCATTCTAAGAAAAGCAGGACAGCTGATATCAAACTTGGCTCAAAGTAACATAGTCTGATGAATTCCACCTTGAGCCCAAACCAAGGTCCACACGTGTCAGAGAATGTACCTAAACTGCTGAGTAGATGAGAGTAGTCAGTTTGTAGTTTTGTTGTATGGTGCTGAAAGAGAAGGGAGGAAGTTTAGTGACGACTGGTGGGGTGAAAATGAAAGGCCAGCATGGGATTTGTTCCCTCCTGGCGCTTTAGTTTGGTGTTTGAGCTCTGTAGAAGAGGGCCTGAGCCAAAGCTGTAGGGTTGGTCTTCAGGAAGGACTCTGCGAGTAGCATTCTTATATCCCCAGGAGAGCATGACACAGGCTGCTGGACAGATGGGCCAGAACATAGCGCTATTCTGACCCTAATGGATTGGCAGCTCTGGACCCTATATTTAGTTGCTTTGGCTTGAAAGTTGAAATTCTGACTGTGGTGGCCAGAAGCAGGGGTCACAGGGAGGCACCCTCAAGAGGCTTTGTGGACAGAGGACCTTGGATAGGGCCAGGGCCAGGGAAAAGGGGATGCACCTGAGAGAATCTGCATGTTGCCTGTAACAACATGGTCACCATTCATAAGGACATGTGAGACATCTCTGTGGAGTCTGGGTGGGACGTTATTGAAATAGGTTGAAGGTCCTCATTGAATACACGGCAAGAAGACTCAGTAAAATTTGGATTGATGCTGTTAAGGTGACCCCCCTCTGTACCCAAAAAGAACTAGGGTTGAAATCACATTTCGCCTATCAGGTTGTAGCTTTCTAACTGTGCTTCACAGTAGCCTGAGTGCTTGGAGGTGACCCTTGAGAGAGACCTTGAGATTGGGGGAGTAGCTCCTGGCAGGTTCTGGGCCTTTCACCACCAATTCAACCATGACCGTCACTATTTCATCTGTTTTCCCTATAGTAGGAAAGTTTTCGTAAATTAACAAAAAGGTCTCCATAGCTTAGTAGAAAGGTCCTGAAAACAGCCCTGTTTTAGGTGACTTGTATGTAGTAGATTTTCAATGGATTCTATATTTATTTGTATTCGCAATCTAGCCAAAAGAGGATTTGAAGTCATAATAACTTTTTATTAATGGATAAGACCAGAGTAAGTGATTTATTTCTAAAATACACTGAAAAGAACAAAGCAATTAAAATATTAACTGTTGGGAATACTGTTTTATTTCTTTTGCACACACCAGAAAGGAACAAACACAAATCTTAACTCAAGACATTTATATTGATTCTTATCACTGAGAACAAGCAAGATAGTGAAAAATCATGAATACGTTTGTTATTAACTATATTTCAAAGTTATTGCTGGTTGTGTGGGTCTGTTGAACAGCTGTTGGCTAATTTTCTATAGCAAGAAAGAATAATGACCAACTCATAAATTGTGTTTCTGTATGCATTTTGATTAACAGAGATTATTATTGATTTTAAAAAGCCAGTTTGAAAAGATGAAAAGTCCATTAATAAATAAAAACTGTCTGAGTGTTAACAGTTTTGAATGTCACTAGCCTAACACTTCATAACACACAAATTTAACAAGTGTTTTCCTCCAGGCAGAAGGTCTCAATGAAAATAGCTTTGAAAATAGCAGTACTTTGAGACACAACTAAAGGCTCGGCTGGTTGTTTTGCTCTCTGTAAGTTGATTGACCATTTGCATAGTTACCTACCCATTTGTGTAACTATGTCTGACCAGATGGGCCTGCTTCAGGGCAGAGCATTCTTTTGAGGGCAGGTCAAAGCTAGCCAGATCACCAGATCGTCGCATTTGAAAAGGGCCTGGTCATAAATCTATCAAATCCCCTCTGACTTGAGCTAAGCCGCTGAGCAAATAAAACCATGTTATCTTCTAGAATGTTCTTGGGAACTTTCCGTGGAAGACTTTGAAAAATAGATAAAGTTCTCTGAAAGTCTCCTCACTCGATAAGGTTTCTTTATTTTGTTTGGCATAGGTTATATCTCTAAGGAACTATTCTGAAAGGAGGCTAGCATTACCTAGAATTCCAGATCAGAGCCTGTTGCACCACAAGCTGGGGAGACAGGGGGTAACTTGAATCAGAATATATGGAGAGACGTGGTACAGCTACCATCTGTTTCCAAGCAGGCAAAGTGATCCGGCAGGGTCTGATCAGAAGGGGCCAAATGGGAATCCAGTTTCATGAGTTCTTGGCAGCAGCTATGCTCCCTGTTAGGGGTAGACTGAAACGCTAACAGGAACCAGCCAGCTCCATGTGAGGTGTGAGACTGGGATTACACCCAAGTCCTGGGAAACTGAACCGGCAGCAACCAGCCGGGCGGCTGGAACACAGGCTAGGCCTACCTCCATGCCAAAGACCAGGGCAGAAGGGACCAGGCAGACAGCCTGGCTACTCGTGTACTTCTATTTTTTCTATTTTACAGTCAGTTTCAAGGCTGTGTCCACAGTGCTCCAGCTACCAGCAAAAGGCAGCAGCAGAGGGTCTTCCCATCCCGGTCCTGATGGGAATGAAACGCAGCCTCTAGGCTGGGCTTCCATGGGCTGTAGGCAGGACAGGGTGGTGGGATGGGGCTGGGAATCACTGCAAAAGGTAGGACCCAAGCAGCAGGCCTGCAAAGTCCTGATTTTATCGTGGCCAAACTTGAACAGCGCGATTCACAGATTAGGTGTACTTGGTAGACCACCACCAAATTCTGCATCTCCATCTTGAAAATGTGCTTTGACCATGAAATCAAGATCAACTTTTCTCTAGCCAAATGCATGCAGGTGAATTCTACCTTCAACCTAGCTCAACAACAAATTCTCTGAAGAATTTCTGAATCATTTGGAGAAGCTTGAGGAGGTAGTGTTAGCTTTCCCATGTGTGGACCACATCTTTGCTTTTGTGCATTTTCCCAGAGCCTGGGAACCAGGGCGAAAAAATGTTGAAAAGTAGGGGTTTTTGAACATAAAGCAAATTCAGGTTCACGTTTAGACGATACTAAATGTAAACGTGCAATATCATGTCACAGCCTCGCTCTTAATTTTCGTCAGTCCAAAAAGCAAGTATCCAGAAGCCGTTCTGAGTCTTACGTCTAAAAGCAAGTACCTTCTGCTGTCTGGAACCAGTTTCCACCATGCCACACAGCCCCCTGAAAGATTAACCAGAATTTCTTTCAACTTACTCCTTGCAGCTGTTTGGAATTCCACAATGATGTTCTGCTGAGTCGCAGAGCCTAGCTGGGCGAGCTGTACAGTAAACACATGAATCTCTGCCAGCACTGGCATCTAACAGCACCATGATTTGCAAACATGTTGAATTGCTATTTTATTCAATAAACGGGACTTACAATAGAAAATAGATTTGGAAGTTACATCAAACTTGTTTATCCTGTTACAGTGGGCTGGGTGAAGCTATTGTGCTTTGGTTATGAAGGAATCTCCGTCGGGAAGGAGCAGGCGGAGTTTCTGCCATTCTTTCCTAGCCTAATATTAAGCACTCAGAGTATACCCCGGCCACACTCTCTCCCTTTAAAGACCTCTTCCCTCGGCACTAACTCCAGAGTTTAGGTCAGCTGATACTAATTATGTCCTTGTTTTCAAGTCTCAGCGTTAATTCATCAATGCCACTTCTCTAGAAGCATTCTAAGAAAAACAATTTATATATCAATAAATATAATAATGTTTAGTGGAAATATATAATGTATATGGTTGTGCACATATGTATGAATGTGTGTATGTGGATATATACGAATATGTGTGTATATGTATATACGTAAGTTTCCTCAATGTCAGGGCTGTGCTCCATCTACTAGGAGCTCTCCAACCGCAGATGGCTGTGTCTCCTCACCCAGTCTCAGGGTTTCCTCCCCCATCAGTCAAGAGGCATCCTCTGTCCTAGGACTGGGAGTTCCCTGACCCTTGTCAAAGGAGGGCTCAGGAGAAAGGAGGCAGTACTTTCTGTACGTGACCAAATGAACAGGGGGCAGTGAGTACACAGCAGAGCACACAGGAGGGGGAAGACACGCAAAGATTTGCCCACGTAATAGCTACACTTACTTTGCCAGCTTTTTCTGTCTGAGCGAATGGGTGTGGTCATTATAAGAAGGTGACTATTCCCCTAAGTAAATAGGGTATGCTATTTGGAGGAAAAGGAAATTGTAAGAGAAAGTGTCTCATTTCTGCCGTTTGAAAGCTGGTAATCTCCGTAGTCTGGGTGTCTATTTACACGGCTTTTCAGCAATAAAGGGTAACATTACCTTAATAACCCGCTCATCTGAGGCAGGGAGGATACTTAAGGCATCAGAGAAAGAAGCATTTACTCTGATGAGCCACTTTCCCCAAACAGCACAAGATAGACACCATTTGCCCAGGAGATTTTTTTTTTTTTTAATTTCTAAAGATATTTCCTGGTTACGACATGTGATCTAACGCAGAGGCACCCTTGGCTCACTTTCTGGGATGGCTAATGACACCTTGATTCCCACCCCTGTCAGAGGGGGGTAAGGGAAAATAAATGTAGCACTAGACTTTGAAAGAAGAAAGTTTTACAAGTTAAAAACCCAACCAAGTAATTGTGAGGCAGAAAATGGCTTAGTAATTTGATCTCTGTGCTTCCAGAGACACCTCTGGGAGAAAGTGCTCAGTCAATGGGAAAATACCAGCTCTGCTCCCCTCCAGACACGAAGGAGCAGAAAATTTGTTTTTTTCCTTCAAAGAGACCTCTGGACATTTCTGACCTAGGCACTGCTCTCTTTGAGGCAACAGGAGCATTTATTTCAAATTGGCCTTTTTTTGACACCTGTTCAAAAGCTGCCGGATGACAAGCTGCACCCACTCCCACACCCACGCCCACAGGGCATTGTTCTCGGTTCCAGCCAGCTTGGAAACCTCGTCTCAACTTGCACTTCTAAAAGGATCTGAGGACAGACTCGGGAAGATTTTTTTCTTTTCATAGCTATGGCCTAAGGCATACAATGTTGTGTGTGAGTTTTGTTTTGTTTTTTAATCAACAACTAGTATTTACAATGCAAGCAAATGCCTTTACTTTGACTGAAAAAGCTTCACTGGGCATTGTGGCAGTGATGGGCACTGGAGGTGTGAACTCCAGTGAAGTCACCGATTCAAACACAGCTAAATCAAAATCCGATCATTTTGACCTTCGAAGAAAGGGTTGGGTCTTTTTGCTTTCTCTTAAAAACCTGTTTCTGCCCCAGTGGGGCCCGGCCGGCCCGAGGCGGGCACGCCCAGAGCCGCCCGGCGGACTGGAGACGCCATTGGATGTCTTGTCAAGAGCAGCATCCCTGGTACATGCTGATGATGAACTCTCAGGGGGAAGTCCCGGCTGCAGACCCTGCCCGTGGCCTCGGCCTTCACTAGTCACCGCACGGGGCCCCCGCCCATCAGTCCCAGCAAGAGGAAGTTCACCGTGGAGCCCGGCGACGACGAGCTGGACTGTGAAAGTGACCACGCTTCCAAGATGAGTCGCATCTTCGCCCCCCACCTTTCACTTAGGGGCTTCCCTGGTGGCGCAGTGGTTGAGTCCGCCTGACAATGCAGGGGACACGGGTTCGATTCCTGGTCCGGGAAGATCCAACATGCCGCGGAGCAGCTAAGCCCACACGCCACAACTACTGAAGCCCGTGTGCCACAACTACTGAAGCCTGCACTCTGGAGCCCGTGCTCCGCAACAAGTGAAGCCACCGCAGTGAGGGGCCCGCGCACCGCAACTAGAGAAAACCCGTGCACAGCGACGAAGACCCAACGCAGCCATAAATAAACTAAATAAATAAATTAAAAAAAAAAAAAACAGTTTCTAAAGGTAAATTGAAAGGGTAGGCAAGATCAGAGAAGGTATGCTCAATCTATTTGGCATGCTTCTAAGTATTGTAGGATATTACCAGCATCTCAATGGATGCTGCTCAGTACAAAATAGTCTTACCTGTTCATTAACCAGGCTCCAGAGGACCATAAAACCACCTCTGGGAAACGCTATGAACAGTTGACTCAAATATGATCATGAAACTGAAATAACTGAAATGGACTCAACCGTCTTTCAATTGATTTTGTTAAGGCAGGTTGTGTTGAGGTGGGAAAGTATAGGTTGTGACTTCGGCATTTCTGGGTTCAGATCCTGGCTTACTCACTCTCTGTCTAAGAGACATTAGGTAATTCACATAACCTCTCAGAGCCTGAGCTCCCTCATCCTTTGTAAGAAGTTTCTCATTCCCAAAGAGTAAATGGAATATTGATTGTCAAGGTGCTTTGTCAACTGTGCTAGACAGGTATACATTGTTGGAAGGACACTGTTATTAGATGACAAGATCTTTGAATCTGAATTTCTTCAAGTGGAGCCCAGGAATCGGTATTTTTTTTAAATTTATTTATTTATTTTTGGGTGTGTTGGGTCTTCGTTTCTGTGCGAGGGCTTTCTCTAGTTGTGGCAAGCGGGGGCCACTCTTCATCGCGGTGCGCGGGCCTCTCACTGTCGCGGCCTCTCCCATTGCGGAGCACAGGCTCCAGACGCACAGGCTCAATAGTCGTGGCTCACGGGCCTAGTTGCTCCGCGGCACGTGGGATCTTCCCGGACCAGGGCTCGAACCCGTGTCCCCTGCGTTGGCAGGCAGATTCTTAACCACTGCGCCACCAGGGAAGCCCAGGATGGGTTTTTGATAGGGGAGAAAGAAAGAAGAAGAGCTGATTCAGATAACTTTTTTTTTCTTTCTTCTTCATCTTCGTTTCTTTCTTTCTTTCTGTTGGTTCAGATGATTTTTTAAACCTCACAGTCCAACACCCACCCCTGATTACTGTCTCCGCCACAAGATCCTGCCTCTGGGGAAAATGTGACCGGAGAAGACTTTGATTTCAGACTCATGAGGATATTTCCAGTGATGGAAAAATTAGATATTGTATTCAGACAAGGAAAAACATTTGGCAGAGCCCTGCCCCTCCCATCCCTGGTCCCAGGGACCCAGCGCCCGCCTCACTGACATGGCTCTCTCTCTTGTCAGAGATCAGGGCGTTGAGGGGAGGTTCTTCTCGACGGGGAGAAGCATCTTTCTGGGTTTTAATGAGATCATTTATTGTCTCTTTGCTCTGACGAAGATTGTAAATGTGACGGGTGAAATATGAAGAATAATTAGTCCCAGAGGTGAATCCATCCCCTACAATATGTCTTTTCTTTCTCTCAGCCTGTTGAAAAGTTTACTGCTTCCAGATGCGCCTGATTTCAACAGTTAAGAGGGGTCGGCTTCTTTTGAGCTGCAGACTTGTCAGGGAAAAGCTTGTTTCTGAAAAAAGGCTTAAGCTGAAGAGATGATTCCCGAAGAAACAGCTGACATTGGGAGGAAATATGGCCATAGTAAAGCACTGCTGGCCTCCCCAGGGGCCTTGACCCCTAGGAGGAGGTGGAGGAAGGCCCAGGTCAGCCCCCATCACAGTAGCGACTTCTCACTAATTAGCTGTTAAAGGAATCCAGCGGCCTCTGAAGGAGACATTGGTGAGGAATGCTTTCCTCAGATCCTGCCAGTTCTCCAGCAAAGCCAGCAAGCCCCAGCCTAGCCGGGAACTTCCTGCTTCCACAGCGCTCGGGACAGGCCTCAGCCATCGTCTGGAGGGGCCACTGGAGCCCATCAGTCTTTGATAAACACCAGCCACTCCCACTTTAGAAACATAAGTTCTTTAGTTCCCGCCAGTTGCCTGGTAGCTTGAAGAGAATCATAAGGGCTTTGAGGCCCCAGGGGCGGCAGGATCCAGCCTTGTGACTTCAGACAGGCAAGAAGCTAATATCATGCAAAAGCGGCTTTTTTTCTCCTGTCCACTCTCCTCTTGAGGCTCTCGGAAGCTGAAGAGGGGGCCTGCTCCAGGAAGGGAAGAGGGTGGGGAAGGCACAGCCAGATATGCCAGATGTGGGCCTCAGGAGGCGCGCATGAGGGAGGCCGGCTGAGAGCCCCAGGGCCCGGGATGTCCCCTGGCAGGAGGGGCAGAATAGATGCCCGTCCCTGAAAAGGGACCGAGGAGATGGAGCTAGAGGGGTGGGTGGGCCTCACTCTACTTGCCTGGGTATGAGCAGAGGGAGTGGAAGTGAAGGCGTGGAGGTGCAGAGGGCACATGTAAAGGAAGCATGGTCTGACCCATCCTGCAGGGAAGTCTGGCACCACAACCCGCATGGGGTGGAGACTGGATGGGAGGGGGCAGTGGGTGATGAGTTTGTGAAGCTGTTCCTTTCCGTCCCCCAGCCCCCAGTCAACACACTCCCATCTCAGTAGCTTCTCTGCTGGAGTTCCTCTAACGCAGTATGTCTTAGTTTGGGCTGCCCCCAAAGCAGACTCTGAGCTGACGGCCTAGAGTCTCACTGGGTGAGGGCCGGCCCACTTACCATTACGATTATCCATGCAGAGGGCCCACAGTACTTTTGGGGGCCCGTGAAAATCTTTTCTTTGTAGAAACAGAGGAAAAAAAAAAATTTTAGATTAAAAAATGTTTTAATACATGAGTATATGCATCTTTATACCCATGCAATCATAAAATATATTTTTATTAAAAAAGAAAACTTTGTTTGAGGAGTGGGCCCACCGCCACAAAGGTAAAAGTGGCTACGATCCATGGGAGTCACAATATGGCCCTGGGTACAGTCCTCTCGTTACCCATGTAATCAGTAAAGAAACTGAGGCTCAGAGAGGTTAAGTCACTGGCTCAAGGCCCCAGCCAATGGGCTGTGGAGTTAGGATTCCAGTGCATGGCTGTCTGACTCCCATGGCTCTTGCTATTCCCCCACCGTCTGCAGAAACTTGCGGGGCTTGGGTGGGCGGCAGGAGGAAGAGCGTGGTAGGGAAGATGTGCCTCCTCTCTTGGCTGGTCTCACTCCTCAGGAACCGTCCTGGGAGGGCACCCGAGCCTCTGGCAGCTCGACATCTGCAAACAGCCGTCACAGTGCACTCTGCAGACTCGGAGCTGCTCCGTCTGCCGCGGCCAGATGCGTATTTGTGGCTTTCCTCCTTGGCTTCTTTCCCCAGGTTTTCATTCCTTTTATTCTGAGATGGAGCTGAAATTTTTCCAACAAGGCCCATGGTGGACACCCAGAAGTCAGTAGGGACTCCAAAAGGAAGTTAAGGCCGGGGAAGGGGGCCAAGAAGAGGGGGACCAGTCTAAAGTATACAACACTCAATCCTTTATTACTCACATGTGGCCTGACCGCCAGTGGACTAGCTCCAGGAAAATCTGAACCCTGGACTAAGCCTCACTCCTGGCTGCCCAAGTCAGGCCTGGATGTCTCCCCCATCTCCCGCAGAGCCAAGGTTTTTTCTTTTTTTTCTTTTTTCCTATCGTAGCTGCAGAAAGCACTGCGCCAGGCTCAACAGACTTGGTTCCTCCCAGCCCAACCACAAACTTCACCTGTGTGACCTTGAGCAAAACGCAAAACCTCTCTGGTTTCCAGTTCCCTCATCTGGGAAAAGGAGAAGGCTGTTGGACTTGATGATCTTTGAGATTCTAATATTAAACAAACAGAAAAACTGTGTTTCAAAGCTGACGAGTCTAGCAAGGAAATCTCTTGCCTTAAAAACAGTGCCCAAAGTCCCAAAGGCCACTAACGCCCCGTTTTCTGAGTGTTCTATTGAGGACAATCCGGGCGCTGCCACCCAGTTCTGGTGGGGTAACTGAGGACCGCTGGCTTAAGCGGACATTCGTCGCACACAGCATCCGCGACCTTGACGCCCCGGCAGAAGCAGAGGCATTTCTGGGGAGACGATGGGAGGGAGGGTCAGGGGGCCCGTCCGCGTCCGGTCAAAGGCGGCCCGCCTCGGACACCTGTGCGGGACCATCCTCCCGCCGGGCCCGGGGCAGACACAGGCCGAGCCCGGAGCCCCTCGGCCTCCCCTCCCACCCGGGCCGCGTTTCCCTCGGGCCCCAGCGGCTCCGGCTCGCGGAAGTCGCGCGTTCTTTCTTTCTTTTCTCCTCTTTAGTCGAGCTGAAATCTGATCGTGGAAAGTCTGGGGCGGGTCTCAGACCTGGCCGGCTCGGGCTCCCAGCGCCTGGGGCGATTCCTGCTGGAGGAACCCGGGCTGGGCCCGCCGAGGGGGCGGGAGGTCAGACACCTCGGGAACAGACCGCTTTGTCTACGGGCAAAGTAGGAGAGGGAATTAATTGCGGGGGCGGGGAGGGGGAGGGGGCCCGGGAAAGCCGAGTGACACCTGACAGCTCTGAGCGAGTCCCCCCAGCCCCCCGGGGGGGGGGTGGTCCTGCTAATCCCCTTCGCGAGAGGAAGCTAATTGCTGCAGCCAGAGAAGGCAGGATAAAAGCGAGCGTGGACCCACACCCACCAGCCCCGGAGTCATGCTATTTGCTGCTAAATTAATATAATTATATTACCTAATGCAAAAACCACGTTAAGAACTCCGTCTTTTGGCTCCGACTAGGAGCTTCTGATGGGTTAAAAGCAACATCTTGGTTTAATTCCCCCTTTTTTCCCATCCTCCCCCCGCCCTTCCCCACCAACTACAAATGTCAGAAATAAATTATCGAAACCAGATGTAAGGTTTTGGGTGCACATTTTCGGGCAGTTCTGTGCTAACAGATGCCTTGTATTAATAATGTACAGTTGTGACAGGAAATATGGTTTAGAGTCCTGGAAAAACATGAAAGCTAATTCCATTACCCCTTTTCATGGTACCTACTTCTTCTCAAATACTCAACTGGTTTGGATTACAGCGAAACTTTAGAGGAAAAATGATTTGGTCTGAAATGGTAACTTAGCTCTGCTTTCCAGCCTCTCCCCTCGAGCAGCACCCACCTTCCCAGGCACCTGCAAACCTACATTCTAAGTGCAAATAATCAGAGATGAGAACATCTGGGCCAGGTCACTCCTCAGGGGAGACGCCTCCAAACGTTCCCTACTTTCCTGTTCATGAGGATTTAGTAGACAGGAAAGCAGGGCCAATCATCCCCGCTTCACACTCTTGCCTGGGACAGTCCCTTTAAACCTGGCCTACCCCCTCACACTTCACTTGGAGCAAAAGCAAAAACAATAAAACACTTTTATGATCGAGGAACCAGATAAATCCCGGTAATTGATCTCGCGAGAGGGATTATTAAGGGGCTAAGTGCAATGCTTTCCAGAACCGGGGTGTAATAAGCATGAAGCCAAACAAATGCACAATTTGTTATCTGTATTTCATCACTTGATGCATTGCAAGCAACTGGCTTGAAAATGGCTTTTCTCCTGGAGAGGAGAAGGCACTAAAATAGCTGTAACACATCCATTGACAGTTATACTTTGTTGCTGAAAAATGTCTGCACTCGCTGTGTCTCACACAGGCAGGCACACTCAGGAAGGTCAGAATGTTCCTGCTTTCCTTTTTTTTTTTTCAATTTGTTTATTTATTTATTTATTTATTTATGGCTGCAGTGGGTCTTCGTTGCTGTGGGGTTTTCTCTAGTTGCAGTGAGCGCGGGCTACCCTTGCAGTGCGCAGACTTCTCATTGCAGTGGCTTCTCTTGTTGCGGAGCACGGGCTCTAGGTGCGCAGGCTTCAGTAGTTGTGGCACACGGGCTCAGTAGTTGTGGCTCGCGGGCTTACTTGCTCCATGGCAGGTGGGATCTTCCGGGACCAGGGCTCGAACCCGTGTCCCCTGCGTTGGCAGGCGGATTCTTAACCACTGCGCCACCAGGGAAGTCCTGCTTTCCTTTTTAAGAGACAGATTCCCCTCCACTTAAGGCACTGTGCAATGCAAAAAGGGAAAACTCTTTCCAGGTCTTTCTCTCTCTTACCTTCTGCCTATGAAGAAACAACAGGGCAACCAGCAAGGACATCCTAACTGACCTAGACCTGCCGTGAGAAAGGCTTTTCCTATCCCAGATAAAAGACAGTTAGGAAGGATAGATATCTACCAGTCAGTTGGGTGGAGCCAAACATCCAAAATAATAGCTAATATTTATGGAGAGCTTACTAAGGCCAGGCACTGTCCTATCTGCTCACGCATCTTGTGTTATCTAATCCTAACAATGTCTGATAAGGTAGGTGCAGTACAATCCTATCCCTAGTTTACACATGAGGAAACTGGGTTTTTGGGATACTGAGTCATCTGCTGAAAGTCACAGAGTTAGCAGCGAAGCCAGCATGCAAAATTAAATCTGTCTGATTCCAAAGACTGATTTTTACAACCCCAACCATGATTTCAACCTGATGGGTAAGGAACGTGTGTCCTGAATTGTGGGCAAATCCAAACTGCGGCATTCTTTTAGCAAAACTTTTCCGCAGGCAGAGTGCATTAAGTCCAGAATAAATTAACAAAGGCTGCCCTGTAGATGGTTTGTGTTAATGACATCAATAAAACTAGGAGTGGAAGAAGCTACTGGGAATCAGGAATCAAAAGTCCTGGCTTTAAGCCCTGGCTTTCGCCCTCACTGGCCATGAAATCAAATCAGTTAGTCTCTTTGGCTTCAGTTTCTGTACCTTTAAGGATGACTTGATAATACGTGCCCTGCTTGTGAAGATTCTGTGAAATAATGGCTATTCAAATTTTTGTCAAATACTAAAGGACTGTGTGATCTTGGACACATGGCTTTCCCTTTCTGATCTTCATTGCCGCAATTGTAAAACTATGGGACTGAATGAAAGAACAAGTAACTTCACCTCTGGCTCGGAAACTAACTGTACATTTCAAGGATGGGTGTTGTGGCATAGTTCAAAGGAGCAAAAGCCAGGAAACAGAGATAGAATGCCTTCCAAGAGGGAATAGCTAAATAAATTACTATACATCCACACCATGAAATAGTACGTAACCAACGAACATGAAAAATCAGAGCTATGCCAGATAACATAGAGGAATTTCTATGAAATGTCATTGAGGGAGAAAAGTACGGCGTGGGGAGAAAAGTACGGCGTGGGGATAAAAGGTGTATAAATGATCCACATTTGTGAACCAATGAACAGCTTCCCCTCAGTATGTGTATATGTATATATTCTATGTAGGATATGTGAGCCTAGAGAAAATATCGAAAAATATACTCTATATTGAAGGCATTAAGCTAGGGCTGACCATACAAAAAGGAAATGAAAAGAAAGACTGCATTAAAAAAAATAATAAAAGAGCATGTATACACTGGACACGTGCATTTGTATAAAGATATGTATTATGGATATGTGCTATTTTTTAGAAGATTAATCAGTCATAAGTTATTTAAAATAAATAAATAATTTTTTTCATTTAAACCTGTGTTGAGATGCAAGAAATTGCTCACATCCATATAAGTACCAACCTAACGGTGCTCCTATCACAAGTTGGCTGTGTGGCAACAGGTATTTAGAATAGAAAGTTCCCTAAGGTAGTATGAATATTACCACTGCCCTTAAATCATGTTTACACTACACATTTGCATATGAAACCCTGTTCTCATATAAAGAAAACCTTCCCAGCTTCTACACAAGTGCTTCACTGTGTTCACCAAAGACCTGTGAAAGGTCTGTTTGCAGGCACTGGCCAAGAGGCAAATCCAAGCCCCTGCCCTCATGGAGCTTACCTTCTAGTGGGGGAAGACAGATGATAAAAGTAAGGAAATAAACTATAGAACAGAAACTACAGAACAGGGAGTGATACAGAATGTGAATAAAAATGAAGCACGGAGGGAATTCCCTGGCGGTCCAGGGGTTGGGACTCTGTGCTTTCACTGTCAAGGGCCCGGGTTCCATCCCTGGTCGGGGAACTAAGATCCCACGAGCCTCTCGGCCTAGCCCACACCCCTCCCCCACCCCTGCCAAAAAAAATGAAGCAGGGAAAGGGAGTGAAAGAGAAGAGGGTATCTGGCACCAAATGCAAGAAGGTATTGAGGTATAGATGTATAAACAACAAGGTCCTACCGTAAAGCACAAGGACCTATATTCAATATCCTGTGATAAACCATAATGAAAAAGAGTATATATATGTATAACTGAATCACTTTGCTGTACAATAGAAATTAACATGACATTGTAAATCAACTATATTTCAAAAAATAAATTAAACAAAAAAAGGGATTGAGACTTCCAAGGAGGTGGCGTTTGGGCAGAGACCTGGGTGAAGTGAGTTGGAGAGTGAAGCACAGTCCAGACCCAGAGGAGCGAGTGAGCTTGGTGTGCTTGAGAAGGAGCAAGTTTTCATCACAGGGGAGACACAATCTGGTTTGTCTCATCCGCACCACAGCTACCAACCTGGTCAGCCCCCACTGTCTCCCACCTGATTCACTACTATAGCCTCTAGCCAGTCTCCCGATTTCTGTTTCTTGTTTTCTATGGTTGATTTTCCACACTTGCAGCCCGAGTGATCCTTTTAAAATGCAAATCAGATCATGTTACAACAAGGTGCAAAACCCTCCAAGACCTTCCCATCACTTAGAACAACACTCAAAAGGGTCTCGCTTGGCTGACAAGCTCTCTGGGATCTGGTTCCAGCCACCTCTGTGACCTCAGCTCACTCACTGGCCTCCTTGAACCGGCTGAGCACACACCTGCCTAGGCCTGCAGTTCCCATAAATGGACCCATGATTCATGCAATTGCTCCGGCCATGGATTTGAGTCATCTTTGACTCCTTTTTTTCCCCCAGACTCCATAGCCAATCCATTAGCAAGTCCTGACAGGTTTACATTCTAAAGAGATCCCAAATCAGACTACTTATTATCATCTCCATCAACAATCCTAATGCAAGCCACCACCATCCCACACCTGGATTACCATAGCAGCCCACTAAACGGCCACCTTACTTCGCATCTTACCCCTGACAGCCTATCCTTCACCCAGTAGCCAGAAGGATCCTTTTAAAACATTTATTCCACATTCAAAAAATATTTATTGAGCTCAGCTATGTCTATTTTAGTTGCTAGGGATTCAGCACTGAACAAAATAGATAAGGTCCCTGCCCTGCGAGAGGGAAAGGTTTGGGGAAGAAAATGAAGAAGGGTTTTGTTTTGTACGTGTTAAAATAAGCAGTCAGTTTAATCAATCAATATTACCAAAAAGCTTTGGGTACAGAGATGAAGCATCAGCCACTGGCCCTTTACTGTTGTCCTTTTAAAACTTTAGTTTTATGAATACAGCACTCAGGATGCTCTATTTTCCCCAGAATTGGAACGCTCTGCACCCAGCTGGTGGTAGATGCTTCGCTATCACGTTCCAAACTACATTACGTGTGTTGTGCCTAAGATCTAGCTTGGAATGATAAAATTTTCAGATACTTTAAAAACGAAAATTACAATTCTTTGCTAAAACATACGAACCGTTTGGATAAGAGGCTCAGGAAGCAAGCTTTTCAATAAAACACATAAGCAAGGATATCTATCTACTGACTCATGTCAGTTCCAAAAAGGATTTCAGGGAAACAGCTACACAGAGTCAGTTAATTTTAACTGTCATCAATCACGATTTAAGCTTGGTCTTATTCCCAAACTTTGATTAAAATTTTTCTTCCAAGTTACCTCTTTTTTTTTTTTCTTAAACTTTGGATGCTTGCCCCAGGTACTTGGAGGGCAAAAATCATGGTTTATTCTTCATTTGACCCCAGTGCCTGGTCTAGTCTCTGGTACAAAATAAATGTTTGTTGAGTGAATGAATTAAACTTTCCTAGGGCAAGCTTGAAATCTAAGTCCTCATTCCAAATTGGAATAAATATTGCCATAAAGAAATACCTTTCTAGCTTTTTATGGGCATTTCAGCAAGAAGAGTAATATGACTTCCTCTTTCCATAGGCAAATACTAAAACTTTTTTTCCATAGTTCTCAACTCTCTTTTTTTCCAAATCTTCCTATTTCAAAAGAGTTAATTTGTAGGAAACAGAAACCATTATACCTATGTTAAACAGAAATATTATTTACTACTGGGAGTTAGGTGCCTGAAAAATTGTTGGAAGGGCTGAAGCAGGAGGCTCTAGATGGTGCCTCTGGAATAACTCCCAGAGCACCCCGGAACTGCCCCAACAGGGGAGCTGACACCTAGGTGGGTGAATCTGAAGCTGATGAATTAAAAAACCCACATGGCCATGGCTATAGCTGGATTCAGGGATCAGGAATCTGTCACCACCACCACCACAGCCACTGCTTCTTGACACCTACAAGACTGGTGACCGAACACTGGAAGGCTGCTGCAGAAACACGTAGTGTCTACACAGCCACACTCGCTGCAGGTTCCAGGATTACTCTGGGCAAGACCATGAGGTCTGACAAGCTGAAATCCCTGGTTCTCAGGTAGATGCTCAACAGCCAAAGCTGCAGGAAGAGGGCCTTTGCCTACTTGCCTCAAGTGCATCGAGTTGGCAGAGCCCAAATCCTCATCCAAAATCCTAGCTGCAAGGGAGTCTGAGAAACAGAGAGTTTAGTTTACCAGCCTGTGTAATCCAGGAAGTCATACTTGGGGAGGTGGAACAAATACTGAGTGACCATCGACCATCATCACTGCAGTCCTTTCAGCCATTTTGGCAGAATAACAATAATACAGCTGACACGTTGCATTTATTCTATGGTAGTGTAAAGAACAAAGAACTGTCTGTGGCACCCCTAGTAGGAGAGCATGAAACTCCCCCATGGACAAACACTTTAATGGGAGGAGGAATTACACTCTATTAACTTGAGGATACACACCATCCTTGTTGCAACTGCAAGTGGGGTGCAAGAAACAGAGGGATGTTCTGGGTGGTAAGAGGAAGGATGAGAGAGGGAGAAGAATTTTCCATTTTGAATAGGCATCTTTTACTTCAGATTGGTTTCTCTGTGGCTGTACTGGGTGTCTTTCAGCTGGCCAGTGTCTGGGGTGGGGAAAGGACACAGCTGTCCTCAGGCTGAGGGGAGAGGCCCAGTTCCTCCTCCTAGGGCCCTCTGGGGGTCTGGCTTGGTGACTTACTCTCGCTAGAATGTGGTTCTAATTAAACACGAAGCTTGACAAAGAAAAAATAACTAGATAAAATGGAGAGGGCCTGAGGGTAAGGATTGGAGGATTCTGCAGGGCCCTGGGGGAGAACACCATTGAAAACCACTGTGGAACTATGTGTGTGGGGAGCAAGGAGGGAGAGGAAGAGCAGGGCAGTGTGTAAATGACAACAGAACCCTGAGAGCAGCTGAGTAGCTTCTTGAGAACCAGACGTGCAGGAGGAGACCCCAAAGTTTCTTAGCTTATCTCTGCACCCCTAGTAGGGTTCTGCCCAGAACCATCCCTGGTACCGGAACAAGCTAGGCTCTGAATGCCCACCTCATGTTAGTTCTGGTGAATCGATGGCAGGACTGTTCCCCTGCTAAGGTAAGACCCGCTCAAGGACACTGGCCAAAGACCCAGTGGTCCATGGCGAGGAAGACTGATTTGGTCAATGACAAAACAAGGTCTAGCAAGAGGAGCTAGGGAGATGGTGATGGGGGAGGAGGAGAATATATGAAATTACACGTTTAGGAAAGTCTGCCTAGGGAATCCCTTCAGCTTGTCCTATAAAGCTCAACAACCTGGAATACAAGAAGTGCCAGCTCCTCCAGGCTCTGCTCCGTTACCTGCTGCTGGTCGCCTGGAGTGACTTGTGCAAGAAGAGGCTGCCCTCAGCAGGTGGGTTTCAGGGCCATCAGAGAAGGGCCCACAGCTGCCCCTGGGACCTCCTTGGTCGTATTTGGCCTGGCTCTCACACTCTTCAGTGACCTCGAGGACTTTATCCTTGTGTGTCTCTGTTTAGGATTTCTAGAGTCAGGATCCCTGTATGATTAATGGTAAGAGCATCCCCTCATTGTTTTGTGCCTCAGATTCCTCATCTCCAAAATAGAGGGAATAAAACTTTTTACCTCAAAGTGTTGTTGAAAGGTTAAAATGAAATGTAATTAGTTTAGATATTACTTTAACAAGTAATTAGTTTAGAACAGAAAGTGGCACATGATAAGCACTGAATAAATATTGTCAGTATTTGTTCTTTTATTTCGATGGATTCTTTTCAGAAGCTGGAGATCACAGATTGTCTAGAGACGGGCCATGGTGGAGAATTGAGGATGGGATTGGATGGGGAAGTGATATAAGCTGCAGTGAGTAAGGGAGAGTGACTGAGGAAACTGGCAATGGATCATGGTGGCAAAATGTCAGAGGTTGACCAGCCGGATGAAATGGAGTCTAGACGAGGATAAAAGTAACTAGGAGCAGGAAGAAATGTGGCTGGGACCAAGATGGGGTAGAACACAGATTTGGCTACTATGTTAAAGGCCAAAATTAAGGTGTCTCTAACAACATATATTTCTCTTACATAAAGATCAGGGTAGATGGTTTAAGGCTAGGGGGGTGGTTCTGTGTTGTCAGAGATACAGGCTTCTTCTATCTTCTTGGAGAGCCAGGTTTCTTCTATATTGCTGCTTGCAATTCTACCTCCTGGTCTAAGACGGCTGCTTCAGCTCCTGCCATAACTTCTACCTTCCAGCCAGTGGGAAGGGGAGAAGGGGTAATGATGGGCACATCTTTTTCCTAAAGGAATGATATGGAAGGTGCATGTATCACTTCTGCTTACATCTCACTGGCCAAGACTCAGTCATACATCCACACTGAGCTGCAAAAGAGCTGGAAATGTGGTCTTTAGCTACGTAATAATGTGCCCAGATAAATCTTGGTGATTCTATACTAAAGAAGGGAAGGGAAAATGGATATTGGGGGCAAACTAATATGCTATAGGGTTAATGCATATTTTAGGAACTAAGTGGAATTTTTATTCCTGATGATTTCTGAAAATACCTGGCAAAGTTGTACCATGTTGTTTGTGACTAATATTCAAAAGGCCAAACTGTACACAGAGTTGGAAGCTGGAAACTTCCTACAGTGACCCCACAACTACCTAAGTACCAAAGCCACTTCTCACTGTTACTGACAGAAAAAGTCTTGAATTGTCCGATTCCTCTCCAGGAAAATATTTTGAAGACTAATTAAGTCAAATGACTGTTAAATAAACTTTCTTCCTCTTGACTGATTCCATCCATTACCACTGAGATTTATTAAGTAGCTTACCTTTTCTGAGAAGAGATTATTAAAGGACAGAACATACCAAGCTTTTTAAGTCTGACAAAAATACTCACGTAGATTATTATTAGATTCTGAGATATGCTGTAAAGGTGAGGAAGGAGCTTTTTGGAATAGAGCCAAATGCTAATGCTGATTTCAACCACTGAGCAAGGTCTCTGCCAACATTCCAGGATCACTCCTGTGTTCTCTATCCTGCTGCCTGATACCTAAGACATAGGTTTGCATATGTTGAAATATTTTTATTTGCCGCAAGCCCTTTCTGGAGGGAGCTGGGATACAAATAAACCACTGGATGGATACCTTCCCCACTAGAAAGTGAGAGTGGGGTCAGCGCCTTTGTTTTTCCCCATTCTCTCCTGATAGGGATGTTTCATTTTTAAACAAACATATCAGAAGTATGTTATGAGGACTTCCCTGGTGGTCCAGTGGTTAAGACTCTGCACTTCCACTGCAGGGGGCACAGGTTCCAACCCTGGTTGGGGAAGTTCCGCATGCCACGCAGTGTGGCCAAAAAATAAAAATGAAAAAAAGTCTTATTAAATAAAAAAAAAGTGTGCTATGAGAAGGGATCAGTATTAACATCAGAAGACATTTTTTGTCTTGCAGTTGCACTGCTAGGAAAACTGAGAACGGAGATAGAGAGGAGAGAAAAGGAAAGAAAGGAGACAGGAGAGAGAGGCCCTGGGTTCTTAACCTTTTGATCTTTTTTTGTACCATAGACCACTTTGACAAACTAGTGAAGCCTCCAGACCTCTTCTCCAAACAGTGTTTTCAAATATATAAAATAAATACATGGGATTAACTGGGAAACCAATTGTATTGAGATAAAGCTCTACTCATGGACTCCTTTGGAGGTCTCCAGACCCCAGATGAAAAACTCTCTTGGTTGCTTCCTATGTTTAGATTATCAACTCCCTTAAAATCACACCCAGGTTCCAACTATTCAGGCTGCTTTAGCTGAGAATTGGACAAACACAGTCCCTCACGTGAAGTTGCTACAAAATATGCCCAAACTCTTTCTCAGGTGCATAGTCACTTGTGTTCTGAAGACAGGTACCTAGCATTTGAAGGCCGTTGCTATAAAGTTCAAATGCACAGGCATATGACTTTCTGATTCTTGCCATCCTAGTAGGTGATTTTGATTTTGTACTTCCCTAATGACTAATGATGTCAAGCAACATTCCATGTGCTTATTGACCGTTTGTTTATCTTCCTTGGAGAAATGTCTGTTCAGATCCTTTCCCCATTTTATTTTTAAATGAATTTATTTATTTTAGTTATTTATTTTTGGCTGTGTTGGGTCTTCGTTGCTGCACCTGGGCTTTCTCTAGTTGCGGCGAGCAGGGGCTACTCTTCGTTGCCGTGCGCGGGCTTCTCATTGCGGTAACTTCTCTTGTTGCAGAGCACAGGTTCTAGGCGCATGGGCTTCAGTAGTTGCAGCACACGAGCTCTAGAGCACAGGATCAGTAGTTGTGGTGCACGGGCTTAGCTGTTCTGTGGCATGTGGGATCTTCCCGGACCAGGGCTCGAACCCGTGTCCCCTGCATTGGCAGGCGGATTCTCAACCACTGTACCACCAGGGAAGCCTCCCCTTTCCGCATTTTTAACTTGGGTTACTTGTTGTGTTATTATTGAGCTGTAAGAATTCTTTATATATTCTGGATACAGTCCCTTTATATATATGTGATTTGCAAATATTTTTTCCCATTCTGTGGGTTGTCTTTTCACTTTCTTGATGGTGTCATTTGAAGCAGACAAGTTTTTCATTTTGATGAAGTCCAAATTATCTAATTTTTCTTTTGTTGCTGGTGCTTTTGGTGTCATATCTAAGAATCCTTTGCCAAATCCAAGGTTATAAATATTTACCCCTATGTTTTTTTTTAAGAGTTTTATAGTTTTAGGTCTTACATACATATCTTTGGTCCACTTTGAGTTAATTTTTGTATATGGTGTGAAGTAAGGATCCAACCTCATTCTTTTGCATGTGGCTATTCACATTTCAACTACTTGAAATGTGATTATATGTCTTTCCTGTGCCAGTACCACAATGTTTGTTTACTGTTGCTTTATAGTAAGTTTTTTAATTGGTACGTATGAGTCCTACTTTATTTTCTTTTTTCTTCAAGATTTTTTTGTTTATTCTGAGTCCCTTGCAAATCCATAAGAATTTTAGAATCATCCTGTCAAAGAAACTTTCTACAAAGAAGTAATGTTTTAAATACCACAGACTATCACTTTTCTCACCAAATACTTGTCCATTTTTCTTTAGTAGAAATTTCTTTATTTGCTATATGCCATTATGGTCATTTCCAGAGCCTTTAAATGTTGTTGTTGTTTTTAAAGAATTGTTACCAATTTCACTGGGGAGTGGTCCTGCAGAGCTCCCCACTCTGTCATGCCAGAAGTCAACCTCCTGAACAAAACTCCTACAACCTAGTAACAAAGAGAAAATACAACCGAACATTGATGAGGATATCAAACAACCAGAACTCTCATCCATTGCTGGTGGGAGTGTAAAATAGTACAAACACTTTGGAAAATAGTTTGGCAATTTCTTATAAAGTTAAACATTCCACCTACCCTATTACCCAGCAATTCCACTCCTACATATTTAGTGAAGAGAAATTAGAGCTAATGTCCACAAAAAGACTTGTGTAAGAAAGCTCAGAGTGGCTTTATTCATAGCAGCCTGGAAACAACACAAATGTCCATCAGTGAAAAACATGAATAAGAAAACAGTGATATATGCATTCAGAGGAATAGAAAGGAATAAACTGCTGATACAAGCAGCAACATGGATAAATCCCCAAAACATTGTGCTGAGCCAAAGAAACCAGACAAACATGAATATATACTCTATATTCCTTTAATATGAAGTTCTAGGACAGGAAAAACTAATCAATAGTGAAAGAACGATTGAGATAGTGGTCAGGGTATCTGAGGATTGAATAGGCTATAGAGAACTCCAAAGAATCTTCTGGAAAAAGTACTAGGCATCGAGGAGTTGTGAGTGATTCTTTCTCATCCAAGAAATATGTTTAGCCCAATCAACTCCTGGTTTACTTACCTCAGTGACTACAACTGCCCTGAATTTGCCCTGTGGCCACTGCAGACCTACCACCTGGTGGTCACTTGGGCTTCATAGGGCAGGGTACTTCCTCGTAGGGCTATGGTTAAGTGGTCCTAGGAAGGTCCTCTTCTGTCTCAGGGCTATTTCTCTTGGGACCTGGTGCCTTTTCTTGGGCCCTTAGGATGAAATCTCTACCCCTGGGAAGATGCTTTATTGGGAAGAAGGACAAGGAGGGGATGAGAGAGAGAGAGGAAGAGGAGGAAAACAGTGGTGGTGTGCAATGGGCTCCAGGACAATTCCTAATATGGAGGTGTTGGTGCGGGAGGATAGCTTCTTTCTCTTGAAAGTGACCATATTTCTAGTATTGGAAATGGCCACGTTGGTGTTGGATTATTGCTTTAAGAGTTCTCCATAGAGAAACCTTCAGTCATAAAGCTCTATGAAACTACTATCTCTGATTTTCAAAATGCTGTGATTTTCCCATGATGAAAAAGCTACCTTCAAGAGATTAAGAACATAGGCTTTGGAGTAAGGTATTCAAACTGTTGTGTGACCTTGGGCAGATTACCTGGCCCCTCAGAGTCTCTGTTATCTTTCTGTAGCTGGGGATTGTTGTGGGCTGAGTCGTAACCCCTGCCCCTGAAATTCATGTGTTGGAGTCCTGACCCTAGTATATCAGAATGTGAGTATTTGGAGATAGGACCTTTAAAGAGGTAATCAAGGTAAAATGAGGTCATGTGGGTGGGCCCTAATCCAATATAACCAGTGTCCTTATAAGAAGAGGAGACTAGGACAGGGACAGGCACAAAGAGACAACTATGTGAAGACACAGGGAGAAAGCGACCATCTACAAGCCAAGGAGAGAGGCCTTACAAGAAACCAACCCTGCCAACACCTTGGTCTTGGACTTCTAGCCTCCAGAACTGTGAGAAAAATAAATAAATTTCTATTGTTTAAGCCACCCAGTCTGTGGTACTTGGTTATGGTAGCCCTAGCAAACTAACACAGGGACCCTAACTTCTATTGATGGAATTGTTAGGAAGACGAATTTAGATAATATATGAAAAGCACCGAACATGGTGCCTGGCACACAGTGAATGCCCAGTAAAAGGCTGCTTAATACTACAGTTGACCCTTGAACAACTCAGGAGTTAGGGGCACCCACCCTCCGAGCAGTGGAAAATCCACATACAACTTTACAGTCGACCCTCCATATCCACAGTTCCACATCCTCGGTTTCAACCAGCCATGGATCGTGTAGGACTGTATCATGTATTTAGTGGAAAAAATCCATGTATAAGTGGACTCGGGCAGTTCAGAGCCATGTTGTTCAAGGGTCAACTGTACCCCATCTGGAAATATAAACTGCCAAACAATATGTAAAAGGGAGCTTAGCTAGTGTAAATGGACATAAGGCCGGGGAACACTGTGTGTGTGTGTGTGTGTGTGTGTGTGTGCGCGCGCGTGTGTGTGTGTGTGCGTGTGTGTGTGTCCACAGATGCATGTAGTTTGCATGTTAACAAATGGAATCTGTCAGTCACCGCATGCATCCCATGATGAAGCCTGGAGCAGAGTGTAAGCTTTCTGAGGGCAGGGCCCCTGCGTGGGTAATCAGATTTCTTATGGAGCAACCTGGCCAAAGGGCCAAATCCAGCCCTCTTCTTATTTGGTTAAATTTTGTTGAATCACAGCTGTGTTCATTGACTCACACATTGTCTATGGCTGCTTTCACACTATGAAAAGTAGAGTTGAGTAGTTGTGACAACAGAGGACAAAGACTGCACAGACCTCAAGGTCTAAAATATTTATTGTCTGGCCCTTTACACAAGTGTTTACCAACTCTGTAACAGAACCCCCTGTAGTAAGGACTTAATTCTTCTTTCTCCTTCCTTTTCCTCCTTCTTGTTGTTAAAAGAGACCAACAAAAAGAAAAAAAAAATTGGTATTGAAAGGCACCTTAGCTTTATCTCATCTAACCTCTCTTTATAGTTATGAGGAAACTGCAGTTCAAAACAAGGATGTGTCGACGTCCTGAAGGTCATACAGGTCTGCCTGTTACCTCATGTGTAAAACAGGGATATTTTGAGAACTAAGTGTGCCAATGTATATAAAGCAATTAAACTAGTGCCTGGAACACAGTTTTGCTATTATTACTATTGTTAATTTCTGTTCTCCTGTGAACATCTGAAAAGCCATATCTTTCTTAGTTCGAATATACTTAATCCACATCCTTCCCTGCAGAGAGCTTGAGAGATGGGGGCAGAAGGGGAGTGGAACCTGGAGAAACAGAGACAAGCAACTGAAGGCCCTACTTGGCACCAAAGGCTGCTGGATGCCCCCCTCCCCTTTATACTGCTACCCGCCCCCATCCCCGCCCCAGCCAGCCTGTGCTAATAGAATTCAGAAGGTAATACAATCCCCAGGCTCTGAATTCCTCAAGACTCCTGGCTGGGGGTGACTGGGAGCTGGCAGGAGGCCGGGAGGCAGAGAGGGCTCTGATATAGATCAAGTACCCACAGCCCTCCCATTTCACCGGGGGCTGCCTCCTGAAGCCTGGCCTCAGCGC
The DNA here is from genome assembly GCF_965194805.1 of Balaenoptera borealis. Classification (NCBI taxonomy): domain Eukaryota; kingdom Metazoa; phylum Chordata; class Mammalia; order Artiodactyla; family Balaenopteridae; genus Balaenoptera; species Balaenoptera borealis. Next base: position 39,260,267 of record NC_138860.1, on the reverse strand, counting down.
AGGTTTACAGATTTTCTCCAATTGGCTGCCTGGAGAGAAAGTGTTCAAGCCCAGAATCTCAGGAATGGGAGTCTAATGAGACCCAGGTGTAGAGAAAGCCTCTCTTCCCTTCCCCTTGTTCTTGCTGCTTCCACCCGACCTGGGAGGAGACAAGAGTGGCCCGATCTGGGAGGGCCTTCCTCTGGGGGAAAGCTGGTGGCCAGGGTCCCTCCCGCCCTCTCCACCGGTCCTGCCCCAGGGCTGGAGCTTAGAGATGACCTCACCCGGCCAGGAAACCTGGACACCCACAAGGCTTTTGTTCCTTTTTTTCTTCCCTCCAGGAAGAACAATCAAAGTGGAAGCAACACACAGAAGATAGTTGGGACTGAGAGGGAAGGAGGGCAGAAAACACACGCAGGGGAAGAGTCACGGCCCCCTTCACATCCCCAGGCTGTGAGGAGACTTAGCACGTGCCTAGAGCTCCTTGTCTGGGGACAGAAGTGTGAGGCATCCAACGGCTAGAAGAGGAATAAGAGAGCAACGTCTTTACAAGAACATAATTTGTAGCAGCGGGATGGAGCTATAAGGGGTGGTTACACCCCATTGTTGTATTACTGGTTCTGCCAGGAGAGAATGGTGTGGGGACGTGCAAAAAGAATTTTTTTGACTCTTTTAGGAACCAAATTCCTGGCAAAGCATGAACAATTATGGCAATAAACTGGCTGGAGGGCTTCCTGCCTTCTTCTCACTGAGATTCGGAGTCAACGCTTCCAAACGCTTATCTACACCAGGTGCTGTGTAGGTGCTTCCACATCGTCCGTTCTCATTATTCATGGCGGTTTTATTTGTAAAGTCGCTGTGAACCCTGAATTAGCAAACCATTGCTGAACCATTGCTTTTGGGGAAAATATGGGGTTAGGCTCCTGTGAGTCTCTGGTCACAACGTTTTCATCAACCAGTCAACACACAACCTTGTTTTATGTGTTTATTTAATATATATTTTTGATTCATTAACATTGAACTCACAGCCAACAGCACTATAACTCACGCCTGAATGAAGTACATCTAACCCATGCATTTTCTCCATGAGGCACATCACTGCCTTCTTGTGCTTGGGAACAATAGATAGCACATCAGCACTGTGCTGGGGGTCGGGGGGCCATTTTAAACAGCGACATTGTCAACAAAAAGCACAAAAATGCCAAAAACGTGGCACTAAATAAACCATAAAGTGGACACTTGTTTATAGTATGAGAGCAGAAACAAGAAGGCAGAGGCTGTCTTATTTGACCTCAGCTGGAAACGTGCATACCAGGTGACTCAAACTTTCTGCATTCTTCGTGCATGTCCAGGAATGATCCTGAATGCACAGCAAATATTGATTTCAGATTTACAAATACATTTGAGTTAGTAGGTGAATTTGCAAAGATAGAACCCCACAAATAATGAGGGCTGACTGTGCATTATCTCACTCACTTTTTCTAGCAACCTCATGTGGTGGGAATTGTTATTCCCATTTTAAAGATTGGAAAACTGAGGCTCAGAGAGGTTATGCAATTTGCACAATGTGATACAGCTAGCAGGTGATGCTTTGTATTTCTCCCACATCAAATTTAAGACATTTCACTTGGAAAAAATACTACCAGAGAGGACCACTCTGCCTCAGTCAATTCTTTTTTTTTTTTTTTTAATTTATTTATTTTATTTATTTATGGCTGTGCCGGGTCTTCGTTTCTGTGCGAGGGCCCTCTCCAGTTGCGGCAAGTGGGGGCCACTCTTCATCACGGTGCGCGGGCCTTTCACCACCGCGGCCCCTCCTATTGCGGAGCACAGGCTCCAGACGCGCAAGCTCAGCAACTGTGGCTCACAGGCCCAGTCGCCCCGCGGCACGTGGGATCCTCCCAGACCAGGGCTCGAACCCGTGTCCCCCGCATCGGCAGGCAGACTCTCAACCACTGCGCCACCAGGGAAGCCCCAATTCTTTATCCTGTATTTATTCACTGTACCTAAATGGACTTGCTCAGCTGTTGCTGTGAGTTCATGTATTCTGCCTACCTGATGTGAGAATGCTTCTGGGGATGGGGAACCATAGCCTCTTTCCCCTGTCCCCATATGGAAGTTTCCTGAGCATAGAAAGGGTCTCTTCTGCTGTTTATTCCCCAGGGAGCAAGCAGGTTCTTGAAAAATCATCCCCATCCCTCTCCTGGATTCAGCTATTGCTACAAGCTCAAAGGACATGTAGTCTGGGCAGGTGTGGGAGGCCACAGGGAGACTCTATGCTGATTCATTCAATGGATGCAACAAATATTGGTCTCCTGCTATTTGCTTAGCTCAATGCTGAACTCTGCTCAGGGTAACTGTGAAGATATAGGAAACATTTTAATCCTGCTCCTCTTTCAAGGAGGTTGCATGGGGTCTGGGGAGACTAAATAGGACGTACAGGTCATGGGCTGGTCAGAACCACACCAGGTGCAGGATCAAGCTTGGGGCAGTGGGTAAGGGGATCCATGAAGGCTGGAGTGGGTGTTTCTTCACAGAAAAGGAGTCTTGAACTGGGCCTCAAGTGGTGAGTGGAATGGAAGAAAGGAAGGGAGGGAGGGAGGAAGGAAGGAAGGGAGGAGTGAGTCCAGGCATCAACAGGGTAGGACCAGGTGTAGCCTGTGAGGAAACCAATGTGGCTGAAGTCTGGGCTGCAGGTTCAGGATGGAGCTGGGCAGTAATCAAAAGCCATTCAGGGAAAAATCCATGACAGGAAGGGAGACAACAGAGCTGTTGGCTAAGGTTTGGAGGAGGGGCTGCAGAAGGCAGCACATTCTCTCAGTTCCCTCCCGAACAACACCGTGTGGAGCCCGGGAAAAATTCATCCAGGTTCCTTTCCAGTTTCAATGGGGCTTCAACTCCTCCCAACTTCTGAATCCCTGGGCTTGAAGAGCCAACACAGATGTCCAGACTGTCAACAGGACATGCTATAGAGGGGATGCAATGCCCAGGCGGGGGTTCTATGGTGGCCATCTTTATCGCCAGAAAGCCAGAGCTATCTTCACCTCCCCAATCCATTTATTACATTCGTTCCTCAACCAGCCCCAATCTGGCTTCCAAATAAAGCCGTTTTTATAAGAGTCACCACTGACCTTCATGTCACTACATCCAGGCACATTTTTTTTGGTCCTCACCTAACTAGATATTTTTCTCCTAGAATATAACCATCATGAAGTCAGGGAATTTTGCATTTACTACTATAGTCCCAGTACCTAGAATAGGCTGGCATAGACGATCCTTGATAAATTTTGGTGAATGAATGAATGAACTGTCTTCCAATGGCTTCTGTGATGCCATACTCTCCAGTTTTCTCCTCTCTCCTTGCCTGCTCCTGCTCTGTCTCCCTTGTAGACTCATCTCCTTCATTCTGCCATGTGGGATGACTCCAAGCCTCCATTCTAGGCTCTTTTCTCATCTAGATTCTCTTTCCTCGGGAGATCTTATCCATTACCTTCAATTACCATCTGTGACAGATTGTATTGCCCAAGGATAGCCACATCTATATATTTATTCCATCCCATGTATTCTTCTTACAATGTAACTGACACTTCCACCAAAAAAGTGGGGTCTGAGTTCCCTCCCCTTGACTCTGGGTTGCAGCTTATGCCTTCCTTGGCCAATAAAGTATGGTGGAAGTGGCACTATATGACTTCTGAGGTTAGGTCATGTAAAGGATACAGTTTCCATCTGGCTCTCTCTCTTGGGATTTTTCCTTTGGGGACCAATCCATCCAATTGTGAAGAAGCCCAGGCCACATGGAGAGGCCACATGTGGGTGTTGCAGACAACAACTAAGCAGTTAAGCTAAGGTCTCAGCCAACGGCCAACATCAACATCAGATAATTCCAGCTCCCAGCCATTGAGTCTTCCAGCTGAGACCTCAGACATTGTACAGCAGAGTTAAGTCATCCCCTCTGTACCCTGTCCAAAGTCCCAACAGACCCAAACCATAAGAGATAATAAATGATTGTTGTTGTTCTAAGTCACTAAGCGTTGAGGTAATTTGTTACTCGGCAGTAGACAACCACTACACTATCTGTACGCTGATATCTCCTACATTTATATTTCCACGCCAGTCTTCTCCTTTGATCTCTAGAGCCATATTCCAAATGCCTACTCATCGTCTCCACTTGGAGGTCTCAAAAGAACTGCCATCTCACCGTGTCCAAAGCTAAACTCTAATTTTCCCACAAGTCTGCTCCTTTTCCAGTGTTTTCTTTCTCAGAAATGGCTCCACCTTCCTCCCATTTTCACAATCCAGAAACTTAGAACTCAGGCTTACTCGTCTGTAATCCTTTCTTCTTTCCCCTGATCCACAGCAAATTCTGTCAGTTTTCTCTCTTAAATATCTCTCTAATCTAAGAGCCTCTCTTCATTCTCACTACCAGCCTGAGTCAAACCACCATCGCTCCTCACAGGCCTCTAGCCCTGGCATTCCCCATCTTCCCAAATCTCACCTGATTCTCTCCAATTTGTTCTTCACACTGCCAACAACGTGATCTGTGTAGAACACTTGAATGATTTTCCCATGCTCTTAAGATCAAGATTAGAATCCTTAGCATGTGCTACAAGGCCATAGGAGATCTAGCCCTTGTCTAACTTCTCAAAATCTGGGCCGTCCTCCTCTGGATCTCTGCTCTGCACTCCACTGCCATTTGCCAATTCCTGGATTGAGCTGTGCTCCTCCCTTCAGAGGGATGTGCACAAGTGCCCATCCTCCCAGGAAAATTTCCTCTGTTCCCCATCTTTTACCTAATTAATTTTTATTCATTCTTCAGATCTGACTCTCCTCCATCCTCCCTGTAAGATTCTGTCATATGCTGTCACAGCTCCAGGTACTTTTAAGCCACAGCATATCTCTGTCTATAATTGCATATCATCCATGAGATTGTTTGAATAATATCTCCCCTACAAGAGCAAAAGCTTCAGGCCGGCAGCAGCCATGTCTCTTTCACCCCTAGCACAGGGAGAAGGCTTTCTGTAATAGCTGTTGCTCATGAAATGAATGACTTAAGGAGGGCTGGATCCAAAGTGGATAGGTGAGTGGCAAGCTCCAGTCTTGAGGGCCAGGAGCACATCTCTCAGTTTTATGAGCCCAGTAAGCCAGAGAGATTTTGTCATGAACTACACAGTGCACTTTCTCCTCTCTGGAAGGCACATATTTTTCTAACAAAATATAAATTGCCTTCAGGTTTCAGACCCCAGGGGGGTGGGGGAGGTGAGGAATCACAATTAATTTAAAACCAGTCATGGGACTCCCCTTGCCCAGGACTGATTTAGGAGTCAGCACGGGATACAAGGCTTGTGAGACAGGAAGGGAAGTTGAGCTTTAAAAAGGGACAGGAGGAGGCTCTCGGGTTAAGATGTAGTGTTGGAGTCATTGTAGTCTCTTGTGGCCCTGAGAGAACACAGGGCCCATAAAGGGCAGAGGCAAAGCCTACGGATGGAGAGAACCTAGCTCTTCAATTAGCAAACAGAATAGCCAACCATAGAACTGTTTGTGGTACAGGACAATAAATTGCTCCTTACTGGTTTAAGCCAGAGTTTGTCAACAACATCACTACTGCCATCTTGGACTACATAATCCTTCATTGTGGGCTACATAATCTTTTATCGTGGGTAGCCATCCTATACATTGTAGGATATTGAGCAGCGTCCCTGGCCTCTACCCACCAGATAATAATAGTAGAGATCCCCCATCCCAGTTGTGAAAACCAAAAATGTCTCCAAATGTTGCCAAATGTCCCCTAGGGGGATCAGATCATCCCCCATTGAGAACCACTTGTGCAAGCCAACTGAACTAAACTATTTGCTACTTGTTGTCAAAAGCATCTTAAAAAAAAAAAAAAAAAGCATCTTAAGCATCCACTGAACTTTGTTTACTCAAAACAGACTAATCTGTTTTTACCTTTGCCCACCCACATCTTCCTCCAGCCCCAGACCTGCTCACAGATCCCTTAACATGATTACACTGTCCCACCAATCACCTTCCATCCCAGCCTTCCTTACCTCTGCTTCACCGGAGCTCTCGAAACTAACTCTCTGCTGCAGCCACATCCCCAGCCATCTCTCCTTTGCCGTCTCCTGCCACGTGCTGAGGGGGATGCTCTCAGTTACACGCTCTTGTTCTGCCGCAGACCTCTGCTCCTTCTCCCCACATCAGGTGAGGTCACTGAAAGCTTCCTTCCCACCTCCCCCTACCAAGACTCTTTCCGCATGCCCCCATTCCTACCTCATTCATCTTATGAACCTATCCCTCCCTCCACTATTCAACACATATTTTGCCCACTTAGTAGGAGCTACAATAGGCACTGGTTAGCAAATGGATAAGATGCGGAATTTGTCCTTAAAGAGCATACAGCCTGGCTAAGAAGACAGTTTGCTAAGCCAATGAGAAGTGCTACTAATGTTGACGGTATCTGACCTATTATGAAATAATGTATTTTCACACGCTGAGGAGCCCTCACATTTAACTAGGTATTCGAGAGGTTGCTAATAACACACTTCATCTATACATGAAGCAGGCCTGGCAGGACCACATCTGCCAGTGTGGTTAGTCCATTTCCAGTAACTCGATGAACCTGGGGGGAATAAGAAGGCCTACATTTCAACGTATTCTGTTAAGTCGGATTTTTTCTTCCCCTCCGGACTGTTCTCCAACTGGTCTGAATTAGTGAGGTCCAACTGTTTCTATTTAAAGAAAAAGGCAACAAAATCTTCAGGGTGTGCCTCCAAAAATCATGCCAGAAGACACACACACACACACACACACACACACACACACACACACACCCCGCCACCGCAGCCACCAACTCCATCATTCACACACTCTGCCCTAGGGACTGGGATGAACACTGACATACACTGTCAGGCAGCTGAGGAAAAAACAGAAGTTGGGCATCAGCTCAAACAGCTTGAAGCTAAAGAGATGGAAGGACGGCAGCGGGAGGGGCAGAGCAAGAGGGGGTTTGGTGAAGAAACGGTTCCAAGCACAACAGAAAAGGTCTCGCCTGAAGATTCTGGATTTCCTCTTTGGTTCTTTCAAAGAATAAGTCTCTGGTTCTATTTGGCTGGGGGACCAGCCCTCGCGGGGTGTGGCCTTGGGCTCTCTTCCCCTTCACAGTAACTCTATTGTTCAGAAACTGCGGCCAATTTATGGAAAGAGGTGGAATGTTTATGTAACTGACTCTGCTTTAGACAAGACGTTTGAAAGGGGAAAAAAATGACAGATGGAAGGAGGCCAGTCCAAACAGGGTTTTTCTTCCTTTCTGGACACAGATGTTGGAAAATGGAGGAGAGGGAAGGAGGGAGGGAGAGAAGAAAGTCAGGGGCTGATGAAGGAATGCCAAAGTCCAAGCTGGCCGGAGACGGCCAGAGTCTGTCTCTGTGGACAGGGGCAGAGCCTTGGGAGCAGAACCTCCATTTTTGGAAGCTGCTGTTTTAATTAAATAGGTCAAGCCAGTCAGAGCAGCTCTGGTGTGGGGTCTGGATCTCATTAGCGTAAAATGGGTGGGGCAGGGCTGGCCGTGAGGGGGTGGATCCCCTGGTGTGTACTTGAGGGGCGGGGGCCAGGGATGAGGGAACTTCTTTACTGCTTTCCCCAAAGCTAGGCCCCCCGGCAGCTGGGGCTGCCAGGAGGCCCAGACCACAGATGGAGAATGAGCTTCATTAAGCAAGGAGTCCACTCTGCAGCCTGGAGGCCCAGGCAGACTGGAAAAATCAGAACTGCTCTGAGGGGGGGCCACAGGGACAAATCTCACCCCTTCACTCAGCCCAAGTGGGTGAGGGGTTAGGAGAATGCGCCTCACGCCTATAACTTCCCTTGAACCTTGGGGGCTAACTTCGGACACAGAAGGCAAAGACAGTACCAGGATGAGTTGAAATATTTGTCTTTCAGATTACAGGATTCCCGTCTTTGGGAGCCCCCATCTGATAGAAGAGACAGTTCTCTGCCCTTAGAGAACCCCAGTTTCACGGGGGAAATCCAATCCCTGCATTTAGGGATCCCCGATAGACATCTCCTGACCCTGGGGTCTCCAGTCTGATAGGGAAGGCAGGACTGTAGTAAATGAAACAGACACGAAACTCATACCAAATTAGCATGAAAAGAGGCTCCGCTGAATTTCATGCAAAGTGAGGACACAAAGGAATTATATTTACCGTGGGATGGGGTTAAGGATGTTTCCAATAAAAGGGCAGTTCTGAGCAGCTGGACGGCCATGGCTTGGCAAGGACAATAGGACAACAGGCTGAGTATGAGAGCCTATGAGCTGCACATTCTTAGCTCTTAGGGAGCAGGAGTTGGAAGCCCACGTCCCCAGAGGTCTCAGTTTGACTAATCCAGGGTGGTGAGGCAGGGCCTGGATCTCCAACATCTGATAGTAGGAGAATAAAGACAAATCGACGGACTGCTAAGTTTTCCCCAAGGGATTCAAACCCAGCCACTGGGATTGCTGGGTCAGGCTGCAATGACATCTCTGCCAGCACATCCAAGAGGCCAAGGACCTGTCAGGTGTCCCTCAAGAATAAAATGACCATACCATTTCTCATCGAATTGGGGACATTTGGGAGAGGGAAAGGGATGTTATTAATAATTATGCCGGCCCACAAGCATAAACCAGGACTGTTCCAGATACACCAGGACATTTTACTATCCTCCCTTCCTAAAATCTTTCAGGGCCTAGGTGTGTGTGCAGCTGAGGTTTTAGGCAACCAGAAAATTAGCTTCAAATATCGCCCTCAGCACCTCAATTCTATTTGAAGATTTTAGGAGAAATATGATTACTATGCTAAATAAAACATATATATGTACACATATATACATACATATATATATACATATAGAGTATGTGTGTGTGTGTGTACTTATGAGTAGTATATGTGTGTGCTGTGGTAGACATATATACATACCTATGTCTATATAGGTAGATAGATTGAGATATATACACATATAATACAGAATTTCCATGAATTTCCAAAAAATATTTAAATTAAAATGAGAGACCTCAAAAAACTTAATTCTTGTAGCAAACCTCTTGGGACTATGTCCCCAGCATCCCAAGGGGCACTATCATAGATATATGTTATTTGTGGTTGCCCAAATCTTTTAGACACCCTCTCGATATTTTAATAGTTCTTCAGAGCATACATCCTACTTTCCCAAGAAAAGTAAAACAAAATGAAACTGCCCAGGTTTTCCAGTTTCCCTTGCTGTGAGGGGGCATATAAGGGCTTTAAGTTCTACCAGTCAGATGCGCTTTTGACTGAGAACAGAGTTACCTAAAGACAGGGATGTAGCAGGGGTCATCCTTTTTTGCTGGCACCAGATTGCAACAGGCATAGTATGGGTGGGAGCTAGCAGCTTCTTGCTCCTGACAGAGGCAGCAGCTCCCGTGGCAGCCAGATCTGCAGTGTGGCTCTGGGAGTTGTCCTAGAAACTCAGCTGGAGTCTATTTTTTCAGTCCTCCCAATATCCTTAAAAAATCTCATTATACTTAAACCAGCTGGAGAAGATTCCCGCTTTTTTGTTTTGTTTTGTTTTACAAAGAAGGACTCCGATAATACAGATGATTCAGGGGCAAAGTTTGAGGAGAATTTTGCTACACAGTGCAAAGGAAGGGGCTCATCCCAGGGGAAATTTAGTCCCAGGGAATGAAGTGGGACTCTAAAACTAACCTATCTCATTTATCGAGTGCCCAGCCCTGGCCTCTTCAACTGGGGTCCACATCCACTTGCTTCCCTCTGTTCTTCCCTCCACTGTCCTGCATCTCTGGAGTTCCATAGCCTTTCCTGCCTTTGCATCCTCACACTGATCCTCAGAAGTGAGGAGTCAGGGGCTACTTCTCTCTATGGTTCAGGAAGGGAAAGTGAGGTCCAGAGAGGGCAGAGTCGTGGCCATGGTTGTGCAGTGGCAAAGCGTAGAGCTGAGATGGCACATCCATTCTTAGTCTCTATCTTGCTTCTGAAGCTGTGATTCCCTGGATCCATGAGCAGCTAGCTCAGGCCCCTGCAGACCTCATTAGCTTGGTGAACAGTGAAAGGAGCAGCCTGACTCAGATGTCCCACCTCTGCCCTGAGGCCGAGTAATGCTGGGTACATCACTAGCCCTCTTTGAGCTTCAGTTTCCTTATCTGTTCAGTGAAGGCGTTGGAACAGCTCTCTAATTCTTAACCTTTTGGACGTCATAGACTCTGTTAAAAGTCTGATCCTCTTTCTCCTTGTCTCTACTCCCCACCCCCAAAAAATGGACACATAATACGTTCTGTAAAATTTCAAGGGGGTTGTAGACCATTTGAAGTCCAGGTTTTCAGTGAGGGGATTCAAAGTTTTAACCAGACTCCCCCAAAAAACTAAAACCCCCAAATTTTAAGAACTTTGCTCTCAGGTCTCCGTGGGCAATGATTTTGGCGAATTGGATGCTGGAAAGGCCTGTCTGCCTGCTTATCTTGGTGCTGCCCTTTGAAGGAGTCTTTTGCTTCATTGAGCCACACAGTTTTCTCATCTGTAAAATAAAGATAATAATACCTGCCCTGGCAACGTTATAGGATTGTTAGGAGAATTATACCACAATCAAGGTAAAAGGTTTTATAAGCCAAAAAGTATTTTGTAATATGAGAGCTCAATTAGCCAGCTTACTTTTTCCTTTTCCAACATCTGGGGGCTGGTGGTGACATGCAGCTAGAGCTCATCGAATTCCTGGTATGAGAACTGTGCCCCACTTGTGTTCTCTTACTGACAGGTGGTCCTCTCCCCACTCCCAGGGCCTCACTGAGGCTGCACCACGTTCCACACTCCAGGCCTGTGAACATCATTTCCATCAAAGCTCTCTGCTCCTTGTAACCCCCGTCTCCCTCTACTCAACATACTGATGGTGGGGACAGTCACGTGGTCACCCACCCACTTCTATTCCACAAGGTGGCAACGAGCAGTCCGGGAGGAAGGACGGACTTGATGAGTACAGTGCCATCTGTCCCAGTCCTGTGGTCCTGTCCATCACACTCCCATTTCTCATGTCTAAATTTGGGGGTCAATACATGAACCCAGGACTCATTCCGCCGGGATACTCTCAGACTGGAGGGATGCAGAGACAGGCAGGTGCAGCCTGATTAGAGGCTGGGACACACACTCACACACCCAGTCACACTCACCCGGGGTGGGCTGTGTCTGTCACAGGCTTGACCTGGCCTGCATGGCACCAAGGCACGACATCAAAGGAGGGGCGTGGTGGAGTTGGCAGTTACCCGGGCATGTGGCTCACCTTCCTGCCAGTATTTTCCCCAACAAGACATTACTTGCTGCCTCTCTGGTAGCACAGAGGATTAAAGACTGCTCTGCTTCTAACAGAGGTCTTTGCCACCCTGGGAACACGGCTGTCTGCAGCCCCTTCCCACCCCCTGGCTGCCCAGTCCTGGCTCTACTCGTGCTAGAATGGCCCCCACACGTCCCCTCCTGGGGAGTGGGGATGATGTGAGGAGAGAATGGACCAGAGCCAGGCCAGCCCAAGATGTTAACCCCCTGGTGCTGGGAGTTTTCATTGGAAATCGCTGGGAGCGGCAGAGCTTTTGATGCCTTTCTCTGGTCCCATGGCCTTGAACTAGAGGGCTGGGCCTGAGGGTCCTCAAGAAGCATGAACATGGTGCCCGGACAGCAGGGAGGAGAAGGGATGTGATTGTGAGCCAGGTGGGAGCTTCATGTCTCCCTGTACAAGGGATCATGGGGATCCAGGCTTAGACCCATAGCCAGGCCTTGGCCCAAAGGGTCCAGAACTACACTGTCCGGTATGGGAGCCACTAGACACATGTGGCTATTGAGCACTTGAAATGTATCTTGTCCTAAGTGGTATGTGTTGTGTAAAATACACACCAGACTTCAAAGACTTAATATACAACAAAAAAGAATATGAAATATCTCATTCATTATTTTTCTATGGATTACACGTTGGAGTGATAATGTTTTGTACATATTGGGTTCAATAAACTATATTATTAAAATTAATGTCGCTCATTTCTTTGAAATTAAAAAATGTGGCTAATAGAAAATTTAAAATCACATACCTGGTTTGCACTATATTTCTACTGAACAGTGCTGGTCCTGCAAAAGTGAAGCAAAGAGCCCATCCAGGGTGGTCAGCTTTGGAGAGAGGACCAGCAAGGAAGGGCCTGCTATGCCCTCCTCACAGGCCTCACTATGAAGTTCATCTGGGGTTAGGAGCCTCCGCAGAGCTTATCTGAGAATGGGCCAGACCTGGAACTAAAACCAGAGCTCCTGACGCCCATTCCTATGCTGGATTCCCTCAAGACAAGCCCCCATCATTCCCTTACTCTCACGGCTGGGTTGATGAACTTGTGGCTTGCGGTGGAGGGGATGGAGGAGATGCCCTTGGGATGCTGTGGCCTCTGTCTAGGGGAACATACCTGCTGGACCCACTGAGGTTTCAGGGACCAGGGGAGGGAGTAGTGGTGGGGATGGTACCCATTTCTTCCTGCTGGGAGGGCTTGTCACAGCCTCTGAGCTCAGAGAAGAGAGAGACCCCTTCCAACACAGGGCATGTTCTATTATTTATTAACCCCGAGGAGGGCTGCCCACGCCGGCCTTCCAGCTGGTTAATTGGATTTCATGACAACTTTTTTAAAGGGAATTTTCTGAGGAGCAGTGTTGTGTCCTGCCCCAGGGGTCCTGTGAGGTTTCTTCCATCTCCTTGAAAACACAGCCGCTGCTGTATAACACAGAGCTTTAATCATATATGTCAGGCTAGTCCCAGCCCCATCGGAAGCTGTGGTGAGGCTCACACAGCCGCTGATGTTCAGGGATGGGAAATGAGTCCCTTTCTTGGCTGAGATGAAGAAAATGTACACTGTGTCTGATATGCGGGGGACTGCTGGTTAATTTGTGTGCCACTTCTGTTTTGATTACAGCCCCTGGTAGGTGAAAGTGTGCTGCTTATCAGAATCAGAATGTCATAGGTTTGCATTTCCTTCTGATGAGGAGACTCTAATAAACATAAGGTCTTGTGATAATAGTTATTTTCAAGGCAGAGGCCCTATTTAAACAATTACTTGGAGAATAGGCAGCTAAACACTAGTGCATTGTGATCTGTTCATTGTCCTTCCTCTGTGGTCAGTTCTGCCACGGTTAAGACTTAATCTAAAGGATGCTCAGGGGTGAACAGCAGGGAAGGCTCCTGCTCATTCATGGCCACTCACTGTCTCGTGGCCTAAGCAACAGATAAGGAGAGGTGCAAGGTCTGCGGTGCAAAAATATTAGATGTCCCAAGCTATGTTTTCAAGTGCAGGCAAGAATGTTCGGTGTTATGGTAGGATTTACTGGAGAGCTCTTTTTAACTGTTAGATCCCTGCCAGAATGTGTTCATTTACAGGAAGGGTTGCTGAGGATGGAGGCTGAGAAACTTAAAGTAAGAAGGCAAGGAGTTGACACCCACTGTCCAGTGTCTTTCTTCTGCTGAGTTCTGACAGTAGTAAGTATGTGCCCATAAACCACTGCCCTGTGGTCCCCAGAGAAGAGTCCTATCCCAGGGTTTGGGAGGAACCCTGGAGAGAAGGGATGAAGGGGAGGCACTGACTGAGGCACTGAAACCCCTAGAGGTGTGGCTAGCAGGAGTTCAGGTAGCCAGGGAATCCCTTTGACTGTGGGTTCTCTCTTCCTGGTGTACTTGTTCATACCCCCTGAATGGTGCCCCACATCAACAATGACAATGAGCACAGAGCTATTAGTATCATATGCCTGCACTGTGTAAAATGACTTACATGCATTATCTATTTACACATCCTAATAACTTAGTGATGTAGGTATTATCATTAGCCTCACTTACTCATGAGGAAACCAGAGCTTAGGGAAGTCAAGCCATTTGCTAGACATGAGATATTTATAGCAAGGATGTGCCCATAAATCACTTCACAAATTTATGGAAAGCCAGGATTGTAACTAAGGTCTCTGATGCTAAAACCCATGTTTAATTCTGACTTTATAATTATATAAATATATAAAAAGATTCTAGCTGAAAAGCATTATAGATGGGGGGGGGGAGGAATATTACATTTTATAAGAAATGGACCAGCCTATAATAGCCTGGGAAGGGTTCATACAAAATGTGGACCTTGGCTGCAAGCTAGGAAGGGTGCTCTCACTAGAGACCAATCAGCCGGCATCTTGATCTTGGACTTCCCAGCCTTCAGAACTTCCCAGCTGGCCCAGAAAGCTGTTTTCCACCAGCTCATCAGCCACAGGATCCAATCCATTGCCAGCACAGTCTGTTACAACTCCAACCTGGGTCCAGAGATGGGCTTTGGACTGTGCAGGCATAAAGGATAAGAGTTTAAAAAAACAAATATACCAGAGGGCAGACAGCAGAAGCAAGAAGAACTATAATCCTGCAGCCTGTGGAACAAAAACCACATTCACAGAAACAGAGACAAGATGAAAAGGCAGAGGGCTATGTACCAGATGAAGGAACAAGATAAAACCCCAGAAAAACAACTAAATGACGTGGAGATAGGCAATCTTCCAGAAAAAGAATTCAGAATAACGATAGTGAAGATGATCCAGGACCTCTGAAAAAGAATGGAGGCAAAGATCAAGAATATGCAAGAAATGTTTAACAAAGACCTAGAAGAATTAAAGAACAAACAAACAGAGAGGAACAATACAGTAACTGAAATGAAAACTACACTTGAAGGAATCAATAGCAGAATAACTGAGACAGAAGAATGGATAAGTGACCTGGAAGATAGAATGGTGGAATTCACAGCTGTGGAACAGAATAAAAAAAAAAGGAATGAAAAGAAATGAAGACAGCCTAAGAGACCTCTAGGACAACATTAAATGCAACAACATTAGCATTATAGGGGTCCCAGAAGGAGAAGAGAGAGAGAAAGGACCTGAGAAAATATTTGAAGAGATTATAGTCGAAAACTTCCCTAACATGGGAAAGGAAATAGCCACCCAAGTCCAGGAAGCTCAGAGAGTCCCATACAGGATAAACCCAAGGAGAAACACGCTGAGACACATAGTAATCAAATTGGCAAAAATTAAAGACAAAGAAAAATTATTGAACGCAGCAAGGGAAAAACGACAAATAACATACAAGGGAACTCCGATAAGGTTAATAGCTGATTTCTCAGCAGAAACTCTACCAGCCAGAAGGGAGTGGCATGATATACTTAAAGTGATGAAAGGGAAGAACCTACAACCAAGATTACTCTATCTGGCAAGCATCTCATTCAGATTCAATGGAGAAATCAAAAGCTTTACAGACAAGCAAAAGCTAAGTGAATTCAGCACCACCAAACCAGCTCTACAACAATGCTAAAGGAACTTCTCTAAGTGGGAAACACAAGAGAAGAAAAGGACCTACAAAATCAAACCCAAAACAATTAAGAAAATGGTCATAGGAACATACATATCGATAATTACCTTAAATGTGAATGGATTAAATCCTCCAACCAAAAGACACAGGCTTGCTGAATGGATACAAAAACCAGACCCATATATATGCTGTCTAGAAGACACCCACTTCAGACTTAGGGACACGTACAGACTGAAAGTGAGGGGGATGGAAAAAGATATTCCATGAAATGGAAATCAAAAGAAAGCTGGAGTAGCAATACTCATATCAGATAAAATAGACTTTCAAATAAAGAATGTTACAAGAGACAAGGAAGGACACTATGTAATGATCAAGGGATCAATCCAAGAAGGAGATATAACAATTATAAATATATGTGCCCAACATAGGAGCACCTCAATACATAAGGCAACTGCTAAGAGCTATAAAAGAGGAAACCGACAGCAACACAATAATAGTGGGGGATTTTAACACCTCACTTACACCAATGGACAGATCATCCAAAATGAAAATAAATAAGGAAACAGAAGCTTTAAATGACACGATAGACCAGATAGATTTAATTGATATTTATAGGACTTTTCAACCAGAAACAGCAGATTACACTTTCTTCTCAAGTGTGCACGGAACATCCTCCAGGATAGATCACATCTTGGGTCACAAATCAAGCCTCAGTAAATTTAAGAAACTTGAAACCATATCAAGCATCTTTTCTGACCACAACACTATGAGATTAGAATGAATTACAGGGAAAAAAACATAAAAAAGAAAAACACATGGAGGCTAAACAATACGTTACTAAATAACCAAGAGATCACTGAAGAAATCAAAGAGGAAATCAAAAAATACCTTGAGACAAATGACAATGAAAACACGACAATCCAAAACCTATGGAATGCAGCAAAAGCAGTTCTAAGAGGGAAGTTTATAGCTATACAAGCCTACCTCAAGAAACAAGAAAAATCTCAAATAAACAATCTAACCTTACACCTAAGGGAACTAGAGAAAGAAGAACAAACAAAACCTAAAGTTAGCAGGAAGAAAAAAATCATAAAGATCAGAGCAGAAATAAATGAAATAGAAACAAAGAAAACAATAGCAAAGATCAATAAAACTAAAAGTTGGTTCTTTGAGAAGATAAACAAAATTGATAAGCCATTAGCCAGACTCATCAAGAAAAAGAGGGAGAGGACTCAAATCAATAAAATTAGAAATGAAAAAGGAGAAGTTACAACAGACACTGCAGAAATACAAAGCATCCTAAGAGACTACTACAAGCAACTCTATGTCAATAAAATGGACAACCTGGGAGAAATGGACAAATTCTTAGAAAGGTATAACCTTCCAAGACTGAACCAGGAAGAATAGAAAATATGAACGGACCAATCACAAGTAATGAAATTGAAACTGTGATTAAAAATCTTCCAACAAACAAAAGTCCAGGACCAGATGGCTTCACAGGTGAATTCTATCAAACATTTAGAGAAGAGCTAACACCCATCCTCCTAAAACTCGTCCAAAAAGTTGCACAGGAAGGAGCACTCCCAAACTCATTCTATGAGGCCACCATCACTCTGATACCAAAACCAGACAAAGATACTACAAAAAAAGAAAATTACAGACTAATATCACTGATGAATGTAGATGCAAAATCCTCAACAAAATACTAGCAAAGTGAATCCAATCAATCCAATCCAAAGAGATCCATTAAAAGGATCATACACCATGATCAAGTGGGATTTATCTCAGGGATGCAAGGATTCTTCAATATACGTAAATCAATCAATGTGATAAACTATATTAACATATTGAAGAATAAAAACCATATGATCATCTCAATAGATGCAGAAAAAGCTTTTGACAAAATTCAACACCCATTTATGATAAAAAAGAAACCTCCAGAAAGTAGGCATAGAGGGAACTTACCTCAACATAATAAAGGCCATATACAACAAACCCACAGCAAACATCATTCTCAATGGTGAAAAACTGAAAGCATTTCCTCTAAGATCAGGAACAAGACAAGGATGTCCACTCTCACCACTATTATTCAACATAGTTTTGGAAGTCCTAGCCACGGCAATCAGAGAAGAAAAAGAAATAAAAGGAGTACAAATTGGAAAAGAAGAAATAAAACTGTCACTGTTTGCAGATGACATGATACTATACATAGAGAATCCTAAAGATGCCACCAGAAAGCTACTAGAGCTAATCAATGTATTTGGTAAAGTTGCAGGATACAAAATTAATGCACAGAAATCTCTTGCATTCCTATACACTAATGATGAAAAATCTGAAAGAGAAATTAAGGAAACACTCCCATTTGCCATTGCAACAAAAAGAATAAAATACCTAGGAATAAACCTACCTAGGGAGACAAAAGACCTGTGTGCAGAGAACTACAAGACACTGATGAAAGAAATTAAAGATGATACCAACAAATGGAGAGATATACCATGTTCTTGGATTGGAAGAATCAATATTGTGAAAATGACTATACTACCCAAAGCAATCTACAGATTCAATGCAATCCCTATCAAATTACCAATGACATTTTTTACAGAACTAGAACAAAAAATCTTAAAATTTGTATGGAGACACAAAAGACCCCGAATAGCCAAAGCAGTCTTGAGGGAAAAAAACAGAGCTGGAGGAATCAGACTCCCTGACTTCAGACTATACTACAAAGCTACAGTAATCAAGACAATATGGTACTGGCACAAAAACAGAAACATAGACCAATGGAAAAAGATAGAAAGCCCAGAGATAAACCCACGCACATATGGTCAACTAATCTATGACAAAGGAGGCAAGGATATACAATGGAGAAAAGACAGTCTCTTCAATAAGTGGTGCTGGGAAAACTGGACAGCTACATGTAAAAGAATGAAATTAGAATACTCCCTAACACCATACACAAAAATAAACTCAAAATGGATTCGAGACCTAAATGTAAGACTGGACAGTTTAAAACTCCTAGAGGAAAACATAGGAAGAACACTCTTTGATATAGATCACATCAAGATCTTTTATGATCCACCTCCTAGAGTAATGGAAATAAAAACAAAAATAAACAAATGGGACCTAATGAAACTTCAAAGCTTTTGCACAGCAAAGGAAACCATAAACAAGACAAAAAGACAACCCTCAGAATGGGAGAAAATATTTGCAAACGAATCAATGGACAAAGGATTAATCTCCAAAATATACAAACAGCTCATGCAGCTCAATATTAAAAAACAAACAACCCAATCCAAAAGTGGGCAGAAGACCTAAATAGACATTTCTCCAAAGAAGACATACAGATGGCCAAGAAGCACATGACAAGCTGCTCAACATCACTAATTATTAGAGAAATGCAAATCAAAACTACAATGAGGTATCACCTCACACCAGTTAGAATGGGCATCATCAGAAAATCTACAAACAACAAATGCTGGAGAGGGTGTGGAGAAAAGGGAACCCTCTTGCACTGTTGGTGGGAATGTAAATTGATACAGCCACTATGGAGAACAGTATGGAGGTTCCTTACAAAACTAAAAATAGAATTACCATATGATCCAGCAATCCCACTACTGGGCATATACCCAGAGAAAACCAGAATTCAAATAGACACATGCACCCCAGTGTTCATTGCAACACTATTTACAATAGCCAGGTCATGGAAGCAACCTAAACGCCCATCAGCAGACGAATGGATAAAGAAGTTGTTGTACATATATACAATGGAATATTACTCAGCCATAAAAAGGAACAAAATTGGGTCATTTGTTGAGACGTGGATGGACCTAGAGACTGTCATACAGAGTGAAGTAAGTCAGAAAGAGAAAAAGAAATATCGTTTATTAACACATATATGTGGAACCTAGAAAAATGGTACAGATGAACCAGTTTGCAGGGCAGAAATTGAGACACAGATGTAGAGAACAAACGTATGGACACCAAGGGGGGAAAGCGGCGGGGGTGGGGTGGGGGTGGTGGTGTGCTGAACTGGGCGATTGGGATTAACATGTATACACTGATGTGTATAAAATTGATGACTAATAAGAACCTGCTGTATAAAAATAAAATAAAATAAAATTCAAAAATCAAAAAAAAAAAAAATGTACCTTGAATTGGCCTTGAGGGGAAGTTACTCTTTGCATAAGCGAGGACAGGGCAAGGTTATCCCAGGCTAAGGGAGAAGCAGGGGTGAGGGCTGGGAGATGGGAAGGAGCGGATCAGCAGGAGAGGATACTGAGAAGACAAAAGTGGCTGGAGCAGATGCTTCCCTACAGGGAGCAGGAGGTGGGGTTGGGCAAATAGCCTGGGCTAGAAGTCTGGAGGGCACTGAGAGGCCTGAGAGGTGAGGAAAACTGCTAGCCTGGTGATTTTTGACAATCAGCCATAGAATGGATGGGGAAGGAAGGAATGCCTGGAGACAGATGGGGAGCTTTTGAGAAGAGGTGAGGTCTGGGGTAAATCAGGGCTGTCATGGTAGTTCATTTCCAATTTAAAGATAACTAGAGGGAGAAAACTGGCCAATTATGGGACAGAGGGAGAAGTTCAGGGGACTCTGAGACTCCAGCTGGAGAATGTGGACAGAGGATCCCTCCCCACAGCTGTCCCCCAGCACAATATGAGGCCACCCAAATCTGGGGTCTCCTGTGCATCCCCCCGACACTCCTGTTCTGCAGGCCTGGCTTGGAGCTAGCATCTCCCTTCCCAGCTCCTCCCCGCCCCCTTCTGCAGAAAGGCTGAGACAGTCCCCATTTCTCCAGCCTCTTGTTTCTCTAATTTTATGATTGTATGAAAATAAGGTTCCCAAATTGCCTTTAATTAGCTTTAATAAGACAGCTTTTTTTCTAATTAAAATGATTATTAAGAAACCATTTACTGAGAATGAACGCAGTTGACAGAACGTAGGAGAATTCTGAACTCTTAATAATAACAGCAGCCACCACCATCCCCTTTAGACCACCGGTTCACCTGCCGCACTCCTTAACTCCGGTGGGGTGGCACTCAGGCTAGGGGCCCAGGGTTTCAACCCTCTTCGTCTCCAGGACACCTCCAAGAGCAGCTGCTGCCTGCATTCCTAGTGCGGCTCCTTTCCTCGGCACTGGGGTTCTTACTATAGACTATGGCCCTGGTAAGTTAAGCACCGGGGTTTGCCTATCAAAGAGTCTGTGCAGCTGAGCAAAGCTGGGCAGGCAGACAGAGGACGGTGAAACTTGGAGATTTACTTCATCTCCCAGGGGGCCTTGGTCTCCCAGACGGTGAGAAGGGTGAGTGGGCCCCGGTGGCCTGAGTGGGAGGCCTCTTCGGCTCTAGAGCTTGGCGATGCTAAGGCGCCTGATACAGGCTGCGCGTGTGGAAATGCAGACCTCTGCGTAGTGGGGAAGCTTGGGACTGGCAGAGCCCCGCAGCTCGTTCAGTTCTCCTCCCCTCCCTCTCCGGGAGGGCTGTGCAGGCAGCCGAGGCCAGGGACTCCTGTCACGGAACGCGTGAGGAGCCTCAAAGGCGCCCGGCGCCCGCAAGGAAGAAGCGGGCTTGGTGCAGCGAGGCGAGACCCAGGCGCTGGGCCCGAGGGGCGGAGGTGTAGCTCCCTGGTCCCCCGGTCCCCGGGTCCCCGGCTGCAGCGCTCTCTCCCTCCAGCCCCCACCCCGCCCCTGGCTGCGCAGTTGCCGACAGCTCCCGGATGGCGGCGAATGGCTTGTGCCGTCATTTTCCCTTCCTGTAGGGAGGGGGCTGGGGGCCGCAGTCTGCGGAGGGCTGTACCGAGAGCCGGGCAGGGCGGGGAAGGGGCGATCAGGTCGAAGGTGGCGCAGAAATCGGGGCTGGAGGAGAGGCCCTGGGCATTTTCTAGGGACGTCGTCTGGTCTGTGTCTGCCTTCTCGGGCCGTGGGCCCTTCCAGGGACCTGGTCAGCTTGAGGTCTGCTGCGCATTAAACAGCGGTGCTCGTTTTTGTTGTTGTTTAATGTCACAGTGGAAAGAACGTGGGCTTCGAGTCCCACAGCCCTGGGCTCCAATTCGGTCGGCCGAATTACTGCTTTGTGACCTTTTGTGATACTTAACGGAGCCTTAGTTTCCCGACAGCTTTCTTCCCACGGGCAGCTCTAAGGATTATACGCAAACACTGAGATGAAGTTGCCCAGTCGGAAGCTTGAGACCCAAGCGCTAGTGTGGGAGGAATGTGCACTTGACCTCAGCCAGTGAAGGCGAAGGCAAAGCTCCGAGGCCCTAAACGCAGGGCTCGGAGGTCCTTGCCTCCGCGGTCGCTGGCTGGCGGCCGGGTCAGCCAGTTCTCACCTGTTCTCACCCCAGGGGCGGGTCGGAATCCGCGAGGGCGGATTAGGAGACACCGCGCTGGAGACCCCCGCAGGGGCCTGTTATTAGCTAGTCGGGGGCCGGGGGCTTTGTAAAAGCTCCCCAGGGGGTTCCACGGGGCCGCCAGAGTTAAGAACCGGTGATTCCTTTCCTCTCCAGGGAAGGAATAAACAAAGAGGCCTAGGTGGGGAGGGAGCGAAGGGAGCTAGTGGGTCCCCTCCAGTCTGCAGGTGGCCTCTTCACATGCCCACGGCCACAGTCACATGCACGCCCATGCACACACTCACGCACACTCGGACCCACAGCATCCCTACACAGGCGCGCGCGCGCACACACACACACACACGCCCACTCACGTTGTCACGGGCACTCACACCCACACGCACTATTTTCTCCGGGCGAGCCCGGCGGCCGGGACTCTGGCCGACCTCGCGCTGGCGCGGACGTCTGCAATGGGGTCCCGCCCTGCAGCTCCGAGGGTCGCCGGTCCCGCGGCCCGGGGTGCGCTGCTGATGACAGCGCGGCTTCTCCGAGCCCGGGGCTCTCGGCAGAGCCCCAGCCGGGCCGCGCGGCGCTCGCTCCGGCTCTTTGTTATGCTAATTCCCCTTCCCAGCTGGTGCCAGCTGCCTGCACAATGAGCGCCCCGAGCCCTCGCCAGTCCTCGCCAGCCAGGGAGTGGGGGCGGGGTGTGGGGTTGCTCTGCGACCTGCGCTCTGGATCCCAGCTTGGCCCAGCCTGGCGGGGTGGTGGACTGCTCCCCTCGAACGCAGCTTCCCCCCGTCCTCCCCTCCCCCACGCTAGCAGGGCCGCGCCCCTCGGGGCCTGCAGGGCATCCGCTGATTCATTCCAGTCACCCCGGCTGCCTGCCTTCCAGGTGCCAGGGCTTGATGAAAAGTAAAAGGCTCCTCGGCGGCTCGAGAGCAGTGCGGATGAAAGAGAAGCAGCCGCCTCCCAGACCACACAGCAAATCCTCCCATAAACCTCGAGCAAATAAGGGGAGAGGAAGGACAGGCCGGCTACAGATGTGGAGTGCAGCCTCCGGGGATCCCCAAATTAAAACTCGTGCAGGGGAAGCACTTGGACCACCACCAAATGACACTAATTGGGTTACGGGACCATAATCTTGGCTCATATGAAAAAAAAGAATAAGTTACAGTCCCAGCTGCAAGGACTGTCTTCACAAAAAGAAGGGGGAAAGTCCGCTATTTCATTACTCATAAACATGAGAGAGAAGAGGGTTCTCGGATCTCCTGCCTGCGTAGGACAGGCAGGCTGGTTGCTTGAAGGGGAGGACAATCTTGTGTCAGGAGGAGCGGCGCTGCGCCTGGCTGGCTCCGAATGTGTGGAGCTAATGGGCTAATGGATGGGGGGAGCCCTCTCCGGGGAGGGGGAGGGTAACGGTACTGAGGCACCGCGGGGGAGCGTGGTTTATCTGGAGGAATGCATTTCAGGCAATTGGTTAGCAGCCATGTGCAGAATACAATCATCTGGACGAAAACTCAGAGATTTATTCTTTAAGAAACATCCAGAAGCAGTATCTCGGTTTCACTGGGGGGAAAATAATAAAGGCATACTGGGGAAGTAAAGGAAGGAGTGACACGTGCAGAAAATTCAAGTGAAAATCTTCAGAAAGATTTCCGGTTGTTTGAATCACAAATGTCAGGGCCAGAAGAGACCAAGGCCCTTTGAGTGGAACCTCATCATTTGACAGATGGGAAATTAAGACTCAGAGAAGTTAAGGGCTTGTTGATGGTTAGACGGCTAGTGAGTGGTAGAGCCAGGCAAGAACCTGTCTCCTAACTCCTAATCTAGAGCTCTCAGCATACTTGGTTATATTTCTATGGTTAAGAAACAGAAGTCATTTGATCAGAAACCAATGCAATAGACTATAGGTAAAAAGTTAGAAAATTTTAGAATGAGTTAAACCGTGTCTGCTCTATAATGAGCATAAGGATTGGAAATCAATCAATTCTTGCAAACTCCACCCCAGGGTTCTTCCTAACATTTATCTATTCATTCATCCATTGCAACACCCAGATAGACAGATGGTCCCAGGATTTCTTTATGGGTCCTTTCTGTGCAGACTAATACCTTTTCCAGAGAGATCCCCCCCCACACACACACCCGCCAATGCCTCATGTCCCTTGCACATTAAGTCATCTTGGCTAATACCAGCTAGGTTAAGGCTAGACTGGTTAAGAATTCTAACTGAGAATGCTTACTGGTTGGAATACTACCCGCTGGAAAATAAAAAATCTACTCCAGGGGACTTCCGTGGTGCGCAGTGGTTAAGAATCCGCCTGCCGATGCAGGGTACACGGGTTCGGAGCCCCGGTCTGGGAAGATCCCACATGACGCGGAGCAACTGAGCCCGTGCGCCACAGCTACAGAGCATGCGCTCTAGAGCCCACAAACCACAACTACTGAGCCTGCATGCCACACCTACGGAAGCCCACGCGCCTAGAGCTGGTGCTCCACAACAAAGAGAAGCCACCGCAATGAGAAGACAGCACATCGCAACGAGGAGTAGCCCCCGCTCTCCGCAGCTAGAGAAAGCACGCGCGCAGCAAGGAAGACCCAACGCAGCCAAATAAATAAATTTATTTTTTAAAAAGTCTGCTCCAGCTGCTGAGTTTCCAAGTAAGGGGAGAACAAGAGTCTGGAGATGGCCAGCCTGGATCTCCCGGGGCAGGTTGAGGTGTCCTCCCCCACCCCCATGCCCCTCTCAGCTGTTCTGCTAGCTCAAATGGCAACTACTGTGTCACTTATGAGATCCTAGAGCTCGGTTGGGAAGGAGGAGAACCTGTCCCAGAGAAGTTCTGGAACCACCACGGCACAACACTGCATTTTCTCTCACTCTGGCACCAATTTCTCATTCTCAAACTATATGGTTCAGTTTTGTCCTCATTTCAGTCCTAACAATCAGCAAGCATCACTACAGGTGATGTACCTCAGCTTATGGAAAAATATATACTCTTGGAACATCGAGAGAGACAGAAATGTAATTTTAAAAATGAAATCCTATTTTGAAGTCATCAATTGGGCTCTGAGTTTAAAGGCAACATAGAAAGAAATGAGCTCTTGAAGTAGGGACAACCACTCCCTAGTTGAGCTGCTTTTAAACTTAGATCTTCTAAGTGGAAACTGTATCGAAGTTATTTTATAACTACTTTGAGGCCATGTCCTCGAAGTTATAATTATACAGAAAATCCTGCTTTGGCCTCCATTATCAGATATAGGAACATAAGGAATAATGCTTGGTCTGTATTTATTTACTCCATATTGTATTTTTTTCTGAGGAAAAACTAGGTCTAAGAGAATCATTCAATATAGTAATTGGATAAACTTGAACTTTGGCAAATCCTAGGGATGAATCAGAGGTCAGTGGTTTTTAATCTTTTCATTTGTAAAGGACACCTCTTACACCTTTCAGGTAGCCAATGTTCTGAAAGATACTATCCTCAAAATAAATTTATTTATTAGGAAAAATGCCTTCATTTTCCCAGAATTTCTTCTCAGTTTGTGCTGTGTTAACCCAGAGCTGATTTAATTCCAGCCAACGATAAAGAAATCTGACAATATAAAGAAATCTGACAATTTCCTGCACAACTGCTTTCAGGAAATTTTATGATTTCCAATAAGCTTTTGAAATATTAAACATATCTCAGGAACACCAGTGACTACTTTCATAGCTGTTTAAGGGTCCTGGGTCCCCAGGTTTGACACCATCCCTCTATTTAATTTCAAACTTGCTGTACAAAACCCAGGAGGCTGAATACTTTCCCCGAAAAGTATCTGGTACTGTCAGCTCCAGCTTTCAGGGGGTCCAGGGACATTAGCGGAGAAGTCATGGAGGCTCACTGCTATTTCACACCCATAGTGCGTGCCCAGGCAAGGTCAAGCCACTTCCCCAATATTAAAGTCTTTAATCCTGACAAACTGACAAGGTGGGTATGGCATGCCACCCCATTTTACAGACAAGGAAACTGAGGTGCTAGGAAGTAAAGTAGCTTGCTGGCCAAGGCCAAGTTTGCACAGCTACACTGGCAGAGCTGGAATTTGCATCCAGGCAGTTTGACTCCAAGTCCCGCACTCTTAACCCTCTGCTATATTCCAGTTTCACGAGAAACCCACAACCACTGTGCCTGAACTGAATAGGAGAGATGAGCTAATGCCTATACTTAGTCACAAAGACAGTTTGGTTGGTTTATTGAAAAGCACAGCATCTAAGGACTTGAACAACAATGAGAACCCCTCCCAGCTCCCAGAAAGGACGGACAAGCCATTTCTCTCTTTTAGTACCTGAAATGGTTTTTCTTGTCTTCATAAAGAGGTTTGACCAAAAAATTGCCTTCTTTCCTTTTTAATCTTTAGACTTCTCCGTAAAGAAAATGAATACACTCCTCTGTGCATGTGGAGTGCTGTATTTCCCAGACTTCTTCCCCTCCACTCCATCAGAAATCAACTCCCCAACCTTTTGCTGAAATCCCTTGCCTTGAAGGCTGTCATTCTCCATCTTTTCCTTATTATGCACACAGGGGTTGTGTGAGTTTGAGGATGGTATAGATGCCTGAGCACTGTGCCAGATGCGTTTCAGAGAGATCTGCTCACTTCTTAATTGACAGAATACAAGGGATACGTCACATCTGAGCTTAGCTCATTGCAGTTGCCTCAGAAGACATCTGCAGAAAAGTACCGTGTCTAGAAGTATCCGGGTTAGGTTCATGTATGAGCTGACCAATCAGATGGGGTGGTGGAGGATCACACACCTGATGCCTGGACTCAGCTGCTCCCATGAAATGACCTGATTGGAGGCAACTCCTGCTGAAACCCATCCCCCCCTCCCCAAAGTTCTGCTATTTACCCACTGTCTTGGGATCTCAGCAGGAAGCAAGATCACAACTTACATCTCTGCAGTTCTTTTCTGTGTGTGTTCTCACCCCAAGATATGGCATTTTATAAGATTTCATAATGTTAAATGAAGGGAACAGTTCCATTGAATGGGGTTGAGAAATATGGGAAATTTCATGAGAAACGACTAATTCATCTCCATACGTTCCATCAATTTCATTGTGGTCAAAAGCAGGTGTTTCCAGGCTGTGAATAAGTAGTTTGCATTTTAAAAATTAACAAATTGGACCAACACCAAGGAAAAAAAAAAACAGCAATAGACAGCCCACCAGAGAATTGTTTACCAAAGAAGATGAAGCTCATGGTGATGGTTTGCAAACACCACCAGACTAGCTTGTGTAAATTCCCTTCGTTTAGTCATCGTTCTTCAGCCTGTCACAGATACTGAAGGGAAATGCAGAAACAGGAAATTACAGACTATTTTAAACAGCATGTTTTATTAAACTCACTTGCTGATGCACTTTATGGCAGGATGTGAGATTCAAGTGTTCATAACTTACATCTTTGCAAGTGCATTTCCTAAGTGAATTCTCCCAGCTAAAATATGGCAAGTACACAGGGCTGGAAATAATCTCTAAACTAGTAACTGATTTACTCCAGGTCATGTAGCTACGTCACATAAAATGGAGACGTTTTAGCCAAGTGAAGAGAATATACCTTGCTTATTCACTATACTATAACTAAGAAAGTACTGGAGGCATCGTGCAGTTAACTTAAAAGATCCTTAATGCATTTATTTTAAACCACAGAATCAGAGCAAAACAATCTTAAAATGAATTCCTAGAAAACATACATTGTCTCTTTTCTTATTTAAATATTGATTTCATTCTTCTCTTCACAGGACATTTCTGTGTCTAGTTTAAACCATCATTATTGATGCCATGTTGAATCCTTGTTTTTGAAAAGGCCTAGTAAAACTGGCAGGAATGTGATTTCACTACAAATACAATGACTACAAATTTCAGGGACTGTCATAAAAGTGGATTTGAACAACTAATTATCTTCAAAAGCGTTTTCTGCTCATAATTTGTTTGAGGGATATAAAAGCTTAGCTGCATTGCAAACAAATCCTCATATCCCTGTCTGATATTTATTGTGAGGCTGGCACCTCTTAACACCCATGTCTTCTGCAAGTTGTTCTTGGCTCTCTTCTTGATACACAGAAAGGAAGTACTCAAGGGAAGCTGTAGTGCAAGTTCACGTTTGGAGGGATGGGTAGCCATGCTTTGATGGAGTTATAATCTATGAGCTCTAAAAGCAAATACCTTACATTCACTCGCTTCAGCATCTATTTAACAAAGTAGCAGGTAAAATGTTCAACATTTCCATTGTCTTAAAAGATCAGGCCGAAGATGCTTTACCCTAATTATTGATTGTTGTCAAATAGTCACTGCCACTAGGTTTAAGTTTTTCCTAGCTACCTTCCTCCCAGGTCCCTGTCCCTAGGACACCTTCAAGGTGAACTATAGAATAATAGGATTTTAAGAGTGGAAGCATATAATGATACCTTTGCCCTTTTAAAGGGCCTTTGCCAGGCTATCCTCTACAAATTACGGACTTTAAGAGAGGAACGACCAGAGGCAGAGGTTAATGATTTGGTTACAGACATGCACCTAGATGCCTAGGGGAGTAGCAATTAAAGGCACATTTGGGGAGCTGGGCCATTTTCTTAAGTGAAGATTTCCCCTCATTCAACTTTTAAAAGTCTGGATTCGGCCATATGAGGTTTTCCTTAAAGCAAAGAAAGCAGAGCGATAAGAAAAGGTGTTACTTCCAGCTGGAGAGACAGCAGTGTGCTGTGGAGGGCGGTCTTAGCTTTTCCCATCTCTGAGGATATAACTATAGAACCCAATTCATAGACTTAACTATGAAGGGGAGCCTTGACAACTCTGCAAAATCTAACTTAATATCTCTTGAGTAGAAATCACAAGGTAGGCACAGAGGAGGCTCTAACGCTTTCATACCAACACCAGAAACATTTTTGTTACTTGGATGGGTGTTTAGGGATTATTTTTTAGTAAAGAAAAAGTATGCTGGAAATGTCCTAGAAACAAAAACCTGATTACTAAATATTACACATTTTAATGCTGCTGGATTCAAAGACACCCGTCATCCTGCAAAGAAGCGCTAGTGGGTTCTGTGGAAAATCACCAACTCCATCATTTTACAGCTTTGGCCACCATTATCGAGTAATGCTGGGGGCTTTTAAAAAGCAAAAATGTAAGTCCTTTCTTTCATATTTAAATGTTCATGATGTATTACGCTCACAATAAGAATGCTACTTTTGGCAAATTAACTAGCTTCCAACTAGCTTGCCCCTTTTATCAAATGAAATATTAGCCTCTAAGAATAACAACAATACAGAATTGCACGGACTACTACCGGCAATAACCTCTGTAGCTATTTTAACCGTTTACATATGGGCCATCTTCTTGACAATTTGACATTTCATAAAGGAATCAGCTAGGATTCAGTATTTTTGGCTTCATGTTATGCTATTTTTTTCAGAAACTTTATAAAAATGAAAACCGTCGGATCCTTTCAGATAAAACCTTATCGATCACAAAGCACATCATTTACTAACACTGTGCTCTTAATCAACAGAAATCTAAACCTACAAACTAGGAGCATTCTGAAACACCTGTTAGATGGGCCTCTCAAAGTACACTTTAACTTTGAAAACGGCTGTGTGGCCACTGCCCATGACAGTTTCTAGACATTTTGAGTTTTTTAAAGGAGAAAGAGCAACGGAAAAGAGAAACATAGCCAACAGTCATTAAAGTAAGAAAATCTGAATGAATTTTGATCATTTTAATAAATATATATCAAGAAAACTTCACTTTATTACAACAACACATTCATATACAAGCATCTATCATCTAAGTTTTCAACATCAAATGTTTATCAAATATTGAAAATAAAGGACAAAACATCACTAGACTATTCAGCCATAACACAAGAACAGGTTTTAAAAATTGGTCCTTGTGGACATTGTCCAAATGATGATCCTACTCATACACTGTATGAATGAGACCTATATTTAATATTAATAGCAATAATAAAAAAGCTTTATCTTGGAGAAACTGGGAGGACTTACTTACTTCCTCCATTTGGCATTTGGTTCCTGTGAAGTATTGTGTAAGGAGGCCCAAGTCAGCCAGTAACCTTGGAAATGGGAATACAGTTTAGCAGGAGGAGTTGGCTGGTGTGGAAGGAAGGATGGTCAGAGGGGTACTCTGGTACCTTGCCAATGCACAAATGAAAGAAATGATTGAGAAAAACGACCAAATACATAGGAGCTTTTGCCGACTGAGTCCCATTTCTCCAAAATAACTTTCCCCAAACTAAAATCTTTACATTCTTTAAGATAAAACCTTATTGATCACCACATCATTTATCAACATTGTGCTTCGTAATCAACAGCAAAAGTCATATATAAAAAACCACATGCTTTTATAATCTAAACGAGTGAAATGATGCAAAACAGATTAAAGTATGATGCATGCCACTGGTTCATGAACTTCATTGGACAAGAAAACAAAACAAAACAACCCAAAACCCAGAAAACCCAAACCCCAGCAACAGACCGTTGCCATAGAAAAGCTCGAGCAGCCAGTGCTGGTTTCTAACAGCTCTGTCTATTGTTTCCTCCATCCCTTTCTAAAAATGCCAAATCCGAAAGCAATTGGGCATCAAAAACAAAGGAAGAATAGAGATGTTGAATCAAAAGTTGAACGCAATAGTTCGACATTAACGGTCTCCAAACAATATTGATCCACCCTGTGTTTTTTTGTTTTCCTGTTTGTTAAATCCCTGCTGTACTCTGATTTATCCTTAATTTTCACACTGGCAAAAATTAAGATAAAGTAAGGCACCAAAAATCGCCCTGTATAATATATCTCTAAAAGCCTCATCACCCATCACAGGCAAGCTGGGAACTTGCAGGGATTAGCCTCTACTCATATTGTTGATTGCTGCCCCTAGACAGGTGTGCTTCATTACGTTCTATCCTATTTTCATCTGTCACACAAGACTGTTGAATTCAAATACTTAACAGCACCAGGAAGCCATTTCACCTAGCTCCCTGTCTTCAGTCTTTTAGTCAGAAAAAAATACTGTATCATAAAGAAGAAGCAGACATTCCTTGCTGGTTATATTGATTTGCTTACCAAATAACTACCTAATTAAGTGGCAAACAGGTGGAAGGTTCTTCGCTAGTGACAGGCTCCTGGAGGTCACGGAAATATCACAAGGGCACATTGCCCCCCGTTCTAATCTACTGATCTTTTCTGTAAGAAAACTAAGATATACTTTTAAGCGTCAACTGTTTTCTCGGTAACGTCACCACATTTATAAGTAGCTCGCCGATGCCTACTATACAGATGTTATATGCAATCTGCTCTCCAGGCATTAAAATGACATGGCATGTTCATGGCATAATTGTATCAGTTGTACAAAACTATAAAATCCATTCAAAATAAAATTCATGAGAGCTAATTGATCATGCTGTGCATGCTTCAAAGTTTCGGTGAGAAGGTGGCTCATATTTTACTTCCTTTGCTGCAGCACAGTTTGTTACTTGGTGAAGGCTCCTTTTTCCTTAAGGACTTTTTCCACGACTCACTTACATTGCTTTTTTCATTATATCCAGTCTCAAAATAATCATAAAATTGGCCTTTGCACTCAAAAGCAAGGTCATTTCCCACAGGTTCATGGCTTAGGGGGCCACCATCCCTGTTGGTGTCATCATTTGCTTTCTCATTCAATTTGGCCTTTTCCTGAACACCAAGTGACCTCACATTAGTAACAAAGATTTCATTGGCAGGTATCTGGCCATCACCCTTGTAAATGGGTGCACTGCCTACATCAAAATCCACCTGGTGGGAACAACTCGGTAAAGGCAGAGGGGGAGAGGAAGAGGAAGATGAGGAGGAGGAGGAGGAGGAGGAAGAGGCAGTGGTGGAGGCATTTCCGACATTAGCATTGACAGAAAGGGGTAAATTTAGGTAGTGACCACCACATTCTTGGTACAAGCAGCAGGCATGAAACTTTTCACACTCCTCTTTGGCCATCCGAGGTCGTTTCCGGTAAGGACAGTCTTGAGCCATAAACCACTCCTGGGCAGAGGTGCCATTGAAAGAACAGGCAGGAAAGCACCAGTTATTCTGCATGATAATTTCTCCATGGATCCTTTTCATCAAATTGTTTATAAGGACAGATCTTCGGAGGTACACTTCAGGATCATCGATAAACTTTAGCTTTTCTAAGGACATATAAAGGATGTGGGCTCGTTCCTCAAAGATTGAGATGGTCTAAAAATCAAAAAAAGGAAGAGAAAGCTTAGGAAATGGTTTATATTAAAATATCATCACAGCACATTTCTCTCTTGGCAGTTTCTGAGTCTGGGAATGTTGTGATCTTGTTTCCCCAGGTTCATTTAGAGATGCTGTCCCAGGGGCTGCTAATGTCTCCCCTTCCCAGCAGACTCACTGGTGATGTCGAGCATCGGGGAATCCAGCCACAGTGCAGACCTCGGCAGGGACAGGTCAGGATGTCTGCCTTTTACGGCTCAGTGAGGGGGATGCCGAAATGCACAAAACTGACCTATGCTGTTAGAAGTCAGGAGAGGGGGTTCTTTGGAGGGCAGAGAGGTAGTGACTAGAAGGGGACACAGGAGAGGTTCTGGGTTGCTGGTTATGTTGTTTCTTTATCTGGATGTTAGTTATATGGCTATTTCACACTTTGTGAAATTCATCAAGCTGGACTCTTACGACACTTGGGCCTTTATGTGACACATATATATGTCAATATATGCTTTTTAAGATGCCAACATGCAGGTCATCATAAGTATACTTCAAACCCTGGCCTAGCCATCAAGGAGCATGAGATCTGGCTGTCAGATCTCATGGCTCTCTCTGGCTGTTCTTCTGGGTTTCATTCTTGCAATTATCTTTGCTTCATAGGGGGACAAAAATAATGAATGAGGCTCAAACCCTAAAAGGAACTGTTGGTTGAAGGGCCAAAGTAGGCTTTTTCTGGTGTTGGGCAGGAGGAAAGATGCAGAGAGGGAGTCAGAGGACTCACTCCTGAGCTGTGTGATACCATCACTGTGTGATCATTGCTACAAACCCAGTGGCAATTTGGAAAACTGCTATAAGCCACAACACAGAAACCAAAAAGGACTTAAAATGCTTGTCACCTGGGGATCAGCTCTTCCAGGTCATAAAAAAAAAAAGCGCCAACCTGAGGAGCTGTGAATTAAACCAGCCCAAGCTGACCTAACGGAGGAACTACAAATGCAGGGGAAAGCCCAACACCTGCCAATGCATGCTGATGACTTTTTATGAGCAGAGTCAAAGCAACATCTAAAGGGGTGGGGTGGGGGAGAGTGAGTAAGAAGTGAGGAAGATGATTAAAAAATTAAAAATCTTCTCTGCGTTTCAAAAAACTCTGGTCTGGGTTATCCTCTCCTCGATTAAATTAGCAGATTGTTTTTGAAGGAAGGTAGCCATAAGGAAAAGGAACTGGTATTTCAAAAGCTTAGATAGCCAGTTTCATACTTCTGTGCACTTTCCCAATCCTGTTATTTTCTTCTTATACATGCAAAAAAGTTAGCTTTGCTCTTTTCCTGGGAATGAATTATATATTTTAACAAATGAAACACGTGTAATGAATGCACCATGAAGGACGTTTCTACTTTCATGCACACATTCAAAGGATGGTGAGTCCCCCGCTGAGAGGTCAGGAAAAGCCCTGGGTGACCACCCCCGTGTAGGCACATACGTGTGGTACTGGCCATGGTAGCTGGAGCTCAGATACGGGGAACAGGTCAGGAAAGAACAGGTGCATTTCTGCACATGTGAAAGCACCAGTCGCCATGACCCTTAATGCAACTTGAGGAAAATGAAATCATTAGTAAAAAAGACATTCTTCAGATTATATAATTTTGTTATTTCTGGGCAGAGGAGCTCTTGCTGGCTCTTTCTTCAAATACTTGTGAAAAATAACACAGGACCCAAAAAAGTGACAACGATTAACATGGCTCTTCTGAGAAGTGGCTCATTTTCATTGCTTGGGTGGAACACTTTAATTTCTGGAAATGGATCAAGCAACTGTTGCTAAGTATCTTAAACTCTTAATAAAAATAATGACTATTTAAAAAAACATACTTTATGGCTACAGCTGCTGAGTGGTGGGTGAAAATCCTCTTCTTCCACATACTTCCTCTTAAAGTATGTGATCTTGGATGTTGTTATAGGATTTGAAATTCCCCTGTAATGTGATCCTGTGGTAATAAATCAGATACGACAAATGACATGCGGTTTGCCAGAGGTTCTCCAAACAAAATACTTTCCTTGCCTTGCCTTTTAGAAGATAACTTGGCTACGTATTTGTCTGTACATGTGGTGATTAAAAATAAACATTAGTCTTAATAGTTGCTATCATACAGAATCCTGTGACCCAGGCTAGGCAAGTATTTCTAGACAATTATAGAGGAAAATGACATATTTCAGCATTTACTAAATACTCAGAATCTTAACTCTATGCACAGGCAAACAGCAACATTCATAAAGGGGAGTAGTGTAATAATTCCGAAATAATATTAGTATTTATTCCAATTATTTAATTAAACCCATCATAATATAACACCACTGTTCAGATGCATATATCTTTAACTGTAAACACTAATAACCAAATAACATTTAAATATTACGGGCTCTCAGTAAGTAAGCAAATTATTATCTGCACACTGGAGTCATAATATTCCTTCTTTTAAAATATAAAATTTAAATTTTTTAAATTTAAAATTAAAATTCAGGGTAACAAAAGTCCTTTTTGCTCTCAAAAATGTAACATATCAACCATGAATAAAAATAGGGTCTAATTTTTAAAGACCAAGCTTTTAATCCTTTTTAGCAAATCTGACTTCAACAAGTACTCATTTTACATTTTATGTTTTTGTTTTTTTTCCAATCACTGGTACTACACAAAAATCCAAAGGAACTCACCTTAAAGTATAAGAATAAAGAATCAGGGAGAACATATTTTTTTCTGGTCTTAAAAATTTTTTTTTCCTATAATACCAAAGCCTATTGCGCGCTTAATAAAAAGAAGAGCCACATAGCTGCCGGCCCAAAGTGCAGATTCCCTTATGTCTCATGGGATAAAGATTTCATTGTCAAGCCCACCAGGGCTTGTGTAGCTCTGAGAGAACCATATAGTTCCAGAAGGTAGAAAACTGAAACTCAAACTGAAGTTTCAAGATCTGGTTTGGTTCTCTTAAAAATACAGATGCCTGACTTTTACCCGAAGCAGCAGCACATGGAAACTCAGGTTTGAATGCAATTAACATCACTCCTGGTCCTTTCCCTGGAGCCTTGGGCTCACTTATGAGCGGTACACAGGCAGCCTGGGACGTCCCTGGAGCACGAGCTCTCTCCGCTCAGAAGGGCACCCCAGACACCACCATTGCCCATCAGTCTGGCCGCAGAAGGCAGCAGGGGAAGGTCAAGGGCAGTACCTGCCAGTGGGGGACCAGCTCCCCGGTCTCCCTGCAGAGGAGCCTGTGCTGGCCCTGGGGGGCTTGGGCCTCCGTAGCTGTCAGCCTCCCATAGTGTCTGGTACCCAGCAATTTCAGCAGCTCCTTCCGAGACAATGGGCTCGCAGAATCTATTCATGGACAGAACCAGAGTCATCTCTGACAGCCTCAGATCTGGAAAAAAAAGAAAACAGCCCTAATCAAGAGCAAGCCAGGGGATGGCCTTGGCTCCTCCTTCCTTTGCTTTGGGAAACTTTTACGTCTCAGTCCTCCCCTTTGCCCTGAAACATTTTATTATTTTTTCAAAGAAAACCTCAGCAAACTCTCTTGCTGCTATTAGCTCAGCCTCTGTGTTCAGCAATCTGCATTTCATGGGCGGATCTTTAAAAACCCCATTTCTTATTGTTCTCAGATTCCCCTCAGCCCTCTTCCAGACAGCTGCTTTGCCTCCTAAACACATTTTCCTCCTGACCTTCCCGCAGAAAATGTACCGCTAAGAGGCAAGGCCAAAACCCTTGCCGCTTCCTTTCTATTAATAAGGCAAAATCAATTTTCTAGTCAATCCCCTGAGAGTCTCCTTTGATGAAATCCGCTAATCAATCAAAAGAAAAGGAAGGAGGAGACAGAAGTCTTCCCCGGAATCCCTACGGATGCTCTCAGGTTCAGTCTGTTCCGCTGCCCGCTGCCCCCTCTTCCTCTGTTTCTGCAGGGCCAGTTCCTCTACAACATTCTGGGGCTCTCTCCACTTTCTTCTCCCAAAGCGAAGCAGACAGAGACACACTTGGTAGTTGTTTCCACCAGCCCTGATTGGCCTGAACTGGATCTGCCTCCAGTCAAAACACTGAGAGATGAAGACAGAAAATTGGCTCCAGTTTCCAGCCGTGAGCTGCAGTCCCACAGGAGCCAAGCACAACATCAACGGAGCAGGCGGAATATTAAACAGGAGCCAGGGCTTCAGGGCCAGAGGCAGCGGACAACTCTACACCGCAAAGCCCAGAGGCGAGGCAGAAACTTTCCAAGAGGCAAAACACCACTGCCCTTCTGTCCAGTTCACGCCCTTCCCTAGGGTCTGCGGGGAAACTGGAAGCCTCTCTACTCTTGGGATGCGCCCTGGGCTCCTCGGCACCTTGGGTGGTGGGGGCCTTTCCCTGGGGGCTCAGTGTCTTCACCTGGTCCTAAGTAGGGCTCAAAATGGGGTCCAGAGTGAGTGCAAGGGAGAAGAGGATCTAAAGCCAAAAGACCTGGGGGCCATAGATCAGTGGTGACTGCAGATCAGCCTCAGTGCCTTATTATCCACCAATTCCTTTACGAGACCCAAACCTCCACTATCTCACTTTGCCGTTTAAAGAACTGTCACAAAGAGAGATGACAGGCCTGCTTTCTTGAAGATTGATTGTCTTTCAAATAGATGCTAAGGGTCTAGTTCTTGCTTTCTTCTCCAAATTATACAGCTTGTAATGTTTGGGGGAAAGAGTGACTCTACTATTGTCTCGTGGGAGACTATTATTACCTACATGTTATAACAAGGGTCCACTTCCAGGTAAAAGGAGGAAAGGCACAAGGGGAAGGGGAAATAGCTTCATTAAGTGACAATGTCCTTCTGGCTAACAGAGCAACTCTTGGCAGCAATGACTCCGTCACCCAGACTTCTCTCTGAGACCTGAAATTCTGTCCCAACCTCACTGAAGACGTAAGCCAGGCCTTCTGACATACAGGGGAGGTGTCCAGGTCAGTGGCTGGAATTAGGACCCAGCTGATTTGGGCTGCTAAACTACCTACCCCCTTTCTTTTAAAATGCCCTCCAAAGAGGCAGCAGCAAGGACTTATTTGAAAACCTTATTTCAAGAGAATAAAAAAGGTTCAATTAATTCTCTAAAAAGACATGGTCGGACATGCCATTTATTCTGTTCTTTGAGTCATCAATCAAGAAATTTAGACCACACTGATTTCACAAACTAAGCCATTCTATCACCCCTCAAACTCGACATCCAAACAAGGTATTTATTTCCTGGAAGACTCTCATGAAATGGTCCAATTTCTTAACTTATCTAAGAGACAACTATATCAGGAAGTGCTATTGCCAGGAGCACATGAATTATATAGCTTTTTCTCAGAGTCGGTAGCCCTGTCTCATTGACTGCAACAGTATTTTCTCACTTGAAATTTACACTCACTTTGTGCTGGATTCTGGGAATAAGATCCAAGCTTTTTGCCTACATGGAAATTTTATTACATATAAACCAAGGCACGTTGACAAATCCATATCCCATAAGACAGAGAAGCATTTGCAGGCCCCTAGCAGCAATTACCTTTGTTTAAAAGGACATTATATGGGCCCTGTGCTATTTTATGTTAGTAAGAGTTTGTTTATATTTTAATGACTTATCCTTGTAGCTTTTTGGTTGTTAAGGATTTCAGCGTTTCTATTTGTTAGTATTGTTTCCGGCACAAAATTCTACTCATGCATTTGAACTTGAAACATGGCACAATAGTTTTTATCTTGGCTGTTTCTTTCCTTTTATGATATCTAGTTTCAGTAAATTTTTCTTTTTTTGAATGGGAAACTTTTACACACAAATTCTTAAACTGGAGAGGTGAGTTCCAAGAGTGATTTATGTAAGTCCGAATAAAAGATAAATGAGTTGGGATTATTTGGGAGCGGGGAGGAGATTTTGCAATTGAGTCTTCCTAGTCTATCCAGAACTTACACTGGGATGTTAGGAAATTAAGAAGGCAAGTTTAACATTCATGAAATATTGGAGTATGGGGCACGAAGCCATGATTCTTTTTATTTGTATTATATGTACAGATCCAAAGTGTCATTTTTTCTCAGTACAATGAGATTTACATTATAATTCTGCTACTGAGTTCAGAAGTTGAAATTCACAAATTTATGTGCTGTTAATACTAGAGTCACAAAGATGTACATGTATAGTAAATTTTGTTTTTTTTAACATCAGCAGTGAGTGAATTCAAAAGAAGGGTGTTAAAGTGTGTTTTGTCTACACAAGTGTTTAAAAAAATAAAAACTAGAAAGGTCCTAACCTTTTATCCTCAGGCTCCCGCATGTCTGTTTCGTCAGCCAAGGGAATGTAGTAGAATGACACCTCAAGCATTCCCAGAAGGCCAAGGGCTAAAATGTCAAGTTTTTCCAGCAAATGTTCACAGTAAAGTTACCAGGCATTTCTATACAATTTGTTTTTTCCAGATGAGTTGGGCTTCTTCTTTCCTTGGAGCCATGATGATGCTAATAGAAGTGGCACACATAACTGGGTAGCTGCAGATTCAGTGATGCCTTCCATCCAACAGGCGATACTGGTCACTCTTTGCCCACCCCTCCCCCTCATCCATCATTAGAAAACATTTTATTAAGAGCATTATAGAAGTTAGAGGTCTGATTCCAATACTGAAAAGCAAGGAAGTAAAGGGCTGGTATTTTCGATACACCTTTGACACTGCCGGTCTTAGCTGTCCTGCCCAGGTGGAATCAAGCCCTTGACCTGACACTGTTCCTAACAAGACCTCAACAGCTTGTCCAGCTCGTGGTAGTGGTGGTGGTGGAAGGGGCTGGGTGGGTGGAATGAAATCCTTCAACCCTTCTAAATAGACAGATACTACTTTTCTACCAGTCCCTGCAGCACACCTGTCTGCCCTGGGAAATGCATTTCCTCAGCTGCAGCTCTGAAAGGCCAAGATCTTTAGGTCGGGTCCTGGGGCTGGAATGCGGGTGCTGAGCAGGAGGGAGACGAGGGGGTGCCCGGGTGTCCGAGCCCGGGCGCCAGGTCTCCCCATCCCAGGCCTAAGGCTGGGGTCCGAGGTTTAGAGACCCACTCCCTGCAGGCGGGCAGCAGACACCACATCCGAGTTCCCACACTGACACACCCTCGGGTGTCGGTGCCGCAACCCAAGCCCCTCTCCGGGGAAGCGGGCAGAGCCCTACAGGCCGCCGACCGAAGGAGAAAGTAAACAACACCCCAAGTGTCTGGGAACAAAGGCAAGTTGTCTTTCCACGGTGCTGGAGCCGTGCGCCTCTCCTGAAGAATAAGAGCTATGATTATTCTTCCTTTTCTTCTTCTTCTTTTTTTTTTTTTTAAACCAAGTTTCCTTCTAAGGGCAATAAACACCAAAGGTAGGATTCCAAGGAAATGACTCACGGCGGTTGGCAGGGCTCTAGAGAGGCTGGCCCCGGCCCGCGCTCCAGCCCGCAGCAGATGCCTGCCCGGCCCTCCCCCCTTCGCCGGCCAAACCCACTCGGAGCCCGCGCCTGCGGGATCGCCCCGCGCATCCGTTGGACCCAGGCGGCCAGGACTCTGCCCGTGCCTCCCGCAGGCGCCCGCCGTGTCCGCGACACCCTCGGCCGCGGGGCCGCCTCTCCCCCCGCCTCTGTGGTCCCGGCCGGGCACTCCGGAAAGTTGCTAGGGCAGTGGAGGCGGGAGGGGAGGCAGGGAGGAGAGAGGCGGAGGCGTGGACCAGGCGGGCAGCAGCCGAGCCCGCCGGGGAGGTGAGCTGAGGACAGAGGAGCCGCCGCCGCCCGCAGCGCGGCTCGGCTGCCTGGGAGGAGAGTGCGGGGGCGGAGGTGGCGGGGGGGACAGAAGGTGTCAGCTCCTGCAGCTATTCCTTTTTCTTGCAAACGCGCGCTCCTGACATCCACCATCCCTCCCTCCCCACCTGCCAAGCGCCGCGCCGTCCAGACCTGGTGGCATCCCTCCTACTGACCCCCGTCCCCCAGGACAAGGGAAGAAGCGGCCACCGAGGACCCTGGGGTCTCACCAGAGCCGCGGTCCCCACCCGCCCCTAGACTCGCCTCGGTGCGCGCGGGCTGCAGCGCGAGCAGCCCTAGAGGCGGCGGCGGTTCCCGCCCGGGTAAAGGCTCCGCGGCGCTCGCCAGCCCCGGGAAAAAAGCCCGCGCCGCCTCCGCGCCCAGCAGCGCCCCGGCCCCCCAGCCGCCCCGGGTCCCGCTCCGGCCGGTGCGCGATCACTCGGTGACCCCGGAGCAGCCCCGGGGCCGGAAGGGCGCGCGGGAGCCAGTCAGCCCCAGCAGACGCCCGAGGGGACCGGCTGTCGCGCTCCACCCGGCCCGGCCTCTCCGCCCCCGCCGCCCGCGCCCAGCTCGGCTCTTACCGCGGGGTCAGCCGGGAGGCGGCGGCCGCGGCGCTCGAGCTGCTGCTGGCCCTCTCCGGGCTCGGCGCCAGCCCGGCCGCCGGTGCACACTCGCGCGGGTCCCGGCCCGGCGGCCCGGTCGGCGGTGGCCGCTGGAGCGCGGCGGGCGAGGGTCCCGGCAGGTCCCGCCGCCGCGACTGGGGCGCTGCGCCGCCGTCGCTGCAGACGGTTATGGTAATGAGCGGCTCTGTCTAGCGAGGAGCGTGTGAAACCCGTCAATCCTGTTTGCCATTTCCCCGTGGATTTCCGAGGAGAGGTTCTGCAGGATGCCCCCAGGGTGAGAAAAGGAACATGACAAGCGCGCCCGCTCTCCCTCCCTCCCTCCCTCTGCTCCCTCCGCTCCCGCCGCCGCCGCCGCCGCCGCCGCTCCTCAGGCAGCACACGGGGCGCCTTCCCCTCACCCCAGCCCGCCCCCTGCCTTCTTCCCTCCTTCCCGCCCTCCCTCCTTCTCTCCTCCCCTCCACTCCCCTCCCCTCCCGGTGCCCGGGGACACGCGGGCCCAGCTCCAGCCCGCAGCCCAGACCCCACGCGCTCCCGGGCTCCCGCCCCAGCCCTGGGGGCTCGGCTCCAGCCGAATAATGTATTCACTCTGCAACCTTCTGAGATGTCTTCTCTTTTTTTATTTGGTTTACTTTTTTGTTGTGCGTGCGTGTGATTTAAAAGAGAAAGAAAGAAATCTGTGCCTTTCCCACCCTTTGCAAAAGACTTTCTTCTCCTTTGCCACAGCAAACGGAGATGAGAAACAGATGCCTTTGCAGGACCAAGCAGTTATTCTCCCCTCGCCGCCCGCCCCCGCCCCCGCCCCTCTGGAGCTCTATATGTATAAAAAAGCAACCTTGGTCAGACTGCAACTTGAATTGGCAACTCCTTCTGGGTGGGGAGCCTCAAGGGAAAACCTCCAGGAAATAAAAAAGTAATAAAGGAGGCTGTCCTTGGTCAAAAGAATGTAATTTAAGCCCCGGAATCACATTATTTTGCAAATAGTAATTTTTCCCTATATTGGGCTCAACTGGAGTTTGTGTTTTGAAACATTAATTCATAACTTCTGTCTAGGGACCCCTCCATAGTCGAGATGGGTCATTTCAGGTGTAATGAACACAGAGGCTTGGAAGGCATAGACCTAATAAAATGGGGGGAAGGCACCTGCACAAAAGTGTTACAAAGACTGTAATGTTTGTTTACTGCTACTATGCCAGATGTGCTAAATATAACACTTCTTTAAAACAGAGATCCTCCGACTGTGAAAAACCAAACCTCTCGCTGCCTGTCTCCCTAGGAATCAAGAGGAGGCACAGACTGAAAATCAGGGAGAAAAGGAACAAGATCAAGGATGAGGATTAGCATCTGCAAATTGAGCCCTATCTAATTTGCATGTTTATTTCTTAGAATTGTAATTAAATTTCTGTAATAAATGTTTTCCATTTCATTTGTACGCTTAAAATTTGGGTGACTGACATGCAGTTAAGTGAATTTCTTTTTTTTTTTTAAAGCAAATGTAGTTTATCCAATAAGGCAGCAAACAAATATTAAACATAATTAGAACTAATCTGCTTTGAAGGTATTTTTGCTGAACTTTGTACATTGAAGACTCTCAGAGGTTTTAAGGGTATTAGGAAGCTGAGAGAAGGCAATTATGCTGAAAACAGACCAACTCAACAGACTTCCAGGAGCACTATTTCATTTTTTCCTAAAGGCATTTCAGGGTTGCATGCCTAGGATTGGGAATTGGGCATCCATCTTGGCTTTATTCTGAACCAGATTAAATTGCATTGGCTCATGCACGATATATAGGCCATTATGATGATAATTTAAGAATTGTAAAGATTCTACCCAGGTTATGGATAGAATGTAATTTTCATTTAGGTGGGGTAAGGAAAGGCACAAGGGCATTTGAAGCAGTGCAAGTACTTGAAAATCTAAGTGTCTAAAACTGGTTAGTGTCTAACTCAAATAAAGAGCTAAATGTGAGGGCTTGGAGGCATGGCTTATTATTGTTTTTATCTCCCTGTATTAAAGTTTTATAGCATTTAAAGGACTGTGGGGAAATCCCCACATACCCTTAGCTGTGTCAAAATACATAAAACCAAAAGGAGCAAATTAAGCATAAAATTGAGAAAAACATGAGACTTAAGTATCAGCATGGGTTGCATTGGCATCTTTGGAGCCTTGGCTCTGAGAAATGAGCCTTCTGGGAAACTGGCATTGCCCTTGGGTGGGGAGGACTCTTGGCTTTAATGTTACGAGAAAATGACATCATAACAGAAGTATGAAATCATTCTACTTCACAGCACCCTTGTGGTTCTGAGTAAGAACTTGACCCTGTCCTGTTCAGATATGTTAGGTTAGTATGTTTTACCGAAAGCTTTCCCTGGCCTACTTTTAATCTCAAGCTTAATGTTTGCAGAAATTCAGGGCCCAACTGTTGACAACACGAGCTAATGTCTACAGGCAGAGGAGGCAGTCAAATGTCCGTGGAATGAGAAACATCATTTAAAAATTTAAAGTGAGTAAGTGGTGGTTATGGCACAAGGAAAGGACTCACTATACATCAATAATGAAATATTTGGAATGAATGAATGTGATTTATGAGTTGCAATATTCAACCTGAGGGCTCTGATGTCATCATTCTTGGATGTGTGTGCGTGTGTGTTTGAAGTTCCAAGACAAAAGTTTGATTATGAAACTTAAAATATCTTGAGCTGCAAATTCACTGAAGACCGTGATTGTTTTTCTTCAGTGAACAAAGAGAGTGCCAGACTTAAAACTGCTGAAACCCATTTCTCAAAAACTTGTTATCATTTGAAAGGGGGATTTCTCAAGTAAAATTTGACGTATTCAGATTACTGTGGACACAGTGCCCATTTGGGTTATAAAAAGTCGGAATTACTGGCATTTTTTAAAAAGTGCAACCTTTTTTAACAACAAAAAGAGATATCTAATATTAAATCTCTCCAATTCCTCTTCTCTTATTCTCAAACCTTCTCTAATCAGGCTTTCTTATCCCATCACTCCATTGAAACTGTTACTGTCAATGACACCAGTGACCTCTGGGTTGCTAAATCCAAAGGGCTTTTCTTGGTTCTCATCTTTCTTGACCTGTAAGCAGCATTTGACCAGGTTGATCACTCTCTCTTCCTTGAAAACTTATATCCTGTTTCCAGGACAACATACGCACCTGGTTTGCCTCCCACCCTACTGGTTCTTCCTTCTCAGTCTCCTTTACTGATTCTCTGTGACCTCTGAAAGCTATAGTGCCTCAAGCGCAGTCATTGAACCTTGTTTCTTCCTTTTAACCACTCTCTTGTGGAAATCACTCAGTCTCATAGCTTCAAATACTGTGTATATTCTGATGACTCCCAAATTTAGATCTCCAGTCAAGATTTTTCTCTTGATCTCCAGACTCCACTTAGATACTTAATAATCAGAGGATTTACAGATCCAAAACCAAATTCCCGATTGTCTCTGTTCCCCCTTCCTTAATATTCTCCACTCCAGTTAATAAACCACACTATAGCTTTGGAGTCATCCTTGACTCTTTTTTTCCTTTACACCCTACATCTAATACATCCAAAAATCCTTAAGGCTGTACCTTTAATGTTTTTCTAGACTCTGATCACTTCTCATTATCTCTGCTGCCACCACTCTGGTCCAAGTCACCATCATCAGTCTTGCCTGGGATATTGCAGTAGCTTCCTCCTTGCTTCAGTCTCTGGTCCTTTCTACATTCAGTCTCAACCCAATAGCCAATGCTGTCAATTTTTGCTCAGACTCTTCCTAACGCTCTCCATTTCACTCAGTGTAAAAACCACATCCTTACAATGGCCTACACAGGCTGCAAGTCTCCCTTTACTTCTCTGACCTCACTCTGTCTCCAGCTACTTTGGCTCCAGTGTGTCAGGCCTGTGCTTACCTCCAATTCTTTCTGTTCCTCCAGTATGTTG
Source organism: Balaenoptera borealis (assembly GCF_965194805.1). Taxonomy (NCBI): domain Eukaryota; kingdom Metazoa; phylum Chordata; class Mammalia; order Artiodactyla; family Balaenopteridae; genus Balaenoptera; species Balaenoptera borealis. Next base: position 39,216,031 of record NC_138860.1, on the reverse strand, counting down.
GGCCTGTGCTTACTTCAGGACATTTGCACTGGCTATTCCCTCTGTCTGAATGCTCTTTACCCAGGTAGATGCACAGATCAGCGCTCCACCTCTTCCAAGTCTTTGCTCACATATCACCTTCCTAACAAACCCTGACCACTCTGCTCAAAATTCTAACACTTAATCTCCATATCTTATTTTATTTTTATCCAGAGAATTTATCACCTTCTAATAAGTTCTATATTTTATATATTTATTCTATTTATCACTTATCTCTTCTCACTAAAAAGGTCCTTGAGGGCAGGGATTTTTGTCTTTTTTATTCACCCCTATATCTCCAGCACCTAGCACAGTGCTTGGCATACTGAAAGCACTCAATAATTATATACTGCTTAACTGAGCAATTAACTGACAGTTTCACATGTGTACAGAAACCCAAACAAGGCTAAAATAGAGCTACTTTAGTCTAGTGTATGTAGAGTGGTAAAACAGGCAGTTCATTTTATCACCTACTCATTTGCCTATTCTAGAATTCTCTGACCCAGTGCTCCTATCTGCCCTGCAGCATTCCAGGACCTGAAGACACTCCCAAGATCCCCAAGCACCCAAATTGTTTCATGCTGTCCTGCCTTCATTGAAAGTCCCCAGTACCATGTTTTCATCCAGGTGGGTGCTGGTGCTCTGGACCAGCCCTCCTTTCCACCAAAGCAGATTTCCATCCATTGCCAAGATGCTTGTCCTACGCTGTAGTCTTCAGGTTACAAAGTATGTAAAGTTGCTCTCCAGAACCCTGTAAAGTCACTTCTTGGCAAAGCCACCCTTTCAGAAGCCAGGAACTCCTCTACTGTCTTTTTCATCCTCCATCAAAACTTGCTAAGAAACCTTCAATAATTATGTGCATTTTATATGCGAGCATTGAGCTAGGAACTGCAGGTGAGGTAGAGATGAATAAGACACTGTTCCTAGGCTTAGGGAGTTGTCAGTGTAGTGAATAGCATAAGTCAGGCATAAAAATAATGATACTATTTAGTAATTCAGGGCATAGTAGCTGCCATGGGAGTTCAATGGTGGGACAGATCACATCCAGCAGTGGGGAACTCCAGAAAGACTTATTGAAGAAAGCAAAATTTGAAGTTGACCTTGAAGGATAGGCTCTTAATGGGTGGAAATGGAAAATGGATGAAAGTATTTCGAGTGGAGGAAACCATTTGAGGCACATAGGTTGGAAAGCTAAAGGCATTTTCAGACAACAGTGAGTATTCCAGTTTTACTAGAGGGGTAAAAAAAAGCATGTGAAAGTGGAAGGTAGATGAGGCCATAGGTTAATAAACATTGAAAACCAAGATGAGTATGATTTTAATTTAATGGGCAATGGGGAGCAATAAAGGGTTTTGAATTGGAGAATGACACAATCAAAGCCCAGCTTTAGGAAGAGTAGTGTACAGTGCAGAGTGGTGTTTCAGCAGCCCAGGTGAAGGGAAATGGGAGTCCTTGTTACAGTGGGGGTCCCTGGAGAGGAGGAAGGAGACAGGTACGAGATGTTGCAGTGTTGGAATCTTTAGGATATTATCATTGATTGGTTGTGGGGAAGGGAGGAGTGAAAGATGACTCTGAGGTTTCTGCTTGAGTTACTGTGTGGTTAAGTGAACTCACAACAAATGAGAAGAAGCAAGTTTGAAGGGAATAGAATGTGTTGCTTCTGCTTACGTTGCGTATGAGATGTTCAGGGAACAGACAGATGGAGATGTCCAACAGACAGACATCTGAATATTCTGGTCTAGCTGAGGATAGAATTTGAGAGCAAATTATAAAAATTTAGGATGATTTCCAATAACTATGGAGGTGGCAGTCTTAGGACATGATGAGGTAATTGAAGACATTACAGAGAATTTAAGAGTGAAAAGCTTGGGTCAGCACCTTGAAGAATCTGATAAATGCGTTTATTCAGAGGTTAAAATAATGTTTTGGACTAATGTGTGACCTCTTTCAGGGATATTTGTATTTAATGGTGTACTAAGACCCTTTTGGCTTAAATTTAAAAGAAGAAATCTGGGATGGGTTGGTGGATGGGGGGTAGCAGGCAATCTTTCCTGACTATCCTGACATCACAACACAGAAGTGGTTATATGCTGTGCTTCCTCGTGTGACTGAGTCTACTGATTTGCCATCACAGGTGGAAAGGGATTTGATATTTCATCAAAGAATCTTGAGAAAATCCCTGAAAAGATGTAAATCATTGATAACAAGCTTGGAGTGTTATGTCTCTCAGGGATATTTGTATTTTAATAGGAGTCTCCTAAATACCACACAAATTTTAATCAAAGTAATTAATAATTAATGACATGATTTCAGGTATAACACAAGCCAATAAGTATTATTTCTGAATGGAAATCACACAACATATATGATCCCTTGTTCAGGGTACTCTTTGGGGGCACCTATATTAGTGAATAGGTAGGAATGGCTTACAGTAAACATACCAATTATTTGTAAAGAGATGTTCTTCCAACCTACTTGGTAATTTTTGCCATTTAAAAATTTCTATTAAAACACTTTTAATGCTGTTAATCTTGTATTAGCTACAAGAGTGTGGTGCTTGGGTGTACATCAAAATTACTATTCAACCCAAGTCTTCAGGGAGAAGATGGATCTATGTGAAGCATGAAAGTTGGGTGGGACCTGGATAAGCAGAGATGGGAAGGGAGGAACCCCCCATGAGGATTAAGGGCAAGTGCTTACATGGTGTGATCCAGGGATGAGAGACTGGATGGATAGAAGCCAACTCTAAGGTTTAGATCTTCATATTTGGAAAGATGGCTGTGCTATTGTCAGAAGGAAGAATTATGTGAGCAAGAAATGGTCAAAGTGTGTGTGTGTGTGTGTGTGTGTGTATTGGGGGTGGGGTGGGTTTAAAGTTTTCACAATATGAACTTTTTACAATATTCATTTAGGAAATAAATAAATGAAAAATGTGATACGAATACTTTCTGGGTATATCACCTTTTTCTGTTAAACTATTTTCCTTTTCTTCTTCCAAGGAGATTTCCCCACCCATATTCCTTTCCTTCCTTTGGGATCAAGGGCCCGTACAGTTTTTTTCTTGACCAAAAACTTAAACACATGTGTTCACCTGTGCCAGAGCACTAGTTCAGAAGTGTTGAGTTACTGAATAAAGAGGTGCAGTGTTTCATCTAAATCCTGAAGACAGATTTTGGCGAGGCCAGGGAGAGGCTAGGCAGAGTTGCAGGAGGGGATGCAGAGCTGGCCAGCAGAGTGGACCCCAGTTAATCTTAAGCCTGAATAGAAATCTCACCACATAAACAAGGGTAGGATCCAAAACTCACAATTTTGTCATCCTTTTAAAAAAAGACGTAAGCCAAGGGGAATGAGACCCCAAAAGGGGGCAGTCTGTGGAGAAACTGTAGCTACTTGCAATTTGATTTCAAAATCCCTTTCCTACTTTATTTACAGATAAGTACATTGTTGTAAAACAGATAAGCTAAACATTTTATGAGGCTTAACATCAGGACAGCAGGATATATTTATGATACTATGTCATCATATCAAGAAGCATTTATTAAGTCACTAATAATTGCATTGGCACATAGAGAATTAATACAACATGGTTCTTTCAGGAGCTTGAGGAGTTGGCAGTATTTTCTTGGGCTCGCCTTTTGTCTTATATATGTGTAATTTCTAGACGTCTTTTCATCTTGGTGCCTAGCTATTCAATTTTTTTTTTTTTCTGCAGTTTTTAAAAGATTAAAGCCTCAGAGAAGAGTTTTGGTAGCTGACGAAGGCAAGGATGTAATCTGATTAAGTAAAATTTTAAGCTATATAAAATTATAGAGATTTAAGTGTGACCATAATTACATTTATTAAATATTACCCAATTTGTTTTAAGTGGTATGCTCTCTCTTTACTGAACGAATCAATACTGGGTTTAAGTGAAATATGTGTGCTTTTCACAAGCATGTTTGATTTCCGCAGGTCAAACATTCTATAACAGAGACTAGGAGAAGGAAATCGGTATTGTGAAGGCATAAAGCTCTAATTAGGATGAAAATGTAAGGGAAATATGTGGTTATCATTCTGCCCATCTGTAGGCATTAGCTTGATTTCGATCTACTTCATATAATGTCCATGTACACAATGCCAATAGAGTAAACCAACTGTATCAATAACTAGTGTCAGGAAACGGGAATAAGGAATCATATTTCACCGGGGGATAGTTGAAGACAAATTTGTCTTTGAGCATTTCGTTTTGTATTCCTAGTTTCTGAGTGATATAAAATACATAGGCATATCAAAGTTCATAACAAAAACTGCTTATGCCACCAGGAAGATGTATTTATTTTCAATAATGTAAAGGGAAAAGCATACAATTGAGGTGGAGAGAGAGAGAGACAGAGAGACAGAGAGACCTGCAGCAGACATCACCTGAGTGGGAAATTACACATCCTGCACGCACACGCCCGCTCTGCACACACATGCACAGAATTCATCTCTGACAATTTAATTGTTTAATGGTAGGACTAACAAGGAATCCTTTCTAAAGTAATGGCATATAAAGGCTTCCTAGTGAAGTTAATATTCCTGCTGCATTTGATGGGTGTTTCCCATTTGTGCAGTTCTGCCCTAACAGACTCCTGGCGTTTGATGGGGGGGACGCAGGAAGGGTGGCGTGTCTGTGCTCAATTGCAGAATCTGGAGAATGCCTTAGCCTGTGACCTTAGCCTCGAAAGCAATAAATCCGAGGCCATGATTGGCACCAGAGTAATCGCTCCCATCGGTTGTAATGCCTTGACTTGCAGGCTGAGGATCTGGTCTTCGTGGACGGTAGGCTGGGTGTTTTGAGCACAGGGCCCTTGCTTCTTATATAGTTATCTGTTTTCTCTTAGTTCACTAGAACCAGGATTTGGCAGCCATTTGTGCTGAGTTTCAGGACGCCGGTTTGACCAGTCTTCCAGATAATGAAATGCATGATGTCTCAGATGCTAGGGTTTGAATCCTCATCCTGAGCCGCAGTCTCTTCTCCTCATATTTCCTTATGGTTCAGCCTGGCTCATTTCGGCGCTTTAATTGGATCCCTGGGTGGCCTTCCTGTTACAGCAGTGTACACAACCACAGATGCTCTGCGAGAAGAATAACTGTGTCTCAAGAAGCATAAAGTTCTCAAAGCAGACCCTCAAATGTTCTCATTCTGTAGTTTCCATTCTTAAATCAATACATTTTACATTTATTACTCTGGTTATTTAACTTTGAAAAAAAAGTTTCATTGCCTGCATCAGAGAAACCCAGTGGTGGTGGTGGAGATAGAGCTTGACCACAATAGAGAAGCTGGTTTGTTGTGGAGCGGCGGTTGCCCTTTGGTTGTGGACTGGGTCCCAGGCTGCCTGCTTCTCTCCCCGAAGGTCTGTGTCTTTCAGTCTAGGAAAAAGCTTAGTAGGCAGAGTTGAAAATGACAGACTATTTTAAACACACGCTTTATATCCCACAGTTCTGGTTCTTACTTCTATTATCATTACTTATTCATAGACTTTTATTCCCAAATATCATTACCCTTTACAGTAATAGGATCAGCAAAGCGACCACTTAAAACAAAATAAACACACACAGGAATCCGAGGCACAGAAACATTTCCCCCCTTCTCTTTAGCTTTCTGCCTCTCTCTGGCTACCTGGGGGAGAAGCAGTTCTTACCAGGCACTAAGAAGCTCTGCTGCTTCAGAAATACCAGTGTAATGGGGGCTTGGCAGTGGGAAATGATATGGGGCCTCCAGCAGTCTAAGGCAGCAGCAGAGAGGTAATGAAATCTGAAAAAAAAAAAAAAAAAAAAAGGGAGAAAGAAAGGAGTGGAGGAAGGTGGAAATCAAGAAGAAAACTAAGAAGAATATACAGTGCGCATCCCTTAAACTCAATTTCAGCAGAGGAAAATCCCCCTAAAACAGATCCCATTTAATTTAGAGCGACTCTGAAGTGGGATCACTTACTTATTCCTTGTATAATAAGAATAGCCACAGTATACTGAGGGCCTACTACATGCCCAATGCTTTCTGTACGTTAATAGCGGGTGTGATTATCTCCATCTTACAGTTAAGGAAACTGAGGTTTAGAAAGGCCAAGTGACTTGTCTAAAGTTGTATGCCTCAATCTGGTGGGCCCAGAGTGTAAATTTAGATTTTATGAGTCTAAAACTGCTCACTAGAGTTTTTTCATCCTGACTCCCACTATGTTATATTGCATTCTGTTTTATTCAGTCATTTGTCTCTCCACTCATATATTTATTTACATATATACCAACTTGTTCCAGGAGAGATTTAAGATGGTGTAAAGGCCTTGGAGCTACACACATATCTAGGCAGCTTGCACATGGTGAGGACATTCTACTTATTTGTTGATTGAGCTGTAGAACATCAACTGTCAAGAGTTCAGAATTCTTTCACTGTGGAGTTCCCTTCCTTTTTTATCTTTAAAAGTAGGCCAGCCAGAAACCCATCTGTGCAGGATGGCTTGGGCCCAGAAACTGAGCTAACTAATCTCCCCAAATCTCCTCTATGTCTATGCTTCTATAAAGGACTAGATTAACATGCTATATGGGAATTATTTTTTTTTCTTTAGTAATTAATTACAGAAATGTAAAAATTGAGTTGTTAGGAGGAAAAAAGAGTAACTTTACCATGATGTAAACCTGACAAAAACTACTTCAGCCAGGTGATCAAGGTCAACATCAAAAGTGATAAATCACGCTGATAGTATGTACCCTTGAGATGATGTGATAAAAATGGCACTTTATCTCTGTAGTCTTCCGCCCCCAAACTCATCACTACCGTCCAATCATGAAAAAATATCAGACAAATCCCAACTGAGGGATTCTAAAACTGCCTCACCAGTATTCCTTGAAACTGTCAAGGTCATCAAAAACAAGGAAAGTCTAAAAAACTATCACAGTCAAGAGGAACCTGAGGAGCCAGGATGACTAAATGTACTGTGCTGTCCTGGATCAGGAAAGGACATTAAGTGGACACTAAGGAAATCTGATTAAATGATGGACTTTAGTTAATTGTAATGTATCAGGGTGAGTTCATTAATTGTAATAATGTACCACACTAACGTAAGTGTCAATAATAGGGGAGACTAAGTGCAGGAACTCTTGGTACTATCTTCTCATTTTTTGGTAAATCTATAACTTCTAAAAAACAAAATCTATAAAAATATTTTCACACACACACGCACACGCACGTGAATTGACCAAGATTTTTGGGAGAAGAAATGGTGTGAGTAGAAGTAGAATATATGTCCCTGTCCTGAAAGCCTAACCCAATAATCAGGATGCGTGTTTCCTGGATTTTTATGACTGGCTTTTTTTTTTTTTTAATGTATTTATTTTATTTTTGGCTGCGTTGGGTCTTCATTGCTGCATGTGGGCTTTCTCTAGTTGTGGCGAGCGGGGGCTACTCTTTGTTGCGGTGAGCGGGCTTCTCATTGTTGTGGCTTCTCTTGTTGCGGAGCACGGGCTCTAGGCACGCAGGCTTCAGTAGTTGTGGCACATGGGCTCTAGGGTACAGGATCAGTAGTTGTGGCGCACAGGCTTAGTTGCTCCACAGCATGTGGGATCTTCCCGGACCAGGGATCGAACCTGTATCCCCTGCATTGGCAGGAGGATTCTTAACCCCTGCACCACCAGGGAAGCCCTATGACTGGCTTTTGAATAACAGAAGATAGGATCAAGCTGCTGAGGAGGGTCCACTCAGTTCCTGGTTCCCAGCAGATAATCCTTGTTGAATGAATAAATGCCACTGCCACATACACTGAAGGAGCTTTTCTGGCTCTAGGATGCATATAACTTAGCTTGGGTTCCAGACCTTCCAATGATGGTACCCTGCACCCCAGTCCAACATGTAGCTACTCCAAGGTCTCTGTCTCATTCTTCACAACCCAGCAAGAGTTGTTGAACCACTCCAGAAACAGATCAAATAACTATTTCCATTCAAAACTCTAATACCACATCCTGTTTGGCTTACTATTTATTGGGGACATCCAAGGTCTCATATGTAGCAGTGCCAGTTACGTTGTCACCAGTAGGAATCACAACCTTTTGCATATCACAGTACAGTTGTTGCAGATATATCAATTTCAATATCTTTGAAATTGTGGTAGTTATTAGGTTTGCTACTGTATATTGATATTTAATGCATTAATAAAAAGCCCATGTATCACTGTATCAAACATTTAAAAATATTTTGATAATTGATAATTGTATTTTAATATAATTGGTTTCCTTTGTAATCATATGGTGCTTCTAAAATGCAATTAAAAACATTTTTCTGTGAAGGGGTCCAAAGGCTTCTGCAAATTCCCTAAGAGGCTCATGGCACAAAAAGATTAACACTTGATGTAATGGAATAAACACTCATGAGTCCTAAACTGCGTAGTCTCCATCAAATCCTTTGACCTCTAGGTTCCTCATTTTTCTGACCGGTTCCCACCTTGGGGAAAAAATTGAGCAGATCAAATTTTTTTAACAAATAGGGAGATGCTTGTAAATTGCAAACCCATGTACATATAAGGAATCATTGTTATTATTGTTATGTTATGTTTGGCCATTAGATAAAAATGACTTGTTATTGAGGTTTTAAATGCAGTTCATTGCTAGGAATACTTCTAACCCAATGATTTAGGCCATGCTTAACATGAGTAAAGTGAAATGGAAAATTGATTCAATTCTCTGGATAATAATTCATGCTAATAGTTTCCTACATTTGCCTGCAACATCCAGATAATCAAAGAAAATGTGATTTTAACTTGAATTATCAGCATAGCTATATCACAATTCTCAACTCTTCTTTGAATGTATAGACTCAAGTGCCAGAATTGAAGTTCTTAATACTAAGAGGAATAGAATCTTTTCAGGCCTTTATTCTAGAGATACTCCAGTTGTGCACATTGAGATAGACCATGTGTTCTAAAGACATAAGTGGTTGACTGTGCACTGAAACACGTATATATCATTAATTAGAAATTTTTTCTGTGTTAGGCAACATTTTCAATTCCATTTGTTTTCACAGATCCCTAAGCCACTTGAACTTCTGTGTAATGCATATGTCTCAGGACAGTGTAGTCCAGTTAGACCCACAGTATTTTGCCATCAGAGAATATTTTAAATGGAAAGGCAGGCTTACTCTTGCCTTACAGTGTATAGATATTAAGCATTCTACACACAACTATGTGCATTCATCTTTTAAGAAAACTTACAAATGAAATGTAAACTGACAGGAATTGGATTAGGTAGAAAATCAAATAAAGAATGCAACTGGAGGGGGCTTCCCCGGTGGCGCAGTGGTTGAGAATCTGCCTGCCAATGCAGGGGACACAGGTTCGAGCCCTGGCCTGGGAAGATCCCACATGCCGCGGAGCAACTGGGCCCGTGAGCCACAATTACTGAGCCTGCGCGTCTGGAGCCTGTGCTCCGCAACAAGAGAGGCCGCGATAATGAGAGGCCCGCATACCGCAATGAAGAGTGGCCCCCACTTGCCGCAACTGGAGAAAGCCCTCGCACAGAAACGAAAACCCAACACAGCCATAAATAAAATAAATAAATAAACCCAAAGTAAAAAAAAAAAAAAAAGAGCGCAACTGGAAAGTCTTAATGAATCTGATACCTTCCACCCCTGATGTAAAAATAAATGCATTTGTTCAGTTTAAAGAAATTAGTAATTACATTTTCTTTCTCTGCTATCTCACGCCCCCCCAACTTCTCATACACAACTATACAAATGTAACTCTAAAAAGGAATCTAATTCAGTTGATGATGCATTTATGTTGAGAAGATACATTATACCTATATTGACTCTTTGGAAAAGATTTGCAACAAAAAGAAAATCATCTGGGAATTAGACCTTCACTTAATAGAGAAAGCATATTACATACCATGTTAGTTTGCCAGGGTGGCCATAATGAAGTAACACCAATTATGTGGCTTAAGCAATTGAAATTTAATTTCTTACAGTTCTAGAGGCTAGAAGTCTAGATCAAGGTGTTGGCAGGGTTCGTTCCTTCTGAGGACTGTGAGGGAGAATCTGTTCCATACCAAGCCCTCAGCTTCTGGTGGTTGTCTGGCAATCGTTAGCATTCCTTGGCTTGTAGAAGCATCACCAAGATCTCTGCCTTCATCCTGACAAGGCATTCTCACTATGTGTGTGTCTCTATGTCCAAATTTCCTCTTTTAATAAGGACACCAGTTATGTTGGACTAGGGCCCACTCTAATGACCTCACCTTAACTAATTATATCTGGAATGACGATATTTTCAAATAAGGCCACATTCTGAGATACTGGGGGTTAGGACTTCAACCTATGAATGCTGGCGGTGGGGACACAATTCAACCCATAACATACAATGGAGTGTTCAATATATATCTGACACACTGAACTGAAACGTAATATACTTGTGAAGAGCTAGAGGGGCATGTACTTGGGAGGAGACACTTCTCAAAACCTCTGATGATAGCGTAACCATGTATATATCTTAGCAGCCGAAGTAATCCAAATCTCTATCCTTCCTTAAAGTAACTTCTAATGGCTGTTCTTAATTTTAATTCTGAAGTATCTGTAACACCAAAGAATGAACACATGGAAATTTTTCCAGAAATGTATTTGAATGTTCCACCATCCTCCATAACATACGTATGTTTTCTAATACATACAAAGAAGATTTCCATGAGTTCCACCTGGGTAATCTTGACTCTCTACTGTAAAGATGGGTCATGCTTACGCTGTAGTTTCTCATTCTCTCAGGAACATACTGGTTTTGACTATCACACAATTTGAGGAGGGTATCCTTACTGCCTAAGGACTTTATGTTCCTGAGAATATGTCCAAAGCAGTGAGATAGACCCTGGATAAGTCTTTGGTTGAAATCATTTGAAGGAATGTGTTTATCCCGGACTTAAGTTCCAAATCAAACTTAAGGAAGAACTTTCCCTTTACTACTTATTTTTCCCCCAATTTCTATTGAAGATACTTATATACATAGTTTAAAATGTCAAAATTCTGTAAGTCTTATAACTAAAATTGACAATCCCTACCCCACCTCTCCCCATCCCAAATTATTGCTACCCAGAAACAACCCCTGGTAACACTTTTAGGTCTTTCTTTTGGTATTTACCTTCATATTTCTGAAGAGCATTTTTATAATGTTTCTTCCTTGTGTTTTTCATTTTGATTATCATGTATCATTGATTTCTGTGTAAGAAGGGGCTCTAATACTCTCATATCTCTTTTTATTCTTTCCTCTTCTCACTTCATCTTCCTAATACATGAGTTGGCCCAAAAGTTCGTTTGGGTTTTTCCATAAGATGTTACAGAAAAACCCAAACTTTTTGGCCAGCCCAATAGTTATATCGTGATTTTTGGTTAGTTGAATATTTGTTTAGATTCTTATGACTATGTAAATACTTTGCACAACAAGCCATGTAGTGAACCTTTTTTGTAAAATAGGTTTTTTTTTCCCTCTTGTATTAATAATTGTCAGGGTTGGGTTTCTTTCTTTCTTTCTTCCTTCATTTCTTCCTTCCTTCCTTTCTTTCTTTCTCTCTCTTTCGCTTAGTTTTTGATATATCTATCATTAATTCACCTCCAAACTCACTGCCAGAGCATAAATTTCCTTTCAATAGTTCATCAGTAGTTCAAACCTTTTTCTTTTCTTTTCTTTTCTTTCCTTCCTTCCTCCTCTTCACTGCCCCCTCCCTCAAGCGCTCCCCTGACTCTTCTCTCTCTCTCTCTCACACACACACACACACACACACGCACACGCACACGCACACGCACACACACACACTTTCTGTCTTTTGATGCATCCCTCCTGGAGCCCTGTATCTTCCTGCTCCAATCAGAGATCCTGTTTGCTCCCTAGGCTGCTGCCTTTAGCTATCATTCTGGGTCTTTCCTTATCATCATTCTGGGATTCCCTTTACCTCATTCCTGTGATCAATCCCCTATCTCTTGTTTCTTGGATTTCCTATATTCTTCTTTCCTAATTTACTTTCTTTTGGGGGATCACATTTTTAGTAGCTTCCTGAGAAAAGGCACTTGGGAGGTAAATATTCTGAGACTTTGTGTGTCAGTTATCAATTACTGCCTCTCGGCTCCATTGTCCTTCTTAATGGAAGTAGAGGTGGACCTTGTGAACATGTCTCCTTTCCCAGCAGTGTTAGGTTGGGTCAATAACCGGGTTCTGGAAGGACATTGCAAGGCATGGCAGAGGAAAGGGCTTCTCCTTCTAGGTCCCACGTGCAGCTGCCAACAGGTGTGCAGGGAACTCAGTGGCTCTTGCCCTCCAACAAGTTTCTCCACTCACCTCCAGTGAGTTCCTCCAGTTCTCCAACAAGTGACTTCTAGTGAGCCACCTCCCGCTCACTCCAGTGGGTGGTCTCCTGCACACCAGCTGCAGTTCACCACACCCCAGTGGGCAGCTTCCTGTGGACCAGCTGTGGCCCACGGTACCCTAGTGAACATCTCCACCAACTAATGGGTCTCAGCAGCGCCATCTATGATGAGGTCTGAATCTCAGCCTTAGGGAGAGGAGGCGCTTCTGAGTTTATTCCTTCCTTGGTTTGGGGTACTCTGCCTCAGCCCTAGAAGAAGTAACTGCTGCCTACACCTGGTACTCCTGTATGCTTTAGGGTTCTTTTTCAAGGGATCTATTTTTCTTTTTTTTTAAATTGAAGTATAGTCGATTTACAATGTTGTTAGTTTCAGGTGTACAGCACAGTGTTTCCGTTTTATATATATATATATATATATATATACATATATATATATATTCTTTTCCCAATTCTTTTCCCGTATAGGTTATTACAAAATATTGAGTATAGTTCCCTGTGCTATACCGTAGGTCCTTGTTGGTTATTTATTTTACATATAGCAATGTATATATGTTAATCCCAAACTCCTAATTTATCCCTTCTCCCCTAGGGTTCTTTTCTTTTCTTTTTTGTGTTTTTTGTTTGTTTGTTTTTTACCACATTTATTAGTTAAGCATCTTCTACTAATTAATAATTCTTCATAATAAATTTTCCTTGTCCCAGTCAGAATACCCACTTGACACATCTAAAAATGTCCTTATCCTCTTATTTGATTACTTGGTTAGGTAGAGAATTCTGGGTTGAAAATAATTTTCCTTAGAATTTTGAATACTGTTACATTTTTTCTACTTTCCATTGTTATTATGGAGAAGTTTGATGCTCTTCAGGTTCCTGATCTGTTGTATATGATATTTTGAAAAATCTGTGGAAGCTTTTAGGATCTTATCTTTATTACCAGGGTTCTGAAATTTTATGACATATCATGGCATGGTAAGGTGTTGGGCATAATCCGAAACCTCATGTCATTGAGTTCTAGGACATTCTCTTGGATTATTTCTATAATAACACCCTCCTGTTCATTTTCTCTACTCATTCTTTCCACAATATCTATTACATGGATTATTGGTTAGTCCACACTGGTCCTCTAATTTTCTCTCTCTTATTCCACCTCTGCCTTTTTTTCCTTCTGTGAGAGTGGTTCAGCTCTATCTCACAATCTTTCTCTGCTATTGTGTGTTTTACTTGAGGAGTGAGGCACTAAGAAACTGTATTCAAGCCCTTGTGTGAGTGGTGGTGATGCTTCTGGAATGGTGATCTTCATCACAGGGTGACTGGGGTGGACAGTGTCATAAGTATCCTCTGCAGTCAGTATCTGTGAGTCTCTCGGGTTGGTCAATTTTCCCAGAGAAGAATCTTCCCATTTTCTGCTTGGGGGTATCAGCCTGGACGCCAGCATTCTTGGGCATCAGATTAAAGAAAGGCAATGAGATTCTCACCTTTCATATGCAGACTTTCATTACCAGCAGTGTATCCCTGTCTTTGGCTTCCTGATGTCCTATGTCCTAAGCCACCTGGTGCAGCTCCTTCAGAGATTAAACCAGTCTTCTACTGGGATGTTGAAAAGGTAGTCACTATGTGAGGTCGAAGAAGGGATTTGAGAGCTTTATTTCCTACACAGATTTACCCTGTCCTTTTTTTAGCCCCACCTGACCAGAACTTTGAGGTATACGGTACCCATAATTTCTGAGCCTTTTTGAGGTTCTGTGGAGTTCATTGTTTTGATTCTGGATAACCCTACTTTGCCTCGCTGCTGGCTTAAATTTCAGCATTCTTTTATCTAATAAGTCATTTACCACTCATCTATTTACTTTCAAAATTCTAACATGTTATGCTGTCATCTCCTTTCTCTTTCTCATGGCCTTTCTTGGTTTATGTCTTTTAGGAAATCTATTTCATGTCGTGAGGTTCTGGAAGGAAGTGTAGGTAAACATATGTGCTTAATCTGTCATGCTTGATCAGAAGTCTCTTTTGCTTCTTAAAGCTTCATTCTAAGACTTCCCTGGTGGCACAGTGGTTAAAAATCCACCTGCCAATGCAGGGGACACGGGTTCGAGCCCTGGTCTGAGAAGATCCTACATGCCACGGAGCAACTAAGCCCGTGCACCGCAACTACTGAGCCTGCACTCTAGAGCCCGTGAGCCACAACTACTGAAGCCCACATGCCTAGAGCCCGTGCTCCACAACAAGAGAAGCCATCGCAATGAGAAGTCCATGCCTTAACTAAAGCCTGCACGTAGCAACGAAGACCCAACGCAGCCAAACATAAATAAATAAAATAAATAAATTTATTTTTAAAAAAGCTTCATTCTAAGAGATATGGAATAGGAAAAAAGTTCTCCCATTAGGCCTGTAGGGTTGACCTAGATGAAAAGGCCACATTTTCTAAATGCAAAACTTACTACTGGGAGAACAGAAAATTTGAATCAGGATATCCTACATGAATATAGACCTTTCAGACCGCAAGCATCAACATTTCCAGCATATTAGGAATTTACTAAATTAATAGATTAAAAAATACAATCAAGATTAATAGATTAAAAATATAATCAAGATGGCCAAAATTAAAAGCAGTCTATACATTCCACGATAACATGCTTCTTGATATGAATGGACTGGATAATCTATCCCAAATCTCGAAAGATAATTGGAAACAGAAAGTTATGCCCTTCATGTATCTAAATTGGTTTGCAACCTAAATTATTTATAAAAGAGAAAATTAACTAATTAATTTCTTTCTTTCTTAATATTCTCCATGTTTAGAGATTTTCTATCTATTGTCACTTCTCTAAAATTTCAGAGAAAGAGAGAAAGGCGTTTGGTAGAGATGAGCAGAGGGGAACACGTTACAAGCTGTAGTAGGTGACCACTTGGACCTTTAGATTCATTCATCAGCAAATTTATACTCATCAGCCACCAGAAATGTGAGAAAAAAATGTATGAAAATGTCTGCTTCTCCTCACTTTCACCGATAATCTAAAATAATTTAAAATTCCTTGATTCTTTGTATTTAAAATGTTTTTTTTTCTCTGTACGTTTGTAATAGATATAATAATTTTGAAGAATTTAAACCAATGTAGTCTTAAATTTCATTTAAAAATGTGAAGCTCACTGGATGATGTCTTTACTCACTGAATCAGTATTTCATTGTTTTAGAGAGAGGGCAGATACCAGCTAGAAAAACAAAGTTATTGTTCAGTTCTGACTGCCATTTTTTTTTTTTTTTTTTTTTTTGCATCTGAATAAGAGAAAAGTCTTAAAAGCCAGGCTTGGTTGAGAGAGAAAATGTCAAGCCTTCCCTTTACTTACCAAAACCAAAGCTCAAAGATCTGAACATAAAGTTCTGCATAAGAGAACTTGGAATATGAAATAAAGCAACATCTCCTTGCCTGGAGAGGAAGTGGATGGCATTTCCAGCTGAAGGATGGAGTGGGTGGAAGGAGGAAGATTCAGAAGGCGCAAGATTAGGGTGGAGAAACCAGGAGATTCCTGAGAAAGGATCCAGCAATCATACTCCTGTGCTTAAGGGTGAGGGTGTGCATGTGAGATCAGAGAAACTTCAGATGGATAGAGGGAGACTCTGGTAATATCCAGGCTTGCACTTTGGGCTATGAAGGATAAGGCTTAATCTATTCCCACTTGAGAATAAATAAGGAACACCATCTGCAAATAAGTGACACCTTGCAACTTGGTCTTCTATTCACAAACTGCTATTTTAATAATAATAATAATAGGTAATTATAAAAGCTCTTTTTATGGGTTGGACACTATGCTAAGTATGCTACATGGATTATCTCATTGTTTTTTCACAGTAGTCCTAAAAGAGACACTATTTCACTGAGGGGCAGTGGAGTTTAAAGATAAGTACCTTGCCCACGATGACTTGTTAGTAAGTGGTGGAAACAGGATAGGGACCAAGCTCTAGCTCGCCAAGCTCTGAATCCCTCTGCAGTGCTGCCTCTCTCCTGTGCCCCTCCTCTTCCCTTCCACCCTCCCAAAAAAGCCTTTCTGCTGTCCTCATCCTCTCCCCAAACAAAAGAGGCTAAGCTCTATAACTAACCACCCACATTAGTTCAGAGTTTGACTAACTTCAGTGTACTTGAGACTCATTCACACTAAACTGTTACCTCAAACAGGCACTCAGTTACTTTTTAACTTTATTGAGGTATCTTCTACATATTGTAAAACCCACTCATTGTAAGTGTCCAATTCAGCAATTTTTAGTAAGCTTACTGAGCTGTGCAACCATACCTATAATCCAGTTTTAGAATATTTTCTTCACCCCCTCAAATTCTCTTATGTCCATTTACAGTATATCCCTGTAGCCACCCTCAACCCCAGACAACCACTGATCTACTTTCTGTCTCTATAGATTTGCCTTTTCAAGACATTTCATATAAATGAAAGCATACAGTATGTGGTCTTCTGTGTTTAGCTTCTTTTACTTAGCATAGCATTTTTGAGATGCTGTAGTAGGCATCAACTCATTCTTTTTTATTACGGAATAGTATTCCATTCTGTGGATATACTACATTTTGCTTATGTGTTCGCTAGACCTTCACTGGACATTTGGGTTGTTTCCAATTTTGGCTATTATGAAGAATGCTGTTGTGAACATTTGCATGCTGGTCTTTGTGCAGACATATGTTTCCATGTCCCTTGAATAGGTATCTAGGAGTAGAATTGCTGGGTCATATGCTAAGTTTATGGTTAACTTTTTAAGAAACAGCTAGTTGCATTTTAAGCCTCATCTCTGAATGTGAATTTCAAGTCTTTTCCCTCAATTAAAGGAATTTCAACCCTCAGTAAGCAATGGGAACTCTGACTTCATTCTCTCTCTTTTTTTTACAATTCTAAAAACACATTTATTTATTTATTTTTGGCTGCATTAGGTCTTCGTTGCTGTGTGCGGGCTCTCTCCAGCTGTGGTGAGCGGGGGCCACTCTTCGTCGTGATGCGTGGGCTTCTCATCTCGGTGGCTTCTCTTGTTGCGGAGCATGGGCTCTAGGCGTGCAGGTCTCAGTAGTCGTATGTGGGCTCAGCAGCTGTGGCTCCGGGGCTCTAGAGCGCAGGCTCAGTAGCTGTGGCACACGGGCTTAGTTGCTCCGCGGCATGTGGGATCTTCCCAGACCAGAGCTCGAACCCGTGTCCCCTGCATTGGCAGGCGGATTCTTAACCACTGCGCCACCAGGGAAGTCTCTGATTTCATTCTTTAAGGATGCTTTGCAGAGTGCCCCGGGCCCTCACTGAAGACAGCCGTGGCTCCCTGTGCCACACAGCTCCTCCCTCCTTGGGGTCAGCTGTTGAAGGCTCCTGAGGTCAAGCCTCGTTGTCATGGGGACTGCAGAGGACTCCTGCAAGGGCTGGTGCTCTACAAGAGATCCACCAGGAAGTCTTTTCCTTCTAGACAAACTGGCAGTCTACAGATTGAATTCAGCCTACAGATACGTATTGTTGGCCTACACAAATTTTTAAAAATTAGAGTGTTTATAGATTGGTCATGCATTCTCCACTTTACCTGCATTTCTTATCACTCCCCATTGACTTACACAAGAACAAAGCTGGAGGACTCACACTATCTGATTTCAAGATCTACCATCAAGCTATAGTAGTCAAGACTCTGGTGTTTGGTGAAAGAATGAACATATGGATAAATGGAACAGAATAGAGAGTCCAGAAATAGACCCGCTTTGTGCAGTCAATTGATATTTGACAGAGATGCCAAGGCAACTTAATACAGAAAAGACAGTCTTTTTAAGAAGCAGTGCTAGAAATTTGACACCCATATGCAAAAAAACCCCACAAAAACTAAACAAAACAAAACTAAATACCTCTGCTCTTCAAAAACACTGTTAAGAAAATGAAAAGAAAGTCACAGACTGGGAGAAAATATTTGCAAAACACTTACCTCCTAAAGGACTGGTAACAACATTACATACATAAAGAACTTTAAAAAACAATAATGAAAAAACAAACAACCCAATGTGAAAATGGGCAAAGTGTTTAAACATATACCACACCAAAGAAGATATACAGATGGCAAATAAGTACATGAAAAGATGCTCAACACTACCGGTCATTAGGGAAATGCAAATTCACATCACAGTGTGTTACCATTACACATCTAATAGGTGTGTAACGTAGGTAATGGCTAACATTAAAAACCAAAATAAAAACTTCTTTTGGGGCTTCCCTGGTGGCGCAGTGGTTGAGAATCTGCCTGCTAATGCAGGGGACACGGGTTCGAGCCCTGGTCTGGGAGGATCCCACATGCCGCGGAGCAACTAGGCCCGTGAGCCACGATTACTGAGCCTGCGCGTCTGGAGCCTGTGCTCCGCAACATGAGAGGCCGCGATAGTGAGAGGCCCGCGCACCGCGATGAAGAGTGGCCCCCGCTCGCCACAGCTGGAGAAAGCCCTCGCACAGAAATGAAGACCCAACACAGTCAAAAGTAAATAAATTAATTAAAAAAAAAAAAAACTTCTTTTGATAACAAATGCTGACAAGGATGCAAAGCACCTTGACCTTTCATACATTGCTAGTGGGAATGAGAAATGTTACAAGCTTTGTGGAAAACAGTTTGGCAGTTAATAAACTGTTAATGAAGTTAAACATATACTTCCTATAAGATCCAGAAGTCCCACTCCAAGGTATTTATCCAAGAGACATAAAAACTTATGTTCACACACACAAAATTGTATATGAATGCTTATAGCTGTTTTATTTATAATCGTCCCAAACTGGGAACAAACCAAATGCTCGTCCACTGGTACAAGGGTACAGAAACTGGTACACCCACACTGTGGAAGAGTATTCAGCCATTAAAAGGAACCGACTGCAGACAAACATGACAACATGAGTGAATCTCAAATGCATTATGCTAAGTGAAAGAAACCAGCCTCAAAAGGTCTAACACCGTACGAGTCCATTTATGTGATGTTCTTAAAAAGGCAAAACACAGAAAAAAGATTAGTGCAGTGGTGGGTTGAACTTGGGGGAAGAGGTTGAATAGAAAGAAGCATGAGGAAACTTCTGGGGAGAGGGAGATGCTCTGTATCTTGGATGTGGTGGTGGTGATGAGCTGTGAATGTTTGTCAAAACTCACAGGACTGTACACTGTACACTAAACATGACGAATTCTACTGCATGTAAATTATTCCCCAATGAACCTGAACGCAATATAGGAGTACTTTCAACTTTAGCATTTATAAGATAGTAACCTAATGGTTCCAGGTAACCTTACCATACGGAGAAAGTCTCTCCCTTTTTTTGGATTAATTATTAAGTTTTCAATATGAGAAAAGGAAGGTTACCAAAGTTAGCTTGTATAAAAGATGCTTACAATTGTAGAGTATCTCTCTAGCATGAATCTAAATAACGCTTTTCCGTTCATATTTATGGGCATGCTCACATTTTTACCTCCCTAATATAGCTGTTAAGAATGTGAAATCTTCCCAGTTTCCACTTCAGCTATGAGCATTTTTCATTTGCATTTTCTGGTGTGCAAGCAGTATAAATTTTGTTGCGTCACTTTACACCTTTTGTTATTTCTGACTGTACAATTTGCAAATCACGTTTAATTTTGTTTGCCCAGAAGAACAACGAAATGCTATACATATATAATTTTTTTTTCCTATTCACCCTTCACACTCTTATAGTAACATAAGAGCCTTAATGCACTTCTGTCCTCTGAGGAAGCTTGTGGTGAAACAGGAGAAACATTATGAATAATTAAAAATATGATATTTACTCCAGGAGGAAGATGAATCTTCGAAAAAAATCTCTGCCAGCAGAAAGCCTCACAATCAGGTACCATATCCTGATAAATAAATTGCTAGTCTTTTCAGGTGTCAAGAGATTTCACAGTCAGATATTAATGAGATAAAGATGCTCAGCTTGATCATTAGGGGGAGAAGAATAAGGATTGAGTTGCTTCTTGTTAATTCTTATCATTCTTCATTATTAGCTAACAGGTAGGTACCAGATGCTTACCTATGTGCCCAAACTAGAGTTATAAAAACATAAGGAGGATTCTAGGCTGAAGAATTAATTCTGAGAGATTCCATTTCAAAATATTCAGACCTTAGGATATTAACTTAATTTTTCTTCATTATAGAGATCTGATGTCTTTTGTGTGGTTGGCCAATGGCCCCATTATTCTTTTGTATATTATTACAGAAAAATCTCACTTTTCTCTAGGTAAGGAATATGATCAATTGAAGAAAAAAGTATTCTGTTAGTCAACCTGGCCAGTAAATGGATACAGTAATTGGCTCGAACTCAATAGATTTGGAATCCAGCTGCATTGTGACATTAACCAGCTGTGTGGCTTTGGACAAGTGACTTCACCTATCTGGGTCCTTAGTTTTCTTACCTGTTCAATGATGCAGTTGAATTTGATAATCTCTAAAATCAACTATTGTTCTAAAATTATTGCTGATTCTGCATACAATGTCAATTTTCAAATTATTTGAATATGATGTATAAGCCTGTATTAAATATAATTAAGTCCTTGATAATTCAGAATGCATTTCAAAACAATGCAAACTTTAGAGTTGTCATTTTGAATGCCTAGCAAAATTCTGGTTAAATAGAAGTTTCAGACTAATGAAAATACTTATTAGATTGGCTTTTACAAGCATTTTACACAAATATAAAATTCTAATTGTAATGAGAAATTTACCCTCATTTCAATAAAGCAAAGCCAACTTTTGAAATTAACCAGGAAAGAAAGGGATATAAATCCTCTATACATGGGTTGAGGAAGTTCACATATAACATTCTGACAATTATCAGCCAGTCCAAACTCTCACTAGTGTGAAAGGCAGATTATCAGCCAGTGTTTATGAAAATATTCAGACAAGAGAGAACTTTCTATTTTTTAAAAAAAGTATTTATTTATTTATTATTTGGCTGCGTCGGGTCTTAGTTGTGGTGTGCGGGCTTAAGTTGCCCCGCAGAATGTGGGATCTTAGTTCCCTGAAGCGGCGCCCCCTGCATTGCAAGATGGATTCTTAACCACTGGACCACCAGGGAAGTCCCAGAGAGAACTTCCTGATGGGCTCTAGGTAGGCATCTGCAATGCATTCTATGTGGATTTTATTATAATTGACTGATTTAGAAGCCAACATATTAATTTAAAAAAGGATACAGTTAACCTCTTTTAATATGATTATGTGAACTGAAATCTGTGATTCTGTGGACAAAGACCAGGTTGAAATTCACATCTCTTTCCCTCATTTCTTCCTTCATTCCAGCCTTCCTTCACCAAACCTGTATTGAATGGTTATCATACCAGACTCTGTAGTGAGAAACTCAAAAACATATAAAACAAAAATCCCTGACCTTAAGGAAGGTCACAATTTATCAGGCAAAACATACTTTGATAATTATAAAGTGATGTGACAATTTAGTGATAGAAATATGTATATAGGCTGTGAGGGGAGAATTTACTTACCTTGGCACTGTCACACACACACACACACACACACACACACACACACACACACACATATATTTGTGTGACATGACCATTCCACATCAAATTTTAAAGAAAAACTTTGAACCACTCTGAAGCATGTTCAGAGCACCAGGTTTACATACAAATAACACCATTCTCATTGGGTTTTATTTTGGTTTTTAAAAATTTATTTATTTATGGTTGTGTTGGGTCTTCGTTGCTGTGCGCCATCTTTCTCTAGTGGCAGTGAGTGGGAGCTACTCTTTATTGGAACGTGCGGGCTTCTTACTGCGGTGGCTTCTCTTGTTGCGGGGCTCTAGTTGCGCGGGCTTCAGTAGTTGTGGCATGTGGGCTCAGTAGTTGTGGCTTGTGGGCTCCAGAGCGCAGCCTCAGTAGTTGTGGTGCACGGGCTTAGTTGCCCCGCAGCATGTGGGATCTTCCCGGACCAGGGATCGAACCCGTGTCCCCTGCATTGGCAGGCAGATTCTAAACCACTGCACCACCAAGGAAGTCCCCATTCTCATTGCTTTTGAAAGCAGATACAAGAGTCCATACTTAAAAAAAAATTCCTGTCCTTTGGAGTCGCTATCAGTAGGAGAAATCAGAAGTAATAAAACCACATTTAAAAACAATCTTAGATGTAATGGCCATCTTGTTTTGGTGAAAATGAAGAGAGGCAGGCATTTTTCATATATTTCTGGCTAGGAGTAAAAACTGGTGCAACCTTTCTGGATGGCAATACGGCACGATTTATCAGAAGGTTTAAAAATGTACATACCTACTTCCAGCAAATTTATCCTAAGAAAATAACTGAGTGTGAATGCAAAGATTCAGCTCTAAGTGCATACACATTTAGGATTATGTCATTTTGTTGAATTGACGCTTTTATCAGTATGTAATGTCCAGCTTTATTTCTAAAGACTGTGGGAGAAGTAAGATTCTCAGTTGAGGGATACAAATAAATCAATTCCTGTTGTAAGAAGTGGAAACCTGGAAAAATATGTTCTTTAACTTACAGTTAAAAACAGTTGCGTGGATTCTGCTTGAGCCAGAGCAGGTACCTGTTAGTGATAACGTATATTTGTAGAAATAGCTGCCTATTATCAAAAGTCTGAGAGGCATGACTTCTAATTAGTCACAAAACAAAAGTAAACTTTACACATTGTTCATAATCATATTAAGGGTTTATTGTTCCTGTAAAATTCACATGACTTATTATCCCATTGGATAAATTTTATTGCCTTCCTATGGCTTTGTGCTTTTTCTTAATATCATTTTAGAGCACCCCTTTGAGTTTATATTATAGCATTTAAAAATGATTAGTACTAAATAACTAAGCAGAATGCCAAACACAAAATAGAGAAACTAAGCTACATTGCCTTCTTTAGACCAACTCTTCCCTACCCAATTATCCAGGTATTTTGATGAGAATTAATTGAATTCAAGCTTGTGCTGACACCTGATGTCTAAATATATTTGAGTGAAGTTTTGCCAAGTTAAAAGAATACAAATATGAAGACTAATGTATAGCTATATCTGCTTCACCATTTCAATGGTCTGAATTTTTCTTAATTATAGTCAATCACCCATTTCACTTTCCACTTGCTATTTTTTTGGGGGGGGACGCTGTGTTGGGTCTTCGTTGCTGTGCGCGGGCTTTCTCTAGTTGCGGTGAGCGGGGTCTACTCTTTGTTGCGGTGCGCGGGCTTTTCACTGCGGTGGCTTCTCTTGTTGCAGAGCACCGGCTGTAGGCGCGCAGGCTTCAGTAGTTGTGGCTCGAGGGCTCAGTAGTTGTGGCTCGTAGACTCTAGAGTGCAGGCTCAGTAGTTGTGGCGCACAGCATGCTTAGTTGCTCTGCGTCATGTGGGATCTGCCCCGACCAGGGATCGAACTGTGTCCCCTGTATTGGCAGGCAGATTCTTAACCACTGCACCACCAGGGAAGTCCCCATTTGCTATTATTTGACATTGCAATATATACAAATGTTCATATTCCAAGTAATGAAATCATGTTATAAAAGTAGATCTCTTTCAAACAAAGATGGCTGCAAATTCTCTGCTATTCTTCCCATTAACAGGTGGAATCTAATTTCACTCCCCTTAAATCTGGGCTGGCCGTAGTGATTTGGTTGACAGATACAATGTGGCAAAAGTGACATTCAAGGACCTTTGAGGCTATGTCATGAGAAGCCTTGCAGCTTCCTCCTGGGCCGCAGTACACTCATTCTTGGAGCTCTGAGCTACCACTTTTAAAAGTCTGACTACCTTGATGCCGCAACGCTGTAAGGACACCCAAGCCAGCTCCTACTCTGTTATAGTTTCCAGCCATTCAAGTCCTACCTGCTGA
Organism: Balaenoptera borealis; assembly: GCF_965194805.1. Lineage (NCBI taxonomy): Eukaryota > Metazoa > Chordata > Mammalia > Artiodactyla > Balaenopteridae > Balaenoptera > Balaenoptera borealis. The sequence goes on along the minus strand of NC_138860.1, from coordinate 39,191,826 downwards.
GGCCTCAGACATCCGGAGTAGAGATTAACCCTCCCCACTGTTCAGTGTCTGAATTCCAAGCCACGGATTCATGAGCAAAACAAATGATTGTTATATTAAGTAGCTGCACAGCGTTGATAACTGAAACAGAATTTGGTGCCAAGAATGGGGTGCTGGTAACATTGGTTTGGGACTGGGTGGTATGTGGAAACTGGGAGGGCCTCAGGAAACTCTTCATAAGGCCGTGAGGGATGATGAGGAAAATGTTATCAGAGGCGGGAGGAAAGGGCACACACGTTCTGTCCTGGTAGAACAGTTAGCCAAACTGTTGCCTGTGGTAATGTGGGAAAGAGAGATCTTGAGCATCTGGCTGTGTAGATCTCCAGGCAGAATCCTCACAGTACTACTTGGCTTTTCCTAGTTACTTACTATACAATACGAGAAGTGAAGGAAAAAATTAAAGATGGAACTGTTCAATTTTTGAGAATCTAGAAGACCTATTAAAGAGTCAGGAAATTTTTGTTTGTTTGTTTGTTTGTTTGTTTTTAGTATGAACTCAATACATATTTATTGAATATTTGAATAACAGTATGATTTTCAACTCACTTGGAAAATGTCTTCTTTTTTTTTAACATCTTTATTGGAGTATAATTGCTTTACAATGGTGTGTTAGTTTGAGTTTTGTAACAAAGTGAATCAGCCATATGTATACATATATCCCCCTATCTCCTCCCTCTTGTGTCTCCCTCTCACCCTCCCTATCCCACCCTTCTAGGTGGTCACAAAGCACCAAGCTGATTTCCCTGTGCTATGTGGCTGCTTCCCACTAGCTATCTATTTTACATTTGGTAGTGTATATATGTCCATGCCACTCTCTCACTTCGTCCCAGCTTACCCTTCCCCCTCCCCGTGTCCTCAAGTCCATTCTCTACGTCTATGTCTTTATTCCTGTCCTGCCCCTAGGTTCTTCAGAACCACTTTTTTTTTTTTTTTTAGATTCCATTTATATGTGTTACCATACGGTATTTGTTTTTCTCTTTCTGACTTACATCACTCTGTATAACAGACTCTAGGTCCATCCACCTCATTACAAATAACTCAATTTCATTTCTTTTTATGGCTGAGTAATATTTCACTGTATATATGTGTGACATCCTCTTTATCCATTCATCTGTTGATGGACACTTAGATTGCTTCCATGTTCTGGCTATGGTAAATAGAGCTGCAATGAACATTGTGGTGTATGACTCTTTTTGAATTATGGTTTTCTCAGGATATACGCCCAGTAGTGGGATTGCTGGGTCATATGGTAGTTCTATTTTTAGTTTTTTAAGGAACCTCCATACTGTTCTCCATAGTGGCTGTATCAATTTACATTCCCACCAACAGTGCAAGAGGGTTCCCTTTTCTCCACACCCTCTCCAACATTTACTGTTTGTAGATTTTTTGATGATGGCCATTCTGATTGGTGTGAGATGATACCTCCTGGTAGTTTTGATTTGCATTTCTCTAATGATTAATGATGTTGAGCATCCTTTCATGTGTTTGTTGGCAATCTGTATATCTTCTTTGGAGAAATGTCTATTTAGGTCTTCTGCTCATTTTTGGTTTGGGTTGTTTGTTTTTTTGATATTGAGCTGCATGAGCTGCTTGTAAATTTTGGAGATTAATCCTTTGTCAGTTGCTTCATTTGCAAATATTTTCTCCCATTCTGAGGGTTGTCTTTTGGTCTTGTTTATGGTTTCCCTTGCTGTGCAAAAGCTTTGAAGTTTCATTAGGTCCCATTTATTTATTTTTGTTTTTATTTCCATTTCTCTAGGAGGTGGGTCAAAAAAGATCTTGCTGTGATTTATGTCATAGAGTGTTCTGCCTATGTTTTCCTCTAGGAGTTTGATAGTGTCTGGCCTTATATTTAGGTCTTTAATCCATTTTGAGTTTATTTTTGTGTATGGTGTTAGAGAGTGTGCTAATTTCATTCTTTTACATGTAGCTGTCCAGTTTTCCCAGCACCACTTATTGAAGAGGCTGTCTTATCTCCATTGTATATTCTTGCCTCCTTTATCAGAAATAAGGTGACCATATGTGCGTGGGTTTATCTCTGGGCTTTCTATCCTGTTCCGTTGATCTATATTTCTGTTTATGTGCCAGTACCATACTATCTTGATTACTGTAGCTTTGTAGTATAGTCTGAAGTCTTGGAGCCTGATTCCTCCAGCTCCATTTTTCTTTCTCAAGATTGCTTTGGATATTCGGGATCTTTTGTGTTTCCATACAAATTGTGAGATTTTTTTGTTCTAGTTCTGTGAAATCCCTTGATAGGGATTGCCTTGAATCTGTAGATAGCTTTAGGTAGTATAGTCATTTTCACAATGTTGATTCTTCCAATACAAGAACATGGTATATCTCTCCATCTGTTTTATCAGCTTTATTTTCTTTCATCAGTGTCTTATAGTTTTATGCATACAGCTCTTTTGTCTCCTTAGGTAAGTTTATTCCTAGGTATTTTATTCTTTTTGTTGCAATGGTAAACGGGAGTGTTTCCTTAATTTCTCTTTCAGATTTTTTCATCATTAGTGTATAGGAATGCAAGAGATTTCTGTGCATTAATTTTGTATCCTGCTACTTTACAAAATTCATTGATTAGCTCTAGTAATAATTTTCTGGTAGCATCTTTAGGATTTTCTATGTATAGTATCATGTCATCTGCAAACAGTGACAGTTTTACTTCTTCTTTTCTGATTTGGATTCCTTTTATTTCTTTTTCTTCTCTGATTGTTGTGGCTAAAACTTCCAAAACTATGTTGAATAATAGTGGTGAGAGTGGACAACCTTGTCTTGTTCCTGATCTTAGAGGAAACGGTTTCAGTTTTTCACCATTGAGAAAGATGTTGGCTGTGGGTTTGTCATATATGGCCTTTATTATGTTGAGGTAAGTTCCCTCTCTGCCTACTTTCTGGAGGGTTTTTTTTTTTTTTATCATAAATGGGTGTTGAATTTCGTCGAAAGCTTTTTCTGCATCTATTGAGATGATCATATAGTTTTTCTCCTTTAATTTGTTAATATGGTTTATCACATTGATTGATTTGCATATATTGAAGAATCCTTGCATTCTTGGGATAAACCTCACTTGATCATGGTATATGATCCTTTTAATGTGCTGTTGGATGCTGTTTTGTAGTATTCTGTTGAGGATTTTTGAATCTATGTTCATCAGTGATATTTGCCTGTAGTTTTCTTTCTTTGTGACATCTTTGTCTGGTTTTGGTATCAGGGTGATGGTGGCCTCGTAGAATGAGTTTGGGAGTGTTTCTCCCCCTGCTATATTTTGGGAGAGTTTGAGAACGATAGGTGTTAGATCTTCTCTAAATGTTTGATAGAATTCACCTGTGAAGCCATCTGGTCCTGGGATTTTGTTTGTTGGAAGATTTTTAATCACAGTCTCAATTTCAGTGCCTGTGATTGATCTGTTTATATTTTCTATTTCTTCCTGGTTCAGCCTCAGAAGGTTGTGCTTTTCTAAGAATTTGTCCATTTCTTCCAGGTTGTCCATTTTATTGGCATATAGATGCTTGTAGTAATCTCTCATGATCCTTTGTATTTCTGCAGTGTCAATTGTTACTTCTTTTTCGTTTCTAATTCTATTGATTTGAGTCTTCTCCCTTTTTTTCTTGATGAATCTGGCTAATGGTTTATCAATTTTATCTTCTCAAAGAACCAGCTTTTAGTTTTCTTGATCTTTGCTATTGTTTCCTTCATTTCTTTTTCATTTATTTCTGATCTGATTTTTATGATTTCTTTCCTTCTGCTAACTTTGGGAGTTTTTTGTTCTTCTTTCTCTAATTGCTTTAGGTGTAAGTTTAGGTTGTTTATTTGAGATGTTTCTTGTTTCTTGAGGTAGGATTGTATTGCTATAAACTTCCCTCTTAGAACTGCTTTTGCTGCATCCCATAGGTTTTGGTTTATTTAGTAGTGTATTGTTTAGCCTCCATGTATTTGTATTTTTTACAGATTTTTTTCCTGTAATTGATATCTAGTCTCATAGCATTGTGGTCGGAAAAGATACTTGATACGACTTCAATTTTCTTAAATTTACCAAGGCTTGATTTGTGACCCAAGATATGATCTATCCTGGAGAACATTCCATGAGCACTTGAGAAGCAAGAGTATTCTGTTGTTTTTGGACGGAATGTCCTATAAATATAAATTAAGTCCATCTTGTTTAATGTATCATTTAAAGCTTGTATTTCCTTATTTATTTTCATTTTGGATGATCTGTCCATTGGTGAAAGTGGGGTGTTAAAGTCCCCTACTATGATTGTATTACTGTCAATTTCCCCTTTTATGGCTGTTAACATTTGCTTATTTGAGGTGCTCCTATGTTGGGTGCATAAATATTTACAATTGTTATATCTTCTTCTTGGATTGATCCCTTGATCATTATGTAATGTTCTTCTTTGTCTCTTGTAATAGGCTTTATTTTAAAGTCTATTTTGTGTGATATGAGAATTGCTACTCCAGCTTTCTTTTGATTTCCATTTGTATGGAATATCTTTTTCCATCCCCTCACTTTCAGTCTGTATGTGTCCCTAGGTCTGAAGTGTGTCTCTTGTAGACAGCATATATATGGGTCTTGTTTTAGTATCCATTCAGCCAGTCTATGTCTTTTGGTTGGAGCATTTAATCCATTTACATTTAAGGTAGTTATCGATATGTATGTTCCTATTACCATTTTCTTAATTGATTTGGGTTTGTTATTGTAGGTCTTTTCATTCTCTTGTATTTCCTGCCTAGAGAAGTTCCTTTAGCACTTGTTGTAAAGTTGGTTTGCTGGTGCTGAATTCTCTTAGCTTTTGCTTGTCTGTAAAGGTTTTAATTTCTTCATCGAATCTGAATGAGAGCCTTGCTGGGTAGAGTAATCTTGGTTGTAGGTTTTTCCCTTTCATCACTTTAAATATGCCCTGTCACTCCCTTCTGGCTTGCAGAGTTTCTGCTGAAAGATCAGCTGTTAACCTTATGGGGATTCCCTTGTATGTTATTTGTTGTTTTTCCCTTGCTGCTTTTAATATTTTTTCTTTGTATTTAATTTTTGATAGTTTGATTAATATGTGTCTTGGCGTGTTTCTCTTTGGATTTATCCTGTATGGGACTCTCTGTGCTTCCTGGAGTTGATTATTTCTTTTCCCACGTTAGGGAAGTTTTCAACTATAATCTATTCAAATATTTTCGCAGTCCCTTTCTTTTTCTCTTCTTCTTTTGGGACCACTGTAATTCGAATATTGGTATGTTTAATGTTGTCCCAGAGGTCTCTGAGACTGTCCTCAATTCTTTTCATTCTTTTTTCTTTATTCTGCTCTGCAGTAGTTATTTTTCCACTATTTTATCTTCCAGGTCACTTATCCATTTTTCTGCCTCAGTTATTCTGCTATTGATTCCTTCTAGAGAATTTTTAATTCATTTATTGTGTTGTTCATCACTGTTTGTTTGCTGTTTATTTCTTCTAAGTCCTTGTTAAACATTTCTTGTATTTTCTCCATTCTATTTCCAAGATTTTGGATCATCTTTACTATCATTACTCTGAATTCTTTTTCAGGTAGACTGCCTATTTCCTCTTCATTTGTTTGGTCTGGTGGGTTTTTAGCTTGCTCCTTCATCTGCTATGTGTTTCTCTGTCTTCTCATTTTGCTTACCTTACTGTGTTTGGGGCCTCCTTACCACAGGTTGCAGGTTTGTAGTTCCCACTGTTTTTGGTGTCTGCCCCCAGCAGCTAAGGTTGGTTCAGTGGGTTGTGTAGGCTTCCTGGTGAAGGGGACTGGTGCCTGTGTTCTGGTGGATGAGGCTAGATCTTTTCTTTCTGGTGGGCAGGACCACATCTGGTGGTATGTTTTGGTGTGTCTGTGATCTTATTATGATTTTAGGCAGCCTCTCTGCTAATGGGTGGGGTTGTGTTGCTGTCTTGCTAGTTGTTTGGCATAAGTAGTCCAGTACTGTATCTTGCTGGTCGTTGAGTGGAGCTGGGTCTTAGCCTTGAGATGGAGATCTCTGGGAGAGCTTTCGCCGTTTGATATTACATGTAACCAGGAGGTCTCTGGTGGACCAATGTCCTGAACTCAGCTCTCCCACCTCAGAGGCACAGGCCTGACACCTGGCCAGAGCAGCAAGACCCTGTCAGCCACATGGTTCAGAAGAAAAGGGACAAAAAAGAAAGAAAGAAAGAAAAAAAATAATAAAATAAAATAAAGTTATTAAAATAAAGAATATTATTAAAAATAAAAAATTTAAAAGTCATTAAAAAAAAAAGAAAGAACAACCAAACCAATAAACAAATCCAACAATGATAACAAGCACTAAAAACTATACAAAAAACCCACAAAAAACAAAAAACGGACAGACAGAACCCTAGGATAAATGGTAAAAGGAAAACTATACAGACAAAAACACACAAAGAAGCATACACATACACACCCACAAAAAGAGAAAAAGGAAAAAAATATATGTCTTTTGGGTAGTCTGAGGTCTTCTGCCAGCATTCAGTTGGTGTTCTGTAGGAGTTGTTCCACATGTAGATGTATTTCTGATGTATTCGTGGGGAGGAAGCTGATCTCCACGTCCTACTCCTCTGCCACCTTGAAGGTCTCCCATTTTTGGGTTTGAAAATAAAACTGTGTTATCCCCAGATTCTTTCAGCAAAAGTTCTCAGTGTAAGAAATGGCTTCAGAGCAAATGAACTCTTGATATGGATCTGGATGGATTTCACACTTATTGTGAACCAGTGACTATTAGAAGCCTTTTATTCCAAACTTCTGTTTTGAATGGCAGTGTTTATTGCAGTTACCTTACAGCAGATAACGTGTATCTTTATTTCCCAAGTCTTCAGATTCATACGAACTGTATTTAAGGAATGGCACCCAGGTGCTTCATCCTGATTTACACAATGAGATGCTGGACTTTGGGTTAGTGCTGAAATGGGATGAGACTTTTGGGAGCCTTGGGAGGGGGTAAGTGTATTTTGCATGTACAATGAATGTAAATAATGTGGCCAGATGACAAACTATGGAAGACTGAAAATGGCTATGAATTCCTTGCTACTGCTTCCACTGAGAGGCGGAGTCTATTTCCTTCTTCTTGAATCTAGCCTGGTCCTAGAGACTCACTTGACTGATAGAAAGTGGCGGAAGTGATGTTCTGGGACCTTCTGAGGCTAGGTCATAAGAAGACTTGCAGCTTCCTCCCAGGTCTCTTAACGACACTTGTCTTGGAGCCCTGACTGCCACGTAAGAAGTCTGAAAACGCAAAGGCTGTCATGCTTTGAGGATGCTCAAGCTAGCCATGTGGACAGGCTGTGTGCAGAGAGAGAGAGACAAGGGGTGGGGGAGGTCGTGGGACCTCCCAACTTTGGGGTCATCCCAGCTAAGACCTTCAGACATCATGGAGCACAGATGAGCCATTCCTTCTGTGCCTTGTCCCAATTCCTGACCCACAGACTTATGAGCAAGATAAATGATTTTTTTGTTATAAGGCATTAAATTCGGGAGTTGTTTTTTATTTAACAATAATTAAGACATCCCCATTTGCTCTTAGGCATCCCACAGCCATTTCCTGTGATCCAGACTTGGTTTGGTCCTACCTCAGTTCATCAGAAATGTTGTTTTATTCTTAAGCCTCATTGGATGGCAGTTACATTCTTGCTGCTTCCCCTCTCAAGGGGACGCCTCAGTCCATACGTAAATCAATGGATGCAAAGCACTTCAGTGGAAGTTAAGCTGACTGAATCTACACTTTAGTACCTATGAAACTGGCTCAGTTCCAAAAAGATTCTAGTAGTGACGAGGGTTAAAGAGAAATTCCTGCCCAAATAAAACGTCCTGCTAGAAACAGACATATTTAATGAACACATAACTGGACTGAAACATTTTGGAAACAATATTCAATGTATAACAAATATAGTTTAGTTCTACAATAAACATTAAAGCCAGGTAACATGTTTTAGACCTCCAGAGAACACACATTCATTCAAAGCCTGAAGATGCTTGAGATTAAACTCTGCACCTGAAATTTTTCCAGATGACATCAGGATTTGGCCCCATGTTCAGGCTACTTCAGAAGAAACATTTAAAGTGTTTTCAGAGGAAGGAAGCAGAAAGGGTAATTCTCCCAAGTTGAGAGGAATTGATGCATAGATCCAGTCAAGGGTTACTCTGTTGGCCCTAGAGGTAAATCTAATTGATCTTTGGGGTTGTCTCGGGATGCATCTATGAGGCCTGAAAATCTGTATTTTTAACACTTCTCCTTCCCCAGGTGATTCTCAAGCACATGGAAGTCTGAGATCCACTGATTTAAGAACTGTGATGCCTGAGGTTTTTTCCTATGCCCCCCATCTACCACCTGACCTCCCAAATGCCCTTCGAGACATTTCACTGTGTTGCTGTCAAAGAGAGACCCATTTAGAACAAAATCAAATGCAAGGAGAGAATCAGAAATACCTTTATTGGGAACAAAGTGATTAGATTTGTAGTGATAATGAGTAGGTAGATGACCATCCACTAACGGGTTTCAAGAAATAAAGACTAAAAAGCCTTGGATGATCCAAACAATTTTTCTTTCTTTTCTATGCCTCAAGCACTAGGCACGTGTCTCTAGTTTCTAGTGCATTTGGCATTATTTCAGTGAGCATTTCATTTTCATGCCATGAACCCCAATTTGACATCTTGAAATATAGCCCTGTAACTCACATATTATTTCACCCAAAGGTTTTTATGGAAGATAACTTCTTCACTTAATATTAATATTGCTGCATTCAGAGCCCCAATCAATCCAATTTGGCAGGTATTCTATTTCAAAACTATCATATAGAGCAATTTCCCCTTCAAGAAATTTTACTCCGTTGCTGTCAAAGAGAGATCCATTTAGAACAAAATCAAAATCAAAATGAAGGAAAGAATCAGAAATAACTTTATTGGGAGGAAAATGATTGTGTTTGTAGTGGCAATGAGAAGGCAATGACAAATCTCCACTAATAGTTTTCAAGAAATACAGACTCAAAAACTTTGAATATACCTTGAATAATATGAATAACCAAATTCATTTTCACCTTTTAAGATTTCCTATAGCCTACCAGTACAGTGTTAAAGAAGGTTTATTATCTATCACCTATCATCTATCTATCTATCATCTATCTATCTATCTTTAATAATGATTCAAAAGAACAAACTTTTATTTTAATTTTTTTAAAAAAAGAACATAAGTGGGACTTCCCTGGTGGTCCAGTGGCTAAGACTCCATGCTCCCAATGCAGGGGGCCCAGGTTCAATCCCTGGTCAGGGAACTAGATCCCACATGCTGCAACTAAGAGTTTGCATGCAGCAACTAAAGATCCCATGTGCTGCAACTAAAAAAAGATCCCTCATGAAGCAAGGAGGATCCCGCATGCCGCAACAAAGATCCTGCGTGACGCACTGCCGAATAAATAAATAAATATTTAAATATATTTTTTTAAATAATAAAAAAGAACATAAGCAAGGAAGTTTCCTTTGTATTCAAAGGCTGACATTAAGATTTATGTAGTAAAATCAGTTTTTGTGTATTACTAATTAGTATGACTAATGTTTAAGTTTACTTTTGGCTTATAGAACAATTCAATTAGTTAATCAAGATACTACAATGACTCAAAATAAAATTGATCCAAATTATACTTTTAAACATCTTATTATCCTTTAAGAAGTAGTTCAAGTCCCACCATCTCCATAAGGCTCTCTCTCCTTGTTCTCAATGACAAAGTAGAGTCAGTTGAAGAATCAAGATCATATGACTTGGAAAAATTAGGTTGATGCTTAAATCTAGGAGAGAAAGCTGAGGAGCCGCAGCAACCCTCCTAAAGATGGCTCACATAATGTAAATAGAAGAAAAATCTGTCAGTTTCTCTAAAGTCATACTTAAACTATTTTCTAAAACAGTATTACCCCCTGAATCTATGACTATATTTGCAAATCTGATACTCTAAAGGTTGGGTGTTTCCTTCCTTCTGCAATTAGAATAGAGCAACAGTAAATGGTGGTGAGGTCTTGGTAAGAGTTACATGGTCCCAAGTGAAGGCTGTCATTCCAAGCATGCTTATTTGACATGTAAAGATGCAAATTTTTCTTTTAAAATCTGTTTTTGAAGAAATTTTATTGGAGTATAGTTGATTTACAATGTTGTGCTAGTTTCAGTTGTTTTAAAAGTTGAACTTGTAACTATTACTAACAAACATGATTTAAACTGTTATACCTACACAGCAAGTATGTAGAGGAAGACACCCAAGTAAAACCTGCCAATTTTCACTAAAACATAACTTATTAATCACTTTGGAGTAAGAAACTGTTTTTTATTACTCATTCTGCTTCTCTTACTTTTAAGTCAAAAGTTCTATTCAGGGTGACTGCAATGATCCAGAATATCTGTAGCCACTGCAAGCATCTCTCTTCCTGTGCTTATTTTTCTTCTGTAGCCCTATGCCTATAGAGTATTCTCCACGTGTTGAGTGTCTCAAATATAGCAGAAAGGATTATATATTAAATACTTCTCAGGGATTCCCTAACAGTCTGCATCAGTTATGTCTTCCTTTGGATACAGAATTTAGCAAGAGATCCTACAACCAACTTTTAAAAAGCTACCTCTTGGAAGAATTAAGCATACAATTAGATTGTTACATACTATCGGGCTATATTCACAGAAAGTATATATTAGTTGATTTTCTTCATGGAAATGTGCTAGTGGGAAAGAAAAATTAAGCATGTTAATAATTAACCATATCAAAGATCTCATAAAATTATTCACAGGTTTTGGGGAACTTGGGAAATTAACTAGTCTGCCCCTTGCCAGCAAAACTTAATTCTCTTCTTGATAGTGATAATCTAACCATTGTAATTGATAATAGAAGTAGACAATGCATTCAATTACACATATAAACAATCTATTTTAAAGGGCTGAGTTAGAATTAAATATAGGTTCAAACAGTCTTTCCAATATCTTTGTTCAAAATATTTAAAAAACTCTTTTGGTATTTGAAAACCTCCACTGTATTCGTCCCAATACCTCAGTTATAGTTCCTTGGAAATGGGTTTGATCTTCAGAAATATAAAAATATCATTTGGGACCTAGACTTGTGAATGAGATACAAGTTAAAACTGTAAGTTAAAGCTAAGTAATATCCCTCAACAGTAGTGCGGCAGATTTTATTTCCCAAAGATGGCTGCCACCTCATATTATATCTCCCATATTCCCTCCATTCTCACCTGGATAGACCTGTGTAACTGTGTCAACCCATACAGAATGGAGGAAGTGACACTATGTGGCTTCCGAGGCGAGGTCATACAAATGCCACACACTTCTGCCAGTTCTCTTGGGACACTAGTTCTTGGAACCCAGACACTATGGTGATAGGAAACAAGAAGAGTTCATGCGTAAGTGTCCTAGCTGACAGCTCATTATCGACTGAAAAGAAATTGAAGAAAATGCCATTGGGAATTGGGGGAAAAGACCTTTTTTTTATAGTGGTGGAGAGTTGTCCCCAAAGTCACCTGCAGTAATATGGAAAATAGGAAATGCACCCAATGCAGTCAATCATCTAGTTGAGATTTGCAGGCCGAGTGTGAAAGTGCCACTTGACCTCTCACTGGCTCTGGGTTAGAAGAGAGATAAGAGAAAGAACAGTTAAACTTAGAAGAACCCAGGAATTGCTGGGTACAAAAATTAAACTTTCTCATTTTCAGCCTCTCCAGATGGTAAATGACACTCAAATTAAGAAATGGCTTCTAGGAAAATCAGTGGTGCTGCAGAAAAATGTGGTCTAAATATGAAGCCAAGGACATGACTAGAAATTTCTTTGTTAAGATCTCAGAAAGACAAGATGGTGTTTTATGGACCTTTTCAAATGGACAAAAAATCCTTCTAAAGATCTTGAGGGTGTTGTCAAGTAGCAGCCCCACAGAGATTCCTAGGTAGAGAAGGGCTTTTCTTAAAAGCCCTTCTAGATTTAATGGCAAAGACATGACTACTCAGAGGGCAGAACTCTTTTTTGAACAGCAGGGTTTGGAGTGGTTATCCTCTGCCTGAACCATCATTGTATGGAGAGTCTATGTTGAGTATAAAACTTATTTCTTTAGTTCATAGTTCTTCAGAACTCTACTCAAGGAGCTGAATTCAAGGAACTGCTCCCAAGGAGCCTCAACCACACTTAGACCTGAATGACATGACATGATGAAATCTTGGACCGTCAGTGAATACCATAATGGTTAGAGGCTTAGGGCTCTTGGGAGAGGGGTTGAATGTACTTTGTATGTGGGAGGGATGTGAACTCTTGTGGCCAGAAGGGAGACTGTAGCAGATAGCATTATCTAAAGATGGCTATCATAATATGTTCTATCTCACACATCTTACAGTGTGACATTGACACTTATGTGAGTCATGAAGTCTATGTGCTATTCCATTGAACCTAGATAGAACTTTATGACTGTGATGGCTAATAGAGTATGAAGAAGACTATGCTCTGTGATTTCTGAGACTAGGTCATAAAAATGCCACACTTCTGCCTTGTTCTCTTGGGATGCATGTTCTTGGAGCCCAGCTTCCAGGCTGTGAGGAAGCCAAGGCCCCAGCTGAGTTCCCAGCTGACAGCCAGCATCAACCATCAGGCATGAGTGAGTCTTCAGATGATTCCAGCCTCTAGCCCTCAAGTGACCTCCAGCCTTTGAGTCACCCCAGTTGATACCATGTAGAACAGGGAGAGGCTGTCCCTCCCATGTCACGGACAAAGTGCAGATTCATGAGTGAAATAAATGGCTGTCAGTTTTTTAAGCTACTTAGTTTGGAGTGGTTTGTTAGGTGGCCATAGGAAACTGGGACAGGAAGGATGGATAAACAGACTGTGGGCTATCCATACAATGGAATAGTATCCAGCCATAAAAAGGAACGAAGTGCTCATACATGCAACAACACAGGTGAATCTCAAAGCTCTTATGCTGAGCAAAAGAAGCTGGACATGAAGAGTACATACTGCATGATTCCATTTATTTGAAATTCTAGAACAGGCAAAATTAACATAAGATGAATTCACTAAATAGTGGTTGCTTTTAGGTGCAACTGACTAAGAAGGGATACAAGGGGACATTCTTAGTAGACGAAAATGGTTTATATCATGGTAGAGGTGTAGGGTTCCAAAGGTGTATCCATTGTCAAAATTGTACAGCTAACATTGGTGTATTTCAATGTATGTGAAATTTACCTTAAAAATTAAAAAATTATAAATAAAAATTAAGTGAGAGTGGGAAGTATGTCTGAACATATAGATGCATTAAGAACAGCAAAATGTTGATAACTATTAACTCTGGGTGAACAGTACATAAAAGTTCATTTTTTCTATTCTGTTGAATTTGTATATGTTTTAAATTTCCCATAATAAAACATTAAAAAAGAGGAAAAAAAGTTCTGATTTTTCTGAAAAATGGGACTTGACTATAAAACAATGAAGTTTTTTTTCTTGTATGGCCACTAGGGAGGCTCTGAAAATAATACCAAAAGAATATGTTTCTAAAATGTTTTGAATAGGCAGTATTATTTATTTAAAATTAATTTTTATTTTATATTGGAGTATAGTTGATTAATAATGTGTTAGTTTCAGGTGATGCAGTTATACATATACATGTATCTATTCTTTTCAAATTCTTTTCCCATTTAGGTTATTATAGAATATTGAGCAGAGTTCCTTGTGCTGTACAGTTGGTTCTTGTTGGTTATCTAATTTAAATATAGCAGTGTGTGCATGTCAATCCTAAACTCCCAATCTATCCCTCCCCCCCACACTTCCCCCTGGTAACCATAGGTTCTCTCTCTAAGTCTGTGAGTCTGTTTCTGTTTTGTAAATTAGTTCATTAGTATCATTTGTTTTTTAGATTCTGCATGTAAGTGATATCGTATATTTGTCTTTCTCTGTCTGACTTACTTCACTTAGTGTGATAATCTCTAGGTCCATCCATGTTGCTGCTAATGGCATTATTTCATTCTTTTTAATGGCTGAGTAATATTCCATTGTATGTATGTACCACATCTTCTTTATCCATTCCTCTGTTGATGGACATTTAGGTTGCTTCCATGTCTTGGCTATTGTAAACAGTGCTGCCAGAACATTGGGGTGCATGTATCCTTTTGAACCATGATTTTCTCTGGATATATGCTCAGGAGTGGGATTGCTGGATTATATGGTAGCTCTATTTTTAGTTTTTTAAGGAATCTCCATACTGGTCTCCATAGTGACTGTACCAATTTACATTCCCACCAACAGTGTAGGAGGGTTCCCTTTTCTCCACACCTTCTCTGGCATTTATTGTTTGTAGATTTTTTGATGATGGCCATTCAGACTGGTGTGAGGTGTGATATATCATTGTAGTTTTGATTTGCATTTCTCTTATAATTAGTGATGTTGAGCATCTTTTCATGTGCCTTTTGGCCATCTGTATGTCTTCTCTGGAGAAATGTCTATTTAGGCCTTCTGCCCATTTTTGGATTGGGTTGTTTGTTTTTTTGATATTGAGTCACATGAGCTGTTTGTAAATTTTGGAGATAAATCCCTTGTCGGTCGCATCATTTGCAAATATTTTCTCCCATTCTGTGGGTTGTCTTTTGGTTTTGTTTATGATTTCCTTTGCTGTGAGAAAGCTTTTGAGTTTGATTGTCTCATTTGTTTATTTTTGTTTTTATTTCCATTACTCTAGGAGACAGATCAAAAAAGATATTAGTATGATTTATGTCAAAGAGTGTTCTGCCTATATTTTCCTCTAAGAGTTTTATAGTGTCTGGTCTTACATTTAGGTCTTTAGTCAATTTTGAGTTTATTTTTGTGTATGGTGTTAAAGAAAGGGCAGTATTATTTAAATGGATAAGTAGCATACCATGTTTTAAGACTACCAAAGCACAACGCTCAATGTAACATGTAAATATTTGTTTTAAAAATGTTTTATTACTTTATATGGTTCAACATTTTACTTATAAAATTTTCATTATTTAGTTAGTATTTACTGTCCATCCACCTAACATCAGTTATGTCCATCCGCCCTAAAACATCAGTTGTAGAAACTAGTTCCAAACAGAATAAAAAACACAGACAAAAGAAAACAAAAAACAAAGAAAAAGAACTAGTTCCTAATAATGATCTAACTGGCAGAGGGACAACAGCAACTTAAGTAAATACAACATTAATTATGGTGGCTCTTTACAATCTAGTGTGAACTTTTTAGTTGTCATTTAATTTATTTGAAATCTCTTCTAATTATTTTATAATAATCCGTTTTAGTGAACGGTAGGAGTGTTTGTTAGACACTATGCCATCTTCCCATTGGGTTTAGAGTTGCCTAAATGATTTTTAAATGTTCACCCATGTAACATATACTGCTTATACTATATACTATTGGCATATAACAAACCCCATTTATCCAGACTTCAAATAATTTGAAATTTGATGAACCACAAATTCATTTCTTCACCTCAGAGTTTTCTTTAAAAATTTTTTTTATTTTAATTTTTTAAATTTACTTTTATTTATCTATTTTTGGCTGTGTTGGGTCTGCACTGCTGCATGCAGGCTTTCTCTAGTTGTGGCGAGCGGGGGCTACTCTTTGTTGCAGTGTGCGGTCTTCTCATTGCAGTGGCTTCTCTTGTTGTGCAGCATGGGCTCTAGGTGCATGGGCTTCGGTAGTTGCAGCACACAGGCTCAGTAGTTGTGGCTCACGGGCTTAGTTGCTCTGTGGCATGTGGGATCTTCCTGGACCAGGGCTCGAACCTGTGTCCCCTGCATTGGCAGGCAGATTCTTAACCACTGTGCCACCAGGGAAGCCCACCTCAGAGTTTTCTTCTGGGCTTTGGATCTGCACATGCAACAATCTGTTGGAAATCTTCTCTGGGATATCCCCACAGGCATCTGAAACAAACTTACCTTCAGAGAGGCTCACCCTGTTAGTAGATAGCAACATCCTCTATCCAACTGTCCAAACCAGAAATGGAGTATCTTCGCATACTTCTCCTCTCTAATCCTCCACATCTAGTCACTCACCAAGGCCTGTTCTGTCTTTTTTGAGTATTTTCTCTTTTTTCCCCCTGCTATTATCCTAGTTCAAGCCTCCAACATTTCTTACCTAGATTACTGCAATGACCTATTTATAGGAGGTTGTGCTTCTAGTTTTTCTCTTTGCTCAGATGCATCCTCCAAATTGCTGCAAGAATGGTCTTAAGAATATGAAAATCTCGTCGTGTTACTATCTAGCTTAATATTCTTCAGGGATTCTCCACTGCCTATTGATAAATGAAACTCTTAGCAAGGCAAACACAGACCTCTAAGATCCAGTCCTTGCTTGTCTCTCCAACATTATCTTTCATCCTATCATCCTCACATGTTATGCTCCAGCCATGATCAATGATGTATGGTACTCATAAAGAAGCACGCTGCCTATGTCTTTGTGCCTGTGTTCATTCTGCTACCTCTTCATCCCAATTCCCTAGAAAATATGTACTTCTCTTTTTAGATTGTACTCACGTGTTAGATCCTTGTTGAAATGCCCCCCTCCCCAGATCCCAAAGAAGAACCAACCATTATAGCATTTGTAAGCCTGGGTACCATTTATAGACTTATAGCATTGCACTTTAACAATTTTTTGCCTTGTTTGGCTTTCAGGCCCAAGTAAAAGTGGCTTTTTTTGATATTCTACTTTTATCAAATAATAAGAAAAAACTAATATCGTAAAATCTATAGGATAGATTCAGATTATAAATGGTTAAAGTCCTTTGACAAGTATGAATATTTCTACAAAGAAAATTTTACACACATTCAATCTCTCTCTCTCTCTCACATACTCACACATGTAGTCTGAAATCCTATCACTTGTAAAGCTGGGATTCATAATAAATATTCTAGGGTTCTGTTTCTGATTCATTAAAAAATCTCCACTGAAGTTTAACATATTTTTGTTGCTTTCAAATTCTCTGGATATCTGTATGTGTGTATGATATGCAATATATGGCAACGTTCAGTTAACAAAATGTGAAAGTAATTTGGGTGAACATCTGCATTGCATAGTTTAAGAACAAATATAGCAAAATACTGCCTAGTAGTTAAAAATAATCTCAAAATTTTTGTTTTGTTTAGACAAAACTTTTGCTTAAAAAGTCTGTAAATAAAATTGGATCCTCATAGTCATTTTGTGATTCAAAAATAAAGAAAATAAGATGAGTGGTGTAAAATGTAGGGTCATAAAGTAAGCCCTTATCATGTTCTGACCCTTGATAGATAATTGAGTAGTGGTTTAGATTTCACAGATTAAGAGGATGTTAAGATAGTAGTTCGGGGCTTCCCTGGTGGCGCAGTGGTTGAGAGTCTGCCTGCCAATGCAGGGGACACGGGTTCGAGCCCTGGTCTGGGAGGATCCCACGTGCCACAGAGCAACTGGGCCCGTGAGCCACAATTACTGAGCCTGCGCGTCTGGAGCCTGTGCTCCACAACAAGAGAGGCCGCGATAGTGAGAGGCCCGCGCACCGCGATGAAGAGTGGCCCCCACTTGCCGCAACTAGAGAAAGCCCTCACATAGAAACAAAGACCCAACACAGCCATAAATAAAAATAAATAAATAAATAAATAAAAAGATAGTAGTTCTAAAAGATCTAGAGGATGGAAAAGCTGGAAAATAGAATTTATGGAAGGTATTAGTATTATTTAGAATAAAGATGGTTGACTTAATAATGTCTCTTAAGCATATGAAGTTACTATTCTAAAGCTCATGAGTTTCTTTTCATTAAGCGTGAAAAGATGGAAGTAAAGAAATAAAAGTACCTAAACACTTAATAAGTAAGTGCTGGATAATCCCAGTCAAGCCGCTTAAAACTCATAACTCTGTGCTAAGTGTATGGTCAGGCCACTCAAGATGGCTGTTCTCTTGTTCTCTGTACCTCCCCTGCCTGACCAGTGCCTGTCTCACCTGTACCCTACTCACATGACTCACATGACTGACCTTCCTACATACTTGCCCCTGCCCCAGCTAGTGACTGTTCTTATCAAAGGGGTGGTGAGGGGTGTGCCCCTCTACTGGTTTCCCTAGTAACTAACGAGCCCACCTGATGCCAGTGTCAATTCCCTTATAATATCCCCCCCCCCCGACTCATCTTCCTCCCACCCACTTCGCCCCCTCCTCCCGACCCTCCTGGGAGGAAAGACTGCCACCATGTCCTCCTGCCTGTCCTCAGAAGTGTAAGCTCCCTCGTCCATTAAACCACTGATGTCTCTGTTGCTGACTCTGGGCTCTTTCTTTGGTCTCAAAGCTGGGCAAGCACAGGCCTTATAGGCCTGTGGGGTGCAGCCCAACAGTAAGTCATATCTCCAAATGAGAAAATAAGCTCAAGTGGTTAAAAACCTTTCCAAGGACTTCTGGTTTCAGCTTTAACATATAGAGCTTGGAAATTGTCACTTATATCCTTAAAATAAGAAAAAGCTGAACAAAGTAAAAATCAACTACTTTTCTTGATTTGGAAATTAAATAACATGCTTCTAAATAACACATACGACAAAGGAGACGTCTCAAGAGAAATTTTAAAAATATTTAAACTAAATGAAAATTAAAAATATAACATCAAAATTTGTGGGATACAGCAAAAGCAGTGCTTAAAGGAAAATTTACAGCTTTAAATGCATATATTAGAAAAGAAAAAAGTTCTAAAACCAATCATCTAAGTGGACCTTAGGAAACTAGAGAAAAAAGACCAATTTAAAATTAAAGCAGGCAGAATAAAAGAAACAATAGAAATTGAGCTGAAATCTATGCAACTGAAAACAAGAAATCAACAGAGAAAATCAGCAAAACCAGAAGATGGTCTCATAAAATGTTAATGAAGTTGATACACTTCTAGGCCAGGCTAGTACAGGAACAACAACAAAAAAGAAGACACAAATTACTAATACCAGAAATGAAAGAAGGGACATCCCTATAGATCCCATGTACATTAAATGGATAATAATGGAATATTATTAACAACTCTGTACCCAGAAATGTGATAATTTAGATGAAATGGGCAAATTCCTTGAAAGACACAAAATACCAAAACACACAAAAAGATGTGTGTTTCTGTGATGATCTGAATAGGGCTTAATCTATTAAAAAATCAAATCAATAACTTATAACCTTCGAAAAAGAAAGCACCAGGCGCAGATGGTTTCACAGATGAACTTTAACAAACATTGATGAACCTGACATTACCCCAATACAAAAACCAGATAAGGACATTACAAAGAAGGAATCTACAGACCAGTATTTGTTATAACATAGATGCAAAAATGCTCAACAAAATATTAGCAAATAGAATACAACAATATATAACAAGAATTGTACACCATGTCCAAGTGATATTTGTTCCAGATATGCAAGGCTGGATCAACATTAGAAAATTAACCAATGTAATCTACTACTTAAACAGGCTAAAGAAGAATCATGTGATCAGTATCAATTAATGCAGGAAAAGCATTTGACAAAATTCACACCTATTCATGATAAAAACTCTCAGCAAACTAGGGGCAAAGGAGAACTTCCTCAAACTGATAAAGAATATCTACAAAAACCCTATAGCCTAACATCCTTCATGGTGAGAGACCAGACAATGTCCCCCTAAGATTGGGAACAAGGCAATGGTGTCCTCTGTCACCACTCTTACTCAATATTTTACTGGAAGTCCCAGACAATATGTAAAGAAAAAGAAATAAGATATACACATTGGGAAGAAAGAAAGAAAACTGCCTTTGTTTGCAGATGACATGATTGTCTATGTAGAAAACCCCAAAGAATTAACAACAACAAAAACTCTTGAAACTACGGAGTATAGAAAGGTCACAGGACACAAGATTAATATACAAGTCAATTGCTTTCCAACATACGAATAATGAACAACTGGAATCTGAAATTAAAAAGACAATGCCGTTTATAATAGCACTAAAAAGAAAAGAAGTATTAGGGACTTCCCTGGCAGTTCAGAGGTTAAGAAGCCATGCTTCCAGTGCAGGGGGCAGGGGTTTGATCCCTGGTCGGGGAATTAAGATCCTGCATGTAGCATGGTGTGGCAAAAAAAAAAAAAAAAAAAAAAATTAGTTATAAGCCTACCAAAGTATGTACAGGAGCTGTATATGGCAAGTTATAAAGTTCTGATGAAAGAAATCATCTAAAGACCTAAATAAATGAAGAAATATTTTGTCTTCCTGAATTAAAAGATTCAATATTATGAAGATGTCAATTTTTCCCAAGTTGATCTTAAGATTCAACCCAATTCCAATCAAAATTGCAATGAACTGTTTTGTAGATATCGACAAACTAACATTAAAGTTTATAGTGAAAGGCAAAATACCTAGAATAACCAACACAGTACTAAAGAAGAACAAAGATAAGAGTACTCACAGTACCCAATTATCAAGACTTATTACACGGCTGCACTAATCAAGACAGCATGGTATTGGTGAAAGAATGGACACACAGATCAATGGAAAAGAACAGAGAGCCCAGAAATAGGCCCATACAAATAGAGTCAACTCATCTTTGACAGAGGAGCAAAGGCAATTCAATGGAGAAAGGATAGACTTTTCCACAAATGGTGGTAGAATAATTGGACACTGAAATGCAAAAACAAACAAACAAAAAACACATATCATATACCTTTCAAATTTTTTTACTCAAAATGCATCATAGACACAAATGTAAAATGCAAAACTATAAAACTTCTAGAAGAAAATAAAGGAGAAAATCAAGGTAACCATGGATTTGGCAAAAAGTTTTTAGATACACAACTGAAAGCATAATCCATGAAGAAAAAAATAGATAAGTTTAACTTTTTAAAAATTAAATACTTCTGCTCTGTGAAAGACAATGTTAAGAGAATGAAAAGACATGCCACAGACTGGGAGAAAATATTTGCAAAACTTATTATCTGATAAAGGATTTGTATGCAAAATATACAAAGAACCCTTAAAATTCAGCATTAAGAAAACAAACAAACCAATTTAAAAATGGGCAAAGGTCTGAACAGGTACTTCATCAAAGAAAATGTACAGATGGAAACCATATACCCCATCTGTAGGGAATTGCAAATTAAAACAACAGTGAGATACCACTCCATACCTATTAGAATGACTAAAATCCAAAAAACTACCAATTGCTTGCAATGGTGTGGAGCAACAGGAACTTTCATTCATTGCTGGTGGGAATGCAAAATGCTACAGCCACTTTGGAAGACAGTTTGGCGGTTTCTTACAAAGCTAAACACAGTGTTAACATACAGTCCAGCAATTGTATGCTTAGATATTTACCCAGTTTTAGTTTGAAAATTTATGTCCACACAAAAACCTGCACATAAACGTTTGTAGCAGGCTTATTTAAAGTTGACAAAAACTGGAAGCAACCAAGATGTGTTTCAAAAGGTGAATGTATAAACAATAGTATATCCATACAATGAAATAATAGCCAATGATAAAAAAATATGAGCTATCAAGTCATGACAAGACATGGATGGTTTTTTAACATATTGCTAACTGAAAGAAGCCAGTTTGAAGAGGATATATACAATATTATTTCAATTATATGACACTCTAAAAAAAGGCCCCCCAAAAAATGATTGTAAAAAGATCAGTAATTGCTTGAGCTTGAAGGGGAGAAGGAGAGAGTTGAATAGTTAAACACAGAATTTGTGTTTATTTAGGGTGGTGAAACTATTCTCTATGGTACCATAATGGTGGATACATGACACTGCATTTATTAAAACCTATAGAAGTTTAAAATACAAAGAGTGAACCTTAATGTATGAAAATATTTAAAAATCATTTAGGAGGTCAAGGAACCCCAGGATGGAATGCAGGATGTAATAAAATGATCCAACTGTTTATGAATGTATAAGACAATCTCACTGAAGGGAGTAGGGAAAGGTGCTCACGTAAGTAGCTTTGAAAATGGGAGGAATTTGTAAGAAAGAATAAAGGCAAAAGAAACTGTACTATTCCCTAGTTGATACAGTTGTTAGTCATGGGGTATGGTTTAACGCTGTACGTGTATACTGGAATTGAGCACATCCAGCAAAGGGATGGCGAATGCTCACTGCTGGAGTGGGATTTTACAGACAAGCAAGGAGAGGAGGCTAGAATGACCCATGTGGTAATGGGTTAGAGTTGAAGACAGTATGAACTCAAGTTCAGCTTAATATAGATACAGATTGTTAAATACACAGATTTGTAGATATATGTATACACAGGTTAGTATACACATTATATATTTCCTGTCAGCTGAGAGGGCCGGGAACCAATGATACCCCAGTAGCAACAAGCATACCTAGTGCTCAGATATTGGTTTCTGATACCTTTCCCTAATAACAGGAACAGAGACTTCTTGGAGAAATGGCTGATTCTAGGACTGGGGCCAGAAATGTACAAGATGACCTGAGCTTGGAGCATCTCTACAGTGCCAGAAAGTAAGGAAGTACTAGAAAGAAAGAGAGGACAAGAGGATGAAAGAAAGAAAGAACGAAAGAAAGAAAGGAAAGAAGGAAGGAAGGAAGGGAAGGGAAGGGAAGCAAATAATGCACCTACAATGAAGGAGGTATGTCAAAAGGACACCGGAGCCAAATGAAAGAGTTCCCAATTGCCAAAGCTAGAACATTTTGAACAACAAAATAAATATAGTAGTATATACCCAAAATATAAGATATCTATGAGTCTATACTGATATTAAATGATTGAATAAATGGGAGAAGAGAACAAATCTCCTGTGCAGAATTCCAAATAATTTATGTAGATACTCTGCCTTCAAGAAGGTGGAGCACAGCTCCTTAAGTGTTGGTGCATAGTGACTTCCTTCCAAAGAGTACAGTATACAAAGGGAAAAAAGAATAACTTTACATTGGAGAATTACATTGGAGAAATCTGACAAACACTACCTTGGCCAGGTGATCAAAAGTCAGCATCAACAGTGATAACGCATATGGATAGATAAGATGCACTGAAAATGGCACTTTACCTCTGTGGTCTTCCTCCTGAAAACCCATACCCTCAGTCTACTCGTGAGAAAAACATTCGACAAAGCCCCAACTGAGGGACATTCTACAAAATACTTCACCAGCACTACTTGAAACTGTCAAGGTCATCAAAAACAAGGGAAGTTGGAGAAACTGTTAGTCAAGAGGAGCCTAAGGAGACAGGATGACTAAATGTAGTGTGGTGTCCTGGATCAGGAAGGGACATTAAGTGGAAACTAAGGAAATCTGATGAAATGATGAACTCCAGTTAACTGTAATCTGTCAATATGGGTCCATTAATTGTAACAAGTGTGCCACACTGATGTAAGATGTTAGTAATAGGGGAAACAGGGTGCAGGGTATGTGGGAACTCTATATTATCGTGTTATTCTTTTTCTGTAAATCTAAAACTGTTTTTTTTTTTTTTGGTTGTCTCTTTCTTTTTTTAATGTAATTTTTATTTTATATTGCATGATAGTTGATTTACAGTGTTGTGTTAGTTTCAGGTATGCAGCTAAGTGATTCAATTATACATATAGCCATTCTTTTTCAGATTCTTTTCCCATATAGGTTATTACAGAATATTGAGTAGAGTTCCCTGTGCTATACAGTTGGTCCTTGTTGATTATCTATTTTGTATATAGTGGTGTGTATATGTTAATCCCAAATTCCTTATTTATCCTCCCCATAAAACTGTCTTAAAATAAAGTTTATTTAAAATATTAATAAGCTTAATATTGTTTTCCCATTAACAATTATAACTATGTCAGAAATGAAATTTTTATCAACTAATGAACCAGAGATCACAGATGCCATGGGGCTTCATAAATCAAATTTCATGGTTAGACAAGAAATTTTTTCATTTCAGGTACTAGGAAATATTTCTAACATGTATTTGTATATTTTTCTTGCTTTGGTAAATTTCACACATTAAATAGCATCTTTCTGGATAATTCTATTCAACTGAAATAATTACCAAAAAAAGAGACAAAAAACAAAAAAAGAAAACACCAAAGAATCCTCCCACCCATACTTCTCAAGCTTTCAAACCTCAGTCAGAGGTTCATTAATATCAGTTATGCCCTAGACACTGTTCTAGGCACTGGGAATGCAGTTGTGAACCAAATGAATAAATAGCTTCTGTCACCAGAGGACTCACATTCTAGTGAGAGGATGTGTTGGCTCTTGACTCCTGTGACTTAATCACTCTATGGCTTTGCATGAGACCCAAGACACATTTTAGTCTGTATCTTTTTCCTAAATTTCAGTCCTTCATTTCCAATTCATGGACATTCCCCACAAAATGTCATTTGAAAGTCAACATAGCTGAAACCAACCCTTATAAACCCAGCTTCTTTTCTGGACTCCTTTATTTGGTGGTCCCACTCCTCACTCACCTGTTCCTCAAATATCACTCTATTTAATTCCATCCTCTCTCAAGCACTACCCCCATCACCACTTTCAATTAGTCATCAAGTCCCAGAGACTTTTCCTTAAACAACAGTGTCTTACCAATTTTATTATTATTATTTTTTTGGCCACGCCCTGTGGCTTACAGGATCTTAGTTCCCCGACCGGGGATGGAACCCGGGCCCTAGGCAATGAAAGCACCGAGTCCTAACCACTGGACCGCCAGGGAATTCCCTCACCAATCTTATGTTTAAAAACATATTTATTTATTTATTTGGCTGCACCGGGTCCTAGTTGCGGCACTCGGGATCCTCGTTGCGGCATGCGGGATCCTTAGCTGCTGCATGGGGTCTTTAGTTGCGGCATGCCAGGTCTTAGTTGAGGCACGTGGACTCTTAGTTGCGACATGTGAACTCTTAGTTGCAGGCACGCACGTGGGATCTAGTTCCCTGACCAGGGATCGAACCTGGGCCCCCCTGCATTGGGAGCTCTGAGTCTTAACCACTGGACCACCAGGGAAGTCCCACCAACTTCATTTAAAAAAAAAATTTTTTTTTCAACCTCATTTTTAAAAAACATTCTCCACCCACCTAAGCTAAGCTGCTGGTATCACCTCATGTCTAGTTATTTAACGTTTATAAAACACCTGGATTCTAAGAATAGCTTCCTAACTGATCCCCTATTAGACGACACTTCTTAAAACTCACTCACTCATCTACTCTAAACCTTATCTCAAGTCCAAGTCTCTGAACTGGATTCAAGGTGGTTTTGTTTGTTTGTTTGTTTTTAACAATCTGGCTCTCATCTCGTCCCTCATAATGTTTTCTGGTGTCCTTGCCTTAACTCTGCTGAGTTATCTGTTCCAGCTCGATTTCCTCCTCTCCCTCACACTGTAGTCCTCCAGTGCTCTTACTGCCTCCGTTCTGTCTCTAGGTTTGATGCCTAGGTTTTAGGCTTTCCACCCATCACCTCATCTCATCTCTTGGATCATAGTTTAAACCCGCTTCTCTGGTCAAGTTGGAGAGACAAGTAATTTGAATCACTTCAGTAGCCTTAAAATCTGTTCCTCAAAATAATCTCTTCAGGTAGTGCTGGCAGGCAGTATTCCTGAGACCTACCTCATTCCTTGGTTTTGGCTCCTGAACAATCAGGTGTCAGACATTGTCCTTCCTCACATCGTATGGAAGTTTTGTCTTTTTGGCAATGGTGATATCCAGACTTCTCTCAGTTGCTAGCTTGGAATCCATGAGCTTACCTATTAGTGTAATGTAGGTGCTGCAGGAACAAAATAGGCCTGAAATGTAATTGATATCACAGCTCACAAACACAGATGTTTATTTCTTGCTCATGTAACATGGGAAGATGGCTGGTAGGAAGACGATCTCCAAGCAGTGGTTCAAGAACCTAGGCTCCTTTCGTCCTGCACTCCACCATCCCCTTGGGCACTCGTAATCAGCTAATGGATGGGGAAAGAGATGGTGAAGGAGGCATTTGGCCTAGAAATGACATGTATACTTCCCCTCAAATTCCAGGTGGCTAGAACTCAGTCACAGAGCCACAAACATTTGCAAGAGAGGCTGAAAACATAGTCTAGTGTGTGTTGAGGAAGAGGAGAACAAAGATTTTGTTAAATAGCTTACATTCTCCCTAAGGGAGACAACCTCAAGTTCCACCCAGTTACTGCAGCCCTTTCAAAGCCCCATATCTCTGGTGATGCGCTCTCCTTCCCATCAAATCCAGTGATCTGGGAATTTAAAGACAAGTTACCCGCCCCCAACTTCCACCAAATATACAATGTGGAGCTGGAAGTGGATAACTGCAATTAAAATTCTCATTTGAAAATGGGAACAGTGAGAAACATACAGCAGTCAGCGACTCATAGCAGTGAAAACACCTACTTCCCTCCTAGTAGAGGAGTTTTGATTTGCTCTGGGCTTCTTCTCTAAGAGAAACTCCCTCATCCATAATTCTCAGTGGTTCCCTGCTTTGACTTCTGGGAAGGTTTTCCTTTTCCCTCTTATGCTATGGTTTCATTGGAAGTAGGCATTGAGAATGATTTCCTTCTTGGGGGTTATACAACTTTCATAGCTTGCTTCATGAGCATGCAAGTTTACCTTTTCTTTGAAATGAGGCATCGCTTTGAAAATTCTGATCTTTGCCACATGGTTGAGTCCTTTTGTTTTCTTGTGCAGATTTAATGGGTCTTTTTAACTCAAGACCCGTTTCAGTCTAATCTTAACATTTGGGGTTCACAAGCAGCAGACTTTTCAAACCCCTAAGGGACTTTATCTCTGGGCCCTCTCCATTCCCTTCAGTCTCTGCTGGAAGACCATTTATTTATAGCCTGAGTTGACTGCTTTCTTGTATTATCTTTTAACAAAAAAAATCTCAAATACACTGTTGCTCTGGCTTTTCTGTCCAATCCCCCTAAACTACAGGTTCAGTAGTCACACAGACCCCCTTCCAAGTAAAACTCACATTGCCACTGCATAATATGAATTACAGTTTTTCAGCCTGTTGTATCTATTTCCTCTCTGCTGGCTGCTTGGCTGCTAAACCAATGTACCATATTGAAGGTTTTCATCCTCACAGAACACCCACTGTAAGGTCCCAATATTTGTTTTAGTTTCAATTGTTTGCAGTAACAAATGAGTCTAAAATGTGTATGGCTCAAATACAATAGAAGTTTTTCTTCTCATTTATGTTAATGTTCCAAGGCAAATATATTTGGTTGTCTCTTTTCTGTGATGTGACTCAGTGACCCAGGATCTTTCCAACTCATGGTTCTGCCATTCCCTCGGCTTTCATTTTCCTCTGCTTCCAGTCAGTGGAAAGGGAAAGAAGGCATGGAGAGCACAAAATTGTTTCTTAAAAAGCCTCCTCGAAATTGGTGCCCATCACCCTCTGCTCATATTCCATTGGTTGAGCTCAGTCACACGGCCATACCTAATTTCAAGGGAGGCCAAGAAAAAGTAAGCTAGCCATATGACCAAGAAGAAGAGAAAACGTGAATTTCGGTAGAGTGGGCATATTAAAAGTACTGTTTGGAAAGTTTTCCCTTATATTTCCTTAGGTCAACTGAGAATATGCTCTCATTTTTTTCCTTTTACTAATTGAGTTTGTGAGATCCTTCTAAAATTTGTTCCCATTTATTTGGCATTTACTTATGTAGAAGCCTTTACTATTATTATTTTTTCTAATATATGCATTAATTTTTTTTTATTGGAGTAAAATTGCTTTACAATGTTGTGCTAGTTTCTGCTGTACAATGAAGTGAATCAGCTGTATGCCTACATATATCCCCTCCCTTTGGGCCCCTCTCCTCCCCTCCTCCCCCCACATCTAGGTCGTCACAGAGCACCAAGCTGAGCTCCCTGTGCTATACAGCAGGTTCCCACTAGCTATCTATTTTACACATGGTGTAAAACCTATGTCAAACCTAATCTCCCTGTTCGTCCCACCCTCCCCTTCCCACCGTGTCCACGTCCGTTCTCCACCTCTACGTCTCTATTCCTGCCCTACAAATAGGTATATTTCATTATAAAGTACTATTCAAACAAAATACTTCACATATTTTACTGAGACCTTTTATTTTTGAATTGGAAATGACTTTATTTTCAAATGGGAAACATCATGGAATATTTTGGTAATCTATGGAAAGAAAAAAATTGACTTAAATATTACTTTGTATATTGAAGATCAAAGGAGTTATAGTCAATTTACAATTAAAACTTAATCTTAAGTATGTAACATGGTATGATGAATAACTAAATCTCTCTGTAACAATAAAAAATGATCATTTATTGATTTGCTTGTTGTAATGCAGATGTGCCT
This sequence comes from Balaenoptera borealis, assembly GCF_965194805.1. Taxonomy (NCBI): domain Eukaryota; kingdom Metazoa; phylum Chordata; class Mammalia; order Artiodactyla; family Balaenopteridae; genus Balaenoptera; species Balaenoptera borealis. The sequence goes on along the minus strand of NC_138860.1, from coordinate 39,163,554 downwards.
ATTTTCTCCTGGAATTTCATTTTATATCAATTGTAATTCTATGAAAGACAAGCCATGACCCAGATGAATATGACTTTTTTTGCAGTAAACTCATAAGGAAGTCTATTATTCTTCCTTCTTCAACCTTAAATGTTTTAATAATGGAAGCCCAACATGGGGGAAGGGGGGAATGCAGCAGCATGTACTGGGAAGGGATACAAATTCTGTAAACTTAGTTGGAGATTAAATTATGAGTCCATTTATTTTAAGCAGAAGTGTTTCATGTTTTCCTTGTGTTTAAGTAACAATGACTCATAAAAAGAAAAAACCTAAACCAGACCAATTGGGCACTGGTGTTCTACTCTTTAAAAAATTAACTTAAAAGGCTTCTGGTTAATTTATGGAACCAAGAATTCAAAGACAATCAGAGGTTAATGTAGCAACTTTAATTTGTTAATTTTAGAGCACTAAAAGTTTAAATTCTTTTGAATATGGAAAATAGTACTTGTTAAGTATGTTCTTATAAATCTTTGTTGCTGGAAATAAAATGGACAAGGGAATGAAATATGAAAAACATCTAAATTCAAGGTCTTTGGGAAACATACAATAACTACCTAATTAAGAAAGAATTAAAAATCAACAAACTACTCTTGCCAGATAGAAAATGATTTTGTTAAACAGAATGACAATACTCATATGAATTATGACAAGTTCACATTAAATGAAAGAGCCGGCTAGATAACAGTGTATATGTATGCATACTGCAGCTAAAGATACTATGATCACTTTAAAGCTAGTTTTATTCCTGATTTGAAAACTTTAAAGGAGATTATTTTAAAATGTTTAAATTTGTTTGTAGTCTATTTTCTTTGCATGTCAGATTTGACTTAGAATTAAAGAAAATAATATGACCCAAACATTTTGATAGCAATATTTTATAGCACATTTAAATAAGATTCCTTTCAAACTCAAGATCTGAATAACATCTACATATTTCCACTGGATATCTGCTTATGGAACTGACATTATTTTATTTTGTGTAACAGTCACAGTAACACTTATTTGTCGATAAGAATTCAGGCTGATTTTTGTGTATCATCATCGGAGAAGTCAGATGCTTACCCATTCCAAACGAGCACTAAAATGTAAAGAGATTTCTTACAGAAAGGTGAAGAAAAGTAACTTGTAACCCACACAAAAATTTATTCTCTGGAAAATTAAACTGCCATTAAAATCTCCTTGGATTAATAATTTTAACAGTTTTTACATTGTTTACACAGAGGTCAGCAATTTCTTTAAGTAATACAATTATACAAAAGGAAAAAGGCACCGAGACAATCGGTGTATAGATAGTAGAAAAGTTGATATGAGAAAAAAAATGCAACATACAGCACATATTCAATTACACGAAAATGGTTAGATATATGCTCATTCTATAAAATGGGTTGTTTCACACACATATCTGTTTATATTTTAATCAAAAATGCAAATTAATATGTGACAATAATACAACACTGTTGATAACCACACAGACGCTATATTAGTAAGATCCATTAATGGTACAGAATCACTAGAAAATATTTGGAGACAATTTAAGACCAAAGGAAATGTTAATCAGCAGTGCATTTCTTCAGGTTGTTTAATAGAGTATTTTGCTCATAGAGCATTTAAACTTCATCACGCTGTTATATACATTATTAGAAAAATAAGTAAGAAAGCTCTGTAGAAACTATACTATTAAGCTTCTTGCCTCAAAAAGAAAGAAAGAAAGAGAGAAAGAAAGAAAGAGGAAGGAAGAAGGAAAGAAGAAAATAAGGGAATACTGAATAAAAGATTCCACTAATTGAGTTTTCCATAAAAATTACATTATTTTGACAAATAAAACACAATGTAAGAGTACTGAGCAGTGATGACCATCATGAGTTTTAGAAAAAGAATAGATGCCAACATTTATCAAGACCCTGAAAGCCCATATAATAACTGTTTTTCATCAAGACTAATGGAACTGAAAAGTAATATTGATACATTTTCTTATTTCAAAATTCTAGTAAAAATCCAGCCAAAGTTTGGCTATCCCCTCTATGACAGCTTTAAAGATTCCTCAAAATTGTTGCCACTATATTATTTTCACCACAAAAAGAAAACTCATCTCAATAAAATTATGTAGAAACATTATAAATTAATTTTGTAATACAAGCTACTACTGGAAATTTTCTCTTAGTAAATTTAAAGTAATATTTATAATTGCAAAATACTGTTGGAAATGTCACCATTATTTCCTAGCTGTGTTTCAAATGACTGTTTAAATATACTTAAATACTAAGAGAGCCAATTTATATGTAAAAGCTACCCTGGTCTCCCCTCACAAAACAAATGTGACATAATTATAGAATGTTGTAAATATTCTCAATATTTATGCAAACTGACTGCCCCAACAAAAACAAGCACCCTCCCTGCCCAAAGCCTCCCAATGACACTATCTACTTCAGTTTTCCTTTTTTATTATGAAAGTGCCCAGTTAAGTCAACATTAACAATTTTAAAACCAGGAATTTAGAAAAGGCTTTCTCACAAAATTTAAAATAAAAAGAATGTTCAAGCTAGAGGAGGAAGAGAGAAGACCAAAAGGAGAGAATTTACGATATAATGACCTAAAATCTCATTTCCAAGAAGTTGGCTTCCACTCCATTACGACTGAAATCATATTGAGGTATTAACGGGGTCTTCTTACACCAGAGTGCTAAGATATTGATCCTTTACACTTTAGGGGTCTTTTCTTCTACTGGTGCTTATGTATTACTTTCATCAACATTAATGGGGGTTATGAACAGGAATCACTGGTAAGGACCAACCCTGAGGGTATAAAAGGTTTGGTTGTTACCGAAAATAATACCATCTGGAGGAGGTGAGCACACTCAGAAATTGACAAATGAAGTGCTGGCAAGAGGCTCACAGCCTTCAACCAGATGTAAAAGCCAAGAGAGACAATAAATCTCAGAGATAAGGGAAAAATCCCGATTTTCTCATGGAATACAATAGTCATATTTAACATTAACTGCTTAGATTTATGGAAATAAGCATTCTAGCAATGCCTGAATATATAAACAAATTTCAGATAATTATTTTTTCAGTGTATAATAGAGTATTATATTTCATCTGTTGGGTATTCATTTTAATCACAAAAAGTGTCAGGTGAGAGATCACATGTTAAAGGAAGAAACAGAAAGGTGTTGTTAGGTTTTTTCTTTTAAAAATAGTCTTGAATATTTAAAAGACAAACTCAAATATCAAACAGTCATCAGAATAATAAAAAAAGAGTGAAAAAGGGCCCTGATATAATAGGACAATTTGAGATGCAGACTGTCAAAATGACATTGAAATAACGTCAAACATCTTGCAAAACTATTGCCACATCAGTGACTTTGTTCTCATAATTAATTATTTAGAAATTTTTATGTACTAAGGGGTTGAAATTCTACAATAAAATTATGCCAAATTTTTGTTAGATTAATAATCAAATTTCCTTCTCTGCTCCTAACCCATACAGCATGATATTAGGGAACTTCACACTATTCAAGATTAGGTGCACAGCAACAATAGCAACCATCACAAGAGATACAACAAACTTAATGACTAAAGAGGGTCATGCTTTGCTCTCTCTCTAGTCTCTGAGAAAACCTATCCAGTCCTCTCTACTGTCCAGCACATGTGATTAAAGTGAAAAAAGTCAGGGCATCACTTTTTGTTAGGAATTATGCAGCTGTGATGAACTCAGGAATCCAGTGTGAATGTACATGAATAGGACTGGGGAAAAAAGTCTGGGAGGAAGAAAGAAGGAACATTTTAAGCAAGATACATGCTTGTCTATTAGGGAGAGAATAAAGCAAGATTCTTACATTCCTTTTTGATAATGGACTAATAATTCAAGTTTATCAAACTCTTTCATGTTAAGATTATGTTAACCAGATTTCAAGCTATAACCGGACCAAACACAATGATACAGCGGCAGTCACAAAACAGCCTAATTCCATACCATATTATTTCAAAATTCAAATAACCTCATTTTTCAGTGGGTTAACCACAGATATTTGTTGGGAAAAATACTTTCAAAATGTAAAATACATTCATGCAAAATATTACACCAGAGAAGGAGGTATGCCTATATTATAAATGAGGGAAAATAGAAACTCAGATGAACCTATATACGGAATTTATTTTTAGAGAAAAAGGAGGACTTGAGGCTGCTGTATTAACTTGTTATTTGAAATAAAAGACCCTAAGAAAGAGCCAAGCAATCAAGGAAATAGAGATCAGAGCAGAAGTGATAGAAACATTGCTGTTTCTAGTGAAGAATCCAGGAATGAGTTCAGGAATGAGGTTCATCTGATGAGTGTAATGACAGTGAAGCCATTCAGGATGATGATAAAAGACAAGAAAGCTTACTATACACAAGAATGAAAAATGCCACCACCTATGGCTGCCACTATACATTTACTTAAAGGTCAGCCTTATTTCCTTTAGAATATTGACAGATGTACTAGGTAAACACCTTCCTCAGGCTCTCTCTTTGCCTTGTGTCTATCATTGTAAGGACAGTTTGGAAGGAAATATTTGAAAATAATTCAAAGTAATTTTCAGGAATCATAAAACTAACATAATAGAATTTATTTATTATACCATGAAACACTTTGAAAAAGTTATCTTGAATGTGAATGCACAGGAACTCATAATTAAATATCACTTTTAATTTCTCATTAAATATCTTTCTCTTTAAGGCAGCACACATACACACACACAAATCAACAGCACTAATCCTAGTCTTAATCTTGCTCTTCTTTATCACTATCACACTTCAAGAACTAATCTATGGTTAGACAGCTGCCAATAATTCTATATAATGAGCTCAATATTCTATACCAGTGCATCACAGACAGAATTTCCTGGGGAGCTTAATAAAATGTAGATTCTTGGGCTCCACTCCAGACCAAATGAAATAGAATGTCTGGAGGTGGGGTTTTGGAATACAAATTAAGCTCTCAAAATAATTCTTAAACACACTATAGTTTGGGAACCACTGTTTTAAATTTTGTCCTTGGAGAGAATAAGTTCCTTGATGGGAGTCTAATCTGTATTTATTCTCTAAGACCCAACCCAGGGGTTATTTTCTCCAGGAAGATTTTTCTGAACTCCACGTTGTACTCCTGTGCTAAAGTTATATCATTCTGTGGCTATCCCCACCTTAGCATGCAAGCTCCATTAGGGCAAAGACTTTGTCTACCCAATTTGTTATCTCTGCATTTGTAGCACTTAGAAAAATACATGGTACATAGTAGGTACTAATGAAGACATAAATAAATCCATGCATAAGATAAGATCCATAAATATTGAGACACATAACAGTATTATTGATTTCCTCCGTAGGGGATTTAGTTAATTCAATATTTATAGTGTGCCTACTATGAACAAGGGGCAAATAAAGATAACAAGACAGAGCATTAAGTACTACCAAGGGGAGAGACATATGTAATAAAATTAGCTGTAATCCAGTTAAACCTTAAGAAAGGGTAGAGAAGCAACTTAAATTGCAATCAGAGTGCAGAGGAAGACAAAAGTCTTTCCTTTCACCACTGGTATTGGCAGGATACGTGCTCATGGACACAGGCTATCCACTTGGTAGGGTAGAAAGGGGATCATGTACAATGAAAATATTTTGGATTCCCAACAGTGGACAAGGAACAGAACAAATTGATTAATACACTTTCAGAATATAAGTAAGTATAGGGTAAACTGGCAGAGTAAATTAATCCCCAAGTCTTTGAAAATGTAAGTCATCTACAAAGTATGACACAAAAGTACCATTTGTGTCCCAAGAAGAAAAAAAACCCTCTAATCTTCTTTTCTTCTTTGCCTTGTATTTCTCTTTCCCAAGCTCTGTTTTTTTCCTTCTCTTTTTCTAGTTCTGCCATACAATTAAAGTGGGTGGGATTACTGATGAATATAATGTTGTCCTGTTTTTTCTTGCAACTAGTAAAGAGGGATGCAATTGCAATATGTATAATATAGGTTTTAGAGTAATTTATATGTGGGCTCTAATCCCAGTTCTATTATTTACTTACTGGATGACCTTAGGCAAGTCTGTTGAACCTCTATCCTGCAGTTTCTTCATCTATAAAATGTTGATAATATTACTTACCTCATACCACTGTTGTGAGAATCAAAATAATAAATTATTGTGCTAGATCTTACTAAATTATAGCAGTTACCATCATCATTATTAGACATTTTGGTGGATACAGATGATGTTTTAAAGTGAATTTAAGAAAAATGCTCCATAGTATGTTTAACCTTGTGCTCAGTATTGAGTTTGGTTGGTGATGATGATACTGATGGCCACCTCCAGTGTAGGTTATGGGTGACTGGGGACAGTAAAAAGGAAAAAAAAGTGAAAACTTCTGAATAATAGCTATCAATGAGAAAAATCTCTATGAGTAGACTATCTAGTCTATGTAGGCAAATGGCAATTTCATGAAAGTGAATTTGTGTTATCGTTATTAACAGCTGGATAGAGACCTTGAAAAATTTGTTGGTGGCTACTGTTCTAGTTTCATCTAAAATTTACACTTTCAAATAGCCTATCTCTCAGTTCACTTGAAAAACTATGATATCATTTGATCTCTATCTTCATCTTAAAGAACACCCTCAGTTCTATGAACTCTTGCCCCACTGGTGCTACCTTTCTTTTGCAAGCATTGATTATGCTTCTGATTCACTAGATAAGTGAAAATGATGATGGTATCAAGAAAATGATTTAACATATAGCCCTGGGCTTCTGAACTAGACTAGATGGAAGTGCCCTACCAGGCCCTACACTTAAACATGTATGTATTAATAAGGGTAGTTTAGATATTTTCTCACTGGTTTTTCTTTTTTAAAAATTGTGATTCAGTTTATTATTTTTGTCACTAAATACAACATTATTGAGAATTCACTGAATGCACAGTAAGAAAATACGCAAAGAGATTTCACACAAAATGCGAATAGTACAGAAGACATAAGATTACGGAAGAAAACTTCTTAAAGGTAAGAGAATATACTAAACAAATTCTTTTCTGATTTAAAACACACTTTGCTTCCTGGGCAGTAACAAACAACTACATGTTGCAGCTCACTTGGGAGACAAATAAAGCTTGTAATTCCATGCTCAGGAGCTCCCATGAATGCCAGTCAGTCGCTGTATTTGGACTATCTCATTTTATTATAAAACTTAGATTTTAAGAGAACAATAAGAAAGTGGGTTGTCTTTCTCAAGTTTCTCAGACAACACCTGCTGCCCACCAGTGGGCCCCTATTTGCTTTAATTGCTAAGATACAAGATTTTGCCTTTAAGCTTTCATGCAAATCCAAGCACACAAAAGAGCAGTAGTACCGTCTCGTACATTAGATTCAGTAGAGTGAGTGGGTCTCTTGAGCCCTATTTAATCTTTTTATAAAATAATAGACAAATTTGGGGGAGTAATTACTCTAAGCTGTGTCAATCCAAAGGATAAAAAGATATATATTTTGCTGTGTGTGGAGGAGAATGGCAGCAAATAGCACCCAAAACCAAATATAATTTCTAGTAAACATACGGAGGAGAAAAATAATCCATAAACTTGATAAATGCTTTTCTATTTAGTTATCTGAGAAAGCCAGGGCACCTTCACCTATACAAATACATATGTACAAATACATATAAATACATATATATATGTATATACACACACACACATATACATATTGTATATATATGTTGTGTGTATAGGCATGCGTGTGTGTGTATACAGATACACATACATACACTTCATAATCTTTGAGGACTTGGCAGCTGGGGTGGAGGTAGGGTCTTTCTTGAAATATTTAAAAATTGTTGATTAAATTTTAGGCCATACCGGATTTGATATACTCAGACCAGATAAACCCCTAAGGATATATCCAAGCACACACACAAAATTCTGGGCATAGTCTGAAGAAAGACAGATTTAACAAATAACATTTAGTTAGTGTTCTTTTCCTTGCTGTAGGAGAAAGCACCAAGCTGGTCTCATGTATTTGATTAGGCTTTGTTACAGCTACAGATAAGACTGATAACTCTTTATTATTAGGACGATCCCAGTTGTTAGCAATGCAGTTAGCTGTTTCAAAGCCAGAAAAGATACTTGCAGCATCAAATGCCTAAATCCAATTTCTCAGTAAAATCTACAGCCCCCCTTCCAATCTCTTTTCATAACTGTTGCTAAAAATACTTTCATGAGATATTTTATCATTTGATTCATGTTTTAACTTTATAAACTAACTCATTTATAAAACCCTGGAAAATGCTCATTAATGTAATAATAAAAGAATAGATTTTTCCCTTTAATGCAACTCTCTAACACACATTCTTAAACCCCATGTCACCTGATATAGCATTTGTATTTTATCATATAACTCATGTGTATGAATGCATAGAGCTGCCATTTTTTAAACTAAAAAATATTAGTAGTTCACTGTCTTTTTGGATTTCTTTTAAGGCCTTTCAGTACAGCCAGGCTGAAGTAATAATATCTATGCATGGTTTTGTTATTATGGTAATAACAAGTTCTAGCTTATAATAATACATAGTACTTAGTTGGGACTAGGAACAATGATATACTGCTTTTTAGTAATTGGTAAATAGTATGTTTCTAATTTAACTAGAAATTAGACAGAGAAAAAAAATTTTTCATATATACAAAACATATTCTATTTAATAAAGTATATGCATAAAATTATATATTGGATAAGAAGCAAAATTAAAAAGAAAACAGCTTATAATATTCCTGGTAATCAGAGTTCCTAAATATAGAAACAACAAATGCCTTGCCATTTAAAAAAAATTAGCACACTATACAACTTTTACATACTTCAGAGGAAATAAAGATCTTGTGACACTGTTCTGAGGAATCTAATCTTCACATTTATAAAAATTGAAGGCCTAATTTTGCAAATACAACTTTCAAGCTGTATGAGCAAATTTAACTTACATGGAAGGCACAGGATGACATCACGTTGAAGAACGTACCTGTAAATTTCATAAAATCTAGTCACAAGTCACTAGAAACTTCTTAAGGAATCTCAGAACTGTTTTTAACATGATGTTCTGATTCAAACTTAGAACTGGAGAGTCTTTAGATCACAAATACAAATTGAAGTAAGAGTGAAGAGAACTGTTTCTTATTTGAATGCTACCTGCTTTATGCAGTGTTGGTTACTAAATACTCAGAGCAGATGATTAAAATTTTCTTTAACTTGAATTGTTTTCAATTTTCAACAGCTTATTCACTATATTTTTTTAGTTTGTAAAAAATGTATTTTCACATTACTATAATTTTAAAGAGTCAACCATTGAAAGAGATTTTAAAGTGAAGTCCTGCTCTATTAGCTTCCTACATTGGAATACAAGAATACAGGAAGTGCTTTCAACAGAAAGTTACATGGTCTACAGTACAACCTGTCTAGAAGACTTGCAAGGGACCAGTACAGTAACTTGGTCTCTTTGGATCAGGCAAAATCAGAGGCAATTGAAGAAGTGAGCTTTTCTTAAAATAACACATAAAAAACATTCCCTTATGAAAACGAATACTTGCTTGCACTTAGATTTAGTGCTATTGAGAAGAACTGAGGCACAACAAAACTAAGTGCACAAAGGGAAAATATCTGAAATAAAATGATTTTCAATGTGATTGAAACCTTTCACCATTAGATCTGACAATGCTGGAGAATGACTTTCTCATATTAAAGAACATTACGAACACCAGGGATGAGCCAGTCAAAATATGTCTTGTGTATAATATGTAGGGTGACCTAAAAGGGTGCTGCAGCTAAAAATTCTGATTTTCAAAATCATTTATAATTTTGATTTTTCATAAAATTATTGGCTTTTTTGCTAAAGTAAAATTAACTTCAAACCAAAAGGATGCTCTTAAAGCTCTGGAGGATTGTCAGTTTAAGAAAGATGAAAGTTTCTCATTTTCTCAAACAAGCTCTACTAGAGACACTTCTTTTCTTCATTTATGTCAGTATTAGATGTTCTCTCCACAGAATTTAAAGCATTTGGGTAGAATGTTAAAGATGATTCTTCAAAGAATAGGTGACTAGGTAAGAAGAGTAATGTTGTACTCAGAAATGATGCTGCCTTGAACTGCAATTGCTCATTAATCCTAGTCATCACGACTCTAGCAATGCGTGCCATCTACATACTTGCTGTCCTTTCGACTCTTTCATTTCAGTCCAGTGATTGAGTTCCTCTTCTCCAGAGCTGTTCAGACCTAAAGAAATCCAGCCTATCATCTCTTTTCTTTTCATGCTGCGTTTGTTGTACACAGACAGTATGAGTGTCACATCAGAGAGTTGAAATAGGGCCACTTGAAAAACAAAAGTTTCCTTGTATACTGGATTTGGCTGCCCTCTGCGGATGGATGTCTTGCATTTGGACATCTCGTGACCCATGGAATTCAGTAGAGTTAATTTAACATATGTATCTACAGAAAAAAACAACATACCACAAATATCATTTGAAACAAACTCAAAACGTCTTTCTTGTAACACTTGCTGAGAAGATTAAGTGTTTATACTTTATAAGGATATGGTGTATACCATGTTTAGTAGAAATCCAATAATTCCATTTTGATTAAATGATAATAAAATGTGACAAGTACAGAGAATGCTAAGTAGGCATAAAATCTTTTGGGGGTAATAATATCTTAACCTCACTATTTCTACATTATAGTTAGAATTTAAAGGTATACCTCATAATCCTTCCTCCACTCTCCCACCCCCATCCTTGACCTCCCACTACCCGCCCTTCCCATCCCCACCCCCGTTTAGCTTCACTAAGCAGGACATCATAGCATTAATAAACACTTAGCAAGCTCAATTAGCCACAACACTGTAAAGCATTCCACTGTGCTTTCAGAGTGTAAGAATAAACAAACGAATAGAAATGAAGGCAAATGGTAAGGAGGAAAAGAGAAAGACAAGAATGCAAAGATGACATCAAAACAGCTTAGGATGAAATGTCAAAAAAATCTCTGCATGGATGTGGTTTTTAAATATATTTTTAAAACATTTAAGGGCCAAAATGAAGCCAAATGCACTAAGGGCTCAAAGTTTAGCAAATTAAGTAAAACTTTCTCCTGGTTTCATGCAAGAATACATTTAATGTGCTTTTTGGATAGTTAAATGCTACAGGATTCCTTTTTGGCACAATTTAATGTGAAATTTTAGGTATGGTATCTTAACTATTTTCATGAATTATAAAAAAAAAAATTGATGTGATGTTTAGTGTACCACGTGAAACATAACAGTTCATTACCTGGTTACTTGGGAGATAAACCCTCTTTTCAAACAACTGTGTTTTCAAGTTCTTTAAACTCATGCAAATTATCTTCAGCATGTAGATCCATCATGTGTACTTCATATCAAAATTTCAATTAATTTTAATGAAAATTGCAATATTTCTCATGAAATATCTATTTCTACTTATGAATCAAAATATAATGAATGAAAAAATAAACCTTTAATTTAAAAAGTTTTGCTAGTTTTATAGATACTCTGAATACCATCATCCATAATCAGAGATAAATTCTAAGTTAGTTTTATTTAAAGTACCACAGATAATAAATGTGCATTTTTTCTGGAAATCAACATGGTGGACAGCTTCACTGCTGGCAAGTTTTAGGGTATTTTGTTTTTGCATGAAAAGACAACATCCAATTAGCCTCTACAGGAACTCACCTCGGATTATATAAACCTGTCCACCTATCAAGTGTTTTAGACAACAGAACAGTCCATCTGACAACAGGGGGTGGAAAGCAGTAAAAGAAATAATGACCAGATGTCAATTGTTGGGTGAAAGAGGGTCAAAGGTTAGAATTAAAGAGGAAACACTGTTCACTGGAGTGGAAGAACACAAAACTTTAGCATCTTAATTCAGGAAGAGGGTTGAAAAAAGGGTATGTTGGGTAAATTTCATGGAATGAGAATATTTAAGGTCATTGTGTAATCTTAAACAAAAATTACACTGTTTTAAAGGGGGATACCTTTATAATGATATTTTCTTGGTCTAAAGCACATTGAACATAGAATCATGCAAATTATCGGACCATAAAAGACTGAATAAAAGTCAATAAAGGATCATTATTATTATTATTTTTCTAAATTTTTAAGTTTATCCATGCAATATTTAACATTTCAAACACTTTATTTTACTCCCAATGTAATATAAAATTAAGTTATGCAAAATAAAATAGAACTACCAAAATTTTTGTTCTTGAATGTTATCACTGTTCCTTTGGGATAAAAATTGGATTAGTCAGTCTATAACATAGTTCAAAGTTTAGAACCTAGGTATATATGAAGGGTCACAGTCTTATATACAATAGACAAACTGATAAAACTGTCATATTTTACTTTATAAATACTCTACTTCATATAATTAGTTTTAATGTTGACTTATATTTACCTACTAGTTACTTCCCAGCTAATACCATGAACTGTCCTACTACTGAAGATCTAATTCTAAAATAATGGAAATTGCTATAACCTATTCTTTAACCTGATAGATCTACTCTATGTTGTGGATGCAAATCTCTCTTAACTTGTTTATTGTCCATCCCTACCTCCACCCACCCCCTGCTTCATTTTAGTTCTGATTAGTGTTCCTCTGTTTCTATCAGAGTGGGTTCAGCAAGGACAGAAAGGCAAATCTGTCATTTCATTCTGCTGCTTTCTAGCATTTCAAGTTAAAGATTTGTCAAAAAAATAAACTATTAGCTAAAGCAGGAATTGCAAACTGACAGCTTGTGGCTAAATGTAACCCCAAATAATAAACCGTGTTCAAAAATTTTGAATCCGAATGTCTTAAGGCAGGGTGTGCACCCCTGCATTTATCACAGGCCTCTCCATGCTCCTTCTCCTTCATCTACAAATTCTGCTCATTTAAGTTACTTCCCAGGCCATTTGAGTTTGCATTCCTAGTGTGGATTAATGAAGATAACCAAGTCACACTTCCAAAGCTCTTTACTCTAGTAATTGCTTTTTTCCACCCTCTGAATGTTTCCTTCTGAAAGGAAAAAGGGGACAATAATAATTCCATCCTTTTTATGTGCCTTTATCTGATTTGAGTATCACAGTTACCCTGTGAGAAACACAACCTTAATTTTACATATAAGGAAACAGCCTTAGGGAAGTTAGGTCACTCGTCCAAGGGTAGAAATATAAATCTAATTTTGGCCTTCTGACGTTTAATGAAGGGACAGATACATTGCATGATGTATGTAAGTAGTGAGGTTTCCAGTACTACTGAGGGCACACTAAATATATTTTTATGACTTTTCACTTTGATTGAAAAAATAATTTTTAGGATATTTAGAAGTAAAGTTAATTCAAGGGTGGAAAAAGTTTCCCCTCCAACAATTATTTGATACTTGGAGTGAAATATTGCTTCAAGCAAGTCTGTGAGAAATTGTTAAACAAATTTAAGGTTGCCATTATTACTCAAGATTTCCTTTCAAATTTTGAGTTTAGGCCGTTATTAACAGCTTTAATTTTAGAGAAATATAAAGAGGCTGCTACTTTCCCAGTTTATTTCTACAGATAACAATAAACAATTTTGGAGGTATACTGCGTGACAATTTCTCTGTGCATAACCTATCCCCAGCCTCCTGACCTGGAAGAGGGATAAGGAGAGAGAAGAGTGAGAGGCATATAGACAGGGCAGAGGTATCTATACCATCTAGCTTTCCTTTCCTAGCATCGAGCATAAATATCAAACTATTCCTTATTCTGTTTGTCCTGGGAAAAGCAAAGCACATTCCATTTAAGAAAAGATTCTGCTGGCAGTACTGATTTATAATTTTAAAGGAGGAAAAATGTGAAGAAACAGTTTTTTCTTAAATTGTTAAGGGAGAAAAGAAGGAAAAATATAGAAGTATACACATTAGTTCATAGTACTGCATGCAGACAGGAAACACGACATCGATCTTCAGTTAAAAACAACAGCTATAAGCATTCCTCATCATATTTGTGGAATGTTACTACCTTTAAAAAAAACCTGTAACTTTTTCTGGCATTAGAAGATAATGGCTATGATAGGGCTAATTCATTCTGCAGACGCTGAAAAAGTTAAAGTCTTGTCACCTTACAATTAATATTTTGAATTTCAGATCTTTTTACTTCCCAAATGGCTGGAAATAGAAAACATGAAACAGATTAGCTGATGATTACACCATCATTGATTGGTTAAGACTAAATGATAGGATTGAAGTCCCTACACTGAGAGTCTCATAAGTACAGAAAACATTAGAATTAAGAAAAATATTTTTCACTCACTGGGTGGTCTGTTCGCTGCCAAGTTTTTGAAGTGGCTGCCTTTTATCACTTCTGCTGATAGTCTTCCAGTTGTGGCATTATAAAGTAGGCCAATGAGAATTTCTGGAACTGAGCCATGTTCAAGAGACTGACAGGAGGATGTACTTTCACTACAGGAGACTTCTGACACGCTCATTTGGGAGTCACAGCCCTGCAATCAAAAATGAAATCTTTATAGTAGTTTGTAAAAAAAGATATATTAATAGATACATTGGTAATGCCCTATTTATTGGAATTAGGTAGATAAGTCATGATAAAAACAAGAGTTGTAAGCAAAATTCACAAAACACTAGATTAGAAATGTTCTTAGCATATTTTAGTTCCTGGATCTCTTTTCATTATACAGCAGTCAAAGGAACGACAGGAGATGAGAAGGTCTCATAAATTCTTGCATGTTTGGATACAAATCAGAGAAGATAAATTTCTTAAACTCATAGGGTCAATGAACTCTTTCCTGAATGTAAAAAAGATGTATTGACCTTAAAAGACCGACACAGATTCAGACTTAATTACATTAAATGTAAATGTCTTAACTGTCTTTTAAAGACAAAGATTGGCAGACTTTGATTAAATAAACACAAAATCTGCTACTTATAAGTCAATATGTAAAACACTGATATACAGAAATTGAAAAAAAAGGGTGGGAAAATATTTACCATGCAAATAATAACCAAAAGAAAATCGGTGTAACTACATTAGTATCAGCCAAGGTTAGCTTTAAGGCAGTAACTATTACTAGAGATAAAGAGGTACACTCAATAATGATAAAACTGCAAACTTACCAGGAAGATAAAGTAATTCCAAGTTTGCATTATTTAATAACATGGCTCAAAATAAAAGAAGCAAAAATTGTCAGAACTAGAAAGAGAAATAGGCAAATCCACAACCAGTGGGGTTGTCCACATACTCCTTTCAGTAAATGACCAAACAAGCAGGCAAATAAATACAGTAATGATGTAGAAGATTCGAATATCACAATAAGTAAAACTGACCTAATGGTAATATGCAGAACACTCCATCCTGCAACTATAAAGCATACATTTTCTCAAGCATGCAGTGGATTTTTTACAAAGATATTTATTAATATTTTAATAAACGGGAACTTCCCTGGTGGCACAGTGGTTAAGAATCCGCCTGCCAATGCAGGGGACACAGGTTTGATCCCTGGTTTGGGAAGATCCCACATGCCACAGAGCAACTAAGCCTGTGAGCCACAACTACTGAAGCCCACGTGCCTAGGGCCCGTGCTCCACAACAAGAGGTGCGCACTGCAATGAAGAGTAGTCCCCACTCGCTGCAACTAGAGAAAGCCCACGTGCAGCAACAAAGACCCAATGCAGCCAAAAACAAACAAACAAATAAATTAATTAATTAATTAATTAATTTAAAAAAGCAAATGAATTTCAAAAATGAATTTCAAATGATGGAAATCATTCAGAATGTTTTTTGAATCAGCTAGAAACCCAAACTAAGTTCTAGTGAAGAAAATTCCTATAAATTTGGAAATTAAGGATACAAATATAAATAATCCATGGGTAACTAAATGATAATGAAAATAAGTTATTTGAAAAGATTAATAAAAATAGATAAATGTTAGTCCAATTAAGAAAAAAAGAGACAAGGCACAAATGAAAAAATATCAGGAGTGAAAAAAGACACTACTACCTATTCTATAGGCCATGAAAAGATTTTTAAAAAATGAGTAAGAACAGCTTTCTTCCAACAAATTTGAAATTTTGACGAAATGGACATATTCCTAGAATAGTACAACTAAGCAAAATGGACACAAGAAGAAATAGAATATCTGAACAGTCTTACTGAAGAAATTGAATTTGCAATTAAAAACCTTTCCAAAACCAACAAAATAAAACTCAAAAACTTTAGCTGCATGGCTACAATAGTGAATTCTAAATAATAATATTAGTCTTATGCAAACTCTTTCAGAAAACAGGAAAAGAGGAAACACTCCCCAGGTTCCTGTAAGAAACTAGCAAAACCTTAAAACAAAACCTGACAAGGACATTATTAAAAAATTACAGGATTTTCTCATTCATAAACTTAGATTCAAAACTCTAAATAAACGCTGAGCAAACCAAATCGAGCAACATGTAACATCATACTTAATTTTTTTTAATGTTTCCCCTTTGAAATTGGGGATGTCACAATGATGTCAACTATTACCACTTCTAATCAGCATTGCACTGGAGATTCCAGCCAGTGAAGGTCCTAGCCTTATGAAAGGCAATAAAATGAAATAAATGAAATGAAATAAAAGGTGTAATGACTTGGACTGTCCTTATGTGCATACTATATAGTTATGCACACGTGAAATCTAATCAACTCCACAGAGGTATTACAGTTGCCTGCAAAGGTAAAATTTAAGAATCCATATATTGCTATATACCAGGAACAAATCCTAAAATAACATTTATTTCAAAATAACATTTATTACAACATAAAATATAAAATATCTAGGAATAAATGTACAAATGACATGCAAGGACTCTATACAGAAAACTATGACTATTATTGAGAGAAATTTAGAAGTGCTATATATACTATGTTAATGAATTATAAGGTCCAATTTTGCAATACTGTCTCCAAATTGATGGATTAAATGCAATCATAATCAAGATCTCAACAGGTTTCTTTGTGGAACTTGACAAGCTAATTCTAAAATGTATGCGGTATATATATACAATGAAATATCATTTAGTCTTAAAAAAGAAGGAAATCTGCCATATGTGAGAACACGGATGAACCTGGAGGACATTATGCTAAGTGAAATAAGTCAGTCACAGAGAAATACTGTGTGGTTCCATTTATATGCGATATCTAAAATAGTCAGTCATAGGAGCAGAGAGTAGAATGGGGGTTGCTAGGGGCTGGAGGCGGGGGAAATGGAGAGTTGCTGTTCAATGGGTGTAAAGTTTCAGTTCTGCAAGATGATTAAGTTCCAGAGATCTGCTGTACAACATTATATCTACAGTTAACAATACTGTACACTTAAAATTTGTTAAAGGGTAGATATCATGTTAAATGTTCCTACCACAATAAAAATAATAAAATAAATTACAAGATAGGAGGCTCTGCTCTACTGAGTATCAAAATTTATAATAAAGGTACATTATTTAAGACAATGTGATAAAACAATGTCTAAGAGACTGTTAAATAGAAAGTCCACTAATTAATCCATGCATAATAGACAGTTAATTTACAACAAAGGTGGAACACCTCTGAAACACATATACTTCACAATGAGCTCAAATCCCAAATATGTAAAGAATACCTATAAATCAATAAGACAAAGACAACACAATATAAAAACACTTGACAGATACTTGAACCAGCACTTTCACAAAAGAATGGTCAATAAATATGTGAAATGATGTTCAACTTCATTACTAATTAAGGAAAAGGAAATTAAAACCATGAGTTAACACTACACAACAAATAGCTGGGCTAAAACAATAGTGTGGTGAGGACACGGAGAAATGGGAAGTCTCATATTCCAATGGTTATAGTGTAAAGTGGTATGTTTTTTTAAAATGTTAAAAATACACATACCATAATACCTGTCAATTCCATATGTATACATCTCGATCAGGAATATGTGCAATGTTTACCAAGAGACATATGAAAGTACGTCCATATAGCATTATTTATAATGACCCCAAAGAGTGGAACGGATAAACAATTTGTGGTGACTTCATATAATTCAGCAACTATACTGTACATACAGTATATATACACTATACAGCAATGAAACTAATTATAACTACATTTACAAACATGATTTTGGGTGCAAAATGCTGAACCTAAAAGGATATTTAGCTGTATGGTTCCATTTATGTAAATTTCAACAACAAAAAACCAAAACAAAAACCAAATAAAGACCAGGCAAAACTAAACCATAGTATTTCAGATGCATGAATAGGTGGTAAAACTATAAAGAGAGCAAGAAAGTGATTAATTTAAAAGTCAAAATTCTGGTTAACTCTAGGGGTGGGGAGAGAAGAAATAGTGATTAGGAAGGACATGGGGGCTTCTGAGGGGTACTGGTAATGTTTTATTTCTTGACCTGGATGGTAGTTAGATGGGTTGTACATTTCTGCCTTTTACACTTTTCTACTATGTGTTTGGTTTCACAAGAAAAAAGGTTTAATGAAAAGAATTACATGATACAAGGATACAACATATACAAATTGACAATAATAAAAATGTTTAGGACTTTCTTTGAACATTCCTAAAGGGATTCACTCCATGAGTTAAAAAAAAAAAAAAAGACTATAATACTATTTTCTATAACAAGTTTTTAGATTTAAAAATTACAGATTTAGATTTTTAGATTTAAAAAATCTAAAAATGTCTTATACACGTCTTCAAGTTTGAATCTAGGTTGGCCTATACAAGTAATCAAGGAGAATTAATACATACTTGGTGACTGAATTAGCTCATGGGACTAATATTCAGAGGGATAAAAATCTCATATTTTCAAATCTAACTCTAAACCATAGAGGAGAAAACCAAAAGGAAGATAAATCTTATATTCCTAAATCATGGGTACACAAAACACATAGTTTGGTATGTTTTCATGACAGTTGGAGGAGAAAACATAATTTTAGTAAGTTTCAATTAGGATATATCATCACTTATGAAAATAGTGTCAAAAACATGCTCAAGCACATTTGGTGCATTTGCTACATTAGGCTATTATACTAGCAGCATCTGTTAGAATACTGTGAAATACATTTTTCATAGTATAGCATTTTTCATATTAACCTACTGTCAGATAATAAGATGTGAATCTAATATTTTCTTATCAACACAGAGGTCATATTGCCAATTTTGTGCAACAAAGTGATGTCCCGAGAAAGTCTTGGGAAAGGTCTTTCTTGCTCCTAAGAAAAACAGCTAACTTATCTCCTTGCTTTACTGCTGCAAAAATGTCCTTGTCTCTAAGCCCAACAAAAAAAAGCAAGAGTGGTAAGATTCTTGGCGATCACATTCTATTTTAGTAAGCCCAGCTGAAATACAGTAGTATTTAACAGAAAAAAAAAAAAAACACCCCAAAAACCCAAAAAACTATTGTCTGAAGAGTTCATTCTGAATTTATACCTTAGAAAGAGTGCTAATCTCATGGTCTTTCTACTGCCATCAGTGTAACTGCCTATCCAGGGTTGGTATAGGTGTGGCAATCCAAGGGGATCACTGATTACAACGAAAGCAGTACAGAATAACTATATAAATAGAGTAACTGCAGTAAAGACAAATTAAATACAGATACTATGTACTCAAGTGGCATCTTTCCTCCAACTATTCCTCAGGGCATGCTGCTCGGTTCAGTGTGTATTCAGGAATCTCTACCTACTCTCACTGCAGACCCCATCATTAATTTATAATTGAGGCTTCCCTAGGTGGCAGTAACTGCAGATGATTAACCCAAAGTCAAACAAATCCCAATCATAATTGGGTCTACTTAAAGGAATCGTCCCATAGCCTCCCTAAAGTAAAAGTATAACTTCCTCCCATCTAACATAATACTTTATTTCTTTTTTAATACTTCTTCTCTTTCCTCCTGAGTCCTCTGCCCTAGGGTGAAGGATTATAAGCAATTCTGTAAAAGTAGAAAAAAAATTATTTAATTTTTCAGTAAAGTGAATAAACTCTATACAATGTTTACCATAAGCAGAATTAGTACTTATGACAGCCATTACATGTCTTTAATGGTGCTAATAGGTTAAAACCAGGTCGGAACTTGTAAATATAGAAAGAAAAACGTAAGATTGAAAATACAACAGAACTCCTATTAAGTAAACGTATGGGGCTTTTTATTAGTACTAAACTGACTCCACCTTACTTGTAACCACTTCTACTCAGTACTTTTAAGGTAAAACTGCTGAACTCTACAATGATAATTATTATGAATTTGAATATTTTCTGTTGAATTTATTTTTCACTGTGGCTAGAAGAAATTTTCTGCTTTTTAAGGTAATTTGACCCAAAATGCTTCCATTATACTTTCCTGGAAATGGAGTGATGAGGGCGCTGAAGTGTAACCAGAGGGCGGCCACCTGCTGCAAACCTGGTGAGCGGCATCTCCAATAGCGGTGCTCGCTCCTCGGGGGCCCTTCCCTAGCCCCAAGGCACCGAGTGCCTATCAGACAAGGTAAGGAGGAGATAACCAGAGGCAACTTCAGGAAGGAGAAAGCAAGAACAGCATAGCTGCTCCAAACCTTACCCCCCTTCCACTTCCACGCCCTCCCCAATCCAGTGTAAAGGAGAGCCATTCTGTATTTTGGTAGGGGTAAAAACACACCCATTGACTCTAAAGGATAACTTACTGGGATGAGCAGTGGATGGGTGGATAGTTTAAATTTCAGAGTGGTGTTGGAATCAGGATGCTTTTGGTTGCAAGTGACAGACAGTGGCTACTGGCGGGGGAAGAAGTGGCCCTCCCAGGAAGGGTCTGCCCCAAAGCAACAGGGTACAGAGGCCATCAAGAGCTCCCAACCAAAAACACAGGAGGGACAGAAACAGAAAGCATCCAAAAGTAAGGACAGAGATCTGGATGGCAGCAGCAAGCCCTCCTGCCGTCTATGGGCCCCTGCACTTCCACTAGGATTCAGCCTGCAGAACATCAGTCTGTCTCCCTCCCTCCAGGGAAGCCTGGTGCTGAGAAGCTTCAGGCACTTAACCACCAAACTGCTACCAAATTTAACTGGCTTAAAAGACACAAGGGAATTTACTGGCTTCTGTAATATAACAGTTAATACAAGGGTAGCTTCAGGTGCTCACTGATCCAGGCTTCAACCCATGTCACTAGGAAACAGTTCTCCTCCATTCCTTGGGCTTGTTTCCCAAATTTGGCTTTATTCTCAGGTAGACTCTTCGCTCCAAGTTGCCAGGGTTTTCAGTGGCTCTGAGTGTTGTGGGAAAGAGGAAGACAGCATCCTGATTGCTCCCACCGAAACCCTAGAACTCACTAGTTAAGGCCCGTGAGATCTAATTCTGGGCTTTGGAATGAAGTCACTTCAGCCAAAGTACAGGAGCAAGTTGGTCTCCCAAGCAAAATCTGGATACTGTGGCCACAGAAGACATGGACGCTAGGCAGAAAAAAACAGATGTCTACTACAGAGCCTATTCAACTGACTTGTTTGCCCTGCTTCTTTTCCCCTTGGCCTTCAGTAAGGACTATCACCCCTGCTACTGAGGGGTTGCACCAATTGTGGCTACTTCCCTCTGTCTCTTTGCTGGGTTTGGTCTGAGGGCCTTAGCCTTGCAAGAGCCAAGGAAGAGGGAAAGATGGTTCAGTGAAAGGGAATGTTACTACACTCAGTGAACATAGTACACCTGATATACAGGTTAGCTAATGAAGAGTGGAAAAAAAAGTAGAAAATTCTCACTTTCTCTTTCATACAGAAAGTTGTTTCATATTAACACTGAAAACTTATTGATAAGATTTAAAATACAGCAAAAATTGTAAAACAAATAAAAACAAAATCTTTTCTTTTACTAATGTTTGAATATATCATCACGGAGAAATGGTCATAAAAACTCCTGCTCTTATCAAAATTTCTGTATGTATATATAGGTACGTATACACATGCACATATTATTTTTTGCTACATTCAATATGAACATATTTAAATTGGCACTTCTGCACACATGCTTGTGAGATTGGTTTATAAAAGTTTATAAAATTGGTTTAAAAAGTTTATAAAATTTTCCCCATGCTCTCAAACAACTCCTATGCTATATAAACTATTTCAGAGGATGAAAAGGAAAAGTACCCAGCTTCTCTTTTGAGATGTATAATTTTGACACTAACTAGACAAGAAGAACATAAAATTATAAACCAATCTCACTTAGAAACATATGCAGAAACCTCAAGTTAAACAATGTTAAATTGAATTCAGAAAAAAATGCACATATATATGTGTGTGTGTGTGTGTGTATGTATATATATACACATTTCATCAAATAGATATTATTCCAGGAAAGTTATTTGTTCATTGAAGTTGGGTAAAACTTGCCTTTGAGACTCAACTATCTTTTTTTCTTTCTCTTTCTTTTATGAGAATCTTTTTGACGACTGATTGAATTTCTTAACGGTAATGTCATTTCATGTTTTCTATTATTCCTAAATCAGTTTTTAGAAATTTATGTTTCCAAAAAAATTGCTCATTTCATCTAAGTTTCCAAACTTATTTTTCTAGAGTTATTCTCTTTATGATTCTGAAATTTCGACTGAATTGATGATTATGTCCTCCTTTTCATTTAATGTAATGTTTTTCTTTCCTGATCTATCTCCAGAGGTTTACTTATCAGCAACTTAAAAAACCCAGCTTTTGTTTTTTAAACCTCTTTACTTTTTTTCTTTCATTAACTTCTCCTTGTTTTCCTTTTGTAACTTCCTGAGTTGAAGACTATTTAGCTCATCGATTTGCACTCTTATCTTCTTACAAATATATTTAAGGCTATACATTTCCCTATAATATTGTTTTATGTGTATGCCGTAAATTTAATAGTGTTCTCATTTTGTCTGATTCTAAATATTTCTAATTTCCATTATGCTTTTTTCTCTGACCCTGAGTTAATTTAGAGAGTTTTTTGTTTGTTTGCATATCTAGATATATAGATTTGAGGGGTGGTATCTTACCTCTTACTATTCTACTCCTCAGTCTTGGAATTCTAGCTAAATGGGCCTCCTTGCTCTTTCCTGAAGACAACACATGTACTCTGGGCTCTGGGGACTGGCTGTTCCATCTGCTTGCAATGTTCTTTCTCCAGATATGCAAATGACTAAGCCTTCCTCTCTTCCAAGTCTTTGCCCACATATTACATTGTCTCCAGTGACCTCTTATTTAAATTAAAACTCCTTTCCAACTAGCATTCTTGATCCTGCGCACTCGGTTTCTTTTACCCATAATACGTATAACCTTCTCACATACTATTTACTATATTTATTACCTTTACTGTATCTCAAGTCTCCCCTCCCCGCTAATGAATTAAAATTCCATGCAGGTCAAAATTTATTTCTGCTTTTCATTAATGTACACCAAATAACTAGAACGACGTCCAGCATGTAGTATGTGTGTGTGCCCCAGATAGTTTTGAATGAATTTTTAATTTCAATCCAATGTGGTCAAAGAACAAAGTTGACATGATATTGACTCCTTGATATTTGTGGAGACTTCCTTTGTGGCCTGGCATATATATGGTTGACATTTGTAACTGTTCTACATAGGCTTACGTTTATTAAGTAGAGGTCCCACATAAATACATTAAATTAAACTTAAGTGTTACTCAAATTTTTCATATCTTTGCTAGTATTTTTCTGCTTGATCTGTCTCTGCTTATTTAGATATTCTACATACTTAATAATCTCTCGGCTCACCATCTTATTTCTTCCTTTTGAATTCAGTGCTCTTCATACACAAGTATATGCTTTAGTAATTATCCCAGCAATGAGCTATGAGTGCTAAACTCTCCTGGTCTTTGCCTGAAAATATCTGGAGTTTACCCCCTTCCTTAGCAGTAATTTAGGTGGCTATAGTATTCTAAGTTCGTAGTTTATTTGCCTTGAAACCTTACAGATATTATACCAATGCCGTTTGGTATTCAGGGCTGTTGAGAAGCTTTCTGTTAGACAGTTGTTGTTCCCTTTCCTTATCTTTTTCTCTGTGGTTACTTTTATCATTTTGTCTTTGGTGTTTCATCCTATCACTGTAATCTTTATAGGTGTGGATTCATTTTTGATAATCCTGCTTATGAGCACCTGCACTTTTTCAATCTGATGATCTATGTACTTCAAATGTTGCCTCTCACTTTGTCTAGTCTCTCACTCTGGAGTTTTTATAAGAAAATATACTTAACCTTCTCATTCTACCCTTCATTCTCCTTACCCAGGTATTCATATTTTTCATTGATTCTATTTTTAATGACTCTATTTTTGCATTCCAGAAGTTCCATATGGTCATTATTTAAATCTGCCTCTTTTCCCGTATTGTCTTGTTCTTTCCTTGTGGTTTCTGTTACTTCTTTTAGCTCTTTATTCATTTTAAGCATATTTATTTTATAACCTCTTTCACAGTGTTCTATTAGTTCATGTCCTAGAAATGCCAACCTATCTATCTTTTGGGTCTGCTGTCATTCATGATGGATCATTTCTTTCTGCTTATACTCTTTTTTAATGTGAGTTCATCTTCAAGGGGGATTGTTTTTTCTGTGGGAATTATGTATTACCTAGGTTTGGCTACTTGAACAAAATAGGATGTTATGTAAGGAAAGAACTAAGAAGTAATGGGAACAGTAGACTGGTAGAAAATCAACAGTAAATATTACACCTTCATATCTAGTATTTATATTCTCATTTATTTAATAATTTTTAGAAATACTCTTATTCATCTCACAATCCTGATTTAATTTATTTGTGACCAGACTTCAGGCTACTTGCAAAAAAGTAATCAATAGACCAAATACTGTTTTATCTTACTGAAGGAAACAGAATTGAATAGAAACAAAACAATTTTGGAAGTCAGCAGTGTAAGAGTTTATTGAATGTCTATTCTGTACAAAGCACTGTTCTAGGGGAGAGATGAATTGATTTTAAGGCAGACTATGATGTCTTGAAAGGTTTATACGAGAATACAGGTAGATGTGATAAACTCTGGGATATCAGAAACTATATTCCTGAGAAGAGATTTTGAAGTAGGCCCCAAAAGGATTTCAAAAGGCACAGGGAAGGAAGGGCATTTTAGACAGTGTGATGAGCTAAGGCCCAAAAGTTGATAGCATGTTTGGTAGATAAATTGATCTGGTGTAGCTGATGCATGTGGGGAGAGGGGTGGAAGATGTAGCTCTAGGAATAAGGTTGAAGCCAAATTTTACTCACTTAACTAGGTGAACATTTCCATCATAAACTTACTATACTGCACTTACTAACTGTTGCTCTGTCTTTCCTGCTAGACTGTTGAGGGTAGAACCTTTGTTTTATTCATCTCTTATGTCCCCAAATTAGTACAGTATCTCTTTTTTAGCAAGCACTTAATAAAGATTGTTTAAGGAAAAGAATAAGTTGTGAAAAACATGAAATGCGGGAGTGAGAAAAACTGGACCTGCTCTACAAGCAGTGGAGAGCAAGAGAGGCACAGTGAACTAGGAGCAACATCTCAGGTCTACATCTCAGAAAAATAACGTAAGGCCAAACACGCACATGACTGAGTGCTTGGGCAGAAGTCACAAGTTACTTTGTTGGGCTAGTGACAGATAGGTCTTTCCTTGAGAAGCACTCGTAGTCTGTCTTTGTGTATATTTTACCTCTTAAGCAAAAAATTGCAATTTTTTACCCTGGAGGAAAACACAGGCTTTAAAAATATCTGATTTATTATAATTATAATTTATTTAGAAATAAATATAATTTATTATAATTATTATTGGAGATTTAGAAACATGTTAGAGTGGGTGTAATCATGTAAGATTTTTGTAACCTGACAGCTTTAGCACATGTTAAGACCTAGGGCTTTTGTTTCAAAATTAATGTAGCTGACTTCTCTGTCTTCTTACTGATCTATCATATTTCTGAAAACTGCGAAAGCTTTCTTTCTCTAAGGTATCTGAGTCATGGAAACATATATTGTATTGCTAAGGTAGTACAGACTCTGCACCCCAGAAATGCCCTCACATACATACCCAGGGGAGGTGTGAGCTTTTTAAAGTTGGACACTAACCTAACAGAGTGTTAGAACCACAGTTATTCCTATGCAAGTCAGTGTATTCCAAATGTGTTAAAGCTTCCCTTTAAATAATTTGTTTTGAATGAGATGATCTGAATCTGTGTTTTTAATAGAAATATAATTTTTTTTTTACTATTGGAAACTGAAATACAATGATAATTGTAAAACTACAGCCCAAAATTATTACAAAATGCCTCCTAAGTTTTGGGTTATATTCTGTTATCCAAAGGCTACTGGTTTTCTAACTGTGGTTAATGGACTCTATTGAATTTCATTTTTAAAATATATTTTTAACTATTTAAAAATTAAATAATAGCTATAGATGCACATAAATGAGTATTAAAATAGGTGATACAGTGTACTCGTAAGGAAAGCAAACCTTGGAGTCAGACTACCAGGGTCTGTCAGTTATGGAATGTGACTTTAGGCAAGGTACTTAGCATCTCCATGCTTTAGTTTCTTTATCTAAAAAACACAGAATAACCGTCAACTTTCTTACACCAATTGTTAACATATTAGAGAACACCAGTGCATTTCTGTATTGGAGATTTAATTTTGTATTTTGGACTAAAGATTCACCTGCCATTTCTGTTTATTGAGACGTATTTGAAGATTGCAGAGCAAACTGTTTTTTAAAAAGTTACCATTTGTAACTCCTTATCTGTGTGAATCAGACTTATCTTTTTGTTGTGTAATATTTAAAAAAGAAATAATATGGATTTAATTTCAGAGCTGAAACAAGGCTAAAACATGTTATCAGCTACTGTATAATTGTGAGTATCTGTGCTTTGAAGTAAGACAGTGGGTTTTCATGTAAACTCTGACATTTTGCCATCTGTATGACCTTGGAAATGTTTTAAAATTTCCTTGATACTCAATTTCCTTATTTATAAAAGGAAGACAGAAATAGTACTATCTCAAAAATTTTATTCTAAATTTTTTGTTAAAGAAACAGCTCCCTTATTTTTGGTGTTTGATGTTATAAATAAATATTATAAGGTAAGATTTCTGTTAGTAAAATCACTTTATATATTTGGGTTACCAATAATATTTCATTTGAAATAAAGGATGTGAATGCTTGAAAAACTTGAAAAACCATGTACCACACTGTCTTTATATCCTTCTGTTTCTGAATGGTCCTTTCAAATGACCAAATTTTAAACATTATAAGACTGTGCTGCCCCCTGCTGACCCAGTTTCTCCAATATGTAATATTCTGAATCTTCTGAGAAGTCAAAACTTATATTTTAGTATTATAGTTAGGTAACCCTACAGTAGGCTGCAAGGCTATAATAATGCAGATGCTAAAATAGTGAATATAGCGCTAAACAATATATGAAATTTGTCAATTACTTAAGTACAAACAATCTGATAGTGGGAACAAATAACAGAATAATATACTCCCAATTTGCATAATATTTAACAAATTTAGATATCCCATTCCAAGTAACCTCTACAATTGCTATTGTTTAAAGTGCTGCTGACACCTTGTGGAAAATTAGCAAAATATGTACATTTTGGCTTAAATTAAATCTTCAGTAATTATTTCCCTGATTCTTTCACTGAATTAACAATTTGAATTAGCAATTTGATCTTTATTTGCCCATGTTAGAATAGAATTTATATTCTGGATAGTTGCAATGCACAGAAATTATACTTTCTATGCTAGAAATCTTAGGCATCTTCTCCCTTTTAAATCTCACATATCCAACCAAACACATCTTGGTGGTTTTTCTTCCAGAAATCATCTCAAAATTGGTTCGTCCTTACTATAAAAACTTCTCTAAGAGAGTGTTATCACCTAGTAATGCAAAGAATACTTGACAAAAAATCAAAAGAGCTGAGAGCAATGCTACCTGTTACTAGCTCTAAAACTCTGGGTAACTTACCTATCCAGAGTCTCACTCTTCTCCATTATAAAATACAGATTCTTGTTCATGGCCTGTCCAGTTATAAGGTTATATGAGCTAACATCTGATAAGTGTTTTGAAAATAGACCACTACAAGAAGACTTTATTTCTACAATGCAACAGCATCTTAATTAGCTTTCGCCCATTCTGATGCTTCTTGTACACCATGATCTATGCACTCTGTCATGGGTACATGGAGTGAGAAACGGGGGATGTGAAGGATGGGGAGAGAGCAGGCAAAGGAGAAGTCTCCAATGTTCAATTAGGTCATCCTCCTGGTCCACTCAGTCTGTTACTTACTTTTGATTCTTTGAACTTTTGGCCTTGTAGCTCTCTTCTGATAATGTTATTAGATTTTACTTAATTGGATGACCATTTTGAGTCCACTTACTGCACTCTGTGTCACCAATCTCCATGCCAGGGCAAAGACATGAGACACTGGTAAACTAGATGTCTATAAAATTAGCTTTGACAGTGACATACTTCTACTCAAAAATACTTAAGAGGAGAATGGTGAAGTAAGGACCTCTGACAATCTGTTCCTCCATAAAAGCAATAAGAATACTGGCAAAAACTGTTAAAATCAATGTTTTCAGAACTGTAAATCAGCCAAACGTTTGCAATGATCCAAAAAGTATTTATTCAAGAAAAGTGGCTGTAAACCAAGCTTCGGGGCATTTTAAATTTACCCTATTCCCATCTCCCTCTCCCCAGTTCCATGATAGCCTTGAAAACTAACAGCCTCACAACTGTGGTAGCTGTGAAAACGAGCAGTCTAGCTGACACTGGAAGGGTAAGAAAAGGTTTGGAGCTTCTCCAAAGTCTGATTACCAGAGAACTATCATTACTTGAGTTGTCTTTCAAGTCCCTGAAAAGCTCCATTCTCAGGCTTTGTTTTGATTCGACCTTTCTTAGAGCCTAATATAGGTGTACAGTACAGCTGTATCCTTAGGATGTTTGTTGGAAACAATCAGTGGCAATTGTTTAACATCACAGCCTCACAAGAAAGCAGTATCAACTAGGGCTAACAAGAGGTTGACAGAAAAACTTACAAGGAAAATCTTGGGAATGAGAGGTTCATAGGGCAATTCAATAAATTCTAACACATTCCTAGGAATCTAAAATCCATGCACATATGTAAGACTATGCATATGCCTAAGAAAGACCTAAGAAGGTAATAAACTCTCATGTCTAGCTGACCTTGAGGCTTTGTGCATGCAATGGAGTGAAAGCTAAGACACAGTTGTAAACTTAACACTGGAGCACTGAAAGCATGCCCCAAGAGCAAAAAAAACAAAAAAACAAAAAAACAACAACAGCAACAGCAGCAGCAGCAGCAACAACTTCCAAAGTTGAAACATTATATTATTTCTAAATGTCCAGTTTTCAAAAAAAATTACAAGCCATGCAAAGAAAAGAGGAAAATATGGCTCCTACAGAGGAGAAAAAGCAGTCAGTAGAAACTGTCCTGAGGAATCCCAGATATTGGACTTAACAGACAAGATTTTAAATCAGCTCTTTTAAATATGTTCAAAGAACTAAAGAAAACTATGTCTAAAGAGTTAAAGAAAAGTATGAGAACAATGTCTCACCAAATAGAGAATATCCATAATGAGATATAAAATATTAAAGAAAAACACAGAAATTCTGGAGTTGAAAAGCATAATAACTGAAATAAGAAATTCAACAGAGGGGTCAACAGCAGATTTGAATTAGCAGAAGAATTAGCAAATTTGAAGATAAGTCAACTGAGATTATCCAGTTTTTATCCAGTCTGAGTGGAAGGAAAAAGAAAATAATCAAGAAAAGGAAGAGAGCCTCAAAGACCTGTCAGACACCATCAAGCATTCCAGCATATGCATAATGGGAGTTCCAGGAGGAGAGAAGACAGAAAGGTACAGAAAACATTTGAAGAAATAATGACTGAAGACTTCCCAAATTTGTTGAAAAACATTAATATACACATCCAAGAAGCTCAACAAATTCCAAGTAGGATAAACTAAAAGATATTCACACCAAGACACACAGAGTCAAACTGTAGAAAGTGAAGTAGAGAGAACCTTGAAAGCAGTAAAAACAACCAATTCATCTCATACAAGGTATCCTCAATGAGATTAATAGCTGACTTCTTATCAGAAATCATGGAGGCCAGGAGAAAGTGTAATGACATATTCAAAGTGCTGAACTGAAAATCCAGTAAAACTACCCTTCAAAAATGATGGAGAAATTAAGAAATTTCCAGATAAACAAAAACGGAGAGAATTCACTACTAATACACCTGACTAAAAGAAATATTAACAGGAGTCCATTAGGCTGAAATGAAGGGACACTAGACAATAACTTGAACCACACAAAGAAACAAAGAGCATCAGTAAAGGTAACTACATAGGTAAATATAGAAGTCAGTATAAATGTATTTTAGTTTGTAACTTGTGATAGGCTGATATAATGCTTCCCCTGGCCCTAAAAGGTCCACATCCTAATCTCCAGAACCTATGAATATTTTACCTTATATGGCAAAAGAGACTGTAGATGTGATTAAGTTAAGGATCTTGAGATGGGTTATTATCCTGGATTATCTGAATGTACCCAACGTAATCACAAGGGCCCTTATAATAGGGAGGCAGAAGAGCAAGAGGCAAAGAGAGAGAGAGCTATATGAAGATGCTATGCTGCTGGCTTTGAAAATGAAGGAAGGGGCCATGAGCCAAGAATGCAGATGGCCTCTAGAAGTTGAAAAAAGGAAAAAAATAAAAAGCAAAAAGATCCTTCTCTGGTGCCTCCAGAAAGAACACAGCCCTGCTGATACATTTTGGACTTCTGACCTCCAGAACTGTAAGATAATATATTTGTGTTGTATTAAGTTTGTGGTAATTTGTTACAGCAGCAACAGGAATATAATACATAACTCTTTTATTCACTATCTAATTTAAAAGACATGGAATAACTATAAAATTTGTTGATGAACTTATAATGTATAAAGATGTAATTTGTACGACAATAATAACATAAAGGAGAGGGGAATGGAACAGAGCAAAGTTTCTGTATACTATTGAAATTAAGTTGGCATTAATTTGAGTTAGATTATTTTATATTAAGATGTGAATTGTAATCCCCAGGGAAACCACTAAGAATATAACTTAAAAAATAGAGTGAAAGAAACAAGGCAATTAAAATGGTATACTAGAAAATAACACAAAATATATGCTGTCTACAAGAATCATAAGTTAGAGTCAAAGATACAAATAGATTGAAAGTAAAATGACTGAAAAAAGATATACCATGCAAACAGAAACCAAAAAAGAGCTGGAGTGGCTATATCAACATCAGACAAAATACCTATTAAGACAAAATTGATTCCAGAGACAAATAACACTTCATAATTATAAAAAAGTCAATCTATCAAGAAGATATAAAAAAAAAAAGAAGATATAACAATAAAAGTGTATATGCGCCCAATAACAGAACTCTAAAATATAAAGCAAAACGTAACAGATTAAAAAGAGAAATAGACAATTCAACTGTAATAGTTGGAGCCTTCAATACTTCATTTTCAATACTGGGTAGAACAATCAGATAGATCAATAAGGAAATAAAAGACATGAACATTATAAACCAACTATATCTAAAAGATATCTACAGGACATTCTACCCAACAATAGCAGACCACACATTCATTTCAAGTGCACATGGAACATTTCTCTATGAATAGACCAGGATAGACCATATATTAGTTAAAAACAAGTCTCAATAAATTCAGAAAGACTGAAAATCATACAAATTATGTTCTCCAATGACAACAGAATTAAATTAGAAACCCCTGACAGAAAGATTTTTTTGGAAGTTCATAATGTGCAAATTAAACAACACTTTCATAAATACCCAATGGGCCAAAGATAAAACTATGAAGGAAATTAGAAAAAAAAGTTTGAGATGAATAAGAAGAGAAAAATACCATATCAAATCACATGGGATGCAGTGAAAACTAGCTTAGAGGGAAATTGCAGCAGACAATGTCTATATTAAAAAAAAAAAAGAAGAAATATTTCAAATCAATAACCTAACTTTCTACCTTAAGAAATTAGAAAAGAAGGGGAAACTAAACCTGAAGCAAAGAGAAGAAAAATGATAAAGACTGGAGTAGAAAGACTACAAAAAATAAGAGTAAAGCAAAAAACTGAAAACTGATTCTTTAAAAAGATCAATGAAAGTGACCAACTTTTAGCTAGAGTGACCAAGAAAAAAGAGCACTCAAATTACTGAAGAAGGTATGAAAGAGGGGTCATCATTACTGAACTTCCAGAAGATTATAAGGAAATATTACCTACAATTCAACAAGTTAGATAATCTAAATGAAATGGAAAAATTCCTAGAAAGACATAAACTACTGAAATTGACTCAAGAAGAAACAGAAAATCTGAACATCTATAACAAGTAAAGACTGAATTAGTAATAAAACAAAACAAAACACAACAAAACTTCCCACAAAGGAAAGCCCAGGCCAGAATGGCTTCACTGGTAAATCCTACCTGTTGTGGATTGAATGTGCCCTCCAAAAGATATGTATAAGTCCTAACACTTGTTACCTATGAATGTAAAGTTATTTGGAATCAGGGTCTTTGTAGATTTACTAAGATGTATGTTAAGATGAGGTAAAAGAGAAGTATGGAACAAATTCTCCTTCAGAGCCCTCAGAAGGAACCAACCCTGCTAACATCTTGATTTCAAACTTCTTAGCCCCCAGATCTGTGAAAGAATAAATTTCTGTTGTTTTAAACCACACAGTTTGTTACGGCAGGCTTAGGAAACAAATACACTGCCAAATGTTTAAAAACCATTCCACATAATAGAAGAGGAGGGGGACTTCCCTGGCAGTCCAGTGGTTAAGACTTCGCCTCCAATGCAGGGGATGCGGGTTCGATCCCTGGTCAGGGAACTAAGATCCCACATGCCTCTGGGCCAAAGAACCAAGACATAAAACAGAAGCAATATTGTAACAAATTCAATAAAGACTTTAAAAATGGTCTACATTAAAAAAAAAAACTTAAGAAAAAAATAGAAGAGGAGGGAACACTTCCCAGTTCATTCCTTGAGGCCAGTAATACCAAAGCCAGGCATAGACATCACAAGAAAAGAAACTACAGGTATATTTCTCTTACGAATATCACAAACATCCTCAGTTCGCTAAAATACTACCAAACCAAATCTGCAACATATAAAAAGGATTATACATCATGACTAAGTGGAATTTATCCTAGGACTGTAACATTATTTAACATATGAAAATCAGCCAGTGCAATACATCATAATAACAGAATAAAGGACAAAAACCACATGGTCATCTCAATAGACGCAGAAAAAACATGTGACAAAATCCAACATCCTTTCATGATAAAAACAGTAAACAAAACTACGAATAGAAGGGAACTTTCTCAGCTTGATAAAGCACATATATGAAAAACCTATAGATAATATCATGCCTAGGTGTCAAAGACTGAAAGCTTTCCCCCTAAGAACAGGAATAAGACAAGGATGTTTGCTTTCAACATTTCAATTCAACATTGCACTAGAGGATCTAGTCAGGGCAATTAGTAAGAAAAACAAATAAAAGGCTGTTAAAAATTATTCTGACACTTGTTAATATAGTAAGGAAAACTTTATTCAGGACTACTGCAATAGGTGTCAAGATTATCACAACTGGGGAGAGAGATAAGGCTCACCTCCAAATATAGCAAAGACAACTGTGGATTTGTAGCCAATGAGCAGAGTGAGGGGGTCAGTGAATTGAAAATTTCTAAGAAGATACATCAAGGGTAGGGAAATTCTTCTTAAACTGACTTAACAGCACTACTGCTAAAGGCAGGCCAAAGACTTATATATCAAAAGTGGGGGGATGAAGAACTTGATCAGATATCAAAGTGGGGGGATTCTCCCTAAACTGATGTAGCAGGATTCTTTGCTAAGACTGGGCTGGACTGAACTGGTTAAAGACAAGACCACGATCAAGGTAGAGTCCTAGTCAAAAAGAGGGCTCAGGGGAGCCTGATGAAAATTTGGTCAAGGAGAGAGTCTCTGTTAAAGCATTCAGATTGGGGAAAAAAAAAGAAATAAAATTATTTCTATTCACAGATGACACGGTCTTGAATACAGTAAATCCTAACATACATGTTACAAACACACACACACACACACACAAACACACACAAAAAACATTAGAACTAATGAGTGTGTCTAAGCAAGGCTGCAGAACGTGTGATCAACATACACAAATCAAGTGTAGTTTGACATAGAGAACAGATTGTGGTTGCCAAGGAGGAGGGTAGGTGGTGAGGGGGGATGGATTGGGGGTTTGGGGTTAGCAGATGCAAACTATTATATATAGGATGGATAAACAACAAGGACCTACTGTATAGCACAGGGAACTATATTCAGTATTCTGTGATAAACCATAATGGAAAAGAATATAAAAAAGAAGGTATATATATGTATAACTGAATCACTTTGCTGTACAGCAGAAATTAACAGAACACTGTAAATCAACTATACTTCGATAAAAAAAATCAACTGTATTTTTATAAACTAGCAATGAACAATCTGAAAACAAAATTAAGAAATAATTCCATTCACAAAACCATCAACAAGAATAGAATACTTAGGAATAAATTTAAGAAAAGAAGTGTAAGACTTGTATACCAAAAGCAGTAAAACATTCTTTTGAAAGAAATTTAAAGAAGACCTAAATAAATGGAAAGACATCTCATATTAATGGATTGGAAGACTTAACACTGTTAACATGGTAATACCTCCCAAAGCAATCAACATATTCCATGCAATCCCTATCAAAATTCCAAAGATATTTTTTTCAGAAATGGAGAAGCTGATTCTAAAATTCATGTGTAAATATGACCAACAAGGGGTTAATATCCAACATATACAGACAGCTCATACAACTCAGTATCAAAAAACCAAACAACTCCATAAAAAAATGGGCAGAAGACTTGAAAAGACATTTTTCCAAAGACGTACAGATGGCTAACAGGCACATGAAAAGATGCTCAACATTGATAATTATTAGAAAAAGGCAAATCAAAACTACAATGAGGTATCACCTCACACCTGTCAGAACGGCTATCATCAAATGTCTACAAATAACAAATGCTGGTGAGGATGTGGAGAAAAAGGGAACCCTTGTAGCACTGTTGGTGGGATTGTAAATTGGTATAGCCACTACAGAAAGCAGTATGGAGGTTCCTCAAAAAACTAAAAATAGAACTACCATATGATGATCCAGTACTTCTACTCCTGGGTGTGTATATATATGGAAAAAAACAAAAACACTAATTTGAAAAGATAACATGCACCCCAATGTTCATAGCAGCACTCTTTAAAACAGCCAAGACATGGAAACAACCCAAGTGCTCATCAACAGATGACTGGATTAAGAAGATGTGGTATACACATACACACACACACACACACGCAATGGAATATCAGCCATAAAAAAGAATGAATTCTTGCCACTTGCAGCAATGTGGATGGACCTAGAGAATATTGTGCTTAGTGAAATAAGCCAGACAGAGAAAGACAAATACTGTATTATATCACTTATATGAGGAACCTAAAAAATAATACACATGAATGTATATGCAAAACAGATCCACAGATATAGAAAACAAACTTGTGGTTGCCAAAGGGGAGAGAGAAGGGGGGAGAGATAAACTAGGGGTACAAGATCAACAGATACAAACTACTATGTATAAAATAGATAAGCAACAAGGATATACTGTATAGCACAGGGAATTATAGCCATTATCTCGTAATATCCTATAAAGAAGTATAATCTGCAAAAATACTGAATCACTATGCTTTACACCTGAAACTAAGATAATATTTAAATCAACTATACTTCGATAAAAAAGAAAATGTACCAGGACTCAGGATTCTGAACTCACTATTCTTAGTCCAATAGTCATTTACTACTAATAAACCTAAATCCCCATTCTGATTTTCAAGAATCTCTATAATTTGGCTTCATCTTAATATTCAATGTTATACTTTTTTTCCTGCACAGTTTGTAACATCAACGAGGTCCCAAAATTTCTGCTGAGGAAGACTGGGGAAAGCAATTATCGGAAGAGCACTGGTGGGATGGTGATGGGGATGCTGGTGGGAGAGTATCAACAGCTTATCAAGAAAGTGAACACAGGAGCTGGAGGTTGTGTCTTACGCAATTCCCTCTCAAACATGGGGCTCACACCCTCTTCCTTGAGAGTTCACATTATTATTTGAGGTGCTTTCAGTGGGGACTGATACAAAATTACGGAGTAAGCCCTCAAGCCTGCCCATAACACTGAAAAAATTTTACTTTTATAAAATTTGAGGCATATATTTTCAAAATCCCTGAAGCATTTTTGTGCAACACAGTTCTGTCCGAAGCTCCCACCATCTGACTGCACCATCCTCTTCCCTCTTAGCCATGTTTTCAACTACTCATCATCTAGTAAGTCCTGCTCATTTATTGAAGATTCCCCCTGGGCTCCCACACTTACCCTTTCCCCTAACCTCTTTCTGACTTAAGGGGAATCAAATTTCTACACAAAGGACCCTTCTAACACCCATGGGCACTAAGGTATTTGATTTTCTCACCTCTAATGATTTCTTCCTCCCAATCTCATTATTTCTTGGATCTTAGCATCATCAGAGGCTCTGTTAACCCTTCACCAAAGTTACTAAGTAAAAATCCCAGCTGCTAAGCACATCCTCTTAGTCATCTAATTTGCTCATTCAACTACTACTCTCACAATACCACTACTTTGACTGGACCTCCATTCCCTTGATGCTAGAATTTTGTTCATCAGCCCATTCCTGTCTGCACTTCCTCCTCCATCAAGATTCACCATTTCAATCATTCTCTTGCCTTAAACTTCCTTGCTTCTCTCTCTATTCAACATACTTAATAGGCTGGCAAAATACTAACCATGAATGAATTTAGTTACTCCTTCATTGTACTGGGGAAGTTATCACACAATGGAGTGGATTAGAACCTTGCCTGGGTCATTGTCTGGTTATACTTACAGCCTTGTTATACTTCCCTAGTAAATGTATTTTTCCCTTTTTCTCAATGATTATAAATCATTCATTCTCCTAAAATAACTTGACACCACTTTTTTTCTCCGTACTTATACTTGCTTCCTGCTACACACACACACACACACACACACACACACACACACACACACACGCACACACACACACCCCATGTGGAATCTTCCTCAATTTCCTGCCAAAATATCTACAAACTTCCTTACATCTGGATCCTCTCCTCCCTTCTTATCACTGTTATGAGGAGGAATCTCTTCTATTTCAGACCAATTTCTCCACATGTTGTCTAGATTCTATTTCCTCAAACCTTCTTAAAAATAGTGTATGTCTCTTTTTCTCTCATATCCTAAATATCTCTCTTCACTGGATTCTTCTCATCCATATTTAAATATGCCCAAGTCTCACTCCTATTTTTAAAAAACTCTATGTGGATCCCAAACCCTCTGCCAGATACCCTATTCTCTCTTTCCCCCTTTTTCTTCTATGTTTTCCTCATTCAGTGTCAAACCTGGTTAAAGAGTTTGTCTACATTACCCGTATCCTCAGCTCTCACTCATCCCTGAGCTCATGTTCCTACCACTCCACCAAAACTACTTTCATTAAGGTCACTAGTGAGACCTGCATGTTAAATCTAACAGGTAACATTCAATACAGCCAACTACCCTTTCTTGTTTAAAACTCAATCCTATCTTTCTGTGATACCGCCCTCTCTCTGTTTTTGTTTTCTTTTCCTATCTTTTTCTCTAGTAGTGACAGAGACTGCTAATTGTCCACAAGAATCTATTCTTCACTTCCTTTTGGGCACGCGGCTGCCACATTTTTTCAGCTTCTTTTGGAGTTATGTATGGACATGTGACTGACCTCTTGAAAATGGGATATAAGCAGAAGAGATGCATGCTACTCCTAGGCCCAGGCCTTAAGACACTGGGCATGCCTCTTCTCTATCCTCTTTTCCCCTTTCCCATCACTTGGAATCTGGATGCAACTCA
Organism: Balaenoptera borealis; assembly: GCF_965194805.1. Classification (NCBI taxonomy): domain Eukaryota; kingdom Metazoa; phylum Chordata; class Mammalia; order Artiodactyla; family Balaenopteridae; genus Balaenoptera; species Balaenoptera borealis. The sequence continues at coordinate 39,125,410 of NC_138860.1, read as the reverse complement.
GACCAAGCTTTGAACAATCACAATGATGACACTGTTCTAGAGTAGGAGTTGGTAAAGAACAGTTTGTGGGCCAAATCTGGCCTGAAATCTGTTTTTCTATATCCTACAAGCTAAGAATGGACTTTATATATTTTAAGGATTGCAAATAAATAAATAAAAGAAGAAGAGGAAGAAGAAGAAGAGTATGTGACAGAGACCATACATGGCTGGCAAAGCCTAAAATACTATCTGGCCTTTCTTAGAAAAAGTCTGCTGACCTCCTGTCCTAGGGGATATGTGACAGAGCAACACAATGAAAGAAACATGGACCCCTGAGGGACCACGTAGAGCAGAGGTTTCCCCTTTATCTGATCTGATTTGCAGGCATCCATCTGGGTCCACCTGTATTGCCCCTGTGGAACTCGAGGGCAGGGGAACTGATGCAAACACGTTGATGACAATGCTGCTTACAATGGCAAGCACAGTAAAGTCCTTTACTGCCAGCATCCACTAAACTGTGGCAGCCTAACTCGTCAACTAGGAGGTTAAATTCTCAGCCTCTTCACAGTTAACAGTAACCTTGTTTTAAAGATTTTTCTTTTAAACAACATACAGTTTAAAAAAATCCATATGAGAATCTTTATCTTTCACTAGAGTAGTCAATTACATGTAATGTTATTACTGACACATCTATCATGTTCCTTTGTGCTTTCTATTTTTACTAACTGTTCTGTTCTTTCCTTCCTATATTTTTTTGATTTTTAAAAATCAACTTTACTGAACGATCATTTCAGATATGAGATTAATGTAGCAATTTTAAGTGTACAGTTTAATAAAATTTGATATTTGCGTAACCACCTCCCAACCAATATGCAGAACACTTAAATAATCAGAAAGTGTTCTACTGTGTCTTTTCTCAATCAATTCTCCCATCTCAGACAACCACTAATCTTATTTCTACCACTATAGACTAGTTTCCTTTTTTTAAACTTTATATAAATGTAATCATATGGTATATATCTGTCTTCTTTTGCTCAGTATGTTTTTGAGATCCAACCATACTGCCCTATCAGTGTTCATTAATTTCTATTATTTATTTGTATTTCATGGCATGACTAGTCAATATTTTGTGTATTCATCTGTTGATGGGCCTCCGGGATGTTTCTAATTCTTGGCTAATATTGATAAAGCTTCTATGAAAAATCAGGTACAAATCCTTGTTGAAATATTTTCATTTCTCTTGGATAAATACCTAGGAATTGCTGGGATATATGTTAAGTGGAAGCTTAATAAGAAACAAAGTGATTGTACTATTTTACATTCCCTCCAGCAGTGTATGAAAGTTCCAGGTCCTACACAGCCTTAGCAACGGTTAGTAGTGTTAGTCTTTTCAATTTTAGATATTCTAGTGATTGTGTAATAATATCTCTTTGGCTTTAATTTGCATTTTCGAAGACAGTTAATGATACCAAGAACTTCTTTCATATGCTTATTGGTCAACTGCATTATTTTCTTTAGAAAAGTGTCTGTTCAAATCTGATGCCTGTGAATTATCATGCTGTTTATCTTTTTATTATTTTAAGAGTTAAAATATATATATATTCTTGATACAAGTCTTATTGTATTAGGAATATTCTCTTCTACTCTATGAATTGCCTTTTTGTCTTTCATTAACAGTGTCTTTGAAGAGCAGAAGTTTTAAAAATATTTGATAAAGCACAATTGTTTATGATAGTGCTTTCTCTGACTCAAGAAATCTTTGCTTACTCCAAGGTGCTGAAGATTTTCTACTGTTCTCTTCCGGAAGTTTTATAGGTTTTAGATTTTACATTTAGGACTATGATCCATTTCAACTTTATTTTTACATATGGTGGAAGTTCATTTTGTTTCTGACACATATCCAGGTGTTACAAAGCCACTGGCTGAAAAATAATCATTACCCATTGCATTACTTTGACAACTTAGTTGAAAATCAATTGTATAAGTCTATTTATGGACTTTCTATTGATCTATCTGGGTATTTAGCCAAGAGAAATAAAAACATTTCAACAAAGATTTGTACCTGAATTTTCATAGAAGTTTTATTAATATTAACCAAGAATTAGTCTATCCTTATACTAATATCATACCATCCTAATTACTGTGCCTCTGGTAGTAAATTTTGAGATCAGGAGTATAAATATTCCATCTTTTTTTTTCTTGCAAAATTATTTTGTCCATTTTATGTCCTGAACATTTTAAAATAAATTTGTCACTTCTATTTTCAGCCATGATGGAGTAACAGGAACTAGATTTACTCTTGTTTTAAACAAGTAAAATAACAGACAAAATGAATGTAAAAATAGTTTTTATATAATGGGCAACAGGCAGTGCAGGATAGTCTAGTTTACTGCTTGGAGAGAGTTTCTAAACTGCAGTGTAGGTAGGGAGAAATCAGAGACTGGGGTCTCTGTGAGTTGGGGACACAGTATGGAAAATTTGGGGAGGCCAAGGTAACTATGATTTAACAGGGCAAATTTTAGAGAGTAGAGAGCAGCACAAAGAGATCGTCAAAGATCCAGAAGTCTTCAAAAGATACACCTTGAATCTTCAGCTGAGTTTTGATTAGTGTGCATACACGTGAGGAAACTACTTATAGCCAAGGAGAGAAGCAATGAAAAGAACCAGGCAGAACAATTCTCAGAACTCACATAAGCCTGGGAATAATTCACACTCTGAACAGCCAAATGGAGAAAACTCATAACATATGGGGCATAAAGTTGAGTAATTAGAAGGATAATGCCTGAGTTGTGGGGTTAAACTAGCCCTAGACTAAAGAATCTCTGGCTTTGTAAAACAAAACTTAAAAGGATCAAACTGTTTTCAAGTAACCTGACTGCATCCAAGAACAAAGCTCAAAAATATTAAAGGCAAAAAAATTCAGCATGCAATAATGGAAAATCCACAATGTCTGGCCATTAATAAAAAATTTATCAGCATGCAAAAAAGAAGGAAAATATAATACATAATAAGGGAAAACAACCAAGTGACAGACCTAGAAATTACATGGTTGATAGAATTTCTAAAAAAGGACATTAAAATGGCTATTATAAATATACTCCCAGTGTTCAAGACAATAGAAGAATGCATGAGCATGTTAAGGAGAGATAAGATATAAAAGAGACTCAAATTTAACTCCTAGAGATGGAAAAATACATATGAGATGAAAAATGCACTAAACTGAATTACCAACATAGACAACACTGCAAAAGAAAAGATTAATGAACCTGAAGACATAGCAACAGAAGTTATCCAAAAGCAAACCAGAGAGGAAAAAAAAAATTAAAAAGAACAGAGTATCAGCTAGCTGTGGGATAACTTCAAATGGTCTAATACATGTGTACATGGGCCAAAATTAATATTTGAAGAAATAATGGCAAAAAATCCAAATTAAAATTAAATTGAAACTAAAAACCTATAGCTCCAAGGAGTTTAACAAATACTGAGCAAAAGAATAATGAATAAAGTTATACCAAGTAATATAACAATTAGGTTGCTTAAATAAAAAGAGACAATCTTTAAAGTAGCCAGAGGAAAAAAATGACATTATATACAGAGGAACAAAGATAAGAATTAAGGAGACTTTTTGTCAAAAGCAATGTAAGCCAGAAAAAAACGGAGCAACATTTCTAAAGACTGAAAGGAAAAAAAATAACTATCAACTTAAATGTCTACACCCAGAAAAATATCTTTCCAAAACAAAGGCAAAACAGACTTTTTTGAGATGCACAGAAAGTGAAAGAGTTTGTCACCAGCAAACCACCACTATAAGAAATTTAAGAGATGTTTTTAGGCAGAAAGAAAATGATACCATATGGAAATCTGGATCTACACAAAGGAATATAAAGAGCACCAGAAATGGTAAATATGTAGGTAAACATAAAAGACTTTTTCTCATGTTTTAAATCTCTTTAAAATGTAATTGACTTTTTAAAGCAAAACATAATAACAATGTACTGTGGGATTCGTAACACAGAAGCATAATATATGACAACAGTAACAGAGACTGAAAGAAGAAAAATAAAATTATATTACTATATGGTTATCAGCCTGTACATGAAGTGAAAAATATTACTGCTGGTACAGTATAAGTTAAATATGTACACCATAATGCCTAAATTAGCCACTAAAACAACACAGTAACAACATCAACAACAAAATAAAGAGATATAGGTAATTAAGCCAATAAAGGGGATAGAATGAAATAACAAAATATTCAATTATTCCAAAAGAAGAAAGAACAAATGAGGAAAGGGGAACACAGAACCAATAGGAAACAAATAGCAAGATGACAGACTTAAACAGAGCCAAATAAGTGATCATAATATTTATTTATTATCTGGTTTGACAAATGACTTCAAGGCAGAAGTGGCTTTAGGGCTATGCTTATCTTTTTGGGTTCCAGTCTTTTCCCTATATTTAAACCTGGTAATTCCTCAAAATCTTATTACCTCTTAAGTGCTTAAGATATTTTTCCATGTTTCATCCAGCTTTATTCAGTTACATTTAGCTAAAGGGTTAATCTAGTTATCCTACCCCACCATTACCAGTCACGATTACCCTTCTAATTTACAATCTAACAATACTTTTAAATATCCCATGAAATATAAATGTGCAAAAGATCTTGAGGTTTAAAATTTCAGGATTTGTAAATTCAAAAGAAATTAAAGCCTAGAATAGAAATTAATCTTACTTGCAACATACCCATAGCAGAACTGCAAAATTTTCAAGCATCCTAAAGGTACCTTTAAAAAGTGTTTGCTAAGTTTTCAAGAAAAGACATGTCTGTTGGATAAAAGTTAGACAATATTATTTATAAAATTAATCATGATATTAATAATGAGATAATCCTAGAACTGGATGTAATTGGTATGGTCTTCAAAAACTGAATGATTAAAAGAGACAAAGAAGATCCTTATATGACGATAAAGGGGTCAATCCATCAAAAAGATGTAACAATTATAAATATCTATACACCCAACATCAGAGCACCTAAATATATACAGCAAAAACAAACAGAGCTAAAAGAAGAAATAAACAGCAATACAATAATAGCTGGATAATAGCTGGGGACTTTCATACCCCACTCTCAACAATGGATAAATCATCCAATCAGAGAATCAGCAAGGAAACAGCAGATCTGAACAACATTACAGACCATATGGACCTAAGAGACATATAGAGACCATTCTATCTAACAACTGCAGAATATACAATCTTCTCAAGTGCACACGGAACATTTTCTAGGATAGACCATAGGTTAGGCCCCAAAACAAGTCTTATCAAATTCAAGAAGACTGAAATCATACCAAGTATCTTCTCTGACCACAATGGTATGAAAGTAGAAATCAATAACAGCAGGAAAACTAAATTCACAACTACACAGAAATTAAACAACATTCTCTTGAACAATCAATGGATCAAAGAAGAAATTAAAGGTGAAATAAAGAAGTTTCTTGAGACAAATGAAAATGGAAATACAACATACCAGAATTTACGGGATGTAGCAAAATCAGTTCTAAAAGCACAGTTCATAGCAATAAACATCTACATTAAGAAGCAAGAAAAATCATATATAAACAACCTAATTCTTTTTTTTTGTTTTGTTTTTTTTAAATAGAAACTATCTTATTATTTATTTATTTATTATTTTTTGGCTGTGTTGGGTCTTCGTTTCTGTGTGAGGGCTTTCTCCAGTTGCGGCAAGCGGGGGCCACTCTTCATCGTGGTGTGCGGGCCTCTCACTATTGCGGCCTCTCTTGTTGCGGAGCACAGGCTCCACAGACGCGCAGGCTCAGTGATTGTGGCTCACAGGCCTAGCTGCTCCCCGGCATGTGGGACCTTCCCAGACCAGGGCTCGAACCCGTGTCCCCTGCATTAGCAGGCAGATTCTCAACCACTGCGCCACCAGGGAAGCCCCAAACAACCTAATTCTATGTCTTAAGGAGCTAGAAAAAGTAGCACTGAGCCCAAAGTTAGCATAAGGGAGGAAATAATAAAGATTAAAGCATAAATAAATGAAATAGAGAATAGAAAAATAATAGAAAAGATCAACCAAACTAGGAGTTGGTTCTGTGAAAAGAAAAAACAAAATTGACAAACCCTTAGCTACACTAACCAAGTGGAAAAAAAAGAGGACACACTGGGCGCCTAGAAGAAATGGAAAACATACAACTTACCAAGATTGAATCAAGAAGAAATATAAAGTTTGAACAGATCAATTACTAGTTAGGGGATTGAATCAGTAATCAAAAATCTCCCCATGAAGAAAACCCAGAACCAGATAGCTTCACTGGTGAATTTTACCAAACATTTAAAGAAGAATTAACACCAATACTTCTCAAACTCTTCCAAAAAAATTAAAAGGAAAGACTATTTCCAAACTCATTTTACGAGGTCAGCATCATCCTGATACCAAAGTTAGATGAGGACACTACTAGAAAAGGAAACTACAGGGCAATATCCTTGATGAATACAGATGCGAAAATTCTCAACAAAATACTCGCAAATCAAATTCAGCAGCACATTAAAAGAATCATTCACCATGATCAAGTGGAATTTACCCTGGGATGCAAGGATGGTTTAACATATGCAAATCAGTCAATGTGCTACATCACATTAACAGAATGAAAGACAATAACCATATGATCATCTCAATATATGCGGGAAAAGCATCTGACAAAATCAAACATCAATTCATGGTAAAGACTCTCAACAAATTAGGCAAAGGAAGAACATATCTCAACATATTAAAGGCCATAGAAGACAAATCCATGGTTAATATCATATTCAACAGTGAAAGTTGAAAGCTTTTCCTTTAAGATCAGGAACAAGACAAGGTAGCCACTTTCAGCACTCCTAGTCAACATAGTAATGAAAGTCCTAGCTAGAGCAATCAGGGAACAAAAAGAAATACAAAGCATCAGAATTGGAACAGAAGAAATAAAACTGTCTCTATTTACAGATGATATAACTTTATATAGAGAAAATCCTAAAGACTCAATCAAAAAACATTTAGAACTAATCAAGGCATTTGGTAAAGTTGCAGGATACAACATTAACATATAAAAATCAGTAGCATTTCTATACACTAAAAACAAATACTCTGAAAAAGAAATAAAGAAATTGATCCCATTTATATAGCATCAAAAATAAATTTGAACAAGGAGGTGAAAGATCTCTACTCTGAAAACTGCAAGACACTGACCAAAGAAATCAAAGACAATACAAATAAATAAAAAGGTGTCCTATGTTCATGGACTGAAAGAATTAATATTGTTAAAATATCAATACTACCAAAAGCCATCTATAGAATCAATGCAATCCCTATCAAGATTCCAATGGCATTTTTTACAGAAATAGAAAAAGCATTCCTAAAATTTCTATGCAACTAAGAAAGACTCTGAATATTGAAAGAAATCCTGAGAAAGAAGAATAAAATAGGAGGCATCACACTTCTTGATTTCAAGCTATACTATACAGCTATAATAATTAAAACCATAAGGTACTGGCATAAAAATAGACAAACAGATCAATGGAACAGAATTGAGAGCCCAGAAATAAACCCAAGTATATACTAATATTTGAAAAGGGAGCTATGAATATTCAATGAGGAAAAGATACTCTTTTCAATAAACAGTGTCGTGGAAACTGGTTATTCACATGCAAACGAATGATATTTGACCCCTGTCTTACACTATTCACAAAAATTAACTCAAAATATATTACAAACTTAAATATAAGATGTGAAACTGTAAAACTCCTTGATGAAAACATAGGGGAAAATTTCCTTGACATCAGTCTTGGCAATGATTTTTTTACGTCTGACAGCAAAGCACAGGCAACAAAAGCAAAAATCAACAAGTGGGACTATATCAAACTAAATAGCTTCTCCAGAGCAACAAAATGAAATGACAATTATAAAACGGGAGAAAATATTTGCAAACCACATATCTGATAATGGATTAATATGCAAAACAGATAAAAAACTCACACAACTCAACAGCAAAAAACCAAACAATCCAATTTAAAAATGGGCAGAGGACCTGAATAGACCATTTCCCAAAGAAGATATACAAATGGCCAACAAGCACATGAAAAAGTGCTCAACATCACTAATCATCGAGGAAATGCAAATCAAAACTACAATGAGATATCACCTCACACAGTTTAGAATAGATATTTAAAAAAAGACAAGAGATAACAAACACTGGCAAGGATATGGGGGAAATGGGAAACCTACTGCGTTGCTGGTGGGAATGTAAACTGGTGCAGCCACTATGGACAATGGTATGGAGGTTCCTCAAAAAATTAAAAATAGAACTATCATGTGATCCACCAATTCCACTTCTGAAATCACTATCTTGAAGATATATTTGCACACCCATGTTCACTGCGGCATTATTCACAATGCCAAGATATGGACAAACAATCTAAGTGTCCATCAACGGATGAACAGATAAAGAAAATTTGATACACACACACAGCTTTAAAAATGAAGAAAATTCTAACAAAAATGAAAACAGACTCATTGATTCAAAGAACAAATGAATGGTTGACAGAAGGGAGGGAGGTGTGGGGTGAAATAGGTGAGGGGGATTAAGAGATATAAACATCCAGTTATAAAATAAAGAAGCCACAGGGATGTAATATACAGTATAAGAAATATGGTCAATAATATTGTAGTAACTTTGTATGGGGATGGATGGTTATTAGACTTATCGTGATCATATCATAATGTATGCAAATGTCAAATCACCTAACATAATATTTTATTAACTATATTTCAATTTTTTATAAAAGGGAAAAAAATGAAGCAAAAGTCAGATAGATAAGCACTGTATAATCTCACTTTTATGTGGAACCTAAAAACATAAAACTTGTAGAAACAAGAGAGTAGAATGGTGGCTGCCAGGGGCTGAGAGGTGGGGGAAATGGGGAGATGTTGGCCAGAGGGTACAAAGTTTCAGTTATAAAATAAGTAAGTTCCAGGAATCTAATGTATAGCATGGTGACTATAATTAATAATACTGTATTGTGTGCTTGAAAATTGCTATGAGAGTAAAGCTTTAATGTTCTCACCATAACCACAACAAAATGGTAAGTGAGGTAAAGGATGTACTAACTAACCTTACTGCCGTAAGCATTTCATACTATACATGTGCATTAAATCATTAAAATTTAAAACACCTTAAAGTTACACAGTGTTATATGGAAATTATATCTCAATAAAGCTGGGGGGGTGGAAATCTCAGGAACAATTAAGAGGTATAGTCAGAACTATATATAACAAACAGTAGGGAAGATTCAAGCCAGTTACATGAGAATCCAAGAGACAAAAGGGACTTGTCAGTACCACGGACAGTTCCATGCTGAAACAGTTTCCCTTAGGCTTTAATCCCAGGAGGCCAAAATTTATATCTAGTTGCAATATTCTTAAGTTTATACCTGATGGCCATTTTATAGACACCTAGACAAGATAAATATCTCAATTATTTGTGACATAGAGTATAGCCATATGTTCTGTCTTAGTGGTCAATATAAGTTAGTTGCTATGATCAGCACAAACATAATCATTATCATCGTCATTATTCCTGACCTCACTGAGGGCCTGGCAAAGGGTCATTAACTTTAAAAAAAACCGATTAAGTCCAAGCGGGCTGAGGAGGGCATCCTCAGAGGAGTGGGCCACCAGCCCAGGCAGGATGAGGAACACATCCATGCTGGGGTGGGGCAGAAGATATGAAGTGGTCACTTAGCGTGGGCAGAAAGAATCCAGATGGGCAGCCTGATGGTGGCTATCAGATCCTGAGCAGGATGAGGAGGTGTGGCCCAGCCTGGGGTGTAGAGCCCCCAGCAGGGTCAGGAAGACATCCTGCTGAGGGCACTGAGGCGTGAAATAGAATGGGCTGTCAGAGACTTAGCAGGGTGAGGGCACCCATTAATAGGATGGGTCACTATGGGCTGTCAGATCCCAAATAGGGTAGGGAGGCACCACAGAAGGGTGATGCAATGCAGGGTGTCACAGCCAAGCCTAGGCAGGCTGAGATCCTCTAGGCAGTGGTGGCGGTGGGGACGCAGACGGGTAGGGATGTCAGAGGACAAGCACGATAAGGACTTCCATGCAAGAGGAGCAAAGAGACACAGGGATTTGGAGCCTGAGTCTGGGGAGGAGGGTATGGGTATGGAGGATGTGATGCCTACAGTGGAATACTGGTTACATATAAAAAGACTGATCAAGTTAAGTTAATACATTAAGGATAGTAGGAGGCTTCTCACTATCGAAGAAGGTACTTACAAATTAGAATGAACCCTGTGGTGCTGAACTGGAACTGGTCATCTCAGTGTGAATGCATGGCTTTCAATATAGACACAGAAATAAATATAAATATGTATGTGTACACATATATATTAATAGAATACTACTACTTAAAAACAGAATAAATATTTCATGTCTTGTATCTATGAAAAAGCCATGAAAGATATTTAAGATAGTTTATATGGTACTAGTGTAAAATTAAAGCTTCAAAAATTTACATATTCTTTCATATTTTATAAGTCCTACTTCTATATTAATGAGACTATCCACATCAAAAGGGAAAATATTTCAAAAAATTATCCATGTAGAATGTTAACAGGGACCAAATGAATCGTGAAGATAATGAACTGTGGGTTCGTACCAAAAGAAAACGAAACTAAGCTACTCTTATGCAAAAAATAGGTAAAAGGTGAAAGTAGTAGTGTGACGGTAGTAGTAATGTAGTGATGATGATGATGATATTGGCATAACTAATATTTACTGAGGGCTTACTAAGTCCCAGGTACTGTGTTACTACTTTACACAAATCTTAATGACACTCTCACTAATGCATTAGAACAATCATGATTTCAGTTTAAATTTATAAACACCGTGAACTTCAAATTTCCTTTCTTAAACTTTAAAATGGTAATAACAATTCTCTTATGCCACAAAACAGACTATTTGAAGATTAGTTCTGATTCAAAATTTGAATGTTATGAATAATTTAGTGACAAATGAAATAGCAAAATATGATTTATATGTTCATTAAAATATGAATATAGAAGGATATTTCTGAGAGTCTTAATGGAACTTCATTCATAATGAATTCCCTAGCTATCAGAGTTATTTCACATGATTACTGTTGTTTTTGTACATATCCTCATAGAGCATTCAAAGCAGTTCCCAGGAAATGAAATGTTAACAGAAATAGCAATGCCTTTTATTTCACTTTATCACAATGTGTACTATTTTGGAACAAAATTTGTAACGCTATTCTCATTCCCTACCTATGTAATTTTACAGTCTGAATTTCAGGATAGTCCAGGTGGCACTACACTCTAAAGATGGCCTTGAGGACAGTTACTGGGCCCTTGGCATATTTTCCCAAATTCATGTTCCTAAAAGACCACTGAAACCCAGGAAATGCTGAATTTGTCAATTTCTGAAAAATTTAGTTCTAATATCTTCAGTGCCTCAATAAACTTTGTTTAAATAAACTGAATCCAAAGAAAATCTAATCTATAATATTCTAGGTTTTATATATAGTGAATATTTTTGGTGACACAATTTTTCTTATGGCCATAAGGGCTTTAATTCCCTTCAAAATGTTTTTCATCTTTTTCTGTTCTGAAAATATGTCAAGTTTCTAATGAGTCAAGGAGATAAATAATTTTAATATTTTATAATATATCTGAAATGCAAAGTTTTTAAAGAAACCAAAGGCAATGAAACTTAACAGTTACTAGTATGCATAACCATTTCTTCCTATTCAGCCTATTTCAAAATAATTTATAAAAATCTAATTCTCTTTACAAGTATTTAAAATAAAACTCTTTGTGTTAAAGGTGATTTTTAATAGTTGGTTACAATTTGAGCAGATTGTTTTGGAAAAATGTAGCATTAACAAGTCTTACAGTAGAGTTTTCTGAATGATATGGTTAGTTTCACATTAAATCTTATAGTCAGATGCAACAGATGTTTCAGAACTTGGCAATGACCTGTTTTAGTCCTCTGGCCATCCAGGAAATGATAGTGAAGAATAAGATGTGGAGATAAGATAGGTTCTATAGGGCAACGAAAATCAATGCTGCCCAGGCATCTGGGTCTCCTGTAGAGCCTTTTAAAGATGCAGATACTCTGGCCCCACTCCTTTAAGTGTTTGATTCAACAGGTCTACATGGGGGCCTATTCATCTTTCGTTTAAAATCTCCCCAAGTCATACTAGTGTAATCAGGAATGAGAAGCACAGTTTTTAGGATTTGGTACATAGCCAATTAAGCATATCAGAAAGACACTGTGTGAAACACAGAACTCAAGATTCCTGAAGCGACATGCAGAAAGGTATGCCTAATTCTGAGGTATTACCAAATTTTCTGAAATAGGATTTCATTGACAGTATGTCCAATCACTAAAGTTTTGGTGAATTTTATTTTCAAGGAATTGAAATAAACATTATATTGGACATGAATCAGTTATCTCCCTAGCATCCATTCGCCACTTCCTTCCAGTAGTGAACAAACTCCTTTTCATTTCTTATCTAATGTGGTTTGGGACGTGACCCACTGCTCACCTCTAGGGCTAAAGCTAATCAGTGCAGCCCACCCCTGTAGCCATAGTGATTGGTTCTGAATGGGCATGTAACCTAGTGAGACACAAGAAGTTTCAACAGGGCCACTATATGAAACCTGATTATAAAGTTGACACATGGAAGACAGGGTGGTAGGGGAGTAGAAAGAGAAAGAAACCAGGACCTTAGTGATATTTGAATCACTGGATCAAGCCATGCCTGAAAGCAGACCTACTATCTGAACCTTCCCTTATTGCTCGAGCCATTTTGAGTTGGTTTGCATTCTCTTGAAACTGACAGAATCTTAACTGATGTGTTTACTCAATGTAATCACTGGCTCTTCATGGGTAATTTCAGTTAATTAAATGAAGGTGTGGGGTTTTCCAAAGAGGAAACTTTTCTTCATATTTTTACTATCATTTCACTGACATTTCTTTATAATTCTACTTCCCTTAATTATTTTTGTATGTCCAAAGAACATACACTGCTAAATATTTGAAAATGAAACCAAAGGCAATAAAAGATGAAGAGATCTAATGAAATACAGAAAACAAATAAAAATATACCCTCTGAAGTTACCCCAAAGTATAAACCTTATATATTTTATTATTAACATTTTCTATACCAGTGGCCTTGAAATTTTAATGTATTTAATGACCACTTGGGGAATTTGTTCAAAATAAAGATTGCTAGGCTGCTTCCTAGTGATTCTGATTTTGTGGATCTGGTGTTGAGCCCCCACATTGATGTAAATGACTGGGAGAGCTCACTGTGAGAAACTGCTTTTAAACTACATGAGAGAAGAGGGTTAGGTATTAGATTCGTTTCACAACAAACATTTTAGATTTTAATTTTGCATTTTAAACATTCAGTTTTTAGAGTGGCATTTATAATATGTATGTAAAAATATGAAACAAACCCAAAGGTAAAAAAGTCTGAGTTCTTATTAAAAGAACAATTAGGGTGAAGGGAAGAAGAAATACTTTATATGAGGTATAAACTGTTGCTTGCTTTAACAGTATAAGACAGCTGTTCACCAGTGCATAAACTACATTTATAAATCCGCCTTGAAAATAATTAGTGCTCATATATAGGATCTGATCATCAGATTTTAAATATGAAATACTGTATACTTGGAAAGAGGGGAGAAATTGAAAGGAGAAATCTTTCATTTTACATATATTCTTCCAAAAATGTACATTTATGTTAAAAGCATAAATGTGAACTCATGAACATATAAACTTGAAGCCTGCTACCAAAATCCCTGGTTGTAAGCCACAGTGAATCCTGTCGGTTGCCCACTCAACAGCCATTCCCAATCTTTTTATTTCTTGCTGGGAGAGCTCACCTCTCACTCCAAAGACTAAAATGCCAGGCACTTGCATTTCTAGTCTCTCTTGCAGAGGCCATGGGCATGTGACCAAATGCCGGTCAATGGCATCTAAGAGGAAGTCTGCTGAGGGCCTCCACTTAGCATTGCCAACACAGCCTCACTTACACTGTTGCCTTCTCTGCTGGATTCCTCAATAGAGGATCTCCATTTCTAGACTGCTAGAGCCACTGCCATGGGTGTGAGGCTGAGAATGGGAAATATATCTATCTTATTATCCACTGGAAATAAAGTCTAAGTGGTACTTAAGTTCCTCTAGAATCTTCTGTAATATTTATTAGCCTTAATCCAAACTTCTAAACACTGTCTAAACACTGACCAGTAAACGAACTTTTGACTTATAAATGCATACAGGAACACAGTGCATTCATTAGAGATGTGTGTGTGGGGTGTGGGAAGACTACCAGTAAACACACACTTTATCACCTTTCCCATTTTAAACATTCAAACCCATGTTCTGAGAACCCATTCACCAAGGAACATACATCATCAAATGTCTCTACTTTTATATATGTAACACAATTTAGTAAACTGTTAAACTGATCTGAGCTGTGAGATTTTAGGATAATGAGGTAACACATTTTTCAATACATTCTAGGGTACAGGATCATAAAAGATTCAGAAGTAAATGATGAGAAATATCCAAGAAATCTAACAGTTCCAAGAGGACCAAAGTTTGAAAAGAAATGGTACAGAGTAACAAAGAGGGAATCCGGCACTTTTTCATTTATTTGGTTATGATATTTCAATTATTTTGGTTATGATATTTCCTCAGTAGGATACCAGTGAGGTTTCATTTCTGGATCTATTTTACATTACATTTTTTTCCCTAAAAATCACAATCTTGACATTTTAGAGATTCTAATTATTACATCTAATAAAAACAAATTTCACGGGAGTAAAGACATTCATAATTTAAAGTTGGTTCTATCAACATTTCAAGACAAATCCAACCCTCTTCCAGGTAAAATTTAGTCGTATGATGTACTTATGATAAAATACAGAATAGCTAAAAACACAGACTGTGGAGAGATGGATTGAAATCCCTACTCTGTAATTTACTAAGTGTGTGACCCTGGGCAGTTCAGTTAACCTACCTATGCCTGTTTGCTATAAACTGAGGCTAACAGCACCTATTACCTATTTCAAAGGGTAACTGTGAGGATTAAATGACATCAAGTACTTAAAACTGTACCCAGCACATGGAAGCACTATTCAAGTTGAAGAAAGTAAATGAATGTTCCTTTTCTTTAACCTCTTTTACTGGTGTAATTATTTTCAGAAATTATATGTTAAAAATTATTTTAACTAGAATCAAACCCTAGTTATAATTGACAGTGTCCTTGTACAGCACGGACTACCTAGATACAAATTTTAAAACCTGAAAATTTAAAATCTAAAATCTCAGACCTCTTATTCTAACATTAACAATAAGCCTTTACTGTGAACTGTGTCAGTCAGGGTTGAGTGAAGGAAACAGAAATCACTTCCGGTATTTTAAGAAGAAGATTTAATTCAGGACATTAGGTGCGCACAGAATTGCTGGGAGAGCTGGAGCAGCAGGGTCCAGGCTGGTCCTGCAGGAATGACTCCTAGAACACGGAAAATCTGACTCACCAAAGGATCTATTGTACTTACCAAGAAGGTGGGGAGATACAATATGAATTTAAAAACATAACTATTTTAGCTTCGTCAAGGGATCAGGAAGTCATCACTGCCATTGCAATTACTTCTTAGCATCCATGAAGCTGAAAACTAGCTATTAGAATGTTGCTAGAGGTAGAAAAACATCTTCCCTTGAACTCGCCTGCCTGGGGCAGCAGGAAGATGGCCTCTGTCTCACTTTCACCTTGCAAATCATGCATGAACGCATTTAATTGGGGGAACCTGATTAGCATTCAGAACTCTAGGGAATCTGGGAAGTGTATTCCTCTGAAGCACAGGAAAGAAACTAGAAAAGGTTGGGAATATTTACAGATTGCCAAGCAATCAAATGTAACACAGTGACACTGGAATAGTCAAAGTCACTAAAGTACATTTTTCTCATCTATAAAATGGGGATAAATAATGATACCCATAATAGGGTTATGATGAAGATTTAAGGAGATAATACATACAAAACACTTAATACAGTGAAAATTACTTTCCTTTGCAATTTTGAAGGCTTAAGCTTCTAGCATCTAGCATTGTAGCTGAGAAGTCTGATGCCATTCTGATCTTCATTCATTTTTATGTTACCTGGGCCCATTTAGGACCTTCTCTTTACCCGTGGTGTTCTGAAATTTCACAATGATGCGCCTAGTCTGGACTTTTTCATTTATTGTTCAGGCTCTTTATTTGGAAGCTCAAGTCCTTCAGCTTTGGCAAATTTTCTTGTATTTTAATACAACTTCCGCTCTGCTGTTTTTTTTTTTTTTTTTTTATGATTCACTATTTAGTCATATGTTAAATCCTCTTAGATTGTCTAAGTCTCTATTTTTTGTCTTTACATCTACTTTTTCTACTCTATTTTCTTTTCTATTTCTGGAGATTTCTTTTCATTTCTATCTTCTAAATAATGGATCAGCAAAATTTTTCTGTAAAAAGCCTGAGAGTAAATAATTTTGGCTTCATGACCCGTATGATCTCAGCCACAACTACTCACTCTGCTGCTGTAGTGCAAAAGCAGCCATACACAGTATGTGAGCAAATGGGCATAGCTGTATTGCCAGAAAACTTTATTTACAAAAACAGCTGGTGAGCTGGATTTGACCCATGGGCCATAGTTTGCCAATCCTCCAATCCTTGTACTGACCTGTCCAGAACATGCTTTATTTTGGCAATCATATTTGTAATTCACAAAAGCCCTTTCTTCTATGATTGTTCCTTTTTCAGAGTACTCGTCCTCTTTTTAAAAAGTGTATATGTATATAATATCTTATCAAATCTTTCTGAAAATTCTAATTTGAATTAGTTTTTAATTTTCTTCTCATCTCTACATTATGTACTCTTCCCTGAGGGTAATTTTTTTAAAAATGTTTATCTTTGGTTTTCTCTTTCCTGGTAGAGTTTTCCCCTTGGTGTCTCCTGAGCTATGATTTCCTGTTCATATTTAAGAATGCATCACCAGAGAGCTGATCAAAAACTCTATACTTTTAAACATAATTTGTTCACTGACCATCATAACTGTGTGTGGGACCCCTAAATATCAGTATGAGGTGGTCTTAGCTTGGACCATTGAGTTTTTCCTGAGAAGTAATGATATGATATGTATTGCCCAGCTCTAGGCACAAGCCTGCCACTAATCTTCATGCCAGATGGAGATACAACAGCGTATTTTATAGACTTTTAGAGATTCTCATTTTTAGTTCCCAGACTCACGCTATCCTCCGCTGTAGCTAGAAGTATATATATGGTTTTGTGGGTCAGATTAGTTCTCTGCTGCTTCTATGTTCACTTTTCACTAGGTTCCTTCATCCACACTGTCTTCCAGACACTAATCTCTCACATCTGCTGATGCCCTCATTCCATTTCTCTTTGATCTTGTGGGTACAAATGTGAATGTGTATGTGTGTGTGTATTTAATTCTTTAACCAAGATACTATCAGTTTAGTGGATCACGGAAAGAAAAGGGAATAAACGTATGTGGTTAATCCACTATGTTTAACTGTAAGAATAAACAAACCACTCCTTACATTATCTTCTGGTAGTGTCAATTTACGCAAACATACTAGGACTTGTCATATATTTAATTTTTTCAAGTTCAATAATATGTTTATAAATTAAGAACCTGGATTCAGAAACTGTGATAACTAGACAAGGCTAAGTATTTAGGAAAGACTTTGCTATGCAAATTTATTACCTAAACAAGATTTAAAAGAATGTCTCGGACTTCCCTGGTGGCACAGTGGTTAAGAACCCACCTGGCCAATGCAGGGGACACAGGTTTGAGCCCTGGTCCGGGGAAGATCCCACATGCTGCGGGGCAACTAAGCCCATGCGCCACACCTACTAAGCCTGCGCTCTAGAGCCCACGAGCCACAACTTCTGAGTCCGCGAGCCACAACTACTGAAGCCCGCGCACCTAGAGCCCCTGCTCTGCAACAAGAGAAGCCACCGCAAGGAGAAGCCCATGCACTGCAAAGCGTAGCCCCTGCTCGCCACAACTAGAGAAAGCCCGCACATAGCAACGAAGACCCAACACAGCCAAAAATAAATAAATAAATTTTTTAAAAAAAGAGAGAATGTGAGAATGTCTGTCCCAAGAGAGCAAATTTTTACACTATAAAAGCAAAACTTTATGTACAAGCTACTGACATGCAAATTATAAATAATATTAGTTAATTCTTTGTATGGACTATTGTTCACAATTATTCACTGCCCCTCACTGTTGATATCACATGACTTGCTTTAGACCAGAGGTCAGCAAACTACAGGTTTAAAACGAATGCTGCCTGTGGCCTCTTGTTTTTATGTAGCCGGCATGCTAAGAGTGGTTTTATATTTTAAAAAATGGTTCTAGGGGGAGTGACCAAGATGACAGAGCAGAAAGATCTTGAGCTCACCTCCTCCCACGGGCACAGAAAAATTACAACTATTTAAAAAGCAACTATCAATGAGAACAACCAAAAGACTAGCAGAAAAGATTCTCCATAACTAAAGATATAATAAAGGAACCACAATGACACAGATAAGAGGAGTGGAGACATGTGGTTATCATCAAGACCCATACCCCTGGGTAAGCGACCCACAAACAAGAGGACAATTAAAATTGCAGAGGTTCTCCCCAAGAAGCAAGGGGTCTGAGACCCATATCTGGCCCACAGCCCAGGGCTTCTGCACTGGAAAGACAAGCCCCCAGGATATTTGGTTTTGAAGGCCAGTGGGGCTTTACTTTTGAGTGACCTGGAGGGCCGTGGGAATTAGAGACTCCACTCTTAAAGGGCACACACAAAATCTCACACACTCTGAGACCCTGGGCAGAAGCAGTAATATGAAAGGAGCCTGGGTCGGACCCACCTACTGGTTTTGGCAAGCCTCCTGGAGAGGCAGGATGCCTTTGGGACTCACTCTGGGGACAGAGACCCTGGCTGCAGCCATTTTTGGGAGCTTGTTCTACCACGTGGATACCGGTGCTGGCAAGCGCCATTCTGGAATCCCCCCTCTAGCCTGTAAGTGCTGAGACCCGGCCCTGTCCACCAGCTGGTCAGAACCAGTCCTGGGTCTTCCCAGGCCAAGCAGCTAGCTGGGTGGGGACACAACCCTACCTATCAGCAGGCCAGTTGCCATAGGACACCATGAGCCCCCAGCCACCCAGGGACCTAGAATCGTCCACGAGGGGTTGGGCAGCATTCCCAGGACTCCCTAGGCCTCAGCCCCACCCATCAGTGGGCCAACACCATGGCCCTTCAGCCAGCCATGTCAAGATGCAGTCCACCCACTAGCAGGCTAGCAATACCCTGGGATGCCCTGGGCCCCAACCCTGACCACCAGCCAGCCAACACGAGCTCTGGGACACTTTGGGCCCCTTAGTGAGCTGCCCTGGGATCTGGACCTAACCACCAATAGGTACCACCAGCTCTAGAAGACCCTGTATCCCGAAGCCAGTCATGTCAGGAATGGCCCTGCCCACTACCAGACTAACACTAGCTCTAGGATCCCTAATTCAAAAAGATACATGCATCCCTATGTTCACTGCAGCATCATTTACAATAGCAAAGATATGGACGCAACCTAAGTGCCCACCAATAGATGAATGGATAAAGAAGATGTGGTACATATACAATGGAATATTACTCAGCCATAAAAAACGATGAAATCTTGCCATTTGCAAAACATGGATAGACCTAAAGGTATTATGCTTAGTGAAATAAGTTAGACAAAGAAAGACAAATACTGTATGATTTCACTTATATGTGAAACCTAAAAAACAAAACAAACGAACAAATGTAACTAAACAGAAACATAGTCATAGATACAGAGAACAAACAGGTAGTTGCCAGAGGGAAGTGAAGTGAAGGGAAAAGAGATATCAGTGAGGAAGATTAAGAAGTACAAAGCTTCAGTTACAAAATAAATGAGTTAGGGGTATAAAATGTACAGTGTGGGGAATATAGTCAATAATTATGTAATATTTTTGTATGGTGACAGATGGTACCTAGACTTACCCTGGTTATCATTTTGAAATGTACAGAAATATTGAATCACTATGTTGTACACCAGGAAGTAACATAGTATTGTAGGTCAATTATACTTTAAAAACAAACAAACAAGCAAACTCATAGAAAAAGAGATCAGATTTGTGGTTATCAGAGGTGGGGGTTAGAGGAAGGGGGAATTGGATGAAGGCAGTCGAAAGGTATAAACTTCCAGTTATAAGATAAATAAGTACTAGGGTGTAATGTACAACATGATAAATATAATGAACACTGCTGTATGTTATGTATGGAAGTTGTTAAGAGAGCAAACCCTAAGAGTTCTCATCACAAGAAAAAAATAATTTTTTTCTATTACTGTTATTTTGTATCTATATAAGATGATGGATGTTCAATAAACCTACTATGATAATCATTTCACAATGTATGTAAGTGAAATCATTATGCTGTACACCTTAAACTTATATAGTGCTGTATGTTAATTGTATTTCAATAAAACTGGAAGAAAATAAACAAATAAAATAAGTAAGGGTTAAAGAATAAAAAGAACATGTGACAGAGACCATATGTGGCCTGTGAAGCCTAAAAAAAGTCAACTTTCTGGCACTTTATAGAAAAAGTTTGCCAACCTCTGCTTCAGACCCTTGAAATGTCAGTGGAAGTAGCATGTGTCAATTTTGGGCAGAAGCTTTAAGAAGCTTTAAAAGATAAGGATTAGTTTGCCATGTTCTCTATCTGTTATCTCAGAATAACCTAGCCTAAACTGCATTATACATTTTGCTAATGTAATATGCGTTTCTCTATATGCCTGAAAATAATAAAACTGT
The DNA here is from genome assembly GCF_965194805.1 of Balaenoptera borealis. Lineage (NCBI taxonomy): Eukaryota > Metazoa > Chordata > Mammalia > Artiodactyla > Balaenopteridae > Balaenoptera > Balaenoptera borealis. Next base: position 39,104,454 of record NC_138860.1, on the reverse strand, counting down.
ATTTATTTAAATAATATTTATAATTCAGAGTTCTTAATAATTACTCAAAATATATTTCTAAAAAGCTGTATCTTAAAAACATTCAAGGATTGAATTATATTTAGTTCCTAAAAAAGTTATTTTACTAGCTACTTGTATTGTTGGACTAAGCATTCTCCGTATTGTTGGATCAGAGCACTTTTGGTACAGATGAACTTATTTGCAAAGCAGAAATAGAGACACAGATGTAGACAGCAAACTTATGGATACCAAGGGGGGAAGGGAGGGTGGGATCAGTTGGGAGATTGGGATTGACAATATATACACTACTGTATATAGAATAGATAACTAGTAAGAACCCACTGTATAGCACAGGGAACTCTACTCAGTGCTCTGTGGTGACCTAAATGGGAAGGAAATCTAAAAAAGAAGGGGATATATGTATACGTATGGCTGATTCACTTTACTGTACAGCAGAAACTAACAACATTGTAAAGCAACTATACGTCAATAAAAGTTAATTTAAAAAAAAGCACTTTTATTTTCCTCTTTTCCAGACTGCAATGTTCCTTTTGATTTTGAAACTTGAAAAAGACAATGTAAATTTTTACTTAAGAACTAGCACTTATTCAGATCAAATTTATTTACACATGAATAAGACCCAATAAACAACATTAGTTAACATTTGTCTAATGTTATTTAATTTGTAACATTTAGAGTTCCTGCTCTGTGCCAGATGATGTTCTTTACATGGATTAACTCTTTTTTTTATCATTCCCTTTTACAAATGAAAAAAATGAGACACACAGAGGTTGAGTATTCACCCAAGAACACATAGTTAGGAAGAAGTGGGGAACCAAGACGTGGAACCAGGGACCTCGGAACCTCTATGCTCCCAACCTCTATGCTATACCAACCCTCCTAAATGCAAATATAAACTTGATCTTGAAAATCTAACAGTTTCAGTATTAAAATGATAAATTCCCACTATCAAGTAATTTTAAACCTTTTATGACAAACCACAAGTGAGTTAGTATAAAGAATACAGTTTTAGAACTTGAATATATAGCTTAAGGGACAATGACAGCTTTCATTTCAAAGAAGAATATACCCACCCCCCTGGGTAAGCTGACTAATATGAAAAATGTACTTATAATACATGCTATTTTCTATCAACTAAATGCTATCGTATTCCTTTAAAAATGAGCCAAATTAAAGTTCAGTTTACTTTATTATTGTAGAATATGGAAATATTAAGAGATATATAACTTTGATTATATAAATTATATACTCTGATTACGTAACATGAGATAATTAAAAATCTATGTGTACCAGACTTAAGTCTTCACTTCCAATTAGCTCTACTACCTTTTTTCTGCTTCAAAAGAATGTAATTAGTACTACTCTAATTATCAGTTGCCCCAAAGTGACAGACTATAAAATCAACACTGTAAGTAGGTAAGATATAGCCTATATAAACAATTCTAGGTCTAAGAGGTAAAGGGAAGACAAAAGTCATTATTTTTTGTAAGACCAGAGGATATCTTTGAACTATAAAACAGTAAATAATGGCAGAATGATTAAAATATATTAAGAATACGTATTTTGGGACTTCCCTGGTGGTCCAGTGGTAAAGAATCTGCCCACCAATGCAGGGGATGCAGGTTTGATCCCTGGTCGGGGAACTAAGATCCCACATGCCGCGGGGCAACTAAGCCCGTGCGCCACAACAACTGAGCTCGCACGCCTCAACGAGAGAGCCCGCATGCCACAAACTATGAAGCCCACAGGCCCTGGAGCCTGCGTGCCACAACTACAGAGCCCACGCGCTCTGGAGCCTGCATGCCACAACTAGAGAGAGAAAACCCGCAGGCCACAACTAGAAAGAAGCCTGCGCACCGCAACAAAAACATTCCGCGTGCTGCAACTAAGACCCGACGCAGCCAAGGAAAAAAAACAAAAGAATACATATTTCATTTCAGGTTAACAACTAATATTTCTAGTCTATGAAGGTTTTCACATACCTCATCTCATTTAATCATCACAACTTTGGCAAGTACTCAGGTCACGTATCCCAATAGTATCCCAATTGCTAACATGTGTACTATGGAGAATTAGCCTTTTTTACAACAACAGCTTTGCATGCTCAACACCTAAAAATGTGTATTTCACTCAAATAGGAGTTCCCAGTAATGAATGAGCACACAGGGTCCTTGCAGAGCCATGCTCATTTTCAGGGATAGAAATCATTTAAATATACCTGCTTCATATAAATAGCATCAGGAATTTATATATAGGCTTAAATGTACAATCATTTTTGACCAGAGTTGTTCCTTGCCTTGAATAGAATAAAAGAAAATGTAACTGTCAAATAGATATTTTTTCTGGCTCATTACATGTCCCTACAGAGTCCACAGAACAAATGTGATGATGAGACAGAAAACGCACTAATAAAAGGTTTCCTTCAAGTTTAATTTTTTTTTTTAAGTTTAATTTTTTAAAATAAAGTTCCTCTGTCCTAGACCTGAATGCAGTATGTCTTAAGCTCATATTCCACCATAAGAACATAAATTCATCAAATGTAAAAACTACTTCTTTTTTAAATTAAATTTCAAATTTTCCAGAAAGAAAAATGTTTTTGTAATTAGTATTTATCAGTTCTCTTTAAATTCTCACTGTATGCCTAAATAGGTATCACCCTGGAAAAGCAGCATTAAACCCCATCAACCTCAAAATAAATGTCACAGCAGATAAAACCACAACTCTTTAGGAAGAAACATCCTCAATACTACTAATTCAGATGAAAAAACTTTAATCAATACCATTACTACTGGTTGTTTTATAAAATACATTCTGATAAAATAGATTTTCATATCTATGATTTTTCAAAATTAGTATCTAGCACTTTAATATTGTTTTTCCAATGAAGAACCTACTATTTTAAATTATCTGTCAAGACTTTAAATGTGAAAATCCTAGAATTAAGGATTTTGGTTTCAAAATACAGTTGCCCATTGGATACTACCCTGCTATTTAATATTAACATGATGAGGAGAATGACTAGGAAAAAATAAAATGTTGCTTCTGTTTGGTATTTCTTTTATTTCTAAAGGGAAGGTCTCAAGGACAAGCTCACTCAATGGTATTGTTCATTAATTATCATCCATTTACAAAAGGCCTAAGATAATGAACAAGAGGCACAGTGGATACAACTATTTTATTACTGTGAAACAATCCAGAAGAAAGGGAATTGCTCGCGGTAATGTAATAAAGTGCTTCTTTAAGGTAAAATATATATATTTCACAGCTGTTGGTAATGATGAAGAAGGCGTGTGTTCAGGATGTCCACCTTATAGACGCTCCAAAAGAATTTTTAAAAATAGTAGTCAAGGGCTTCCCTGGTGGCACAGTGGTTAAGAATCCACTTGCCAATGCAGGGCACACAGGTTCGAGCCCTGGTCCAGGAAGATCCCACATGCCGCAGAGCAACTAAGCCTGTACACCACAACTACTGAGCCTGCGCTCTAGAACCCACAAGCCACAACTACTGAAGCCTGCACACCTAGAGCCCGTGCTCTGCAACAGAGAAGCCACTGCAATGAGAAGCCCGTGCACCACAACAAAGAGGAGCCCTTGCTCGCCGCAACTAGAGATAGCCCGCGCGCAGCAACAAAGACCCAACGCAGCCAATAAATAAATTTAAAAAAAAAAAATTGTGGTCGATATTTAGAATTTGAATGTTATATCTCTCTCCATGGTGTTTCTTTAGAAAACACTATTTTATCCTCTTTTGCTCCATTTAATGCATTTTAATGTTCTTAATTATAGAATATGCTGCTCACCTGGACCCAAATTTACCTATCATAATCTTTACTCCACTCTAAAATGATCAAATAGTACTCTCTTTCCAAAAAACGTTTAATTTCTCTCAGTATTACAAACAACTGATATCAGTATCTTGGAAGAATTAATTGCATAAAATAAAATAGAGCAGAAAAGGAAAATATTACCTGTAATATTTATTACACTTAAGCTTATACTTTACTTTTCTGGCTTTTTTTAAAAAAATAATACAAAAAAAATGAAGCATGAGTTGGTCCTTGGTAGTTTATAGTTTAGCACTTGGATGGTTCAACTAAATGAACCCCAGAGTTAAGATGTTTGATGTTTTTCATTCCCCAGACTAGATATAAAAAACAAATGATTTTAGTCACTGAAATTTTAGTTACTCCCACTCAGTTCTTCTGCATGTTCAAAATTTCTTGAGACTTAACATTTAAACTTGACTTCTTTTTAAACTAAGTTTAAACTTAACATTTAAACTAAGACTCTGATTTAAACAAAAAGCTTCCTTCTATGCTGTAATTTAGCTTCTCCCTTTCACTGATTTATCTGATTAACAATTCTTCATGTGAGACTAGTTATTCCCCTCTACCAGTAATATATGCTCACTTACTTTCTCTTTGAATAACTGCCTCTAAATAGGCCTATAACTATTTAGTTTTATACTAAAGTGAGCCATGACTCACATTACTGTTATTGCATACATGCAGCTTTCTCTTTGATGTAGTCATTTTTAACTATGATCATTAGTTTATCATGAAGTATTTATTTTAAATTGCTTTATGATGAAGAAGTGTAATCTACGTTTAGAAAATGTAGATTTTTATTGACAATGGTAGTATATGAATTGCAGTGAATATGAAAATAGATGAAGATTAGTTTTTTAAAAATCTTTTATTTTATACTGGAGTATAGTTGTTTAACAGTGTTGTCTTAGTTTTAGGTGTAAGTTTTAAAAGCTATTTGCAAGGGGACTTCTCTGGTGGTCCAGCGGTTAAGACTCTGCGCTCCCAATGCAGGGGGCCCAGGTTCAATCCCTGGTCAGGGAACTAGATAACACATGCTTCAACTAAGAGTTTGCATGCCACAACTAAAGACCCTGCTTCTGCATCTAAAGATCCCGCATGCTGCAACTAAAGATCAAGCATGCTGCAACTGTAAGATCCTGCATGCCACCACTAAAGATCCTGCATGCCACAAATAAGATCCTGCATGCTGCAACTAAAGATCCCACATGCCGCAACTAAAGATCTTGCATGCCGCAATGAAGATCCTGCACATGGCAACAAAGATCCCGTGTGCCACAACTAAGACCCGGCACAGCCAAGTAAATAAAAAATAAAAAGCTATTTGCGAGAGGAGTCAAGATGGCAGAATACGAGGATGCGGAATTCGTCTCTCCTCACAAGTACATCAAGAATACATCTACAAATGGAACAATTCTCACAGAGCACCTGCTGAACATTAGTGGAAGAATTCAGATACCTAAAAGGACAAGAACAATCATCTCACAACTGGGTAGAATGAAAGAAAGAAAAAAAGAAACGAGGAATCAATAAAGGGACCACCAACCCTGGCAGGAAGCTGAAGGTGAGGAGAGGTTCCTGCAATCAGAAAAACCCCCCACAGTGTGAAATCAGCTGGGACAGAAAGCGACCTTTGGGGGATCGAAGGAGAATACAGCACACAGTCTGTGGAAGGCAGGATGAAGAATCTATCTTGATGCCAAGACCAAGCTCAACCCAACTGCCTGCAGGCTCCAGTGCTGGACACCTCATGCCAAATGACTAGCAAGACAGGAACACAGCCTCACCCATCAGCAGACAGGCTGCCTAGAATCATACTAAGATCACAGACACCCAAAAACACACCACCAGATGTGGCCCTGCCCATCAGAGGGAAAAGACTCAGCTCCACGCACCAGAGCAGAGGCACCAGTCCCTCACCAGGAAGCCTACACAAGCCCCTGGACCAATCTCACCAACCAAGTGGCACACAACAGAAGCAAGAGGAACTACGACCCTGGAGCCTGTGGAAAGGAGACCGTAAACACAGTAAGTTAGACAAAATGAGATTACAGAGAAATATGTTGCAGACAAAGAAGCAAGGTGAAAACCCACAAGACCAAATAAATGAAGAGGAAATAGGCAATCTACCAGAAAAAGAATTCAGAGTAATGATAGCAAAGATGATCCAAGATCTCTGAAACAGAATGGAGGCACGGATCGAGAAGATACAAGAAATGTTTAACAAGGACCTAGAAGAACTGAAGAACAAACAATCAGTAATGAAAAACACAATAACTGAAATGAAAAATACACTAGAAGGAATCAATAGCAGAATAACTGAGGCAGAAGAACGGATTAAGTGAGATGGAAGACAGAATGGTGGAAATCACTTCCATGGAACAGAATAAAGAAAAAAGAATGAAAAGAAATGAGGATAGTCTCAGAGACCTCTGGTCCAACATTAAATGCACCAACATTTGAACTATAGGGGTCCCAGAAGAAGAAGAGAAAGATACAGGGTTGGAGAAAATATTTCAAGAGATTATATTCGAAAACTTCCCTAACATGGGGAAGGAAATAGTCAACCAAGTCCAGGAAGCACAGAGAGTCTCATATGGGATAAATCCAAGGAGAAACATGCTGAAACACATATTAGTCAAACTAACAAATATTAAATACATAGAAAAAATGTTAAAAGCAGCAAAGGAAGAGCAACAAATATCATACAAAGGAATCCCCATGAGGTTATCAGCTGATTTTTTCAGCAGAAATGCTGCAGGCCAGAAGGGAGTGGCAGGACATATTTAAAGTGATGAAAAGAAAAAACCTACAACCAAGATTATTCTACCCATCAAGGATCTCATTCAGATTTGACAGAGAAAGCAAAAGCTTTCCAGAGAAGCAAAAGCTAAGAGAATTCAGCACCACCAAACCAGCTTTACAAAAAATGCTAAAGGAACTTCTCTAGGCAGGAAACACAAGAGAAGAAAAAGACCTTCAAAAGCAAACCAAAACAATTAAGAAAACGGTAATAGGAACATATATATCAAAAATGACCTTAAATGTAAATGGATTAAATGCTTCAACCAAAAGACACAGACTAGCTGAATGGATACAAAAACAAGACCCTTATATATGCTGTCCACAAGAGAACCACTTCAGACCTAGGGACACATACAGACTGAAAGTGAGGGGATGGAAAAAGATATTCCATGCAAATGGAAATCAAAAGAAAGCTGGAGTAGCAATACTCATATCAGACAAAATAGACTTTAAAATAAAAACTATTACAAGAGACAAGGAAGGACACTACATAATGATCAAGGGATCAATCCAAGAAGAAGATATAACAATTGTAAATATTTATGCATCCAACACAGGAGCACCTCAATACATAGGCAAATGCTAAAAGGCAAAAAAGGGGAAAGCGACAGTGACACGATAATGGGGGAATTTAACACTCCACTTACACCAATAGATAGACTATCCAGACAGAAAATAAATAAGGAAACACAAGCCTTAAATGACACGTTAGAAAAGACAGACTTAATTAATATTTATAGGACATTCCATCTGAAAGCAGCAGAATACACTTTCTTCTCAAGAGCACATGGAACATTCTCCAGGACAGATCACATTTTGGGTCACAAAACGAGCCTTGGTAAATTTAAGAAAACTGAAATCGTATCAAGCATCTTTTCCAAGCAAAATGCTATGAGATCAGAAATCAACTACAGGAAAAAAATGTAAAAAACACAAACACATGGAAGCTAAACAATACGTTACTAAATAACCAAGAGATCACTGAAGAAATCAAAGAGGAAATCAAAAAATACCTAGAGACAAATGACAATGAAAATATGACGATCCAAAACCTGTGGGATGCAGCAAAAGCAGTTCTAAGAGGGAAGTTTATAGCTATACAAGCCTGCCTCAAGAAACAAGAAAAATCTCAAATAAACAATCTAACCTTACACCTAAAGGAACTAGAGAAAGAAGAACAAACAAAACCCAAAGTTAGCAGAAGGAAAGAAATCATAAAGATCAGAGCAGAAATTAATGAAATAGAAACAAAGAAAACAATAGCAAAGATCAATAAAACTAAAAGTTGGTTCTTTGAGAAGATAAACAAAATGGATAAACCATTAGCCAGACTCATCAAGAAAAAGAGGGAGAGGACTCAAATCAATAAAATTAGAAATGAAAAAGGACAAGTTACAATTGACACTGCAGAATACAAATGATCATAAGAGACTACTACAAGCAACTATATGCCAATAAAATGGACAACCTGGAAGAAATGGACAACTCCTTAGAAAAGTACAACCTTCCAAGACTGATCCAAGAAGAAATAGAAAATATGAATAGACCAATCACAAGCAATTAAATTGAAACTGTGATTAAAAATCTTCCAACAAACAAAAGTCCAGGACCAGATGGCTTCAGAGGCGAATTCTAGCAAACATTTAGAGCAGAGCTGACACCTAGAGTGGAACACACCCAAACTCATTCTACAAGGCTACCACCACCCTGATACCAAAACCAGACAAAGATATCACAAAAAATGAAAATTACACAAAAAGACACATGCACCCCAATGTTCACTGCAACACTATTTACAATAGCCAGGTCACAGAAGCAACCTAAATGCCCATCGACAGATGAATGTATTAAGAAGATGTGGTACATATATACAATGGAATATTACTGAGCCATGAAGGGGAACGAAATTGGGTCATTTGTAAAGATGTGGATGGACCTAGACACTGTCATACAGAGTGAAGTAAGTTAGAAAGAGAAAAACAAATATCGTATATTAATGCATATATGTGGAAACTAGAAAAATGGTACAAATCAACCGGTTTGCAAGGCAGAAATAAAGACACAGATATAGAGAACAAACATATGGACACCAAGGGGGGAGAGTGGGTGGGGGTGGTGGTGAGATTAATTGGGAGATTGGGATTGACATATATACACTAATATGTATAAAACAGATAACTAATAAGAATCTGCTGTATAAAAATAAAATAAAATAAAATTCAAAAAAAAAAAAAAGAAAATTACAGGCCAGTATCACTGATGAACGTAGACGCAAAAATGCTCAACAAAATACTAGCAAACAGAATCCAACAACACATTAAAAGGATCATACACCATGATCAAGTGGGATTTATTCCAGGGATGCAAGGATTCTTCAATATATGCAAATCAATCAATGTCATACACAATATTAATAAATTAAAGAATAGAAACCATATGATCATCTCAATAGATGCAGAAAAAGCTTTCGACAAAATTCAACACCCATTTATGATAAAAACTCTCCAGAAAGTAGGCATAGAGGGAACTTACCACAACATAATAAAGGCCATATATGACAAACCCACAGCAAACATTATTCTCAATAGTGAAAAACTGAAAGCATTTCCTCTAAGATCAGGAACAAGGGTGTCCACTCTCACCAGTATTATTCAACATAGTTTTGGAAGTCCTAGTCATGGCAATCAGAGAAGAAAAAGAAATAAAAGGAATCCAAATTGGAAAAGAAGAAGTAAAACTGTCACTGTTTGCAGATGACATGACATGACATCAAGAATACATCTACAAATGGAACAATTCTCACAGAGCACCTGCTGAACATTAGTGGAAGAATTGGGGTACCTAAAAGGACTAGAACAATCTCCTCACAACTGGGTAGAATGAAAGAAAGAAAAAAAGAAACGAGGAGTCAATAAAGGGACCACCAACCCTGGCAGGAAGCTGAAGGTGAGGAGAGGTTCCTGCAATCAGAAAAACCCCCCACAGTGTGAAATCAGCTGGGACAGAAAGCGACCTTTGGGGGATCGAAGGAGAATACAGCACACAGTCTGTGGAAGGCAGGATGAAGAACCTATCTTGATGCCAAGACCAAGCTCAACCCAACTGCCTGCGGGCTCCAGTGCTGGACACCTCATGCCAAACGACTAGCAAGACAGGAACACAGAAAATCCTAAAGACGCCACCAGAAAACTACTAGAGCTAATCAATGAATTTGGTAAAGTTGCAGGATACAAAATAATACACAGAAATCTCTTGCATTCCTATATACTAACAATGAAAGGGCAGAAAGAAAAATTAAGGAAACAATCCCATTTACCACTGCAACAAAAAGGAATAAAATATCTAGGAATAGTAAGAAAACACAAAATACCCCAAAGAGCCAAAGCAATCTGGAGAAAGAAAAATGGAGCTGGAAGAATCAGGCTCCCTGACTTCAGATTATACTACAAAGCTGCAGTAATCAAGACAGTATGGTACTGGCACAAAAACAGAAATATAGATCAACAGAACAGGACAGAAAGCCCAGAGATTAACCCATGCACCTATGGTCACCTAATCTATGACAAAGGGGCAAAAATATACAATGCAGGAAAAGCCTCTTCAATAAGTGGAGCTGGGAAAACTGGACAGCTACATGAAAAAGAATGAATTTAGAACACTCCCTAACACCATACACAAAAAGAAACTCAAAATGGATTAAAGATCTAAATGTAAGATCGAACACTATAAAATTCTTAGGGGAAAACATAGACAGAACACTCTTTGACATAAATCACAACAACATCTTTTTTGACCCACCTCCTAGAGTAGTGAAAATTAAAACAAAAATAAATGAATGGGACCAAATTAAACTTAAAAGCTTTTGCACAGCAGAGGAAACCATAAACAAGACAAAAAGCCCTCAGAACGGGAGAAAATATTTGCAAACGAAGCAACTGACAAAAGACTAATCTCCAAAATATACAAACAACTCATACAGATAAATATCAAAAAAAAATCCAAACAACCCAATCAAAAAATGAGTGGAAGACCTAAATAGACATTTCTCCAAAAAAGATACACAGGTGGCCAACAAACACATGAAAAGATGCTCAACATCACTAACTACTAGAAAAATGCAAATCAAAACTACAATGAGTTATCACCTCACACCAGTCAGAATGGCCATCATCACAAAATCTACAAACGATAAATGCTGGAGAGGGTGTGGAGAAAAGGGAACCCTCTTACACTGTTGGTGGGAATGTAAATTGATACAGCCACTATGGAGAAAGTATGGAGGTTCCTTAAAAAACTAAAAATAGAACTAGCATATGACCCAGCAATCCCACTACTGGGCATATACCCAGAGAAAATGATAATTCGAAAAGATACATGCACCCCAATGTTTACTGCAGCACTATTTACAATAGCCAGAACATGGAAGCAACCTAAATGTCTATTGACAGAGGAATGGATAAAGAAGATGTGGTACATCTATACAATGGAATATTACTCAGCCATAAAAAGGAACGAAATTGTGTCATTTGCTGAGACATAGATGGACCTAGAGACTGTCATACAGAGTGAAATAAGTCAGAAAGAGAAAAGCAAATATCGTATATTAACGCATATATGTGGAATCTAGAAAAATGGTAAAGATGATCTTATTTGCAAAGCAGAAATAGAGACACAGACGTAGAAAACAAACATATGGATACCAAGAGGGAAAGGGGGTGGGTGAGATGAATTGGGAGACTGGAACTGACATGTATACACTATGTATAAAATAGGTAACTAATGAGAACCTACTGTATAGCACAGGGAACTCTACTCAGTGCTCTGTGGTGACCTAAATGGGAAGGAAATCCAAAAAAGAGGGGATATATGTATATGTATGGCTGATTCACTTTGCTGTAGAGCAGAAAGTGACGCAGCAGTGTAAAGCAACTATACTTCACTTTAAAAATAAAGAAATAAAAGCCACTTGCTAATAATAGAGACTAAATATGATTCTTAGAGGAGCACACATTTCAATTATGTCTGAGCAATAATTTACCTCTCTTTAAAATAAAAGTAATAGTACAAATATCAAACTAAATTAATTCAATCCATTAATATAAAGATAGGCTGTTTTTGAGATATAGGGATTTTAGAAATTAAAGGTGGAAAATACAAGGGTCTAAAATAAGCCCATCATTGCTGTAAGTCATGAGGAAGGGTGATCATTCTTAGGAAACTGTGGCATTGTACTCTTGAATGAGAAATTATATAAGTATGTATGTCCCTAATTAGTCAATTACGAGTTAAAAATAAAGCAAATCCTGATGTGTTCTTATTTAATTACCCTGAGATGCATGCTTATTGAATACCAGGTTATAAAATATATATATAAAATATAAAATATAAAATATTTAAAGCATGGTGATACCTATCAGGGAATAATGTTATATGGAACTTAGTAAGAATTTTAAAATGATTAGGTTTATCTGAACATGCTGATGAATCAATTTCCCCTATGTTCTAGGTTCTGTGAACAATATCAAATAAGTAAAACAACAGTATCTATTCTCAAAGTGTTGAAAATCTAGAAGTAAGACATAAAATAAGTTCGAGAACAAGAAAACACATGACTAGCTGCAAAAATCAGCACCGGAGCCAATAACTCAGAAATATTATGTACTGTATTCACCTAATCACCCATCCATCCATTCAACATTTGTACAGCAATAACCAGTACTAGATATTTGGTATACAAAGATAGATAAGATCAACTAATTTAAGGTAAATTCGAAATAATCTAATAAATTTTCATAAAGATTTTATTTAAATTAGACTTTAAATGAAATCGGAGATTTAAATAGACTCAAATTATGATTGGGATGAACATTTTGGTATACTATAAATGAAGGCAAATCCCTGATGATATTGGCCATCTCTTTTACTTTAACATTCATTCTATTATTCTTCGTACTTCTTCACTAACACAAACTTCCATCATGCTCCTCCTTTTCAGAATCTTTTCACTATGCCTTCTGGCCCTCGTGATCTATGATAAACTCGTCCAGAGCTTGAGTTTCTTCCCTGAACCCTCAACACCTTGCTTTACTTGAATTCCAATTCTTCCCTGAGGATATATCACCCTCTGTAGACTTTTCATCCTGGTTATTCTCTCATACCCAAAGTGTCTCAGAGTCAAGAAGCAAAGTTCTCTGCTGCTTTATCAAACATTGCTTCCCTAAAATTGTGGAAAAGAATAACTAATTTCCGTTAAGGTTCATGTTATCCTGTCTTCATAGATATTCTCTCCTAGACATTTCCTCTTCATTCCCTGAACATTTTTTCTTCATTTCTTGAGAACAACGATTCTTGATTCTATCTTTTCTCACATTCCAATTGCTGCCACCATCTTTTGTGACTTCGATCAATGTCCATGTGGATAACCTATCCAAGAACCTGGCCTCTCTTGACCAACTTATCCATTTCCAGTGCCTTTCTTTCTTTTCTTTCTTTCTTTCTTTCTTTCTCTCTCTCTTTCTTTCTTTCTCTCTCTCCCTCCCTTCCTTCCTTCCTTCCTTCCTTCCTTCCTTCCTTCCTTCCTTCCTTCCTTCCTTCTTCCTTCCTTCCTTCCTTTCTTTCTTATTTATTTATTTATTGCCGTGTTGGGTCTTCGTTTCTGTGCGAGGGCTTTCTCCAGTTGCGGCAAGAGGGGGCCACTCTTCATCACGGTGTGCGGGCCTCTCACTATCGCGGCCTCTCCCGTTGCGGAGCACAGGCTCCAGACGCGCAAGCTCAGTAGTTGTGGCTCACGGGCCTAGTTGCTCCGCGGCATGTGTGATCTTCCCAGACCAGGGCTCGAACCCGTGTCCCCTGCATTGGCAGGCAGATTCTCAACCACTGCGCCACCAGGGAAGCCCCCATCTCCGGTGTCTTTACTTTTTATTCCATCTCAGCTGCCCACTCCCACCATCATACTCTGAACCCTTCTCATCACATCACATTAACTGAAAACATTCTCCTCTGTAACCACAGCCCCTTATCTTTCCATAATTCCTGCTCAACTACTACCCTCACATCTGTTCCTTGATATCCTTGGAACTTTCAGTCCACTAACCTTTCTACTTTCCCCTGCCTATTAGTCCCCTTCTAGCTTCACTTCTCTCTTTATTCCACTTAGATTTCATGGTCTACAATTAAAATAAATGGCTTGAAAATACTCGTAACATTTTTGCCTCTCTGTTCATCCCAGACCTCAATTAATAGCTATCTTCAAATAGCTCTCCTATATCTTACACTCCATATTTTACCATTTGCACTAGTATTTAAGCATGCCCAAATCTCCCCTAACCTCAAAAACATCTTTCCTGAACCCCCTCTCTATTTTCACAGGCAAACTTGGTGGAAGAGTTGTGTACATGATTGCCACTCTAGTTTGGATTCTGACCCCTCTACCCCACCAAAACAGGTCTCTCTAAGGCTACCCATTACTTGCATATCCTAAATTCAAAGGACAGTTTTCAGCACTCAGATTATTGGTTCCATCTGGAGCATTTGACAAAGTTGAGTATTCCTTCCTTCAAAACCTCATTCTTGGATTCTGTGATATTTTACTATCTCTTTCTTCCTACTCTACCCCACCTTTCTCCAATCTTTACATCTAGGAGTTCCTGAGGACTTTCTCTTCTCACCCAAGACAATCCCACCCACTCCCATGTCTATTTCCTATAACTCTTACGTGTTCGCACAGAAATGAAATATGGAGCCAGATTTAATGAACTATAGACATGTAGGCACATATTAAGTACCCTCTATCACTAAAACTTAAGTTTCAACACATTTTCTGTAGGTCAGAAGTCCAAATGAGTTCAGGTGGATGTTCCACTTAGGGTCTCACAAGACTGAATAAAAGTTTCAGCTGGGCTAGGATATTATCTGGAGGCTCTGATGAAGAAATCTACTTCCAAGCTCATTCAAGTTGTTAGCCAAATTCAGTGCTTTGCAGTTGTAGGACTGAAGTCTCAATTTTCTAGCTAGACAGACTACTTTGCATAGATTATGCTAATTAACTACTGTCTGTACAGGAAGGGTTCTGTGTTTATGAGAGAAAGAATAAAGTTTCATTATTAATAAATCATAATGACTACATATAATATTATTAATAAATTTAATAAATTGAATAAGAAATAAAACTTGAGGGAGGAAAAGGCGAGAGGCTATTCCAGATAAGTGTAATAGGGAGATTACTATATGGTACCAAAAATGCAAGTGAAGAAAGTAATTGGGGTTATACACTAGGAAAGAATGCCATACGAACAAGTTGAGTGTATTAGAAAAGTTCAAATTATGAGAGGGATATATCATGGTAGGAAGGGTAACTGACAACATTCCAACTATTGAGTATAACTTAAGAACTGACGAAAGCAAGTAAATACTAAACCA
Organism: Balaenoptera borealis; assembly: GCF_965194805.1. Classification (NCBI taxonomy): domain Eukaryota; kingdom Metazoa; phylum Chordata; class Mammalia; order Artiodactyla; family Balaenopteridae; genus Balaenoptera; species Balaenoptera borealis. Next base: position 39,089,383 of record NC_138860.1, on the reverse strand, counting down.
TGTGGCTATTTCAACATTTACCAGTCAGGGTTCTTATTTGAAATCATTGGAAGCTAACTCTGTCTAAGTGGAACAGCAGTTTATTAAAGGGACTTGTATGACTAGAGAACCAGGTTTATGGCTAAGCTTCTCAAGAAAAAAACCTAAAACCATACTGCAGAACTGACGTTGTGAGGAAATCTGCTACTGCTCCTACTGGACACTTCTATGCCAAGGTCTTTTCTCTCCTGTAATTATTATTTATTATTGTTCAGCACCAATACAATTTCTGTACCAGCAAATCTATTTTAGAATTACTAATGACTCGATATCAGATTCCTTCAACCTGATGAGAACATAATTTGAGTGCAGCATCTGCTTCTCTGTTCAGTCTGTGCTGAGGTTTCCTAGAGATGAATATGAGTGGAGTGTCTAGGTAACACGGCTCATGCCCTAGCTACCAGTGAAACTAGGGAAGTGAATTATACAGTTTAACTTAGGGAGGTGGGTGGGACTCAGTTGGGACTTCCCCAGACATTAGAAGGTTGCTGAAAAAAGTATGAAGAAGTGAGAAAACATAATAAATGCCCACAACAAAATATCATATGCTAAGCATACAAAACTCACCTAAAATCCATTAACTTTTCTCCCAATATATATTAGTAGAATCAGAGAATATAGCGCTGGGTAGAACCTTAGAGATCATTTGTTTTAATGCTCTCATTTTACAAACAAGAAACCTGATGCCCAAAATGATTAGATAATTTATCCAAACTGACACAACTAGTTAGTAGAAAGAACTCATGCTTTTCAACCCTTCATATATTTTCCACTGTTCACTGATCAAACTATATGCTTATCTTAATGTTAAACTTAAATTTTACCCTCAAGGAAACTCAGGGCTTAGTTCTCAGAAAGTCAGTTTGGTGATACTGGTCATTTTTCTCTCAATGTATTGATTTAATCAGTTTCTGAAAAACTAGCTATAAAACTAAATTCTATATGCAGAATTCTAATTTTCTATTATTACTCATGAAAATGAACTGTAATTAAGCTTTGAATATGTTTTAACCACAGTCTGTAAATTTTTTAACTAGATTAAAACTTTCCCTTGCCAAAAGGCTAATATTCTTGCAAGAAAAAGAAGTAATTATTCAAGAGCTATAAGAATAAATGTTTAATTATGAAAGTACCTCTCACTCATATATTATTACATCTTACAAAATTAGAGCTAAAATCACCTAAGTAATCCACAGTCACATGATTTCTCTATACAGTTAATATCAACACCTAAGCAAAGAGAACATTAACACTAGAGCACAGACAGAACACATACATTCTTTTAGTATTCTATTTTTATGACAAGACAGCTGATAGACAGAATTATGAGTCTTAACCTCACAACTGTCATACACTAGTTGTTTTTGGCACAGAAGCCAAAAACAAGCAATGAGATTTTGAGCAGGTGGAGAAAGAAAGAAGGCCAAGACAGAGCAACAATTCAACACAGGCACTAACTTTGAGAAGCATGGCAATGCAGAGAAAAAATTCTCTAAGCGCAGAAGATAAATAGTTTTGTTCAGATTTAAATGTTATGTCTTAGAAGCTATCTATTTAGCACTTTTTTCTTTCTCTGAACACTCCACAGAAATTTATTGTAATGGTTGTCAGACATATAGAAATACAGAATCAAACATAAGCCAACACATGGTCCATCGACAGATGAATGGATAAAGAAGATGTGGCACATATATACAATGGAATATTACTCAGCCATAAAAAGAAACGAAATTGAGTTATTTGTAGTGAGGTGGATGGACCTAGAGTCTGTCATACAGAGTGAAGTAAGTCAGAAAGAGAAAAACAAATACTGTATGCTAACACATATATATGGAATCAAAAAAAAAAAAATGGTTCTGAAGAATCTAGGGGCAGGACAGGAATAAAGACGCAGAGGCAGAAAATGGACTTGAGGACACAGGGAGGGGGAAGGGTAAGCTGGGACGAAGTGAGAGAGTGGCATGGGCATATATACACTGCCAAATATAAAACAGATAGCTAGTGGGAAGCAGCCGCATAGCACAGGGAGATCAGCTCGGTGCTTTGTGACCACCTAGAGGGGTGGGATAGGGAGGGCAGGAGGGAGACGCAAGAGGGAGGGGATAAGGGGGTATATGTATGTATATGTATAGCTGATTCACTTTGTTATAAAGCAGAAACTAACACACCATTGTAAAGCAATTATACTCCAATAAAGATGTTAAAAAAAAAATGAAAAAAAACCCCACCATAAGCCAACACATGTGATGTAGGTGTGGATAGAAATCATTTAGTTTGACCAGAGGAAAAAAGCGTATTATTTTGTATGGCTTCATTTCCTTTGTGAAAAGAAGATAATTAATACAGAATTGGGAACAGATATCTCAAAGCAAATAAAGAAACACAAAATACATACCTCTTGATGATACAGTCATTCTCTTCTAATATAAATCAGGTATTTCTATATACAAGGATGCATTTTCCACAGATTAACTAGTGATCACTCAAACCAAGTAATGAGAAAGTTTAAAAATCATAGCAAGAATTATAGAATATTCAATTTTATTAAAAGTTATTTCTTCCCTCTGAAATAGTGCTTGCACTATTTTTGCCTCTCCTCTGATAAACTGCTGATATCATTTAAAAAAGACATTTCCCCCAAACAGTAATTCTAAAATGTAAAATTAAAACAAGTTATCAATTTACCCAATAAAGGATAATTATTATATTAAAAACCCATAGGGATATACTATATTTATTATCACCTTTTGGTTTTTAAAGATGCTGAAATCATCTAGCTAAAATGGTATGGTTCTTTGGGAATGAAGGTCCTATAAGATCAAATGCTGCCTGGTATAAATTCAGTGAGACTCTAACCTTGCACTTATGCTTAACACATTTAAAGGCTTAAAAACAACTCTAAAATATTATACCTTTATTTTAATATATAAGTCTATTCCAAATCTGTATATTTATGTGTAAAAATGCTTCTTATTCAATTATGAGAGGAATAAATATAATTCAAAATTTATATTTCCAGCATATCACAGATTTTCTCATAATCTAAATAACTATGTGGCATAGTGTATCTCCCTGGTTTAAATAAACAGTGCAACTCTTCTGCGATTTGCAATGTCTTGCAGGACTTAGTTAAAAATATGGAGAGAGAGATGACAGACAGACAGTGAGGGGGAGACACTTGTGTGTGATCAAAACCTGGAGGAAAAAAGAGAAAAGGGAGAATAGCTCATAGTACTAAACGGAAGTATTCTCTCAGAAACACTGCAAAATCTTTGTTAAAAAAAAAAAGAAGTGGAAAGTATAACAAGGGCAGAGTTTTTTTTGAACCTTTAAAAATAATTTCATAGCAGTTCTGGAAGGATAATCAGTTATGACCTAGGCAGCAGCACAAATTCTATAAAAGCAAATAATTTCTGCAGTATATCAAATAAGATATGGGCTAGATAGCTGTTAAAGTATCACCTAGTTTTAACCTGGAAAGAAAACAATAAATTCTATAAGGAGTTCAGATGATGTCATAAGCAATCATGTAATAAATGTTTAACAAAGGAATAAATATGTAAGACATCAGGCCAGACTCTGTGAAGATAAAATAAAATACATAAAATAAATCATACATAATCTTCAAGGGCAGCTTTTATAGATGACAGAAAGTTATACGTACCTATTTAGGACTTAGAAATTTTGTAGGTATGATTACTATGCAAAAAATAGGCTGAGAAAGTTGTTGGGTTGATCATAGATTTTAAAAGTTGTGTATATTATATACCATGACATAAACTGTATTTGGGCTATTTGATCAGATACTCACAGAATGATTGTAAGAAGGTTCCAATATCACAGGTAATGACATTTTCCCTTGAAGATTCAATTTTGTTAAATAAAAAATCTTTTCCCCCACAATCTTTTCTTTTTTCATGCGATGTATACCATACAGTCTAAACCGAACTGCATAATTTCCAATCATCTCAGATTCAACATGATTAAATTTGAATGTTTCTGTGAAGACAGGGCATGGTCCTCTCTGGATGCTGGTTTTTGCTCTCTGTTTCTTTATAGGTAGAAGAACAAGGTGTACTTGCCATGAGTTGCCACCTGTCCTGTTATATGTTGGGATATCTGTGACAGCTGTCACTGTTACCAGAAGCTTCTGTTCTTGTGAGTCATAGTCAAAAGTCACATCCAGTGTGCCATATTTAGCTTCTGGCTCAGGATCAAAAGGTTTAGGAAGCTGTGAAGATGATCCTTGAGCTGACATATCCTAAGAAAAGCAAATTTAAATGTTTTCAATTTTTAACTCTATTATTTAATCTAGCATGTAAATAAGTACCTGATATTTCTTTAGAAGAATGATATGAAAACTTTTTATTTGCTATCATAAAGAAAGTAATAATAATTAACAGCCAACTACAATCAAAAGCTACTCTATGGGGACAAAGTAATGTAAGTGGTAAGTTAAACTCAAAAACTTATTATAATAAAGACATAGAATTTAATATTCACCATCACAATTTTGAGAAAGTTGGATATATGTTTTTATCATGAGAAACGAAAATATATACTTCCATGTGTATTTCTGCTCCTTTTGTAAAAAAAATTACTAAATTTTTAACATTATAAACAAAACTGACAGCTCAATATTAGGCTGGAGAGAAAGAGAACATAAATGAAAGTATAATGCTACTGAAAAATTTGGTACCATTTTCAGATTTGTTTCAAATGCCCCCATCTGTAATAGAATGTTAACACATTTAGGCTTGAAAATCAATGGAAATGTGAAATATGAAAGTATAAATACAAAGGCCTCAAAATACTTGCAGCCAAATATTTATTTTCCATAACACACACACACTACTTCAATTTTTAACCAGAATTTAAAACTACGTATTATTTTCTAATACTAATTACTGTTGAAAATGGCAGAATACATATTCCAAAAGTTCAAGAAAGTATGAAACTATATATTTTAATTGTAAGATTAAAAGAAACTGTATCTCTTTTGCCTGGAATTGTCTAAAGTTCCTGCTAGTCTAACTATCTGGAATGTAATAGGAGTTTCAGCTAGTGACTAATAGTGCCAAATTCAGGTCTCTGACTTTTCAGCTATACCACTTCACCCCTTCAAATATTTTAACAAATATTAAGTGTTTTTCATTTTAAAATGTGGGTCAATTTTATAATTTTCTGAATTTTTCTGAACTTTTATTTAATGCGTACTGTAGTAGGCACTACTACTGACTCTTAGTCTTCCCTTTTTGCATGTCTCAAAAAAACTACCTGGGTTTTAGCCAGAAACACATTGTCTGGCAAGAGACTTGACTTTGAAGTCTTCCTTACAACTGATATAGCCATGAAACTCTGCTCTAGCCAAAGGGAGAGAAACAGAGTTCTGTATGAAACATCCAGATCAGGTTTGTAGAAAAAATTACGTGCTCTTCACTCTCTATCTCTCACTCCTCCCACAAGCAGATACACAGATAGGATGTGTGGGTCAGCTTGGACCATGTGGATTAGGACAACACCCTAGGGGACAGAAGAGTGACTAAAAAGCAGGAACTGGGCCCCTGGATGATGTTGTAGAGCAAAGTCACCTACTCACCCAGGAGTACTGTTAAATGAAAGACACACAATCTTCTGTGGTTTTGTATCTGTATTTGCCATTGTACTTGTCTCCTTGTTATAGCAGCTTAACACGTACCTAACTATTGCACCTACTATGTGCCAGGACATATTTTGGGTGGGGGATGCAGCAGAGAACCAAAAAGACACAAGTCTTTGACCTTGTAGATCTTACATGTCTACCTACGATGACTCAATTTTGTATCGTGTATGGAAGAAAAGATGACAAGTGAAGAAGAATACTTTAGGAGTAAGAACAAACTCTCATAGAATAATTCAGTTTTTTATGCAATATGATTAGATCAGGGTAAAAATATTCTTACTCTGTTAAATTGACAGTTTAGAACAAAATATTTTAATGCATGCCAATTCATAATTGCTAATTAAATGATTAATTACATTAATTTATTTTTCAATTAAATATTTTCTAAAATAGTGTCATGACAGCTAAGATTTTCAAGGCAATAAAGATTTTTATATGGTCTCAGATAACTATTTCTGAATTTTGTTTCTCTTGGTGCCTCCCTATTTTTTTTTTTCCTTGGCATTTTCTTTTTCCTGGGCATTCCTTGTGAAACTGAGGGTTAAAAGGGTGGGACTTTTACAGATAAAAGCTACTATTTGCATTCTACAAACAGGTAATTAGAAAATAATCCCTCTTTTCAAGGTTCTGAGTCAAAGTTTTCAATAATCTTTAGCCAGCAACAGGTCATCAATACAGTTAATGAACTCCTTGCTGGGGAATCCTTCTGAACCCTCCTCACTCCTCTCCCAGTTCAACTGTGTAGGAAGATAGGCTCTAAAATAGCTGGATCCTGGATTAAACCAATAGGAAGGTAAGAATTTTCTATTTGATAAATAATATCTATTAAAGGAATGGTAGGAAGCAAAGTAAACTTGAAAAAACACAAGAATGAGTTTTACACTAACATAGGCTATCAGCACCTAAATATTTATGTGACATGCATTTGCTGTAGTCTGAACATATTCAGTTTCGCTGTAGAAGACAGAAAAACAAGCAGGATGGAGGAGACAATAAGAAGTGTTAACACAGCAAGCTTCTGAAATATGGGCAAAACTCACAGGTTCTGTTAATTACAGATAATAAGTAAGGAAGTAACTTGAGAGACACAGGCAGAATTCAGAAGATGTGGTAAATATATATAATAACTAAGTTAATAACTTGTAAGATATGTCAGAGACAGAATAAACAGAAAATAAGATAGAACAAATGACTATTACCTATGGAAAGGGATGGAAAGGCCAAGCTATGATCATGTCACCTCTGGGCTGACAGCTCTGTCACCCACGTGTTCTATTTAAGAAATGCAGATAAAATCTATGTCTATTTAGTAGACTAACTGCAAGTTTCACTTGTGGCCAGGAGTACTTGCCCCTGCATCTCTCCCATAAAACAAGTATGTGTTTTTGGCCACTGGCACCCTTGTTTAAATCTCAACTTTTGTCCTTGTTACCGTGCCGTAATTAGGGAATGCTGATGGAGCAGAAAGAGTAAGACTGAACATAAGGACATTATATAAACCAGGATTCACACGGTGTTTGTTGTCTTGCCTAAGGGCATCCTATCCTAAGTGTGTTTTCCTACCTTATCTTGCTCCTCTTACTTCTTGCTTTATATTTGAAATAGCTTAAAACACACATACACACATGCATGCACACACACACACAAGTGTAACCTGAGCATCTTAACTTGGTCTGTGAGTCCTCTGGGATAGCTTGCCAGGTGGTGTACTTGGAGGGTACCAATACTTCAAAGTAATTTCGCACACAATGAGTCAGGTCAAGAGGGGCAATAGAGCATAGTTGTTAAGAGCACTGTTTTTGCAGTCAGGCAGACCTGGCTTTGAATTACAGTTCTACTGTTTAAGAGCTACTTATACCTGGGCAACTTGCTTAATTCTCTGAGTCTTAATGATTTCATTTCTAAAATGGAAATAACAGCTTTCTGAAGATGAGGTTGTTAAGAGTTAGATGAGCTGACTATGTAAAGCTTATAGAAAAATTCCTGGCACAATTGGTGATAGCTATTATTGTTGTTGTCAGTTCCACAATCCAGGTTTCACTGCTTGTGTGTTGGCTATCTATATAGTTTGCAAATCTATAAAATAGTTATCTCAAATTTGCTCAGGTACAAAACATGGAGAAATATTCTTTGTGGAAAATGATGAAATGCTGCTATGTTAAATTTATAATACCAATGCAGAATTTCCTTCTAAGTTAGATACTATATAATAATATTAGAAATAGTAGAAGAGTAGTAACAGATAAAAAGTGTTCCTAGAAATTATATAAGAAAAACTTTGAGGAAATTCTATTCAGAGCTGTACTTTCATTACTTAATTTTGGCAGTAGATAAAAATTCACCTAGTAAGAACACTGACACACTGCAGTATCATGAAATGTTGCCTGGGACAAAAGTTGTAAAAACTTGCCATCTAGAAAAAAACGAAACCTAAAAGTAAATACTGCCTAATGAAAACCTCTAGATTACCTTTATAGTTTTTATCATCATTGAAAGATTAAAACAAATCCTTTTTAGAACATGGAAAGACTTCAAAAGTATAACACACCTATTTTTGTTGTTGTTTTCAAATGTTTTGCTCCAAAAAAAGGAAATAACTTAAAACACAACCAACCAACCACTCTGCATGCATGATGCCATGAATTCAAATTTCATTAGTAAAGCTGAGCATCACTTATCCCTTCCATATTCCATGGTATGGAAATGCAGACATTATTCTGAAAGGCTTGTAAAACGTTAAAGGGCCACCTCCCAATAGTAAAAATATCCAAATAAAATAATTTAAAAAATAAACACAAACATAAATAGGAGCCTCAAGATAAAAGAAATGGGTAATTCCAGAATGTTTTATGTAAAATGTTAAAAAAAATTTTTTTTAAACCCCTATTGAGGTTGAAACCTGAGGCAAGATACTTTTCAATATCTTGCATATTGCTCTCATTTTTATCTACCTGTCCTCTTTTGAAAGGGAGTTGAAGGATGGTTGGGACAGCCCTGAAAAATCTGCTGGATAAAAATAGAAACTGGTACCATAAGCCATAAAGGACAAGATAGTGATAAAACCTTCTGACCAAGAGGATAAGCACAGGATTATTATCTTCCAAATAACATTCATTTAAAAAATTCTATGTGCTTTTACTTACTTCAGGGCTCAGGACTGCAGTGCTGTCACTTGGAACATCTTCTTCATATCCTTTATTATGAAAACTTTCTATTTCATGACCTGTGCTTCCTTCACTCGGACACTTGTTATATGAGCATCTTGGACTGTTGCTGCAGTGGGAAAATTCACATTTACTGTCCCCAATTTCTGAGGGTGTACATGAGAGATGGGGAGAACCACTGTCATCCTGATATGGTGGTGGCTGCAATTCATCCAGTGGGGGTGTTCTTCTCATTCTCTGAATGCAGTTTCCTGATAATGATTAAGAATCTGGTCACTGTTTCCAATTAGCCTCGACATGCAGTACAGTCCACAATAATTGTAATAACTTTAAAAAACTGGATTAAAATTTTGTGGCAAAGTAACTACTAGATTTACTAAATGAGTTTTCTTCTTCCCTAGTTCAGATGCAGAAATCAAATAATCTGGTTTCCCATTCCTCTCCTCCTGCATAATAAGATGAGGAAAAATAAAAGTTATATAACAAGAGAGACCCTGTTTTATACTATAAAAATGGGAGAGCAATAAATACTAGTGAAATTGATGATTTATTTAGGTTTCTTTCAAAACAATCCTAGAGCATACCAACTTCATTTATTCCCTTATGATCTGTGACCTCTCTAGCCACAATAGTAAAAGTATAGTAGGTAAAACAAATATAAACCTCATTTATTGTCTTCAATTACTGAGATGAACTTAAACTAGCATTCACCTTAGCAGAGTCGGAAACTATTTTTCCACATCTATCCTAGATCCAGAATCCTGGAACGGGTGCACTCTGAATGGAGGCCTAATTCCCCCATCCCCCGGCAAAGCCTGAAGTCTGCATTCCACCCTGTCTCCATTATAAAGAGGCCACGCCCTGCTCCACCACACCCTGCATCTGTATTCCTTCTAAAGTATGGCTCCAACTTGTCCCCAGCAGGCATCTCCACCTCCAGCAGTTAATTTGAAACTACATTTTCTTTCTCTCTTAAATTATGCCTTTAACTTTTACCTTAAGGATTTATCTAAATAACTGAGAATAAACATGTCTGTGAACAGGATAGAGGTGGGGACAGGAGGGTATGTAAGGAAATAGAGTTCAGTATACAATTTAGGAATAGCTAAGTCTGTGTAGATAAATCCTGGACACAATAACAGATATTAAATTTAAACACTACTCATTTTTTCCTTTAATGGACTGTCACTCTCCTTTCTCAAAAGGGACTCTGAAAAAAGGTAGTTTGCATTGTAATTCTTATAATGGAGTTCAGTTCAAATGTTCAATAGGTCTTCTGTTCTTCCTTAGAAAAACTTTACATAAGAACTATAAAACTCATTGAAAAATTACCACAATGTCTGGTTCAAATGAAAAATATTGAACTTAGCACAGATTTACATATTTGCTCAGAAGCCCTAATTTTGGAAAAAGAAATTAAATGTCTCACTTACTGACTCTAACATACCCACTTTAGAAAACATAAGCACAAAGTAGAAAAGTTAATGACTTAATATAGTTGAAGCTAAATTTGAGAAGATAGATTAGACAGATGGATTGCAAATAGTAGCTAATAAAACACAACAAACCAGATTTCAGAACAGGGCTTCCAGGAAAACTTTTGTTTTCCTGACAAAAGCAGGCAGACTCAACTGGCATGCCCCTTTTGTCCACTAGCCTTTCCCCCTCCTCCTGCTTGGAGGTGCTGCACTCATCTTGTAACCATGAAGTAACAAGCATGAGAATGAAAACTAAGAATAATAAAGAAGCATCTGAAAAATCACTAAGTAGCTATCTCCAAACTTCTTGATGCCTGAGACAAATAAATCCCTCTTTGTTAACAAAAACAGGGACTTCCCTGGCAGTCCAGTGGTTAAGACTCTGCGCTTCCACTGCAGGGGGCATGGATTCGATCCCTGGTCCGGGAACTAAGATCCCACATGCCTCGCAGCACAGCCAAAAAACAAAAAACACAACAAAACCTGATATTTTAATTTTCTGTTGTTTCTAAATATATTCTCTACTGATAGTTTTTAAATCAGTAAAAGGACATCTTCTCTCCCTTTAAAATGTATATTTAATCAGCCATTGAATTATAAGTTAAATTGTAATATCTAAATATTTACTGTACCATGAAGTCAATCAAAAAATTCCCAATGTAGTGGTTCTAAGAATCAGCATGCCATCTTTTCCTTTACCTTAATTTTTTCAAAAAGAAAGATGATCTTTCCAAGAAGTCTCTCAGCATATTACCCCACAGATCTCACTGGACAGAACTGGGTCACATGTCTATTCCTAAACCCATCTGTGGTAGGGGGAATGTGATTACCATAAATGGTTTAGATTAATCAGAAGCCATCAAATTGAAGCTGGGGATGGAATCCATTTCACTGTTCATATCTATACGGAAAAGAGTAGATGCCACTCACCAAGAAAAAAAAAGAGAGAAGACTCAAATTAGAAATGAAAGAAGAGAAATTACAATTGATACCACATATAAAAAGGATCATAAGAGATTAGTACGAAAAATTATATACCAACAAATTGGACAACCTGGAAGAAATGGATAAATTCCAAGAAACATACAATCAGCCAAGACCGAATCATGAAGAAATAGAAAATCTGAACAAACCAATTACTAGTAAGGATATTGAATCAGTAATCAACTTCCCAACAAACAAAAGTCCAGGATCAGATGGCTTCACTGGTGAATTCTATCAAACACTTAAAGAAGAATTAATACCAGTCCTTCTCAAACTCTTATAAAACACAGGCAAGGAGGGAACACTGGCAAACTTGTTTTACAAGGCCAGCATTACCCAAAGCCAGACACGGACACTACAAAAAAAAGAAAATTACAGGCCAATATTCCTGATGAACACAGACGAAAAAGTGCTCAACAAAATATTAACAAACTAAATTCAAGAATATATTAGGAGGATCATACATCATAATCAAGTAGGAGTTATTCCAGGGGATGGTTCAACATATGTAAACCAATCAATGTAATACAGAACATTAACAAAATGAAATATGAAAATAATATGATCATTTCAATAGATACAGAAAAAGCATTTGGCAAAATTCAACATTCATTCATGATAAAAACCCTCAACAAACTGGGTACAGAGGGAACATACATCAACATAATAAAATCCATATATGAAAAGTCCACAGCTAACATCATACTCAACAGTGAAAAGCTGAAAGCTTTTCCTCTAAGACTGGGAACAAGACAAGGATGCTGACTCTCACTGTTTTTATTCAACATGGTCCTGGAAGTCCTAGCTAGAGCAACTAGGCAAGAAAAAAAAAAAGACATCCAAATTGGAAAGGAAGAAGTAAAACTGTCTCTATTTGCAGATGACATAATATTATATATAGAAAACCATCAGGAGTCCACCAAAAAACTGTTAGAGCTAATAAACATAATCAGTAAAGTTGGTGGATACAAAATCAATATAAAAAAATCAGTTGTGTTTTTATCAACTAACAATGAATTATCATAAAAAGAAATTAAGGGAAAAAAATCCCATTTACAATTGCATTAAAAAGAATAAAATACCAAGGAATAAATTTAACCAAGGAGGTGAAAAGACCTGTACACTAAAAACCGTAAGACACTGATGAAAGGAGTTGAAGACACAAATAAAAATGGAAAGATATTCTGTGCTCATGGATTGGAAGAATATTGTTAAAATGTTCATACTACCCAAAGCAATCTACAGATTTAATGCAATCGCTATCAATATTCCAATGGCATTTTTTTCCATAGAAATAGAAAAAAAAATTCTAAAATTTGTATGGAAACACAGAAGATTCCAAATAGCCAAAGCAATCTTGAAAAAGAAGAAGAAAGCTGGCGGTATCACACATCCTGATTTGAAAGTGTATTACAAAGCTATAGTAATCAAAACAGTATGGTATTGGCAAAAGAGCAGACACATAGATCAAGAGAACAGAATAGAGAGCCCAGAAATGAACCCATACATGTATGGTCAATTAATTTATGACAGAGGAGCCAAGAATATACAATGGGGAGAGGATAGTCTCTTCAATATATGGTGGTGGGAAAACTGAACGGCCACCTGCAAAATAATGAAATTGAACTACTGTCTGACATCATGTACACAAATCAACTCAAAACATAAGACCTGAAACCATAAAACTCCTAGAAGAAAACATAGTGGGTAAGCTCCTTGACATTGTTCTTAACAATATTTTAGATCTGACACAAAAAGCAAAGGCAACAAAAGCAAAAATAAACAAGTAGGATTACGTCAAACTAAACAGCTTCTGCACTGCAAACAATCAACAAAATTAAAAGGCGACCTACAGAATGGTGGAAAATATTTGCAAATCATATATCTGATAAGGTGTTAATATCCAAGATACATAAAGAACACACACAACTCAGTGAAAAAACAATCTGATTAAAAAATGGGTTGAGAAACTAAAAAATGTCTTTGGCAAAAACTTTCTTTTTCCAAAGAAGATATCCAAATGGCCAATAGGTACATGAAAAGGTGTTCAAACCACTAATCATCAGAGAAATGCAAATCAACCACAATGAGGTATCAACTCACACCTGTCAGAATGGTTATGATCAAAAAGACAAGAGATAACAAGTGCTGGCTAGGATGTGGAGAAAAGGGAATCCTTGTGCACTGTTGGTAGGAGTGTGAACTGTTGAAGCTACTATGGAAAACAATATGGAGATTCCTCAAAAAAATTAAAAATAGAACTACCATATGATCCAGCATTTCCACTTCTGGGTATTTATCAGAAGGAAATGAAATCACTATCTTGAAAAGATATGCACACTCCCATATTCACTGAAGTATTATTTATAATAGCTAAGACATGGAAACAACTTAAGTGTCCATCAATGAATGAATGGATAAAGATAATGTGGTATATACACACAACAGACTATTATTCAGCCATAAAAATGAAGGAAATCCTACCATTTGTGACAACAGGGATGGACCTTAAGGACATTGTGCTAAGTGAAGTAAGTCAGAAAGAGAAAGATAAATACTGTATGATGTCACTTATAGCTAAAAAAACTGAATTCATAGATACGGAGAACAGTGGTGGTTGGCAAAATAAGGCAGGGATGAGGGTTGGGGGAAAAGGGTGAAGGTGGTCAAAAGGTACAAACTTCCAGTTATAAGATAAATAAGTCCTGGGGATGTAATGTATAGCACAGGGACTGCAGTTACTACTACTGTATTGTATATTTAAAATTTGCTGAGAGTAGAATAAAAGCAGATAAAAGTTCTTATCAGAAGAAAAAATTTGTAACTACGTGAAGTGACTGATGTTAACTAAACTTACTGTGACAATCATTTTGCAATATTTACATATATCAAACCATTATGTTGTACAGCTTGGAATAATACAAAGTTGTATGTCAATTAAACCTCAATAAAACTGGGAAAAGTAAAAAATGACTTAATATTTCCCTTCCAAAATACACTATTGGGAATATAAAAATACACACACACATTAAACAAAACAAAACAAAAAAGTAGATGTCTAAAGATTCCAGGAAGGAGGAAGATAAATGATCCTTGCCCTCCTTATACATCAGTCTGGCAGTTGATTTCAGTTTTCATTTTTATTAAAATATCTTCTCTTTCTGTAGCTCTTTTTCCACTTTAATAATCCTTCTCTGAACTTCCTTTTTATGTGGACAGCACGATACAATTTCTGTCTGGTGATTATGTTATACCTTACTTCCTTTGGCTTACTTTTAATATATCAGGTCCCTGCCTAGTTGCCACCAACTATGGGACTTACACAGCTGAGCTCCAGTCATCTGGCTCTTATTTAGATTTAGTGTAAATGTGCTCCAAAGACCAAGGCACAAGTTACCCCAAAGAAGTTTAGTGATATTTAAGGATGCTAAGTAGGTTCCATGGGTAGACTTCAATATTGTTTCTGGATTTGAGAGAAACAATTTTAAAGCTGTGAATTGGAATATATAAAATATTTTGGAACATATAAATGAGATATATATAATATACATGAACATTGGGATATATAAATTGTATATATGTAGGTTTATATAATTATATATTATTGTATAAATCCTCAGAGCTTTGAAAATAATATTAACACACTTTTCTCTTTCCTTTTCAGTTTACTCTTGCACTTTACTTTTCAAAGTGAAGAACACCAAATGTACCTGGAATCTAAATTTCATAAAAAAGATACAGTTACGAGGATTTCTCCTTTTTTAACTTTTGCAATAATATCTTTTTTCTCTAGTTGATAACTGCTTTATATTGTCTATACAGTGTAATAACTAAGAGTTGGCTTAAAATGAATTGCTATTGCAAACATTTCAAGACAATTGTTTTTATAAAATAACACAAGTTATGTCGGAGTTGTTAAATTACACTGTAAACATCCAGCCTTGGGAAGAAATTTTTTGTGGGACTATCAAACACCAAAATGATGATGATGCCCTACTATTACTTTATCCCTCATTTTACAACCAAATTTCATACCCTATTTTATGGCAATGATATATCCATAAAAGGGTTCATGCATGAATATATTTTAAGCATTTTAATTTTCCATTTGCATATTGCATGGTACCTACAAAACAAAACAAAGTATCTTCCTACTCTAGAAATAAACAGGATGCATGCATATCAGGAATATGACCTGTAGTTCTTAACGTTATGTTTTAAGACAGTGGTTTTCAGAGTTTGGGAACTGCAGCTCTAAAAAGTGGTGAATATTCAACATCTGTAGAATTCACATTTCTTTTCAAATACCTGGGGAAACTTGCCAAAATTGATCATATACTGGGCAATAAGTTAAGGCTCAACACACTTCTCAAAACTGGAAGTGTAAAAAGGATGTTATCTAACCACAGTGGAATTAAACTAGAAATCACAATCAAAAATATAACTAAAAAATCTATAGATATCTAGATAAAATAACGAGAAATTAAGATGAACTTCTAAATTGCCCATGGATTAAAAAAGAAATCGCAATAGAAATTAGAAAACATATTGAAAATAGTGATATTAAAAATAATCCACAGAAATACTTGTGGAAAAGTGAGAGAGCGGTAGTGTATACATGGACATATAAACACTACCAAATGTAAAATAGATAGCTAGTGGGAAGTAGTCGCGTAGCACAGGGAGATCAGCTCGGTACTTTGTGACCAGCTAGAAGGGTGGGATAGGGAGGATGGGAGGGAGGGAAATGCAAGAGGGAAGAGATATGGGGATATATGTATATGTATAACTGATTCACTTTGTTATAAAGCAGAAACTAAAAAAAAAAAGAGATACTTGTGGAATGTGGCTAAGAAGGATATTTACAGGCCTAAGTGCATATACCAGGGAGGGCAGGGGAGAGAGGAAGGCTGAAAACAATGATCTAAGTACCCATTTCAAGACGTTAAAAATTTAAAAAACATACAAGTGAAACTCAAAGAAAGTAGGAGGAATGAAATAAGGAGCAGAAATCAAAAAGAGAAAACACGCACACAATAGAAAGCTTCAGCAAACCAAAATAAAATTCACTGAGAACACTGATAAAATTAATAAGCTGCTAGAAGAGACTAGTCAGGAAAAAAAGAGAGATGGCATAAATTATTAATATCAAGAGTAAAAAGGAGGACATCATTTCAAATCCTTCAGACATTAAAAAGATAGCAAGCTTTCCCTTTGTTCTTCCCTTTTTGGAAATTTATCAGTCCTAAAGCTCTTCAGTGGGACAGAGGCAGGCAGTGGTCTGCCCAGGTGGTGGCACAAGAAGCCACAGTGGCCCGGAGCCATATGTCAGAGCACAAGTTGGGTGAGGAGGGCCTTCATTCAGGGAGAGGCCAGAAGTGAGGTGTCAGAGCTCAAGGAGGGCAAAGAGGGCATCCATACCTGGGGCAGCACCATGCAGCATGATGGAACCCAATCTGGATGAAAAAGGCCCAGCACAGGGAACCAGAGCCTCAGCAGGGTAAGAAGGTTCCCCCTGGACAGGAAGCCTAGTCTGGGGCAACAGAGCCCAAACAGAGTGAGGAGTGTGCCTACACTGAGGGAAGGGGCGCCAGAGCCTGGGTAGGATCAGAGCCACGGAGGGGGGACTGGTGTGGGCTGTCAAGCCCAGGAAGGCTGAGGAGGGCATCCACACTAACAGGTGGCCTGACACAGGCAAACCAGAACCTAAGCTGGATGGGGAGGGTATCCACGTGTGAGGATAGCCTAGAGTGCGCTGTCTGAGTCCAAGTGGGAAAAGGAAGGCAACTGTGTGGGGAACAGGGGAAGTCCTGGAGTATGGGGTCAGAACCCAAGCAGGAAGTCAGAGCTTAGGTAGGATGATGAGGACATTCAGTGTGGGGCAAGCTGGCCTGGGCTGTCAGAGTCCATGTTCTGAGGGTCACAGGGACATCCAGAAGTGGAAAAGGTTGTATGTGATACTGGAACCTAAATGGGGTGAAAGGGGGATGTGTGCAGAGTGATGGGGAGTGGTGTGGTGGTGATTAAACAGCATATATATTATGGTTAATGGGAGCCAGGTCTTTCAGTGTTTGAAAAGGGAGTTACAAATATGGAAAGGGAAAACACTAGAATAAACTCTGTGGTATTGGATTAGAATGAAAAGATATCAGTGTGGACTCAGCTTGTTAGTAATAGGTAGAACTATAGTGTAAATATGCATATAATGTGTGTACACACACACACATTCCTGAGTATCCTAGCTCTATCCACTGAGAGGGCTTAAGAACAACACTTTGATAGCAATGAGCATAACTATTGCCCAGATCTTGGCTTTTCAATCTGTTCGTCACTAAAAGGAACCACGACTCCATGAAGAAATGGCTAATTCCAGGGCTGAGAAAAGGAAAATACAAGACAAGCCTAGACAAGCTTCTTGTGTTGAGAGTTAAGGACACACTCAAAGAATGATGGGGTCGTGTCAAAATGACAAAGAAACCAGCTTGAAGGGGTTCACACTGACCAAATCCCACTAACAATTTGAGCTTCAAAATAAATAATTATAGTAACTGATTATAAGACATTGAGAAAAAGAGGAAACCATGAATCCATCTAGATATAAATAAATATAAGAATAAACTGAAAGAATTTTGAGAAATAGGTCATTTACGTAGTTAGAAATACATTCCGACAAAGGACTTAATTATCAAGAGTAACTTAGTAGAGAAGCCTGGTACACACCTCCTTAATGACGAGATCAAACTGAACATTCTGAGTAACGGGATAAATCAAAATTGTGCATCACCTGATAAGACGCAAGGAGGGGAATATGGCACCACTTCCAGCTAGAGATGCATAACCTGAATCTAATTGTGAGGAATATCAGACAAACTCAGATATTCTAAAAAACAAGTGTAATCTCCAAGAGGGAATTACCGAAGAACTGTTCTAGACCGAGGGAGACTAACAAGACATGGTAACTAAATGAAAGGCATGATTTTGAACTAGATCCTCTTATAATGCACATTATTTGTACAACTGTTGACCTTGAGTGGGTTCCGAGAATTAAATGTTAAAAATATATCAGTATTAATGTCTTACTTTTGATGGTTGGATCACGGTTATGTAAGAGAATATTCTTACTTGTAAAAAATATACACTAATGTATTTGGGGATGAAGAAGCATCAGCTCAGCAAGCCATTTACCCTCAAATGACTCAAGGTGGTAAAAAGGACTGTAAAGTTGTTCTATAAATGCAAGATGGATTTAACATTAGAAAATTAATCTATCAAATTCACTGCATTTAAAGAATAAAGGTTAAAAGTAATGTGATAATTTTAACAGATTTTGCTTTTTTTACTTATCCAGCTTTAATAATTATTAAAAATTGTACCACTGTATTTCATTTACACCTTCCATTTTCCACACACATCCTTTCTGGATTATTTTAAAGTAAAGATTTTTAAAAGTACCTGATGAAATTAATTATTCATTCATGATAAAAAATCTCTGTGCAAACAAGGAATAGAAGGCAATTTCTTTGAACTCATAAAGGGTATCTTTGAAAGTCCTACAGCAAACAACAAATTTACTGGTGAAATGTTGAAAACTTTACCTCTGAGATCAGGAATGAGACAAGGATGCCTTTTATCACCACCTCTATTCAACAATGTACTGGAGGTCCTAGCCAGTGTAATATGGTGAGAAAAAGAAGATGTAAAGGGATTGGAAAGAAAGAAATAAAACTGTCACTACTCTTTAGATGATGACTGTGATACAGAAATCTCAAAATAATTTAGAGATAAGCTATTAGAGTTAGTAAGCATATTTAGTAAGGACACTGGATACAAGATTAGTATTTAAAAAATCAACTGAATCTCTACATATACACAATGAACAATTAGAAAGTGAAATTTAAAACCAATTCCACATATAATAGCATCAGATAATATCAAATATCTAAGAGTAAATTTCAGAAATGACCTTGCTGCTCTTTTTCCAGTTCTTGGGTTTACAATTAGAATGTGTACTCTGAGCAACTGGCAGAATCCACACTTTGGCCTTCCAAGCAGCGCCTATATGTTACAGGAAGGGACAATTGGAAACACTGCAGTTTCCTTTCTCCAGCAACAAGACATCCCAAGGGAAAAGCAGAGCTTAGTCTCAGTCAGAGACTTGAGAACTGCAGGTTTGGTGACTGCCTTCACTAGTTTGGCCTCTACAAAAATTAATAGGCTTGAAAAATAATGGCAGATTATCATAAAGTTAATTAGAAGATGACTTAACTGGAGCTGCCACTCCAGATGGAGCCTCCTTACTGAGCAAATTAACACAGCCTTGGTATTTGATATGTACCTTTAATTTAGCAAATGCTTTTCCCTTCATAATAATCCAGAGAGAACAAAAGCAACAGGTTATTTACATGTGGTAAGGACAGATATGTCTATTGCCCTGCTTCAGGGAAACATAATAAACTATTCTTGCTCTATGCCGTGATCTGCTTTTGCAGAGACTTTGGCTGCCTCCACATTCCACGCTCCATCTCCTTGATCCTGCTCTAGAAGACAGCAATCTATTAGGATTTGTAAGAGTAGAAGAGTTGACAGATGAATTTTCTTGGTAAATATACATGTGTGACAGAAGTGAGAACTAAATCTTAAGAAAACACAGGGCTTGCCTCCTCAATAAAGTTCTTGAGGATCCAGGGTATGCTAGAATATTCCTCCCTAAGTCAAAGAGAATTTGCTACCCCTTGTCTGCCTCCCACTAAGAAGGAGACAAAAGGTTTGGTTGGCCGCTTTAAACTTTGAGAGCAGCACATTCCATAATTGAGTGTGTAGCTCTGATCCATTTATAAGGTAAAATAAAAAGCTATTAGCTTTGAGTAGCACCCAGAGCAAGATAAGTCTCTCCAGATGATCCAGGTACAGTAGCGTAAGCTCTACACGTGACCTTTAAGACTCAGCAAACCAAATGGCCTTCAAATGTCTGCAGTAGGTCATGATGCTTAAAAGTATCATTGAGAAGTTCTGATGGTAGAATTGCATTGGAGGCCTTTCGATTTTTTTAATTATGATGTTTTTGTACCTCCAAACACATTTTATTAGAAGACAGAGTTCAGGTTATTTTTGTACCATGCCTTGAAACCCTAATCTTTCTTACTTTATTTCCCTGGTAGCTTGAAATAATTCCTGATTCAAACCATACTTCGCATGTAGCTACTGACTTTCTAACAGTACAATCTTACTCAGCACATCTACTTTCTGAGTCAAAAATCAATTCATTACCTCTCATTTCTTGACTCTTAGGTTTTGATAAAAGATCATACTCACTTCCGCAAGTGAAATGAAGAGTGGTTTGTTTTTGAGAAACAGCTCCTGACCAAATATTAGTGGCAAACAGAGACTAACTGGAAGATCAAGGGACACCAGGTAGCAACGTGATCCAACCTGTTCAGTATGAAGTAGATCGCATGTGATCACCTAGCTATTGAGTTACGAATGTCAAGCTGTACTCCACCATCAAGGGAAATTGGCAGATCTTGCATGAGGACTAAGTAGGCCTGAAGGCACAGGGAGGTATGATAGTTACTCCTGTCGTATCTTGCTTCACCTGCATGCACAGTCTCAAAGTATGCTGTGACTACTTAACTGAGGGTTAAAAAATTATGTCTAATGATATGCCCCAAACCAGCAGAAGTGGAATTTTCTGGTATTATATAGGATTATAATCTTTATAATCTTTCAGAGGTGGCCCTGAAAGATAAGAAAGAAGGAAACTCTTCTCAGTGGATAGAATTTGTAGCAGTCCATTTGGTTTTCAACTTTGGTTAGAATAAGAGTTGGCCTCAATTAGTGGGTCCAGTTGATGTAAGAACTTAGGAGAAGAAAGACTGGCAGACCTAGAATGGCTCTTGTGCCTGAAAATATTCGAATTTCCAATATAGTTTAAAACACAAATATGCAGCAGATAACATGGTTTCTAAAATTTAACCTCACACATTCTAATTCTTTCCCAGATTGAAGAAGTTTCTAAGTTGTATAACAACTGCATTACTTTACTTTTTTGCTCTGCTCCTTAGATTGGAATTCCTAGTTTTATCCAATAGGATTTAAAATATAAACATTTCACATTAACCCTCTCCTAGCCTTCTCAGTTGTATTCATCACCTACTCCCCAAATGTATCCACCCTCCCCCCAAATACACACATCCATGCATGTAGATTAGCCTAAGTGTTCCTACTAAATATTCTACAACACACTTTGCTTCTATCGTGTACACTGTACTGTAGTTATCTGTTTGGATATTATGAACTGTGAGCTCCCTGAGAGAGCAGGGACTCTCTCTTTTACCTTTGTACCTGCAGTGCCTAGCAACACAAAGCTTGAAACACAGTATATTACCTTAAACATTTTTGTTGATGAATGGGCAAAATAATTGTTGCAGAGGGATCTCAATGTGACCCAAACATAACTGGCAAGGCAGTGAGACTTCTGCGTTTACAGACCATGAACTCAAACTGTATTTTCTGTTTTAACATTAAGGAAATAAAAGAATTACCGATATTACAAGATGTTACTAACTGTCCAACATTTTAGAACTCTTCTAATTAAAGCATGTCACATTATTTCTGTGAACAAGAATTAGAGTCTAAGCAGGCCAAAACAGTCATCTGAGCTGAGGAGGCAGCTGAAGTGTGAAGTTTGAAGTGAAGGATTTGAGGCAGCTGAAGTGGCTGGAAATTGTGGGGCAGGGCACTGAAAAGGAGAAAGCTGTGCAGAGAAAGGGGCCTCCAAAGTCTGTGTGGAGGACCCCCATGAGTCTGTGACCAAGAGTTAGCTGTACATGTGCAAAGACAGACCACCCAAGGCTTACCAGGTAGCAGTAACAGAGATATTAGAAGCCAATCAGTGCTAGGGGGAATTCAGAGTGCCTTCCCATAATGGTTAGTTAGAGGATTCCAATTAAGTCCTCCATTTTAAAAATCCTCTTTATTGTGATATAATTTGTAGACAATAAAATCCAGCCATTGATGTACCCTTCAATGAGTTTTGACAAATGCATATAGTTCTGTAACCACCACCACAAAGGAGATATAGAACGTTTCCATTCCCCTTAAGTTTTCTCACGTCCCTTTGTCTCCCACAAGTTTTGCCACAGGCCAACCACTGATCTGCTTTCCTTCACTACAGTTATGCCTTTTACAGGATATCATATAAATGGACTCACACAGTATATAGTCCTTTGTGTCTGGCATCTTTTACTTCCTGTAAATGCTTCTGAGTTTCAACTATGTTTTTGCATCTATCAGAAGTTTGTTACTTTTTGTTAACCTGTATTCTACTGTAGGGATACAATTTATCTTTTCAAACTGTTTTCCAATTGGCTCTACCATTTTGCATTCAAACTGCAATGCATAAGAGTTCCATTTATTCCACATCCTCACCAATATTTGGTACTGATAGTCTTTTAAATTTTAAGCATTTCACTGGCTGTGTAGTGATATCTCATTGTGGTTTCAGTTTGTGTTTCCCTAAATAACTAATGATTTGAGCATCTTTTCATGCATTTATTGCAAATGAGAAATTCATTACCAAGAGAGAAAAAGTACTGAATCTCTGAATATAATTGTGAATTTCTATTTCTCCTTTGCAATACATTTAAAATATTTTGTCCAAGTCTGTGCCTTGCCTCTACATTTTCTTAATAGTGTCTTTTGAAGAGCAAAAGTTTTAAAATTTTAATGTAGTCACAGTCATTCCAATTTTCTTCTATGATTCATGCCTTTTGATTCCTATCAATGAAATCTTTGCATAACGCAAAGTCACAAAGATTATCTATGTCTTCTCTAGTAATTAAATAAGTTTTACCATTTACATTTATGACCTATCTAGAATTAATTTTTGTGTATGGTGTGAAGCAAGGATTGGTGTTTATTATTTTTTCCATATGGATATCCAGTTGTTCCTAAACGACTTACTGAAAGACTTTTTTCCTCACTGAATTACCTGGACACCTTGTTGAAAATAATTGTCATATGTGTGTGAGTGTGCATTCTAGACTCTTCTGTTTCACTTAATTATATGTCTATCCTTGTGCCAATACCACACTTCCTTGATTACTGTGGCTTTACACTAAATCCTGAGATCAGTTAGTGTAAGCCCTCTAACTTTGCTCTTCTTTTCCACGACAGTTTTGGCTATTCTATGCTCCTTTAATTTCCATAAATATTTTAGTCTGTCATATGCTACAAATAAAAAAAGGCCTGGTGGAATTTTAATGGAGATCATATTTAATCTACAGATCAATTTGGGGAGAATAAACATCTTCATAATATTGAATATTCCAATCAGTTAACATGCTATACCACTACATTTAATTCTTGTTTACAGTCTCTTAACAATGTTTTGTAGTTTTCAGTGTCTTGCTTATTACTCTTATTCCTAAGGATTCGGTTTTATGATACTACTATAAATGATATTGTTTTAAAAATCATATTTCCCAATTGTTTTTGCTAATATATAGAAATACATTTGATATTTGTATATTGACCTGGTATCCTAAAAATTCCTTGTAAATTTCTTAGAAATTTCTACATAATCATATCATCTGCAAGTAAAGACAGTTTGACGACGTCTTCCTTTCCAAGCTCTACGACTTTTTTTCCCCTTGCCTTATTGTTCTAGCTAGACTCTCAATTAAAAACACTAAATAGAAGCAGGGAGAGTGGAAATTCTTGTCATATACTGGATTTTACCAAAAAAAAAAAAAAAAGCATTCAATATTTCACCACTAAATATTATTAGCCTTGTGGGATTTTAAAATTTTGTTATTTTTTAGAGCCTATAATCAGAGATTGAAAAAGTTTGATGGAAGGTTTTTATCATGAATGGAAGTTGAATATAGTCAAAAACATTTCTCCATCAAGTGTATTTTGCTACATCTGAGTGGAGTGTTCTATCAATGTCAACCAAAAAAAACTGGTTGATTTTGTGGTTGAAGTCTTCTGCATCCTTATTGATTTTCAGTCTACTTCTCTTATTCATTACCAAGAGAGAAGTACTGAATCTCTGAATATAATTGTGAATTTCTGTTTCTCCTTTGCTTCAAGTTTATTGAAGCTGTTATTTAGGATTGTTATGTCTTCTTGATGAATTGACTCAAATTCTTGTGGAAATGTCCCTTTTTATCCCTGATAATAATACTTATTCTAAACTCTTCTCTGATATTAATACAGCCTTCTCAGCTTCCTCTGAATTCATGTTTGCATGGTAGGTGTATCATTTTTTTCTATCCTTTAACTTTTAAATTATCTATGCCTTTATATTTAAATTAGGTTTCTCATACACAATATACATTTGGATATTACTTTAAAAAAATCTCATCTGACAATATTTGCCTTTTAATTGGCATATTTAAATCATTTAGATTTAGCGTGATTATCAAAATCAGGGACTGACAAGCTTTCTCTAACAGACCACAGAGAATGAATATTTTAGACTTTGTAGGCCACATATAGTGTCTACCACACATTCTCTGTGTGTTTATGAGTTTTATAATACTTTAAAACTGTAAAAATCTGGTATATACATACAAGAGAATATTATTCAGCCATAAAAAGGGATGATGGGGCTTCCCTGGTGGCACAGTGGTTGAGAATCTGCCTGCCAATGCAGGGGACACGGGTTCGAGCCCTGGTCTGGGAAGTTCCCACATGCCGCGGAGCAACTGGGCCCGTGAGCCACAATTACTGAGCCTGCGTGTCTGGAGCCTGTGCTGCGCAACAAGAGAGGCCACGATAGTGAGAGGCCCACGCATTGGGATGAAGAGTGGCCCCCACTTGCCACAACTAGAGAAAGCCCTCACACAGAAACGAATACCCAACACAGCCAAAAATAAATAAATAAATTAATTAATTAAAAAAAAAAAGGGATGATGTACAGCAGAAACTAACACAACACTGTAAAGCAACTATACTCCAGTAAAAATTAATTTTAAAAAACCTGATAATACCAAATGCTGGTGAGGATGTGGAGCAACAAGAACTCTCATTCATTGCTGGTGGGACTGCAAAATGGCTACAGTCATTTTAGAGATGACAGTTTCTTACAAAGCTGAACATAGTCTTACCTTACAATCCAGCAACTGTGCTCCTAGATACCCAATTGAGTTCAAAATGTATGTCTGCACAAAATTCTGTGCATGAATGTTTATATCAGCTTTATTCATAATCAACCAAAACTGGAAGCCAAGAATATGTCATCAATAAGTGAATGGATAAACAAACTATGGTACATCTATAAAATGTAATATTATTTAATTATAAACAGAAAGGAGCTATCAAGCCATGAAAAGACATGGAGGAACCTTAAATGCATATTGGTAAGTGAAAGAAGCCAGTCTGAAAAGGCTACATACTGTTGATTTCAACTTTATGACATTTTGGAACAGACAAAACTATAGAGACAATAAAAATATCATTGGTTGCCAAGGATTCCAAGGGAGGGAGGTATGACATGAATAGCTTGAACACAGATTTTTCAGGGTGGTGACACTATTCTGTATAAAACTAATGGTGGATACGTGTTATTATGCATTTTTCAAAACCCCTATAACTATACAACACAAAGAACAAAACTTATTGTAATTATTGACTATAATTAATAATGATGTTTCAATATTGGCTCATTTATTATAACAAATGTACCACACTAATACAAGATATTAATAATAGGCCAAACTTTGTGTGGGAATAAAGGGTTAAGGGGTGGGAGTGGGGTAGGTATATGGAATTCTATGTGCTATCAGCTCAATTATTCTACAAATCTAAAAATATTTTTAAAAAAGGGATGAAATTCTGATATTTGCTACAACATGAAACAATCTTGAAGACACTGTTAAGTGAAATAAACCAGACAAAAACAAGGACAAATATTGTATGTTTCCACTTTTATGACTTACTTACAGTTGTCAACTCATAGAGACAGAAAAGATAATGGTGATTGGCAGGATCTCGGGGGATGGGCAATGGAGAGTTACAGTTTAATGGGTACAGAGTTTCAGTTTGGGAAGATGAAAAGGTATGGATGGTGGTGATGGTTGTACAACAATGTGAATTTACTTAGTGTCACTGAACTGTATGCTTAAAACGTTTAAAATGGTAAATTTTGTTACATATATTTTTCATAATTAAGAAAAAAGTAAAAATCATTTCTAGCTTACAGGCCATACAAAAACAGGCTGCATGCCAAATCTGGTTCATGGGGAATAGTTTGTCAATACCTCATCTATATAGTTAAGTACAAATTTACCCTCCTGTAATTTGTTTTTTATTTGCCTTAACTATTCTTGGTTCATTTTTCTTCTTTTTCTGACTTCTTTTATACTTCAATTCTCTCTCCACTATTAGCTTATTAGCCTTAAGTTTTGTTTTATTTTCCAGTGGTTCTTCTAGGATTTATGTAATATATATCTTTAACTTATCACAATCTATCTTAAAACAATTTCATATATAACATAAAAATCTTACAACAGAATGCTTCTCCTCCCACTTTTTGTGCTATTTTCATATATTTTTACTTTTACATACATACTTTGGTTTTACCTAGTAATCAATATTAATGAAGACCCTAAGTTACCATTAAAGATTCAATTAAACTACATATAAAATACAAATCAGAAAGATTTCCATTAAAAAAATTAAAGAATTCTCATGCTTAAGGAAAGAATTCCCAGCTGTCTTTGAGGAATATAGATAGCTTGGGACACACAGTGTTTATACTACATTACATCAGATTACATAGTATTTATATTTATGTTACATCAGAGATGCAACAAATCTATTAAAGTAGAGCTGACTTTATTTCCAAGTGCAAAGGTTAAACATTCAGTACTTTCTCAAGTGTCCAGCATATTATATGCTCCTAAAATTTTATATGTTCATGTCAATCAGCACATAAAATATGCTTATCAGTAAATGAAAGTAAAAAATTAATACAACTGTATTATAAAATCCTATCTGGCAGTCCCTCACATCAGGAAACTTCCACAAGCCTCTTAGATAGCCTCATCCACCAGAGGGCAGACAGGAGAAGCAAGAAGAACTATAATCCTGCAGCCTGTGGAACAAAAACCACATTCATAGAAAGACAGACAAGATGAAAAGGCAGAGCGCTATGTCCCAGATGAAGCAACAAGATAAAACCCCAGAAAAACAACTAAATGAAGTGGAGATAGGCAACCTTCCAGAAAAAGAATTCAAAATAATGATAGTGAAGATGATCCAGGACCTCAGAAAAAGAATGGAGGCAAAGATTGAGAAGATGTAAGAAATGTTTAATGAAGACCTAGAAGAATTAAAGAACAAACAAACAGAGATGAACAATACAATAACTGAAATGAAAAATACACTAGAAGGAATCAATACCAGAATAACTGAGGCAGAAGAACGGATAATGACCTGGAAGACAGAATGGTGGAATTCACTGCTGCAGAACAGAATAAAGAAAAAAGAATGAAAAGAAATGAAGACAGCCTAAGAGACCTCTGGGACAACATTAAACATAACAACATTCGCATTATAGAGGTCCCAGAAGGAGAAGAGAGAGAGAGAAAGGACCAGAGAAAATATTTGAAGAGATTATAGTCAAAAACTTCCCTAACATGGGAAAGGAAATAGCCACCCAAGCCCAGGAATCACAGAGAGTGCCATACAGGATAAACCCAAGAAGAAACACGCCGAGACACATAGTAATCAAATTGGCAAAAATTAAAGACAAAGAAAAATTACTGAAAGCAGCAAGGGGAAAATGACAAATAACATACAAGGGAACTCCCATAAGGTTAACAGTTGATTTCTCAGCAGAAACTCTACAAGCCAGAAGGGAATGGCATGATATACTTAAAGTGATGAAAGGGAAGAACGTACAACCAAGATTACTCTACCTGGTAAGGATGTCATTCAGATTCGATGGAGAAATCAAAAGCTTTACAGACAAGCAAAAGCTAAGAGAATTCAGCACCACCAAACCAGCTCTACAACAAATGCTAAAGGAACTTCTCTAAGTGGGAAACACAAGAGAACAAAAGGACCTACAAAAAGAAACTCAAAACAATTAAGAAAATGGTTATAGGAACATACATATAATTACCTTAAATGTGAATGGATTAAATGCTCCAACCAAAAGACACAGGCTTGCTGAATGGCTACAAAAACCAGACCCATATATATGCTGTCTACAAGAGACTCACTTCAGATCTAGGGACACATACAGACTGAAAGTGAGGGGATGGAAAAAGATATTCCATGCAGACAGAAATCAAAAGAAAGCTGGAGTAGCAATACTCATATCAGATAAAATAGACTTTAAAATAAAGAATGTTACAGGAGACAAGGAAGGACACTACATAATGATCAAGGGATCAATCCAAGAAGAAGATTTAACAATTATAAATATATATGCACTCAACATAGGAGCATCTCAATACATAAGGCAACTGCTAACATCTCTAAAAGAGGAAATCGACAGTAACACAATAATAGTGGAGGACTTTTAACACCTCACTTACACCAAAGGACAGATCATCCAAACAGAAAATTAAGGAAACACAAGCTTTAAATGACACAATAGACCAGATAGATTTAATTGATATTTATAGGACACTCCATCCAAAAACAGCAGATTACCCTTTCTTCTCAAATGTGCATGGAACATTCTCCAGGATAGATCACATCTTGGGTCACAAATAAAGCATCAGTAAATTTAAGAAAATTGAAATCATATCAAGCATCTTTTCTGACCACAACGCCATGAGACTAGAAATCAGTTACAGGGAAAATAACGTAAAAAACACAAACACATGGAGGCTAAATGATACGTTACTAAATAACCAAGAGATCACTGAACAAATCAAAGAGGAAATCAAAAAATATCTAGAGACAAATGACAATGAAAACACGATGATCCAAAACGCATGGGATGCAGCAAAAGCAGTTCTAAGAGAGAAGTCTATAGCAATACAAACCTACCTCAGGAAATAACAAACATCTCAAATAAACAATCTAACCTTACACCTAAAGTAGTTAGAGAAAGAAGAATTAAAAAAACCCCGAAGTTAGCAGAAGGAAAGAAATCATAAAGATCAGATCAGAAAAAAAATGAAGAGAAATGAAGGAAATGATAGCAAAGATCAATAAAACTAAAAGCTGGTTCTTTCAGAAGATAAACAAAATTGATAAGCTATTAGCCAGACTCATCGAGAAAAAGAGGGAGAGGACTCAAATCAATAAAATTAGAAATGAAAAAGGAGAAGTTACAACAGACACCGCAGAAATACAAAGCATCCTAAGAGACTACTACAAGCAACTCTATGCCAATAAAATGGACAACCTGGAAGAAATGGACAAATTCTTAGAAAGGTATAACCTTCCAAGACTGAACCAGGAAGAAATAGAAAATATGAACAGACCAATCACAAGTAATGAAATGGAAACTGTGATTAAAAATCTTCCAACAAACAAAAGTCCAGGACCAGATGGCTTCACAGGCGAATTCTATCAAACATTTAGAGAAGAGCTAACACCCATCCTTCTCAAACTCTTCCAAAAAATTGCAGAAGAAGGAACACTCCCAAACTCATTCTATCAGGCCACCATCACCCTGATACCAAAACCAGACAAAGATACTACAAAAAAAGAAAACTATAGACAAATATCACTGATGAATATAGATGCAAAAATCCTCAACAAAATACTAGCAAACAGAATCCAACAACACATTAAAAGGATCATACACCATGATCAAGTGGTATTTATCCCAGGGATGCAAGGATTCTTCAATATACGCAAATCAATCAACATGATACACCATATTAACAAACTGAAGAATAAAAACCATATGATCATCTCAATAGAGGCAGAAAAGCTTTCAACGAAATTCAACACCCATTTATGATAAAAACTCTCCAGAAAATAGGCACAGAGGGAACCTACCTCAACATAATAAAGGCCATATATGACAAACCCACAGCAAACCTCATTCTCAATGTTGAAAAACTGAAAGCATTTCCTCTAAGATCAGGAACGAGACAAGGATGTCCACTCTCACCACTATTATTCAACATAGTTTTGGAAGTCCTAGTGACCAAAATCAGAGAAGAAAAAGAAATAAAAGGAATACAAATTGGAAAAGAAGTAAAACTGTCACCGTTTGCAGATGCCATGATACTATACATAGAGAATCCTAAAGATACCACCAGAAAACTACTAGAGCTAATCAATGAATTTGGTAAAGTTGCAGGATACAAAATTAATGCACAGAAATCTCCAAAATATATATGCAGCTCAATATTAGAAAAACAAACAACCCAATCCAAAAATGGGCAGAAGACCTAAACAGACATTTCTGCAAAGAAGACATACAGATGGCCAAGAAGCACATGAAAAGCTGCTCAACATCACTAATTATTAGAGAAATGCAAATCAAAACTACAATGAGGTATCACCTCACACCAGTTAGAATGGGCATCATTAGAAAATCTACAAATAACAAATGCTGGAGAGGGTGTGGAGAAAAGGGACCCCTCTTGCACTGTTGGTGGGAATGTAAATTGATACAGCCACTATGGAGAACAGTATGGAGGTTCCTTAAAAAACTAAAAATAGAATTACCATATGACCCAGCAATCCCACTACTGGGCATATACCCAGAGAAAACCATAATTCAAAAAGACACATGCAACCCAATGTTCACTGCAGCACTATTTACAATAGCTGGGTCATGGAAGCAACCTAAATGCCTATTGACAGACGAATGGATAAAGAAGATGTAGTACATATATACAATGGAATATTACATAGCCATAAAAAGGAACGAAACTGGGTCATTTGTAGAGATGTGGATGCATGTAGAGACTGTCATACAGAGTGAAGTAAGTCAGAAAGAGAAAAACAAATATCGTATATTAATGCATATATGTGGAACCTAGAAAATGGTACAGATGAACCGGCTTGCAGAGCAGAAATTGAGACACAGATGTAGAGAACAAACATACAGACACCAAGGGGGGAAAGCAGAGCGGGGGTAGGGGTGGTGGTGTGATGAATTGGGAGATTGGGATTGACATGTATACACTGATGTGTATAAAATGGAGGACTAACAAGAAAATAAATAAATACACATTAAAAAAAAATCCTATCTGCCACATTTCCCACTGTGTTTTATTTTATTCATATAAAAGAAGATAACAGATTTTTCACATGTGTTTTAATTTAAATCAATCAATAATCTGAAATAATAACTTATAGCTCTGTTTGCCTTATTTAATATATCAAATCAGAAAATAAAAATTTTAAGTATCATATATGCAAATAATACTACAACACATACCAAAGATTTAATTTTAAAATCGAGCTTAAGTCTTGTTGAGTTTATATACTACATTTTTTGCTATGAATAATTTGGTGAGAAATTGTTATATTTGTTTTATGAAATGGAAAAAAAAAACCCCAATATTCTTAGAAAGACAAAAAAGGAGTTCAGTTCTGGCCTGTAAAATATACACAGATTTATACTGGATGACGTTAACAGTATAGTTTGGGGTGGGGTTGGGGGTGGTGGTGGTTATACACAAATAAAGGCAAGAATGAGAAGAACTAATTAGCTTTTCCTTCTGACATAAACTGGGGATGCGATCTCAATTCTTTGAGAATGAAACAATAAGGCAGATTTCATTATCATTTTGTGTAAAAAGACTTCAGGCATTCCGAGGATTTTTATTTTTTCATTTTTTATAATACCAAGTAACCAGACACTTCAAAAATAGATGGTTGAAATAGTAGCAATTTAGGATTATGAAGCAGTTAAGTGCTTCACAATGTTGATGTAATATGGCAATTATAGACCTTTGTAATTCAGCAAAAAGGTTTTGTTTTCTTTTTATTCATATTGAAACTAAACAATAAGAATACCTCTATTTTCATAGAAAAGGGCTCATTTTTTAAAAAAAATTTCCATTAATGTTTTGACCATTGTTATGAACTCACCATTTAAAATTTATTATTTTGTAACTAAAAATAAAATGAAGCACTAAGAGGAGAAAAGGTTGTATAATGTTAGAATTTTGATTAGCAATCACAGCTGCACTAGAATTAGTTTCTATAGCAACAGGAAGAAATAATGTGTTGAACTGCAATGCAATACAAGATTATTCTTTACAGATTGCAATTCAAAAGGAAATCTTTAAAGAATTTTGTCTTAAAAGAGTTATTAATCTTTTATCCACCATAATTCTCTAACAGAAAATACTTAATTATTCTAGTCTAGTTTTCCAGAATCCTATCTTAACTCATTCAAATGTAATATGTTCCAAAGAAGACTGAAAATTTAATATACCTGAACAATAAGAATTTTGGCTACTGTCTTATTTGCATTTTAAAATAAAAATGCATGGACTCATTCTTGCACATTGTGTAGATAGAAAGTATGTTTCCTAGGTACATTAGAATCTAAAAGAAAAAGCCTAAAGAGTGCTGTTTTGAATAAACTATGTTGTAGGGATAAGAATTAAGAATGATAAGCAAATTCCACATTTGTATCAATATGAAACTAAGCCTACCTTTTATCAATGCGCACTCTCATGATCAAATTATGATTAAGAAACTATACTACCATGAGTATTCAAAGTGTACATTTTCCTTACTTTAGTAAGAAAAAAAACAATCATCACATTCAAATGCTGCCCATACTATTTCCAACACTGAAAAATATTACTTCACTGCATCTTTTCCAGTCCTAGCTATTTTTGGAAACTAATTAAAAGCATATGCCTGAACCTTTTATGTATTTTGCCCTTATAATGAGACCTATTACTGTGGCTTACTCTATCCATCTGAGTTCCAAAGTATCTTTGGAGTTACCATGGATACCAGTGACAAGCATTCTCCCACAACTGCTTTATGTGTCTCATCAAACACAAGAAAACTGACATGGCAGGAATGAAGCCATCTAGATAACATGAATTTCTAACTGTTTGTACCATTATTCACCGTGTTTTAAAAAAAAGAAAAAAAATTTTAAGTAAACAAACCAGCTGACCAGTAAATTATTTTAAAAATCTGAGTAGACATCAAATCACTGGGCACAAAATTAAAAGGTATTATAAAAGAAAAGGTACAAATATTAAAATAAACTAGTACAACAGTCCATCAGTAATTCATAGGGTCCAAAGTGAAACTTAGACTTAGGTTTTGAGATCATTAGTATCGAACACTTTTAATTATATTAAAGAAAATATCTCACAGGGATGTTCATATTATATAGCCCACAATAAAAATTTTCAGAAGAACTCATTTATGAGAACATATACAATGCCAAAGTTAACTGCTACCTTGTACCAAAAACACCATTGCAAAATAGAATAGAATCTGTATTATCAGGCAAAATTACCAGAAAAAATTATTTGGACGATGTCAGAAATCATCTCATTCTATCTACATTTTTTTCTTCCTTACAGTAGCAATCTAATTTTCTTAATAAGTTAAAACTTTTCACTACACAAAACATTTTTTAAAAAAAATCAGGAATTTAAGATCAAACTCTACTTCTAACAAGAAATAATTTCAGTATCTCCTTTTGTGACCTACATTTTTAAAAAATAATATAAATATGTAAGGGGTGGTGAGGTAGACTTCCTATAGAGTTATATAATTTTACTTTTAAAGACAAATGTACATACACAGTTTCCTTCTCTTCACATGACATAACAATTTGCAAGAATTACTTTATTAAACGTGGACAGATATGTCCTTCAGTGAACGTTTAATTATTCTAAATTTTATGATTAAGAAACATCAACCTAGTAATACAAATTATTCCATCTATAAGGACTTGTGATCTAGAGAGCATATAGATTAAGTAAACACAAACA
Source organism: Balaenoptera borealis (assembly GCF_965194805.1). Taxonomy (NCBI): domain Eukaryota; kingdom Metazoa; phylum Chordata; class Mammalia; order Artiodactyla; family Balaenopteridae; genus Balaenoptera; species Balaenoptera borealis. The sequence continues at coordinate 39,055,149 of NC_138860.1, read as the reverse complement.
TTGTACCTAACATGTGAATATATGATTTACTAAAGGAAAGCTCTTGAATTTATAAGCAGCACATATAATACACAAATTCAGTCTGATACAGTGAATTCTACACACAAGTTCCAAGTCAAACCTCATACTGCTTCAGTTTCTCCATCTGTAGAGGGGGAAAGCATCTTTTGTAGTTACTGAAAGACTATGAAAGTTTCTAAATAGAAACCATAAGAATGGTTAAAGGAAATGGGATTACTTGGTTTAAATCAGAATTGGCTGAGGGAAAGATAATACATCTCTGAAATTCTTATAAGGACTCATAGGAAATATTTAATATCTGTTTTCTTTACCACTAATGACTGCAGCAAAAGTTTGTGGAAAAAATTATACTCAAACTATCCTTGTTGAATTTAGCTGAATAGCAGAGAAAATGTATCCACCTGAATCAGCTTCTCTCATGATTGCCACAGGAGACCCAAAGCCATGTTCCGTTAAGAGTGGTTTGGGGATATAACATGTAGACCCATACTGAAAAGCACCCACCTGATTTCAGCGGGCCTCTTCTGTGCTCACATATAACAAAGTGTAAAACACTTAAAACAGAGCAATTCCAAGTTTACCTATCTTTCTCTTTCAGAGAAAGGTAAATGTATTTATTTTGGTACCTATTTTGTGCTAGGCACTACGCAAGGTACTAAAACTCCATTGGCCCCCAGAAGAAAACCTAATTTGCTTTTATGTCAGAGATAAGAAGAAAAGATAAAGAACCTTGAACAGGGAGGGAGGAAATCTGGGTTTGAAACTATGGTCTTCTACTAAGAAGCTAAGTAAGCATATAAACTCTGGGCCTGTGTGCATAAAATAAAGAAAATGAGTTTATAATTTAAAAGATCTTTACAATTAAAAAAAAAGATCCTTGCAATTTTAACTATTATGAATTCATAACATTTAACAGTTCCATTTTGGAACTGGAATAAAATAAGAGATTAATTAAAGTGAAAATTACTAAAGATGCGATGAATTATAAGAGAGAACTAGACTAGACTTCTACTTTCTTGAAGTCTATTTGCTCAAAACTACTTTTTTCTTTTGATATTTGAGATGTAGACCTTCCTGCATAACTCCATACCTCTCAAGATCCTGTCAGGCTTCGTGATTCTACAAATAAATGGATGGTGATTGCACAATGCAAAAGGAGATGGAAAGCATGTCAAGAAAGGTTACAGGTAAAGATTAAAAGAGGAAAAGAATAAAAAACACTTTGCCCTCCTGAGAAGAAGACGTTTATACCAAGTAATATAAGTGACTGTTACATTTTGCAGACATTTTACATTAATATTATGCTAGATCTCAGAAGTAATATCCTCTTTTCTGAGGATATTTCTATAGACACAGATGCCATCAAATAAAAATCACATCAGGATAAACGCAAAAAAGAGAAGAAAAAGCAGCATAGAGGGACTTCCCTGGTGGCCCAGTGGTAAAGAATCCGCCTTACAATGCAGGGGATGCGGGTTCGATTCCTGGTCAGGGAACTAATATCCCACATGCCACAGGGCAACTAAGCCCGTGCGCCACAACTACTGAGCTCACGTGCCTCAACTTGAGCCCACGTGTTGCAAACTACAGAGCTCACGCACTCTGGAACCCGTGCACCACAACTACAGAGCCCACGCACCCTGGCGCCCACATGCCACAACTAGAGAGAGAAAACCCGCAGGCCACAACTAGAGAGAAGCCTGCACGCCACAACGATGAGCCCATGCTGCAACGAAAGATCCAGCATGCCTCAACGAAGATCCCTCATACCGCAACTAAGTGCAGACACAGCCAAAAATAAATAAAATAAATAATAAAGAAATCTTTAAAAAAAATAAAGCAGCAGAGAAAAAGTGGAGTGAATAGACCAAAATAACATGGCGGAAATAAATTCAAACATATAAATAATTGTAATAAGTTTTGCAATAAATATATAGGAAATATATAATACTATATATAATATATGTAACATAATAGTTTTTCAGTCCCTCCTCTAAAAGGTATAAAAATAAAAAGATAAAGATGGTTAATACAACATAATGATAGATGGGATGATTTACCGGAACATATAAATTTATAAACATAAGTCCCTGAAAACATAACTTTAAAATAATTAAAGAAAAACTGACAGAATTCCAAGAGAAAAAATGGATAAATTCACAGTAATAGTGAAAGATATAACACATCTCTCTCAATGATTGAAAGGTAAAGCAGATACACATTAGATAAATTAAAAATCAAAACCACAATGAGATAAAATATTACCTCACATCTGTCAGAATGGCTATCATGGAAAAGACCACAAATTACAATTGTTGGTGAGGATGTGGAGAAAAGGGAACCCCAGTACACTGTTGGTGGGAATGTCAACTGGTGCAGCCATGATGGAAAACACTATAGATATTCCTCAAAAAACTAAAAATAGAACTACCATATGATGCAGCAATTCTACTCCTGGGTATATATCCAAAGAAAATGAAAACACTAATTCAAAAAGATACATGCAGTCCAATGTTCATAGCAGCATCATTTACAATAGCCAAGATATGGAAGCAACCTAAGCCACCCATCAACAGATGACTGGCTTAAGAAGGTGTTTTATTTATTTATTTATATATATATATAAATAAATATTTTGTTTTATATATATAATATATATATTTTTTATTTTATATGATATTTTATATAACAGAATATTACTCAGCCATAAAAAACAACCATTTGCAACAAGGTGGATGGACTTAGAGAATATTATGCTAATGAAATAAGTCAGAGAAAGACAAATACTGTATGTTATCACTTACATGTGGAATCTAAAAAATAAAATAAACAAACGTATATAACAAAACAGAAACAGACTCACAAATATAGAGTACAAATTATCGGTTACCAGCGGGGAGTGGAAAGGGGGTAAGGTCAAGTTAGGAGTATAGGATTAAGAGATACAAACTACTATGTATAAAATAGATAAGCAACAGATATATTGTACATCACAGGGAAAAATAGCCATTGTTTTGTAATGTTAAATGGAGTGTAATCTATAAAAATACTGAATCATTATGTTGTACAGCTGAAACTAACATAATATTGTAAATAAACTATACTTCAATTTAAAAAAAAGGTAAAGCAGAAAAATATTTAGGAAGGATACAGCATTTTGAACACAGTAAGCCTGACTAAAGGACACTCATAGAAACTTGCAGCCAAGAATTAAAGAATACATATTCCTTTGATGGAGATACTGAACATTGACAACCTTTCCCCTCCTCCAAAAAAAATACATTAGCCATAAAAAGCAAGTCTTAACAAATGGCAAGAGTCAATATCACATAGATTCTGTTATCTGATCACAACATAATTACTTAGAACTCACAAACAAGAGATTTTTTAAAAGTTCAATATATTTGGAAATCCTCTTTTTTTAAAAAATTAATTTTTGTTGGAGTATAGTTGCTTTACAATGTTGTGTTAGTTTCTACTGTACAGCAAAATGAATCAGCCACATACATATACATATATACCCTCCCTTTTGGACTTCCTTCCCATTCAGGTCACCACAGTGCATTAAGTAGAGTTCCCTGTGCTATACAGTATGTTCTCATTAATTACCTATTTTATACATAGTATCAATAGTGTATATGTGTCAATCCCAATCTCCCAATTCCTCCCACCTGCTGCTTTCCCCCTTGGTATCCATATAAAATCTTCTGTAAGTTTGAATATTTTTTTAAACTTCAAAATAACTTATGAACTAAAACAGAAATCATGACAGAAATTAAGGAAATCATAGAAACAAATGTAAATAAATATATTATGTACTAAAATGTGTGATACAGTTAAAGTAGTAAAGAGATGTATATCCTTAATTGCAATATGTTAGAAAACAAAAAAGACAAGGATAATAAAGTTTTCAGCTCAAGAAGTTAAAGAAAGGATTAAGTCCAAAGAAAATAGGGGAAAAAAGGAAATAATAAAAAACACAGAATAAATAAAATTTTAAAATATATTCAACAGAGAAGATTGCCAAAAACCCAAACTAAGTTCCTTGAAAAAACTAAGGAAAAAAATAACCCTTCTGGGCCAAAAAAAGAATACTGTTAATAACTTTATAAGCATAATTTGAAAATGTATAAAAATAAAACAGAGAATTCCTGGGAAAATATAATTTACCAAAACTGACTGAAGAAAAAAGAACCTAATTATGCCTACAACATTTAGGTATTGAATCAATACAAAATCTACCCACAAAAAAATTATAAGGTACAAGTGATTTTACAGGTTGATTCTACCAAACATTTAAAGAACAGATACTCAACTTTATATAATGTTCTAAGGAAATGGGAAAGAGAAAATAATCTAAAATTCATTTCGTGATTTTAGTAAAACCTTGATTCTAGAACTCAAAAAAGGGCAACATGAGAAGGGAAAAGTTTATAGTAAGTTCCTTTAGGAACATAGCTGTAAAAATCCTAAGGGAAACAAAACAACAATAAACCAAATATAGTATGACAATTTGATTCTATCTCAAGAATGCAAGGTTGGTTTATCATAGGAATACCTTTTAAATATAATTTATAACATAAACAGATTAAAAGTTAAAAACTATGTAATCTTGTAAAATCAGAAAATGCAACTGATAAAGTTAAACATCAATTTATGACTAAAAAATTAGTCTTAGAAAACTAGGAACAGAAGGGTTATCCTTAAGTTATCCTTAACTCAATAAATAATATCTTCTATATACCTACAGCAAATATAACAAAAGGAAAACATCAGAAGAAATCCCTTTAAAACAGGATCGAGAAGCATTTGTCAGCATTCAACACTGTACAGGAGTTCCTAGCCAGAGCTAGAGGCAAATTATTAGAAATCATTAGAAACAATGAACAAAGATGCTGGATAAAATATCTTTTCTAATAATTGCCTATACAGTCTCGTTCCTCTTCTAGGCAAACAATCGTATTTCCCAGAAATGCCTATCTTATTTCTTCCTTTCTAATTTTTACAAATTTCATTTCTTTTTCTGTCTTATCTGTTCTTTCTAGGAACTCCACCACAATGTTGAATGCCATCTACTAGACTGCCAAAAATGCAGAAGTCTGGCAAGTACAAGTGTTGCTGAACATATAAAAGATCAGCAACAGGGCTTACACACTGTGAATGGAGGGTAAACTTTTAAAATATGTCAAAAATGCATGGGAATGATAAATACCAAATTATAGACTATAAAGGTATATATACAGAAGTCTTCAAATCTATCCAAGGTTTCATCTCTTTAAAAAAAATTCTTGGAATATAATAAAATGTTAGAATCTAAAAAAACTAGAGAATGCGTGCATCATTATGAAATTATCTGTACTTATTTGTATGCTTAAAATATTTAATTTAAAAATAAATTATTAGGAGACCAACTTCTGGCTGACAATATAAGGAGCTCTACTCATCTGCTCTCCAGCGAAACTGGTGAAAACTGTAAAATTTTTTTTTTTTAATTTTAATCTCTGGAAACAAACAGCAAATGAAGAAACATCTATTCAAGAATATCTATGAAAATTCACAAAGAAAGACAAGAGTCTGTAGCATTTGATCCAAGACTGCTCCCCTCCCTTACCCCTCCCAGTTTAGCGAGGCAGAGACTACTCCAGATAGAGGCAGCCAAGAGCAAAGGTTCCATCTCCCCTCAGCCCCAGATGCAGGGCTCTTGCCAGGGAGGAGCAAAATATCAGCATTTTTCATCCTGTTTCTAGTGTTGCTGAGGCTAAGTCCCAAGCAAGTGCAACTGAGAGATGGGGCTCCCTTCTTCTGCCCAGCCCCCAACCATGGAATGCAGGGCTCTAACCCTGGCCATGGCATGCTGAGAATACTGCAGCTCTCATCACCTTTGCCCAGGCTTGTGAGGCAGAGTTCCACACCAGGAGAGAGAAGTCAAAAAGAACCTCAGGCTGCTGCCTCCCCATAGTGAGCACTCAGCTCCTAGAGCAGAAGTGTCAGTCAGAGAGAAGCTTGCCATTGTCCCCACCCCCATTCTCCATTTCCCATGTCCTGGCTCAGAGTACAGCCAGGGGTTGAAACAGGTCATAAAATCTACCTAGCTCCTAATCTAATCTCAAAAGACCTGACTTCTTTGCAACAAAGAGTGAAGAACTTCAAGCCTAAAGGTGCTCTCAAAAATAGAGGAGGGGGCTTCCCTGGTGGCACAGTGGTTGAGAATCTGCCTGCCAATGCAGGAGACACGGGTTTGAGCCCTGGTCTGGGAAGATCCCACATGCCGCGGAGCAACTAGGCCCATGAGCCACAACTACTGAGCCTGCGTGTCTGGAGCTTGTGCTCCGCAACAAGAGAGGCCGCGACAGTGAGAGGCCCGCGCACCGCGATGAAGAGTGGCCCCCGCTCACTGCAACTAGAGAAAGCCCTCGCACAGAAACGAAGACCCAACACAGCCAATAAATAAATAAATAAAAGTCATTTGTGAGACAAAAAAAAAATAGAGTAGGTTGTGGTAAAAGACAATGAGGAGGTTTAGATTCAATAAGGATGCAGGCTAAACTGCAGGCCAGCTATTTTGCAGGAGAGAACAGGGGACTGAGACAACTGAGAGAAGCCTTCCTAAGGTCAGAAAAAAAAATCAAACACTGACCTCAGAAACTGTTCCTTCAAAGGAGGCAGACATTGACTGGATTAGCTTACAGAGCAATTTATGACTCAGTGCATTTTTTAAGCACCAGAGCAATCAGCTGGAAATTAATGGAGTGTAACAGCTGGGTGTGGCCAGGGAAAGAGAAAGAGAGCCTTACTGAAACCAATGTTAAGCCGGGGTGACTGTGGGCCTTCCCCAAAGCTGTGGTTTAACATCAGAGCTGAACACTGTGGTAGAGAAACAAACTTCACTAAAACAACCCAGGCAGTCACTAAACAAGAAAATAAGCAAATAGCAATAACAAGCCCCCAGCGTGGGGGGCATCAGTACATAGAGTTGTTATAATATATTATATAAAATGCCCCGTTTTCAACAACAAAAAGTTATGAGGCATTCAAAGAAACAGGAAAGTATGAATCACACACTAGAAAAAAAAAAAAAAAAAGGCAACCGAAACTGTCTGTGAGAAACACCATTTATCACAAAGATGTTAAAGTAGCCATTAAAAAGTCACAGAATTGAAGGAAACCATGATTAAAGAAATAAAGGAAGGTATGATCAGAATGTTGCATCTAATAGAGAATATCATTAAATAGGAGAAATTATAAAAAACAACCAAATGGAAATTATGGAGCTGAAAATTAACAGTAACTGAAATAAATATTTCACTGGAAGGGTTCAACAGTACATATGAACTGGCAGAAGAAAGAATAAGTGAACGTGAGCTATATCCCTACAGATTTTACAAGCCCAGGAACCAGGAGAAAAAAGAACGTAGAAAAATGAAGAGAGTTTTAAAGAAAAGTGGATCACCATTAAGCACACCAACTACAAGAAATGTGAATATCAGAAGGAGAGCAAAAAAAAAGCAGAAAAATAGTCAAAGATTTAATGTCAAAGAACTCCCCACATTTACTGAAAAACAATAACTTACACATTCAGGAAGTACAACAAACTCCAAACAGGATAAAGGCAGAGAAACACAGACATATCATAGTAAAAATGCTGAAAGTCAAAAACAAGGAGAAAATCTTGCAAGCTAGCCCAAGAAAAACGACTCCTCACATATAAAGGAATCCAATAAAATTAACAGCTGACTTCTCAGAAAAAACACTGGAAGGCAATGGGATAAAATATTTAAAACGATCAAAAAAAAAAGGAAAGAAAAAACTGTCAACCAGAAATTCTATACCCAGCAAAGTTAGCTTTTAAAAATGAAGGCAAAATAAAGACTTTTCCAGATAAACAGAAACTGATATGCTGCTGGCAGATTCACCTTATAAAAAAATACTAAAGGAAGCTCTTCAGGATGAAAGCCAGTGACCCCATGTGGTAATTCCAATCCATAAGGAAATATATGATGGTAAAGGTAATTAATTATAAAAGACAATAGAAATGTGTATTTTCTCCTTACTCTCTTAACTTATTTAAAAAGCAATTGTATGAAATAATATGTATATAGTATATTGTTGGGCCTATAATATATAGAAATGTAATATGTATGTAATATATTTGCTAGTAACAGCACAAAGCAGGTAGGTGGAAGTAAAACTATATTGGGCTAAGGAAATGACTACAATGATAAAGTAATAATTTGTAACAATGCATTCTTCAAGTTGTAACATTAATGGTATAATATGTATAATAATAATGCAACAAAAAAGGGGAAAAGGAACAGAGCTAAGAGTAATGTTTCTATATATCACTGGAGTTAAGCTAACAAATTTGAAGCTGATTTGGATAAGTTAAGAGGTATATGGTAAACCCTTAGGCAAACAAACAAACAAAACAACCTCAAATAATACAATGAAAAAGTAATTAAAGAAATTAAAATGCTACATTATAAACATCCCCATCAGGCAAAAGAAAGTATTAAAGGAGGAGCAGAGAAACAAAAAAGACTTGAGGTATGAAGAAAAACAAAATAAAATGGCAGATATAATTCTAATCGTATCAAATAATATTAAGTGTGAATGGATTAAACAATCCCATCAAAACGTACAGATTGTCAGTCTGGATTTAGAAAAACATGATCAACTATATGCTGTCCACAGAAGACACACGTTAGATTAAAAGATACAAACAAAATGAAATTAAAGAGTTAGAAAAAGATATATTTTGCAAAACAAACCACAGGAAAGCAGGAGTGGCTATCCCGATAGCAGAAAAATAGCTTTTAAAACAAAACAAAAAAATTGTTAACTAGAGATAAAGGACATTTTATAATAATAAAAGGGTCAATCCAGCAGAAATATATAACAAATTATAAACGTAGAAGCACCTAATAATGACAGAGCACCAAAATAAATGAAGTAAAAACTGACAGAACCAAGTAATTTTCCTTCTAGGTATATACCCAGAAGAATTGAAAGCAAGGACTCAAACAGGTATTGGCACACCAATGTTCACCAGTAGCATTATTCACAGTAGCCAAAAAGTAGAAGCAACCCAGGTGTCCACTGATGAATGAACTGAAAAACAAAAGTGGTACACATACACACACACACACACATATACATACATACATATATATATATACACACACACACAGTGGAATACTATTCAGCCATAAAAAGGAATGAAGTTCTGATACATAATACAACATGGGAGAATCTCAAAGACACTAGGCTAAGTGAAATAAGCCAGACACAAAAGTAGTAATATTTTATGGTTCTACTTCTATGGGGTAAATTTTCTGCTATGTATATTTTACCATAATAACAAAATTAATTTAAAAATATTTCACTAGAGTGAGAGAGTTAAAATCCAGCTTTCAAGTGACTAGAAATAATAGCTGGTAAAGATATGAATACATTGTTAACTAGCTTTTAAAGAGAATTTATAAGGAAAGGAAAGAGGGTGTTAGCACAGAGTAACTCAAAAGATTAGAAAGATATTATCTTAAGTTGATTTTTAAAAAATACTTTAAGAAAAAACACAGAAGATGAAAATTAGAAGGACGGACACCATTTATGTAGGAAGACCTAGGAATGTTTAGGAACAGAAGGAAGTGAATCATGGAAAGAATTAAGTTGTATAATAAAAAAGGATAAGTGATTGCCGATAACTGATTCTAGCTGAGGTCATATGAAGAAAGTAGCAAAAGCATAGGAAAATTTGACCTCTAGTAGAGATGATAGAAAAAATAAAAAGATTTTGAAGTGGAAAGAAGGGGCACTGAAAAACTTCACACTGGTAATTAAAATCAGTGTTAAAAAGAAACCCAATCAAAATAGCATGTGAATTGTTCTAAATTTCATCTGGAAGAATTAATGTACAAGAATAACCAGAAAAAAATTTGACAAGGAATAATATAATGTTACAGAATATCATTAGACACTGTAATAGAGGAACTAATTGAACAGAATAAAGTTCAGAAATAGACACAAGTCCAAAAAGAAATTTAGTGTATGTCAAATCAGTAGCTAAAGTATTATATTGTTCAGTAAATAACGTAATAAATGGCTAGTAATTTGGAAAAGAAAAAAGCTAGATCTCCACTTCAGTCATTGTATCAAAAGAAATCCCAGCTGGATCAAAGATTTACAGGTAAAAAGTGATACCATAAAAATACTAGAAGAAAACATACAAAAATTTTCCAAACCTCAAAATATGAACGGTCTTTCTAAACATAACATAAAAACCAGAAGCCAAAAGTAAAAAGACTAAAAAATCTTAACATAACATTAAAATTCTGGGTTAGAAAATCAGTATCAATAATATTAAAAAACCAACTACAAAAATATTAACAAACAACTAGGGATAATTTTCTTTTCTTTTTAAACAGCCAACTCTTTTTTTTTTTTATCAGAACATTTTAAACCCCACATTTGTTTTATTTATTTTTTTATTTTTGGCTGTGTTGGGTATTCGTTTCTGTGCGAGGGCTTTCTCTAGTTGTGGCAAGCAGGGGCCACTTTTCATCGTGGTGCGCGGGCCTCTCACTGTCGTGGCCTCTCTTGTTCCGGGGCACAGGCTCCAGATGCGCAGGCTCAGTAGTTGTGGCTCACGGGCCTAGTTGCTCCGCGGCATGTGAGATCTTCCCAGACCAGGGCTCGAACCCGTGTCCCCTGCATTAGCAGGCAGATTCTCAACCACTGCGCCACCAGGGAAGCCCAGATAATTTTCTTAATATCCATAGGTTCTTATCAATAATATCAATGCAAAAGAAAAATGGGTCAAATTTACCAAAACTAACTCACAAACAAATATATCAATACATACATATGTAATACAAGCACATAAATTTCAGAAGTGAAAACATTTAATATCAAACTCTAGAACTAGCAATTCTTTTCACAATTTAAGAGCGATTATAGCCTTAGAAGAAACTTATATTTAGAAATGTAAAATAAAATATATGTGTCAAAGATATGGACCATACTTAGAATTGACTGTTTTTTCCCAATTTTCATGGAAGTGAAACATACAGGATTTTAAGAGGCTAGAATGTCAAATTTCATTTGTAAACTACAATGTTTAGTTATACCCATTGCAATTCCAGAATTCAAAATGCACATGCTTGTGGTAAAGTGCTATGACTAGCAACAAAAAGCTTCCTGACTTTTTATGTTAAAGCACACACACACACACAAACACACACACAACATTGTAAAGCACCCATACCCCAATTAAAAAAAAACAAACCTTCAAAGAGCCAAAAAAAAAAAAAAACCCCACACATGTAGGAAATGGCATGCCTAAGCAATCAACTCATAATCTATGAAAGGTAATCCTTATTCACTTGCACATTACTGCGTTTTCGTTTTCTACTGTCAAAAGTTCAACAAATTAGAAAAAAAAATTACTGACCTAGTACACTTATCAGATAACACATTTTATATTTATAAAATACAAAACAAGTTATTATATTGGCAGTCAACCATTTGCAGAGATCATCCCTGTATAGTTTTACACTGTAAAAATCAAATATCCAAATATGCACTTGGTTATTAGTTCTATTTTTAACCTGCCACTCATATACTGTCATGTACTTAAAATTCAGAACATGTTTACATTATCCATCCAGCAGGCTAATGCAACCGCACACCAGACAGTCATGCATAATTCAAATCAATATCCTCAGGCTTGCAAATCTAAGTCAAAGCTGCCTTTAAAAAAGCTAGGGTGTGACTTTAACATGAATAAAGTATATCTAATTTTTCTTTTTATGTGACAAATTGATACTTTCTGCAATGGAATGCCAAAAATGCAAAGCCACTGTATAATAGATCTTTACACTATTGAATAAAGAGATAATTGAAAAAATAAATAAGGCACTACAGTAGTCTTAGAAAATTAATTCTAAATAGTGAAAGAGAGAGAGCTGAACACGAGTCAAATAGCAAAGCTCACAATATAACAATAGATTATATGAAGTTTTGCCAACAACCAGAACATACATAAAATTACAAAATCAAGGATCTAAGTTATACTGTGAATTGGGAGTTCTTTTTACACTTAAATTCAGATTATGGTTTTAATATCAGTAAAGTTGATTTCATTTAAATTTCTTAAATAAAAACTACTAAATTTCTATAACTAGTAATATGTCTAGAAATGGCCTAGGTCTAGAAAGGCTTGATTCTATCGAATTTAAATTGAGGTTTATCAGCTAAGTATGTCAAGAGATAGCCCTGAATATCTACAATACCAGACTCTAGTCTCTGTCACCTCACAGTGGATATTTGCTTTTTAAAAAATAAAATAAGAAAGATAACTGGGTCTTAATCTATAAAGGTCTATTTTTGAGGCTACTAAAAACATAACTATATCTACCAATAACTTGAAATGTGACACATAATTGATGCGCTTCTGGACTAAAATTCTCATAAGCAAGAATAAATGTATATATTTTGATAGTTTTTCCTCCCCGAAGCTTCAAATTTGACTCGTCATTTAAAGAAACCCTCCAGATATGAACGACATCCTTGCTTGGGCAACTCAACTCAATTATAAAAATTTCCTATTAGTGCTATTCAGTATTACAGACATACCAAACACAATATCCTCTACCATGACAGTCCATTAATATCAAGGTACAGTAATATGAAGGATGAAATTAATGGGATAGTGAGAAAGGATTCAATGGTATCTGAGATAATGAAAAAAAAGATTAAATGGCAGGCCTTTGGGAAATACAGTAAAGGCATGGAAGTCCTTTCAATGAACACAGAGAATCTAGTTCACTTACACAGAATATATCTTTTCAGTTTTCTTGCAGAGATGGAAAATTTAAACAAAAGTTCAGAAGACAGAGTGGATAAATCAAAGATGTCCTCGTTGATTAAGACCTGAATTTAATTAGGAGCTTATAGATAGCACTATTAGGCACACCAGTCCAAGAACTATTCTGTAAGAAAGTAGCAGGAAAAAAGTTTTAGAGTAATTCAACAACCAATTAACGCTAGAGAAACTGATGCACAGAAATTCAAAATTACAATAGCAATAGCAAGTGGAAAACTGCCCTAAAAAGATGGAAGTTCGATATCACCTAGCCAGAACAGTGGCATGGACCATGGACCAATTTTTTTTTTCCTTCCTTTAGAGGATATTTCCCTTTAAATTTCTGTATTTCTTGCCCACAATTACAACCATGTAATATTTTTAAACCTCTCCAAAGATAAATTATTAGCTCAGAGTTTTCTTCCTTTACTTACAAACCTACTTTGGACAATATTTGTTGTATAGCACCAAAGAGCAGAGTATTTTCATATTAATTTGGACATAGAGGCTAACAGTCAACAAAAAAGAACTAAAAGAATGATTACAGACTATAAACTGCATACATAAATGATTTATTTTTCACAACTCACTTTATCTATTATACTGGAAATTATGAGGGCAATAAAATGAAATTTTAACAGTTCTACTTAGGAACACAGGACCTCAGAATGTGAGAACTGGAATGAACCTTAGGTCATATTGCTCAACCCTATCATTTCCGCAAAAGGAAGCAGAGAGAGCCTGCGACATGCCCAAAGTAACAGTTCATAGGAAGGGTGGGGTGAGAAGCCACATCTACCACTTAAGGGCTGCTGAGTACAGACCTGTACAACCATACATGGTGGGTCGAACCATTTATCTTAAGTAGGTTTAAGCAAAAAAAAAAATAATAATAATAATGAAGTTGCATATGAAGTTTTAACAGTAATATAGATATGGCAAAGGCCAAAGCTGGACTAGAGCTAAGACGCAGATACAGCTCATATATGGAATTAGATGACACGCTTATCCCCCAACTTCCCACCTCCCACTCCACATCCCACATTTCTCCACTCTCCACTCCCTGTTGAGCTACCTGCACCCACTGATTTATATTCAGGGATGAGAAGCCTCCCGGAAAACATCTTAAGCTAAGACTACATGCCAGTGTGTCTGGGCTATTAGAGGGTGAAGTGAATGAGACAATCCAAATTTCTGAGAGGAGCAATGGGAAGGAGATACCTGTCACAGAAAATCACTCTAAGCTTTAGAGCCTGGAGTTAGAGAAAAGAGGAGACCCCCATGCAAGGCGATGAACCCAACAGGCCAAACTACTGTGTCCAGGTATTCACACTCTGGGAAGAAAACATGCTGTGCATGAAATGAAAGAAGAGCCTCTTTAGACCCTGTTAACACTTTGGAGCTCACAACTTGGCCAGGATTCCCCAAACTAAGCATAATGCAAAAAGATAATTGTTTTTCTCACTTGCAAAAGAATGCTGAGCTGCCATGTCTCAGGGATTACTGAGTGTCATGGTGGTAGAGGCCAACTAGTACAGTTAAAAGCAGTGCTGACAATGTGTTTTGGGTGGCAGAAGAAAGAAGATCGGTTTAGAGCAACAGAGATAAAAAGGGAGTAGCAACCTGGCCTAAATGGCACCCCTTGAGAACGCCCTAAAATAGTTGAAGGAATGGGAAATGCAAGAGATTAGAGTGTCTGCATGCGTAGGTAAAGCTGGCATTACTAAGATTTGACCATTAATGCTAATGTGATCCTATTCATGTCCACATGACAGAGAAACTTGGCAATATTTGAGATGGATACACACATACACACATTCTCTCATTCAGGTTAGCAGGAATGAGTTTATCAACACTTAAATATTAAATTCATTGCCAAATTACTAAATATTATACACTCTATATAACTCTAATATTGGATTTCATTAATTACAGAAAAAACATAAAAAGCTGGGTTTTCATTATATACTATATATTTGTATTTATTATATATGTTTTAAATACATGAACGCTGAGTCCAACTGATTTTAAATATGTAAGCAGTGTTTTAAACATTCTCAATTAAGTAGACTATAGCATGAAGTAGCACATTTTTTCTCTGATCTCTATCTTTCAGTGGTATGATATTGAATTTCCCCATACTGACCTTAATTTGGTCTTAGGGCAAAGTTCATACATTCCCAGTCACTTTCTGCTTGTAAGAAATCTCAAGCTAGTAGAATTTAAAAACTCCATTCCCAGGTCTAACTCAAATCTAATCTAATCTCTATAACTAAGTTTTCTAATTTGTAAAATAGTTAATAACAGTTAATAGTTAACAGCTCATAGAGCTGTTAAAAGATTAAATGAATTAATACAAGTAAAGAGCTTAAAACAGTACCTTTTACACAGTAAGCACTACACAAGTATTAGCTTTTATTACTCCCTCCCACAGATGCTAAGCTTTTGCTCACAGAACTTTGAGTGGGGGACAAAGGATAGTCTGCACTTTCAATCCTCCTTCTACTCCAGCACTTTGGTACCTTAATTCTGGGACATGTTCTTCCCCTTATTCTCCCAACTCTAATTACTATGATGTGTTGAAGAGGGAAAATGGCAGAAATTGCTAGGACTGCCTTACTCGCTGCCTGTAGGTGGTAGGGAACCCCAAACCTCACTGGAGTTCTGACCAGCTGTGGCAGCTTTTGCTGATGTGGTGGTTTCTTCCTAGGTGATGCACCTAATTCACTTGGGTGATGTTCAGCCTCACCTCAGCCTCCCCAGAATACGGCAGCCATGTCTCCCCTCCCCTGTGGTCAGCAGCCCATGCCCCTAGTCCCCTTATTAGGTAGGGCAACTTCTAGCTTGTTGGTTGCCTGATCAGTCCCATGACTATGCTCTCTTTGACTTTCCATGCTCCTTCTCATGAAACTTTGAAGACATCTCCATGCCTTCCAAGAATTTTAAGTGCCCACTGAGAGGTGGGATGGGAAAAGAGCTGTTAATATACCATCTTCAAACTTTCAAACTCCAACTCTCTCTTCTTTTCCTTTCTCAGCCTTCTATTTGATATGGAATGGGAGTAGAGATGTGGGAGTTGGAATATTTGGGGGTAACAGAATCAGTCTGGGCTTACCTCTTAATAAATACTCAGGGAAGTTTCTGACTCAGACTGTCAGTTGGCTCTAGCTTTAGGACAGGGTGTGCGGAATGTAGTAGTATCATGTCCTCAATCCATCTTTGGGCCCTGACTTACCAATTACAGAATAACAGATGTCTCAATAAAAGTCCCATTAAACATCCTCATCTAGGGATAAACTATCATCCCCAAACATCACTGTAACTTGTTGCAGTATAAGTCCTGATATACAAACTAAAAAGATTAAATGCCTATGTGACAGCAGACAGGGACAGAAAGTATACATATTCTATATATTCTGAAGGATGATCCTCTTTACCCCTAAACAGTCAAAAGAAATCTACATATACAAAGGAGTATTCTGCTGCCAAGGTACAGGGAAGTAGGAGTATAGCTGTCAAATATGAATGATTTATCATTCCATTCTGTGGGCAAATCAAGATGAATGCAAAATGAGAAAGAGCATAAAGCACATTAAAGCATCACACTCAAAAGTCCAAATATGCAAATAATTAACAAAATTAATGTTTCATGGTAATGAGGGGAAAAGAGACTTTAATTGGGAAAATCAGGTTCATGATTTTGTTTCAGTTAAATAAAAAAATTATTGGGTTATTAAATTTGTACCCAGTGAGCACTATGTGACAAACTGGAGTTCACACTGTAGTGAAGTGAAATAAATTATTGTATGTAACAAAAGAACAACCCAAAGTAATATAATCAAGAGCTACAGAAATTCTGAGAATAAAAGATCAATGTGTGGGAGTGTTAGTAAGAAAGCTTCATGGCAGGAGCTGGCCTTAACTTTTGCTTTGAAATATAGAGCTAACTAGGTAGAAAGAGACTATGATATTCCAAATTTGAGTACAATATCAACAAAGGTACAAAGTCAGGAAAAAGCATGAGGACCACGGGGAACAATAACCAACTGGAGAAGGTGTTTAGCAACAGGAGAACAAGGAAAGCCTGATTTAGATATTTATACTACCTCATGCTCAAATCTGTCTTCAATCTTTTGATTTCAACTATCAATACTACTAACTAATGCCTTTCAGAAAAAAACCTTCTAGGTACAGAAACCTATGTTCAAATAAAATCGAACTTATTTAAACCAGTAAGAGATGAGGAGCTAGATCTCCATCTCCCCATTTTCATTTCCCACCCCTCATTTGATCTCACTCCTAGAGCAAACTACTCCTAAGGATCCACAGGACCCATCCAAGGGGCACGAGTTTAAAATTATTGTGGAATATTTGGGGGGTCTCAACTAGCTTTAGTTGGTCCAATTCTCATCTGATTTCACACCCTTTAGATTCCTTTACACATGGTTTCACTGCCAGCTCTTGAGAGACATCAGCTCCATTAGTCTAAATGTTGGAAATACTTAAGTCAGTACAACTTTTGTAACACTGTCATCGAATGTACTTTAAAGAACATAAACTTATGAAAATAAGGCTTTGGGTCTAATTTATATCAATATTTTAAGTGATTTTAAAATAGGCAAACTTTGCGTCTACCTGTATAATTAAAGAACTTTTACCAAAATCCTGGTTAGTTATAGGCAAAAGAGCAAAATACTTTTAAAATATAGCATCAAAAATCTTAATTACATGGTGTTTCTAAATGTTCTCTAAGAAGAGAGACATCTTTGTTTAGAGGTAGTTTCTAAAAGGTTTGTCAGAGGTGAAGTGAAAATGGTAACTGAGAATTAATTTAAAATTAATTTAAATTTTACTTATTTAACCAGTAACTATAACTGGAATTAATTTTTTGGATGGGAGATAATTCTGTTTTTAAGAGTAACATTCTGATAGGGAAATAATGGGATACTTTTGCTTTCTTGACTAATAAAACATCAATGAAAAGCCAGCTGTTCCCATTTCTGTAGATAGTTCCAAGTTTATGAACTCAGTTTTTTCAATAAATTATACTCACAAAAGCTAACTGTGTTACACCGATAATAATAATCAAAGACGGATTCGAATTAAGTTTGTCCACGCTGTATTCATTTCCTGACTCATATGACTAAATTGGAATATGATGAGAAACAAACCAATTCACTTCACAGAACTCCAGAAAGCCTCAGGTACTATGGAAGGTGGTAGGGGAGGTGTTTGCCAAAAACAAAAAAAAGGCAGATAAAAGCTTCATGATAAGGAATTAGCATCCCGACCTCAAACTGCATCCTCCATACTAAGCATCCACGTATCCAATTAAGGGACATCGACATAGGCACAGGAAGAAGAGGGAGACTCATCATACTGAAAACAGAGAATAAGTGAAAATCTGTATGATGACTGGCAAGACACTTAGCTGCCTATTATTACTCAGTTCCTAGAGAGCTGGCAGTCAAGCATCTACCACATGCCTACCAAAAGAAGGGTGATGGAGGATTCTTCTGAAAAACTGAATGGCCGGGACTTTCCTGGTGGCGCAGTGGTTAAGAATCCGCCTGCCAATGCAGCGGACACGGGTTCAAGTCCTGGTCCGGGAAGATCCCATATGCCGCGGAGCAACTAAGCCCGTGCACCACAACTCCTGAGCCCATGAGCCACAACTACCGAGCCCGCATGCCACAACTACTGAAGCCTGCGTGCCTAGAGCCCGTTCTCCACAACAAGAGAAGCCACCGCAATAAGAAGCCCGTGCACCGCAACGAAGAGTAGCCCCCTCTCGCCGCAACTAGAGAAAGGCCGTGAGCAGTAACAAAGACCCAATGCAGCCAAAACTAAATAAATTAATTAATTTAAAAAAATAAAAATTATTATTTAAAAAAAAAACCTGAATGGCCTCAGAAACTACAGTTATAATTAAGTTGTGCTCAAGGTACATCATTATAAAATTGTACAATATAAGAGAAAGAGGGGCTTCCCTGGTGGCGCAGTGGTTGAGAATCTGCCTGCTAATGCAGGGAACACGGGTTCGAGCCCTGGTCTGGGAAGATCCCACATGCCACGGAGCAGCTGGGCCTGTGAGCCACAACTACTGAGTTTGCGCGTCTGGAGCCTGTGCCCCGCTAACGGGAGGGGCCGCGATAGTGAAAGGCCCGCGCACTGCGATGAAGAGCGGTCCCCGCACCGCGATGAAGAGTGGCCCCCGCTTGCCGCAACTAGAGAAAGCCCTCGCACGAACCGAAGACCCAACACAGCCAAAAATAAATAAATAAATAAATAAAGTAGCTATAAAATTAAAAAAAAAAAAAAGAGAAAGAGAATATGCTAAAATTTCCAGAGAAAATAAGTCATCGAAAAATTACTGAGAATCAAAATGGAATAGGCTTCTTACAGCAACATTGTAAATGCAAAGACAATAGAGCAATGTCTTCAAAATCCTAAGGGAAAATGATTTCTAAACTAGCATTAAATATCTGGCCAAACCATCAATCACTTAGGAAGTTAAAATAAAGATAAGTGCAACATTTCAAAAAGCTCACATTCAATACAACATTTCTCTGGAAGCTACTGGAAGATATATTCTACACCAAAATGAGAAAGTAAACCAGAAGACTGCTGATTTTTTATGTACTTATCTACATGAATTAGTTTTATAAAAACTAAAAGGTGTTCTGATAGTAAGACCAGGGTTAGAATAATGGCTAATGGCTTTACGTTTTAATGAGTTTGATACCAGAAGTTGAACATTTAAGCACTCATTCTATAGACATAATCCACAAAATTGCCTAATGAACGCTAGAAATTGTTACATTTAGCTACTTGACAAGATTCCTATTATTGCTGAAGTAAACCATAAAAATTTCTTGCCTGAACAGTTAACTTATCTTCCTACCTCTAATTTCTCATATCTCTAATCCATTCTTCATAGACTTTGCAGTGTTATCTTCCTAGAACAAATGTCAGGTCATGTAATGCTCCTATTTAAAAATCTCATAATGGCTCTTCATCACTGAAAAGAAAGTTTTAAGTTGCTTAGCCCAGCAGTGAAGACCTAAATGACCTATACCAACAACTTTTCAGCCTCATATTTTACTACTACCAGCAACACATGACCAATTGCCGCTACTCAGACTCAGGAGAAAGAAGTTCATTTTCTCTTAAAAAGCTATTTTTCTATATATGCATAGCACAGCAGGCATTCAAAAAAATACCATGGCATAAATCAGTAATTCACTGTAGTAAAAGAGCAAAGAAGAATTAAGTAAATAATGGATTATATGTATGGATACCAAATTTCCATGTTTTGGTATAATTTGGCCTTCTTTGATCTGGACTACGTCTTTATGTGTAAATAAGTGAAGGGAGAAAATCTGCAGCCATGTAGCAGATTCTGTATAAAATTATAATACTGGAAGTTGTAAAAAAATGTAGAGAATACAGCAGAATGACCTTGGCATTTAATGTCATGCCTAAAACTTAAAGGTAACACATTATGGATTGAGATTTTTAAAAAGGAAAACTTATAAACTTTTAATAGACAGGTGGAACTTTTTATTAATTAATATACCTCTTTAATTTCCTGTGAGAAATCTGTTGAATGGACCCCTAACCATTCACAATGCTTCCTGCCTGGCAACTCTTTATTATTTATTAAATTGCCTACGAATGCCATTGTTTCTGTGCTTAGGAAGCTTTTAATACCTAAAATTGGTTCTAAACAGTTTACCATGGGGGGAAAAACCCAAGAGCCTGAATATACTAAAATTTCTGTAATTAAGAGTTCAAATAAACTGCTCTTAAAGAGTAACTTAACAGATAAGAGCTTGAAAAGAATTCAATAAGTCATTGTTAGTACTTTATTTGAGTATTCCTGATAGATTTCAGTTCAGAATACAAACCAAGAAATTTGACTGTATATATATATATATATATATATATATATGTGTGTGTGTGTGTGTGAAAAAAGGCCCTAAAGTTACCATATATAACAGCCAACAAGGAATTTCAATAATCTGCTAAAAACAACTAAAATATACTTAGTAGTCTCAACAATATTAAGTATAAAGGAAACAAAGTAACAGATATAAGGCTGATTAGTCTTTCAAAGAAACTTGATATTAATATTGTATAGAAAGTAGTCTGACCCACAGACATAGACAACAAACTTATGGTTACCAAAGGGGAAAGGGAGGGAGGGATAAATTAGGAGTTTGGGATTAATATATACACACTACTATATATAAAATAGGTAACCAACAAGGACCTACTGTAGCACAGGAAACTGTACTCAATATTTTGTAATAACCTATAACGGAAAAGAATCAGAAAAAGAATATATATATATATGTATAAATACTGAATAACTTTGCTGTATACCTGAAACTAACATAACATTGTAAATCAACCATACTTCAATTAAAACAAAATTTTTTTAAATAAAAAAATTTTTAAAAAGTAGTCTGAAAGATATTTCCCTGATATGTAGGAGACTGGTTGAATATGCTATGTACTTATTCAGGTGTACTGTGCAGGTGTAAAAAGAAGGAAAATGATCTCTGTGACCTAGTGATTTCCTAGATATACTAAGTAACAAGAGGAAGATGCAAAAGAAAAAGTTTTATGTATACACATACATATACATACACACACGTGTGTATGTATATATATGTATACTACCTTTTATATAACAACGAGGAAATAATAAAACACACTCTTATTTCTGCAAAAACAAAAACAAAACCATAGGAAGGATATACTAGAAACTAATGAAAGTGGTTACATACTTGGGCCCACCACTTGCTAGGTGTATGATGTTAACGTAATTTTACAGCTTCCTAATCTGTAAAATGGGGATGATGTTACTATTTAACATATAGAGATGTTGTGAAGATTAAATGCATTAAACACAAAGATCTTAGCATACTTACTGGCAACCACACGAAGACTTGCCTGTGACTTCATAACAGCACTATTTGCAATAGTCAAAAACTGAAAATGCACTAAATGTGCATCAACCACTGAATGGACAGAGAATATGTGGTATATCTATACAATGAAACAGGACTCAGTAATAAAAAGGAACAAACTACCGACACATCTACATCAAGAGATAAAACTCAAAAACATTATGCTAAGTGAAAGAAGTCAGACACAAGAGACTACACGTTGTATGCTTTCATTTATATGAAATGTCCAGAATAGGCAAATTTATAGAAAGTAGATTACCAACTGCCTGAGACTAAGGGTGAGAATAGGGATTAACTGTAAGAGTGCATGAGAGATCTTTTTGGAGAATAAAAATGTTCCAGAAATAATTTAAGGTGATAGTTGTACCATTTGGTATAAAGTTACTTTAAAAATCACTGATTTACACACTTGAAATGAGTAAATTTTATATGTAAAATAATCTCAATAAAGCTGATTTAAAAAAATACTTACTAAACAATGTATTCAATAAATGAGTAATTACTATTAAAATAAATCAAGTAATTTTTTTGTACTGTGTAATTTATATTATCAAATAAGACACAAAAGAATATATTTCCCAAGGACAAATAGACCATACAATAAAATTTGCAAAATATTTGAGGATTAATTAGAAGATGATAATTTTCTAAAAATTTAGAAGTTCTAAAGTCACTGGAAAATGTTCTACCTATAATAGAAACAAAGAAAAATATTCCCGTAAAGACTTACAAAATCTGGTTTCTGTTTTAATATAATGATTTTACATATCTATTATTAATATTTCATTTGATTTCATATACACAGAGTCTACTAGTTATTACTGATAAATGCACCTCCAAAATGTTATCTCCAAGTGCTATTCTATTTAAAAGTTTTCCTTCTTTTAACAGCTTTATTGAGGTATAACTGACACGCAAAAACTGCACATATTCAACATACACAATTTGATGAGTTTGGACATGTGCATACACCCATGAAACCATCACCATAATCAAGGTAATAAACATATCCAATACCTCCAAATGTTTCTTTGTGCCCTCTGTTTTTAAAAAATATGTGGGGTTTTTGTTTGTGTGTATGTGACTGGTGAGAACACAATAGGAGTTCTTAAATTTTTATTACAAGGGTAGATCTCATCCAAATGCTATCCTAAACCAGAGTTCAGAAAGATGAGGAGTTTTGTTTCATTTGGTAAAAACTCTTCTTGTGTATTCATGTAACTACAATTACATCAGAGACACGAAGTGGCTAGAGGAAGGTTTTTTCCAAGCCTTCATCTCACAGGAAGGAATATTCCTTCACAGATGCTGGTAGCATTATTCTGTTTTTAAAGTTTATTTTATCTGAATGCAAAAAAACCCACACATACAAAATCACACAGAATATGTCCTCCCTTAAAGTATGCTAAACTTACAAAATTTAAAATGTATTAATTGGAAATGTAAGATTCTGAAATAAATAAACTTCAAATTAAATGCATTCAAAGCATCTCATATGTACAGAAATCTTATTAATTTGGGACAAGCATTTACTTTATATTTAGCATTATTCTGAATAAACAGATTTTCATTTGCTTTGTCAAATACATTAGGAAAATATTTTGTGGATTAATTCACACTGATGAAATTAACTTCCACAATTTTCACTGTATTAGAAACTTTCAACTGAATGTGTGCAGCACTGAATGCTTCTATTATTTTAAAATCTAAATACATGTGAAAATTTTATACATATATATATTCAATAAGAATATACAGTACTATTAAAGAGAATCAGGACTTCCCTGGTGGCACAGTGGTTAAGAATCCACCTGCCAATGCAGGGGTTTCAGCCCTGGTCCAGGAACATCCCACATGCTGCAGAGCAACTAAGCCTGTGAGCCACAACTACTGAGCCTGCCCTCTAGAGCCTGTGACCCACAACTACTGAGCCTGTGTGCCGCAACTACTGAAGCCCACGCGCCTAGAACCCGTGATCCGCAACAAGAGAAGCCACTGCGATGAGAAGCCCATGCACTGCAACGAAGAGTAGCCCCCATTCGCCACGACTAGAGAAAGCCCACGTGCAGCAACGAAGACCCAATGCAGCCAAAAATAAATAAATTTATTAAAAAAATAAAAATCAAAAAATAAAGAGAATCACTTTCTGAAAATTCCAAGGAAGGGGAAAACTTTTAAGACACTTTTACCCTTAGAATAAAAATGTCTGAGCAGGAAGATATCTTTAATATCAACACTATTAGATCCAAAAAGAATAAATCTATCACATTTGCTGGAGGAAGCACCCTGACAAGTTCTGAAATTGAAACAAAAGATTCCTATGGCCTTGATTCACTAAAAGATTGTCTCAAGCAATAGAAGTTTTCCACAAAAGGACAGATGCCAGCAATGGCTTAAATGGGGGAAAAATTGAGGTGAAATTTCTAAAGGATCTCAAAATTTAACGAAAATCAATACAGAGCCTCAGATAGTAAAACACAAGGGTCTCTACATACATTTCTGTATTAGTTAGCAACAGAAACCAACTAGAGCTACCGTAAGCTAAAGATATAAATGTATACGAAAAAGGATATATGTCACATGATCCAAGAAATGACTGAAAAACTAAGCCTTTAAAAAGGGGCATGAACCAGGATCCCTCTAGGGACCCAAAAGTGGACGTTGACGCACCTTCTCTTTAGAACGCTGGATCAATCAACTACAGCCACAGGGGTAAGGTCATGAAATACAGATGTAACTGCTGAGGCGCCACCCTTAGAAATTTGAGATAGTCCTCAGAGAAAGGGGAACTGTTTTCAACTGAGATGCCAATACAAAGGAGTATAATATTTTACATGATTTTTTTTTTTTAAAAAGCATACTCCATTTGTCCACATTACTGAAATTCACTGTGTCAATATTATCCTAATCAAAAATCTGGAATAGTCTGCAAGGCAGATTTGATTATAGTGTAGTATATAATAAACAGGCATCATTAAAATAGAGTCCCTTGTTTTAAATACCATCTATACAGTTATGATTCCCAAATTCATATTTCTAGTCCAGATCTTTCCTTGCAGTATTCAGATGCATACAGTGAACTATCAAATTGATATTTTAAGTGGATATCTCAAATTGTCTTAACATGTCCACAAAATCCTTATTTTTATCCTAGTTTTTCTCATACCATCCTCACTGATCAACCGAAAACCCAGGAATCTATCCTAGATTTCTAACTTTCTGTCACCCCCCATATTGAATTGAAAGTTTGTTGATCTTCATACCAAAATATGTCTCAAATCTCCCTACTTCTATCCCCACTGCTACTACCGCAGGTGATAACTATGATATGCCCTTTGGATTACAGTAACATCTTCCTACCAACCTAACTTTCACTTAAAAAAAAAAAATTAAACATCCCTCTCTGTATGGTTAAGCTAACTGAATACACAACTAAGTTCCTTTGTTTTACTGTACTTTTGGTTTTTAGGGTGTGTTTTTAAATTTAATTCTGTTTTATAATTATGTAAAGCAAGGCTTTCCAGAGAAGTCTAGTTTCCATCCCTGTCCCCTCTACCCCATTCCCTCCTTCCTTCCCTCCCCTCCTCGCAGGTAACTATTTGTTAAAGTTCTTGTTTTCCCTTCCATTATTTTTAAATATAAGCAAATACAAACATATTCTCCCTTTCTCACATTAAGAGTAGTATAGTACACACATTTTTCTGGACCTTGCTTTTTTTCCCCACTTAATATATGCTGGAGATCTCTCAATAGCAGTGTAAATATTAAGCATTCATATACTGCCTACACACATATACTACCCCTAGGAAATAATTTTTTGGTAAATTATTGGGCTTTACCTATTTCACTAGCAATCAAACCATGATCAGTGATCAGCTCAGGGCTGACATTCACCATACAGTACCAGTATAGCTTCAGTTTCCTCATCTGGAAACTTCCTTTAGGCTGGTTGTTGCCTAGCAAGTAGCCACCACAAGTTCCATCTCTTGGACACCATAGGGACTCTAGAGGGTTAACCTAAGGCCTCCTATCTGGCTACCTCAGGAGCCCTGGGTAAAGGATGCCTTAGCACCCACCCAGCAGTGGCCCAGGCCCTATCCTGACATGTTCCCACAGACACTACAGGAGGAGACGCTATTGGCACTGGCCCTCCAGCAAACGAATGCTCAATGTCCATCTGGTCTACCCAAGTTATAGCTACCTGTTGCCTGTCTACATCCCCTCATGCAGCTCCTTATGGTAACTACAGCCGCTATAGGACTGGCTCTGAAAGATCTAAGGATGGCAGAGGAGTAGGTGGTAATGGAAGTCACTGCAGGCATCATCTTGGTATTGCACTGCAAACATTCCTGTAATGGGACAGAGATCACGGTAGGCTGGCAATATGAAGCTGGGGAGATGCCCAGGACAGGGAACCCCTTCCTAATATTCTTCTGAGTTTCACAGACTCATTGAATGCCTAGCCAACACTGGCATAATAATATTAATTTCATTACTAAAAATGAGAGTTAACCTTTACCTATCATTTGTCCAGTGACTGGCACTGTTATAAACAAATATTAGCTTGTTTTCGTATTATATTTATTATCATCATATCCGTTTACCAGATAAGAAAATATTAGCACAGAGAGGAAGATGGCAGAGTCAGGATTCAAACCCGGGCAGCTCAAAAACAGAGCGCCCAAGTTCACCTCTTTCTTTTTCTTTCTTTTTATTTCTCTCTCATCTATCTCAATGGATTAAATTCAACCTTACTAAATATAGCATTCCAATAAATTATTTTTGTGCATTTAGTGTTTCTAGAGATAGTGAATATATAAAAAATATCTGTCAGTATTATGCAGACTAGAAAACATTTTCATATAATTTTTTAGTTCAGCAGAAGCTGATACAGGATTCTGTATCATAAATAATATTACTATTAAGAGAAAGTTTCTAGTTATTAAGACAAATCGACTAATGACTACAAATTTAATGGGAAAATAACTGGAAGAGTTTGAGATAGTTCCCAATGTCAAATAATGGCTCAGAAAAGCATATCATTTAGCTGGTAATAGCAGCAAACAGAAGATCATAGCAACAATTTCTAAAAACAATTAAATGAGTATGAAATTACTAGAATAACTTGATAGTTTTTCCTATAACTTATACCCTTTGGTAATTAGTTTTATAATAGAAAAACTTTAATTTAGGTAGAGAATAAAATGACTATATTCAATTTTTATTTCCTCTTGATTAATATATTAGTTTATATTATCATACCAGTTGTTAAATATTTTTAATATCACCATTTCTGAGTCACTATAATGCCCTCACAAATGTACTGCACCTTGAATTGTTTTTGGCACTATACAAAACATGAACATGCACAAATCACATCCAGATGCTTTATTAAAAACATAAGCACAGAATGAAAAAAGCTCCTCTGAGCAGTGCAATTCAAGTCAGTATCTTGAAGGAACAGAGAATGTCAAAGAACATGGTAGAAAAGAAGTCAAATTTTAGGAATTATTAAGAACAACCTTATCCATAAGGAAAAATAAGAAACAGACTAAATGTCAGTAACTGGAAATTACTAAATAAATATGGTACATCCATGTAATAATATATTATAAAATTTGTATATTTGATGTCATAGAAGTATACATACTGGCAAGGAAAGCTATATTTTTGAGTGGAAAAAAAGCAGATTACTACACACTGTGTAAAGTAGAAGCCATTTTGATTTAAAAATACACATGCAGGGCTTCCCTGGTGGCGCAGTGGTTGAGAATCTGCCTGCTAATACAGGGGACACGGGTTCGAGCCCTGGTCTGGGAAGATCCCACATGCCACAGAGCAGCTAGGCCCGTGAGCCACAACTACTGAGCCTGCGCGTCTGGAGCCTGTGCTCCGCAACAAGAGAGGCCGCGATAGTGAGAGGCCCGCGCACCGCGATGAAGAGTGGCCCCCGCTCGCTGCAACTAGAGAAAGCCCTCGCACAGAAATGAAGACCCAACACTGCCAAATAAATAAATAAATAAATAAAATTAAAAATAAATAAATTAATTAATTAAATTAAATAAATAAAAATACACATGCAAAGAGAAATATCTATAAAAGGATACATGAAAATGAAAGCAATGGTTTTCTGATGGTGGGAATATGAGTAATTGTTCTATTCATTCATCTGTAATTTCTGATTTTTTCAATAATGAACATGTATTACTTACACAATAAAAACAGCAATATTAAGAACGTATTTAGGTGTAAAAGTTACGTAAAAAGACAGAGGTGTTTCAGTGGAGAGGTTCAGGGCATCAGATGTGAGGACAGATGACTGTATTTGAATCCTGGCTCCCTCACACAGTTGCTGTACAACCTCAGACAAGTTACTCGGCCTCCCTGTGCTTAGTGTCCTCATCTGCAAAATACGGACACTGATGGCATTTGTCTCTTAGGATTATTGTGAAAATTAAGAGAGTTAATTTATGTAAAGTGTTTAGAATAGTGTTTACTATAGTGTAATCATTCAACATATTATAACTAATGTAATTTATGGAACTGTAATTAATCTTTTGTCAATGTAGTAAAAATACAGATTTTTAGACTGCAAAAATATTTTAATCTATCATCTTGAAAAAGCTGTTCATTATGAAATTTTAGAAGATTTAGTTTATAAATATTTTCCTCATAGATAATTGATGCTTAATTAAATTTATACTTAAAGAAGCATTTCCAAAGTTACCAATGACCAAAATCCCATAGTATGTTTTTCTCTTAACTACTAAGACAAGGCACAACGACTAAAAGATGGTTTAAATTGTAAAAAGAAAAGAACTTTCTTCGTAACTATCTAGGCCTTAAATAACTACCATACTAATTCTCAAAATCCATTTAAATTACCTTAGTTTCGGTTGACGGTATTTCTGAACACCTCAGAGACTTAAATATAACCATATGTTCTAAGAAAATTGTTATCCTTATGAGTAGATATCAAGCAAAAGGAAAGAGATATGCCAAAGCATCAAAACACCTCTCAGCTTCTCAATGTAATTTTGAATTCACGCATCAGAGATTTCAATGTAATTTATTTTCTCAAAGGCAGCAAGTCTCCAAAGGAGAGCCCCACATCAAGACTGCTTAGATGAGAGATTTTTCAAAATTTTAAAATTAAAATAGAACCTCAATTTCATTTCACCAAAAACTGATAATTAAGCTGATATTTTCCTCTTTGAAACAGCTCAGTAATTATTCAACATGAATGGAGCAGGAGAAGTATGCCATGATGTATGATTTGTATAGTTATATGTCTGATTCAACTTTCACAGTCTATCCCCATTGCCCAATAAAAGTTTGCATTCACTCAGGTCTCTTTTCCCTTTCCTTCTGAAATTCAAACCATGATTAATATCTGCCCAAACATGGGACAGGTAAGACATAGCCTTCTGACATTATCATATAAACAATTTGGTTCATGCTTTCGTGGTCATAACTGTCTTCCTTATTCTTCCCTTAACTTCGTATTCTATCTTTTGCTATAGCAGAAAGTGGAAAGAAAGGATATTTGAATGACCTCTCCCCACACTGAGGTTTAGTTTCAAGACAAACTCTTTTAAAAAAAAAAGTGCTAAAATTTCAGAAGTGTTGTGAACAAGTTTAGAGGACATGTAAATAAATTTAGTGCAAATGCCTAGTTAAGTCTGTACCACACTCAACGTGCAGAATGAGAAACATGGAAGAGCAAACTGGGAAAACAGTATAGGGAAATTAATCAATTTCTAATTATTGTCTTCACGATAAAGTTTTTAATAAGAAACCAACACAACACCGATATATTCTTCAGTTCCAGTATTCATTTATAACTATTTACATTCTTTCTCAGTGATGGATTTTTAACTGAGCAGTACAGTCAGAATCACTTCTGAAAAAATGAGAGAAGGATATATGAGGAGTTAACATCATAAATAGACAATTATGATTTCATGTTTTAATGCTCTGATTAGGTTTTCCTTTCCCTTTTTCCTGTTTAACTTCTTTTGCTTTAGATGGACAAGTGATAATTTAGAAACTTCTAACTGTAATGAATCTTCCACTGGTCCACTAACTATAAATTAATTTAGATTAACTGTTTGAGATATAAACCCGTCCTAAGAAAATTACTTAATGGCTTTAATCAGATTACACTAGGCATGAGGGGATAGGAGGAAAGGTTATTTAAAAACAGAAGACTCGGGACTTCCCTAGTGGTGCAGTAGTTAAGAATCCGCCTGCCGATGCAGGGGACACGGGTTGGATCCCTGGTCTGGGAAGATCCCACATGCCGCGGAACAACTAAGCCCGTGTGCCACAACTACTGAGCCGGCGCTCTAGAGCCTGTGAGCCACAACTACTGAGCCTGTGTGCCACAACTACTGAAGCCCGTGTGCCTGGAGCCCGTGCTCCGCAACAGGAGAGGCCACCGTAAGGAGAACCCTGCGCACCGCGACGAAGAGTTGCCCCCGCTCGCCACAACTACAGAAAGCCCGTGTGCAGCAACGAAGACCCAATGCAACCAAAAATAAATAAATAGATAAAATTGATTCTTTAAAAAAAAAAAACAAAAACAGAAGACTCAGTCCCTGGTCTAAAGAAGTTCAGAGTCTAATGAGGAAAAATTTTGATCTTATCTAACTGTTCCATTAACTGATATTTCCTGACTTCCTTTTACTCACTGTCTACTTTACTCCTCTTCCCACAAGGAAAAAGGTACATTAATGTAAGCTTAAAAACACACAAAAGTATACTTTCTTTGAACAGTTTATATGTATATGTAAAGTATGAAAACAAGGACCAGAAGCATATATACCAAAGTTATAATGGTTGCCTCTGAGAAAGGGTGAAGGGATCAAGATAAGGGAACATTTAGCTTTCAGGTTAAATTTTTTAAAATTATAGTTGATTTATAGTATTATGTCAGTTCCACATGTACAGCAAAGTGATTCAGTTATATATACATATATTTTTTTCAGATTCTTTTCCATTATAGGTTATTAAAAGATATCGAACATAGTTCCCTCTTTTATACAGTAAATCCTTATTGCTTATCTATTTTATGAATAGTGGTTTGTATCTGTTAATCCCAAACCGCTAATTTATCCCTCCCCACCACGTTCCCTTTCCCCTTTGGTAACCATAAGTTAGTTTTCTATGTCTGTGAGTCTCTTTCTGTATTGTATATAGATCCATTTGTATTATTTTTTAGATTCTGCAATATAAATGATATCATATTTATCTTTGTCTGACTTACTTCACTTAGTATGATATTCTCTAGAGTCATCCATGTTGCTACAAATGGCAGTATTTCATTCTTTATTATGGCTAAGTAATACTCCATTTGATAGACAGACAGACAGACAGAAAAATACCACATCTTCTTAAGCCAATTGTCTACTGATAGGTTCTTGGGTTGTTTCCATGTCTTGGCTATTGTAAACAGTGCTGCTATGAACATTGGGGTGCATGTATCTTTTCAAATTAGAGTTTTTGTCTTTTCCAGATATATGCCCAGAAATGGGATTGCTGGATCATATGGTAGCTCTATTTTTAGTTTTTTAAGAAATCTCGATTGGGATTGACACATATACACTAGTATGTATAAAATGGATAACTAATTTTTAAAAATCCAATTAAAAAAAAAAAAAAGAAACCTCCATACTGTTTTCCATAGTGGCTGTACCAATTTACATTCCCACCAACAGTATAGGAGTGTTCCCCCCCCCTTTTTTTTATTGGAGTATAGTTGCTTTACAAACCCCTCCTTTTTTTTTGGCTGTGCTGCACAGGCTTGTGGAATCTTAATTCCCCAACCAGGGATTGAACCCAGGCCCTCGGCAGTGAAAGTGTGGAGTCCTAACCACTGGACCACCAGAGAATTCCCCATTTGTAGACTTTTTGATGCTAGCCATTCTGACAGGTGTGAAGTGATACCTCATTGTGGTTTTGATTTGCATTTCCCTAATAATTAACAATGCTGAGCATCTTTTCATGTGCCTGTGGGCCATCTGTATGTCTTCTTTGGAGAGAAGTCTATTTAGGCCTTCTGCCCATTTTTTGATTAGATTGTTTTTCTGATATTGAGTTGTATGAGCCATTTATATATTTTGGAAATTAAGCCCTTGTTGGTTGTATTACTTGAAAATATTTTCTCCCATTCCATAGGTTTGTCTTTTTGTATTGTTGATCATTTCCTTTGCTATGCAAAAGCTTTTAAGTTTGATTAGGTCCCATTTATTTGTTTTAGCTTTTATTTCTGTTGCTTGCAAGATTGATCTAAGAAAATATTGTTACAATTTATGTCAGAGAATGTTTTCCCTATGTTCTCTTCTAGGAGTTTTATGGTGTCATGTCTTATATATAGGTCTTTAAACAATTTTGAGTTTATTTTTATATATGGTGTGAGGGAGTGGTCTAATTTTATTGATTTACATGTAGCTGTTCAGCTTTCCCAACACCACTTGCTGAAGAGACTGTCTTTTCTCCATTGTATATTCTTGTCTCCTTTGTTGTAGATTAACTGACCACAGGTGTGTGGGTTTATTTCTGGGCTCTCCATTCTGTTCCACTGATCTATAATATGTCTGTTTGGGGGCCAATATCACAGTTTTGATTACTGAAGCTTTGTAGTCTTGTCTGAAGTCTGAGAAGGCTATGCCTCCAGCTTTGTTCTTTTTCCTCAGGATTGCTTTGGCAATTCTGGGTCTTTTGTGATTCCATATAAATTTTAGGATTATTTCTTCCAGTTCTGTGAAAAATGTTATGGGTAATATGATAGGGATCGCATTAAATCTGTAGATTGCTTTGGGTAGTATGGCCATTTGAACAATATTAATTCTTCTAATCCAAAAGCATGGGATATCTTTCCATTCCTTTGAATCATCTTCAGTTTCCTTTATCAATGTTTTATAGTTTTCAGCATATAGGCCTCTCACCTCCTTGGTTAAGTTTACTCGTAGGTATTTTTTCTGACATGATTTTAAACTGGATTGGTTTTTTACTTTCTTTTTGATATTTCATTGTTAGTATAAAGAAATGCAACAGATTTCTGTATGTTAATCTTGTATCCTGCTACCTTGCTGAATCCATTTATTAGTTCTAATAGTTTTTGTATGAAGTCTTTAGGATTCTCTATATAGAGTATCATATCATCTGCACATAGTCACAGTTTTACCTCCTCCCTTCCAATTTGGATACCTTTTACTTCTTTTTTTTGTCCGATCGCTGTGGCTAGGATTTCCAATGCTATGTTGAATAGAAGTGGTGAGAGTGGGCATCCTTGACTTGTTCCAGAATTCAGCAGGAAGGCTCGCAGCTTTTCACCACTGAGTATTATGTTGGCTGTTGGGTTTGTTGTAAATGGCTTTAATATGTTGAGATATGTTCCCTCTATACCCACTTTGGTGAAAAGTTTTTGTCATGCATGGATGTTGAATTTTATCAACTGCTTTGTCTGCATCTATGGAGATGATCACATGGTTTTTGTCTTTTCTTTTGTTAATGTGGTGTATCACACTGATTTCTTTGCATATGTTGAATCATCCTTGCAAACCTGGAATGAATCTACCCTGATCATAGTGTATGATCCTTTTTATGTACTGTTGGATTTGGTTTGTTAATATTTTGTTGAGGATTTTTCATCTATATTCATGAAAGATACTGGCCTATAATTTTCTTTTTTTTGTAGTGTCTTTGTCTGGTTTTAATATCAGGGTGATGGTGGCTTCACAGAATGAATTTGGGAGTTTTCCCTCCTCTTCAATCTTTTGGAATAGTTTGAGAAGGATAGGTATAAGTTCTCCTTTTTATGTTTGATAGATTTCCCCATTGAAGCCATCTGATCCTGGATTTTTGTTTGCAGGAAGTTTTTTTTATTACAGATTCTATGTCACTTCTAGTGATTGGTCTGTTAAAATTATCTGTTTCTTCTTGACTCAGTCTTGGCAGGCTGTATGTTTCTAGAAATTTGTCCATTTCTTCTAAGTTGTCCAATTAGTTGGCATATGACTGTTCATAGTGTTTTCTTATGTTTTTTTTTTGTATTTCTGCAGTATCAGTTGTTATTTTTCCTCTTTCATTCCTTATTTTGTTTTTTTGAGTCCTCTCTCTTTTCTTCTTGGTGAGCCTGACTAGAGGTTTGTCAATTTTATCTTTTAAAAAAACCAGCTCTTGGTTTTATTGATCTTTTCTATTGTTTTTTTTAATCTCTATTTTATTTATTTCCTCTCTGATCTTTATTTCCTTCCTTCTGCTGACATTGGGTTTTGCTGTTCTTATTTTTCTAATTCTTTTAGGTGGTATGTTAGGTTGTTTGGGATTTTTCTTGTTTCTTGAGGAACTTCCCTCTTAGAACTGCAATTGCTGCATCCCAGTATGTGCTATCATTATTGTCTGTCTCGAGGTATTTTCTGATGGCCATGCCCCGCTATGCGCGTACTGACATTGGGTTCGGCCCAGACCACATCCCAGGCCCTCAGGGCTGTCTCCATGCACCTAGATGGAGTCCTCTCCCAGGGCTAACCACACGAGTTTCAGTGCCTAGCTACTGCATGTACTAGCAGCCTCCCTCCCCACAGTGCATGTTTCCAGCTTGGAAGTGTGATGAGGTGGCAGCCAATAGTACTCGTCCCTCTCCACCCTAACAGGTTAAATTTTTAAAAGCAAAATGTATCCATGTATTACTGCATAAAGTGTTTTAAAATATAGCCATAAAAAATTTCTGGAAAAAATATGCTCAAGTACTAATGGTGGTTGATTCTGGGTGGTATGAACATGAGTGAAGGACATTAACTTCTCAGTATTTACTGTTTAAGTTCCTACCAGTCCATCACAAGGGAGGTGTAGCATTTTATTGGTTGATTAGTTTATTATTCTTATCAGAGATGCCCATATTAACAACAGTTGTCTTCTCACAGTTCCTAGAACTATATCTAAGTATCATAGTGATAGGGTTACCTTTATTACTGTTGAGACTGTTACAAAGACTGACAATATTAGATGGAGCTTCCTAAATCTCCTATCACATACTTTAAAGCAAAGGTCTACAGTCAAGATTTCTGCCAAACATTAAAAAATAATAATAAAACTAAGGTGTAACACTGCAGGCACAGGTAGTGTGCCACCTGCATAGACCCTTATGCTCTTTGCTGTGGTATGCTTAATACAATCACATCTGCAGGTGACAGGAGACTAGTTTTAGATTTCTGTACCCAAGATAATTGGAATACTTCCCATAGGAACCAACTCCCAAAATCCTTCCCCTTATCTAAGTGATTTCCCACAATAGTCCATCATGAAGTTTTATAGTATCTCAAAAAACCAGCTCTGGCTTTTTTGGAATAAGCCTAGCAGGTAAAGTAATAAGTCACCAGTATTTCCTTAAGGGCTGCTCAAGTTTTCTGCTAAATACAGCAGGCATAATATGCTTCATATCTGAGTTTGAGACCAAAACCCCAGATATTTCCCAGTTGTATTGTTCTTGATTTTCCTAGGTGTCCAAAGTCTTCATGAAATTCTCTTAGAACAATGAGATAGCAATCTTGGAAGAAAAAAAGTGTCTTTATTCTTGTACTAGGTAGGAGAGTACCTGATACAGTATGTTATGGTGGTCAAGCAACTGTGTCTGCATCAACTGATCCTGGATTTGTATCCCAGCTCTTACAGCTGGGTAAACTTGGGCATGTTAATGTACCTCTCTAAGCTGCTGCTTTTTCAAAATTAATTAATTAAACAGATAAGTAAGTAATTAAATCAAAATATTTCTGTGAAGATAAAATTAAATTCTATACAAAGACTTCAGCAGAGGCTGAAACACAATAAACATATATTTTACTGTAGCCACATTAATAAACATCCCTCTGGCTGGAGGGCTCCTTTACCACAGGGCCTTCCCACCATGCTATCCTCCAGATTTCCATTATACTCTAAAACAGTGAGGGTTTCTTCCCTGGGCTCCAAAGTTGACAGCCATGTTGGGCCTAGTCTTCAGAAATAGCTTTGAGTTTTCCATTTCCTTAAAGAGATTACCTCACAAAGTACAAACACACTTGCCTCCCTCATTAGGGACAGTTTCCTAGGAGATGTACCTTGTTGGTAAGCTTAAACTTACAGCAAAAACAGATGTTCTAGTCAGTTTAAACCACCCATTATTGCCCTCAGGTAATAAGATTATTGTCGGTCCATTTGTGACTCTATGTAATGCTCCCTAAATGTATCTGAGACTGAGTTCCTATAGGCTTTGCTAACAGAAACCTGTAAAGTGTCAGGTCCCATTAACTGTCAGATTGCCATTAGCATTATTCCTCCACTTCCCAGACATGCCTCAACCCCTAGCAATGGACACAGGCCATGTTCAATTTATAGTGTATCTCTCTTATTTACTAGCTTGTTTACTGAGTAGTTCTTTTTAAAAGCACCGACCTGTTCTCTGGTTACAAACACTTAGAGCCTCAGTTTTGCTCCTAATGAACTGTATGATCTTAATAAAGTTGCACGTCTCTAGGTGTCAGTTTTGTAATCAGTCAATTAAGGATATCTTTAATGTCTATGATTTAATTTCTATCATTCCACTACTAGACAAGTATCTCAGACAAAAAAAAAATTATGAAAGATATATATAGATTTACCATGGAAAACGCAGCAATCCCACCAGCTTATTTTAAGACTGGAAGTGTATAAAAATAGGTTTTTAGGACCACTGTGTACGGCTGTGTAGGCTGTGCACTGCAATAAGTACCTGGCTGAGGGGGGTGCTTAAGTACAGTGTGCATTGGGTCCACCAAAGCTTACACCTGGAGGAAGGAATGCCTTTTTCTTCTTACATAGGTGGTATCTGCTAACTGAACTATATTCTCATGATGAACTGTCTGCTCAAAGTTGGTACTGCTTTCTAATTCATCCACACAGCAGGCTATGCCTTTACCTAAATTGCACAAAGACATCTCATTTTACAGGTCACAGGTGGCCTGCAAAAGTAGCACTATAAAAGAATTCTACACTACTAGTAACAATTGATCTCATCACATAAAAAGATCTCCAAAACACAAAGATGCAGGAAAAGTCTTCAAGATCAATTTCTCCCCAAATTGGTCACACTTAAGAGTGCAGACACACATACACACACACATACACAATAAAGAATTCTTCAGAGGAGAAATGTTCACAAACAAAAACCTGAAGTCAAAGAAAAGGCTTATCAAAAATCTAAATAAACCATGTAATATAAATAACTTTTACTATTTTAAGACTAAAAATTTTTGTGTCAAAGGCATCTGGAAAACACAGACACAATTTTTTTTATACTTACCCTCTTCACACAGAAATTGTGAAAAGCAATAGAACAATATAAAGCAGTTAAAATACACTTAAAGAAAATATAAACAAAGAATTTATTACTCTTAAGTATTAAATTATTTTAAAAGTAACATTTAAATGAAAGGAATAAAGAAATGTGTTTTAATGACCCTAATTTTAAGAAAACATCAAAATCAATAGCATGGAGCTTGTGAAGCAGCCATAGAAAGAGAGTGGCAAGTGTGTGTGTGTGTGTGTGTGTGTGTGTATATATATATGGGTTACATGTACCCTAAGACATAAGTGATGCTGGAAATTATTTTTAATAGCATTTAAAATTAACTCACCAAAAAAAATAACATATGATTTTTAATAACATAGCTATGCCACCATATGCAAATATAGCTTGGTAATCTCTATGGTGAACTGAGAATGAAAAGCTATAAATAACAGAGACATTCTAATAATTTTACACTACGTTTTTCTTTATATAAAATCTAATAGGCTTCTCCTGTCTAATATAAAAATGGAAAGTACTAAATAGCATGAATGGAATTTCAAAGGTTGTTCTATCTTACCAACTTAAACAAGATATCACAACCTACTATTTAACTCTTAGGCCTTTTTAAAATAAGAGAGTTATCAGAAAATCTGCTTAATTTTAAGAACAACAAAGTAAAATAAATTAAAATTGTGAACAAAGAAATTTGATAAATTATTTTAATGTTTATTTTTCCTAGAAAAATTTCTTAAAGATATTATCCCCTTTTGTATTCCAAAAAATGGAAGATTAACATGGCCACCTAGAGGAGAAAATATGATCAACAAATAGAGGTCATAATATTTTCTTACTTTTTCTACAGTATCTGTATTTCAGATTCATAATATATAAACTGTTCTAAAGGACCCAGCTGAAGGGGTTAATTATGAATGAAAGAGACTTAGGGAGGACACTAAAGCAGCAGTGATGACCAAACAGAAGCTAAAGCATCATTCATTTTTGCAGGGAACTTGACAAGTACAGCCTTTATAAACTTACTGCATGACCTTAGGTTAAAAATTACTTATTTGATCTAAAATCTCCTCTCACTTCTGTAAAATGGAAATAATCTTATCTACCACAATGTGTTGCAGTGAAGCCTAAGTATAACAACGTGTACAGAAACTAACAGAGTCAGGCACATAGTAGGAGCTCAATGAATGGTAGTTCTCCCTACTTGATCAGAAAGTTATCTTGCACTGGTCCTCCTAATCCCTATCCAGGCCCTCCCTGACCCTCTCTACTCTTGTAGATATTTCCCATATTGGCTGTTCCAAAGTTTCTCTACTGGAATTATTCAGAGTTTGAGAAATGGGGTAATGGTTCTTTACCAGCCCTAATGAGGTAACAATATGTCATGTAAAAAATGTACATTTAAAAATATTTTTCCTTCTACCTTATAATTCCCTTTAGTCACCTCAACCCACATTAGTCAAGTGTGACCTTCATAAACCTGCAGAACAGTATGCAGAATAAAGGGTCAGAGCAGTAAAGATAAGCATAACATACTCTACCGATCCCTTTCCTTGTACCTCAGGAGAATGAACCAAATCCTATAAGAGAACTATACTCAGTAGCCCTCTTAGGTGACCGGACATGAAGTGAGCAGTACTTCTCCTGAGTCAACTATGCAGAGGCACAACCACCTGGCAGAGACTCAAATGAGTATTAGAAGCAAATCCCCATCCTTCCCAAATATATACCAGAGGAGGGTTACTATTGTTGAGTTGAAGGGAGAAGGTGAACCCCTTCAACTACCTCTCTTTCTTGACTCTGAAAGTTGATAGAGAACAAGTGGTATGAAAGTGCAGGCAGCAAATGTACACTCTCTTCCACTTATTCTCTCCTAACTACCTTCAATCTCATGTATGATTCTACACTATTAAAATGTACACTGAAAGTAACTGATCATCTTCTACAGGACAAAGGGGCTTGTCTGAATTCTCATCCTCCCCAGTCTCCCTGTGGTGTAGCATTCAAAACTCTCCTTCCGTGTCTGACGAAATGCAACATTCTCCCGATTCCCCACTTTATGGTTGTTACTTTCTCTTCTCTGTTTAAGTGACATCCTTAATTTTCTGTTAATGAAAGGAAATGACTCTTATCTTTTCTCTCCATACATTCTCCCTCAACAATTTAATCCCTTACCTTGATTCCTATTCTCTAAGTATATACAATCTGAAAAAACCTTCTCCCAAACTCCTCCGTTCATGATTTCAAGATCCACAGCCATTTCCAGTTGCCTAAATATTCTGCCTTACCATATACACAAAACCACTTTTATCTTCCACCCCAACCCACCATCCAAGAAAAAAACATCCCTCTCTGGATTTCTTATTTATATTAATGACCTCATCATTTTCATAGTCATACTTGCTGGAAACTAGTGTCATCTTTGACACTTCCTTCCTTCTTTCTAATGTTCCAAATACATTTAGTTCCTAAATCCAGTAAATTGCACCTCTGTAATGTCTCTCCTATCCTCCTATATTCCTCTTGCCACTATTTTAATGCAGATTTTTACCATTTCCCACATAGATGACTCCAAAGACCTCCTTAATTGGTGTCTTTTCCTATAGCCTTCCTGTTGCTACATTACTCTTTCTAAAGCACATCCCTGGTCATGGTTCCTTGGTGAAAAACTTCTAGTGAGTTTTCACTGGTTAACAAATTAAATCCAAACTTCTACTCAGTGAGGCACTCCAGGCTTTAGACCTCATCTCTTTCCTTTTTATTTTACATATATATATGTGTGTGTGTGTATATATCTATGTGTGTATATATTGATATACACTATATATATTGATATACTGATACATATATATATGTATATACTTATATACACACATACACACACACACACACCTATGTTAGAGCCAAGAGGACTTTTCTCTTGTCCTGAAATAGTCCCTACATTTTACCACTGCGTACTCTGGCATTTATGAACTTCCCTCTATCTAAAATACCTCTGCTTATTCTTTTCAACTTTATACCCATTCTTCAAAGCTGAACCCAAATGTCATTTTCATGGAAGTTCTCTCACATCTTCCCCAATGGATGGTAATTCACTCCCTTCCTTAAAACCTTTTAGCATTTTATACGTACTTCTGCATCTTTGCCTGTGGGCATGTTCAGAACTTACTATCACTTGAAATTGCTTTTCTCTAAAATCTGGAGCTCTGAAATCTCCCTCTCTAATCAAGTTTTCCTATTCTTCCCTGACTCCACTGATTGCTGTGAGTGTATTTTGCACTCACAGCAATCTTTGATTTTTCAATTAGCAATAACCTATGATACAAAAAACTATCCTCCTAGTCTACTGTTATCTTATATTATCACTTGATCATCTCCCCATCCTAAATCCCAATGACAGTATTTTAACAACAACAAGGATATCCATCTCTACCTGGATATTCCACAGACACCTCAAATTCAGTATGACTGAAACTAAATTATCTCCCTCCCACAAACTTACTTCTGTTATGCTTTCTAGACTAATTAAACAATCTTAATTCCTTACTCACTGCATATGTTCAGTCACTCACCAGGATATACTGAGACCACCCCTCAATCTACAAATTCTTTGTCGCTCAGTTAACATTGCTAATGAGGATCTCATCACTGTTTATCTAACCAGTCCTTTTGCCTCCAGTAGTTCCTACCTCCAATTCATCTTCTATTACAGTAGTTAAATAATCTTTCTTAAACACACTGACCTAAAAGTGTCACACTATCCAGCTTAAAAACCTTCCAGGGTTCTACATTCCCTGTAAGACAACATCCAAACTCCTGAGCATGGCATTCAGCACAGATCCTAGGTTAAAGACACTGACCCACACTGTCTTCTGCTTTCCTGCAATCACTATTACATGGTGGTTGAACAGTTCTCCCTCAAGTCTAGTTCACCTATCCTGTGAAAACTGCATCATACATCAGACTTCCCCTTTCGCCGCCTCCCAAACAAAGTCTCAGTCCTCCTCTGTATTTCTACATTACGTTGTTCATGTAACTAGCAGACCTCTTAACACACTACATTACACATGTACTCACTGGTCATCCTCCTCCAGTCTGTGGGCTCTTTAAAACAAGCTTGTTTTTATTCATCTTTACATCCACAGGATCTAGTATGGCACATAAAAAACTTTCAACAAATGTTTATGAAATAAATAATTTCAGAATGCCTAAAATCAATCTACCCTGGGTAGATTGGTCATTGATTAATCATTTATCATTGATTAATCATTTATCAAATGATTTAGGGTAGAAATGGTAGAAAAGTACAAGTGGGTCCTAAATATATAGGTGAAATGAAATGAGAGGGTGATTCCAGAGGTGAGGGCAGGAACAAAAGAGCCACTGAGATTATGCTTCTCTCTTCACCCTTTTCCCCACAGATTGTTGAGCCACGCGAGAATAATAGGACTACAAGGAAGAAGCAATCAAGCCAGCAGACAGGCAGAAGAAGGAGTGAGCAGGGAAAAATAAAACCCTAAACTGAAGCTGCAGAAAGGGAAGTGTCTAGGGTCACAGACTACACACTCAGGGCTTGCTCGCAGCTACTCACTATCATCACCATCACTGCTTCACCACCCATAACTACGACTACCATTTACTGATCACTTACCTATCACGCACCAGACACTATGCTAAAAACACCACACATACCATTTAATGTCCATGACAACCCTATCAGCAAGGTATTATTCACACTTAGAGAAAATGAAACAAACCTAGAAACTATCAAGTACACTGCCCATTAAGTACACTGCCCATTAAGTACACTGCCCAAGGTTTCGCAGCCAATATGGTAAGTCACAGGGCCAGAATGTGAACAAGAATCAGGCTTCAAGACCCATTCTCTTTCTGCTCTACTATTCATGAGCCAGGGTTTACATAAGTTGGGGACTGGCTTTACTGCTTTTGCATTATTTAGTTATCTTTGTAAGCCCATGTCTTATTTTCTCTAGTACTAAGAAAGGTATTTTTGAGGGTAGAGTCCATGTCTAATATTTTGTATTTCTTTCCTAGCATCTCATAATGAGCCTTCCATATTTGATTAATTTCTTACTGTACCTATGTACTAGCAGAAATAAAAGGGAGATATATCAATCTTTAGTTAGTATGAAGCCAAATATAAAAATTTAACTCCTTTGACAACTGTATGTGCCAAAGTAAGTCATCAATAGTAACAGGCCCCAAAACATAAACCACAGCTACAATATCAAGGTTAGTTTGTGTTTGATATAATAATAAAAATGCTATTTAAAATATATTGCTCTTTTTTTCATATATAGGCATAAATATAATAATTACTAGGAGTAGTCACACATTGTATTCAGCACACAAACAACTTACTTAGATGTGGAAATAAAAATGCTTTAGGTAATGGTAAAACCTTTTTTATTTCTCTTTTAGAAAGATATAAAAACACTTGAGAGTGGACCTGTATCTTCTACATAGGTTGAGTTCTAATGTCAATGTCAGCACATGAGGCAAAAATCAACAGGGGACAAAAAAATCCTTGAAAATTCCTTAAATTTCCCTTTAAAGTTTCGTATAATACAGTACCGGCTCTCAATAAATCTATCTCAGACAGTTTTTCCTCCTACATGGAAGAGATCACCACTCCTTCTGCTTCATGCCACATGAAGTATCTGGCTCATGTTAGGGCTCATACTGAATGAAAAAGCATTCATTTACACACTAGAATCATATTCAACACTGTGAGATTCTTAGACCGTATCAGTTCCTGTAACAGGTATTTAGGAACTGATTCCATCTGAGACAACAGCAGATTCACACTTCCCATCTCATGATTGCTAGGCATATGTTCATTATGAAAAGAGAGCTAGAATTACCACTGTATTTAAATTATTTGGTGTTTTGCTTTTGGGTGTTTTGGTTTTAGTTTTGGTTTTTGGCTTGAGCCCAAAGATTTGAATTTGAATAAATTATATTCCCAGAAATGTGACCCTACTATATATGCCATCTCTTATTTATTGTGCAACCACAGACATCTAGTGTTTTAGAAACAAATAATCAAATACTATAGTGTAAAAAGAAAAAATACTTAACCTATCTTACCTTCATCTATTGATGCTTCACTACTGTATCCATCATACTCTGCAGAGAGAGGGCTATATTTCTGTCTTGTTTCCCAAGTATAGCTCTTTTGTCTAGAATCTGCCAATGGTAGTCTGGAATTGTGTGTTCTGGATAAGGCCTCATGATATTTACCCAGGGCTTCATCTTCACTTTCAGAGGATGAACCATGCTCATCTTTGTCAATGTAGGAATTATCTATTCGGAACGACAAGGAGAGCAGATCAAAATATAACGCAATAAAATGTAGCGAATTTGCTATAGTTACATACATGTTACATGCTTATATATGTATCACATATATTCATACACACACAAATATATATATATATATATATAAACATATATATACACATCACACAATCTGAATTTTCAGCT
Organism: Balaenoptera borealis; assembly: GCF_965194805.1. Taxonomy (NCBI): domain Eukaryota; kingdom Metazoa; phylum Chordata; class Mammalia; order Artiodactyla; family Balaenopteridae; genus Balaenoptera; species Balaenoptera borealis. The sequence continues at coordinate 39,011,462 of NC_138860.1, read as the reverse complement.
TTAGAAAAATATTTTTTCATTTAAGAAGCCCAAGCTTTAGATTTTTATGTTTTAATAGAAAAAACTGACTTGTATATTTGCATTATATAAGTAATATTAGTCATAGGGATTTTCCAACCACGGTACAGGTAAACAGAGTAATAGGGCTCTCCATCTTACACAATTTTTTTAAAGCATCAGTAGCACACAAAGGAAGTTATAAGTATTGTCAATACATATGGACCTGATTCAAATAATTCATGCTACAAGAGACATTTTTGGTTATCATCTTAGTCAAAATTTTCGTAACTGATGACGCTCAGTGTTAGAAGCAGAACAAAGAAATGGACAGACATACACTATTGATGGAATTATAAGTGGTACAACTTTTCTAGAGAGCAATCTGGCTATACATATCAAACTTTCTAATCTGCATAGTCTTTGACCCATTTCTAGGAATTTACCAATTCCATTTCTAAGAATTCAGCCTAAGAAAATAATTAGCAAGTGAGCAATGATATGTATTTGAGACAATTTACTGTACTGTGTTTAACAGCAAAGGAAAACAAAAATAAAATATAAGCTAAATGTCCATCGCTGAGCCTTGGTTAAGTAAATTATGATACATCTATGAAGTGATATACTACAGTCATTAAAAATGAGGAGGTGAACTTACAAGTACACACAGGGAAAGAATAACTACCACATCATGTTAAGAGAAAAGAGAAACTTTTCTCATGTTAAGAGAAAAGAGAAGAAAAGAGATTAACATACGTATGCCTACATGCAACATATACACACATACATGCAGTATAAGTTTACACGTACATACAAAAACGTCTGGAAGCATATACACCAAGCTTAACACATTATTTGTGAAAGGTAGACTTACTATGAAAATTTTACTTAAATATACCCAAATTTCAAATAAATTTTTCAGAAGGTAAATTAATTAATTTTATATTATTTTAAAAAGCACTAGTTATTACCATTTTTTTAAGGTAAAAATTTTGAAACTGCATCATGTTGAGATTCATTTAGACCATGATGCAACCTTCTCAGAATTATAAAACAACTCTAGAAGGATAAAGAGACCATAGCAGTCAGAATTTATTAGTTCAGTCTAGATATTTCTCTCATTATACTCAGCTAAGATCATCTGCACTAGAGGAATCAAGGTTTGAAATTCAGGTGGGGAGACACAGAACGAGTAATTTTAAAATATGGGATAGAAATTGAATGTTTAGATTTAGAAGTAAGGGAGCTTGGACGTCACTAGTCTAAGTCCCGCTTTTTAATTCAGCAAAATAAAACCATCAAAGGGTAAAACTTATGACTGATGTTATATTCTGCACTGTCCAGTTTAGTAGTCACCAACCACATGCAGCTATTTAAACTAAGTAGAAATAATAAAATTTAAAATCTAGTTCTCCAGTGCTACTAACCACGTTTCAAGTGCTCAATAGCTACCTGCGGACAGTGGTTACTGTTTGGAGCAATATAGCTATGTAGAACTTTTCTATCATTGCAGAAAGTTCTATTGGACAGTGCTGAGATGGCAGATCTAGTCTAGAACCTAGGCATTCTGACTCCCAGCATTTAGCACTTGTGGTGGTCTTAAGGCAGCAGAAGAGCTCCGAGGAGGGTAACTAGAAATTCACCTACTACAAAATATTACCTAAAGTAGCCCTGCATTCAGGAACAGAGAAGGAAACTCTTCCTCCTCTTATTATACCTTATAAGCTCTGTCAGAACCTAGGACACAGGTACTAGCAACATTATAGTTCAGCTAATGAAGGGACAATCCATATGGGTCAAATGATTTTCAAAACGATTTTAGAACATAACATGTTTCAGTTTAGTACTGACTATAATCTAGAATACTTCAGAAATATTCCATTTCTTTTAGGCAGCAGCATGTTTCTTAATGAAAACAAATCAAAACAAAATTTAAAATTCTGTATTGCTACCTGCAGTATTTATTACTAGCGTCCATTCTACTGTTATTTTATGAATAAAATAATATGTAAACTATTCTACTTAATTTTATTTCTCTTTTAATTTTTGCTACTTCAAGTAATAAGGCTACCAAAACTAAACCAAGGCTACCAAAAAAACACTGAATCTGACATTCAAAAAACTGCTACAAGAACAGACTTCAAAATGGAGGTATTTCCAAAAATTGGCATTCCTTTTTAATCAGCTCATCCATCCTGGATCAGCCTCTATTATATCATTTAAAAAACATTCAGGGAGGGTGGGAGGGAGGGAGATGCAAGAGGGAAGAGATATGGGAACATATTGTATATGTATAACTGATTCACTTTGTTATAAAGCAGAAGCTAACACACCATTGTAAGGCAATTATACTTCAATAAAGATGTTAAAAAAATAAAAATTAAAAATAAAAAATAAATAAAAAACATTCATATAATTGATAAATAGCAGACCCTATTATGCACAAAGTCATGTAGCAGAACTGAAACAGTCTTCTTCATTTCTACTGCTACTCAGTATTTTGGTTATTTTATGACAATGTAAATATACACAAAAATTCTGCATGTATCTTTTATAAATAAAAGCCATTGTACTTCTGGCCTTGTGATCAGATCAGCAATTAATGAAAATGACTAAGGGATAGCCAGGTGTAATAACTAGCGATATGAAGCAATTCTGCAACCAAAACCAAGTAACTGTCAGCTAATTGTTTTAAAAATTGTCACAAATATTGTGGATGAAAACTATAACTGCTTAGTTGGAATCTTAATTCTACATAGAGAACTCATGAATAATAATAGATTGTTCATGTATACACATTGGAAACATATAAGTCATATAAAACTTAATGTATGGCTAAATGAATAGATACATATCCTGAAGCATATTATTCAATAAGATAAAAATCTATTGCTCTCAAGGAAAAACATAAAACATTTGGTACATTCTTACTAGGAAAGATGTGAAGAGCAACACGGTATAAAGGGCTTAAGGGTTGGTTACAAAAATATAAAATTTTTAAATCTAACTATAGCACACCAAATAAATTCCAATTAAAGTATGCACACTACTTAAGAAAACCACAGAATTTCTGGTTGTAAAATAAATGGGTAAGTAAAATTAAGTAAAATTAAGGCCCTTAAAATTGGCCAAATAATGCAGGGACCAGGGGCAGTAACTGAATTAGAGGTATACAAATAACATGAATGCTTTTGAAATGACTGTAAGAAAAAACTGCATGACTTTAAAAATGTCTCCCAGTAAGAGGATTCAAGAAAGTCTTAAATTAGGTATACAGACGTGTATAGAAAAATTTAGAAATTTGGATGATGTTTTCCTAATGTAAAAAATCAAGAGAAAATTTTATCACTCAAACTCACATTAGGAGACCTCACCTTTTTCTGGTATTATCTCAGAATATTTTTCATCTTTACTCTTTGCTGTTTCTTTTTTGGCAGAAATGGCTTTGTTTTTCTTTGTTTTTATGTCTCCTTTCACTTTGTAGTATTTTGTTGGATTTATTTGTTCTTTGATTTTTCCATAACACTTACCTTTAGAATTAGTTGATGTTGCTGGATGCATGTCTTCTTTCTTAATGGATTTCTGTATCATATGTCTATTGCTTTCCAAAATACCTTTTGGAGAACATTCATTTCCTGAACACTTATTCCCTTTGGATCCTTTACTTTTAATATGTTTTTCAGCCTTCTTTAAATAATTTTCTTGCATTTCTTGAAATCTTACCTCCTTTAGGTCATGCTTACCATTATTGGAAATTCCTAATCCATATTTTCTACATCTGTCAGTACTTTCAAGTTCTTGACAAGTAGATCCAGCCCTTGCATTCTGCTTGCTAACTGATATCCCACCATCACTCATCTGGCCTTTCAAAGAAGAATCACCAGCAATATCGGTTTCTTGATATTTTGATTGCGTCTGTTGTCTATTATTAATATGTTTAAATACTCCTTCTTCATTCATTCCTTGATCTTGTTTTTGTGAAACTGAAGTATTATAGCTATTTATTCGATTTGCTTGGTGCTCTAAATTGAATTGTGTTTTCTGACAATTAGTGTTTTTGGAGACTTCTGGTAACGTGGTATTTTCTCGTTTAGAAGTATCTGCAGCTTCTGTTGCTGCAGGGCTTTCCTCTTCTGGGCGAAAGCCACTTATCATACTTGTTACCTGTTCAGCAACCGAGTCAGTGAAAGCATAGCTGACTTCCCCCACAGCAGTGGTCAAATCTTCCACAGCATTACTGATTGTGTCCACCAGAGAGGACACTGAAGGCAGATTCTGCTGAAAATTTTTGAAAAATGCCATTTTCTAATTCCTTGTTCCTAAAAGGTGCAATAATGGAATTTTCTCTTCTCAAAAAATCAACCACTTTCAAGTGTGAATTTAACATTTACTTAAATGGTACTATTCATTAGCTCAATATCAGTATTTCACATTGTATCTTTTAATTTTTCTGTAAATGCTTATGCAATGGAAGAAATATGTTGAAGTAAAGACGCTTCAAAAAAAAAATCAAACCACTTGGTTTAAACGTAATGACTTTTTTCCCACTCCACAGCTATCATAACAGCAGCAAGACAATATTTTCCCCTCAAATACTATTGAGTTTTTATTCTATACCTGCAAGAAGAAGTATAAAAAGGATTTTTATTATGTACTTTTTAGTTTATTTATTAATAGTCTATGTATGGGAACTACCCTATCTTATTAACAAAGTACCAATACCATTTCAAAATAAAAAATATATCAAGGGTTTCCCCTATATATTCCCCTAAATATATACTCGCTTACATATCTAAACAATTTTGCATAGAGGTTAGAATAGGCAAGAGCAGAGGGTGAACATTTGCAGAGTTGCTATTACATGTAAGGCATTGTGATTTACAAATTTTATCTTACTTGATCTTACAATAACTCTAGGAGGTAAATATTATTATTCTTATTTAATAAGTGAATAAGAAACAGTCTCAGAAAAATTAATAAGGTCCCCGAGACCTTTCCAATGGATCCTCAAGGTCAAAACCATTTTTACAATAAGAGTAAGAGGATATGTAACTTTTCACTTTCATTCACTCACAAATGAGCACTTGGATTTTCCAGAGGCCATATGACAGACTGAATGCAGAAGCAGATGTGAGAATCCAGTTGCTTCCTTCTTCTGTGCCAGTCATTAAAGAGATTTGCAATGTAAAACAATGTCACTCTTCTCACCAAACTTTTTTCATTTTGGTTTTAGAAAATATATAGTTTTTAAAATGAATACATTTATATTAACATGTAATAGGCTTATTGTTGGGTTTTTAAAAATAAATCGATAAAAAATATTTTAAAATTTTCTTAGCCTGTAACTTCTAATTTGGTACATACCAACAGCTATAACTCACATAAACAAAAGCTCTTTGGGGTCCTCAATAATTTTTAAGAGTGTAAAGGGATAAGACCAAAGAAAAACCAGAAATGCTATAACACAGAATTACTGGAGGTTGCTAAAAGAGGTATCTTTAACCAGTTCATTCTACACAAATGATGAAAAAACAGGACTGAAGTGACGTATGAGAAACATTAAACTTGATCAAACCAAAACCACATAAAGTACTATAGTTTCCTAATGCAAAAGCTGCACGATGTAATTCAATAATAAGATTTTCATAAACAATGAGGCTATCACTTTTTAAGTTATCAGAAATAAGAGAAAAGCATCTCTTCAACATTTATACATGGACAAGAAAAGCAAGGTTTCTCTTCTATTGTTCCTTAAAATTCTTCTCAATTAATGTCTTACTTTTACAATTTTCAACTTGCTCCTGCTATCATTTACATAAGCCAGTCTTTGGAAATAGCAAATAAAGAACTCTTGTAATGATTTTAAAATATAAAATTTTTTCATAAGAGAAAGAACAGTTTCACAGCCCTCATCTTTCCTGCTATCTAGTAACACTAAGTCATATAATATGCCTGTGGTGCCAAGGGAGGGAGAAGAACACTAATTTTCATAATCAGACTTTATACACTAAGTTACCAGGGAAAACCACCTTCTCCAAACAATAAAATTATCCATCACTGAGAATTCAACAGCACGTAAAGATAAAGGGTGAATACTTTCAAAAGCCTTCTAGGGACACGGGAAAAAAGCTCTCTAGAGAACTATTTGGACAATGGATTAAAGCATAAAATGTAATAAGATACGTCCTTCTTCTTAAAGCATATCTGTTCATATAATAGGCTCAAAAGCATACCTTATATTTGAAAAATAAAAATGTCATTAAATGATGGTATACAATTCATCTTTATGCACTATGATAGCAATTCATGGGCAATAAAAAGATAACTGAACATAATTTACTGAATACATCTTTTACTCTCAGAATAGTGGCTCAAGGTTAGTTTACTACATGTCAAAATCAAGCTTTTTATTGTATATATATATATATTTTTTAAAGAAAGTAATAAATAGTACAGACAGAAAGACCAAACAAGGGAAAGCAGTGATATGATACTTACAAATTTTATCTTGTGAATTCTTCTTTGTACTGTATCCTGAACCAAGATCTGGAAACCCGCCAACATTTTCAAAACAGAACTTCTTATTAATATAGAGAAAAAGGAGCAGCATCAAGATAATAAACACCCCAACAGCTGACAAAAATCCAACTGCCTCTGGAGATACTAGAGGGGAAAAAAAGTCACAGCTGTAAGCATTTATTCTTCTTCAAGTTACAAACAAGAAGGAAACCCCTATACATGTGTTAGATTACTGCCTTATTTGAATTATATTTAAAAAATTTCATAGTTCACAACAGTTCAGTTTATAAGAAAAACAAATTGCACAGTTTAATGAGTTGTTCAATTTACACAAGAGTATTAAAATCTTCTAAAACTTTCCCTATAAATTATGTGGGAACAATCTGAAAAGACGAGTCTATAAAAGAGGCAGTTATCATATGTTTAGTCCATTGAAAAGTACTACAAAAATTTTAAAACAAGAATTAGAAAAACTTATTTCCCAAGCACAGGTCTATCACTTAATCGAATTTATGAGAACGTAGATGATTCTTCTTATCTCTAAAAGCTTCAAGGGCCTTTTTTTATTAAACAAACTCTGGACTTCTTGACATTGAAAACTGCAGCCTCTCTTTTCAATATTACACTCCAATCAAATGATTCCACTCACTGCCTCAGAATCAGCTATAGCATTACCACATGCCTTGTTTTTGTTTGCCCTCTTCCCCTTGCCTGGAGTGACCAAGTGTCCTCTCTACCAAATCCCATTCATTCATTCAACCAACAAATATTTTTGGAGCAGCAGCCATATACCAGGCATTATCACATACGCATTTCCTGTCTTCTTTGAACAGTCTAGTGAAGGCAGTTACAACATGGTGCAATAAAGGTTATGATTGGGGAAGAACAAGGACTATGAGAACTATAGAAATACTTAACCCAGTGTTGAAGGATCAAGTAAGCTTTTCTGAAAGTAATGGCTGCTGTGATTATATTTTCAGAATTATTAAGAATTAGCCAAGTTAACACTATTCCAGGCAGAAGAAACAGCATGTGCATATAGAGACAGGAGATCACAATATATTCCAGAAACTCCATGAAACTTTGTTATGATGAACTACCAGGTTCTCAAGAGAATCTGATCTCAAGAGAATACATGAAATCATCCAGGGAGATTTGGCAGAGTGAGAACAGACAAAACCTTCTCCAACTTCTCCAATCCTCAGCAATCTCTTTTCTTTCAACTTTTGCATTATCTCTCTACACCAGTCATTTGGAGTTAAACAGGAACTAAATTTTTCTATCACCAGTGCCTTCCATATAATACTCAAGTATTAGTTGAGAATGAATCTTAAGCCTCAAATATCCCCTACTCTTTCTTCCTCCACTGCTCAAGGAGCATCTAAAATGTCATCTCCTTGAAGATTTTTCTTTCAATCAGAAGAGCCATGACAATTTGCATCTAACTCATTTGTTAAAAATGAAGTCACCCACCAGTCAATGATGAGTGCTTTAATCTCCTAGCTTTTCATTATTTGCGAAAGCCAGGCATCCAGGTGTAGAACTGATATGACATTACACCCTATACAAAGCTGGCTCAATAATATTGTCACAGAGGATGAAGCAGAGAATGATATTGTAAGGGAGGGGTGATGAGGGTGAGGGAGAAGGTGGCAGGAATGGTAGAAGTGCTACCTGAATATCAGGCTGGTGTTGAGGAACAGATCCTGCTACCAAAACCAAGAAGTTATGCCCAGACATTAGCCCTGTTTAATTGCTTTACAATGTTCCATTAGTTTCTGCTATATAGCAAAGTGAATCAGCTATATGTATACATATATCCCCATATCCCCTTCCTCTTGCACCTCCCTCCCACCCTCCCTATCCCACCCCTCTACGTGGTCAAAAAGCACCAACCTGATCTCCCTGTGCTATGCCGCTGCTTCCCATTAGCTATTTATTCTACATTTGATAGCGTATATATATGTCAGTGCTACTCTCTCACTTCTTCCCAGCTTACCCTTCCCCCTCCCCGTGTCCTCAAGTCCATTCTCTACATCTGCATCTTTATTCCTGTTCTGCCACTAGGTTCTTCAGAACCATTTTTTTTTTTGATTCCATATATATGTGTTAGCCTACGGTATTTGTTTTTCTCTTTCTGATTTACTTCACTATTCATGACAGACTCTAGGTCCATCCACCTCACTACAAATAACTCAATTTCGTTTCCTTTTATGGCTGAGTAATATTCCATTGTATATATGTGCCACATCTTCTTTATCCATTCATCTGTCAATGGACACTTAGGTTGCTTCCATGTCCTAGCTATTGTAAATAGTGCTGCAATGAACATCGTGGTACACATCTCTTTTTGAATTATGGTTTTCTCAGGGTTATATGCCCAGTAGTGGGACTGCTGGGTCATATGGTAGTTCTATTTTTAGTTTTTTAAGGAACCTCCATACTGTTCTCCATAGCGGCTGTATCAATTTACATTCCCATCAACAGTGCAAGAGGGTTCCCTTTTCTCCACACCCTCTCCAGCATTTATTATTTGTAGATTTTTTGATGCTGGCCATTCTGACCAGTGTGAGGTGATACTTCATTGTAGTTTTGATTTGCATTTCTCTAATGATTAGTGATGTTGAGCATCCTTTCATGTGTTTGTTGGCAATCTGTATATCTTCTTTGGAGAAATGTCTTTCTAGGTCTTCTGCCCATTTTTGGATTGGGGTGTTTGTTTTTTTGATATTGAGCTGCATGAGCTGCTTGTATACTTTGGAGATTAATCCTTTGTCAGTTGCTTCGTTGGCAAATATTTTCTCCCATTCTGAGGGTTGTCTTTTCGTCTTGTTTATGGTTTCCTTTGCTGTGCAAAAGCTTTGAAGTTTCATTAGGTCCCATTTGTTTATTTTTGTTTTCATTTCCATTTCTCTAGGAGGTGGGTCAAAAAGGATTTTGCTGTGATTTATGTCATAGAGTGTTCTGCCTATGTTTTCCTCTAGGAGTTTGATAGTGTGTGGACTTACATTTAGATCTTTAATCCACTTTGAGTTTATTTTTGTGTATGGTGTTAGGTAGTGTTCTAATTTCATTCTTTTACATGTAGCTGTCCAGTTTTCCCAGCAGCACTTATTGAAGAGGCTGTCTTATCTCCATTGTATATTCTTGCCTCCTTTATCAAAGATAGGGTGACCATATGTGCGTGGGTTTATCTCTGGGCTTTCTATCCTGTTCCATTGAACTATATTTGTTTTTGTGCCAGTACCATACTGTCTTGATTACTGTAGCTTTGTAGTATAGTCTAAGTCTGGGAGCCTGATTCCTCCAGCTCCGTTTTTCTTTCTCAAGATTGCTTTGGCTGTTCAGGGTCTTTTGTGTTTCCATACAAATTGTGAAATTTTTGTTCTAGTTCTGTGAAAAATGCCAGTGGTAGTTTGATAGGGATTGCACTGAATCTGTAGATTGCTTTGGGTAGTATAGTCATTTTCACAATATGGATTCTTCCAATCCAAGAACATGGTATATCTCTCCATCTGTTTGTATCGTCTTTAATTTCTTTCATCAGTGTCTTATAGTTTTCAGCAGACAGGTCTTTTGTCTCCTTAGGTAGGTTTACTCCTAGGTATTTTATTCTTTCTGTTGCGGTGGTAAATGGGAGTGTTTCCTTAATTTCTCTTTCAGATTTTTCATCATTAGTGTATAGGAATGAAAGAGATTTCTGTGCATTAATTTTGTATCCTGCTACTTTACCAAATTCATTGATTGGCTCTAGTAGTTTTCTGGTAGCATCTTTAGGATTCTCTGTATAGTAGCATGTTCTCTGCAAACAGTGACAGCTTTGCTTGTTCTTTTCCAATCTGGATTCCTTTCTTTCTTTTTCTTCTCTGATTGCTGGGGCTAAAACTTCCACAACTGCTGGGTAAGAGTGGCAAGAGTGGTCATCCTTGCCTTGTTTCTGATCTTAGAGGAAATGCTTTCAGTTATTCACCACTGAGAATTATATTTGCTGTGGGTTTGTCATATGTGGCCTTTATTACGTTGAAGTAGGTTCCCTCTCTGCCTACTTTCTGGAGACTTTTTATCATAAATGGGTGTTGAATTTTGTCAAAAGCCTTTTCTGCATCTATTGAGATGATCATATGGTTTTTATCCTTCAGTTTGTTAATATGTTGTATCACATTGATTGATTTGTGTATATTGAAGAATCCTTACATTCTGGGGATAAACTCCACTTGATCATTGTGTATGATCCTTTTAATGTACTGTTGGAATCCGTTTGCTAGTATTTTGTTGAAGATTATTGCATCTATGTTCATCAATGATATTGGCCTGTAGTTTTCTTATTTTGTGACATCTTCATCTGGTTTTGTTATCAGAGTGATGGTGGCCTCGAAGAATGAGTTTGGGAGTGTTCCTACCTATTTGGAAGAGTTTGAGAAGGACAGATGTTAGCTCTTCTCTAAATGTTTGATAGAATTCACCTGTGAAGCCATCTGGCCCTGGGCTTTTATTTGTTGGAAGATTTTTAATCACAGATTCAATTTTAGTGTTTGTGATTGGTCTGTTTATATTTTCTACTTCTTCTTAGTTCAGTCTCAGAAGGTTGTGTTTTTCTAAGAATTTGTCCATTTCTTCCAGGTTGTCCATTTTATTGGCATACAGTTACTTGTAGTAATCTCTCATGATCCTTTGTATTTCTGCCATGTCAGTTGTTACTTCTCCTTTTTCATTTCTAATTCTGTTGATTTGAGTCTTCTCCCTTTTTTTCTTGATGAGTCTGGCTAATGGTTTATCAATTTTGTTTATCTTCTCAAAGAACCAGCTTTTAGTTTTATTGATCTTTGCTATCATTTCATTTCTTTTCATTTTTCCTGATCTGATCTTTATGATTTCTTTCCGTCTGCTAACTTTGGGGTGTTTTTATTCTTCTTTCTCTAACTACTTTAGGTGTAAGGTTAGGTTGTTTATTTGAGACTTTTCTTGTTTCTTGATGTAGGAGTGTATTGCTATAAACTTCCCTCTTAGAACTGCTTTTGCTGCATCCCACAGGTTTTGGGTCATTGTGTTTTCATTGTCATTTGTTTCTAGGTATTTTTTGATTTCCTCTTTGATTTCTTCAGTTATCTCTTGGTTATTTAGCAGCATATTGTTTAGCCTCTATGTGTTGGTATTTTTTACAGATTTTTTCCTGTAATTGATATGTAGTCTCATAGTGTTGTGGTCGGAAAAGATGCTTGATACGATTTCAATTTTCTTAAATTTACCAAGGCTTGATTTGTCACCCAAGATGTGATCTATCCTGGAGAATGTTCCATGAGCACTTGAGAAGCAAGTGTATTCTGTTGTTTATGGATGGAATGTCCTATAAATATCAATTAAGTCCATCTTGTCTAATGTGTCATTTAAAGCTTGTGTTTCCTTATTTATTTTCATTTTGGATGATCTGGCCATTGGTGAAAGTGGGGTGTTAAAGTCCCCTACTATGATTGTGTTACTGTCGATTTCCCCTTTTATGGCTGTTAGCATTTGCTTAATTGAGGTGCTCCTATGTTGGGTGCATAAATATTTACAATTGTTATATCTTCTTCTTGGATTGATCCCTTGATCATTATGTAGTGTCCTTTGTACTTGTAACAGTCTATTTTAAAGTCTATTTTGTCTGATATGAGAATTGCTACTCCAGCTTTCTTTTGATTGCCATTTGCATGGAATATCTTTTTCCATCCCTTCACTTTCAGTCTGTATGTGTCCCTAGGTCTGAAGTGGGTCTCTTGTAGACAGCATATATACGGGTCTTGTTTTTGTATCCATTCAGCCAGTCTATATCTTTTGGTTGGAGCATTTAATCCATTTACATTTAAGGTAATTATTGATATGTATGTTCCTATTACCATTTTCTTAATTGTTTTGGGTTTGTTATTGTAGTTCTTTCCCTTCTCTTGTGTTTCCTGCCTACAGAAATTCCTTTAGCATTTGTTGTAATGCTGGTTTGGTGGTGCTGAACTCTCTTAGCTTTTGCTTGTCTGTAAAGGTTTTAATTTTGCCGTCAAATCTGAATGAGATCCTTGCTGGGTAGAGTAATCTTGGTTGTAGGTTTTTCCCTTTCATCACTTTAAACATGTCCTGCCACTCTCTTCTGGCTTGCAGAGTTTCTGCTGAAAGATCAGCTGTTAACCTTATGGGGATTCCCTTGTATGTTATATGTTGTTTTTCCCTTGCTGCTTTTAATATTTTTTCTCTGTATTTAATTTTTATTTTTTAATTATTATTTATTTATTTATTTTTGGCTGTGTTGGGTCTTCGTTGCTGTGCGAGGGCTTTCTCTAGTTGCAGCAAGCGGGGGCCACTCTTCATCGCGGTGCACGGGCCTCTCACTGTCACAGCCTCTCTTGTTGCGGAGCACAAGCTCCAGACGCGCAGGCTCAGTAGTTGTGGCTCACGGGCCCAGTTTCTCCGCGGCATGTGGGATCTTCCCAGACCTGGGCTCGAACCTGTGACCCCTGCATTGGCAGGCAGAGTCTCAACCACTGCGCCATCAGGGAAGCCCTGTATTTAATTTTTGATAGCTTGATTAATATGTGTCTTGGCATTTTTCTCCTTGGATTTATCCTGTATGGGACTCTCTGTGCTTCCTGGATTTGATTGACTATTTCCTTTCCCATGTTAGGGTAGTTTTCAACTATAATCTCTTCAAATATTTCCTCAGACCCTTTCTTTTTCTCTTCTTCTGGTACTGCTATAATTCAAATGTTGGTGCGTTTAATGTTGTCCCAGAGGTCTCTAAGACTGTCCTCAATTCTTTTCATTCTTTTTTCTATATTCTGCTCTGCGGTAGTTATTTCCACTATTTTATCTTCCAGGTCACTTATCCGTTCTTCTGCCTCAGTTATTCTGCTATTGATTCCTTCTAGAGAATTTTTAACTTCATTTATTGTGCTGTTCATCATTGGTTGTTTGCTCTTTAGTTCTTCTAGGTCCTTGTTAAACGTTTCTCGTATTTTCTCCATTCTATTTCCAAGATTTTGGATATCTTTACTATGATTACTCTGAATTCTTTTTCAGGTAGACTGCTTATTTCCTCTTCATTTGTTTGGTCTGGTGGGGTTTTACCTTGCTCCTTCATCTGCTGCATATTTCTCTGCCTTCTCATTTTGTTTAACTTACTGTGTTTGGGGTCTCCTTTGCGCATGCTGCAGTTTCGTAGTTCCCGTTGTTTTTGGTGTCTGCCTTCAGTGGGTGAGGTTGGTTCAGTGGCTTGTGTAGGCTTCCTGGTGGCCTGTGTTCTGGTGGGTTAGGCTGGATCTTGTCTTTGGGGTGTGCAGGGCTGCATTCGGTGGTGTTTTGGGATACCTGTGAACTTATTATGATCTTAGGCAGCCTCTCTGCTAATGGGTGGGGTTGTGTTCCTGTCTAGCTAGTTGTTTGGCATGGGGTGTCCAGCACTGGAGTTTGCTGGCCGTTGGGTGTAGCTGGGTCTTAGCATTGAGACAGAGATCTCTGGGAGAGCTCTCACCAATTGATATTATGTGGGGCTGGGAGGTCTCTGGTGGTCCAATGTCCTGAACTTGGCTCTCCCACCACAGAGGGTCAGGCCTGACACCAGGTGGGAGGACCAAGACCCTGTCGGCTACATGGAATTATCAAGATAGTGGTCATTGGCAAGTGAAACCACAAGAGAAGAGGCCCATGTTATGCCTGGTCCGACTGAGCAATTTTCAGACCTCAGCTCATTCTGGCAACAGGGCGACTGGGTCAGTGACATGAAGCAGGACGGGGTCCATGAGGCGGGCGGCGCTCAGCCGGTGCGCAGCCTGAGGGGCCCGGTCAAATCCCTCGGGGAAGGCCGACAGCAGCCAGGGCTCCAGCCTCCTGTGGCTGCGGCCTCTTTGGGGTCTCCCTCCCAGTGTCAAGTAGCTCTCACTCCTGCTTTGGCAGCTGTGCCTTTACCCTGAGCTTCTTGATGAGGCGAGCGCTCCCTGAGGTGACGCGTGAAAAGCACAGGCCGTGCTCAGAGTCTGTGTCTTTACTGCTCATACTGCTTCTCCTCTTTTCCTTCTCTCCTTCCCTTCTTGTCTCTTCCTATGCCTTGCCTTAATCCTTATTTCTGTATTCCTCCTTCATTTCTCTCCTCCCCTCCCACTTTTAAATTTAACCTAGGGAGAAAGGTCAACTATAAACAAGTATAATACAGCAAGCACTATAATAGAGGTATAGAATATAAAGTACTACTGAAACACAAGAAGGAATACTACCTGGCAAAGTTTGTAACACTTCAGAAAGGAGATGACACTTGGGTAGGGTATGAAAGATTACTAGAAACTCTATTAAAGTGTAAAGGGCAGATGAAAGACCATGATCAAAAACAAGAAACAGTGTGCATGGCATTCTATCAGCACTAATGGGCAACATTCTTGGCTGTCTTATTTACCTCTGTATCCTCCAAGCACCTAGCACCACCAGCTGACACTATACAAATATTTGTAAATGCACGAATGAATGTGTGTTCAGGAAAGACCAAGAATATACCAGAACGGCTATGACTGGAAATGAAAGCAAGGTCCAAACTGTCAAAGAACCTTGAATACCATCCTACATATTTTGTACTTGTAGAATGATATTACTTTAAACAATAGAAAACCTGGAAAATAGCAGGGAGTGAATGGTGGCAACATATGAGGACTAAGCAGTAGCAGTGGTGGCAGAGAAGAGCGGTGACTTTGTTCAGGGAAAATTGATAATAACCCAGTCAATTAATGTAGAAGATGAGGATAAAGAGAAGTTGAAAATAATTCTAAAGTTTCTGGCTTGAGTGAATGAGTGAATTAGTAACAGCATTTACCAAAATGAAAAAATACGAGAGGAAAGGCGTGTGGTTTAGGGCATGGGAACTAAGAGAGCAGTAGGAGAGAAGCAGGTACCGAGTTTAGGTTTTGACATGTTACATTAGCAATGTCAGCGGACTATTTCAGTGTGGATGCCTAGTAAACAGAGGGAAACATGAGGATAATGCTCTGATGAAGGTCAGGTTCGAAAAGAGTTGGGAGTTTTCCCCTTTGCTCATCTAATTGCATGTCAAAGACATCACTGACTAAATACAAACTGAACTGGCAGATGATAGGTACTAGGCTTTAACGGTAAATCTCTTACTTTACAAGTTTTTAGATAAATATATACTGTGAAATTTGAACAAACTACAAAAAGAATCTTTTCTCACTAAGAAAAGGTGAAAGATGCCTTATACTTACAAGGCAAATATACTACTAAGGTAAATATACTATACAATTCCCTTTTTATCCATTGCTTGACTAAATGCCCATTATCTACATTTCATTGAAAATATTTTGTATTTAAAATATTGAAACAGTAATGTAATTGTAGAAAAGAAATAATTTTCTAATAGAAAATATTAAAAAGCTTCAGACTTTTATTTTTCATCCTTATCTCAGGATTGAAATAATATTTATTATTTCAAATGAGATAATACCAGAAGTTGACCAGTAACAGTTCTAGGTATAAACACATATGATAAACCTCACCTGTCCATAAAACTACAATAGAAAAATACATTGAAATTACCCTAAAGATATGAATGCTATACACCATCAAAAAAGTTAAATAAAATTACACTAACTCAGATCTCACAAATATAAAATATATTTTCATTCAGTATAAGATGGAATTTACTCCTAAACTCTTATTTATACTGTGAATCTGCTTATAAAGCCATTCGACATATTTCTAAGATTGTGATTAATTTATCTATAGATAAATCTACTCTTTTCAAACATTCTAGATCATCCACTGCAAGCAAGTAAATGCTATTTAAAAATGTATATTACCTCTTAAGGAGAACCTCCAAAATCTCTAACAGCGCACAGTTAAACTGTTTAGCTTAATATTACAGATTTGAAGAACTAAATTTGCTGAATCAAATTTAGAGTTAGTTAAAAAGTCAAAATTCACTGATGTATTGTTTTCTCATATCCAAATTTTTAAAATTTTAATGTGGTAAACAATAAAGCCAAGACCAATAAATAACAAAATTAAGAATATCAAACATTTAAAGAGTGCTTAATATTTGCTAGGGGCTGTTTTAGAAAGTGCATTACGAGCATTATCTAACTGAATCCTCACTACAACCTAATTTTTCAGATATGGGTACTGAGGCTTGATAAGAATACGTAGAATTTTCGAGATCTTAAAATTATTATTCAGTGACAAAATCTTGATACGAATACAGGCACGCTGATTCCTGCTCCCAAAATGTTAAACACTAATTCTTACTGCTTCCTCTTTGCCAGGCACTATTATAATCTCTTTCATTTTAAAATGTAATGCTCAAAACAATTCTGTGATAGGTAAATACTATATATTATCTTAGTCTTTAGATGAGTAAACTGAGGGCCAGAGAGTAATAAATTTGTCCAAAGTCACAAATCTAGGAAATGGCAGAACCTGGATTTAAACCCAGACATTTTGACTCCAGAGTCCATGGTCTTAAACACCAAGTAACACTACTGCTTTCTTATATGTCAACTGCAGCATAAAAAACAAGGGAAAGCCATGCAATCAAATAATATAGCTTAGTACATATATTATGAGAAAACATTTCATGGTTTAGCTTTTTATATACATTGAAATACAGCAACTGATTTCAGCTTTCTCAAAATAAATATATAAATCATAAAACTGGAATCATAATATTTTCTATTCAAGATACTTTTCAAAATATTCTAAAATTAACTTTAGAACTCAGCTTAGAAGCCAAAATAAATAGTATATCCTTATTATTATATGCCATGTTTGAAAAGCTAATAAAATACATAAACATTTAAAAACAAAAAAGTATTCTATAGAACAATAAGCTTGATATATATTAGTAATGCTCAATAAAAATATAAGAAAGGTGTCTGTGAACTATATGACTCTATATGAAGTATCTAAAGACTATACTGAAAAGTCAAGAAGCATACAAGATATAATATTTCACCAGAAAATACAGTTCAGCTTGTCCAAGATTAATAATTATTTATGCTATGTAGATGGAACTGGCTTTAGTAGTTATCTATACTATATATTTAGGAATGAATATATATATTTATAAAAAATAAACGAAAAAATAACACTTTTTGTCAAAATTCAAGCTTCAATAATAATAGTAAAATTCATTTTAATTTCTATAGATAAAATGGTCATGGAAACAAAAAAATTACAATCTTATAAAGTAAAAGCAATATCAAATCTATTTTGACTTTGAAAGTATTGTAGAATTCACTTAAATTCTACTTTCTGTTGTCACAAAAGAACATTTTCTATGTAAAGTTAATGAGAAAAACACAAAGATATACAAAAATATAATTATAAGGGAGGTATTTATTTATTAAGCCAACGTATTTTCAATATAAACTTATATAATAATATTCTTCTCTAAATAAAATTTGTCAAAACAAATTAACTATAAATTACAAAATAAATATTACAAAACTATTTTATCCATTATATTTAAATGCAAAATTAAACAAGAAGTACCTATGATTCTTATAATTCTTTAAAAAAGAAGGATAAAAAGAAACAACTTACAGTTTGCATTATAAGGTCTGTATTGTTGATTTGTTCTACTGGGCAGGAAACACTAGTCCTCTAAAGTCATGGAGACTTTAATAATTCATTTAATAGATGCAATTCTATCTCTTGAACAAAATGGGAACTATAAAAGAAGTCAACTTTCATTTTAAAAGAAATACTTGCTTCCTATTTAATAAGCTCTAAATATTTTTCACATATTTTAATCAGAAAAAATCTACACTTTATTTTGCTCTGGTTTGGACATAAAATAGAGAATTTATCAGAGATTCCAAGAAACAATGTGGGAATATAAAAGATTAATTTGTTATGTTTTGTTTAAATTTCCTTTTGTAACATCTCAGTTACTTCCACAAATGAAAACTTCCGTGAAATTTTTATATTATAAATGATGCAAAACTGGAAGAATGACATATAAATCAAAGAAAGGAATAATATATATCTATCAATATAATACTAGATTTTATTAAAAAACAATCAGTAAAAAAATGTTTACTCATAAGTGATATAATTCACTACTGAGTAATTTAAAGGGACAACGTGGGGGGAGGGGGGAGGCACAGATGGCAGTGACGTGGGACACTGACTAAGATCTTAGAAACAAAACTCCCCCCTGGGAGACAGTTACCTGACAAGGTTGATAAAATAGATGCTACCCAACTTGTTTCAAACGTCAAACCATCAATAAATTAAACCTATGTTTCCTATAAGTAACATGTAGTAAATTGAAATTTCATTCAAATATCGTAACAGCAGCAGAAAATATTAAATCTTGAAAAAAATTGAAAAAAAAAACTCAAACATTTATTAAGTATGAAACACCAAATATATATTTAAACCTTACACTTACGACTTAGACTTGATAATAATATACTTACTACACTTATGATAATATATTTAAAGCAAATACTTATTAATTAATAATTAATAAAGCTCTGTCTCTGGGAGAGATTTGTCTTCAAGGGCAGTCTTGATTGAGGCTTCAAAATCATAATTCCAATGAAGTTTAGACTAAGAAAAACATTTTTCCTGGTGAATCACCCAATAGCAAAGCATAGTCATTCTTTTAAACACCAAATTAGGGTTCCCTGCTTCAAATTTTTTGTCTATTCAATGTATACGAATTTCTCCAAAATTATCTGAATGTCAAATGGTATGGGCAAAAGATGAGGCCACTTCTTCCTTTACTTTACTTTTCCAATGATTATTTGCCCTTCCCTTTCAGTAAGATCCTCATTAGTAAGATTTTGAAAATTCAACACCAACTGCAGGAGAATCTTCTAGTTAAAGCCAATTTGTGATGTCAAACAGTTTCAGATATGCTTATTTCAGACTTTAATTCTGAACCATTAAATTCTGATAAATACAAACAAGTTTCTTTCAAACCTAAGACCTTCCTCCTATATTTTAATATTATGTCAACTAGTTCTCTTCTTTAAAGATTTTTTTGGCTTTATGTATCTTTTCCAACTTTACTGAGGCATAGTTGACAACTGAAAACTGTATATTTAAGGTACAACTGTGAAATAATCACCACGATCAAGCTAATTAATATATCCATCACCTCACATAGTTATATCATTTTTGTGGGTGTGTGTAGTGAGAACACTTATGAATTATTCTCTTAGCAAATGTCAGGTATACAATACAACATCATTAATTTTAGTCACGTTGTTGAACATTAGATCTCCAGAACTGATTCATCTTGTATAAATGAAACTTTGTACCCCCCTCCACCAACATCTTCCCATTTCCTCCTCCCCCCAGCCCTGGCAACCACCATTGTACTCTGTGAGTTTAACTGTTTTAGACTGCACATTTAAGTGAGGTCATGCAGTATTTGTCCTTCTGCATCTGGCTTATTTTACTTAGCATAATAATGTCCTCCAGGTTCATCCGTATTGTCACAAATGGCAGGTTTCTTTCTTTGTTAAGGGTGGAAAATATCTCATTGTACATATATATATTTTATTTATCCATTCATCCATTGATGGACATTTAGGTTGTTTCTATATCTTGGCTGTTGTAAATAATGGCTGAAATGAACATGGAAGTGCAGATGCCTCTTAGAGATTTTGGTTTCACTTGTTTTGTATATATACCCAGAAATGGTGGATCATATGGTAGTTGTATTTTTACTTTTTGAGGAACTTTCACTCTTCCATAATGTCGGTACCAATTTACATTCCCACCAACAGTGTGCAAGGGTTCCCTTTTCTTCACATCCTCTTCAATACTTGTTATATTTTGCCTTTCTGATAAAGGTCATTCTAATATGTGTGAACTGATATCTCGTTGTTTTCATTTGCATTAATGAAGTTGAGCATCTTTACATATATACCTGTTGGCCATTTGTATGTTTTCTTTTGAACATTTTTGAAGCAGGTTATTTGCTTTGTTTTCTTTTGTTTGTCATTTCTTTTTTCTTTCTTTTTTTTGCTATTGAGTTGTATAAGTACCTTATATACTTCATTTTATCTTTTAATTGAACTATAGTTCATCTACAGTATTATATTAGTTATTAACTCTTTATCAGATACATTGTTTGCAAATATTTTCTCCCACTCCATAGGAAGCCTTTTCACTTTGTTGATGGTTTCCTTGCCATGCAGAAGTTTTTAAACGTGATGCAGTCCCACTGGTCTACTTTTGTTTTCACTGCTTGTGCTTTTGGTGTCATATCCAAAAGATCCTTTCCCCGACCAATGTCAAGAAGCTTTTTCCCTATGTTTTCTTCTAGTAGTTTTATTGTTTCAAGTCCTACATTTAAGTGTTTAATCCATTTTAAGTTGAATTTTGCATATAGTGTGAGATAAGAACCTAATTTCATTCTTCTGCATATGGATATCCAGTTTTCCTAACACCATTACTGAAGAGATTATCCTTCACCTTTGTGTGATCTCAGCACCCTCATGGAAGAATTGTAGATGCATGAATTTATTTCTGGGTTCTCTGTTCTTTCCACTGGTCTATATGTCTTATTTTATACTAGTACCATAGTTTTTTGATTACTGTAGCTTTGTAATGTATTTTGAAATCAGGAAGTGTGATATTTCCAGCTTTGTTCTTCTAACTCAAAATTGCTTTAGCTATTTGAGGTTTTTTTGTGATTCCATACAAATTTTAGGACTGTTTTTTCTATTTCTGTAAAGAATGCCATTGGGATCATGATAAGGATTGCACTGAACCTGTAGTTCACTTTGGGTAATGTGGGCATTTTAACAATATTAATTTTTCTAATCCATGAACACAAGACATCTTTCCATTTATCTGTGTCTTCTTCAATTTCCATCATCAATGTTCTATTTTCAGTGTACAAGTGTTTCATCTCTTTGGCTTTTATTTCTAAGTTTTTAATTATTTTTGTTGCTATTGTGAATAGGATTGTCTTTAGGGTTTTCTATGTAAATGATCATGATAGTGTCATCTACAAACATAATTTTACTTCTTCCTTTCAAATTTAAATGCCTTTTATTTCTTTTTCTTATCTAACTGCTATGGCTGGGGCTTCCACTACTATGTTGAAAAGAAGTGGTAGACTGGGAATTCTTCCCTTGTACCCTGCACCAGATCTTAGAAGGAAAGTTTTCATTTTTTTCCCCCCACTTATCATAGTAAGTGGGCTTTTCATATATGGCCTTTATCACATTGAAATAAGTATCCTCTATACTAATTTTGTTGAGAGTTTTAATTATGAATGGATATTGAGTTTGTTAAATGCTTTTTCTGCATTTATTGAGATCATCACATGGTTCTTTCCTTCCATTTTGTTAATGTGTTATAGTAAATTGATTGATTTGTGTATGTTAAATCACCCCTGCATGCCAGGGATAAATCTCAATTGGTAGTGTTCCAGTGCATGTGAAAAAACTGTGAGCCAGGATCTGAGGCATGGAGACAGTGGCACCAGGCTGGGGAGACGTGGAGGGAGGATATGGTAGCTTCAGCCTGGGAGTGGGGAGGAGCAAAAAGGTGGCTCTAGCCCCCATACAGGTGTTGCAGCAACTCTACTCCTGGGCAGTGGGGTGAAGGAGACACAGTGGTGGTTACTCCAAGGAGACTCAATGGGGTGGATTCCAGGCAGCTCCATCAGCTGAGGTCAGTTTTGACAAAGATTGTGGAGGTCCTCAGTGGGTGAAAGCTGCAGGTGGCCACAGCAGTGGTGAGGGCCACTAGGCTCCTCAGTGGCAGTGGCAACAGCTGGAAGAGTCTTGCTGCTTGTCTTCCCCCATGAGGGGAGGTCACGCCAATGGTATCTTTCTTGGTGTCAAGCTGTAGTGGACTTGGAGATGGAGTGATTCAGGTAAAATGCTTCTTATACTTTTCTATGCAACTAGTCTCAGTTTTTAAGTTCCACTGGATAGCTCCAGTTGCTTCACTGTACTCCAGAGCTGTCCTAGAGCTATTTTCATTGGTAGTTAGTTGATTATTCATTGTTTTTGTGGGGGAACAAGTGTTGGGACCACCTAATCTGTTATCTTGCTGACATCACTCTACTTCTCTTCCCGAAGTGATTAAAACATCCTTTGCTCACCCTAAAAAACAAATCTTTCTTTAGCACTAAACTTGATCCATTTTGGGAAGACACAACCTTTGCTGAAAATAAGGCATATGGATTTACCGTGTCTGAATATGTATGTGTGCAATCAAAAGTGCATCTACCTTAACAGCATATCATGTTTTCTTCTTACCACTAAACAGGTCCAGCACACTTTATTTAGTGGTGATAAAAGCTCAACATCATATTGCATTCCTACTTCAATATAGCAATTTGAAATTTAAGGACTATTTACCTGAATTCCCAAAACATATTGAATAAAAATGTGGAGCTCCATTTGCAAAGTTATGCCTTTCTACCTTTTTTGTTGATATAACATACCAGATATAATGAAAGCTAAAATATTTGACATTTTAAAGAAAAATTACTCTGAGAGCTTTGCAAACAGCTCTAATACCTCCCCTCTGATTTCAGCTGCAGTTAGCATTACTGAACAAGCAAGGTAGTGTTGGAGTAGAATCAAATAGGGAGCAGTTTGACTCTTGGTACTTAGAGGCTGTGAATACGATTTTTAAATATTAAAATAGGGAGTAATTAAAAATGTTTTAAAAATAAAGAGTGGTTCTGTAAGTTAACCAAATCACCTGTAACAAAATCAGCATTAATCACACAGCTGAAGAAAGAATATGTCAATCAAAAAGAGAAGAGATAAGCAATGGAATGATGAAACTAAGAGGAATAAAATCTGGTGGTGTACCATGACACATCTTTCAGTAATGTCTATTTTAGTTAGAGATTTAGGGAGATTTTAAGTAATTTAGCTAGTAAGTAAACTTTTTCATATTTTAAATGAACAAAAAACAAAACTAAATAATAAAATTTGTGGAAATTTAAAAAATAAAATTCAAAATGATGAAACTTTAATGCTTTTAGTGGGTATCTTTATGTACCCATAGGGGGCAAATGTTCTTTTTTCTGTCAGTGTAAATGCCTGAGAAGTACTAAATTGTACCTTAATTTATTCAATAAATACTAAGAAATAGAAATGAAAGCCTGAATAAGACAAATGTGGTCCCTGAACCCAGAGGCTTAATAAAGTACTACAGGGGCACCTAACCTTGACTTGGGAGATAGAGACTTACCGAAGGAACTGACTCCTAAACTGAAATATGAAGATTCTAGAGTAAGAAAGAAGAAACAAAGCAAAGAGAAAAAATAGTATTTATAGTATTAAAAAAAAAAAGCCCACAGGAAAGAGATAACGACATATTAAGAGAATAGAATAAAAAGTGTAAAGTACCAAGAGATGAAGCTGGATAGTAAGCAAGGGCAAAATCATGAAAGACCTTGTAAAGACTGTTGAGGAGTTTGAACTTTATCCTGAAAGCAACAGGGGCTCTATAAAGTATTTTAAGCATGGAAGTGATAAGTTCACTCTGGTGTAGAAATAAAGATGGGAGTGGACTAGTAAAAGACATTTTGTTATTTCAGTAATCCAAGCGAAAATGGTGATATCTGACATGTTAGGTGCCTCAACAGGCTAGAAGTAAGAGGTACTTCTTGGAGCCTACCTCTTATGCTGTCTCAAATATATAAACTGGTAAATATATAAACACCTATATTAATTTTTAAATACTTTTCCTATACTTGCTCCATTAATGCTTCTATTTCCAATGACAGAGAACGTCCAATCCATGGCATTATATCACACTCATCTAACAAAATATAAATTACTTACAGATTTTGTGAATGCATATAAAAGCTGGCAATCCATTCACATGCTTTGACAAGTGATCTTTCTTCTATGACTATCAACTGATATTCAAGTAAATGAAATATAGTCTGTGGGTTTAATGCCAAATGCTATTATTTTTTAAGGACAACCATGGCAGATACATGAGAAATTATTAGTACAAGTTATCAAAATACCAAGTTTCAATTATCTAGAAAGACATGTGACACCAAGGAACAATCTTTATGTCTCAGTGAAATATGTCAGGATAACTTGTTAATTTCTTTCTGTGAAAGAATGACTAGTTATATAAACAAGGAAAACACATATGATGTCTAGTTTTCTTGGGAAAAACTCAAAATTTTCTCTAAAATTAAATTTCAATTTAATCTACAAACTTACAGACAGGATCTAGATTCTAGATGAAGGTCTGAAACTCCAACAAGTAAGTCACTAGGCTTCATGGCAGGCCATACCACTTAGGCTATCTCTCAGGCAAGCACTGATATTAGAGCCAGTTTTGCCTTGTGCCAACCTCTCTAGTTGATCATAATTGTCCTAACTGGTGACTAGGTCTAATGTCAAAGAGGCCATATAAGTCACTCCCTCCCTAACTGAATATTCTCTTTTTCTGGACCAGCAAACTAAAGTCAGGGAATAGCAAATAGCTGTGGCCATGACTGAGGGTTGAGATATGGATATGGATAGAGAGAGAAAGAATGAATCTACACAAAAGGATGTAAGAGTACATCTAAAACTCAATGATTCATAATCAGCTTAAAAAGAATCACTCTATAAAACTGTAACTTAATACCTTTACCAATAACCTGAACGAAGGAACTGAGAATATCGTCATTAATTTTGTAGAAGATGCTAGGAACATTAGGTCGGGCATGGTGGCTAATTCATTAAAAGAAAGATACACGAGGAACCTCAATATATTAAAGAAATAAGACATCAAAACAAAATAAAGTTCAATACAGATAATGGCAAGTTACTATCCCACCAGGAGCCAAACACTGATAAAGGTTAATGAAAATGTTGGCTTAAAATGTGCTAGGAAAAAATATAAAATAACGGTATAATACAAGTAAGATAGAAATCAGCAGTGTAAAGTTTCTAACAAGTGAAAACTAAGTCTTCTGTTATGCTATCAGATTCTTATTAAAGCAGTATGGTCTCCAATTTCAAAATAAAACCGAGAACAATAAAAAGGTTCATAGAGGAAATAATTAAATTCACTAAATATCTATTAAAAGTCCTTATGCCAAAGGTGAAGTTACTTTGCACTGTGGAAGAAATGACAAAAGGTGTTGAAGGTTTTAGTATATACAGATCAGTTAGACCACATAATACAGAACTCAAGATTAGAAAATATAGAAAATGATGTGTAATGATACTCAAAAACTTGACTGGAGAAATAACTATTTAACTGTGAGGATTAAGAACTAAAACAGGCTATCAAGAAAGGCTGGAGGAATATAAAATTTAGAGCACTGAGATTAGCAATTTGCTTGAGAGAAAGGCTAAGAAGATCCTGTTTTAAACAAGTCCCAAATGGCTAAAGTTAGTGTGATGAAGATATTTAGAAAGTTCATATTCATAAAGGAATTTTGAGACCTTTCAAAAACAGGGATATAAATTAGTGTTGCTAGATGATAATTATAATACTGAATATAATTGTATAAAAATGCTAATGTAGATCCAGAAACTCAGAAAAGTTGTAAAAGAAGAGTAAAGGATGGATTTGGAGAGTATTTTACAGTAAGGAATAAGTCAAAACAGCAGAAGAAAATAAACAGAAAAAGCATTTGTTAGAAACAATCTAAATATCCATCAATAGATGAATGGGGGACTTCCCTGGTGTTGCAGTGGTTAAGAATCTGCCTGTCAATGAGGGGGCACGGGTTCGAGCCCTGGTCCAGGAAGATCCCACATGCCGCAGAGCAACTAAGCCCGTGCGCCACAACTACAGAGCCTGTGCCCTAGAGCCTGTGAGCCACAACTACTGAGCCCGTTTGCCACAACTACTGAAGCCTGCGCATCTAGAGCCCGTGCTCTGCAACAAGAGAAGCCAGTGCAATGAGAAGCCCGTGCACCGCAACAAAGAGTAGCCCCTGCTCACCGCAACTAGAGAAAGCCCGCGCACAGCAACGACGACCTAACACAGCCAGAAATAATAAATAAATAAAAATAAATAAATTTTTAAAAATTATTTTTTAAAAAGCACTTGTAAATGAAACTAAGAAAAAAGTATTAACAAAGAAAAGTGATATTTGTAAAGATCAGGCAATGTTTAATAAATGTTAGAAGGGAAAGTCTTTGCTGGTGCAAATAAAGACCTAAAGGCCAGGTCAGAGTCTATTACAATTCTGACCATTAGGTTAAAGAGAGGGAATCAACTCCTCCTGTCTCACATTCTTTCCTCTTTTATTAAGTCTCCCACCTTCAGTCTTGGTAAGTGTGGCAGCCAAACCTCTTTAAATTGCTTGAAAACTATTTCCTATGTTTTTACTCCTCTCAACACATAAAAACATACATATTCTTCCACTTAGCCTTTAGTTTCAAAGCAGTGAAAAATTCCTAAAAGAAAAAAAGTTTCTGAGAACTAGATTCCAATTAACTTTGATACTTATTAGAATATTCGTTTGGACAAATCACTATCTTTTAGTTAAATGGATGACTTAAGTCAATTATTAATGAGGTTACTACATCATTCCCCTAGATCTTTTAGAGTGAAAACATCAAAAGATCAAGGCGATGGGGGTAATTCCTTTGCACGTTTTATATGCAAATAGCCTTTTACACTTAAAAGAGGGGTATCAGAGCTCCTACAAATCACTGAAATAGAAACAGCTTTTACTAATTGTCAAGATAAATTGCCAATTACTCCCTATAAATCAGGAACGGTAATTTCTAAGACAGAGTTGCTTATTCATAATAAGTGTTATATTTCCAATATGCCCCAGCCCTTTTTTTCACTCCAGTTTTTCCCACATATTTGGTTGAACCGCCCTTCTTTCTCCCTTCTCTCTTCACTTGACCTTGCCAATTCAAATCTCTTACCTTTCACGACCCTGCTCAGATGTGGACTTCTCCAGAAAACCCAATAGGACTTTAAGGATGAGTAAGAGGCTCTAAATGTATGCTCCCATGGCACCTGAACATGCCTCTTTCATAGGACTTACCACAATGGATCGTAACTGCCAGTTTTATTTGTCTACCTCTGCCAAAAGATAGCTCCATAAAGACAGGGACTTTAAAATACATCACTGTTTCCCTTCCTAATGCCTAGCACAGGACCTAGAATATGGTAGGCATTCATTAAGCATTTGTTTTAGGAATGAGGAATACCTGTTTCATAAAAAATGTATAATCTACACTCAAAAAAGTTCACATTTTACTTACAAATTCTAACACCACTAAGGCATACCATGTAATGGATTAAAGGGAGCAAGTTAAGAAGCACTTGCCAGCAACTGATTGGCCAGCAAGCAGCATTCCATAATAGCATTATCTTTGACGAGTTCATCACTGTCTAATGTCTTGTCTTCACTTTTAGCAGTCCAAGACTTGTATTTATTAGGGCCTAGAAGACCTATATGAGGAATAAAAATAAATTTTGGCATAGAAATGATCGATCCATCTTTCAGATTCTGCTGCACAGTAGCCACATTCAAATGGGAGAGGATATATGAACCACTTTTTAAATTTACACTGGAGAAAACTCTTTTACAATAACAGGACGACCATCATCCTGGTATTAGGGTACCTGAAAAGCTGAAACAGTAATTAAAAAGTTGCCTGATGGGCACAGAATAAAAACCTGTCTGGTGATGCTCTATCAAACATCAAGAATTATTTTAAAAGTTTAATAATTAAAATGAGGTGATACTGACATAGGGATTGACAACAGATCAATAGTACAGGATAGATAGGCCAGAAATAGACGTATACATATATGGATTCTGATGTATGACTAAGATGGCTGCAGAGCAGTGGAGAGAGAACATCTTCTCAATATACTGTGCTGGGAAAACCAGGAATAGGGAGAAATGAATTTACATACAAGCCAATTCCACATGGATTACAGATCCAAATGTGAAAAGCTTTGTATTTTTTTTTTAAAGTACAAAGACTTGTCTTCAAAATTAGAAGACAAGTCTTTGTACTTTACCAGGGTAAAGAAGGATTTCTTATTAACAAGACACAGCAAGAACAAACTACAAACAAAATGACTACATTAAAAATTAGAATTTCTAGTCATCAGTAGATACCATAAAATGAATAAGCACGCCAAAGAATGGGATAATACATTTGTAACACATATAAGGGGGAAAAGGCTCATACCTAAAATATATAAAGAATGCCTATAAATTAATTTTATATATACATAAAATCAGGAAAGGTGCATGGGAACTTCTAAAGAATAGCAGCATTCTACTTCTTTCCTGGGTAGTAGTTACATAGGTGTTGGCTTTAAAACACTATCTTTTAATGTTTATAATGCTTCAAATTAAAAAAGAACTAATATTATGGATAGTACTTAGGGGCAGTTTACCTAGGTTATGGTGATACCTGATAAATCATTCCAGCTCTGCAAGAGCTCTTATCTGGACTACCTACTTCCAATCCTGTCCCTCTTAGTCTATCCTCACCACAGTACCCAGAATGAGCCCTTCAAAATGTAAATCGGAACTAGCTATCCTCTGCTCAAAACGTCCCCATGGTTCCCCATCTCCTACCTGATCTGGCTCTCTATTACTCCTCTGATCTCATCTCCTACCGCTTCCCAACTAGCTCATTCTACTCCAGCCACACAGGCCACTATGATGTTCCTCAAATATTAGCCAGGTTGTTTTTGCCTGGTTGTTCCCTCTTCTTGGATGGCATTTTCCCAAATTGTCACACAGCTAATTCTTTCACCTCCTTCAAGTCTTTGCTTCAATGTTACCTTCTTAATGAGAACTGTTTTGTCCATCCTACTTAAAACTGCAACCCATTACCAAACTTTACTCTCCTTTTCCCTACTCTACTTTCCATATCTATTTTCAAAAGTACCAAATAATTTATTAATTTTGTTAATTGTTTATTATTGCTCTTGCCCTACTAGAATGCAAGCTCTAAAAAGGCAAGAAACTGGCTGACCTTCAGATATGTGAAAATAAATGCTTATTTTTATAAGAGATTTAGAATGGATTGTTCTGTAGCATTACTGCAGTGATAGCTTGATCTCCATGTTTATGAACATAAATGTAAAAAATGATTATCAAAAACCAAATCCAGAAAGACTTGGAGAAATATATCAAGACAAAGTTAGATTTATCCCCCAAATGCAAACATGATGTAACATTAGAAAATCAACTGATATTATTCATCCCACTAACAAAGTAAAAAAGAAAACACAGGATCATTTCAATAGAGGTAAAAAATTCATTAAGAAAATTCAACATCTGTCTATAACATAAAAAAGAAAAAACTCAGTAAATTCAGAATGGAGGGAAACTTTCTTAGCTTGACACAGAGAATCTACCAAAAATGAATAGAAAACAAAATTAAAGGTAAGACATTACAACACAAAAGCACTCACTTTAAAATGAGGAAGACAGCAAAGCTGCCAACTTATTACTGCAAATTTTCGTAATTGAAATGAAGGTCTTAGGTTATCTCAGATTCAAAACGATGTTCGATTTCTAGTCCCAATGAAAACAAGAGTCACTGATCTTAAATTTCTTATATCCCATCTCCTGTATTTTCACAAATACCTTGACAATAAAACTTCATTACTTGGAGGCTAGTGAAAACATAATTCAGTCTTAAATGCTGTATTTTTAATTGCAAGAGGATGAATATTATGAAGCATTCCATTGAGGAAGTTTTGAAAAGAAGGCATAAAGTAGCCAGAAAGAATGCACTAGGAAGAAATAATAGATAAAAGCATCAATTACTAAAATCAGATAAAAACAGTAAAAGAATCTAAGAACTTTTTCTTAGATTTGGTGGGGGTGGAGAATTAAAATAAAATATACACACCTTTAGCAAGTCTAATCAAAAATTAAAATAGGGCTTCCCTGGTGGCGCAGTGGTTTAGAATCCACCTGCCAATGCAGGGGACACGGGTTCGAGCCCTGGTCCGGGAAGATCCCACATGCTGTGGAGCAACTAAGCCCATGCTCCACAACTACTGAGCCTGCGCTCTAGAGCCTGCATGCCACCAATACTGAAGCCTGTGCACCTAGAGCCCGTGCTTTGCAACAAGAAAAGCCACCGCAATGAGAAGTCCGCGCACCGCAGCGAAGACTAGCCCCCACTCACCACAACTAGAGGAAGCCCATGCACAGCAACGAAGACCCAAGACAGCCAAAAATAAAAAATAAAATTAAAAAAAAAATTAAAATAAAACTAACACTAATTTAAGTCTTACTATACCATATTTTATAGGTAATATTTCATTCATATTCCATAACCCTTGAAGAAAAGGAAACTGAAACTTGATAAACTGAATAATTTCAAATTCACAGAGCTGTAAGTGGTGGAGTCAAGATTCAAACAAAGATTTTCTTTTAACTCAGATCTCATCATCTGAACCAATATATCATTTACAAATACAGAATACTATATACAAGAACAGGGATATAACCATAGGTAGAGATGATATTTAAATTTTTAAAGGCAAATACTTTGTACACTTCAGCACAGATACATTTCCAAACATCTACAAAATTAGCATAAAATAAAAATGTTTAAGTATAAAAGAATTACCTTAAATAAAAGTACTAGGCCTGAAAAGATTTGTAAGCAAGTTTTCAAATATGTTCTAGAACACAAGATAAAAAGCTTTAAGTTCATTTTTCAAAGCTAGCATCATTCTGACATCAAAATCTGACAAAAAGAATATTTTGTATGAAACAAATTATAAATTAGGGGGTGAAAACTCAAATATATTCATAGCTAAGTAAGCAAAATAAATGTGTATATCTAGTTGGATAAAAGATTACAATTAGCAAGAATTACAAGGAAAAAAAAAGACTCAAATTACCAGCATCAAGAATGACACAGAATATCACTATGTATCCTGCAGACATCAAAAGAATAATAAAGGCATACCACAAACAACCTTACACACATAAATTTGACAATTTGGTGCAATGGACCAATTCCTCAAAATATATGAACTATCCAATATAAAACAGATAATTTAAATAGCCCTAAAACTATGAAAAAATTTGATTTAAAAACTACTGAAAAAGAAATATTCAGGCCCAGAGAAGGTTTGAATGTAAAACTCTACCAAACATTTAAAGAATTTACACAAATTCTATGCAATATTTTCCATAAAACACAAGAGGAAGAAATAATCCCCAATTCATTTTATGATAGTAGTATTGCCCTGATACCAAAACTAGACAAAGTCAGTACAAAAAGAAACTTATGGGCCAATAAATCTCATGAATACAGGCAAAAAAAATCTTTGACAAATTTTAAGCAAAAACAACTCAGTGATACATAAAAAGAATTACACACTATTACCAAAGCTGGTTCAAGTTATAAAGCAGAAACTAACACACCATTGTAAGAAATTATACTCCAAAAAAGATGTTAAAAAAAAAAAGATGGTTCAATATTCAAAAATCAATCAATGTAATTCACTATATTAATGGACTACAGAAAAAAAATCACAAGAACATAATAATTTACGTGTCAAACGAAATTCAATACACTTCATGATTTAAAAACTCAAAAAAAAAACTAGAAATAGAAGGGATCATCCTAAACTTAATTAAAAAACAAAACAACAGGGCGTCCCTGGTGGTGCAGTGGTTAAGAATCCACCTGCCAATGCAGGGGACATGGGTTCAAGCCCTGGTCCGGGAAGATACCACATGCCACAGAGCAGCTAAGCCCGTGAGCCACAGCTACTGAGCATGCGCTCTGGAGCCTGCAAGCCACAACTACTAAGCCGGCATGCCACAACTACTAAAGCCTGTGCCTAGAGCCCGTGCTCCACAACAAGAGAAGCCACGACAATGAGAAGCCTGGGCACCACAACAAAGAGTAGCCCCTGCTCGCCGCAACTAGAGAAAGCCTGCCCAATGAGCCAAAAATAAATAAATAAAATAAATAAATTAAAACAAAACAAAACAACAACAAAGAAACCCTATAGTTAACATCTTACTTAATGGAGAAAGCCTGAATAATTTCCTCTAAGTCTGGGGAGAAGGCAAGGAGGTCAACTCTCACCCATCCTATTAAACATAGTACTGAAAGTTCCAGCCACTGCAATAAAGAAAGAAAAGAAAAGAAAAGCCATACTGATTAGAAGGGAGAAATAAAACTGTTTTTACTTGCAGATGACATGATTATCTAATAGAAAAACCCAAAGAATCTACAACAACAACAACAAAAACCCCTCCTAAAACTAATAAGCAAGTTTAGCAAAATCACAAGATACAAGGTCAACACTGAAAAATCAATACTATTTCCATTTACTAGCAATGAACATGTGGAAATCAAAATTTTAAACACAATACCAGACTCCTTCTTGCGAGAGCACCGGAATCACAACTGACTGCTGAACAATCGACAGGAAGACACTGGAACTCACCAAAAAAGATACCCCACATCCAAAGACAAAGGAGAAGCCACAATGAGATGGTAGGAGGGGTGCAATCACAAAAAAAATCAAATCCCATAACTGCTGGGTGGGTGACTCACAAATTGGAGAACACTTATACCACAGAAGTCCACCCACTGGAGTGAAGGTTCTCAGCCCCACACAAGGGTTCCCAACTTGGAGGTCTGGCAAAAGAAGGAGGAATTCCTAGAGAATCAGACTTTGAAGGCTAGCGGGATTTAATTGCAGGAATTCGACAGGACTAGGGGAAACAGAGACTCCACTCTTGGACGGCACACACCAAGTAGTGTGCACATCGGGACAAAGGGGAAGGAGCAGTGACCCATAGGAGACAGAACAAGACCTACCTGCTAGTGTTGGAGGGTCTCCTGCAGGGGGGGGGGGGGGATGGCTGTGTCTCACCGTGAGGACAAGGACACTGGCAGCAGAAATTCTGGGAAGAACTCCTTGGCATGACCCCTCCCAGAGTCCGCCATTAGCCCCACCAAAGAGCCCAGGTAGGCTCCAGTGTTGGGTCACCTCAGACCAAACAACCAACAGGGAGAGAACCCAGCTCCACCCATTGGCAGACAAGCAGATTAAAGTTTTACTGAGCTCTGCCCACCAGAGCAACAGCCAGCTCTACCCACCACCAGTCCCTCCCATGAGGGAACTTGCATAAGCCTCTTAGATAGCCGAATCCACCAGAGGGCAGAGAGCAGAAGCAAGAAGAACTACAATCTTGCAGCCTGTGGAACAAAAACCACATTCACAGAAAGATAGACAAGATGAAAAGGCAGAGGGCTATGTACCAGATGA
Source organism: Balaenoptera borealis (assembly GCF_965194805.1). Classification (NCBI taxonomy): domain Eukaryota; kingdom Metazoa; phylum Chordata; class Mammalia; order Artiodactyla; family Balaenopteridae; genus Balaenoptera; species Balaenoptera borealis. The sequence goes on along the minus strand of NC_138860.1, from coordinate 38,977,718 downwards.
AGGAACAAGATAAAACCCCAGGAAACAACTAAATGAAGAGGAGATAGGCAACCTTCCAGAAAAAGAATTCCGAATAATGATAGTGAAGATGATCCAGGACCTCGGAAAAAGAATGGAGGCAAAGATTGAGAAGATGTAAGAAATGTTTAACAAAGACCTAGAAGAATTAAAGAACAAACAAACAGAGATGACCAATACAATAACTGAAATGAAAACTACACTAGAAGGACAATAGCAGAATAACTGAGGCAGAAGAACAGATAAGTGACCTGGAAGACAGAACGGTGGAAGTCACTGCTGCGGAACAGAATAAACAAAAAAGAATGAAAAGAAATGAAGACAGCCTAAGAGACCTCTGGGACAACATTAAATGCAACAACATTCGCATTATAGGGGTCCCAGGAGGAGAAGAGAGAGAGAAAGGACCCGAGAAAACATTTGAAGAGATTATAGTCGAAAACTTCCCTAACATGGGAAAGGAAATAGCCACCCAAGCCCAGGAAGCACAGAGAGCCCCATACAGGATAAACCAAAGGAGAAACATGCCAAGACACACAGTAATCAAATTGGCAAAACTTAAACACAAAGAAAATTATTAAAAGCAGCAAGGGAAAAATGACAAGTAACATACAAGGGAACTCCCATAAGGTTAACAGCTGATTTCTCAGCAGAAACTCTACAAGCCAGAAGGGAGTGGCATGACATATTTAAAGTGATGAAAGGGAAGAACCTACAACCAAGATTACTCTACCCGGCAAGGATCTCATTTAGATTTGATGGAGAAATCAAAAGCTTTACAGACAAGCAAAAGCTAAGAGAATTCAGCACCACCAAACCAGCTCTACAACAAATGCTAAAGGAACTTCTCTAAGTGGGAAACACAAGAGAACAAAAGGACCTACAAAAACGAACAAAAACAATTAAGAAAATGGTCACAGGAACATGCATATCGATAATTTCCTTAAACATGAATGGATTAAACACGCCAACCAAAAGACACAGGCTCACTGAATGGATACAAAAACCAGACCCATATACATGCTGTCTACAAGAGAACCACTTCAGACCTAGGGACACATACAGACTGAAAGTGAGTGAATGGAAAAAGATATTCCAAGCAAATGGAAATCAAAAGAAAGCTAGCAATACTCATATCAGATAAAATAGACTTTAAAATAAAGAATGTTATAAGAGACAAGGAAGGACACTACATAATGATCAAGGGATCAATCCAAGAAGAAGATATAACAATTATAAATATATATGCACCCAACATAGGAGCACCTCAATACATAAGGCAACTGCTAACAGCTATAAAAGAGTAAATTGACAGTAACACAATAATAGTGGGGGACTTTAACACCTCACTTACACCAATGGACAGATCATCCAAACAGAAAATTAATAAGGAAACACAAGCTTTAAATGACACAATAGATCAGATAGATTTAATTATATTTATAGGACATTCCATCCCAAAACAGCAGATTACCCTTTCTTCTTAAGTGTGCATGGAACATTCTCCAGGATAGATCACATCTTGGGTCACAAAACAAGCCTCAGTAAATTTAAGAAAATTGAAATCATATCAAGCATCTTTTCTGACCACAACGCCATGAGATTAGAAATCAGTAACAGGGAAAATAACGTAAAAAACACAAACACATGGAGGCTAAATGATATGTTACTAAATAACCAAGAGATCACTGAACAAATCAAAGAGGAAATCAAAAAATATCTAGAGACAAATGACAATGAAAACACGACGATCCAAAACGCATGGGATGTAGCAAAAGCAGTTCTAAGAGGGAAGTTTACAGCAATACAAACCTACCTCAAGAAATAACAAACATCTCAAATAAACAATCTAACTTTACACCTAAAGTAGTTAGAGAAAGAAGAATAAAGAAAAACCCCAAAGTTAGCAGAAGGAAAGAAATCATAAAGATCAGATCAAAAAAAAAAATGAAAAGAAATGAAGGAAATGATAGCAAAGATCAATAAAACTAAAAGCTGGTTCTTTCAGAAGATAAACAAAATTGATAAACAATTAGCCAGACTCATCAAGAAAAAAAGGGAGAAGACTCAAATCAACAGAATTAGAAATGAAAAAGGAGAAGTTACAACAGACACCGCAGAAATGCAAAGCATCCTAAGAGACTACTACAAGCAACTCTATGCCAATAAAATGGACAACCTGGAAGAAATGGACAAATTCTTAGAAAGGTATAACCTTCCAAAACTGAACCAGGAAGAAATAGAAAATATGAACAGACCAATCACAAGTAATGAAATTTAAACTGTGATTTAAAATCTTCCAACAAATAAAAGTCCAGGACCAGATGGCTTCACAGGCGAATTCTATCAAACATTTAGAGAAGAGCTAACATCTATCCTTCTCAAACTCTTACAAAATACAGCAGAGGGAGGAACACTCCCAAACTCATTCTATGAGGCCACCATCACCCTTATACCAAAACGAGACAAAGATACTACAAAAAAAGAAAATTACAGACCAATTTCACTGATGAATATAGATGCAAAAATCCTCAACAAAATACTGGCAAACAGAATCCAACAACACATTAAAAAGTTCATACATGATGATCAAGTGGGATTTATCTCAGGGATGCAAGGATTCTTCAATATACGCAAATCAATCAACGGGATACACCATATTAACAAATTGAAGAATAAAAACCATATGATCATCTCAATAGAGGCAGAAAAAGCTTTTGACGAAATTCAACACCCATTTATGACAAAAACTCTCCAGAAAATGGGCATAGAGGGAACCTACCTCAACATAATAAAGGCCATATACGACAAACCCACAGCAAACATCATTCTCAATGGTGAAAAACTGAAAGCATTTCCTCTAAGATCAGGAACGAGACAAGGATGCCCACTCTCACCACTATTATTCAACATAGTTTTGGAAGTCCTAGCCACAGCAATCAGAGAAGAAAAAGAAGTAAAAGGAATACAAATTGGAAAAGAAGCAGTAAAACTGTCACTCTTTGCAGGTGCCATGATACTATACATAGAGAATCCTAAAGATGCCACCAGAAAACTACTAGAGTTAATCAATGAATTTGGTAAAGTTGCAGGATACAAAATTAATGCACAGAAATCTCTTGCATTCCTATACACTAATGATGAAAAATCTGAAAGAGAAATTAAGGAAACACTCTCATTTACCACTGCAACAAAATGAATAAAATACCTAGGAATAAACCTACCTAGGGAGACAAAAGACCTGTATGCAGAAAACTATAAGACACTGACGAAAGAAATTAAAGACGATACAAACAGATGGAGAGATATACCATGTTCTTGGATTGGAAGAATCAATATTGTGAAAATGACCATACTACCCAAAGCAATCTACAGATTCAATGCAATCCCTATCAAATTACCAATGGCATTTTTTTACAGAACTAGAAAAAAAAAATCTTAAAATTTGTATGGAGACACAAAAGACCCCGAAGAGCCAAAGCGGTCTTAAGGGAAAAAAATGGAGCTGGAGGAATCAGGCTCCTGGACTTCAGACTATACTACAAAGCTACAGTAATCAAGACAATATGGTACTGGCACAAAAACAGAAATACAGATCAATGGAAAAGGACAGAAAGCCCAGAGATAAACCCACACACCTGTGGTCAACTAATCTATGACAAAGGAGGCAAGGATATACAATGGAGAAAAGACAATCTCTTCAATAAGTGGTTCTGGGAGAACTGGACAGCTACATGTAAAAGAATGAAATTAGAACACTCCCTAACACTATACACAAAAATAAACTCAAAATGGATTAGAGACCTAAATGTAAGACTGGACACTATAAAACTTTTAGAGGAAAACATAGGAAGAACACTCTTTGACACAAATCACAGCAAGATCTTTTTTGATCCACCTCCTAGAGTAATGGAAATAAAAACAAAAATAAACAAATGGGACCTAATGAAACTTAAAAGCTTTTGCAAAGCAAAGGAAAATGTAAACAAGATGAAAAGACAACCCTCAGAATGGGAGAAAATATTTGCAAACGAATCAATGGACAAAGGATTAATCTCCAAAATATATAAACAGCTCATGCAGCTCAATATTAAAAAAACAACCCAATCCAAAAATGGGCAGAAGACCTAAATAGACATTTCCCCAAAGAAGACATATAGATGGCCAAGAAGCACATGAAAAGCTGCTCAACATCACTAATTATTAGAGAAATGCAAATCAAAACTACAATGAGGTATCACCTCACACCAGTTAGAATGGGCATCATCAGAAAATCTACAAATAACAAATGCTGGAGAGGGTGTGGAGAAAAGGGAACCCTCTTGCACTGTTAGTGGGAATGTAAATTGATACAGCCACTATGGAGAACAGTACAGAGGTTCCTTAAAAAACTAAAAATAGAACTACCATATGACCCAGCAATCCCACTACTGGTCATATACCCAGAGAAAAGCATAATTCAATAGGAGTCATGTACCACAATGTTCATTGCAGCACTATTTACAATAGCCAGGTCATGGAAGCAACCTAAATGCCCATCAACAGACGAATGGATAAAGAAGATGTGGTACATATATACAATGGATTATTACTCAGCCATAAAAAGGAATGAAATTGGGTCATTTGTAGAGACGTGGATGAATCTAGAGACTGTCATACAGAGTAAGTCAGAAAAAGAAAAACAAATATCGTATATTAACACACATATGTGGAACCTAGAAAAATGGTACAGATGAACCGGTTCGCAGGGCAGAAATTGAGACACTGATGTAGAGAACAAACATATGGACACCACGGGGGGAAAGCGGCAGGGTGGGGGTGGTGGTGGGATGAATTTGGAGATTGAGATTGACATGTATACACTGATGTGTATAAAATGGATAACTAATAAGAACCTGCTGTATAAAAAAATAAATAAAATAAAATTCAAAAATCCAAAAAATAAATAAAACACAATACCACTTTTAATCATTCCAAAGGACATGAAATACTTATAAAGATAAGTCTAACAAAACATATACAGGATTTGCATTTTGAAAACTATGATTACTGATGAGAGAAATTTTAAGAGATCTAAATAAATGGAGTGACAGAATGTTAATAACTTGGAAGACTCAACATATTAAAAATGTCAATTATTCCCAAACTGATATACAAATTCCCAACAAAATTCCAGCAAGATTTTAAATTCAGCCTGATCTAACTTTGTTGATTCTACCATTAGGCCACACCCTTAACAGCCATTCCCAGACACATTCCCCAGATTTCTATCTATATAAATTGTAAAAATCATGCACTTCTTTTGGATTATGGAACAACTCCTCATGGATCACACTTTGTACCTCACCTTTAGGGCAGCTAAGACTCCAGTCCACTCATAGATCTAGAAATAAAGAGGGATAGTGAAGGAGGGCTTTAAGGAGAATCAGAAGTGTCTCACAAAGCACCTACTTCAGGGGAGGCCATTACAGTTTCCTTGGGCAAAGCAAGGTAACTCCAAACTCATCAGGATTTTCCCATATGTCCCCATTCCAATTTTCAGGATCCCGTTCCCTCCCAATCAACACCCTCATTTCAACAGCAGACATCCTGTGAAGCTGGGAATCCAATTTGCATTGTAATTTAGCCATTCCAAGGAAGAGACTTTGGATTTGGTTTTAAGCCATCTCAGCCCTTGACAACAGGAGATAAGGATCTCTTTCAGGGAAGACATAGAAACTTTCAGGTGATTTATGCAGTACTTGAGCTGGGAATTCAAATCCCTAAATTCATCCTTTTCTTTCCTGCCATTGTCATGAAACTTTTTATTTTGAAAAATGTTCTAAGGTATCAAAACATATGGCCACCCAAAGTCTTGCCTCTTAAAAGTATTTGATTAGAAGTATCCACTGGTGATGTTTTGCATATCACTATTGACACATCGTGCCATGGACTATCAGTACTCTCTTTAGTACTTGAAACAGAATCAGTATCTTTAAATCAAATCAGATCAAGGAATCAACTGGAGAAATCCCAAAACAAATTCAGAAAATGCATTGATACTGTTCCTCTAGAAGTATTCGCAGTAACAAAATCTGTATTAGGGTTCTCCAGAGAAATAGAACCAGAAACAGGAGATATTATATATATATATATGTATATATATGTATATATATACATATATATATATGTGTATATATATATATATACATATATATACATATATATGTATATATATATATATATATATATATATATATATATATATATATATATATATATATATATACACATACACACACACAGACACAGATAGAGAGAGGGAGAGAGAAGGATTTATTTTGAGAAACTGGGCCACATGATTGTAGGGGCTGGCAAATATGAAACCTTCAGGACAGGCCAGCTGGCTGAAGACCCAAGGAAGAGCTGATGTCATAGTCTTGAGTCAGAAGGCAGTCTGTAGGTAGAATTCCTTCCTTTTCAGCTGGATCTCAGTCTTTTCTTTCAAGGCCTTCAAGTGGTTAGATAAAGCCCATCTGTATTATGTAGCGTAATATGCTTTGTTCAGAAAATTACTAACTTAAATGTCAGTCATATCTAAAAAATACACCACAGAAACATTTAGATTGGTGTTTGACCAAACAACTGGGCACTACAAACTAGCCAAGTTGACACATACAATTAACTGTCACAACACCCACACAAAAACCTGTACATAAATTTTTTAAATAGTTTTATGTGTAATACCCCCAAAATGGAAAGCACACAATTATCCTTCAACAAGTCAATGTTTAAACAGACTGTGGTACACCTACACCACGAAATACTCTCAGCAATAAAAAGGAGCAAATTACTGATACATGCAACAACTTGGGTGGAATTCAAGGGCATTATGCTAAGTGAAAAAAATCCAATCTCAAAAGGTCACATACTATGTGATTCTAATTATATAACATATTAAAATTATAAAATCATAGAGTTAAAAAACATAGTAGTGATTGCTAGACATTAATGATATTCATTCAAGTCATTATGAAGGTGTATTTGTCAATATAAGAGGTTTTTGGTTAAGAATTCATGGTAAGGTATAGAGAGAAAATGTTTAAAAAGATGTATAATGAGATTTCACTAAACCAGATATTAAAATAATTACCAATATTTACAAAATGATAGAACAGTGAGACAATATAAAAAGTTCAGTAGACTCTAGTATACATAGTGAGCCAGGATATGATAAAGAAGGTATTTCAAATCAGTGAAGAAAAAATAAGTTTGCTGGTTATTCAATAAGTAGTGTTGTCATCTCTGGGTATAGATACAGGGATTTCACGTGATTTTTAAATTTTTTCTTAATCTCTGTTTCTAAAATGTTTGATAGTGAATAAACAGTTCTTTTATAATCAGAAAAATACATAATAACTATTTGAAAGAACTTAAGTTTCGATGAATTTTGATTTTAGATAAAATTTACAAAAATAAAACAAAAAACCATAAGTAAAACTAATACTTTTTTCCTACATACAAATATAAAAATTCTATGTATCAAAAGACACCACAATCAAAATTCAAAGTTAAACAATAAAGAGGACAGCAAAAATTAACATGGCAAAAACAGAGAGAAAAGTTATCACTCAACACATCCTTAATGTTTTTAAGTAAAGATAAACCTACAAGAGTAATTCAAATGGACATTCACTAAAGAATTGTAAATCATCATTAAACTTGAAAAATATCCCAAGACTCTTTGTGTATATTCCAAAAGTCACTGATAAATGTAATCCATTTGATCCATGCAAGGGTAACAAAGGCAAATTAAGAGAATTAGAACTAAATTCTCTTTGGGGTCTGGTAAAGCCATTCTTATCTTACCAAAAAATTTTTTTATTTTTATTTTTTTTAATTTATTTTTGGCTGTGCTGCACACGGGCTTTCTCTAGTTGCGGCGAGCAGGGGCTACTCTTCGTTTCAGCGTGCGGGCTTCTCATTGAAGTGGCTTCTCTTGTTGCGGAGCACAGGCTCTAGGTGCACGGGCTTCAGTAGTTGTGGCTCGCGGGCTCTAGAGTACAGGCTCAGTAGTTGTGGCACTGTTGCTCTGCGTCATGTGGGATCTTCCCGGACCAGGCCTCGAACCCGTGTCCCCTGCATTGGCAGGCGGATTCTTAACCACTGCGTCATCAGGGAAGTCCCAACCAAGGAATTATTTGCCTTTAATTTCTCCATAAAAGTGAAAAATCTGTAAAAGTAAATCTTTTATGCCTAAGTTTCCACCTAGTCTGAAGATTGAGGTGCATATGATACTGTTGAATATTTTGGGCACTGTGTCGTTTCAAATCACACTGCTCTAGCTGCAGCATTTTCTTTCATAAAGTTAAGTATAAACTATCAAGTAATGCTGGTTATTATTCTTAAATCAAATAGATGCCTAGATGATTGTGTAGTCTGTATGGGATAAACTAATTCAGCAGTCTTGGTAGCTATAAAAGTTAAGTGAAGGTTACTCAAAGAACTGCATAACAGGCTATATAAGGGATCTAATTCTGAAAGTTTGATTTAGGAACTTATACATTTTTCATTAAAGATAAAAGGAAAAAAATTAACATGAATAATGTCCGAACTCACAGTAATCAGAGAAATGGAGGGTAAAACAACATACCAATTTGACAAAGTTTTTTTTAACCAAGAAATGAGAAAATAATCTTGTATGTAATTCTTATTAATGTAAACTACTACGAATTTTATAAAATACCTTAAAAATAAGGATATTCTTTTACCCTGATAATCTATTTCCAGGAATTCTGTGTCAATATAAAAACTGTCAATGTAAAAATTCCTTTTTTCTAAGGAAATAATCGGATCTACTGAAACATTATAAATATCTGTATTCACTGAAATTATTCTATTTGTAAAAATAGAAATTTGTACATTTAAAAAATCCAGAAATAGCAGATTGGTTAATAAGTAATAGTATTCCCATACAATGGAATGCCATATCATTAAAAATCAGATAAACAGTAAGAAAATAAAATGAAAAATGGTCGCTAATGTGGGAAAATACTCATAATGTTACATTAGGTTAGTAAAAATTCTGGATGCAAAACAATCCACAGAAGTGAAGCCTATTTTGCTTAAATTATGTATATATATAAAAAGTTACATGATAATACTCTAAAATACTAATAGTTGTCATTGTGGAGGGTAGAATTATGTGTTATATATTTTCTAAACAATTCTCTGCATTTTCTAAATTACTGATAATGAACAAACATTATTAGATGACCAGAAAAAAATCCACTGTATTTCATTAAAAATATATATATAAAGGATCCTTTTATTCTTAAAAAGGGAATACAGGGGACTTCCCTGGTGGTCCAGTGGGTAAGACTCCACACTCCCAATGCAGGGGGCCTGGGTTCAAACCCTGGTTGGGGAACTAGATCCCGCATGCATGCCGCAGCTAACAGTTTGCATGCCACAACTAAAGATCCCGTATGCCACGACGAAGATCCCACGTGCTGCAACTAAGACCCAGCAGAGCCAAAATAAACAAATTAATTAATAATAAAAAGTAATAATTTTTTTTTTATAAAAGGGAATACAGAATAATTTCCAAAATCAGGTCTAAAGAGCACAAGATCAACAGGATTTTAACACGGGTTATTTGACCCAAAAAAAAAAAAAAAAAAAAAAAGGAAGACAACGGTTCCATAATGAAATATATTTAGGAAAAACTGGATTAGGACTTCTAGAGCCCTCAAAATTCTAATTCTCCAACCTTAGCCACCTCCATGCCAGCCCCTGGAGTGACTCCACAGAATCTCTAACAATCTGGAGAAGCACTTAAAAATTGCCAATCTCTTCTATCATTCTCACATTCTGGATATATTTTATAAAACATAAATAGAGAGAGAAGGAGGGAGGAAGAATGAATCATGTTACAACAGTAGTGAACTTCCACAAGGCGTTAATTTCTAAGTACATATTGGGACCAGGAAGAGGGAACAAGAACTAGATAAGATAGCAGATGGAAAGATTTGCAAACTTGACTTGCTTATTAAAATTGGTTTTGCATGCAAAATTTATACTGAATAAATTTTAAAATATGTAAATTGCACACATATACTTTTATATGTGATGACAAATCATACTGATGTAGTTGAATTTTAAAGATACTATAAACTGAAATGAAAATGCACATATACCTTAGTGTTTAAATAAAAAATGTACCTTGGACATCAAAAGCACCGAAGATTTCAGTGTTAAATTTACTCAGCATAAAACAAACTGCTGAGCATTATACTATTTCCCAAACAGATTTTCACATCAGCCATTAGATGGCACCATATATCTACTAGTTAACATAACTGTATACTAAACTCTAATTTTCCCCATGTGTTTAAAAAGTATTATAAAATATATCTAACTTTTAAGTAAATACAATACATTATCTTTTATCATTGTTAAATTTTAAGTTTTCAAGTGAAGAAAAATAATATAGTCAATTACCTTGGTATCACCCTTTTTGGAACATTACAATTTAAAATAAGTAATCCAGGATATGGGGATGTATGTATACATATAACTGATTCACTTTGTTATACAGCAGAAACTAACAAAACATTGTAAAGCAATTATACTCCAATAAAGATGTTAAAAAAATAAAAATAAAAATAAAAAAATTAGAAATGTGACATGTTATATTCTCTTTTCATTATGTAATAAAACTGGAAAATAAACAAATTTTAAAAATAAAAAAATAATAAAACAAATAAAATAAGTAATTCCATTCAGAAATCAAGCTGGAATGTTCTAAAACAACTGTTCAAAAGTTAAATGTCAGGTGGCTAGAGAATGTCTTCCCTTAAGATAAATAGAAGATAAAACTAATTTTCTACCTTAATATTTCTTTTACTTCTTTTCATTCATAAATCTACACTGTCCAAGTTCTACTTCTTCTCAATAATCAAATTTCTATCTACTGTTCTTGACTAAATTTCATCATATCTTATTCTCTAATCCAGGACTCTCTCAACGCATATCAATTTAAAGTGTAGCTTCCATACAACCCAGCAATCCCACTACTGGGCATATACCCTGAGAAAACCATAATTCAAAAAGAGACATGTACCACAGTGTTCACTGCAGCACTATTTACAATAGCCAGGACATGGAAGCAACCTAAGTGTCCATCGACAGAGGAACGGATAAAGAAGATGTGGCACATATATACAATGGAATATTACTCAGCCATAAAAAGAAACGAAACTGAGTTATTTGTAGTGAGGTGGATGCACCTAGAGTCTGTCATACAGAATGAAATAAGTCATAAATAGAAAAAAAAATACCGTATGCTAACACATATATATGGAATCTAAAAAAAAAAAATGGCTCTGAAGAACCTAGGGGCAGGACAGGAATAAAGACACAGACGTAGAGAATGGACTTGAGGACACAGGGAGGGGGAAGGGTAAGCTGGGACAGAGTGAGAGAGTGGCACTGACATATATACACTACCAAATGTAAAACAGATAGCTAGTGGGAAGCAGCCACATAGCACAGGGAGATCAGGTCGGTGCTTTGTGACCACCTAGAGGGGTGGGATAGGGAGGGTGGGAGGGACACACAAGAGGGAGAGGATATGAGGATATATGTATATGTGTAGCTGATTCACTTTGTTTTACAGCAGAAATTAACACACCGTTGTAAAGCAATTATACTCCAATAAAGATGTTAAATATATATGTATATATCATACAATAATCCATATTTATGTAGAAACATGAAGGGTATGGAAGTGTCGTTATAGAGCAGGCTTTTTTGGTAAATACCTAACTAATTTGTAAGATGATAAGCATGTGCTCAGCTTCAGCCTACTCCTGGTTACCTGGTTACTAGGGGTAAGATAGGGAAGATAATCCATTCTTGCTACTATCATGGAAGGCATCTTTAAAAAATACTTAACAAAGCTTGAATTGGCTTTTCAACTTCTTTTTCTTTACTTTGATCACCTGGGCATAAAGTGGAATTTGATTTAATTTTCTGCAAGATCAACAGAAGATGGCTCTCAAGTGTTTGTGAAATTCTTATTGATTGTTCTGAAAATCAAATACCACCCTGTTTAAAGTCATCATATCAGAATTGAAATATCTGTTCCTAGAGTAATTTAAAATCTCATTTAGTGTGACAGAACTTAGACATATACTTGTTTAATTTTCTTTCAATTAAGCCATTATATAATTGAATCTCACCAGAACTACTGGATTATGTTACAGTTGAATAAATTGAAAGAGCTTATTTTAAAAAAAATAAAATAAAATAAAGTGTAGCTTCCGGGACTCCCCTGGTGGCGCAGTGCTTAAGAATCTGCCTGCCAACACAGGGGACACAGGTTCGATCCCTGGTCTGGGAAGATCCCACCTGCCACAGAGCATCTAAGCCTCTGTGCCACAACTACTGAGCCTGTACTCTAGAGCCCACGAGCCACAACTACTGAGCCCGCATGCCACAACTACTGAAGCCCGCACACATAGAGCCCATGCTCCGCAACAAAAGAAGCCACCACGATGAGAAGCTCGCGCACCGCAACAAAGAGGAGCCCCCGCTCACCACAACTAGAGAAAGCCTGAGCGCAGCAACAAAGGCCCAACACAGCCAAAAAAAAAAAGTGTAGTTTCCTAGTCTCTATCCTGATATCCTCTGCTCCAGATGTATGTATCAACTATTTAGATACCAAAAAATGGCCCTATTCTGATCATCACTTTTTCCAATTCCAATTAAGATAGAGTAACAGGGATAAGATTTATCCTACTACCTGAAAACACTAAAACATGAGACAAAATATATGAAATAACGGCACCAAGACACTGGACACAGGCAAGAAAGGGCAGTGATCATTGAGGGGGAAAAAAAAGAGATTATTATTTTCCAAGCTTATCCTAGAGAAAGTTTCCAGGCTGCAGCAAAGAGAAAGGGAACCCAAGCAGAGCCCAGTGGTCTCCCTGAGCTGAGATGAACGTGGGGATAAAAGGAAGCTAAGGAGGCTAGAGTTTCCCTGGTTGAGTACCAGAGAATAGAAAGCTGTGCAGAGAGAGAAGTCCAGAAAGCCACACTGAGGCACCCATGAGTATACAGCTAAGTACTGCTCAAGACATTCATGTGAGAAAACCACCAGAGACTGGGAAAAGAATCCTGCAAAAGAATTAAAGAGAAGAGTGATCAAATATCACACAGCACAGAAACAGTGTCTATTCTCAAGTCCAAAATGAAAAATATCGAACCTTATGGGGCAATGATTATACTACAATATCTTGCTCAAAAGTGAGGAAAAGTTAACTCTAGAGTAAACCAGGGTATGACCCCACCAAACAATAGTAAAAGCAAGACCAAAAGGAACAAACTGTTTCCAAGTAACAACTTATTACAGAACAAAGGTCAAAAAATAAACAAAATAGCCAACACAACAAGGAAAACTTCACAGTGTCTGGAATCCAATAAAAAATAATTAGGCATGCAAAGAAGGGAGGTGAAAATTAGAAAAAATAAAACAATCAAAACTGACTCAGAAACGTGACAGAATTAGTAGACAAGGATACATGGCTATAGGTAATTTCGCCATAAGCATCTTTGCTACATATCAGCCATAAATATTTTCACCACATAACTAATTGGTCATAAGGTAATTTTGCCGTAAAGGATAAAATAACAACAAAAAAGGATGTTTAAAAGGACATAATGAAACATAAAAATTAATAAATTAAAAAGAGTATAGCAAAATATAAAAATGTTGAATATATTTAAAACATGTGTAAAAAAATTCATAGCAATACTGTATGAATAACTGATTTTATGAGTTGTAACAAGCACTGTCCTCCAAGTCTTTCATTCACAGCATTTTATACATTTTTTCCTTCTTAGTACACCTCCTTGTTTGGAACTGCACTCTTACTTTTTCAATAAAATTTCTTTCTTCATTAAGAGAGAGATCAGATTCCAAATACTAGGATGCAAACCTGTAAACTGAACTTTGAATTTCCTGTGAAAGCCTTCTACACCAGGGCTCCCCAACCCGGGCCACACAGCAGGAGGTGAGCGGGGGGCGAGCAAGCAAAGCTTCATCTGCCGCTCCTCATCGCTCACATTACCGCCTGAACCATCCCCCCACCCGTCCGTGGAAAAACTGTCTTCCACGAAACCGGTCCCTGGTGCCAAAAAAGGTTGGGGACCACTGTTCTTCACTGTTGTTTGTTCTTGGTATACTGTCATATGTCTGTTGATAGACACTGCAAACTTCTATAGGAAATGTGGGTTCAGCTCTGAACCTTCAAATCGCTAAAGGACTTGAGAAATAATACATTATTTTCTAGTATAGTATGCAATCTGGCTTTACACTCTCGTATTTCACACTTCCAGTAAGTTTTATCACCATATTTTCTATCAACTCAATATACGTAGTTGTTATCATGCACTATTTTCAGACCACACTCCTACTGGTCACTGTATAGACCATTATGAGGGGTAAGATTTGTATAATATAAAAATGGGTGCACTGTGTCAATGGAGAAATGAAACCAAACTGTCAACGAGTTATTTTATCTTTTACAGTAAAACTGCCTTACGCCCAATTAGTTATGAGGTGAAAATGCTTGCAGCAAAGATGGTTAAAGCAAAAATACCAGACACGGATACTAACAGTTATTATGATGTATCCCATGGGTTCAAAAAGCTAGAGGAAAGACTGAATGTGTTAAGAAGCATGGATATACATTTTTTAAAACCTAAATCAACCTTCTAAAGATGAAAACTATAATATCGGAGGTAAAAAGATTAACAGCAGATTAAATATAACAAAATAAAACATTAGTCACCTTGAAGACATACCAATAGAAAGCATCTGAATAAAACAGAAAGAAAAAAGATGGAGAAAATGAACAGAAAAGCAGTAAACTGTGAGACAACTTCAGGTGCACAAATACATACGTATATAATTAGAGTCCATAAAAAAGAGGTCAGAGAAGGGAGAATTAAGAAAACATTTGAAAAAATGAAGTTCAAAATTTTTACAAATTTAATGAAAATGACAAACTAAAGAAGCTGATTGAACCCAAGTATAAGAAACATGAAGAAAACTACAAAAAGGAGTATGATACTCAAATTGCTTAAAAACAGTTATTAAGATGAAATCTTAAAAGCAGCCAGAAAAAAATTACAGATTATGTATAAAGGAAAATAGATACAGTTAACAACCAATTACTCGTCTGAAACAAACACAAGCTAGAAAAAGTGGAGCGCCATCATTAGAGTATTGAAAGAAGGGAAAAAAGGTGTTAACCTAGAAGTCTTTACCAGTGAAAATATCTTTGAAAAACAAAGGTAAAATAACAACAACAAATTGTTTTTAAACTGTGAGACATTCAAAAGCCAAAAGAATTCATCACTAGCAAACCTGCTTGAGAAATGTTAAAGTCCTTCAGGCAGAAAGAAAATGATACCAGATGGAAACCTAGATCTATTGAAAAAGAATACAGAGCACTGGAAATGGTAAATGCATGGGTAAATACAGTTTTTATCTTATTAATTTTTTAAAAAGATAATTGAGAGTGATCTCATGGAAAATGGTAGAGCAGAAAGCTACAAGGGTTGGTCCCTGTACTGAAACAAGTATTAAACTGGAAAAAAAGTATCAGAACCAACTATTTCTCTAGGAGTTCTGATCACAAGGGAAAAAAAATTTTTTCTGTTACTTTACTTTTGTATGTATATGAGGTGACAGATGTTCACTAAACTTATTCTGATAATCACTTCATGATGTATGTAAGTCAAATCATTATGCTGTACACCTTAAACTTATACAGTGCTGTATGTCAATTACATCTCAATAAAACTGGAAGAAAAAAGTTTCTTTTTAAATCAACTATTTCTGAATTCTGCAACCTTACTGGACACTGACAGCAACCAGAGACATACTTGATGAAGGAAGAGGTTGCTGAAATTTGGTAGCAGAGCAGTGGTGTGTGAACCAATTATTATCCTTCATCCTCGGCCCTGCCTTGGCAGTGGGGAGAGCAGCTGGCTGGTGCTGGAGCTGGCAGTAAACACTATGTCCTATGAAAATCTGGGATTGCACATTTTGGTCATTCTAGCAATTCCCTGAAGGACCAGCTCAGACGTTTGTCTTTGTTTTGGCCTTCTCAAGCTACAGTGACTTCCCTGGCAGGAACTACTGAAAGATTTAAAGACACACATGACTTTGTTTTGCTAGTATTTTGCATCCAGACATTTAAGGAAACCTCTATAAGGTCACTGGCTGACCACAGATATAATGTAAAAGAAAATTCAGTGACCACACACAAGAAGCGACATAGACTTTTCAAAAATAGTCTAGAAAAGGCACTAAATAGATAACTGTAGCTCCCAACAGGCAAAAATCAGCAATCCCTGATGAGCAAGAGAAACTGATTTTCATACCACATTACAGTATTCAAAATATCCAGTTTCCAACAAAAAATTAGAAAGCAAAGAAACAGGAAAGTATTGCCCATTCACATGAGAAAAATATTTTGACACAAACTATCTCTAAGAAACCTAAACATTAAAATTACTAGTAAGAAATGATAAATCAACTTATTAAATATGCTCAGTGAGCTAAAAGGAACAAGCAAAGAACTAAAGAGAACAATGTACTAACAAAAAAGGAATGTCAATAGATAGACACTATTCAAAAGAAACAAATAAAAAATCTGATGAGGAAGATGATTGGGAGATAAGACAACTGGAAATATTCAGTTTGAGAAGCAGTTAAAAAAAAAAAAAATGAAGAAAAATGAACAGAGCCCAGGGGGCCTGGGGGATACCATCAAGCATACCAACATATGCATCACAGGAGTCCCAGAAGGAGAAGAGAGAGTGACAGAAAAATATTTGAAGAAATAATGCCCCAAACATCCCAAATTTGTTGAAATAAATAAATTAAACACCCAGGAAGGTCAAGAAATTCCAAGCAGTATAAATGCAAAGTGATTCACACTAAGACACGTTACAGTTAAACTGTTGAAAGACAAAGACAGAGAGAATCTTGAAAACAGCAAGAGAGAAACAGCTCATCACATACAAAAAGTTCCCAGTAACAGCTGATTTTTTTATCAGAAGCCATGGAGGGCAGAAGGCAGTAGGATAACATATTTAAAGTACAAAAGGAAAAAACAAAAACAAAAACTGTGAACCAAGAGTTCTAAATCCAGCAAAAGTATCCTTTAAGAAAGAATGAGAAAGTAAGACATTTCCAGATAAACAAAAGTTGATGGAGTTTGTTATCAGTAGAACTGCCCTACAATAAATACTAAGGTAGTCCTCCAGGCTGAAATGAAAAAAAACATGACAATAACTAGAAGCCATATGAATAAATAAAGAACACAGGTAAATGTAACTACACAGATAAATGTAAAAGCCAGTATTACTGCATTTTTGGTTTTTAACTCCTTTCCTTCATCACTATTGTAAAAGAAAATGCATAAAACAATAATTATAAGTATAGGTTAATGGGCACACAATGCATGACAACATACTGTGGGACAATAACAACTAAAAGGGGGAAGAAGAGAGATATATAAAAGCAGAAAGTTTGTATACTACTGGAAGTAAGTTGTTATTAATCATACTAAGTTATTATAAATTTATGATGTTAATTGTAATCTCCAATGTAATAACAAAGAAAATAACTAAAAATACGTGAAAAGGAAGAAAGGGAATCAAAATGGTACATTACAAAAAGATAAACCACATGCAAAAAAAAGTAGGAATGGAGGAATTGAAGAGAAAAAAACATTTAAGACATAGAGAAAACAAACACCAAAATTGTAGAGGTCCTTTTGTATCAATAAGTACATCAAACATAAATGAATTACAATTAAAAGGCAGAGACTGGCAAGATAGGTTAAAAAAAAGATCCATCTATACGCTGAAACTATATACAAGAGACTTACTTTAAATACAAACACACAAAGGTAAAAAGTTGTAAAAGATATTTCATGCAATAGTTACCAGAAGAGAACTGAGGTGGCTACATTATTATTAGT
Organism: Balaenoptera borealis; assembly: GCF_965194805.1. Classification (NCBI taxonomy): domain Eukaryota; kingdom Metazoa; phylum Chordata; class Mammalia; order Artiodactyla; family Balaenopteridae; genus Balaenoptera; species Balaenoptera borealis. The sequence goes on along the minus strand of NC_138860.1, from coordinate 38,959,653 downwards.
CAAGACAGACTTCAAGACAGAAAAAGGTCACAAAAACAAAGAATATTATATTAAAATAAAAGATTTAATAGAACAAAAATATGTAAGAATTGGAAACATATATACACCTAACAACAGGGTCCCTAAATATATGAAGACAAAATTGAAATAATTGAAGGGAGAAACAGTCTACAACAAGAGTTGGAGACTTCAGTATACCATTTTCAATATAGAACATCTAGAGAGAAGATCAGTAAGGACATACGGGACTTGAACAACACTATAAACCAATTAGACCTATCTTATCAAACCTATATAGAATATTCTACCCAACATGGGAGAATACACACTCTTTTCAAGTGCATATATAATACTCCCCCATGATAGGCCATAAATCAAGTCTCATTAAATTTAAAAAGACTGAAATCATACAATCGATCTATTCTTGACCACAATGAAACGAAACTAGAAATCAGAAACAGAAGGAAAACTGGAAAATACACAAAAAAGTGAAAATTAACACACTTTTAAACAACCAATTGTTTAAGAAGAAACCAAAAGGGAAATTAGAAAATACCCTGAGATGAATAAAAACAGAAACACTCATCAAAACTTATGGGATGTAGCAAAAGCAGTGCCAGGAGGAAAAGTTCTAACACATACATTAAAAAGATCTCAAATCAATAACCTAAATTTCCATCTTAATACACTGGGAAAACAAGAGCAAATTAAACCCAAAGCTATCAGAAGAAATGAAGTGATAAAAATTACAGTGGAGATAAACAAAATAGAGAATGAAAAACAACAGAGAAAAATGAATGAAACCAAAAGGTGGTTGCTTGATAACATCAACAAAATTGACATACTTTTAACTAGATTGACGAAGAAAAGGAGAGGAGGCTCAAATTACTAAAATCAGAGAGTGGGGACATTACTACCAACATTACAGAAACAGAAAGAATTATAAGAAAATATTAGAAACAACTGTATATCAACAACTTGCATAATGTAGATGAAATGAATAAATTCCTAGAAACACACAAACTACCTGACTTAAAAAGAAACAGAAAATCTGAATAAATCTATGAGAGTGAATCAGTAACTCAAAAGCCTCCTAACAAAGAAAAACCAAGGACCACATGGCTTCCCTGGTGGATTCTAGCACACATTTAAAGAAGAATTAATACCAAACTTTCTCACACTTATCCAAAAAACGGAAAAGGAGGGGGACTTCTCTGGTAGCCCAGTGGTTAAGAATCCGCCTGCCAATGTAGGGGACACGGGTTCGAGCCCTGGTCCAGGAAGATCCCACATGCCGCAGAGCAACTAAACCTGTGCGCCACAACTACTGAGCCTGTGTTCTAGAGCCCGTGAGCCACAACTACTGAAGCCCACGGGCTCTAAGGCCCGTGCTCCACAACAAAGAGAAGCCACTGCAATGAGAAGCCCAAGCACCACAACAAAGAGTAGCCCCCGCTCACCACAACTAGAGAAAGCCCACACGCAGCAACGAAGACCCAATGCAGCCAAAAATTAATTAATTATTTATTTATTTAATTATTTAAAAAAGAAAAGGCGGGAACACTTCCTAACTCATTATATGAGGCCAGCATTAACCTGATACCAAAATGAGACAAACATGCTACAATAAAAGAAAGCCACAGGCAGACAGTCCTTAAAAATATACATGCAAAAATCCTCAACAATATGCTAGCAAACTAAGTTCAGCAGCATATTAAAAGCATTCTGCACTATAACCAAGTAGGATTTATTCCAGGAATGCAAGAGTTGTTCAACATCCATCAATGTAATACGCATCATTTATAGAATGAAGGAGGAAAAAAAAAAGATCATCTCTCTGTTGATGCAGAAAAAGCATGTGATATAATACAACATGCTTTCATAATAAAAAAAAAAAAGTCTCAATAAACCAGGAATAGAAAGGATCTTTCTCAAAATGGCAAAAGCAATATATGAATAACACACAGCTAGCATCATAGTCAATGGTAAAAGACTGAGAGCTTACTCTCTAAGATCAGGAACAAGACAAAGATGCCTGCTTTTGCCACTTCAATTCATTATCATACTGGAACATCTAGCCAGAACAACTAGGTAAGAAAAAAGAAATAAAAGGCGTCCAAATTGGAAAGGAAGAAGAAAACTTATCTCTGTTCACAGACAATATAATCTTATATGAATAAAACCCTAAAAAACACACCAAACACACACACACACACACACACACAAAATAAATATTCAAAAAATAAATAAATTCAGCAAAGCTGAAGGGTACAAATTAATGCAAAAAATCATTTGTATTTCTATACATTAGCAATCAATAACCTGAAAAGGAAGTTAAGAAAATAATTCCATTTTAGAAAAGCATCAAAAATAATAAAATATTTAGGAATAAATTTAACCAAAAAACTGCAGGACTTATACACTGAAAACTACAAAATTTTGGTGAGAAATTTTAAACGATGGAAATAAATGGAAAGACATCCATTGTTCATGGATTGAAATGTAATATTGAGGTAACAATACTACATAAAGCAATCTAGAGAATCAATGAAATCTCTATCAAAAGCCCAACTGGGAGGGGGTGGGAGATCAAGATGGTAGAGTAGAAAGGTCCTGAACTCATCTCCCCCCATGAGCACATCAAAATTACAACTACTTACAGAACAACTATCTGTGAGAATGACCTGAATACAAGCAGAAAAGATTTTCCACAACTGAAGATATAAACAAGGAGCTACAACAAGACAGGTAGGAGGGATAGAGACACAGTCCAGTCAGAACCCACACACCAGGGTTGACAACCCCAAAACAGAAAGGATATCACAACTGCAGAGGTCCTCCCTGAGGAGCAAGTGGTCTGAGCCAGCCCCAGAGTCCTGCACCAAGAAAATGAGCCCCCAGAATATCTGGTTTTGAAAACCAGCATGACTCACATTCAGGATAGCTGGGGGGCTATAGAAAACAGAGACTACTCTTAAAGGGCACAGAAGCAGTAGTTTGAAAGGCACCTGCACCAGACCCACTTGCTAATCTTCGAAAGCAGTCATGCATTGCCAGGACACACAGCCAGCCTCAAGAGGAGCCTGCTCTACCCACTAGCAGGCCCAAAACGGTTGCACACTGCCAGGCTGCAGAGCCAGTCACACAGGGAGCCTACCCGACCTACCAGAGGGCCAACGGTACTCAGTCCAGCTTCAACAGAAGGGTGCATGCTGCCCACATAGAGGACACCACTGGAGAATCTAGCTCTGATGGCCAGAGGGGAGCACATTGCTAGGCCCCATAGGACACTCCCTACATAATGCCACTTCTCCAAAACTGGGACATGTAAAAAACCTACTAATATACAAAAATAAACACAGAGAATTAGGCAAAATGAGGAGACAGTGGAATATGTTCCAAATGAAAAAATAAGAAAAAACCTCAAAAAAAAGAACTAACTGAAATGGAGATAAGCAATTTCCCTGATAAAGAGTTCAAGGTAATGAGTATAAAGATACTTGTCAATCTTGAGAGAAGAACTGATGAACAGAGAAAATTTCAACAAAAAATTAGAAAATATAAAAAAGAACGAATCAGTGGTGAAGAACATAATACCTGAAATGAAAAATATACCAGAAGGAATCAACAGTAGATTAGATGATACAGAAGAATGGATCAGGAATCTGGAAGACAAAGTACTGTAAATCAAGCTGAACAGAAAAAAGACATTTAAAGAAATGAAAGATAGCTTAAGAGAACTTAGAGACAACATCAAGTGTATTAACATTCACACTGTAAGGTCCCAGAAGGAGGTGGGAGGAACAGAGAACACACCTGAGGAAAAAAAATAGCTAAAAACTCCCCTAGACTGGAGAAGGAAACACATCAGGTCCAGAAAGCACAGAGAGTTGCAAACAGGATGAATACAAATAGGTCCACACTAAGACACATTATAATTAAAATGTCAAAAATTAAAAATAAAGAGAGAATGTTAAAAGCAGTAAGAGAAAGGCAACTAGTTATATGCAAGGGGAACTTGTATAAGAATATCAGCTAACTTTCAGCAGAAACTTTATAGGCCAGAATGGAGTGCCATGATATATTCAAAGTGCTGAAAGGAAGAAAACCTACAACCAAGAAAACTCTACCTGGCATTGTTATCATTCAGAACTGAAGAAGAGATGAAGAGTTTTACAGACAACAAAAAGCTAAAAGAGTTCATCACCACCAAACCAGCCTTACAAGAAATGCTAAAGTGACTTCTCTAAGCAGGAAAAAAAAAGTCCACAACTACAAATAAACAAATGATGGAAGGAAAACTCTCACTGGTAAAGGCAAACATACAGTAAAGGTAGTTGATCAATCACATACAAACCTAGTAGAAAGGTTAAAAGACAAAAGTAGTAAAATAATCTATACATACAATAAATATTCAAGGGATACACCAGATAAAAAGATGTAAAATATGACATCAAAAACATAAAGAGTGGGGTAGAATAGTAAAAATGTAGGGCTGTTAGAAAGCATTTGAACTTAAGAGATCATCAACTTAAAACAGACACCTATAGATAAAGACTGTTATATATGAGCCTCATGGCAACGACAAACCTAAAACCAATGACAGATAAACAAAAAATAAAGAGAAAGAAATCCAAACATATCACTAAAGACAGTCATCAAATTACAAAGGAAGAGAGCACGAGAAGAAGAATGGAATAAAGAAAAGGCATAAAAACAATGAGAAAGCAATTAACAAAAGGGCAATAAGTACATACCTATCAATAATTATGCTAGTTGTAAATGGACTAAATGCTCCAATCAAAAGACACAGAGTGGCTAAATGGATAGAAAAACAAGACCCATATATATGCTGTCTACAGGAGACTCAGTTCAGATCTAAAAACACAAATAGATAAAAGTGAGGGGATGGAAAAACACATTCTATGCAAATGGAAATAAAAAGAAAGATGGAGTAGCAATACTTAGACAAATACAGTCTTTAAAACAAAGACTGTAACAAAAAAAACCAAGAAAGGCCTTACATAATGATAAAGGGATCAATCCAACAAAATATAACGCATGTAAATATATATGCTCCCAACATAAGAGTACTTAAATAGAGGAAATATTAACAAATATAAAGGGAGAAACTGACAGCAACACAATAATAGTAGGGGACTTTAACATCCCAGTTAAATCAATGGACAGATCACCTGAACAGAAAATCAATAAAAATCCACTGGCCTTAAATGACAACTTAAACTAGAAAGATATATAGACCACTCCATCCAAAAGCAATAGGATACATATTCTTTTCAATGTGTGAATACGGAACACACTCCAAGACAGATCACATGCTAGGCCACAAAACAGGTCTCAATAAATCTAAGATGATTGATACAATAACAACTATCTGTTCTGACTTCAACACTATGAAACTAGAAATCAACTACAAGGAGAAAATCGGAAAAAAACACACACCAGGAAGATAAACAATATGCTACTAAACAATCAGTGTGTCACTGAATAAATAAAAGAGGAAATTAAAAAATACCTGGAGAGATTAACCAAGATGGCGGAGTAGAAGGACGTGCTCTCACTCCCTCTTGCGAGAACACCAGAATCACAACTGGCTGCTGGACAATCATCGACAGGAAGACACTGGACTTCACCAAGGAGGATATCCCACGTCCAAGGACAGAGGAGAAGCCACAGTGAGACGGTAGTAGGGGCGCAATCAGAATAAAATCAAATCCCATAACTGCAGGGTGGGTGACTCACAGACTGGTGAACACTTATACCACAGAAGTCCACCCACGGGAGTGAAGGTTCTGAGCCCCACGTCAGGCTTCCCAACCTGGGCGTCCGACAATGGGAGGAGGAATTCATAGAGAATCAGACTTTGAAGCCTAGTGGCAATTGATTGCAGGACTTCAACAGGACTGGGGGAAACAGAGACCCCACTCTTGGAGGGCGCACATGGAATAGTGTGCGCATCGGGACCCGGGGGAAGGAGCAGTGACCCTGGGGGACACTGAACCAGACCTACCTGCTAGTGTTGGAGGGTCTCCTGCAGAGGTGGGGGCTGGCTCTGTTTCACCGTGGGGACGAGGACACTGGCAGTGGATGTTCTGGGAAATACTCCTTGGTGTGAGCCCTCCCAGAGTCCGCCATTAGCCCCACTAAAGAGCCCAGGTAGGCTCCAGTGTTGGGTTGCCTCAGGCAAAACAACGAACAGGGAGGGAATCCAGCCCCACCCATCAACAGTCACGTGGATTAAAGTTTTATGGAGCTCTCTCTGCCACAGCAACAGTCAGCTCTACCAGCCACCAGAGCCTCCCATCAGGCCTCTTAGATAGCCTCAACCACCAGAGGGCAGACAGCAGAAGCAAGAAAAAATACAATCCTGCAGCCGGTGGAACAAAAACCACAATTACAGAAAGACAGACAAGATGAAAAGGCAGAGGGCTATATACCAGATGAAGGAACAAGAAAAAACTCCAGAAAAACAACTAAATGAAGTGGAGATAGACAACCTTCCAGAAAAAGAATTCAGAATGATAGTGAAGATGATCCAGGACCTTGGAATAAGAATGGAGGCAAAGATCAAGAAGATGCAAGAAATGATTAACAAAGACCTAGAAGAATTAAAGAACAAACAAACAGAGATGAACAATACAATAACTGAAATGAAAACTACACTCGAAGGAATCAATAGCAGAATAACTGAGGCAGAAGAACGGATAAGTGACCTGGAAGACAGAACGGTGGAAGTCACTGCTGCAGAACAGACTAAAGAAAAAAGAATGAAAAGAAATGAAGACAGCCTAAGAGACCTCTGGGACAACATTAAACGCAACAACATTCGCATTATAGGGGTCCCAGAAGGAGAAGAGAGAGAGAAAGGACCTGAGAAAATATTTGAAGAGATTATAGTTGAAAACTTCCCTAACATGGGAAAGGAAATAGCCACCCAAGTCCAGGAAGCACAGAGAGTCCCATACAGGATAAACCCAAGGAGAAACACGCCTAGACACATAGTAATCAAACTGGCAAAAATTAAAGACAAAGAAAAATTATTGAAAGCAGCAAGGGAAAAATGACAAATAACATACAAGGGAACTCCCAGAAGGTTAACAGCTGATTTCTCAGCAGAAATTCTACAAGCCAGAAGGCAGTGGCATGATATACTTAAAGTGATGAAAGGGAAGAACCTACAACTAAGATTACTCTACCCAGCAAGGATCTCATTCAGATTTGATGGAGAAATCAAAAGCTTTACAGACAAGAAAAAGCTAAGAGAATTCAGCACCACCAAACCAGCTCTACAACAAATGCTAAAGGAACTTCTCTAACTAGGAAACACAAGAGAACAAAAGGACCTACAAAAACAAATCCAAAACAATTAAGAAAAAGGTCATAGGAACATACATATCGATAATTACCTTAAACGTGAATGGATTAAATGCTCAAACTAAAAGACACAGGCTTGCTGAATTGATACAAAAACCAGACCCATATATATGCTGGCTACAAGAGACCCACTTCAGACCTAGGGACACATACAGACTGAAAGTGAGGGGATGGAAAAAGATACTCCATGTAAATGGAAATCAAAAGAAAGCTGGAGTAGCAATACTCATATCAGATAAAATAGACTTTAAAATAAAGAATGTTACAAGAGACAAGGAAGGACACTACATAATGATCAAGGGATCAATCCAAGAAGAAGATATAACAATTATAAATATATATGCACCCAACATAGGAGCACCTCAATACATAAGGCAACTGCTAACAGCTATAAAAGAGGAAATTGACAGTAACACAATAATACTGGGGGACTTTAACACCTCACTTACACCAATGGACAGATCATCCAAAATGAAAATAAATAAGGAAACAGAAGCTTTAAATGACACAATAGACCAGATAGACTTAATTGATATTTATAGGACATTCCATCCATAAACAGCAGATTACACGTTCTTCTCAAGTGCGCACGGAACATTCTCCAGGATAGATCACATCTTGTGTCACAAATCAAGCCTCAGTAAATTTAAGAAAATTGAAATTATATCAAGCATCTTTTCTGACCACAACGTTATGAGATTAGAAATGAATTACAGGGAAAAAAACGTTAAAAACACAAACACATGGAGGCTAAACAATACATTACTAAATAACCAAGAGATCACTGAAGAAATCAAAGAGGAAATCAAAAAATACCTAGAGACAAATGACAATGGAAACACGACGACCCAAAACCTATGGGATGCAGCAAAAGCAGTTCTAAGAGGGAAGTTTATAGCTATACAAGCCTACCTAAAGAAACAAGAAAAATCTCAAGTAAACAATCTAACCTTACACCTAAAGAAACTAGAGAAAGAAGAACAAACAAAACCCAAAGTTAGCAGAAGGAAAGAAATCATAAAGATCACAGTGGAAATAAATGAAATAGAAACAAAGAAAACAATAGCAAAGATCAATAAAACTAAAAGCTGGTTCTTTCAGAAGATAAACAAAATTGATAAGCCATTAGCCAGACTCATCAAGAAAAAGAGGGAGAGGACTCAAATCAACAAAATCAGAAATGAAAAAGGAGAAGTTACAACAGACACCGCAGAAATACAAAGCATCCTAAGAGACTACTACAAGCCACTCTATGCCAATAAAATGGACAACCTGGAAGAAATGGACAAATTCTTAGAAAGGTATAACCTTCCAAAACTGAACCAGGAAGAAACAGAAACTATGAACAGACCAATCACAAGTAATGAAATTGAAACTGTGATTAAAAATCTTCCAACAAACAAAAGTCCAGGACCAGATGGCTTCACAGGTGAATTCTATCAAACATTTAGAGAAGAGCTAACATCTATCCTTCTCAAACTCTTCCAAAAAATTGCAGAGGAAGGAACACTCCCAAACTCATTCTATGAGGCCACCATCACCCTGATACCAAAACCAGACAAAGACACTACAAAAAAAGAAAATTACAGACCAATATCACTGATGAATATAGATGCAAAAATCCTCAACAAAATACTAGCAAACAGAATCCAACAACACATTAAAAGGATAATACACCACGATCAAGTGGGATTTATCCCAGGGATGCAAGGATTCTCCAATATACGCAAATCAATCAATGTGATACACCATATTAACAAATTGAAGAATAAAAACCATATGATCATCTCAATAGATTCAGAAAAAGCTTTTGACAAAATTCAACACCCATTTATGATAAAAGCTCTCCAGAAAGTGGGCACAGAGGGAACTTACCTCAACATAATAAAGTCCATATATGACAAACCCACAGCAAACATCATTCTCAACGATGAAAAACTAAAAGCATTTCCTCTAAGATCAGGAACGAGACAAGGATGTCCACTCTCACCACTATTATTCAACATAGTTCTGGAAGTCCTAGCCATGGCAATCAAAGAAGAAAAAGAAATAAAAGGAATACAAATTGGAAAAGAAGAAGTAAAACTGTCACTGTTTGCAGATGACATGATACTATACATAGAGAATCCTAAAACTGCCACCAGAAAACTGCTAGAGCTAATTAATGAATTTGGTAAAGTTGCAGGATACAAAATTAATGTACAAAAATCTCTTGCATTCCTATACACTAATGATGAAAAATCTGAAAGAGAAATCATGGAAACACTCTCATTTACCATTGCAACAAAAAGAATAAAATACCTAGGAATAAACCTACCTAGGGAGACAAAAGACCTGTATGCAGAAAACTATAAGACACTGATGAAAGAAATTAAAGATGATACCAACAGATGGAGAGATATACCATGTTCTTGGATTGCAAGAATCAACATTGTGAAAATGACTATACTACCCAAAGCAATCTACAGATTCAATGCAATCCCTATCAAATTACCAATGGCATTTTTTACGGAACTAGAACAAATCATCTTAAAATTTGTGTGGAGACACAAAAGACCCTGAGTAGCCAAAGCAGTCTTGAGGGAAAAAAACAGAGCTGGAGGAATCAGACTCCGTGACTTCAGACTATACTACAAAGCTACAGTAATCAAGACAATATGGTACTGGCACAAAAACAGAAACATAGATCAATGGAACAAGATAGAAAGCCCAGAGATTAACCCACGCACCTATGGTCAACTAATCTATGACAAAGGAGGCAAAGATATACAATGGAGAAAAGACAGTCTCTTCAATAAGTGGTGCTGGGAAAACTGGATAGCTACATGTAAAAGAATGAAATTAGAATACTCCCTAACACCAAACACAAAAATAAACTCAAAATGGATTAGAGACCTAAATGTAAGACTGGACACTATAAAACTCTTAGAGGAAAACATAGGAAGAACACTCTTTGATATCAATCACAGCAAGATCTTTTTTGATCCACCTCCTAGAGTAATGGAAATAAAAACAAAAATAAACAAATGGGACCTAATGAAACTTAAAAGCTTTTGCACAGCAAAGGAAACCATAAACAAGACGAAAAGACAACCCTCAGAATGGGAGAAAATATTTGCAAACGAATCAACGGACAAAGGATTAATCTCCAAAATATATAAACAGCTCATTCAGCTCGATATTAAAGAAACAAACACCCCAATCCAAAAATGGGCAGAAGACCTAAATAGACATTTCTCCAAAGAAGACTTACAGACGGCCACGAAGCACATGAAAAGCTGCTCAACATCACTAATTATTAGAGAAATGCAAATCAAAACTACAGTGAGGTATCACCTCACACCAGTTAGAATGGGCATCATCAGAAAATCTACAAACAACAAATGCTGGAGAGGGTGTGGAGAAAAGGGAACCCTCTTGCACTGTTGGTGGGAATGTAAATTGATACAGCCACTATGGAGAACAATATGGAGGTTCCTTAAAAAACTAAAAATAGAATTACCATATGACCCAGCAATCCCACTACTGGGCATATACCCAGAGAAAACCATAATTCAAAAAGACACATGCACCCCAATGTTCACTGCAGCACTATTTACAATAGCCAGGTCATGGAAGCAACCTAAATGCCTATCGACAGACGAATGGATAAAGAAGATGTAGTACATATATACAATGGAATATTACTTAGCCAAACAAAGGAACGAAACTGGGTCATTTGTAGAGATGTGGATGCATGTAGAGACTGTCATACAGAGTGAAGTAAGTCAGAAAGAGAAAAACAAATATCGTTTATTAACACATGTATGTGGAACCTAGAAAAATGGTACAGATGAACCGGGTTGCAGGGCATAAGTTGAGACACAAATGTAGAGAACAAATGTATGGACACCAAGGGGGGAAAACTACGGTGGGGTGGGGATGGTGGTGTGCCGAATTGGGTGATTGGGATTGACATGTATAAAGTGATGTGTATAAAATTGATGACTGATTAAAAAAACAAAAACAAAAACACCTGGAGACAAAGGAAGATGGAAACACAACATTCCAAAATCTATGGGACACAGCAAAAGCAGTTCTACAAGGGAAATTTATAGTGAAACAGGCCTACCTCAGGAACCAAGAAAAATCTCAAATAACCTAAACTTACACCTAAAAGAACTAGAAAAAGAACAAATAAACCTGAAGTTAATCTAAGGAAGGAAATATTAAAGACCAAAGCATAAATAAATGAAATTGAGACTAAAAAAAAAAATAGAAAAGATCAATGAAACTAAGAGCTGGTTTTTTGAAAGATAAACAAAATTGATAAATCTTTAACCAGACTCATCAAAAAAAAAAAAAAAAAGAGAGAGGGCCAAAATCAATAAAATCAGAAACAAAAGAGAAGTTATAACCAACCAAAAGAAATACAAAGAATCATAAGAGATTACTAAACACAATTATACATCAACCAATCGGACAACCTAAAAGAAATGAATTCCTAGAAATGTATAACCTTACAAGACTGAATCAGGAAGAAATAGATAATATGAACAGGCCAATTACCAGTAATGAAATTGGATCAGTAATCAAAACTTACCCAAGAAACAAAAGTCCAGGACCAGAAAAATTCACAGGTGACTTTTACCAAATATTTAAAGAAATGTTAACACCTATTCTTCTGAAACTATTACAAAAAATGCAGAGAAAAGAATGCTTCCAAACTCATTCTATAAGGCCAGCATCACTGTGATACCAAAATGAAACAAAGACACAACAAAAAAGAAAATTATAAGCCAGTATCACTGATGAACACAGATGCAACAACCCTCAACAAAATATTAGCAAACCAATACTCAACGATAAGTTTAAAGGATCACACACCATGATCAAGTAGGATTTATCCCAGGGATGCAAGAATGATTCATTTTCTGTAAATCAATCAGTGTGATACACACATTGACAAAATGAATAAAAACCACATGATCATCTCAATAGATGCAGAAAAAGGTTGTGACAAAATTAAACATCCATTCATGATAAAAACTCAAGAAAGTGGGTATAGAGGCCATATATGACAAACCTACAGCCAACATCATATGCAACAGTGGAAAACTGAAAGCATTTCTTCTAAGATCAGGAATAAGATAAGGATGCCCACTCTCACCACTTTTATTCAACATAGTAGTAGAAGTCCTCGCCACTGCAATCAGACAAAAAGAAATAAAAGGAATCCAAAGTGGAAAAAAAGAAGTAAAACTGTCACTGTTTGCAGACGGCATGATACTATATATACAAAATCCTAAAGATGCCACCAAAAAACTATTAGAACTAATAAATGAATTCAGTAAAGTTGCAGGATACAAAATTAATATGCAGAAATCTGTTGCATTTCTATACACTAACAACTAACAGAAAGAGGAATTAAGAATACAATCTCATTTACAATTGCATCAAAAAGAATAAAATACCTAGGAATAAATCAAACCAAAGAGGTAAAAACATCTACTCAGAAAACTATACGACACTGACAAATGAAACTGAAGAAGACACAAACAAATGGAAAGATATACCATGTTTAGGGATCAGAAGAATATTGTTAAAACGTCCATACTACACAAGGCAATCTACTGTGGTTCCAGAAAAGACAAATCAATAAAAGAAAATTAAAAAATCTAAATACAGAAACTGACCCATGTATATATAATTTAGTTTATAATAACAGAGGTATATCACATTAGCAAGGATGAATTATTCAACAACTGGTATTTGTATAACTGGTTAGTTAATCAGAGATAAATGTTAAGCTGGATCCTTCCTTCACACTAAAATAACTTGCAAGTTAATTAAAGACTTAAATGTTTAAAGATGCCCACATTTTACAGTAATTAGAGATTCACTGAGTTGAAAACTGAATTCTTTAGGGAAATCATCTCCAAACATAAGCCATATTCACCACCTGTATCACTCTCACTCTGTGGACATATTTCTTAAAGGTCTGTTTGTGGTAATCTAACTTTGGGGGTTGAAAGGTGGAAAAGAGGGACTTCCCTGGTGGCACAGTGGTTAAGAATCCGCGGGCCAATGCAGGGGACACGGGTTCAAGCCCCGGTCTGGGAAGATCCCACATGCTGCAGAGCAACTAAGCCCATGCACCGCAACGACTGAGCCTGCGCTCTAGAGCCCACAAGCCACAACTACTTAGCCAGCGTGCCACAACTACTGAAGCCCAAGTGCCTAGAGCCCGTCCTCTGCAACAAGAGAAGCCACCGCAATGAGAAGCCAACGCACCGCAACGAAGGGTAGCCCCCGCTTGCCACAACTAGAGAAAGCCCGAGTGCAGCAACAAAGACCCAATGCAGCCATAAATAAATAAATTAATTTTAAAAAAAAAAGATGGAAAAGATGAAGCATATTTCAGCTGATGTATGGAAACTTTCCTCTGTAGATATTTTCCCTCCTCTTGAAAATGGTCATAAGGCAGCATAAATAACCAGAAAATTAAATTTATTGTTCAAAGAACCCAGCCATATATATCTCTTCGTATGTGAAGTTCATATAAATAAAAATGTACTTAAGCCAATGTTAATTAGTATACATCCCACTCTTTTGTCTGGGTCTTAGGATGAAATAGATCCATAAGAACAACAACAAAAATCTCCCTTCTCCCCTACCCTGCTTCTGATGGGAAAAAAACCTTAGGAGAGAGAAATCAAAACTAAATTGATAATGGGGGCATTCTGTAAAATGGCGGTAGTGGTTGGTATGTATGACATCAATTGTCAGGGTGACATCGAGAATCCATCCCTAATCCTCTTCTCTGAAGGGTTAAAAAAAAAAAAGGATGGGTAGTATACCCTGGACATCTCCACTTCAAATCAGTGAGACATCTATCCTGAGCCAAAGTATGCCTAGAACTCTTCCCTTGGACCAAGGGCTCGGCAGTTAAAAACATTCTGGTTCTTCTGTCCTAGTGCCTATAAATAACTTCCTTTCCGTTTTCAGGGTCAGTTATTAAAGAGTGTATAACACAGCTGAATAATGCATATTGGCTTAGGAAAAATGGAAAGAGCCTTTAACTTTACAAAGTTGGTCCACAGATGTCATTCTGCAAAACACCTTAGTTTTATACTCACAAAACTCCAACTAACACAGGCTTTAGAAAAAGAAATAAGAGGATAAGACAATAAGTGGTACTTTCAGAAAGACAGAAGGACCTGGTGAGGTATAGGACTGGCTCTCACAGTGTTCATCATGAGTGTGCTCTCCATTTTTATGACAATGACTACAGATTCTTGTACTCCTGTGACCTTCACAATACATTCTTTCCCCTTAAGTCCTGAACTTCAACCTCCCCCTTCAACTGCTGAGGGGCTGCTTTACTCACTTAATGCAGATATTAACTTACAGCAGCCACAATTTGGAAGATAAAACTAAAAATAGCAAGCATGTGTCAATGCAGTAGGCTCTTTTCCCTCTGGGTGCACATAAACCTCTCATTAAGAAGTTCAAGGGGGCTTCCCTGGTGGCGCAGTGGTTGAGAATCTGCCTGCTAATGCAGGGGACACGGGTTCAAGCCCTGGTCTGGGAGGATCCCACATGTCATGGAGCAACTGGGCCCGTGAGCCACAACTACTGAGCTTGTGCGTCTGGAGCCTGTGCTCCGCAACAGGAGAGGCCACGACAGTTAGAGGCCCGTGCACCGTGATGAGGAGTGGCCCCCGCTCGCCACAACTAGAGAGGGCCCTTGCACAGGAACGAAGACCCAACACAGCCAAAAATAAATAAATAAATAAATTTAAAGGGGGGAAAAAAAAAGGAACAATTACTAAAACTTTAAAAAAAAAAAAAGAAAGAAGTTCAAGGAAGCTGAGAATGAATCAAAGAAAATACAGCTCCATGATTTCCACCTTCTATGAAATTGTAAGTGAAAGTGTCATTTTAATTATAGTAGCAAAAGCCTTATTCTTTGTTACCATCAAGGTTGTATAAATTCACAACCTAATTGAAAATTCTTGAGCCAGGAAAAAAAAAACCTTAAACCTTAAAATGTACTCCAACACAACAGCTACAAAAATCTATTCGTCCCCTCAACTCAAGAATATCTCTTATTAGCACTACCTAGAAGTCACTGAGCTATACTGAAAGGGAAAGACAGCTATCCTAAGAGCCAGAAAAAATGAAAACAGTATAAATAGGGAGAACTATATTACGACTCTAGATATTTTTAAAAGATAAATTCAAACTAAATTACATGCTGGGAGAAGGAGCACATTATTTATAACATACTGTTTAGTCACAACAAAGAAACAGAGGAATAAAACATAGTTACGATTTTTACGTAATTTTTAGTATTTCACATTAGAGTGTTTATTTAACAATATATGAAGAATGACTTTACTGGATTTGCACAGAAATTGAACATAGAGATCTGCTTATATGCCAACATCCAAGATTAGTGGTCAGAATTTTCCATACTAGGAGCCACTTCCTTATTCAGAGATCAGCAAAGTGTTTCCTATATACATATTCCATCATTTAAATGAATTCCTGAAACATTTTGGAAGACTCATGTTAGCGAACTCACTAGTAGCTCTCATACGCTCAAAATGCTGAATGTCAAACCACTAAAAGAATGAGCAGTAGAAACTATCAGAACATACCTTCCAGATTCATACACACAGAATATATCTGGCCCATTGCTAAGAGTCTGCAAGTTCCAAGAGCTGTCACTACCCCCTTAAGTAAGGTAATAATATGCATATGCCAACTCACTGGCTACGAATGCTTTCATGTGCTTTGTTTTATCCAGTCCTCATAAAAGTCTTGTGAGTTAAGTTCAGAAAACATTAATTGTATCACCATTTAATATATAAGGAAATTGAGACTCAAAAAATTTAGTGACTTATTCAATTGTCCAGCCTGGATAAAGCAAATTGGGAAATTTAAGCCATGTCTCCTGAATCCAAAACGTGGATTCTTCCTACTGAACACTAGCTCTTCTAAATACTAGAAAGAAGAAAAAGCACTTCATTGTTCTTTTACTCTGGATCATTAGAACTACAAAAGGTTTGAAGTGTGGTCACTAACCAAAAAATTCCTACCCTACTCCAGCCCCCCAAAAGTCATAATACAGTTCTATAACTTCGCAAATTCTATATTCAAAATTATTATCTACATTTTCAGATACTTATCCAATGTTTCCCCAAAAAGAGACAGCTAAAAACACCAGTAAAAGAGGGAAATGGAAATGCTCAGACTGCACTGAAGGGGAAAGAGGAGGAAAGAGAACAAATTTGTCCACCAGCTGAAAAGGAGGATCTGAGGGCACAGGCAGGAAAGGATGGAAACCTAACTGGATTACCATTTATCCACAAAGCAGTAGCATCCAACTGAAAGGAAAAAGCATAGAACATACAGAAACGCTCCTTTAATTGTCAGAAGCTGGGGAAGGCAGCACCACGCCCAGCTTCCCCTCCTAGCTCTATTTACTATACTCAGTCTAGCTATTGTCTACAAATTCTCTTTCTTATACCTTGTACTCTCTTCACAACTGTATCAGGACAAGAAACTATCAGAATTGAATGGATTGAAGATATTCTCTAATCCAGCCCCATAACTTGTAACCCTACCGTTACCAAACACAACCTTGTCAACACTCATATAAGGCTTTTCTGTCAGGTGGGTGATAATTACTCCCCCTAAGATGTTAACTGATGAGGTTTACATTATTATTCAGGATCATATTTGGAAGAAATCATAAAGGTTGGTCATCTAGACTAGTGATAAGCAGCACACAAAGAACCCCACAGGTGACCACTTAGCTTCAAGACAGTCTTTGATTCCAACGGGTAAAAAGATTAGAAAGCTGATCTCTGTTACTATTTCTCAACTTGACCAGTCGTTTACATTTTACTGGCTTACCTAAGTGATTTTCTTCTAGTCAAGGAAAAAGATAGCAGATAATAAATCTGAACATCTATACATTTTCCCCATGGAAAATAAAGCCATTTTCATTTTTAAAGAAAAAAATTCACCACTGATATCTCCTATTCTCTAAACACTAATACAAGAATTCTTTTCTAAAATTTCCTAAACAGGCTGTCATTTGTATTAGGATATTATATGTTGATTTGTGAATACTAAGTAAACTCAACTCAGTAATGCTATAAAGATAGATTTAATATATAGAAAATACTATATTCAAGACCATAGAGAGAGTACTTTAACATAAAACTAAATATCACTTTCCAGGCTAATATGACTTGGACATATTAACACATATATTCACCTGTGTAAGGCATAGCATTCTTAATTATGAGTTCATAAAAGACAAAAACGATCTAAAGTAATAAACATCAAAGGAACATAATTTCCGGTGATGCAAACTTTTGCATAGAAAGAGTGACCAATAAGACTATAATTAGTTTAAAAAAAAAAAGACTAAAATTACACTATGTAAGCAGTTTATTTTTTTGAGATAAAATACAAATATCACAAAAGTAACCATTTTAAAGTGTATAATTCATTGGTTTCTAGTATATTCACAGAGTTGTGTAATCATCACCACTATCTAATTCCAGAACATTTTCATCACTCCTCAAGAAAACCCCATACCCATTAGCAATACCTCCCCATTCCTCCCTCCTCCCAGCCCTGGCAAGCACTGATCTACTTTCTGTATATTTTTCTATGTATTTATCACTTCTGGACATTTTATATGAATGGAATCATACATAGCTTTTTGTGTCTAGTTTCTTTTCACTTAGCATAATGTTTTTTTATTATTGAAGTATAATTGCTTCACAATGGTGTGTTAGTTTCTGCTTTATAACAAAGTGAATCAGCTACACATATACACACGTTCCCATATCTCTTCCCTCTTGCATCTCCCTCCCTCCCACCCTCCCCATCCCACCCACCCAGGCGGTCACAAAGCACCGAGCTGATCTCCCTGTGCTATGCGGCTGCTTCCCACTAGCTATCTATTTTACATTTGGTAGTGTATATATGTCCATGACACTCTCTCACCCTGTCACATCTCACCCCACCCCCTCCCCATATCCTCAAGTCCATTCTTTAGTAGGTCTGTGTCTTAATTCCCATCTTGCCACTAGGTTCTTCATGACCTTTTTTTTTTTTCCCTTAGATTCCATATATATGTGTTAGCATACTGTATTTGTTTTTCTCTTTCTGACTTACTTCACTCTGTATGACAGACTCTAACTCCATCCACCTCACTACAAATACCTCCATTTCGTTTCTTTTTATGGCTGAGTAATATTCCATTGTATATATGTGCCACACCTTCTTTATCCATTCATCCGATGATGGACACTTAGGTTGCTTCCATGTCCTGGCTATTGTAAATAGAGCTGCAATGAACATTTTGGTACATGACTCTTTTTGAATTATGGTTTTCTCAGGGTATATGCCCAGTAGTGGGATTGCTGGGTCGTATGGTAGTTCTATTTTTCGTTTTTTAAGGAATCTTCATACTGCTCTCCATAGTGGCTGTATCAATTTACATCCCCACCAACAGTGAAAGAGGGTTCCCTTTTCTCCACACCCTCTCCAGCATTTATTGTTTGTAGATTTTTTGATGATGGCCATTCTGACAGGTGTGAGATGATACCTCATTGTAGTTTTGATTTGCATTTCTCTAATGATTAATGATGTTGAGCATGCTTTCATGTGTCTGTTAGCCATCTGTATATCTTCTTTGGAGAAATGTCTATTTAGGTCTTCTGCCCATTTTTGGATTGGGTTGTTCGTTTTTTTGTTATTGAGCTGCATGAGCTGCTTGTAAATCTTGGAGATTAATCCTTTGTCAGTTGCTTCATTTGCAAATATTTTCTCCCATTCTGAGGGTTGTCTTTTGGTCTTGTTTATGGTTTCCTTTGCTGTGCAAAAGCTTTTAAGTTTCATTAGGTCCCATTTGTTTATTTTTGTTTTTATTTCCATTTCGCTAGGAGCTGGGTCAAAAAGGATCTTGCTGTGATGTATGTCATAGAGTGTTCTGCCTATGTTTTCCTCTAAGAGTTTGATAGTGTCTGGCTTTACACTTAGGTCTTTAATCCATTTTGAGTTTATTTTTGTGTATGGTGTCAGGGAGTGTTCTAATTTCATACTTTTACATGTACCTGTCCAATTTTCCCAGCACCACTTATTGAAGAGGCTGTCTTTTCTCCACTGTATATGCTTGCCTCCTTTATCAAAGATAAGGTGACCATATGTGCGTGGGTTTATCTCTGGGCTTTCTATCCTGTTCCATTGATCTATATTTCTGTTTTTGTGCCAGTACCAAACTGTCTTGATTACTGTAGCTTTGTAATATAGTCTGAAGTCAGGGAGTCTGATTCCTCCAGCTCCATTTTTCGTTCTCAAGATTGCTTTGGCTATTCGGGGTCTTTTGTGTTTCCATACAAATTGTGAAATTTTTTGTTCTACTTCTGTGAAAAATGCCAGTGGTAGTTTGATAGGGATTGCATTGAATCTGTAGATTGCTTTGGGTAGTAGAGTCATTTTCACAATGTTGATTCTTCCAATCCAAGAACATGGTATATCTCTCCATCTATTTGTATCACCTTTAATTTCTTTCATCAGTGTCCTATAATTTTCTGCATACAGGTCTTTTGTCTCCTTAGGTAGGTTTATTCCTAGATATTTTATTCTTTTTGTTGCAATGGTAAACGGGAGTGTTTTCTTAATTTCACTTTCAGATTTTTCATCATTAGTATATAGGAATGCCAGAGATTTCTGTGCATTAATTTTGTATCCTGCTACTTTACCAAATTCATTGATTAGCTCTAGGAGTTTTCTGGTAGCATCTTTAGGATTCTCTATGTATAGTATCATGTCATCTGCAAACAGTGACAGCTTTACTTCTTCTTTTCCGATTTGGATTCCTTTTATTTCTTTTTCTTCTCTGATTGCTGTGGCTAACACTTCCAAAACTATGTTGAATAATAGTGGTGAGAGTGGGCAACCTTGTCTTGTTCCTGATCTTAGTGGAAATGGTTTCAGTTTTTCACCATTGAGGACAATGTTGGCTGTGGGTTTGTCATATATGGCCTTTATTATGTTGAGGAAAGTTCCCTCTATGCCTACTTTCTGCAGGGCTTTTATCATAAATGGGTGTTGAATTTTGTCAAAAGCTTTCTCTGCATCTATTGAGATGATCATATGGTTTTTCTCCTTCAATTTTTAATATGAGGTATCACGTTGATTGATTTGCATATATTGAAGAATCCTTGCATTCCTGGAATAAACCCCACTTAATCATGGTGTATGATCCTTTTAATGTGTTGTTGGATTCTGTTTGCTAGTATTTTGTTGAGGATTTTTGCATCTATGTTCATCAGTGATATTGGCCTGTAGTTTTCTTTCTTTGTGACATCTTTGTCTGGTTTTGGTATCAGGGTGATGGTGGCCTCGTAGAATGAGTTTGGGAGTGTTCCTCCCTCTGCAATATTGTGGAAGAGTTTGAGAAGGATAGGTGTTAGCTCTTCTCTAAATGTTTGATAGAATTCGCCTGTGAAGCCATCTGGTCCTGGGCTTTTGTTTGTTGGAAGATTTTTAATCACAGTTTCAATTTCAGTGCTTGTGATTGGTCTGTTCATATTTTCTATTTCTTCCTGGTTCAGTCTCAGAAGGTTGTGCATTTCTAAGAATCTGTCCATTTCTTCCAGGTTGTCCGTTTTATTGGCATAGAGTTGCTTGTAGTAATCTCTCATGATCGTTTGTATTTCTGCAGTATCAGTGGTTACTTCTCCTTTTTCATTTCTAATTCTATTGATTTGAGTCTTCTCCCTTTTTCTCTTGATGAGTCTGGCTAATGGTTTATCAATTTTGTTTATCTTCTCGAAGAACCAGCTTTTAGTTTCACTGATTTTTGCTATTGTTTCCTTCATTTCTTTTTCATATATTTCTGATCTGATCCTTATGATTTCTTTCTTTCTGCTAGCTTTGGGGTTTTTTTGCTCTTCTTTCTCTAATTGCTTTAGGTGCAAGGTTAGGTTGTTTATTTGAGATGTTTCCTGTTTCTTGAGGTAGGCTTGTATTGCTATAAACTTCCCTCTTAGCACTGCTTTTGCTGCATCCCATAGGTTTTGGGTCGTCGTGTCTCCATTGTCATTTGTTTCTAGGTATTTTTTGATTTCCCCTTTGATTTCTTCAGTGATCACTTCGTTATTAAGTAGTGTATTGTGTAGCCTCCATGTGTTTGTATTTTTTACAGATCTTTTCCTGTAATTGATATCTAGTTTCATAGCGTTGTGGTCGGAAAAGATACCTGATACGATTTCAATTTTCTTAAATTTACCAAGGCTTGATTTGTGACCCAAGATATGACCTATTCTGGAGAATGTTCCATGAGCACTTGAGAAAAATGTGTATTCTGTTGTTTTTGGGTGGAATGTCCTATAAATATCAATTTAGTCCATCTTGTTTAATGTATCATTTAAAGCTTGTGTTTCTTTATTTATTTTCATTTTGGATGATCTGTCCATTGGTGAAAGTGGGGTGTTAAAGTCCCCTACTATGATTGTGTTACTGTCGATTTCCCCTTTTATGGCTGTTAGTATTTGCCTTATGTATTGAGGTGCTCCTATGTTGGGTGCATAAATATTTACAATTGTTATATCTTCCTCTTGGATCGATCGCTTGATCATTATATAGTGTCCTTCTTTGTCTCTTGTAATAGTCTTTAAAGTCTATTTTGTCTGATATGAGAATTGCTACTCCAGCTTTCTTTTGATTTCCATTTGCATGGAATATCTTTTTCCATCCCCTCACTTTCAGTCTGTATGTGTCTCTAGGTCTGAAGTGGGTCTCTTGTAGACAGCATATATATGGGTCTTGTTTTTGTATCCATTCAGCCAGTCTGTGTCTTTCGGTGGGAGCATTTAATCCATTTACATTTAATGTAATTATCGATATGTATGTTCCTATTCCCATTTTCTTAAATATTTTGGGTTTGTTATTGTAGGTGTTTTCCTTCTCTTGTGTTTCTTGCCTAGAGAAGTTCCTTTAGCATTTGTTGTAAAGCTGGTTTGGTGGTGCTGAACTCTCTCAGCTTTTGCTTGTCTGTAAAGGTTTTAATTTCTCCATCAAATCTGAATGAGATCCTTGCTGGGTAGAGTAACCTTGGTTGTAGGTTTTTCTCCTTCATGACTTTAAGTATATCCTGCCACTCCCTTCTGGCTTGCAGAGTTTCTGCTGAAAGATCAGATGTTAACCTTATGGGGATTCCCTTGTGTGTTATTTGTTGTTTTTCCTTTGCTGCTCTTAATATGTTTTCTTTATATTTAATTTTTGACAGTTTGATTAATATGTGTCTTGGTGTGTTTCTCCTTGGATTTATCCTGTATGGGACTCTCTGTGCTTCCAGGACTTGATTAACTATTTCCTTTCCCATATTAGGGAAGTTTTCAACTATAATCTTTTCAAATATTTTCTCAGTCCCTTTCTTTTTCTCTTCTTCTTCTGGGACCCCTATAATTCGAATGTTGGTGCGTTTAATGTTGTCCCAGAGGTCTCTGAGACTGTCCTCAGTTCTTTTCATTCTTTTTTCTTTATTCTGTTCCGCAGCAGTGAATTCCACCATTCTGTCTTCCAGGTCACTTATGCATTCTTCTGCCTCAGTTATTCTGTTATTGATCCCGTCTAGAGTATTTTTATTTCATTTATTGTGTTTTTCATCGGTGCTTGGTTCCTCTTTAGTTCTTCTACATCCTTGTTAAATGTTTCTTGCATTTTGTCTATTCTATTTCCAAGATTTTGGATCATCTTTACTATCATTATTCTGAATTCTTTTTCAGGTAGACTGCCTATTTCCTCTTCATTTGTTAGGTCTGGTGTGTTTTGACCCTGCTCCTTCACCTGCTGTGTGGTTTTTTGTCTTCTCATTTTGCTTATCTTACTGTGTTTGGGGTCTCCTTTTCACAGGTTGCAGGTTCGTAGTTCCCGTTGTTTTTGGTATCTGTTCCCAGTGGCTAAGGTTGGTTCAGTGGGTTGTGTAGGCTTCCTGGTGGAGGGAACTAGTGCCTGTGTTCTGGTGGATGAGGTTTGATCTTGTCTTTCTGGTGGGCACGTCCACGTCTGGTGGTGTGTTTTGGGGTGTCTGTGGCCTTATTATGTTTTTAGGCAGCCTCTCTGCTAATGGATGGGGCTGTGTTCCTGTCTTGCTAGTTGTTTGGCATAGGGTGTCCAGCTCTGTAGCTTGCTGGTCGTTGAGTGAAGCTGGGTCTTCATGTTGAGATGGAGATCTCTGAGAGATTTTCGCCGTTTGGCATTACGTGGAGCTGGGAGGTCTCTTGTGGACCAGTGTCCTGAAGTTGGCTCTCCCACCTCAGAGGCACAGCCCTGATGCCTGGCTGGAGCACCAAGAGCCTTTCATCCGCATGGCTCAGAATAAAAGGGAGAAAAAAATACAACAAAAGAAAGAAAGAGGATAAAATAAAATAAAATAAAGCTATTATAATAAAAAATAAAAAAAATTTTTAAGAATAAATGTATTCAGAAAACAAAATTTTTTTTTAATTTTTAAAAATAGATTTATTAATTTTTTATAGTAAAAAATAAGAAAAAAATATTTAAAAAAATTTATTAAGAAAAAAAAACTTTTAATTTCTTTTAAAATAAAAAATATGAAAAAACTTATTAAAAAATTTTTTAATTTCTAAAAATAGAAAATAAGGAAAAAATTATTAAGAAAACATTTATTAGGAAAAAAAAAAAAACAACACGGATGGACCTAACCCTAGGACTAATGGTGAAAGCAAAGCTATACAGACAATATCTCACCCAGAAGCATACACCTATACACTCACAAAAAAAGGAAAAGGGGAAAAATTAATATATCCTGCTCCCAAAGTCCACCTCTTGAATTTGGGATGATTCGTTGTCTATTCAGGTATTCAACAGATGCAGGCACATCAAGCTGTTTGTGGAGCTTTAATCCGCTGCTTCTGAGGCTGCTGGGACAGATTTCCCTTTCTCTTCTTTGTTCGTACAACTCCTGGCGTTCAGCTTTGGATATGGACCCGCCTCTGCATGTAGGTCGCCTGAGGGCGTCTGTTCCCCGCCCAGACAGACCGGGGCTAAAGGAGCAGCTGCTTCGGGGGCTCTGGCTCACTCAGGCCGGGGGGCGGGAGGGGTACGGATGCAGGGCGAGCCTGCAGCGGCAGAGGCCGGCGTGACGTTGCAGCAGCCTGAGGCACGCAGTGCGTTCTCCCGGGGATGTTGTCCCTGGATCACGGGACCCTGGCAGTGGCGAGCTGCTCAGGCTCCCGGGAGGGGCGGTGTGGAGAGTGACCTGTGCTCGCACACAGGTTTCTTGGTGGCGGCAGCAGCAGCCTTAGCGTCTCCTGCCCGTCTCTGGGGTCCGCGCTGATAACCGCGGCTCGCGCCCATCTCTGGAGTTCGTTTAGGCAGCGCTCTGAATCCCCTCTCCTTGCGCACCGCGAAACAGAGAGGCAAGAAAAAGTCTCTTGCCTCTTTGGCAGCTGCAGACTTCTTCCCGGACTTCCTCCTGGCTAGCACCGAAGCCGAGCCTCAGCTCCCAGCCCCCGCCTGCCCCGGCGGCTGAGCAGACAAGCCTCTCGGGCCGGTGAGCGCTACTCAGCACCGATCCTCCGTGCGGGAATCTCTCCGCTTTGCCCTCCGCACCCCTGTGGCTGCGCTCTCCTCCGTGGCTCCGAAGCTTCCCCCCTCTGCCACCCGCAGTCTCTGCCCACGAAGGGGCTTCCTAGTGTGTGGAAACCTTTCCTCCTTCACAGCTCCCTCCCACTGGTGCAGGTCCTGTCCCTATTCTTTTGTCTCTGTTATTTCTTTTTTCTTTTGCCCTACCCAAGTACATGGGGAGTTTCTTGCCTTTTGGGAGGTCTGACGTCTTCTGCCAGCGTTCAGTGGGTGTTCTGTAGGAGCAGTTCCATGTGTAGATGTATTTCTACTGTATCTGTGGGAAGGAAGGTGATCTCCGCGTCTTACTCTTCTGCCATCTTGCCCCTCCTCCAGCATAATGTTTTCAAGACGTGTCCATGTTGTGGCTTGCATCAATATTTTATTCCTTTTTATGTGTGAATAATATTCCACTGTATGGATATACCAATTTTGTTTAATCCATTCATCAGTTGATGCATATTTGGGTTGTTTCTACTGTTTTGGCTATTATGAAAAATGCTGCTATGAACATTCATGTACAAGTTTTATATGAACATATATTTTCAATTCCCTTGAATATACACCTAGAAGTGGAATTGCCAGGTCATCTAATAACTACAGTTGTACCTCAGTATCCATGGGGGATTGGTTTCAGGACCTGCTGTGAATGCCAAAATCCAATGATGCTCAAGTCCACAGTGAGCCCACTGTAACCACGATTCTGCATCTATGAATTCAGACAACCATCAATCATGTATTAAGTTCGCCATCTGAAGTTGGCTGAATCCACAGATGCAGAACCCATAGATGTGGGGTGTCGACTGTACATTTATTGAAAAAATCTGCATATAAGTGAACCTGTGCAGTTCAAACCCATGCTGTTCAAAAATCAACCGTATATTTTTAACTTTTTGAAGAATTTCAAACTGTTTTCTAAAGTGGTTGCACCATTTGACATTCCCACCAGCAATACATGAAGATTCCAATTTCTCCACATCCTGACCAACGCTTGCTACTGTCCATTTTTAAGATCATCCTTAGTCAAGCATTTGGAAGAGGACAACAGAGAATTCTTATAGAGTTCTATTTTGTTTATTTTTCCCTAGAAGCTGCCAAAGAAATAAAAAGTATAACTGAAAAGGAGTAAATAAAACTGTCATCATTTGCAGGTGATACAACTGTCTACATAGAAAACCCAAAATATCTACAGAAATATTAAAACAGTTTAGCAATAAGACTGGATATAAAATCAATATACAAAAATTTATTGCATTTCTATTATCAGATTTCTTTTACCACAGCAACAAAAAAATATGAGATTTCTAAACATAAATCTAACAAAAATTATGCAAGGTCTTTATAGAGAAATTTTTTAAACTTTATTGAAAGGTATTAAACAAATGCAAAGATACACCATGTTCAAGACAAGAAGTTTCAGTTACAATAAAGATATTAACTCCATATTGATGTAAAGATTCAATGTAATTCTCATTAAAATTTCAAAAGGGCTTTTTGAGAAACTGGACAAATTGATTCTGAAATTTATACAAAAAAATCAAAGGCCCAGCAATAATCATGACACCACTGAAAAAGAAAAAGAAAAAGAATCTGCCCTAATAGATAAAAATCACAAAGCTCTAATAATTAGTTAAGTAAAGAAATAGATAAGTGTTTATTAATGGAACGGTGGGAAATATTTGGAATACTTAGTAAATTGTGCTAGAACTCTATAAAGAAAAAATGAAATTAGGTTCCTACCTCAACTATGTAAAAAAATTAATTTCATCTGTTTTAATGACTTAAATATGACTTTAAGGTTTAAAAGGTAAGACTTTAAACTTTTAAAAGTAATATAGTATTTCCCCCCCAAAGTCTCAAAGAGTGCTAAAGAGAGAAAAGGAGAGAGAAAGAAAGACTGAAAAAAAGAATATTTATAAGTCAGACAAAATTAATATTAAAATTTTTGCTCAAAGACCATAGACATTTGTGAGTATCTGCAAAAAATGGAAGCTGCCTAGCTCCATGCCTCCCAATTTTTCCTCCCCAAACTATACAAAACCAGAAGTAAAAAGTAAATCTATATAAAAGCCATGTCCTCAGAATAACCTGAATACAGAGAATACTGAAATCTCAAAATAACTGTTAGTAAAAAGACAAAACTTAACAAATCATAGGGCACAATCTCTCACATCCCTACCCCCGCTCCAACCCCACTGAAAGGCTTTGTCATGAGCAAAGAAAAAGAAAAACTGCTGAGAAGACAGAAGGGAGAAGACAACAAGGGGGCCAAAGGCTGATCTAAAACTACAGTCAGAAAAATAAGCCCACCCTAAATCTGAAAATATAAAAAATAAATAAATAATTGAGTAGATTAGAGCACAGGGAAGGAACCTCAAAGTATCAATACATGGGAGCTGACAAGGCAAGCATGATTTAAACCGGTGGTCTGGTGGTCTTCGTAACTCAATTTCTGGAGCAGAAAAAGGCAAGAAGGGAGAAGGCCCTTTGGCAACTGGGTGGAGATGAGGAAAAGCAGCAAAATGGGATAGAGTCCAGCAAAGACAAAAGAATCACAAAATCAGAGGATTCAGAACCCCTTCTCTGCCAAAACAAAATACAACAAAAGACCCTTATTCTACCTGTCCATTTCAATCTCCTCTTCTACTTAGCCTGAAATTCTCTCACTGAAGTCACACCTTTAAAGTACACAACTACATCTAGAGGGAATTTACCCAGATGATTACCCTTAACATAAACAGAACATGTAAGACTTGGAAAAAGTAGGCATATTAGAGTGGATTCATTGATAAGTGGGAGAATGTAGTTCGCTGTACTTCTTGGGCTCACTGGTTCATTAACATTTCCCAGTTTGTTTTGAGGTTAGATGTAGCCATGACTGAATTATTGACAAGGGATATGAATCTGAGGGAATGTGCATTGCTTCCAGGCCTAGTCCATAATCATCTCCTAGGCATAATTCTCCTTTCCTCTTCCCTCTCCCACAACCCCTGCTTGATGCAGATGAATGCAGCAACCTCCAAAACTACACAATGAAGGTGCCAGAGCCACAAGACAGAAGCCTGGATCCCTGAATCGCTGCTCAAGAGTGTGATGTAGCAATCTGATACACCTGATTTAGACAAGTGAGAAATAAACCTTTATCCTATTCAAGTCATTATTTGTTCGGGTTTGCTTCACATAGCAGCTAACAATACCTTAAATAATACAATATGATGACTAATTACTTCCTAAGGAAGCAGAAAAACATTAACTAATGACATAAGATAGAGAAGAGATATATGTCAACATGGAGGGAAGAGTAGTGGCAGAAGTAAAATGTTAATGACAGAGAAATCAGCAAGGATTCTGAACTCTGGTTAATGAGGAGTTGAGGTGGGTACCTGAAAAGTGTACAATAAAGAGAGAGGGGTGGGAGGAGAGAAGATGGCGGAAGAGTAAGACGCGGAGATCACCTTCCTTCCCACAGATACAGCAGAAATACATCTACACGTGGAACTGCTCCTACAGAACACCCACTGAACGCTGGCAGAAAACGTCAGACCTCCCAAAAGGCAAGAAACTCCCCCCGTACTTGGGTAGGGCAAAAGAAAAAAGAAATAACAGAGACAAAAGAATAGGGACGGCACCTGCACCAGTGGGAGGGAGCTGTGAAGGAGGAAAGATTTCCACGCACTAGGAAGCCCCTTCGCGGGCAGAGACTGCGGGTGGCAGAGGGGGGAAGCTTCGGAGCCACGGAGGAGAGCGCAGCCACAGAGGTGCGGAGGGCAAAGCGGAGAGATTCCCGCACTTCCCGCACGGAGGCTCGGCGCTGACCAGCACTCACCAGCCCGAGAGGCTTGTCTGCTCAGCCGCCGGGGCGGGCGGGGCTGGGAGCTGAGGCTCGGGCTTCGGTCGCAGGGAGAGGACTGGGGTTGGCGGCGTGAACACAGCCTGAAGGGGTTAGTGCACCACAGCTAGCCGGGAGGGAGTCCGGGAAAAAGTCTGCAGCTGCCGAAGAGGCAAGAGACTTTTTCTTCCCTGTTTCCTGGTGCGCGAGGAGAGGGGATTCAGAGCGCCGCCTAAACGAACTTCAGAGACGGGCGCGAGCCGCAGCTAACAGCGCGGATCCCATAGCAACAGGGGCGCAGAGGGAAAAACGGAGAGACTCCCGCACAGAGGCTCGGCGCCGAGCAGCGCTCACCAGCCCGAGAGGCTTGTCTGCTCCCCCTGCCGGGGCGGGCGGGGCTGGGAGCGGAGGCTCGGGCTTCAGTCGGATCGCAGGGAGAGGACTGGGGTTGGCGGCGTGAACACAGCCTGAAGGGGTTAGCGCACCACAGCTGGCTGGGAGGGAGACCGGGAAAAAGTCTGCAGCTGCCGAAGAGGCAAGAGACTTTTTCTTGCCTCTTTGTTTCGCGGCGCGCAAGGAGAGGGGATTCAGAGCGCCGCCTAAACGAACTCCAGAAACTGGCGCGAGCCGCGGCTATCAGCGCGGACCCCAGAGACGGGCGTGAGACGCTGGGGCTGCTGCTGCCGCCTCCAAGAAGCCTGTGTGCGAGCACAGGTCACTCTCCACACCGTCCCTCCCGGGAGCCCGTGCAGCCCGCCGCTGCCAGGGTCCCGTGATCCAGGGACAACATCCCCCGGGAGAACGCACTGCGCGCCTCAGGCTGCTGCAACGTCACGCCGGCCTCTGACGCCGCAGGCTCGCCCCGCCTCCTCTGTACCCCTCCCTCCCCGCGGCCTGGGTGAGCCAGAGTCCCCGAAGCAGCTGCTCCTTTAACCCCGTCCTGTCTGGGCGGGGAACAGACGCCCTCAGGCGACCCACACGCAGAGGCGGGTCCAAATCCAAAGCTGATCCCCAGGAGCTGTGCGAACAGAGAAGAGGAGGGGAAATCTGTCCCAGCAGCCTCAGAAGAAGCGGATTAAAACTCCACAAACAACTTGATGTGCCTGCATCTGTTGAATACCTGAATAGACAACGAATCATCCCAAATTCAGGAGGTGGACTTTGGGAGCAGGATATATTAATTTTTCCCCTTTTCCTTTTTTTTTTGTGAGTGTATATGTATATGCTTCTGGGGGAGATTTTGTCTGTATAGCTTTGCTTTACAATAGCTTTATTTTACTTCACTATATTATAGCTTCTTTCTTTCTTTTCTTTCTTTCTTTCTTTCTTTCTTTCCTTCCTTCCTTCCTTCCTTCCTTCCTTCCTTCCTTCCTTCCTTCCTCCTTCTTTCCTTCCTTCCTTTCTTTCTTTCTTTCTTTCTATTTTTTCTCCCTTTTACTCTGAGCCGTGTGGACGAAAGGCTCTTGGTGCTTCAGCCAGGCATCAGGGCCGTACCTCGGAGGTGGGAGAGCCAACTTCAGGACACTGGTCCCCAAGAGACCTCCCAGCTCCACGTAATTCCAAACGGCAAAAATCTCTCAGAGATCTCCATCTCAACATCAAGACCCAGCATCACTCAATGACCAGCAAACTACAGTGCTGAACACCCTATGCCAAACAACTAGCAAGACAGGAACACAGCCCCATCCATTAGCAGAGAGGCTGCCTAAAATCATAATAAGGCCACAGACACCCCAAAATACACCACCAGACGTGGACGTGCCCACCAGAAAGACAAGATCCAGCCTCATCCACCAGAGCTCAGGCACTAGTTCCCTCCACCAGGAAGCCTACACAACCCACTGAACCAACCTTAGCCACTGGGGACAGATACCAAAAACAACGGGAACTACAAACCTGCAACCTGTGATAAGGAGACCCCAAACACAGTAAGATAAGCAAAATGAGACGACAGAAAAACACACAGCAGATGAAGGAGCAGGGTCAAAACACACTAGACTTAACAAATGAAGAGGAAATAGGTAGTCTACCTGAAAAAGAATTCAGAATAATGATAGTAAGGATGATCCAAAATCCTGGAAATAGAATAGACAAAATGCAAGAAGCATTTAACAAGGACGTAGAAGAACTAAAGAGGAATCAAGCAATGATGAAAAACACAATAAATGAAATTAAAAATACTCTAGATGGGATCAATAGCAGAATAACTGAGGCAGAAGAAAGGATAAGTGACCTGGAAGATAAAATGGTGGAAATAACTACTGCAGAGCAGGATAAAGAAAAAAGAATGAAAAGAACTGAGGACAGTCTCAGAGACCTCTGGGACAGCATTAAACGCACCAACATTCGAATTATAGGGGTCCCAGAAGAAGAAGAGAAAAAGAAAGGGACTGAGAAAATATTTGAAGAGATTATAGTTGAAAACTTCCCTAATATGGGAAAGGAAATAGTTAATCAAGTCCTGGAAGCACAGAGAGTCCCATACAGGATAAACCCAAGGAGAAACACGCCAAGACACATATTAATCAAACTGTCAAAAATTAAATATAAGGAAAACATATTAAAGGCAGCAAGGGAAAAAAAACAAATAACACACAAGGGAATCCCCATAAGGTTAACATCTGATCTTTCAGCAGAAACTCTGCAAGCCAGAAGGGAGTGGCAGGATATACTTAAAGTGATGAAGGAGAAGAACCTACAACCAAGATTACTCTACCCAGCAAGGATCTCATTCAAATGTAATGGAGAAATTAAAACCTTTACAGACAAGCAAAAGCTGAGAGAGTTCAGCACTACCAAACCAGCTTTACAACAAATGCTAAAGGAACTTCTCTAGGCAAGAAACACAAGAGAAGGAAAACACCTACAATAACAAACCCAAAACATTTAAGAAAATGGGAATAGGAACATACATATCGATAATTACCTTGAATGTAAATGAATTAAATGCTCCCACCAAAAGACACAGGCTGGCTGAATGGATACAAAAACAAGACCCATATATATGCTGTCTACAAGAGACCCACTTCAGACCTAGAGACACATACAGACTGAAAGTGAGGGGATGGAAAAAGATATTCCATGCAAATGGAAATCAAAAGAAAGCTGGAGTAGCAATTCTCATATCAGACAAAATAGACTTTAAAATAAAGACTATTACAAGAGACAAAGAAGGACACTATATAATGATCAAGGGATCGATCCAAGAGGAAGGTATAACAATTGTAAATATTTATGCACCCAACATAGGAGCACCTCAATACATAAGGCAAGTACTAACAGCCATAAAAGGAGAAATCGACAGCAACACAATCATAGTAGGGGACTTTAACACCCCACTTTCACCAATGGACAGATCATCCAAAATGAAAATAAATAAGGAAACACAAGCTTTAAATGATACATTAAACAAGATGGACTTAATTGATATTTATAGGACATTCCACCCAAAAACAACAGAATACACATTTTTCTCAAGTGCTCATGGAACATTCTCCAGGATAGATCATATCTTGGGTCACAAATCAAACCTTGGTAAATTTAAGAAAATTGAAATCGTATCAAGTATCTTTTCCGACCACAACGCTATGAGACTAGACATCAATTACGGGAAAAGATCTGTAAAAAATACAAACACATGGAGGCTACACAATACATTACTTAATAACGAAGTGATTACTGAAGAAATCAAAGGGGAAATCAAAAAATACCTAGAAATAAATGACAATGGAGATACGACGACCCAAAACCTATGGGACGCAGCAAAAGCAGTGCTAAGAGGGAAGTTTATAGCAATACAAGCCTACCTCAAGAAACAGGAAACATCTCGAATAAACAACCTAACCTTGCACCTAAAGCAATTAGAGAAAGAAGAACAAAAAAACCCCAAAGCCAGCAGAAGGAAAGAAATTATAAAGATCAGGTCAGAAATAAATGAAAAAGAAATGAAGGAAACAATAGCAAAAATCAATGAAACTAAAAGCTGGTTCTTTGAGAAGATAAACAAAATTGATAAACCATTAGCCAGACTCATCAAGAGAAAAAGGGAGAAGACTCAGATCAATAGAATTAGAAATGAAAAAGGAGAAATAACCACTGACACAGCAGAAATACAAAAGATCATGAGAGATTACTACAAGCAACTCTATGCCAATAAAATGGACAACCTGGAAGAAATGGACAGATTCTTAGAAATGCACAAACTGCCGAGACTGAACCAGGAAGAAATAGAAAATATGAACAGACCAATCACAAGCACTGAAATTGAAACTGTGATTAAAAACCTTCCAACAAACAAAAGCCCAGGACCAGATGGCTTCACAGGTGAATTCTATCAAACATTTAGAGAAGAGCTAACACCTATCCTTCTCAAACTCTTCCAAAATATTGCAGAGGGAGGAACACTCCCAAACTCATTCTACGAGGCCACCATCACCCTGATACCAAAACCAGACAAAGATGTCACAAAGAAAGAAAACTACAGGCCAATATCACTGATGAACATAGATGCAAAAATCCTCAACAAAATACTCGCAAACAGAATCCAACAGCACATTAAAAGGATCATACACCATGATCAAGTGGGGTTTATCCCAGGAATGCAAGGATTCTTCAATATACGCAAATCAATCAATGTGATACACCATATTAACAAATTGAAGGAGAAAAACCATATGATCATCTCAATAGATGCAGAGAAAGCTTTCGACAAAATTCAACACCCATTTATGATAAAAGCCCTGCAGAAAGTAGGCATAGAGGGAACTTTCCTCAACATAATAAAGGCCATATATGACAAACCCACAGCCAACATTGTCCTCAATGGTGAAAAACTGAAACCATTTCCACTAAGATCAGGAACAAGACAAGGTTGCCCACTCTCACCACTATTATTCAACATAGTTTTGGAAGTGTTAGCCACAGCAATCAGAGAAGAAAAAGAAATAAAAGGAATCCAAATCGGAAAAGAAGAAGTAAAGCTGTCACTGTTTGCAGATGACATGATACTATACATAGAGAATCCTAAAGAGGCTACCAGAAAACTCCTAGAGCTAATCAATGAATTTGGTAATGTAGCAGGATACAAAATTAATGCACAGAAATCTCTTGCATTTCTATACACTAATGACGAAAAATCTGAAAGTGAAATTAAGAAAACACTCCCGTTTACCATTGCAACAAAAAGAATAAGATATCTAGGAATAAACCTACCTAAGGAGACAAAAGACCTGTATGCAGAAAATTATAAGACACTGATGAAAGAAATTAAAGATGATACAAATAGATGGAGAGATATACCATGTTCCTGGATTGGAAGAATCAACATTGTGAAAATGACTCTACTACCCAAAGCAATCTACAGATTCAATGCAATCCCTATCAAACTACCACTGGCATTTTTCACAGAACTAGAACAAAAAATTTCACAATTTGTATGGAAACACAAAAGACCCCGAATAGCCAAAGCAATCTTGAGAACGAAAAATGGAGCTGGGGGAATCAGGCTCCCTGACTTCAGACTATACTACAAAGCTTCAGTAATCAAGACAGTTTGGTACTGGCACAAAAACAGAAATATAGATCAATGGAACAGGATAGAAAGCCCAGAGATAAACCCACACACATATGGTCACCTTATCTTTGATAAAGGAGGCAAGCATATACAGTGGAGAAAAGACAGCCTCTTCAATAAGTGGTGCTGGGAAAACTGGACAGGTACATGTAAAAGTATGAAATTAGAACACTCCCTGACACCATGCACAAAAATAAACTCCAAATGGATTAAAGACCTAAGTGTAAGGCCAGACACTATCAAACTCTTAGAGGAAAACATAGGCAGAACACTCTATGACATACATCACAGCAAGATTCTTTTTGACCCAGCTCCCAGAGAAATGGAAATAAGAACACAAATAAACAAATGGGACCTAATGAAACTTAAAAGCTTTTGCACAGCAAAGGAAACCATAAACAAGACCAAAAGACAACCCTTAGAATGGGAGAAAATATTTGCAAATGAAGCAACTGACAAAGGATTAATCTCCAAGATTTACAAGCAGCTCATGCAGCTCAATAACAAAAAAACGAACAACCCAATCCAAAAATGGGCAGAAGACCTAAATAGACATTTCTCCAAAGATATACAGATGGCCTACAGACACATGAAAGAATGCTCAACATCATTAATCATTAGAGAAATGCAAATCAAAACTACAATGAGATATCATCTCACACCGGTCAGAATGGCCATCATCAAAAAATCTAGAAACAATAAATGCTGGAGAGGGTGTGGAGGAAAGGGAACACTCTTGCACTGTTGGTGGGAATGTAAATTGATACAGCCACTATGGAGAACAGTATGGAGGTTCCTTAAAAAACTACAAATAGAACTACCATACGACCCAGCAATCCCACTACTGGGCATATACCCTGAGAAAACCATAGGTCAAAAAGTGTCATGTACCACAATGTTCATTGCAGCTCTATTTACAATAGCCAGGACCTGGAAGCAACCTAAATGTCCATCGACAGACGAATGGATAAAGAAGATGTGGCACATATATACAATGGAATATTACTCAGCCATAAAAAGAAATGAAATGGAGGTATTTGTAATGAGGTGGATGGAGTTAGAGTCTGTCATACAGAGTGAAGTAAGTCAGAAAGAGAAAAACAAATACAGTATGCTAACACATATATATGGAATCTAAGGAAAAAAAAAAAAGGCCATGAAGAACCTAGTGGCAAGATGGGAATAAAGACACAGACCTACTAGAGAATGGACTTGAGGATATGGGGAGGGGGTGGGGTGAGATGTGACAGGGTAAGAGAGTGTCATGGACATATATACACTACCAAATGTAAAATAGATAGCTAGTGGGAAGCAGCCGCATAGCACAGGGAGATCAGCTCGGTGCTTTGTGACCACCTAGAGGGGTCGGATGGGGAGGGTGGAAGGGAGGGAGATGCAAGAGGGAAGAGAAATGGGAACATATTGTATATGTATAACTGATTCACTTTGTTATAAAGCAGAAGCTAACACACTATTGTAAGGCAATTATACTTCAATAAAGATGTTCAAAAAAAAAAAAAAAAAAAGAGAGAGGGGTATTTTAAGTGGAGAAGTGAAGCTCTACAAAAAAGGAAATATAATTATTGTGTAATAAGCCTTTACTGCAAACATTATTGATCATAAAAATGTAAATTCTGAAAACTAAAACTGAAATACAACTATACAGAGGAAATGGGATGTGGACAACTGCATGAAGAGGATGAAATAATATTATTTTCATAGTGATTAAAATTATTGAATTTATTATTATTTACTTTTACTGATTGGTTTTACTCAATAAATGTACTCACATTCACTTAACATGTATTAACTAGTTTAATCCTCACAACAACACACAAGGAAGACAATACTGTTATACCATTTCATAGATGAGGACAGTGAGATACATAAGGTTACCCACCTAAGGTCAAACAGTTAATAAGTGGCATAAAGACAGTATTAGAACCCATGAGTCTTGATTCTAGAACCATATACCTAACCAATATGCTAATCCACCAGAACTAACTCTACCTACAAGAGCAGGAAAACAACAGATGCCTAAATATTTTCAAAAGCAGAAATAGAGACACTTTATGCAGAACGTGAAAGTAAGCAGGAAAAAAGACAGCTAAAAGGGTTAAGAGCCTTTGCCTCTGAGAGTAGGTTGGGTGGAAAGGATGGAAGGGCTAAGAGAATGCTCTTATTAACAATGTAAGAAGCATTACTTTGATTTAAAATCAGAGCTTTAACTTTTAAAGAAAAGAGATAATTAAGACAAGTGTTACATACATCATAATTTTGCTTGAATTCAGACTTCCTGCAGCTTTTTTTTTTTAACATCTTTATTGGAGTATAATTGCTTTACAATGGTGTGTTAGTTTCTGCTTTATAACAAAGTGAATCAGTTATACATATACATATGTTCCCATATCTCTTCCCTCTTGCATCTCCCTCCCTCCCACCCTCCCTATCCCACCCCTCTAAGTGGTCACAAAGCACCGAGCTGATCTCCCTGTGCTATGTGGTTGCTTCCCACTAGCTATCTATTTTACGTTTGGTAGTGTATATATGTCCATGCCACTCTCTCACTTTGTCACAGCTTACCCTTCCCCCTCCCCGTATCCTCAAGTCCATTCTCTAGTAGGTCTGCATCTTTATTCCCATCTTGCCACTAGGTTCTTCATGACTTTTTTTTTTTCCTTAGATTCCATATATATGTGTTAGCATACTGTATTTGTTTTTCTCTTTACTTACTTCACTCTGTATGACAGACTCTAACTCCATCCACCTCACTACAAATACCTCCATTTTGTTTCTTCTTATGGCTGAGTAATATTCCATTGTATATATGTGCCACATCTTCTTTATCCATTCATCCGATGATGGACACTTAGGTTGCTTCCATGTCCTGGCTATTGTGAATAGAGCTGCAATGAACATTGTGGTACATGACTCTTTTTGAACTATGGTTTTCTCAGGGTATATGCCCAGTAGTGGGATTGCTGGGTCGTATGGTAGTTCTATTTTTCGTTTTTTAAGGAATCTCCATACTGCTCTCCATAGTGGCTGTATCAATTTACATTCCCACCAATAGTGCAAGAGTGTTCCCTTTTCTCCACACCCTCTCCAGCATTTATTGTTTCTAGATTTTTTGATGATGGCCATTCTGACCAGTGTGAGATGATATCTCATCGTAGTTTTGATTTGCATTTCTCTAATGATTAATGATGTTGAGCATTCTTTCATGTGTTTGTTGGCAATCTGTACATCTTCTTTGGAGAAATGTCTATTTAGGTCTTCTGCCCATTTTTGGATTGGGTTTTTTTTTGTTATTGAGCTCCATGAGCTGCTTGTAAATCTTGGAGATTAATCCTTTGTCAGTTGCTTCATTTGCAAATATTTTCTCCCATTCTGAGGCTTGTCTTTTGGCCTGGTTTATGGTTTCCTTAACTAGAACAAAAAATTTCACAATTTGTATGGAAACACAAAAGACCCCGAATAGCCAAAGCAATCTTGAGAACGAAAAATGGAGCTGGAGGAATCAGGCTCCCTGACTTCAGACTATACTACAAAGCTACAGTAATCAAGACAGTATGGTACTTGCACAAAAACAGAAATATAGATCAATGCAACAGGAGAGAAAGCCCAGAGATAAACCCACGCACATACGGTCACCTTATCTTTGATAAAGGAGGCAAGCATATACAGTGGAGAAAAGACAGCCTCTTCAATAAGTGGTGCTGAGAAAACTGGACAGGTACATGTAAAAGTATGAAATTAGAACACTCCCTAACACCATACACAAAAATAAACTCAAAATGGATTAAAGACCTAAATGTAAGGCCAGATACTATCAAACTCTTAGAGGAAAACATAGGCAGAACACTATGACATAAATCACAGCAAGATCCTTTTTGACCCACTTCCTAGAGAAATGGAAATAAAAACAAAAATAAACAAATGGGACCTAATGAAACTTCAAAGCTTTTACACAGCAAAGCTGCCCTTTTAAAAGTGGATCTAACACAAACTAACACCACAAGTTCCTTTGTAACAGAACACTTTAAGGTGAAATTCAACTATTCACCATTTCTATTCACTTATTATACAAACTATGGCTTGTTACCTTGTCGACTCTCTAATTGTCAAAATCCCAACCCCTAGAAGAACCACTAAATTAAAACTGACTGAGAACATTTATTCCTGCATGATGCTTTTAGTTGAGAAAATCAAACAATTATCCCTGGCAGAATGCAAGACAACCATTAAGTGTGTGTTTTAAAATTAATTCCAAAGATAACAAATTCATTAAGATAATAAACTATTCATGTTCAACAACTACAACATAAACATCTTTTTAATGTTTACATCCAAATCTATATTCACGTTAATCCTGTATTTGGTCTTCTCTTTTCTACCTAAACTCACTTCCTGGGTGATCTCAACTAGCCTCACTGCTTTAAATACCACATACCCCCAAATTTATCTCCTACTCTGACCTTTCTCCTGATTTCCAGATATCCAACTAACTGCCTTCCTGATATCTATGATAAATAGGCACCTCAGAGCTAACATGTCCAAGACAGAGTCCCTGATTTCTGTGCACCATCACCCCTGCCCCACCAGCTCCTCTCTCAGTCTTTCCCATTTCACTTAATAGCACCACCATTCAGAAGTGATGCCAAAACCTCTTAGTCTTCCTCCCTTTCCCTTCCGCCCCCACCCATATTAATCTTTCAAGTTTTGTCAATTCTACCTGTAAAATACATCCTAAATCTAAGCATTTCTCAACTTCTCCACAACTAACATCATAACCCAGGCCCCATCGTTTCTTACCTAGACTATTTCAATAGCTTCCTAACTGGTCTCCTTACTTCCACATTTAACCCCCTACAGATCATATATTACCAACAAGTCACATCACTCCCCTGCTTAAAACACTCTTTTAGCACCCCATTGTGTTTCAAACTAAGCACAAACCCCTTACTATGGCCTATAAGTCCATAAGGATCTGGATACCATCTATCTCTCCTATCTTATTTTGTGAGACTTTCCACACTCACTTACTCACTCACTACTTTTCCAGCCATACTTCTTTCAACATCTTGGACATAACAAGCCTTGTTTCCACCTCAGAGCACTTGCATTCCCTGTTCTCTAACTATGACCTTCCCTGACCTTCACACTCCAGCTCCTTCTCATCATGAGATATCAGCTTAAATGTTAACTCCTCAAAGAGTCCTGTCCACACACACACACAAACACACACTTTCTCTCTCTCTCTCTCTCTCTCCCACTCACTCACCATTGTGTTCTTTGGTCTTAATAGCATTTATGGTTAGCTAGAATAATCCTATTTGTTTATTGTCTATTTCCCATCAGCCCCAAGAATATAAGCTACAGGAGAGCGGGTAAGTTGTCTTATTCACCACAATATCTCCAGTACCTAGAACAAGACCTGGCACTTAACCACTTGCTGAACAAATTAAATATACAAGAATACATAGACACACAAGAGGAAGGTAACACAAGAAATTCAATCCCCTACCTGCATAACCAGCAGGCATTCTATAGGCTTTTGGTTTCCATCAACTACACAAGGAGAGAGCTGACATGTGGACCTCTAAAACTGGATCCCTGCCTGCCACTGCTACCTCTTTCATGGCACTGCAACCCATAAACCCACACCATCTCTTCCACCAAAGAGTAAAATGCTACTGGAGGATAGAAGACATAATAAAATAGCCACAGAAGCCAACTCAAAAAGGAAAAAGAAAAAAAGAAAGGAAGAAAAGCCAGCCCTTGTCTGCAACTCTAGGACCTTAGACTCAGGGGTTGGTGAGACAGAGACGGAGAGGTTACAGTGCCACACAACCGGTAGGACCATATTACTAATATGGCCTTTCCCTTCAGATTTTAGACTCTTTTATTCACCCTAAGTCAAGAAAGGGATGAGCCCCCAGGGGGGCTTGGGTCTCCTCTACACATGGAGAAAAAATAGGGACAATGCCAAGCAACTTATAGTAAAACTATAGTATAGATGCAGTTTTTCTTTAGTGTCCTCTATTTAGATTGCCCTTGGCATCTAAGACCTACCCATCCTGGACAACGTCCTAGACTGTCCCACTTCTGCTTTTCACCCATCTACCCAACCCCTTCTCCACAATGTCCTGGGTATCATTCCTTCAGGTCCATAATTTCCCACTTTCCACAACTAAAAGTGAAATATCTGATAAAATGCGGTAATATGTTTAGATTCAAATGCTAGAGGACCAAGGAATAACTCTCCATCTTCTCTATCCACATAAAACATTTTGAAATGAATTTCTAAAGATCAGATAGACTCTAATTATAGCAAATGTCAGGAGATGAGAGACCATGGGACACTGATAGGAAAAACATTTCAGATGAAGCAGGTTCTTCCAGTGTCCTTTAAATCATACCATGCAAACATTTGTATACTTTATAGACAGAGGTTAAAGAGATACTCAACCTCACTTATAGGAGAAATGAAAATCTGAATGACGCAGAACTACAATATTTTACTTACCAGATTAACAAAAATATCCACAAGCTTAAGATACACTCTGTTGACAGAGCTGTGAATTCATATATTTCTGGTGGGAATGCAAAATGGTACAATGCATAGGACAAGAATTTTGCAGTTTCTATACAATCGTGTAAGAATGACTCTTTGACTCAGCAATTGCATTTTTAAGATAAATTTACTTAAAAACAGACCACTAATAACAAATGTACAACAGTATTCATTGTGACATTATGCCAACAGCAAAAATATTAAAACAAAGCAATTTCCATTGGTAGGAAATCAGTTAAATAAATTATGGTATGTTCGCATAATAGAGCACAATGCAGCCAGGAAAAGGACTAAGAGAGATCTCTACCTACTAATTTGAATTCAACTCTATGATGTAAAATTAGGTTTTTTTACAAAAGCAAGATATAAAACAATATACATATATTTCACCTTTTGTAGAGAAAAATATTATACATTTCTTATATTTACTATATGTATCACATATTTTTCTATATTATTTATAGACAATTAAATCCAGAATGTGGGACATTCTAAAATCTACTAGGTTGGTCTCTTAAAAAGTATACATAGCTGCAGCAAACATAGAAAATGAATATAATTGTTGAATTTAGGTGAGGAGTCTATATGGGTTCACTATTTTATTACCTTTTCTGTATGTTTGAAATTTTTCATGATTAAAAAAAGAAAAATGTAACTTGAGATATATTAATACCCCTTAATTGCTTCCCATTTCACTTACAATAATGTCAAAATACTTTCATGACCTACAAGACCCTATACAACCTAGTCCTCTATTACTTGTCTGGCTTCATCTATTCCTTTCTCTGTTACTCTGTTCCAGCCACACACTGGCCTTCTTTCTGTTCTTCAGGCAAGCCAAGCACACTCCTGCCTCAGGGTCTTTACACTTGTTCCTTCTGCCTGGAATGCTCTTCCCTCAGATATTGGCATGACTTACTTCTTTCACTCTAATCATTCTCAATCTTCTCAATAAGGCCTTCCGTGAACACCCTAAATTCCTGAAGAGATAAGCCAAAAGCCCTATTCCCTTTCCATGATTTATCTTTCTCCATATCACTTATCACTGCCTAATATAGTGTACACATTACTTATTATCAGTCTCTTTCCCCTAGAAAATAAGCTCATGAGGGCAGCCATTTCTATGTTCTCTACTCCCAGCACCTTTAACAGCACCTGGCATACATACATTAGTAAAATTTAAAAATATATCAGAAGTCATTATGTAGTTTGAACTCTAACTTTCATTGCCCATATGCAGTGCAAACAGCATCTCCCATTCTGTGGCTTGTTTTTTTTTCCCTCTGCTTACAGTATCTCTTATTGTACAAAAGTTTTAAATTTAAAAATGGTACAATTTATCAATCTTTTCCTTCTGGGTTCTGCTTTCTGTGACTCAAGAACTTGTTTTCCACACTGAAATCATATTGTATACCAAATATTCTCCTAAAAGTTTTAAAGTTAATCCAAATAGAACTTTAGTTTAAAGCATGAGGTACAGACCAACTTTTTTTTTTCCCATATGGATAACCATTTGTCCCAGCATCATTTAATAAGTATCCAACCGTACACCACTGAATTGTGATATCACCTTTTACATAAATTTCCATGTCAATGAGTATCTCTTTCTGTTCTCTCTATAGTGTCTGATTAGACTATTTGTCTGTATCTGGGCCAATTCCATACTATCTTAATTACAGTAACTTTACAACCAGCTCTGGGTATCAGCAGGACAAATCCCTGAAGCAAAGATGGCTAACTGCCTCCAATATCCATTCTCTCTCTCCTCCTTTTAGTTATGGAATCAACCTCTGGATTTTGCTTGTTCTGCTCTGGCAGAACTATTCTAAGCTTCCCTTGCAGCTAGATATGACCACATGACTAAGTTTTGGCCACTTACATTGAGTAAAAATTATGTGTTTGCAACTCCTGAATCACATCCTAAAAAAGAGCTACTTTCTCCCTTTCCCTTTCTGGGGATTGGAATGTAGACATGGTAACTTCAAACGTCCCAAGGAAGACAACATCTAAAAGACATCAAAGCAAGACAGAAGGAACTCATCAAGTAGAATCACCTAATTCCATCCTGCCTATCAGCTTGGACTTCTACATAAGACAGAAGTAAACCTTTCTTGTTCAGCCACTTGGTCTCTGAGAAGCAATCAAATGAGTATCTTATTACTACATATCCACCACACACCCATGTTCCTTACTTGAAAGCTAACTTAGTTCTTCTTGACTATTTGCTCTAACATATACATTTAAGAATTAACTTGTCCACTCCCTGAAAATTCCTGATGGGATTTAGATTAGAACTGCACTGAATTCATAGATTAATTTGGGGAGTACTGCCAATTTAAACATACTGCATATTTTTACCCATAAGAATTATTTATCTCTTCATTTACATTTCTTCTAAGTCTGTATATAAACCTTTTTAGTTTTCTGCATAAAAGCCATACACAACTTTTGTTCATTTTTTTCCTGGGTATTTACAGATTTCATAATACTCTAAAAGAGATCTTTTATTGCATTTTCTAATTGTTTGTTGCCTATTATACAGGAATGTAACTGATTTTTATATAATGATCTTGTATTGATCAAATTTACTGAACTCTTATTCTATTAATTTGATTATAGAGTCTTCTGGATTTCCTATATTGATTATCAACATCACCTATGAATACTATTAGCATTATCTCTTCCTTTTTAATCTTATACTTTCTGTTTCTTCGTCATGGCTTACCATACTGGCTAAGATCTCCAGTATGATGCTGAATAGCAACTTTCATGCTTCTAATGCTTCATCGTTAATATTTAGTTTATTATCTATTTTTGACAGATACCCTTCATTAGGTTAAAGAAGTTTCTTTCTATTCCTAGTTTAAGAGCTTTTATTATAAATGAGTAATAAATTTTATCAAATGCTTTTTCTGCTTCTATTGAGGTGCTCACATGATTAACATGGTAAACTGTATCAGTAGATTCCCATGCAACATTTTGAGATGAACCAACTTGTCATACATCTGTATGTTTTCTTCCTCAAAACATTGCTGGGTTTGGTTTGCTAATTCTTATTCATATTTCTAAGTAAGATTAGCATGTATTTCCCTCTTTCACACTGTACTAGTCTGAATGAGTATTGAGGTTATATTCTAGTCTCATGAAGTAATTTGGGGTAATGTTCCATTTTTCTTAGTCTCTGAAACAGTTTTAATAAGACTGGGTTCCTTTTTTCTTTGAAGGCTGCAAAGTAGTTGCCAGAAAAAATCATTAGTGATTAATTCAACTTCTCTATGAGTTTAAATTCTATTTTTCGCTGAAATTGTCCATTTCATCTATGACTTCAGTTTTGCTATCAAAAAGTCATTAACACTTTTAGGATTTTTGAAAGCTCACTTGTAACTGCAATTATATACCCTCTTACAAGCCTAATATTATTTACATGTTGCTTCTGTCTGATTGTCTTAATTATCAATGCTGGAGATATTT
This sequence comes from Balaenoptera borealis, assembly GCF_965194805.1. Lineage (NCBI taxonomy): Eukaryota > Metazoa > Chordata > Mammalia > Artiodactyla > Balaenopteridae > Balaenoptera > Balaenoptera borealis. The sequence continues at coordinate 38,915,145 of NC_138860.1, read as the reverse complement.
CTATTTCATAAGTCTTTTCAAATTACTAGCATTTTGCATACCAATGTTTTCTTAGGTCAGTCCCCCAAATAAAAACAAATATAAACAAATGGGACCTAATCAAACTTACAAGCTTTTGCACAGCTAAGAAAACCATAAAAAAAAAAAAAACGAAAGACAACCTACAGAATGGGAGAAAATATTTGCAAATGATGCAACAGACAGGGGCTTAATCTCCAAGATATACAAACAGCTCATACAACTCACCAACAAAAAAGCAAATAATCCAATCAAAAAATGGGCAGAAGACCTTAACAGACATTTCTCCAAAGAAGACATACAGATGGCCAGTAGGCACATGAAAAGATGCTCAACATTGTTAATTATTACAGAAATGCATATCAAAACCACAATGAGGTATCAACTCACACCTGTCAAAATGGCTAGCATCAAAAAGTCTACAAATAATAAATAGTGGAGAGGGTACGGAGAAAAGGGAACCCTCCTATACTGTTGATGGGAATGTAAATTGGTACAGCCACTATGGAAAACAGTATGGAGGTTCCTCAGAAAACTAAAAATAGAATTATCATATGATCCAGCAATCCCACTCCTGGGCATATATCTGGACAAAATTATATAATTCAAAAAGATACATGCACCCCTATGTTCATAGCAGCACTATTCCCAATAGCCAAAACATGGAAACAAATGTCCATTGACAAATGAATGGATAAAGAAGTTGTGGTACATATATACGATGGAATACTACTCAGCCATAAAAAAGAATGAAATAATGCCATCTGCAGCAACATGGATGCAATCAGAGATTATCATAGTAAAAGTGCAGTCAGAAAGAGAAAGACAAATACCATATGATATCACTTATATGTAGAATCCAAAATATGGCACAAATGAACCTATCTACAAAACAAAAACAGATTCATAGACATAGAGAACAGACTTGTGGTTGCCAAGGGGGAGGGGGGAAGGGAGAGGAATGGACTGGGAGTTTGGGGTTGGTAGATGCAAACTATTACATTTAGAATGGATAAACAACAAGGTCCCAATGTATACCACAGCGAACTATATTCAATATCCTGTGATAAACCATAATGGAAAAGAATATTCAAAAAAAGAATGTAAAAGTAAATAAATAAATTTATATTAAAAGCTAAAAAAAAGAAAGTACTAGCATTTTGGCTGTCTTGATCCTCTTACTGTATCTGTTTCTATTTCATTAATTTTCTTTTATCCTTAGTGTTTCTTTCTTTCAACCTTCTCTGCACTTATGAGATAGCTCTAACTTCTTGCACTGAATACTGATCTCATAAGTTTTCATTCTCTTCTAACTTAGGCATGTAAGGTTTTTGCTTTTCTTAAAAATGGCCCAAAATTCTTTGGCACTACTCCCATTAAGAAGTAGGGCCTATGTCTCCTCCCTTTGAATGTTGGCAGGCTTATAAATGCTTATGCCAATGTGGCAGAAGTGGTACCATGTGCGTACTTCTAAGATTAGATCATAAAAAAGTGATACATCATCTACCTTATCTGTTAGATCTATGACCACCATGTGAGAAGCCACTAAATATATCTACAGCTCTCATTTTCAGTTCCTGCTATTTTTTAATAACAACTTTATTGAGATAAAGTTCACATACCATAAATTATATCCTTTTAAAGTGTATAGTTCAGTGGTTTTTAGTATATTCATAGAGCTGTGAAACCATTACTACTGTCTAATTTCAGAACATTTTCATCACTCCAAAAAGAAACTCTGTACCCATCAGTAGTCACTCCATTCCCTCTTTCCCCCAGCCCCTTGCAACCACTAATCTACTTTCTGCCTCTTTGGATTCGCCTATTCTAGACACTTCATATAAACGGAATCATACAACACTTCATATAAATACAATCATACATATTTTATGTCTACCTTCTTTCACTTATAATGTTTTCAAGGTTTATCCATGCTGTAGCATAATCAATATCTCATTCCTTTTTAGTGCTGAATAATATTCCATTGTATGGATATACCACATTTGTTTATCCATTCATCAGTTCACGGACATTTAGGCTGCTTCTACTGTTTGATTCTTATGAATAATGACACTACGACTATTACTATACAGGTTTTTGTGTAAACATGTTCTCAATTCTCTTGGGTATGTACCTAGAAATAAAATTTCTGGATTATCTGGTAACTCTATTTTTAACTTTTTGAAGAACTGCCAAACTGTTTTCCAAAGTGGCTGCACCATTTTACAATCCCACCAGTAATGTATGAGGTTCCATAACCTCATAATAATTATTATAATAAATTAATAATAATATTTTGTTTAATAATTCATCAACATTTATTATTGTCTTTTTGGTTTTAGCCATCCTAGTGAGGGTGAAATGGCATCTCAGTGTGGTTTTTATTTGCATTTCCCTAATGACCTTCTACACTGTTAAACCCTGAGGGTTCCCTAACTTTTCTGTGGGCTCAAAAACACATTTAAAGGTATGTTTGCTATATTTTCTCTAGCAGTTTCAGGTGTTTTACAGCAGAAATTTTTATATTATCAAGTTCAAAATATCGCTGAAAAAAAGAAATCCCTGTTTCTTTAACCAGTCATTACATTTAGAATTTTGTTTGCATAAAGAAAGTATTCAATAAACACCTTGTAACTAATTAGTAGGCATCAGATTAAATTATTCAGGATCAATTCAGCCAAATCCACCTCAATCATTCATTTATTAACTCCAATAACATTTATTCTGCATCTATCATATGTCCTATGCTCTTTCAGGCACTGGGAATAGAGCAGTGAACAAGTCCGTCAACACTAATGCCCTCTTAGAGCTTTTATCTTAATGGAGGAGACATACAGCTCCTCCCCCCAAGGTTAATAACTATTTAGGCGATAGCTGCCAATTAAAATAGATGTTATTAAATAAGGAGGGTGATATCATTGAGATTAAGAATATAAAAAAAAAAAAAAAGAATAAAAAAGGGGCTTCCCTGGTGGCGCAGTGGTTGAGAATCTGCCTGCCAATGCAGGGGACACGGGTCCGAGCCCTGGTCTGGGAAGATCCCACATGCCGCGGAGCAACTAGGCCCGTGAGCCACAATTACTGAGCCTGCGCGTCTGGAGTCTGTGCTCCGCAACAAGAGAGGCCGCGATAGTGAGAGGCCCGCGCACCGCGATGAAGAGTGGCCCCCGCTTGCCGCAACTGGAGAAAGCCCTCGCACAGAAATGAAGACCCAACACAGCCATAAATAAATAAATAAAATTTTTTAAAAAAAGAATAAAAAAGGATGAGGGGGCCACTTAAGACTTATGTCAGTAGGGAATGTATGATTGCAAAGGAAAGAACTAGAGGAATCAGTCATTCAAAGAGCTGGTGGGGAAGAACATTACATGGATCAACAGAGGCAGAGTTCAAAGTGATATGCCTTGAAATGGAGGAAGGGACCACAAGCCAAGGAAGGCAGATGAAGGCCCCAAGATGATGGAAAGGTTGAGGAAACAGATTCTCCCCTCAAGCCTCCAGAAGAAAAGTCTGCCCTCAGCCCAGTGGAACTGACTTTGGACTTTCACCTCCAGAACTGTAAGAGAATAAATTTGTGTTGTTTTAGCCACCAAAAGTTGTGGCAAATTATTACAGCAACTGAAGAAAACGAACACAGATTTTGGTACCTGAAAGTGGGGTGCCACTAAAAAAAATACCTAACGATGAGGAAGTTAGGTATTTGTTATGATTAAGTAATTGGAATTAAGTAATAGGAAGAAGTTTGAAGAATTTTGAGGGGCACAACTGAAAAAGCCTAAATTGCCTTGAACAGACTTTTAGTAGAAATGTGGATGTTAATGACCCTGGTAGTGAGGACTCAGAAGAAAATGAGGAGCATGGTACAGAAAATCCGTATTGTATTAGATCTAGAATACCTAAATAGTCATAAACAGACCATTGGTAGAAATATAAATGTTAAAGGTGCTACTGGTGAGAGCTCAAAAGGAAATAAAGAACATGAGAACATGTTATTGGAAACTGGAGGAAAGGAGGTGCTTGTTACAGAAAGCTTAGCTAAATCGTGTCCCACAATTATATGGAAAGTAGAACTTGTAAACAACAAACTTGGATATTTAGCTGAGGAGATTTCCAAGCAAAGTGCTGAAGGTGCAGCCTGGGTTTCTTCATGCTGCTTATGGTTAAATTTGAGAGGAATGAGATAAAGTGAGGGAAGAACTGTTAAGCAAAAAGGAACCAGTACTCGATGATTTGGAAAATCCTCAGCCTACCCAGATTGTAAATTATGCTAAAATCAGGGATTCAATGTTAAGAAAGTTTGCTCTGGAGACAAAGTCAAAGTGTGGCTAGACAACCTTTTGCCAGTGCCTCAAAATGAACAAAAGGTCACAACGTTCAGTGACACAGAGGGCTCTCTGAAGAGATTAGACAAGTGACTCATGGATCTCCTCAGCCATCCCGGCAGAAGCCAAAAACAGAGATGGAATCATCCAGGAAAGACATGTGGAGGGGCGTCTTGTCTTATGGAAGGAACCCCCATAACGAACAGAGAAGACTCACGAGAATCTTTCCTGAGACTGTTATACCAGCAGAACACCACCACCTCAGACTGAAAGGGACAAGAGTGGACAAAATGAAAGAAGACAAACAGACCAAAATTCTACACACAGGAAACAGGCTGATAAAAATACTCAGGTGCAGATATACACTACCTTTCCTGAAAAAGGAAGGATGACTCCAAGGGTAGAGTCTTAAATTCTGAGAGTGGAGCCTCAGACCTCAGGGCCAAGAGCAATAGAGTATTATTTCCAGGCCTTGAAACCGAATATACTTTTCCCAATTGGATTTCAAAACTGCTGGGTACCAGTGACTCCTCTCTTCTCTCCATTTTCCCACCTTTGGGGTGGAAATGTCTATAACTGTTATCCTGTTCCACCATTGTATTTGAAGAGCAGGTAACATATTTGCTAGTTTCACATGTCTAGAGATGGAGAGGAATTCTGAACCAGGATGGATCATATCCAGTGTTTCACCCATACCTGTTGTAAATGATTTAGATGATGTGACTTCTGAGTTGATGAAATTTAGATGACAGTTTGATGATTTACAGATGAGACTTCTGAGTTGATGTTATAATGTAAGGCTTTGTAGATCAGGGTAAGGCACTTTGATTTTATTCTAGGTATAGCGGGAATCCACAGAAGAATTCCAATCAGCAAAGTGATATGACCTGAGTTCAATATAAACTTTTAAAAGGATCATTGATACGTACTGAAAGGAGCTAACAGTGTAAGTAAGGGAACCTGTTAGAAAACCATTACAGTAGTGTAAGCAAGAGAAGATAAGGACACAGACTACGATGATAACAGCAGGAAGGAAAAAAGAGGATAGATTCAAAATATATTTTGAAGGTAGAATTGACAAACTTGCTAATAATAATAAATTAAATGCATCAGATAAAAGAAAGAGAGAAATATGGATGATTCTTAAGTTGGGACTTGACCAACTGGGTAGACTATTCTATTTATTAGCTGAGATGGAGAAGAGTGAGGAAGGTATAGATTCACGTGAGAAAATTGAGATTTGCATTTTAGACAAGCCAAGTTTTTATTCTAACAGACATCCAGATAGAAATATCAAGTAAGTAGTTTGATATAAGAGCAGGAAGCTCAAGGACAGCTCAGAGCCAGATTTATAAACTCGTATGGCATTTAAAAAAACAGAACCAAAAAAAAAAAAAAAACAGAACCAAATAAAATTAGACAGAAAGAATAGATGGAAAAATGAAGCAAGCCCAGGACCCAACTCTGGTATGTTCCAACATTTATAGGTCTGACAGAGGAGAGAAGCCAGCAAAGGAGAAAGAGAACAGCCAAACAGGTAAAAACAAGTTGAACATAATGTTAGAGATGTCATCTTACCAGAACCATTGATACTAATTACAATTATTCCACTTGATATAACCTTCATAGGCTCTACTCTATGAAAGTCCAGTTTAAAATGCAAAAGCTTTAGGGACTTCCCTGGTGGTCCAGTGATTAAGACTCCGTGCTTCCACTGCAGAGGCGCAGGTTTGATACCTAGTTGAGGAACTAAGATTCCACATGTCGCACAGTGCAGCCAAAAAAAAAATTTTTTTTTAATTTTTTTAAATAAAAAATAAAATGCAAAAGCTTTAGCTCTGAGCATTCATTTGTAAAATATTCATATACTTATGGAACTTCCACTAGAAGAGGACACTGAATGCTGAGGGGATACACATAGATTCAGAGACTTTTCCATTGCATAGCTGCACTGTGATGATTTTTAAAATTTTAATCACAGATTTTAAATTCTTCAGGAAATTGGAAGAAGTGAAAAAGCTGGTCTAATATAGAGAAATCTGGGCAAGGCATGGTCTGAGAACCACCTGGATAGGAATGGAGATAGCAATAAAGAACAGCAAGAAGAGCCATAATAAAAAGGTGTGTGTTCAGATCATCATCTATCACTACCTACACTATTTTCTCCATTGTAGCTTTCTGTTCCCCTTGTAGCCATGAAAAGCCCTCTACACATTTTATTTTCCTCCCCTCTAGCTATCTCTACTCTTGTCTTGATTCTCTCTTCATCTGACCACAGTTTTATAGTTTTTGATTTCAACTGATTTGTACAGTGCCTTTTCCTGTCCAAGTAAGTTCTGTGTTTTAAAAAGTTTTCCTGGGACAAGGTAGTAACTATAAAATTATTTAAAACATTTTGAGCAAATATGGATTAATATGTTATAGTTGAAGACTAAAAATGTTTACATAGAGGAAGAAAACAACATATAATTTGTCCCCTCTCTCCCCCATTTCCACAATCCTAAATTTGAGATTTCAGGGAACTGACTTCAATTTTCTCTTTTGTAGTACCAGACATACAGATAAATTACACTTTAATACAGGAAGGAGACGATTTTTAAATGAACAGCAATCAAAGGCAATGACACATAGATAAACTAGCATGATTACGCCAAATTCACCTAAAAAAGAATTAAAAACCTTTTACTCAACTCTAAAGAAGCTGAGGCTTTTCAGACCTGTTGAAGACTTCCTAAAAGTATGCTGACATTCCCTGGTATGTCAATCATACCCACGTATCACAAATACTGACATTGTCTCAAACCTCCTTAGGGTGAAATGTTAGGGCAAGGAGTGCTGCTAGTTGGCCAGACTCAGGAGGGCCAACTCGGTTTTCAAGAAAGACGTAAGAAAAGGAAAGTCCCCCAAGTTTAAAAAGAGAAAAGAGTAGTACATTTATGAAGATTTATTCCCCTGACCTCCCCTTTCTTCACACCCTTTCACAGGTGTGACTGCTTAGGAGTGTGGGGACTCCCAAGGTTTTCCTGATTCTTCCAAATCTAGAGAATACCTGATTCCTTGCCTCCCACCTAATAACTGAATTACCTTTCCTGGGGCCACCTTGTTCAACCACCCAGTTGTCAGGTGGCTCCTTCTAAGGAAGCATAGACAGTTGTTGGTGTCAAAAGATGTTGTGGTCTTTGGACATGTTCCCGATTTGAATTTCAACCAACTCCTCACATCTCTCTGATGGGGTACAGTAATAGAACAGAAGTCAATGGGAGATCAGCATGCACTCAGATTCCAGATTCTGAAAGGGAACAAAAATCAAACCCTCCATTCTTTGCCTCTTCACCACATCTGATAACCAATATGCTAGAAACCAGGCTTTATCAGCCCATGAAAACTAAATATAAAGTAACAACTCTCAATAACCACATAATAAGCAGTATGTACTTGATGAATGGTTAAGTCTACAATACAAATAACAAATGTTAATATTTATTAAATTTTATACTCTGTAAGTCCAAATTATCTGCCATTGTACTAAAATGTATCATACACTGTGTTCATTTTGTATTTAAGTATCCATGCAGAGCACTGACTCACCTTTTCTAATACAGATAAGTTCATGTACTCCACAGGTTCTTTCTCCACCTGTTAAGAAAATTTTTGTTAGAAATTAAAACCAGATCATAACCTGAGTTTGACTGTTACAAAGAACTGTTTTAAATTAGCTTTTAGAAATGGCCTCATAAAAACGTTTCCTAATTCTTCTCTTTAACCTTACCTATACAAATATGATAAACCTGATACACAGAATCTTCCTGAACCCATAAATTAAGGTCTTATGAAGTCTTGGAATAAGGAAGCTCCACTCAAGTATGTTATTTTAAATGGCAAGCTTCTCAAGAGCAGAAATCATAGCACCATTTCCTAAGCACCTCTTTACATCATCTAGAAGGAAACACTGCAAGGAAGACCCACTTTTGTATCTGAGCCTTAATATATACAGGTAAGTTATTATGGAAGGGTCAACTCCTTAAAGGCACTATTTATATTTTATCACATATACTCATATTGTGATCTTTCCCCATTCTCCACCTACCCACTCTTATAAGTCTATAATAAGACAAATTTTATAAGTACTATGATGATAAAACTAACAAATTTAACCAAAAAATACTTTACCTTAATCATTATCAAAAATTACATTAGTTATCCTAAGAGTAATATTACTTGTTACCATAAAAATAGGTATTTCCTTCACTCTGAAACATAGCACCACTACCTGAAATGAATGTAAGCTGAATAAAATTCTGTAGTGTTCTATATATGCATAACCTTATAATTATGCTGAAAATTATGTTTAAACTTTGCATAATAAAAACATTAAATAATTTCATCATCTTACCTCATCATAGAAGCTTATTATGAACAGTTACTTTATAAGAAACAGAAATGTCTTACAGCAATAACATGAGAAATAAAAACCATGATATCCACTAAAAAAAAAGTAGGTCATCCAAGAAGCAAGCTAAAAAACTAGAAAACAGTATTTCTATCACTAAAGTAGGTTAGAGCTACATTCTAACGTGGCTGTAACAATGCCGTTGCTTCCTTATTATCAACAATACAGACTAATCACTGTTATCAGGAAGACAGACTTAGCAAGAAACACGTAACATAAAGTTATGATTATAAAAGAATTATTATTCAGCAAACCTCAGTATAAATACAGTGAAACCTTATCAACTGGAATATTACCAATGAGTAATCACTGATCGGTTGCTGAAGGGGTAGAATGAACTATACCCATATACCACCTTATCTTTAAAAATGAGAAACTAGTCAAATGGCAGGAAGGGGAATATTTACCAAATTATAAGAAGAAACTACTTTCAAGAAATTTAGAACCACATAATAACAACATAACTATAATGTATATTGACACCATCACTGATGTTTTCATAGGCTACTTAGAAACAGTTCTTATATAGTCATTAAGACCTATTCTCCAGATGGTAACACTTATAACTTAGTTTGAGTTATGTACTTAATTCATGTAACAAGCCTGCACTTTTTAAAGCCTGTAATTGAAACTAGACTTCCCACATATGTAATATAAATTTGTTAGGTTTTACTATACACACCTAATCTTCACTATAACTGCATCATTTTTACAAGGCTTAGTATTAACAACAACAAAAAACTACTGTAGTCTAAACTTTTCTCAAAACTGCAAATGACAATGAAACCTAACTCCCACTTTTAAAAGTATTCAATTTATCTATATCAAATGAAAGAATTTTATAAATAAAAAGTTAAGTCAAATAATTACTGTATTTTAAATTTATAGTCAATTGACAATTACATTTGCCAAAGTATGCACAAAAATCACATAATTAGGAAAAGCAACTAATATTGAGCTCTACTATTCTTGATATTTGTTCTGAAAATTCTAACCAACAAGTGAGATTTCACTGATGTACATGTCTAACTCAAGAGCAATCACTCTTATTACTGAAATAAAAAGGAATATTAAAGATAGGTAAATGTCAGACAATAAAGTAAAATTTGGGAGGGGGAAAACTTACTTTTAAAAGTACAAAAGAAGAAACACAAAAAGTTAAATAAGCTTTATTACATTATCAAACAGTAAAATCAATATTCTTTTTATCCTCAACCCTTCCTAAGATGAGAAAGAGAGTAAGGAAAAAATATGCATTGCATAGGTTAAATGTATATTTTTAATGTACATGTTTGGGAATCAAAAGGCTTAAACACTTCTTCAATCTGAGATACAGTGAACTATGTACAAATTTTATGCCTTTTTCAAAACTTTCTAAAAGTAATCTGAAGAGTTTACAAGAGAAATGTCAGATTTGTAAGCAAAAGGCAAGTCACAGTAGGCATATCTTGACTTAGATATGGTGGTAATCCGAAAGTGGTTTACTGATTTTAAGAGTATAATGCACAAGGGGAATGATTATTGACTTTTTAAACTTCAGCTTTTTGAGGTATAACCGACATAAAAAATTTTAAGATATGTAAAGTGTATATCATGGTGATAATCAAGTATGTATAGCCAATAGATAGGGGAATAATTATTTTTTATTTATTTTTACTGAGATAAACTGCCTTACAACACTGTTTAAGGTGTACAACGTGTTGATCTGATACTCTCACATACTGCCGTAAGACTTTAGTGTAAGCTAATACCTCTATCGTGTCACATGATTATCTTTTCTTTTTTGTGGTGGGAACAATTAAGATCTAGTCTCTTAGCGACTTTGAAGTTTACACACATTATTGCACTATGCTGTGCATTAGATCTCCAGGACTTATTTATCAACTGGTTGTGAGTTGCCCTTATACAACATCTCCCCATTTCCCACCCTCCAGCCCCTGGTAACCACTCTTCTATTCTGTTTTTATTTTATGAGTTCAGCTATTTCAGAATCCACACATAAGTGTTATCATATATTTGTCTTTCTGACTTGGCATAATGCCCATAAGGTCCATTCATTTTGTCACAAATGGAAGGATTTCCTTCTTACCCATAGCTAAATAACATTCCATTGTATGTATACATATACGTGTGTGTGCATATGTGTGCGTGTATATCTCAAATCTTCTTTATCCATTCATCTGTTGACAGACACTTAGGTTGTTTCCAATCTTGGCTATTGTGAATAATGCTACAATAAACATGGCAGTGCATACATTTCTTTGATATACTGTTTTCATTTCCTTTGGATATTTACCCAGGAGTGGGACTGCTGGATCATATAGTAGTTCTATTTGTAATTTTCTGAGGAAACTCCATATTGTTTTCTGTAATGGCTGAACCAATTTGAAGGAACGATTATTTATGTAATCAATTCGTCAATCTCTTTAGAAAAAGATGAGTTTTCCACTAAAATGAATAGTCAAAATGAATTCATATAAATATAATTTTTCACATACCAAATTTACTTCAAAGACATAATAATAAAGACTTGGAGATCATATTAAAATGACTGAATATGAAATGACTAAAATTCAGAAATAAATTTGTCTAGTTCATTATAGATAAACAAACCAAGGCACTAAAGGTTAAGTAACGTTGCCCAGTCACTAGTTAACTGTCACTATTTAATTGTCAGAAAAAAGTAATCCGAACACTAAGTTTAATAGAGTGAAAAAGTAAACATTGATATTTCTTCATTTTTATGAAAATTATTATATTGTTTTCTAATTCTTTAAGGTAACTTAAATAAAAGTGAATTTCTCAAAACTATTTTTGGAGATAGTACTAGCATTGCCTTGAAATAATCATCTCAGCAACATGGAAATGAGAAACAGATAGAAATTGACAAGCTTAGTCAAAGTTACCATCTTTTCCCTCAGGCAAACCCATGTAGGAGCATAATATAAACTAATCCTCTACAATTGGAATAAGTCAGGGTACAAGAGGAAATAGATGTGTGTGGGTTCACACACGTGTGCTGTGAATGTGTGCATGTGTATGTTTGTATATGAATGTGCACATACTTAAAAGTGTGCCTGGGAACCAGCAATTCGCTTTAGAGGGGAAGGGATAGATATTATAAAGTATGTATGTACTTTTCACATGTCTACAGAAGGAAAATATGCAGTGATGTTATATTCCCATCAAAATACGCCCAGGTATACAAAAACGAAATTAAACCCAAGGATCTGGTTCCTTTAAAATGAAACCTTTTTAAAACTGACTTTATTTTTTCTGCCACATTTACTTTGACCATTAGCCTAAATCACTACAATTTACAGCTTCTATTCTTCTATTAATTTCTTCTAAGTCAAACACTGCAAGACTACTTTAGAAATACCTTAAATTCCATCTCATCTAAAGATTTCTCTCCAAAAAACATGCATTAAAGTAGCCACAGCCTTCTAATTAATGTCTAGCTCACATTAATAAATTGTCATAGCTAATTCTTCAGCAGATACCTATACTTCCATAATAGGCATAAAACTTTAAATATTTCCTATTAATGTTGCCAACTCCTCTCAACCAACTTAACCCATTTAGACTACGGTCTCTAATCTCTAGACACTTTTTAGTTTGTCCCTATTTAAGTCATTCAAGGAATAACACCAATTTTAGTCCCCAGTGTTGTCCCGTTGTTGTTGAAAGATCATGGTTTGCACAGCATAGTAAATACAGTTTCTCTTTTGAGCCATACAAGTTCCTAAAAATTTATTCAATAATTTTTCTAACAGGTATAAGTTTTACCTTATAAATTTACTGTTCACAAACATAATCCATTTTTCCCACTTTTGACCACTCTTAATTCAGTTTTTTTGTTAATTATGCTTTTGACTCTTAGAAGCTCATTATTACCATAAAACCTTGAAGAGGTATATGCTCACAAGAAGGTAGTCTACTGAATTTAATTTTCTATTTAACTGAGAATACCTTTTTTTTCCACTACTGCACCAGATCATTTTTTTAAAGCTACTAATATTCATTACTGCATCAGTAAGCTCAGAATACTGAACATAATTTAATATTTCATTAAAATCCTCTATCTTTTGATGACTCAATATCAATTCTAGTAACAGCTCTAAAATGTGAAAATAGGAAACTGTACTGAATACACATATGGATCCTAAAAGTTTGTTTTTAAATAAATTCCTAATAACAGCTTGCTGTGTTGTCACTATTTCTTCCTCCTAAAAAACGAAAAATCAAGGATTCCAATTTGTTAGGTTTCAATTAAAATTTTACTACATATACATATAAAATATGTGAATATTCATTTTACTCAAAAACTTGGAATGTTTTTATTTACAGTAGTTTGATCAGCCTTATGTTATCTCTATATGCATGTTCACATTAAGTATTAACAAGTGAGGATCTGGGGAGGGTGGAGGTAAGAATGAACGTCAGCTGAATGGAAATCAAATCCATGAAGACAATCTACTCTACTACTACACACACGCTATGGACAAACATTATAGTCATTTTAAAGAAAGCAACAATGCCAACAGTATTACTCAACAAATTGTATAAATAAGCCAATACTTGATTCTCTCTGCTTTCCACATTGGCATACACTGTTGCATTCTAATACTACTTAAAATATCAAAAAATGAAATGCTTCTTAATACAGATATTTCTCTAGTGTTCCCTACTTTTTTCTAATTTTGTTTAATGAGTTAGAAAAGGAACCTAAAATAAACTAAATTACTCAAAAGTACTGTGAACAAATTTACCTAATTTACAAACATGTCTTAAATCTCTGTGAAGTATTAGAAATTTTATTCCTGCTGAAAGCCAAAGGATCTCTTCTAGGAACATCAGTGCTTAAACTGAACTCTAAATCTTCCAAATATAAACTGTTCAATAAATTGCCTTAGTCAGCCACAGACTGACAGGTAGGACTTTCTAATTACATTATCCCCTGTATACATTGTAATGATATATCTTTAACAATAGAATGGAAAGAAGGAAAGGAGTGTGATGTTCTCCCTCAAGACTAATAATACAACATGTTTGTATTGTTTTTTTAAAATTGGTCCTTTATTTTATTTACTTATTTATTTTTCGCTGCGCAGCATGCAGGATCTTAGTTCCCCGACCAAGGATTGAACCCATGTCCCCTGCAGTGGAAGCACGGAGTCTTAACCACTGGACTGCCAGGGAAGTCCTGTATTGGGTTTTTTAATTCCACATTTCAAATGGCTTTTGAAAGCCCAAATTATGTCTTGGAAATTTTAAGAGTCACAACAAATCTTCAAGAGCATCTCAAAATTGTACTAATGACTTAAAAAATATATCTAAAAGTGTGTGATAAACTGTAAGACGCATTATAATCAAAAAGTGAGTATACACACACACAGATTCTCTAATTTACCCTTCTTTCACAATTTTTAAAAATGCTACCCACAGATGTTAAGTACTTAAAGTTAATATATAGCAAGTTAACAATAAAGGTGAATATTTTTACTTCAGCAAAACATTCTGCAAGGAGTCTTATGATAATCTTATGGAAGAGACAGAAAAATACGGACTGGATGAAAGAAGGGTGTAGGCCAGATCACTAAAGACTAGCTTTATCTTGAGTTTTTAAATAATTCAGATTCGCAGTTTACAAAGATAACTAGCAATTGTTTGAAAAATGGATTGGAATGAATCTTAAAGACTGGAGATGCCAAGTGAGGGAACTAATACAAGTCTCTTAATGACGGATAAGGGAATAATCTAAAATGTAAGCACTAAACATCATCAGTTAATTTGAGATGTAGGCGTGGTATGACTTGGTAATCAACAGGATGTGGGGGGTGAATTATAAGATAGGGTTGATTTCCAGCTTTGTAATTCAGGTGTCTGGTTATTTAAAAATGCTATTCAGATGGTAAATTTGCATGGAGTGGGGAGCATGGAGGCTGGATTCAGTAGCTGTGGCGACAACTTTAGTTTAGGACATTCTGAATGTCCCAAGCTAAACATTCTGAATTGCTGTGAAACATCCAAGATATGTAGCTACTATCTGGAAATATAAGTTAGGAAAATCATGCGTACTTTTAATTTATTAATAGTGGATTTTAAATTTATTGCTCCAGAAAGCAGAACTAGGATGAGTAGATAGATAGGAGTTACTAAATGGCAGATATTTGGTCAAATACATCTGGGCAAGGGATGCAACCCATTAAGATAATGCATAGAAGTCCATTATAACAATTCAAGAAACGTGTTGAGTACATACTATTTTCAGATACTGTACAAAATCTAATGAATAAAAACCAAATAAACGTTATTCTCTAGGCATTTACGGTCAGACTGGGGAGACAAATTTATAAATAAGTGATTCCAACATTATTCAACATTATTCTTTATACACACTGCAATTACAGCAGTGTGTATAAAGCAGAGTGAGAATAGGGTTGAGAATGGAAACACAGAGAACATTAGATCAGGGAGATAAACAGAAGGCTGAGAAGTAAGTAATCAAGAGAGGAAGAGAAAACTTAGAAAAACAGGAAATAGTCAACAATGTCAGACTGACAGAGGCCAACGTTAGAAGAGTTAATATGCCAGATAACAATTACAGATCTTGATAGGCGAGGCTGGACCAATGATTCCCAACCTGGTATCACCCACCAAACCTCTAGGGTAACAATAAGGATCTGTAAACTACCCAATATTTCAATATGCTTTTTAAAAATTGTACCTTAACCTAAGATAGGGCTAACTTCTTCACCTCTGACTGGCATTATATTAGCTCAGAGTGGTAACACCATCATGTTATATTTGTCTGAAGTCCTGATTAGCAGTTATCTGTCTGATTGATAAAAAGAGGAAATAAATGATTAATTGGTATTGTAAAATAAGGGTTTTCCAAAAAGAAGGAAATAAAAGTAACCCTTAGTACTTAAAAGTCTAAACTAGGGACTTCCCTGGCGGTCCAGAGGTTAAGACTCCGGCACTTCCAATGCAGAGGGCATGGGTTCAATCCTTGGTCGGGGAACTAAGATCCCATATGCCATGTGGCACGACCAAAAAAAAAAAAAAAATTAAAGGGCTAAAACGATGGACCAGGACTAATAAGAGTATGCTTAACAGATACAAATATCTGTTCTTCAAATCAAAACACTGGTTAGTCATGCAAGGGACTGAAGACACGTGCCTTGAAAGTAGTCCAGGTGAAAGAGAATGTAATTTTGGTTGATTACAACCTCATCCTGAGTCAACATGAAGTTCCAAAAAGTCTATTCTAATATTAAGCTACATTAATAGGATTATGCACAAGTCAAGGAGTGATACAACAGTTTTAATGTACGCTATTCAACAAAACATCTGGAATGGAGTGGCCCACTACCATATTTCAAACATATAACTACAGACCATCCAGAGGAAGAGTTAAAGATTTTGTCTAGAAAAGAAAATGCTCAGGAGATGTCTTCAAATGGTAGAAGTGATGTCGTGTACACAGAGAATAGTGAACTTTTTTTTTTAGAAATTCACGTTCTTTTATTTATTTATTTTTTTTTTTTTTTATGACTGTGTTGAGTTTTCGTTTCTGTGCGAGGGCTTTCTCTAGTTGCGGCAAGTGGGGACCACTCTTCATCGCGGTGCGCGGGCCTCTCACCATCGCGGCCTCTCTTGTTGCGGAGCACAGGCTCCAGACGCGCAGGCTCAGTAATTGTGGCTCACGGGCCCAGTTGCTCCGTGGCATGTGGGATCTTCCCAGACCAGGGCTCGAACCCGTGTCCCCTGCATTGGCAGGCAGATTCTCAACCACTGCGCCACCAGGGAAGCCCGTGAACTTTTAATATATTGCTCTAGAAAGCAGAACTAGGATGAGTGGATAGATAGAAGTTACTAAATGGCAGATTTTTGGTCAAAACAAAGACCTTATGAACTATAAGAATTATAGTTCCACATTGGCATAAATGCTCATTGGCATATTCGTTCAATGAACTCATTATCATTGAATATTTTTATACAAAAGAATGATTCATCTCTTGATGTTCACACTATATTGTAATCGCATGGTTAAAATTATCTGTCTCCCCCAACAGAACACATAATCCTTGAGGGAAGAAATGTGGTTTTATTCATCTTTACGGCCTCACAGAGTCTAGCACAGAATGCTGAGTACAGCTACGGCTCAGTAAGTCTACGGAATTAACAGGTGAATGAAGGCACTGCATGTTTTAACAGCCACTTCTTTGGGAAGGTGGGATGAGATGCTCCCTCGGGCCCCTAAAATTCTAAGATGTCCGTAGTATAAAGTCCTCATCCAGAGCTCATTCTATTTCATAACATAGCACGGGGTGATGTGTATAAGTAACCTGCTTTAGTATGTGATAAACAGCACACCTTACCTGACATCTTTATTTGAAATGCTAGTATTAACTAGTTTCCTTGCCAAACTAGAAAAGACAATTCCTGACCTTTATATTATGAAGCCTTAAACAAATGCTTTAGTATGAAAATATTAATCAAGAGTATCTCAAGCACAGAAGAATCTCTTGAATAGGGAAAGCAAAAATCTTGTTCTTTAAACATACAAGTAGTAATAGGCAGAGCAAAATGCCATCAGCTGACTTAAAAAAGGAATCGATCACATTTAACTACAGGGAGGCAGGGGGAGAAGGGAAGGATCAATCGAGAAAAAGGGGGAAAACTGGAAAATTTTTAAAGAAATTACAAGTTATAGGATCATAACTGGATACTATCTGGCTGATTCTTCCTCGCCTTCTGCAATAACGTTTTTACCTTTACCAAGTCGTAAGAAATTCTACTACAAAGTGGTTGCGGAAATAAAGTACAAAACATAAATCAGTGTATTCGGTTTCTTGATTTTAAACCTCTAGTAAAAAGCATAGTAAGGAAAAGTTTGAAAGTACCGCTCTGGATAACAAGAATATCAAAGATTATTGGTAGATCTTATTCCCAGTGCCCTCTATCACTTTAGCTAAAGCAGACACTTGAACCTGCCTGAATGTGTGTCTTGCGTATAATAGGTAATCAATCTCTTAAATAAATAAGATAAACGTAAACACACAACTAAAACAATTCTGGAGCTGGCAAAGATGTATGCCACTAGGGATTGGTCACCAAGATGGGAAGTCCTTTGAAAAGTTTTACTTAGGAGGAACACATAAAATTTAGCCTAGTGATGATATTGCTGTAGGGGCCTTGCACATCTGTATAGATGCATACAAACACACCGGGAAATTTTACAAACTACTTTCATTGTTCGTATTAAGGTAAGAGTAAGACAGGGGCTGAAAGATGCTGCAGACGTTCACATAAATCCTAGACGAGTTATACTAATTTTCAAAATATCTTCCTTAAAAACAAAGCAAAAAAAAAAAAAAGGAAAAATATAGACGCTTCATCCCAGTTACATGTTTTTGGAAGAAGAGAAAAATACACTCTAGTGCCAACTATGTACCTTATCTAGGAACTTAATTTATTAAGCTACTTTTTTGAAAATATGAGTATTGATGGCACTATAACACTTAAAGGACTGATATATTTGCAGGATTCTAAGAGTGTGCGTTTGTTGTAAAGATGTATTTATACCTCTTTCGTAGAGAAAAACCAGTTTTGAGTGTTAGGGGGAAAAAACACTTGAGAAGGAAATTAACCTCACTTCAAATTTCCTGGTCCCCTACAACAGCAATCAAAAGGGGAACGGACGGAGAGTACAGCCCAGCATCGGCTCCACAGTAGGGACTGAGAAGGGTTAGGACCGGGACAGCAAAACTGGGCTCCCAGTTTGGTAGGAAGGCGGGTATTGTGGGAGGATGGCTTGCTGGAGCGAGGTCAATGGAAGGGGGTACACCCTGCGGTCCCTCGCTCCCCCAGCCCACCCCGCCGGGTCGGCAGGGCCGCAACGGAGCCCCACTCCGCGCAGCCAGGAGGAGGCAGCGGCCCTGGCACCATACCTGTCAGCCGGACCAGCTCCTCCCCGCGCCGGGCCACGGACCGAGGCCGACGGAACAGCCAGGGCCGGCGAGAGTCGGGAGGACCCGCGGCGCCGCTCCGCCCACCCGCCTCCCGGGACGCGTTCGGGACCCCTGCGCCTCCACAGCCGCCTCTCGGCCCCATCCTCGCCTCGGCCTCTCGTGCACCTCCGAGCCCCCGCTACCTGGGCTTCCCCCCTCCTCACCAACCACGGACGGCCTCCACTTACCTTCAATCGCCATGATGTGCTCGCCCTGGACCGCACCAACTGGATGGCGGGGGCGGCGAGCGAGGGTGCGGGCGGAGGAAGCGCCGGGGCAGCCGGCGAGTGGAGCTGGGCGGGGTTAGCCCCGCAGTCGCCGGGCTGCGCGGCCTGGGGGAGCCGCGGGCGGGGCGGTCTGGGGTGGGGCGGAGCGCCGCGAGCGCGCGGAAGAAATGGAACCTTCCCGGGCCGCCACTGCCGCCGGCACGTGACGCCGCCTCGCCCCCACCCCGCCTCCCCCACCGCGCCTCGCGCCGGGATTCGAACCAGGTGCGGGGTCCAAAGAGCCCCAGCACCGGCGCCCAAGGCCAGCCCGAGGCGCACTGAGCATGTGCGGACGGCTTCCACCCGCTCGGCCGGGAGCTTCTCTGGGCCCAGGACCCCGGCGGAGACGTCCACTCCTCCCTTGCTTGCGGCCTCCGAAACCGATGAGGGAGGGGCAGGGGGAAGGATGTGGTCAGGACCATGGACAGGTCTCAATTGAAACTGGGCTCAAGAATCCCCACCCAGTGACTCCCTCAGACTTGGTAATCTGAAGGTCTGTTTTGTTTTTGTTTTGCTTTGCCTGAATCAGCCAAATACTCGCCTCAGATCTCCGCTGTGGGCTGAGAGACGGCTAGCTGGGCAAAGAGCACACGGGAGAGAGACAGAGGGATCCTGAGGACAGCTGCTTCTCTCTCTCTCTCACTCACACAAACACACACACACGCACACGTGTGCTCGTGCACTTCACGCCTTAGACTCCTGATAAAGCTTGCCATTAACCTGAGCTTGGTTTTCCCTCGGAAATATGCGTTGGCATTTGTCTCCACACATTTGAGGTCATACAAAAGTAGAGATGAGACAGACGTTTCGACAAAGGGCCTGAAAAAGCAAGTCACATTCAAGTTCTTTTAACTGGCAAACCTATGAGCATTATGAACCGTCACAGGTCAACGTCGAACACAGAACAACTGGCCGTTTAATTTTGACCTGAGGTACTTGAGCCACTCAACATTTACCCAACTCTCAGCTTCATTTGGTACTTTGACGACCTGGACAATGAACGGTGTAAACAACATGGAGGAATAGGGAGTTGGTGATTCTCCTTGCAAAGAAAATGCTTACTCCTAGTGCAAAATAGCTATCCTGGAGACTGACACAAAGAAAATTTTGCACTTATGTAAGTGAGATTGGACTGTAAATCTAGAGCAGAAATTGTCTTTCACTGCACTTATATAATCTCTCCCTCAGTCACAGTTTATGTTCAATAGAAATTCATTCTTTACCATTTTCATTAGTTTGGTGAATATTTATCAAACCAGGAACTGTGCTAAAAGCTAGCTACAAACAAGAGTTGATGTTGAAAGATCAAACAAAATGCTGTCCTACCAGAAAATATTAAAATGTCTATGTTTTAGGAAAGCTCTGTGTGTGTGTACGTTTACCATAGATATCTGTGAGATTCAGGTAAAATATGTATAGTGCCAAAGATATTTTCTCCAAGCAACCTCCCTTAAACTAGTCTTGAACTCCAAGGCATTGGTTTGAACTTGAAACCACAGTTGTGGGTTTGTGGTTTCTGGCTGGCTCTTCTCAGCCTTTATAAGAATTTCATATTGAAAGCCAAAAGAAAAAAATCCTCATTTCATCATCAATTACCTAAGTATCATATATGGGTCCAAGTTATTTGAGCTCCCATAACTCAGATTAATATCACAGTTTGCTCAGAAAATGAATTTGTGTGTGTGTGGCGAACATGAGCTTCAAACTTGTCAAATCTGGGAATTTAGGCCAAGGATCCTCGATATTGATGACATTTCCCCCCAGATTAGAATGCATAATTCTCCCTACCAATATTGCCTTTTTTTAAAAATGCTCTCCAGATACTAGTTGGGAAATTTCTATGATTACTGTTGGACAATATCATATGGCTTAACCTAACTTTCCAACATTTCATATGGCTTCTGAGTTTGCTTAGGGGCCACTTGGAATTGAGATTTAACTTCTTATATACTCTTATTTCTAAAGTATGCCATGGGTTTGATACTTTTAATTTGGAGGAGTGTCAATTATTTATAATTTAAATGTTTTAAATTTTATCAGTCATGCATCCCACCTAAGGACAAGACGTTTTTGTAATTTTGACCATATACCTCTAAATAATCTTTAGTCTATACACCTTTACATTGTAGGGGATGTTCAAAAAATGCTTCATTTTAAATTCTTCATTCTTCCTTGTTAATGAATTATTTGAAAAATAGTTTCCAAATGTATAGTTCAAGCAATTACCCAATTTTCCCATCATGTGCTGTGGATAGTTAGGGGCTGAGACAGGAAAAGAAAAATAAAAGAAGTCAAAGTAACTCCTTTTCTTATGACTAGGAAATGGAAATGTGTTTTTGGTATTTTAAGTTTCAACTCAATATTTCATAGACATATTGTTTACAATGATAGTTTGACTTACAGGAGGACATAATGCTTAATTATCCAGTGGTATAGCTGAAACATCAGAAAGCAGAAAAAGAAAGCACTGAAGGTGAATCATGTGGAAAGAACAGCTCAAAGGGAAAGTGAAATGTAATTGCACCTACATTAGTTAAGTAGTTTTCATGTGCCAAACAAAATAACCTACCACTATTAATAGCAATACTATCTTGATGGAAGAGTATATGTTCCAAGTTACAAAAGTTCCCAATGTACTTTTAAGAAACAAATGATTTTTAAATTTGGAAACTTCCTGTATTTAATTTAAGCTATTCAATTGAAAAAGTCCAAAGCCATTGAAAGAATGGAACAAAAATTCTATCTAGTAATATATATTTTATTCTAGTATATATAATTAAATATATGCTTAATTCTAGTATTATATATTACATATATAAAAATGGAGCCTTAACAAGTACCTATACCAAAAATTACATTTTGGAAAATTTAATAAGTGTTAGTTATCCAGGGATTTTGAATGTTTGCATAAGAGAAACATTTTTATACTTTAAGCTTTATTAGCAGTTGCAATTATCTGAGAAGATGTGGCTAGATATAAGGATCTAATGAAAATCTAGTTAAAACCATTAATATTGCATTTCTTCCATGAATCATAATGTCATGGAAACACTTATATATTAGTTATTTATTCTAGGAACTTTTCCAATCAGAGCAACTCAACTTTAACTAGCTTATGGAAAATGGAAAGTTAATTATAAAGGTGTAAGTATAGAAATAAAGCTGGGCCTCAGTATCAGCAATCTCGGGAATCTGAATGCTATCACAATATTTTCTGCTCCTTATCTCTACCTGTTCTGCATGTTGGTTTTTTGCTTGCTCACGACAAGCTAACTTTATCCCTATGGTGGAAAACATGACTCCTGAGAAATTCCAAACTTTACAGCTCACAGATTCTGCCACATTTCTGTACCCCAAGTCCATAAATTCCAAAAAAGGTGGGATGTCATTAGCTCTACTTAAATAAGGTAACCTACCCCAGACCAATTAGGAAGCCAGATACTAAAATTAGCCTAGCTTGGGTCAGGTGCATACCTCTGACAAAACCTCTGTGGCCATAATGGGAGGGTCATGGAGGAATACAGTGGCCCCCATGGGACCTATACGGATGAACCGGGGAGAAAGGAAAATGGTTCCCAGAAAGGGATTCTTGGACAGAGAAAACTTAAGTGATGCCTGCAAGGGTACTGTACTTCAGCACATTTCCCTGAGGTTCTCTTAGAGCAGAACTGTTCAAAAGAATTGTCTGCGATAATGAAAACTGTCTATATTTGTGCTACGCAATACACTGGCTACTAGCCATATGTGGCTAGTGTCTACTGTATCAGACAGCACAGCCTTAGAGCTACAGAAATGGCATGGTGGGGTTCAGGGAGGGACTGCCAGAGAAGATTGCTCAGTGGGCACTTACTTGGTGGGATAAACTGTAATGTCTTTGGTGGGAGGAGAACCGTAATAACTTCCCATTTGTGGATACTCTACCTGATAGAGTGGTACAATAAGAAGTGTATCTATCCTGCTGTGTGGAGGTAATTAAAGACGAAAATGGAAAGAAAAAATAAAAGTAAACATAAATCAGAACAATTCTTTTTTCTCTTCGATTTCCTCCACCAATTATTTTCCTCAAGACTTATCACTTACTCCACTACAGGCAGCAAAGTAATAGCTAAGAGAGAAAATAAACGTGGAGCATTCTAGAATTCTTTTTATTCACTTAGATCAAATGGTAGCTTTCCTTCTTGCCTTCTAAAACTTTAGAGATAGCACAAGCTCTACCAAAGAAAAGAAAAAAGAGAACAAATAGCATAGACGCTAATTTACTACCCTACACTTTCTTCCATTATATTTTCTAAGCCTTTCATGCAGACTGAAGAGCCACCTACACTCCTCTCCCTTTTCCTCTCCAAATATGATGTGCTCCTGTATAATCTCTGTTAATATTTATTATTGATCAGTGAAGTTATTGCTATCGGCTAAATGTATGGAGCAGTACACTGTGGTTTACTGACACAGTTACAACACAGCAGGATACTGGCCTGTCAGTGTGGAGGAGTGAACGGAACTTCTAAACATATAGAGCAATTTGACACAAAATGTTCAACAAGTACTTGCTTATGGGGATACGAACTAAATAAGCTAAACGTTCTTACTCACAGCAAAGAAGTATATTATTTTGTTCTAGGTAGGAGTACTTGATTATATTTAAAAAAATGTTTCGGGACTTCGCTGGTGGCACAGTGGTTAAGAATTTGCCTGCCAATGCAGGCGACACGGGTTCGAGCCCTGCTCTGGGAAGATCCCACATGCTGCGGAGCAACTAAGCACGTACGCCACAACTACTGAGCCTGCGCTCTAGAGCCCACGAGCCACAACTACTGAAGCCGGCGAGCCTAGAGCCTGTGCTCCGCAACAAGAGAAGCCACCGCAATGAGAAGCCTGCACACCGCAACGAAGAGTAGCCGCCGCTCGCCACAACTAGAGGAAGCCCACGCGCAGCAACGAAGACCCAACGCAGCCAAATAAATAAATAAATAATTTTTTTCACAGCTAGATGCTCCCATGATAATGACCAGTGACAGTTATATAACAATTTTCACTTAAAGGTCAAAAAATATCCCACAGACCTTTTCAATGACATAATTATGTCACACACCAGTAAATGCGGCCACCTACCACGTAGAAAGCAGAAGGCAACTTGTAGAAGGTCTCAAGAACATACATATGTAGGAAGGGAATTGAATTCTACGCTGAAGAAAATAATTGATACTCTGAGTTAGATGAGAAAATCTACTGCTACAAAAGTCATTCAAATCTCCTTAGTTCATATAACTGTAAATGTGTGAGCCTGATTCAGAGAAGGTCACTAAGAGCTTTTATTGCTTACATTTATCAAATACAAGAATGACAAGCATAGAATTCTTTGGATAAAAGTAGATACTTACTAAATTTTTATTAAATGAATAAATAAATCATAATAGGCTTAGGTGCCTAGATCCTTTATATTAGTTGTTCTTAAGCTTTGAAGTGTACATCTGTACACCAATAAGATAAAATAGCCATTGATGATGGTGATAAAGAGAAACTTAAAAGAACTCTTTAAGAAACTTAAATAACTTTTTATCTAGAATCGTATTTCTCATTATTATCTTCCCAATTATTTTTTCCCAATATAGAATTTCTCTTTGCTTAAATATATACTGTTATAAATGAAAGGGAACATTTCATAGAGTTTCATATAACATGCCATACTCTGACGTTAAAAAAATTTATTGATGTTTTTTATTTTAAGGTGGAACAGTTTATTAAAGGAATTATGGAATATCTTTTGAGGATTCAGAAATAGATTATAATAGATTGTTGTTGGGCCACAACAATCTATTATAGGACAATGATTTGTAAGAGTACAGTATCTCTTTTACATTTTATGCTAAGGTTTGGAAGTGAATTGTGAAACTCTAAGCACAATTTATGTTTCAATTGCTATAGTAATGTTTTCATTTCATGAAGCTGCTCAAAGAACTTAAAAAACACTACAAAATATGATTTAAAAAAAATACTTGTTGGTAACTCCCTAGGAAATCTAATTTCTCTCCTAAAACAATATGTACAAATATTTTGTTTAACTTTCAGTAGAAAAGATGATGTGAAAATAATAGATAAAGCTATTAGGGTACCTGCTACTTCTACCACTTTCTGTCCAGTGCATCTTATTGTCATCAGTTTACATGTGAAAAAAATGTACTTTTTCAGTTGCTAAGCCCTGTTTTTTTTCTTTTCCATTCAGACTTTTCCCCCAACCAAAATATACTTGGTTAACTTTATTCCCATATTACTAAATATTCACCCAATTTCACTCCAGAGGTGGAATTTGTACCTAGGATAAAATCAGAGAACTCCAAAGAATTTGAACATCTGCCTAGGAAAAGGTGAGGCACCTAGTGTTGTTACCCAAAATAAAACCCTCCATATTTTGATATACTAGCTACCTATACTATTCAACCTGGTCCTTTATTTTAAAATATGAATAGAGAGGCAAGGATCTCTAGACATGTAAAATGGACCTAAGTGAACACTGGATAAATGATTCCAAGGGAAACTCAAAGAGTTTCAAAAAAATATTACAAGTCTTTAAACAAGGTACTGAAAGGAAAAAGAGAGAAATCCAAGAACAAGGAAGACTTATTGAAATTTAAAAATATGATCGTTGGAACAAAACATTCATTAGAAGGGGTGGAAATGGCACCAGGACTTTGGAAAACAGTTGTGGCAATTTCATAAAAAGTTAAACACACATCTACCATATGATCTAGTCATCCTTCTCCTAGATATTTGTCCAAGAGAAAGGAAAGTGTATGTCCATACAAAGACCTGTACATGAGTATTCATAGCAGCTTTATTTGCCAAAAACAGAGACAACTGAAGTGTTCATCAATAGGTGAATGGATAAACAAACTGTGTATTGTATGGATTTTTAATGGATATCCATACAATGGACTAATACTCAGAAACTAAAAGGGATGAACTATTGATACACACAACCTCATGGATGAATCTCAAAATAATTATGCTAAGTGAAAGCATCAGAGAGAAAAATATATATATACTGTACGTTTCCACTTATATAAGAGTTTAAAATTTGTAAACGACATAATCTATAGTGAGAGAAATCAAATGAATGGTTGCCTGGGGGGAAAAGGGGAAGATGATCTAGTGAGAGGCAGGAAGGAGAGATTACAAAGAAGCAGAAGGGAGCTTTTGGTGGTGATGGATATGTTCCCTATCTTGATTATGGTGATGGTTTCATGGATGTATACCTATGTCAAAACTTATCAAATTCTATACTTTAAATATATGCAATTTATAGTTGTCAATTATGCCTCAATAAAGCTGTTTGAACAAAGGGGAAAAAACAGAATATGAAGAAAAAAGAAGGACTAGAAGAGAAAAAAGGCAAATGAATGGAAAATGTGAGAAAAAAATTAAAATTCGTAGATCAATCCTGGAAGTCTAGTGTTTAGCTGATAAGAGTTCCAGAGGGAAAGAACAGAGAATATCAAGCACAGATAGTTAAAGAAACAATGGAAAAATATCTCCCAGATGTAAAGAAAGCCTCTGGGCTTTAGATGGAAAGAGCTCTTCAAGGGCTAAGTAAGAAAAATGAATAAAAACCCACACCTAGACACATCCCATTGAATTTCAGAACATCAAGGATAATGAAGATCCTTAAAGCTTCCAGAGATGGAAAAAAAATAAAATTAAAATTAAAAAGTCAATGCCAGAAAAATGAGATTCAAATTGGTCAGAAATCTCAATAACAAAGTGGTTGTTAGAAAAGAATGGAACAATGTGTACCGAGTACTGAGGGGAAAATGACTATGGAACTCAAATTCTGTGTCAAATCAAACTTAGTCAAGAGTGAGGACAAAATTAAGTTATTTAAGGAATGCATGGATTCTCTCGTGCACTTTTTTTTTTTTAGATTTTAACTTGATATAGCCCAACAAAATGAGAACGGAATCTAAGGAAGAGAAAGCTATGGATCCAAGAAATGGTGAAACTAACCTATGAATACAATGAAAAGAAATCATAGAATGACAGCTGGGCAGCAAGCCTAGAAAGCAACACATTTAAATTAGAAAAGAAAGTCTGAAGAATATGCTCAGGGAGAAAATTCTTTCCATTCAACAACTAATATATTACAAAGCTGGAAGATCTTATTATTATCATGAAAAAGGTATCTATTTCTTCTCTCAGTAGAAAAAAGAAAGGCAATTAGATAGTCTACAGGGGAAAGCCATATATTCCATACATCAAACAAATTAAATAGGGTATGATTTTGAGTAGCTGTTAGGGTTTAAGACAAGAAAATCCATTTGACCTTGACACTGTTTGGGTCAGCACTGATTTAGCAATATAGAATTACATTTTCTAATCATATACTTTGCATCAAAATAAATAATATTTATTTAACCATAATATTATAAAATATTAAAATAAAATATTTGCTCTAAGGTGTTAGAAAGAGTATGAAATACTTACCGTAAAGAACAGAATGTAAATGTTAGCAAACTTGACAACATCAAAGTAAGGACAGAGCCATCAGAGGCTAAGAAGTAAAGCAAAGGGATGAGAGAAAAAGAATAGTTTAGGGATGGTAATTTCTCTCATCTTACATAATGCAGAATTAGAAGTTTTCTTTTTTAACTGATGAAAGATAAGTAGAAGTTTTATATATTTTTGATTGATATAAATGAAAAATAGAACATGGGTATATATATTCTTTTATTATTCATATATATGGTATAGTATTGAATATATATTTAGGAGGAGAGGATGAAGGGAGAAAAGGTGAGAAATAGTACGTATAAGCCAAATTCCTCTTCTTTCATAAATGGGAGTAAATAGATATTGTCTAAACTTATAAATTAATAAAGAGAACTGTAAGTATATTCTTTAAAATTATGGTGATAATCGCAAGAACCAAAACCAGAAACACATAAAAGAAGCTTACCTCTTGGGAATATGCTGGGTGTATGGGAAGTCTCAGTTGGAAAATATTTCTTTTTATTTTGTTTTATACCATTCTATACATGAGTATGTTTTATTAAAAACAAAAGCATAAGTTAAGCAGCTCCCACTTTCACTACCCTCAGGATAAAATCCATACTTACAAGGTTCTTGACAGTCTAATTCCAAATGACCTTTTCAAACTTGTCTCCCAGAATTCATGTATCTGATCATCTCAGTTTTTCCTGAATGTCCCCTGCTCTCTCACACCTTCATGCATGTCTTTTGTACACAATTATCTTTCTGTCTTAAGGTGGAAGGTAGAGATCTTCTTTGCTGGGGAAATTTCTATTCATCGTTTAAGAATGAGATCAGCAAGGGTGACTTCCCTAGTGGTCCAGTGGCTAAGACTCCATGCTCCTAATGCAGGGGGCCTGGGTTCGATCCCCGGTCAGGGAACTAGATCCCACATGCTGCAACTAAAGATCCCGCACGTAGCAATGAAGATCCCTGTTGTGCCACAACTAATACCCGGAGCAGCTAAATAAATAATTTAAAAAAATATATAGGGTTTTAATTAAAAAAAAAAAAGTAGAAGAATAAGATCAGCAAGAAATCATTTAAAAAGGAGAAATTAGACTATGTAAAAATTTAGGACACTTTAAACAAACTTTAAAGATAAATACAAATTGGGAAATGAAATACTTACAGCAGTTGGAGAGCAGTAAAGAAAGTAGTTAGAGCATGGACTCCAGCACCAAAATGCCTACTAACTGGCTCTACCACCTAACAGCAGCAAGGTCTTGGGCAAGTTATTTAACTTTCATATGCCTCAGTTTCTTCATCTGTAAAATAGCAATAATAATAGTACCGACTTTACAGGATGTTTTTGAGGAATAAATTAGTACATGTAAAGCACTTAGAACCTGGCTTATACTAGGTGGCATATAAGTTTTAGATATTATTGTATTGTTGAGGATTTTAAAGAACACTTAAAATCAATAAGAAAACAATATGCTGGCATCCACTAGAAAAAGGGTTGTAGATATGAAGAGTCAATTCACAAAAGAAGAAATACTAATGGGCAATAACTATGCGAAATTGCTCAAGTTTACCATTGATAAAAGCAATGGAATGTAAAACAAATGAGATTTTTTTCAAATATCAGTTTAGCAGAGATTTAAGTGTTTGATAGTGCTTAGTTCTGACAAGGGTATGGGAAAATGGACACGCTCCCAAATGTGAGGACAAGGGAGGGGAGTGGCTGGGATAAACTGATATAATGTTTCTGGAGACCAATGTGGCAATCTTAATCAAAATTAAAGATACCTACAGTTGAACTTCTAACAACATCGGTTCAAATTTCATGGGTCCACTTATATTCGGATGTTTTTCAATGAATACATACAATAATACTAAACGATCTGCCTTTGGTTGAACCCTTGGATGTGAAATCACTGATACGCAGGAACTGTGGATATGGAGGGCCAGCTGTAAGTTATACATGGATTTTCAACTGTGAAGAGAGTTGGTGTCCCTCACCCTCATCTTGTTCAAGGGTCAACTGTAATATATTTTTGACCCAGTCATTCTAATTTTATGAATTTCTCCTAAATAAATAATTAAGTTTGCAAGACTATCTTTTTTGTTTGTTTGTTTAGAAAAGTAAATAATTAGAAAAAACCTAAATGTCCATCAACAGGAGTCCGTTAAATAAATTAGGATTCACCCATACAATAGAATACTATGCATTTATCAAAAATGGATAAAGTTGAGCCATATTTATTGACATACAAAGATATCCATGATGTGTTAGGACTTTTTCTTTTCAATCTAGCATTTGGCGGGCTTATTCTCCACTAGGCAACATTTTGTTTAACTCTCATCACAACTCTGTAAGGTATATCATGTTATTAGATCAGTATTATAAATAAGGAAACAAAAGTTCAGAGCCATTTGGTGACTTACCAAGGTCACAACTCAAACCCAGGCCCACTGATTCTGAAGCCCACGTTCTTGATGTGAATGCATAATGCATATAGGTTATAGGCCAGTTCATACACTATGAACCCATTTATTATATTATATATAATAAATATGTGTTGTGATTTTATGTGTCAACTTGACTGGGCCACAGTGTGCCCAGATATTTGGCCAAACATTATTTTGGATGTGTCTGTGAAAGTATTTCTGGATCAGATTAACATTTAAATTAGTAGACTGAGTAAAGCAGATTGCCCTCCCTAATGTGAGTGGATCTCATCCAGTCAGTTGAAGACCTGAACAGAACAAAAAGACTGAGTAAGAGGAAATTCATTTTGCCTGCAGCCTTGAGCTGGGACATTGGTCTTTTCTTGCCTTTGGACTCAAACTGAAACACCAGCTCTCCTGCTGGTCTCCAGCCTGCCAGCTTTTGGACTGGAACTTACACTGTCAGCTCTCCTGGTTCTCAGGCCTTTGGACTTAGACTGGAACTATACCATCGGCTCTCCTGGGTCTCCAGCTTGCCAACTGCAGATCTTAGGACCTATAATCACGTGAGCCAATCCCTTATTCTCTCTCTCTCTCTCTCTCTCTGTCTCATATATATTATATAGGTAGATGATATAGATATATAGATATACATGCACACTATTGGTTCTGTTTCTCTGGAGAACCCTGACTAATACATATATAATACACATTTTTTTTATAGTAATCTTTTATTTATTTATTATATTTATTTTTGGCTGTGTTGGGTCTTCGTTTCTGTGCGAGGGCTTCCTCTAGTTGTGGCAAGCGGGGGCCACTCTTCATCGCGGTGCGCAGGCCTCTCACTATCGCGGCCTCTCTTGTTGCGGAGCACAGGCTCCAGACGCGCAGGCTCAGTAGTTGTGGCTCACGGGCCTAGCTGCTCCGTGGCATGTGGGATCTTCCCAGACCAGGGCTCGAACCCGTGTCCCCTGCATTGGCAGGCAGATTCTCAACCACTGCGCCACCAGGGAAGCCCCTATAATACACATTTTTAAGACACAGGAGTGTTGGATGGATATATACCAAACTGTTAACAGTTGTTTCTTCTGGGGGCCAGAAGCATGGGATAGACTTTCACTTTATATTTTATCATTCTGTGGTCTTTAAATTTTTCACAACCAGCAAGAATAGCATTTAAAATTAAAAGTATATAATTATATTCTGAAAGTAAAGTTAAAAATGGCTCCTCCTCCTCTCTGTGATGTCTTCCAACCCTCTTTCCCTTCAATCAGGGGGAAGAACATGCCTGACATTTTGCATTTACATATATTATAAAATTTAGAGTATCTCTTCATAATTGAATGGGCCTTAGGCTGAGTCCTACTTTAGGAATCCTGTTTCATTCACCTTCCTGGTCCCCTTTCACTGAGGAGAATAAAATGGGAATTTCCTCAAAGAGATTTGGTTTGAGCTGGACAGGGCAACCTAACCTGAGGGAGGAGGTATATATTCAACTCACCTTTGCCTGTGCTCTCCTTTTCTTTGTTTTCCTCAAAAGGGTTTTACTGCTCTCTGTTAGGGGCCATTCCCTTTTGATTTAGCCTCCTTTTATGTCTGAGGCTTAGTTATATAATCATAGCGAAGTTCTTTATTTTCTCCAAATTTCCTATGTAGGGCTTTTCTTTTGGTGCTGGTCATTGGGTAGTCACTTAATGTTCTGAGCTGTATCACTACAGAATGGGAGAATCTAGATCCAGGGGATAATTTTAAAGAAAAATTTGGACAATGTTGTCGAGGATCCACAGCCCAAAGGAAACCCCTGTGTATAAGCACCTCCAAATTGGGGGCAAGGGTTGGATTTATATGCTTCTCCTTTTTCTCCATACTGCCATGGGAAGATCTAGGAAAAACCCCAATCTTGTATTCTGATCTCCCTCACGCTGACCATATATGACTCTCATTTTCCCCAGTGTATATTAAATAAGAGGATATGCTTGTGTGGTTGTACAGAATATAAAAGTACTAACTCTAAAACTTTGTTTTGTAGTTAAAATGGCCAACAGCTGAACTAAACCTACCTGATCTATGTTCTCAGATTATCCAAAGCAATAAACTAGAGTGGGGGACTGGATAAGAACTCTATCTAGAATACTACACTATTTTTCCTGCACTTGCACAAACCTGAGAGCGAGTGCCTCCTTAAAACTTGCACCTTAGACATTTTGCTTATCTCACCCTTAGTCCTAACCCTGGGTCCTGCCATCTCTAGCTTCCCTGGGTCACAGCAATGGGAGAGGATCCCAGCAGTGATAAATCTTTCTCACTCCCAGAGCCAAGCCCACAGTGGTTCCTCATTAATAAAAATGTATTTAATTAATGAGAAATCTTCAGTAAAGTCCTCCAATAAATGAAAGAAAACAGAAGAGGTAAGACCTAAGCCAGAAGCAGCACAAGTGGAAAGGACCTGGAATTTTCATTGAGAATAAGTTTAATTTCCATAAATAGGGTACCTACTAAAGTTATTCATGTGATTTTAGGCTGCCATTTTAGATGCTTATTATCTATCATAAAGAAAGCAGTAATCCCACCTTTTTCTGCCCTGGTTAAGAAACTACCTGGAGTGAATTCAGCAACAAGATATTTCTAACTATATTCTAAGAGAAAAAGTTAAAAAGCTGATAATGTTTCGTCTGAAAAAAAAATGACTCAGGGACTCCATGATAATTGTTTTCAAATATTCGAATGGCTGCCAGCTGTAAAGGAAGCAGGCTTATTCTGTATGGTTGCAAGGGTTAGAGCCAAAACCAGTGGGTGGCAGCTGCACAGAAACAGATCTTGGCTTGTTATAAACCCTGGTGCCCAGATTATTATTGTTACAAATAATCACTCTTGGTTTAGTATGTAAAATAATTGGATTTTTTTACCACAGTAAACCAGATTGTAATCATACACTGCATACAAGCTCTACTGGAACAGAATAATGCTAACAGGCTGGTCAACAAAAACATTAGATGGATGGCAGATTTGGGAAGCTGCCATGTCTCCTTCCTTCTATCTCTTTCCCCTCTTACTCACTTGGCTTTTTTTAAAAATTCATCTTATATGAAGTTTTCCCAGGTGGGCTTTCTTCCTGGGGAATTCCCTGGCGGTCCAGTGGTTGGGACTCGGCGCTTTCACTGCTGTGGCCTGGCTTCAGTCCCTGGCCAGGGAACTAAGATCCTGTAAGCTGCGTGGCGCAGCCAAACAAAAAACAAAAAACCTCTTCTTGGAACCCATCCCATACTCTCTTCATCCCTCCCTCTCCAAAAGTCCAGCTCCCCAGTAGCCTTCATTTTATCCCAGCCACCTGCTCTCAAAATCATAAGGACCATATGCTGATTTTGTCACATGGACCAGACCTTAGATTTTGCATGCTCCCACCCCTTATCCATCTCCATCTATCTCATCTCCTTCCCCTTCATTTATATTTTTGATTTAATACCCACATATTCACCTCTAATCTCCCTAAGGTCAAGAAGCTAAAATGGAGAACAGCCAATGCCCATATAGATACTCTCCATTTCTGAGATTCTGTGATTCTAAGACAAGGTTGGGGTATAAAGGAACATGTTGTGCTTGAAGGATGGTGATATTTGCAAGACACAGGAGTTGTATTAGGGAATAGTAAGAGTCATATTAGAAAGTTGCGAATGCCAGAGAGAGAATGAGAACTCTCCGAAAACCGCGTAGGTTTCTTGTAATAAGAAAACGATTTGTTCAAACTGAGGTTCTAGTCATTAAATTACAAGGTGGAGTGTACATTGGTAGAAGAAGGTTGAGAATAGAGGCAGGAACTAATTAGAACAGGTTCTGGTAGTCCAAGAATAAGATCATGAAAGTATGGACAATGGCAGCAGCTGTGGGAATAAAAACAAAGACTTGAACTGGAGAGGCATGTTAGAATTTTGACGAACAATGTACCAGACATTATTGTTTTATCTGTCCAGAAAAACATATCCATTCTTTTCGAGGAGCTGCTCATCTCCCGCTCCAGCCGTATGATTCAGAGTGGACTGAGATGCCGCCATGAGATTGCTCCCCACAGACCTCCTACTGCAGGGAGCACGACTGACTAAGGGACCCAGAGGCTGCACCTTGAAACCCATCTCCAAGTTTGCATGGAGGCCACGCCTCCCGCAGGCTGCTCCTGCCAATCACTGAGTATGACAGGAATACCAAGGCAGATCAGTTCCTGAGAGACAAGGGACTCCTATTTCAGCCAACTTCCTTCGGCCCAAGAAACTACACAGTAGCTTTGCTGAACCTTCCATAGCCTGCACAGCAATCTAGGCCAACTACTTTCTCTCCTTCACTCAGGGTCAGACTGCATCATAGTCTGATGTCTTCCCAGCCCTGACAAGCTCCCTCCGTTTCACACAGACATTTCCTCGAATAAAATCCTTATATTTTAATTCCATTTTGACATCTGCTTCTTAGAGGACACAGACTACTACAACTGCCAATCCCAAATATAGTACAACATTCACTAGCCACAGTGATTGGTCCAAGGATTAAGCATGTGACTCAAGCTGGACAAATAAGAATGCCTCCCTGAGACTGGCTGAATTTAAAATGGCGACCATACTCAGTTTTTCTTTATGCACTTTGAGCTGTAGGCTGTGACATCGTCTTTTACTGGTGTCCCAGCCTTGTGAAAAATACTCAGAAAGTATAGCTATCATCCAGATAGAAAGAGCACATTCTAGTGGCACCAGTTTGCTGGTTCCAATTCCAGAGGTTCCTAGACCTGTTCTAGTGCCTGCACTTCTTTCTTCGGTTCTGTGAACAACCCCTGGATCCTTCCAGAAAATTCCCTTTTTTCCTTAAGCTAGGTGGAGTTTCAATCCCCTTAGCTCTCATCCAATTCAAACTCCATCATTTTCAACCAAAAATATATATATATATAAATATATATATATATTTTAACAGATATAGGATTAAGTATGGAAAAAAGCAAAATTAGTTCTAATTTATTAATGTTATAAGCATAAGAGACCAAATTAATGGTATTATTCATAGAAATATGAGGACTAGAAACATTTTATGGGAGATGATTGAGTCACGAGAGGATACCCAAATAAAAATGTATTGTAGAGTATTGAGGTTGCTAAAAGATTGGAACCTTAGTGAGAGGTCTCAGGCATGAGAGGTAGGTAAAGCATAGACTTACTACTTGAAACTAAGAGGTAAAATCAGTTTACCAAGATAGTACATTGGGTTTTTACAATGTAATGAGATGATCGCTTCCTCTATTTTTTATTTTGTATGTATTTTACATAATCTATATGAAATTGTTACTAACATACATATTCTTCATTAATGTAATTTGGCAATTAGTTCAAATTAACTATATCTTTTGTTTTAACAAAGGTTAAACAAGGTTAAAGCCAAAATAATAAACAACACAAACGATAGCATTTACCATAAATATTTCTGGATGTAATTGCTTTAAATAACAACTTCATATATCTAAAAGAATGTGAGCGAGGATCAAGAAGAAAATATCCTACTCATGTGTCTTTACAACTTTAAAAAAAAAAATAACTAAGGAGAGATTTGAATGCTAACTCATTCTAAAGCTAAGTCAAAAATGGATTAAGTTTTTAAAATTTTTCCTTCATGAATCCCATTTCTGAGTCACATGATAGCATATTTTGCACTTTCCTTAAAAATTTTAAGTCCAAAGTCATTGTTATAACAGTGATACATTTGAGGACACAGAGAATTTAAAAATATATGACTTCTCTTTAAGAGATAAGAAACCTCTTTCCCAGAAAATTGATTAGGCCAGTAGGTAATGAGGTGGCTGTGATAATTATGATATTGTGCCATGCCCTCAATGATCTGAATTCTCAATTTGAATTTTTCACAAAGAACATTTGGGAGCAACCTCATAACTCTTGCCAAGAAGAGTTGACTCTGTTGGCCATCCAAACTAGTGAGTTAACCAAAATGTCCCCCAACAGGGTATTAAATACCCAAGTTTCTTTAAAATACCTGCCTTAATGAATTCATGTATTTTCTTGACTCCTGAAATAAAATCAGATTTTTTGTTTTTGTGTAGCATAGCATAAAGAAGGCCTTCTCTATGTTTGTTTCTCAAACCGTGGTTCTTAATACTGTAACAGTATCACCTGAGACTTGTTAGAAACAGACTGCCAGGCTCCATCTCACATCAAATGCATCAGAACCTTTGGAGGTACAGCCTGAGGATCCATATTTTTTAAAGCAAGTGGTTCTCATGAAAAGCAAACCTTTACTCCATAAGGATTAATTTTAAATACAGAATATTTTCCCCTCTCTAGATGATTTTAAATTCAGGAATATAACATATACTGAAGTTTTTCAACTTTAAAAAGTATTGAAGAATACTTTATGTCTCAGGAAGAAAGACTAGAGAAACAAATCTTTTGGGATATCTTCCTATTCCATGACACATCTCCCCTTCTCTGAGAACAGTTTTCCCAGCTACCAGTGGTGAGACCCTGGGAGTCATGTTTGTGTAGTATACCTTAATCTTTGGTCATGATTGATTGGGCCAGGGGTAATACCTAACCCAGATGCACCAATCAATCCCAGTCAACCTCTTTCTCTCATTTGAACTGAGAAAGTGAAAGAACATAATAATTGGGGGCTATCACCTAAAGACTTAGAATGAAGTTCACTAACTCTTGACACCAAGGTCCTCAGAGCTGCCCTGTTCTTCCCAGCCTTAACTTAGGTCTGACATAAAAGAAGATATTTCAACTGTGAAACAAGAACAGGACAAAATGGAACATTTAGAGTACATGAAAAAAGATTTTTGAAATTAAAAATAATATAAATTAAATTTCAATATAAGGGTTGAAGGATACAGTTGAAGACATCTCCAGAAAGTTGAGTAAATTGACAAAGATATAAAAAATAGGGAAAACAACATAAGGGGACACAGAAGTTCCAATATTCAAATAAATGGAGTTTTAGAAAAATAGAAGAGAAGAAATCATCGAAGAAAAAAATCTAGGAAATTTCCCATATCTGAAGGACATGATTTTACAGATTGAAAGGGCACTCTGAGTGCCCAGGACAATTAATGAAAAGAGACCCACATGAAAGCACATTTCATGAATGTGTGGAATGTTGAGGACAGCAAGAAGATCAGAAAACAGATGTATCACAAGGGTAAATGTAGAACAATCTGATGCATAATAGTTGCTCAATAAATTGAATCAGGTTGGCTTTAGACTTTTAAGCAACACCACCATAAACTAGAAGGAATTAAAGCAATGCCTCTGGAATGCTGAAGAAAAATATTTCCTAAGCCTCTATATTCAACCAAGTTATAAATAAAGTGGAAAAGTAGAATAAAGACATTTTCAGACCTCTATGATCTCAAAAAAATCTTACCTCCTATGCACCTTTTCTCAAATAATTTTGAGAAAGTTCTCCAACATAGTAGTGAAAGAAACCAAAGAAGAGAAAGGTACAGATTATAGGAAACAGGAGCTCTAACATGTGAGAGAAACTCTTGGGATCCCAGGGGGACATTTGGACAATCATAGAAGGCAATGAGTTCTAGTGGGCCAAGTCAGAAGACAGTAAGAGAGAGACTTCTTCATGAAGATGAATTTGATAGAACACTTGAGGTGCCTGAAGATCTTGAAAGGGTATTTAGACACTTGGGCTTCAATTAGTGATGGGTACAGAGAAAACGAAGAATTTTTTTTAAAAACAAAAACAAGACAGTGATCAACTTCAGTTTGCAGGAAGGGAAATGTAGTCATCGTTTACTACATTGCTTAGCTCTGAATAGCAATCATTTCGTCATCACAATGTAAACACTGATATTGATCTAGCCAAAGTATAATACAACATCCTTGCAGTATAAAAACTTTGGAAAGTGTGCATATGTGTGGTAAGAGTAGGGAAGGGAATGACAGCTAAACCCTTATCTTCTCTAGTGGGATAAATAATAACCAAAATGGAAAAATTGAGTAGTAAAAATACAATATGTTATTTAGAGATATGTAGATATACAAAAATAATCAGGTAAACAAGGGGAAATTGTTGCCTATTAGGAGGAAGAAAATGGTGGGAGAGGACCAGGAGGATGCTGGTTTTTATTACAAACCTTGTAGGAATATTTTGATTTTTAAATTATGTGCACATAAAACTTGGATTCTTTCTTTTTTTTAAACATCTTTATTGGAGTATAATTGGTTTACAGTGTTGTGTTAGTTCCTGCTGTATAACAAAGTGAATCAGCTATATGTATACATATATGGATTCAAAGAAAAAAGTGAAAAGAAATAAGAAAGGATCTATTCACTTAAGTCAGAAACACAAGCTGGAAAGGTCTCACAATTGGCGTGTCACTTTGGGTTCTCTGGGAAGCAAATGCCAAGGTAGAGTTAGAAGTGCAAGAGATTTGTGGAAAGAGAAAGGGGAAAGGGAATAGGAGTAGGAGTAGAAAGCCTCAGACACAATGCAGGTCTGATCTCTGTTAAAGAAGGGGAAGGGGGCTTCCTTTGTGGCGCAGTGGTTAGGAATCTGCCTGCTAATGCAGGGGACGCGGGTTCAAGCCCTGGTCCGGGAAGATCCCACATGCCACGGAGCAGCTAAGCCTGTGCGCCACAACTACTGAAGCCCGTGCATCTAGAGCCCGTGCTCCACAAGAGAGACCACCGCAATGAGAAGCCCGCACACTGCAGTGAAGAGTAGCCCCCGCTCACCACAACTAGAGAAGGCCCTCGCACAGAAATGAAGACCCAACGCAGCCAAAAATCAATCGATCAAAATTTATTTTAAAAAAGAAGGGGAAGGAAGGATATTGGGTAGAAAGAGCATCAGACTTGTGAGTCAACTCTGAGAAAGTTTCAGCCAGTCCAATGGCGAGCTCCAGAGCAAAAATTGCTTCTTGGAGGAATTCCCCTTTGATCAGAAGTGGCCAGACCCTAGTCTCTCTACCACGTTCAATCTTTAGTTCAGTCTCTTCCTAGAGAGAGCATTTCCTTGCCTCGAACACTGCAACATATCTTTCAGCATCTCCATGGTTCATATAGGGCTTCCTTCCTGAGAAGAAACTTAGATTAATGGGATGAACTACAGCACTCATCTCTACAGTTGATTGAGGGTTGCAACTCATCATCATCCTCTCATCATCTTCCTCTTCCACTATCCATTCTAAATTTCACACACACTGAGCTATCGCTTCTGGAGGTCTTGGCAGGTTATAGGATGGTTGTAGCCAAACACACGTCTCTGAGGAGTCTGAGCCCCTGACTCCTTTATCAGGTCAGAGTTACTGCACTTTTCCATTCGCAGTCACAGTTGTTCAAGAGAGTGCCAATAAGCACCCAAGAAGATCCCTGTATTCCATAGATATTCTTCTCTGTCCTTATTATATTACAGCAGTCTTATGTCCTCTTGATAATCAGGGTCAGTTATCCCTGACAGAGGGTGACCCTCTTCTTTCCTGCTGATCCCTGGACACAGGAAGCCAAAGTACACAGGTGGCAGTTTTAGCTTATAGTTCAACGGGACCCTGCCCCTCTTTGGGGAGCTAGGGTCTGTAAACCTACAAAAGCCCAGAATTATGGGGATAGGAACCGCAAAATTCCCCCGTGGGTCATGGGAAATGATGGTAAATGGGGCCACTTATGCTTCTACCCCTTCATTCCCAAGCCATATACGTGATTCAGTGAAGTGTACATACTGTATCTCATAGGATGTCACTCTTTCATTACAAAGTATGCTTCCAAGCTGGCCCTTCAATTGTAACTTCAGCAGGTCTTTCTGATGTGCTATCAGATCTGCTACTTCTGGATGTTGTGATAGGTGATACAACCAGCAGATCCCGTTGTCATGGGCCCCCTCCTGCAAATCCTTTGTTGTGAAGTTGACCCTCTGGTTATAGGGATACTGTGAGTGATTCCATGTTATGAATCAGGCACTCCGTAAACAACATCATAATGGTGCTGGCTGAGGCTCTACAGGAGAGAAAGACAAATCCATACCTGGAATAAGTTTCTTTTCCTGTGAGAATTAATCACTGGCCCTTCCTGGACGGAAAGGACCCAGTGTAATAAAATTTAAACCTAGCAACCAGTTGGTCTCACAAGAAATAGTGCCATATTGTGAGCTCAACATTGGTCTCTGTTGCTGGCAGGTCAGACATGCAGAGGAAGTAGTGGTTAGACAGGCGTTGATAGGCAGGACTCCATGCTGTTGAGTTCATGCCTAGACTCTACCTCTGGCACCACGATCACTCCGTTCATGAGCCAGTTCTGTGATTCCTGATGTTAAAGGCTGGCTAGCATCAACTGGGTAAGTTATTTTGTATATTTGGTCGTTCAGTGCTTCTTCCATGTTGAATGGGCCTGCATATGCCACAGTTGTAACAGAAGGGCCATGATGACACTTTAGATTTCCACTTTAACTTAGTTCCTATGTCTAGCAGTTCTCAAAATGTCTGGGCATTCTCCTTTCTCCAATGTATAGTTACCTGAGTAAATAGCTGAAGGTCCCTTTGGAAAAGGACTGGAAGAATCTTTACCATACATTTTTTCTGTGGACTTATTCACCTTTTCAGTCAATAATTTTGGGGTCTGAAAATTGGCATAAGTCCAATTTGCTTAGGAATTGAGCAAGAGATCATAACTTTTTATTGGGGCAACTGCCCCCAGCTTTATGCTCACCTATTCTTTCTTTCTTTCTCTCTTTTTTTAAAAAAATATTTATTTATTTTGGCTGAACTGTGTCTTAGTTGCAGCAGGTGGGATCTTCGTTGCGGCATGCAGGATCTTTTAGTTGCAGCATGTGGACTTATTTGCAGCATGCGGGATCTAGTCCCCCGACCAGGGATCAAACCCAGGCCTCCTGCATTGGGAGCAAAGAGCCTTACCCACTGGACCATCAGGGAAGTCCCCTCTTGCTTTCTTTTGATTTCATCCCTTTTTGGCTTCCCATTTATTGTCCCTAGGGATGCCATCTTCACTTAATTATCTCCACAGTTGCCTTGTAGATTAAGTTTCCTTAGGGATCTCTCAAAATTTACCATCATAATCATAACTGTTTTCTCCTGGATTCTGGTAGTCAGGGGTCACCAGCTGGCCTCCATTGCTTCATAACCCCATCATCATTGCTACTGATGAGCCCAGCTCTGTGATTGCATTTCCTACCGTCAGCCATGGCCTACAGAGAAGAGCAAATACTTCTTGGCAATGCTGGTGCCCGTCTCATGAGCACATTCCTGATAGTTTGATAAACGATGTGACTTCTAGGCCCTCCTGTGGAACATAATCCTCTGGTGGGTCTTCTTACTTCACATAATATATATATTCCAACATGCCCATTTCCCTGATACTTTAAATCCCTTCTGTCACTGTCTGCCATGGCCACTTAGGCATTTCAACCACTAAGTATGAGCCATCACTTTCTCCAGGTTTCTAAGAACCACCCCTTCTTCCATTTAGAAGTGTCCTCAGGTTAATGAAATCCTGCTTACCTAATCTTACTTTCTGGTTTCTTTGATCAAGCACCCCGGATCCTGCCAGTATATGTGAGTTAATTCTTGCAGCTTCTTTGGGTACAACCTCTTTGCTCCCTTTTCAGGTACAGTATGTACCCAGCTGGGCGTACTAGGATATAAGCCTAGTGATAATCTAGCAGCCAGAAGAGGAAGAGGGAGTAGCTCTTTGGAGGGCTTCTGTTGCCTTGTTGAGGCAAAGGCTCTGCACTATCTTCCCACATGGGGCACATGCTAGCTCCTAAGAGCTGGGATGGGTCACTTTAGCAAGACAAGCCACCTCTTGGTTCTCTTTATGAGTTTTTTCTGACAATTTTCTCTAGAATATGGATATTTCTAAAAGTTCTTCCCATGAACTCACTTGACAACAAACTTTACTAAAAAAAAAAAAAAATTCTTAAAAACACCATGAGGGGGGACTTCTCTGGTGGTCCAGTAGTTAAGGCTCTGTACTTCCACTGCAAGGGGGCACGGGTTGGATCCCTGGTCAGGAAACTAAGATCCATATGCCACACGGTGTGGCAAAAAAAAAAAAAGAAAAGAAAAAAGAAACCACACCACGAGGATAAGAGGAGAGGAAATATTTGGGAGCAATACATTATAAAG
The DNA here is from genome assembly GCF_965194805.1 of Balaenoptera borealis. Lineage (NCBI taxonomy): Eukaryota > Metazoa > Chordata > Mammalia > Artiodactyla > Balaenopteridae > Balaenoptera > Balaenoptera borealis. The sequence continues at coordinate 38,873,020 of NC_138860.1, read as the reverse complement.
GTATGTTCCTGTTGATAAAGATTTTTCTAATTACCTCAGTACTCTACTACCCGTTGTTATCATGTACCACAGTTGACTAATTAAGATACTCTTCTTGGATCTTTATTTTTTTTTTTAGCAATTTATACTATGACTGCAAGAAAAACAAAGTACATTAATAGCAAATGTTCCCTCTTCTCCTCATTCTGCTAGCTTTCACAGCTCTCCAGCAAACATGCATATAAATAAAAGACCTACAAATAAGATGTTTTACCATAGAAATAATGAACCAAAAACTACACTACTGTGTAGTCACAGGGGATTTTGATGATCTGTCTTCAAGTGTGTGCAGGTGTATTCTAAGATAAGGATAAAATAATAGAAAAGCTTCACATCATACTCATTGGCCCTATATCCCTGGTCCCTAAATTCGACTTTGCTTTGCAATGCAAAGTCATTATCTCTTTAGCCCTGCTATTGACAACCAGAATAACCGTGGGTCATTATCCCTCCTGTTAGTCATAGTTCTTCTACTCGGGTAATCCCTGAGCCTTGTGGGGATGTGCTCTGAAATTTTATTTCTTAGTTAAGTATAATAATAGCTATCATTTACCGAGCACCTAATATATATTACATCATGTAACTCCCAACGCCACATAGATATTATTATACCCATTATACCAGTGAGGAAATGGAGGATCAGAAAAATAATTTACTTTCTCAAAGATACTCAGCTAGCAGGTAGCAATCTAACTGACCAAAAAAGCATATGCTCTTGATTTTTTCAGAATATTGCTGCATATTATAAATGCTGCCAAAATAATCCAGCCTGGTCATTTCTTCCATGGGTTTCTTCCTGATAGGAATTAACCTTCCCCAGACCTGCTATGAATCAATTATGGTCTCTTCTTTTTCCTTTACTATCTCTTAAGCACACACAGGTAAAGAATAAAGAGATGGGAAAAGAACAACGATAAATAGTGACGGCTCAAAGTTTCACCTGATAAATGCCCATATTGCATAAAGCGCCATGTATGTAATGTATTGTTGGACATATAACATATAGGACTATACTACATTTGTCATTAACAGCCCAAAGGAGGTGAGAGCAAAGCTGTACTGGCATAAGAAAGTGACTCCATGTGGTAATTTGAATCCACAGGAACAAATGAAGAGAACCAGAAATTATAAATAAGAAGGTTAATATAACAAAAGCTATAAATATATACTTTCTCTCCTTTTTCATCTTAGCTTCTTTAAAAAGCAAAATTACGTAAAGTAATAACTATAACTTTATGTTTAAAAAACATAAAATTATGTAAAGTAATAACTATAACAATGTATTGCTGGGTTTATAACATTTATAGATATAATATAGATGTATAATAATACCACAAAAAGGGAGGAAAGAGAATAGAGTTATATAGGATAACATTTCTATATCTCATTGAAATTGTTAGTATAAATTTGAAGCTGTTAAGATGTATATTGTAAGCCCTAGAGCAACCACTAAAAAACCCCTCAAAACAGTGTGGTGAAAATAAGTGAAATAAGCCAGACACAAGAGGACAAACATTGTATGATTTCACTTATATGAGCCAAAAATAGTACCAAAAATAGTCATATAGATAGAGACAGAATAGTGGTTTCCAGGGGCTGGGGGAGGGGCGAAGTTATTGTTCATAGGTACAATGTTTCCGTTTGGAGTAATGAAAAGTTCTGGAAGTTGAGCATTATGATGGTTATACAACAACGTGAATGTACTTAATGCCACTGAATTGACTTAAAAATGGTTTAAATGGTCAATTTTATGTTACGTGTATGTATTACCACAATTTTTTAAAATTAAAAAAAGGAATGAAGTATGAATGCATGCTATAACCTAGAAGAAACTTGAAAACATGCTAAGTGAAAGAAGCCAGTCATGAAAGACCACATATTCTATCATTCCATTCATATAGAATTCCAGAATAGGGAAATGTATCTCTCAATGAGACAAAAAGTAGATTCAGTGGTTGTTAGGGCTGCAGAGGATGGGTAAGTAGGAGGATAACATACAAAGGATATGAGGTTTCTTTCTGAGGTAATGAAAATGTTCTAAAATGGACTTTGGTGAAGATTCCATATGTCTGTGAATATACTAAAATATATTCAATTGTACACTTTAAATTGGTGAACTTTATGGTATGTGAATTATATTTCAATAAAGTTGTTATTTTAAAAACTAGCAGTAAGACCAAAATGTCCACTAACACTGCTTCTATGTAGTACTGCACTGGGGGACCTAGGACAAATAAATAAATGGCATAAAGATTCAAGGGGAAGAAAAGACTGAACTACTCTATTAGATTGTAAACTTCTTGAGGACTGTGTTTTATTCCTCTTTGTATCCTTGGAAGTGCCTAGAATTCAACAAAGTAAGCCTCAAAAAAGTTTTTATTTAACTCAACTGAAATTGAAACCACTTCGCAGTACACAGTCTAAGCTAGACAGTCTCATTTTTTTTTTCTTTTTCTTTTTTTTTTTTTTGCTGCATTGGGTCTTCGTTGCTGCGCCCGGGCTTTCTTTAGTTGAGGCGAGCGGGGGCTACTCTTCGTTGCGGTGCGCGGGCTTCTCATTGCGGTGACCTCTCTTGTTGCGGAGCACAGGCTCTAGGCGCATGGGTTTCAGTAGTTGCAGCACACGGGCTCAGTAGTTGCAGCATGCGGGCTCAGTAGTGGTGGTGCACGGGCTTAGCTGCTCCACAGCATGTGGGATCTTCCCGGACCAGGGCTGGAACCCATGCCCCTGCATTGGCAGGCGTATCCTTAACCACTGCACCACCAGGGAAGCCCCAGTATCTCGCTTTTAACATGAATCTGTAGCCAAAGATTACCAGATGTTTGAGTAACAAATACCTCCAAGATAAAAGGGAGACCTGAAGGAACAGAGAAAAGGAACTCTGAAGAAACACAACGCAGAAAGCAGAGGTTTTTCTGTTTTTTGTTTTTAATTCTTACAATTAATGTCTCAGAGAGGAAAGAGCAGTTTTTTATTCATGGAAAAAATAATAGATTCCTATTTAAAAAGTAGACCCAGGGACTTTCCTGGTGGCACAGTGGTTGAGAATCCACCTGCCAATGCAGGGGACACAGGTTTGATCCTTGGTCCAGGAAGATTCCACATGCTGCGGAGCAACTAAGCCCGTGTGCCACAACTACTGTGCCTGTGCTCTAGAGCCCATGAGCCACAACTACCGAGCCCGCGTGCTGCAACTACTGAAGCCCGTGCTCCTAGAGCTCGTACTCTGCAACAAGAGAAGCCACCGCAATAAGAAGCCTGCGCACTGCAATGAAGAGTAGTCCCCATTTGCTGCAACTGGAGAAAGCCCGCATGCAGCAACGAAGACCCAACACAGCCAAAAATTAAAAAAAAAAGAAAAAGAACTCAATGACCGGATGTGTCGATTTCTATGGAGGACAAAAGAAGGGAGAAATCTTGAAACAGGTGACCTATTCAAATAGTCACCCTATTTAAGTGGAAATGCCCATGTCTCCTCATGAAAACCTTGTAGTGCTTTGTGACAGCATAAAGAGATAACTCCAGTAATCAAAGAAATGCTTATTAAGCCAATGTTGAGGTACTATTTTAATTATACTGAACCACCAGTTATTCACTCAACAACCTACTTTTGCTAAATGTTGTCAAGGTTGTCATGAATTTGGTATATATATGTATGCTGCTGGTGGCATGGTAAAATTAATACAGCCCATTTGAAAAACAATATAGGATAGTTATCAAAAACAGTTTAAATGCTTATTGCTGTTGACTCAGTAATTTAAAAATTGAAATTCACAGAAAGAAGTTAGGAATGTACCGGGTACCTCTATAGCCTTAGATGATAATCTTAAGGGCAGCTACTACTGATGCCATGAATTGTCCTTTGGCAATGAAATTGGTTTGACCCACAATACCATGTTTGATGTGCTCTTATTCTTACTTTTGACTCAGAGCCCTGCAAAGGAACCAATAGACATTTTGTTAAGCAATTATATAACCAGTCTCAAACACAAGGCACCCTTCCTCCAGCTCCTTGTCTGTATGGTTAATCATTGTCCTATAATTTATAAGTGTATAGGTTCTCTCAGTTAAATTATATGCTCTCCCAGAAACATCACGATGGATCCAGTTTTTAAAAATCCCTGGATGGACGACTGGTTTAAGAAGATGTGGTAGGCAGTTCCCTGGCGGTCCAGTGGTTAGGACTCTGTGCTTTCACTGCCGGGGCCCAGGTTTGATCCCTGGTCAGGGCGCCAAGATCCCAAGAGCCACGCAGCATGGCCAAAAAAAAAAAAAAAAGGAAGATGTGGTAGAGATTATACAATGGAATATTACTCAGCCATAAAAAAGAATGAAATATTGCCATTTGCAGCAACATGGATGGACCTAGAGATTATCATACTAAGTGAAGTAAATCAGAGAAAGACAAATATTATATGATATCACTTATAAGTGGAATCTAAAAAAATAATACAAATGAATCTGAAACAGACTCACAGACACAGAAAACTATGGTTACCAAAGGGCAAAGGGAGGAGGGAATAAATTACGAGAATGGGATTATAATACAGGGAACTGTATTAAATATCTTGTAATAACCTATAATGGAAAATAATCTGAAAATATATATATATATATAACTGAATCACTTTGCTGTACATCTGAAGCTAACACAATATTGTAAATCAACTATACTTCAATAAAAAATTCCCTGAAAGACTCAGGCTCCAGCCCTTCACAACTCAGTAGCATCAGGCCTGCTCTGGGCTCCTTCCTCCTTTTGCCCTGCTGTGCTTCCTTCTGCTTTTCTCTCATAGCAATGTGACTTTTTTCAGCTTACAAGACCATCGGCTTCAGCACGTGGAAGTCTCTAATTCAAAACTCCATCCTGATACCTTATAACTATTCTTTTAGCTGTTGCTTACAAATCTCTTTTGACGCTCATGAAAAAGTAGGTCAGAGGAGTAGAAAGACATGTGGTAATCATTCAGTATGGCCAAAGTATTGTCACTAAAAAAGTTTGTTCATGAAGTTTTAAAATATTTCTCAAATTATATTGAGGATATGGTTGAAATCTGGAAAACCTACTTCTCTCTTAGACTTGCCTCAAATTCATACCCTTTTAGTCCTGGCACCCTGTCCTCTTCAGACTGTGAGAGAGGTACTGTCTCTTTGTTCCCTGAGTATCTATAAGACTGCACAGACCCTTATCAGAGCAGCTCTTCTGAAATAATGTTGTGTTTATATGTTTTTGTTCCCCTCTATGCTATGAGCATCTCAAGGTACTGTAGGAGAGACAAAATGTTACCTCTACCCTCTCAGGGCCAGCTGAGTCTAAGAATTAAGTTGACATGACAGGTTAACAGGAGTAAAGCATACAAGTTTTATTTAATATTTTTACATGTACACGGGAGTCTTCATAGGAAAATGAAGACGCACAAAGTGCTTAGGCCTAAGTGTTTACATACTAGGTTGAACAAAGAGTGGTAATTATGGAAAAGTAACTGAAATATATGGGAAGACTAAGGAAAATAAGGGTTACTTTAACAAGGCCTGCTGGTAAAGATTTCTTTTGGCCTCAACTCCCCATCTCTGGGGATAAGAATGTTCTTTTCCTTCTGGTATAGGAAGGGCATCTTTCACATGGAGTTTTATCTACTGTGTTAAGGAGAAAAAAGGAAACCAGAGCACCTTTCTTGCATCTGTTTTTAAGTCACCTTTAGCTCAATATAATCAATATGTTAAAGTGGCATGTTCTGCTACCCTTCAGTAGCATCCATTAGGTACTTATAAGTGTTTGCTGAATGTTTGTTGATTGAATTTATCTCCTTGTGCGACTCTAACACTCAATCAGCTTCCATTTATCCATGATAGTGCAGGAGAGAGGAGGCTTAGGATGATATAAAATAATCAACAGTTCTGAGATCCAAATCCCTGCTTCGACAGCCTCTGTATATTCAGCGATGCAGTCACGCCCCACACACAAACAGCTAGGCAGCTAGAAAAATTTTAGAGGAAGAAGTCAACTGATTCAGACTCTCTACAGGGTGGCTTATCTCCTCACGGAAAACAGTAAAACCGACACGGTGGAATTTGCTCTGCCCGAACGCCTTTGTACCAGATTCCCTGTGGCCAAATGTCTTTTACTGTCACAGCTGCAGGCCAACAGCTTCACTTCATTAAAATTGCAGGCTATTCGTTATCCTGTATGCTTTGACACCAGTTTAAGCCTAGGAGGCATGGGAAGTGAGGTTGGAGAAGTAAGCTGGCCTTGCCTGTGGGGAGGACCTGGAGTTGGAGTGGAACCAGTGAAGGTGTTAGAGCAGGAAAGCAACGTGCAGAGATGTGGCTTACTGAGGATCCATCCGGGGATGGCATCTGGGGAGGGTACAGGGAGGCAGGGGAAAGTCATTTGGGAAGGGGCTAAGACAACAAGTGAAAAAAGGAAGTCTTTGAATGGAAGTGGGGGTGCATCTACCTTTAAGGCAGAAAGGGAAAAGTGATAAAGGACAGTTATCTGAAGCAAGGCTAGGGAGGCAAACAGAGTTCATTTTAGATGACCTCCAACTTCTCAGGTATGAGGGAAATGTGAGGAGAGGAGCGTCAGGTTTCGTCTTTGGGAGAGCAGTTTGGTTTGCAATGGACACTGCAGGGAATTTGAGTGATCAGCTGAAGTCCGTCCTATGAGGGCTTTTTAGCCAGCAAGACCTGCCACCTTGCAGTGCAATCCAGAGGCATCTGCTTTGGAGAAAAAGTGAAAGCAGGCAAAGAGCAAGTGTCTGGGACGAGACATGATGGTTGTGCACGCCTGTGTACCTCACGCATGTGCCTCTTTGCTTCTCTAGATCTCTTTTCCCCTTTCATTCACTCGGCAAATATGTACTGAGATCTGTACAGGTACACCTTGTTTTATTGTTCTTCACTTTATGGCACTTGGCAGATACTGTGTTGTTTAATTAAGGTATGTACTTTGTTGTTTTAGACATAATACTATTGTGCACTTAACAGCCTATAGTATGGTGTGAACATAAATTTGATGTTCATGGGGAAAACAAACAATTTGTGTGACTTGCTTTATTGCTATATTTGCTTTAGTGCAGGGGTCTGGAACCAAACCTGCAGCATCTCCCAGCTCTGCCTGTATTCAACATTCATTCATTCAATTTGTGTTTGTAGAGTGACTAATACACACTGTTCATGGCGCTGGAGTTAAAGCAGTGAACAAATCACACCAGTGAACCAATCCTGCTCTCTTATGTTCTAGCTGGGGAGACAAGTGAGAAGTAAAAAAAAAAAAAAAAAAAAATTCCTCATCTTGATAAATGTTATAAAGAGAGGAAATCAGGGTTATTAGAGGACAGGTTTGGAGGAGCCACTGTTTGAGCCGGTGGTTAGGGAAGGCCTCTCTGAGAGACAGTCGCTGAGCCAAGACCTGAGACAAAAAGCCCCAGCCTGTATATATGTGCCACATCTTCTTTATCCATTCATCTGTCGATGGACATTTAGGTTGCTTCCATGTCCTGGCTATTGTAAATAGAGCTGCAATGAACATTGTGGTTACTCAGCCACAAAAAGAAATGAAATGGAGGTATTTGTAATGAGGTGGATGGAGTTAGAGTCTGTCATACAGAGTGAAGTAAGTCAGAAAGAGAAAAACAAATACAGTATGCTAACACATATATACGGAATCTAAGGAAAAAAAAAAAAGGCCATGAAGAACCTAGTGGCAAGACGGGAATAAAGACGCAGACCTACTAGAGAATGGACTTGAGGATATGGGGAGGGGGTGGGGTGAGATGTGACAGGGTAAGAGAGTGTCATGGACATATATACACTACCAAATGTAAAATAGATAGCTAGTGGGAAGCAGCCGCATAGCACAGGGAGATCAGCTCGGTGCTTTATGACCACCTAGAGGGGTGGGATGGGGAGGGTTGGGAGGGAGGGAGATGCAAGAGGGAAGAGAAATGGGAACATATTGTATATGTATAACTGATTCACTTTGTTATAAAGCAGAAGCTAACACACCATTGTAAGGCAATTATACTTCAATAAAGATGTTTTAAAAAAAAAAAAAAAAAAAGCCCCAGCCTGTGAAAACCCAAGGCAAAGCCCTGCTGGGCTGGGAGCAAGTGCAGTGGCTCGGAGGTGGGAATGAATTTGGAATGTGTGGGGACAGCAGGGGAGCCAGCATGGCTGGAATGCAGGCAAGGGGGAGAGGGTAGGAGATGAGTCTGAAGCAGCAGGAAGCAGAAAGATGTGGTCATCAGGGCCGCAGCTGAGGCCTTGGGAGATTGATTTCTCCTCTGGGCTCTGCCACTGATTTCCTGTGTGACCTGAGGACAGTCACCCTGGGTCTCAGTTTCCTCACTGCAAGATGAGAGGCTTGGACAAGATGATGTAGCCTGCCACAGGAGAGTACTTAATGCTGTTTGCTTCCAAGGAAGAATCTTTAAAGTTTTTGGCAGCCTATGTTCTAGGCCCAGGGCTGCTCGGGGCTGATAAGGGCTCTCTGCAAGCTGGCTCCAGGTTCCCTTTCTAATAGTGTTTTCCTAAAGGGTAGCCGTTAGGACTCTTTAGCTGGGCTGCTCTTCCTGTAACCAGAACACAGAAGTCTGCCCACCTCCCCAGGTCTGCTATGTGCAACACCCTCCTTTCTTTTTTCTACCTGTTCATCTCTCATCTGTTCTTTAAGCTACAGATTAAACCCCACATTGCTCATAAAGCCTTCTTTGATCACCCATCCTCCTTAAATCCAAGACAGCTGATTCCCTCCCTTTATGAGCAATCATATGTTATTAGCTGTTTTCCTTTATACACATTTCAGTATTCCCAACATTATTCTAACTTCTAACCTCTTCAGGGTGGCATATTAGTCAGGGTTAATCAGAGAAATAGAACCAATAAGGTGTGTGTATATGGTGTATGTGTGTGTGTATGTGTGTGTGTGTGTGTGTGTGTGTGTGTGCACATGTGTGTGTAAAGATATTTATTTTAAAGATTTGGCCCACATGATTTGGGGGGCTGGCAAGTTTGAAATATGCAAGGCTGGCTGGCAGGATGGAGGCCAGGGAAGTGCTGATGTTACAGTCTTAAGTTTGAAGACATGCTGGAGATAGAACTCTCTCTTTGTTCTTAAGGCCGTCAACTGATTGGATGAGGCCCACCCACATTAGGGAGGATAATCTGCTTGACTCAATGTCTACTGATTTAAATGTTAATCACAGCTAAAAAAATACCTTCACAACAATGTTTAGACTAGTGCCTGACCAAATAACTAGACTAGCCAAGTTGACACATGAAATTAACCATCATAGGTGAGGGTGGAGCCTTATGAATCTTCATATTCTTCAGTGAACTCAGCACAAATGCATTGTGTGCAGTAAATACTTGATAAAGAGATAAACAAAGGGCTCTAATTAGTGTTGTGTATTCCTTCATTCCACAAACACTATGTTTAATGATCACCTACTTTCTGCCAGGTACTGTTGTAAGGGTTAGGGAAATAGCAATGAGCAAAACTGAAAGTATTGTAATTAAATCTGATTCTTTTTTGTTCATATGTTTTGACATCTTGTAGACCCAGTCTGAGAGGGTTTTTATTTGTTTGTTTTAGTTTTGTTATTAGCTGATGCTGGAAAGTTCTAGAAAGTGAAATCCCTTCAACAATTTGGTCATCAAAGCCGTCAGAGTAGGATCCTAAAAAGCCTATAGAGGTTAGGTAATTTGCATAATTGTATTAGAGTATGTGGTAGACAGAATTTTAAAAATGGTCCCTCAAGATTCTCGTTCCCTGGTTATTCAGTCAAACACTAGTCTAGGTAGTGCTGAAAAGGGATTTTGCAGATGTAATTAAAGTCCCAAGTCAGTTGACCGTAAGATATAGAAATTATTCAGGTGGGCCTTACCCAAAAGACGCATCCTTTAAAAGCAGAGAGTCTTCTCTGGCTAGCCACAAAAGAGGAAGTCAGAGATTCAAAGCATGAAGGGGATTCAAAAAACCATTGTTGGCTTGTAGAAGAAAGGGCTTATTTTCCAAGGATGGGAGCAACCCAAAGGATCTAACACCTGCCTCCCACCAACAGCAAGGGAATGGGACCTCCCTCAGTCCTCCAACCACAGGAACCGAATCTGGCCAACAACCTAAATGAACAGATTCTTCCCCAGAGCATCCCAACAAGAGCCCGCTGGCCAACACCTTGATGTTGGCCTTGTCAGACTCCACACAGAAAACCCTGGAGAGTTCACACAGACTTCTGACCTACAGAGGTGCGGGCTAATAAACAGATGTTACTTTAAGCAGATAATTTTGTGGTACTAGGTTATGCAGCAATAAAAAACGAACACAGAGTACATAGCTAAATAGTGATATGGCCTGTTTTAAAATCTTATTTTTTAAGCGGCTGAGAAAGTAAAACTTTTTCTCATTTCAATAATCTTTGACACACATTTGCATAAAAGAAGAATGTTTTGTTATGTGGTCAGTGGTATTTATCTACTAAAATACCACAAATCTGAAACTTACCAGTTCTGCTTTGGGTGAAAAAAAAGTCTATGGTTAAAGTATTAAGCTATTATGCTAAAAGCAAAATAAATTAATGAGGATCCATAAGCCATATCTACTGTCATTTGTGTAAAATATTTAGTATCATCTTTATCACATGTTATGAGAATAAGTAATAATATGGTCAAACTCCTAGTGTTAAATACCCCAAGGACTAAAGAACTTATGAAGGAAATGAATAATTTGTTAATGCTTTGGAAATGAAGGCTTTAGGCAAGCAAAGCTGAGTTTCCTGTTCTTAATAAATGTAGATGGAAGTGTTTCATGGTAATTTAATATGCCTGGAATAAACTCCCACTTTGCATCTGGCAATTTCCTCCCTTTTTATTTATTAGATATTTTTCTCTAGACTCACTCAACTCCCAAAACCTCTCAGAACCACCAACACACCCTGAAGGCAATCCAGACCCAAATACTGACTTTTGAATATAAATAGAATATGGAAGCAGGATGTCAGTAATGGTCTGTATCAAAACATTCACTGTTCAGGTGAGGAAGCTGCAGCCCAGAAAAGGGCCTTGTCCAAGTCATAGGACTTTGGTGGTAAGGTTGGGGCTAAAACTATTTTTAAGATGGTAAGTAGAAATCTAAGTAAAGCTGCTTAGACGGATACTTGTCAGAATTAACTTGGTTAACGTGTATGAGCTACTTAGGCAGTTTTCAGTTTTGAATTCTGGGCCCCTATACAAAAATTATCAAAAGAGTCTCCATCCTCCTTATTTTTGTTAACTGTGAAATGAACATACTTCCTGTGGTAGGTCATCTTTGAAGACTGTTAGATAGTATTTATGTACATGGCTTAAAATTACTACAGAGTCCTGCAGGTTAGCTGATCTATGAAAATAAGGTTAGCTTTGATATAGAACAGACAAAGAAGCAGAAAGCAATGCAGAAAGCCCCTGACCTAATAATGGAGCCAGGAGTTATGGCCCTACAATGACCATCTTTCTCGCTCTGGGTTAGGACTGTTAGATAATACGTGTAAGGACCACTAGCCAAAAGGGGACAAGAATATCAGCTTTATTAATGGCTTGGCAAGTGTCCAGTAATCTCCACAATGTGGGGAATCTATGGTGCAACTTAGACTAGAAAATCTGCTTAGAACTGGTGCCAAAGAGGGGGCCCCTCACCTCTGCCCTGGATTCTGAGCCTTGGGACAAGCAGGAGGGTCCCGGGGTTAAGCTGGACTGGAGGCTCTGGGTCTGAAGTGAACCTGCTAAAGCAAGGCTGCTAGTCTGAGCCCCAGATCATACACATCACCACAAGCAGGATAAACAGTTCTCTTTATTGCACAGACAAGGGAGAGGCCATGGGCTCTGCTTTACCCACAGAAGGACAGATGTAGAACCTGTGCCAGGGGACCTGCTGGGCCTATTCCTGTTTTGGAGGCCAATAACCCTGCTTGCTATCAACAGTCAGGAATCTATCCTGTTTTCCTCTCTGGGGAAGAGCCAGCTGAGAGTGGAGATTTGAACAGTGGCGGCAGTTACCTCCTCTGGGAAGAGGTGAGAATGCAGGGAGCGTACTAGGAAGGCTCCCTCCAACATAAAATGTTCCCTCCTCTTTAGACAGGGTTTGAAATCAACTTTGTTTCAATATTTTAGAGAACTCTGAACCCAGAAGAATTATTGACAGAAACTTCTGAGAAATTGATAGAGCAAATAATCATTCTTCACATTGGTCTGGCATTAAAGGTGCCTCCCCAGCAGAACCCGGGGCAGGTAGAAAGTGGTATTTGGAGGACTCCACTATTTCCAGCCTGTACGACCCTTGGAAAGTCCTCTCCTCTTTGAGTCTCGTAAAATGGAGACCAGCTAAATCTGCCTGCAAGAGTTGTTAGAAGGTTAATAGCCCATAGTAGACACTTAATAAATGGCATTACTAACAGCTCCTACTTTTTCCATGGGTATGGATACTAAGAGAATGAAGGGGAAAAATACATTCAAGCTAATTGGAGAAGAAAAAATCCCAACTAAAGAATAAGACTGGGCTTCTCTCTGTCCAGATTTCAAAATAAAGACTCTTAGCTGCTATCGGTAGGTCTATGTGCACATTTATGTGTGAGAATAGCTGCTCTAGTGCTACTCTAATTACTCTAATGCTGAATTTTAAACATATTAAAATATTCAGTGTGTACCAGGTACATCGGTAAACACTGTATGTATATTATTTTGCTTCTACCAGGAACCTGGCACATAGTGAAGACTCAGTAAATGCTTGTTGATGAAATGAGTAAGTGGTCCTCGTAATAACATTATAAAGTATGTATCTCTATTTTGCAAATGAGGAAATGAAGTTAGATATGCAAGTTAGACTTGTCCGAGGTCACATACCCATCAAGCATTATAGTTAGGACTGGAAACCAGTTCTGTGTGGTTTCAGAGCCCTGAGTCACTGTATTACACTACCACACACACACACACATGCTCACACACATGTGTTCACATGGCACAAACTCCTGACTTACACATGTCCTTACTTATACATAGGGACTCTCTTCATGCTGCTATGGTATGCTAGGGTTGGTTTTCTTTTTTAAACCACTGCCAGGTTTAGTTAGGTAGGTACATAGAGGTTCCATAAGGGATAAAGAAGTGTGACAGTTAGTGTCATTTATATGACCAGGTAAATATTTATTGTATTAGGCCCCATGGAAGATGCAAAGATAAATCAATCTGAACATACTGGATCTTTAAGGAGCTTCTAGTTTAGTGGGGGAAATGAAATAAGTATATAGATATTTATGATACAAGGTGGAAAGACATAAAACCATAGAATAGATGTAGATAAAGTGCTATAAGAGTTCAGAGAGGAGAGAGATTGAATGCATGTTAACCGGGAAGATGAGATTAGACTTCATGAAGGAAGTTAGGTGAAATAGCCCTTGAAGCTGTGTGGATTTAGGAAGGGAACTCCAAGATGAATAGCATGAGCAAAGGACAGAGGTAGGAAAGCGTCGGGTCTATATGAGAAACTGCATTTTTAGCTTAATAAGAGATAAGAAGCAGAATGGAGAATGAAGATTAGGGAGTTGGGGACATATCATGAGGAGGAGGGGGAGGAAATGATATTAAACAGGAGGCCAAGAATTTTTGGTTTTAGGATGAGGAACGGGTGAAGGATTTTTTAAAATGAGAGCTGCTTGATCCTAGTGCTGTCTTAGAACACCAACCTGACAGCAATGTGTCAAATGAATGGCCTGGGGAGAGCCTGGAGCCAGAAGTCCAGCTAGGAGTCCAGCTCTCACAGCATACTAGGCGGGCAGTCCCGAGGGCTGGCCACGAATGGGGCGGCGGCAACGGGACAGGATGGTGAGGTTAAATGGACAGGTGCCCTGGGTGCAGGTGAGGGACAGGAGTACGATCCAGGAGGCAGTGTGGTGGAGGAGGAACTGTGCTGGGTTCCAGCCTGTAACTGACTGATGGGAGACAAGGGGACACAGTGATAGGTCTGGGCCAGCTCACAGTAGCCCCATGAGGCACATGATATTAGCCCTGCTTTACAGTCAAGGAAACCAGACTCAGAGTAACCTGTCCAAAGTCATGCCCTAGACCTCAGTGGGCTTCAGTTTCCTCATCTATGAAAGAAATGAGAGTGATGGGCTAGGTCTAAGGTCCTTTCCTTGTTCACATCCGGTAAATGCATGACTCTGACCCTGAGGGAGATAACAAGTAGAGTCAGGAAGCCTGATAACTAATTAGGTGTTAGAGAGAGGAGGGTTGGTAGGAGGTACCCTTTTAAGAAGACACATTTCCAGACCTGGGTGATTGGGGGAATGGTGAGGCCAGTAACAGAAACTGTAGCAACAGAGAAGGCTCATGTCTGGGGGTAAATCTGCTGAGTTCAGATTTGAACACATTGAGTTTGGGGTGCTGGCAGGACATGCAGATATAGATGCACTAGTGGAAGATCACACAAGAGCACATACCTGCTCAATCATTCCTTCCTTAGTTGAGTGCCTGCCCTTTCTTCATCTATTTATGCTTTTTGCATTCACTCCCTCCCCCCTTCATCCCTCCCTCCCTCCTCTCTCTCTTCCTTTTCTCCCTTCCTTCCTTTCTCATACTCTTTCTTTCCTCTCTCTTCTAATCCTTTTCACCCTTTCCCTCTTTTTCTTTTACCCAACTGAGTTAAAACATGTAGGAGGCTTTTTAAACTGAAAAGCTACAAAAATATAAGGGACTATTATTAATATTTTTTCTAACAGTGGTTCTCAACTTGGGACAGTTTTTCCTCCCAGGAGACACCTGGGAGTGAGTGAAGACATTTTTGTTTGTCACAACTGGAAGGGGGTGATACTGGCACCTAATGGGTCAAGGCAAGGAATGCTGCTATCCTACCATGCACACAACGGCCTCCCACCAGATGTCAATAGCGGCGCGCTTGAGAAACCCCACTCTGTACCCTAGGTCTGGCTGTGACCACCGCAGCATTGCTGAGTTCTACGCGTGGCTCTAGTTTAAGGCAGGAAGATTGGTTTATTCAGTCAGAAGTCAGGCCATTATAGATGGAGGCATTTGGGGAATCCGAAATTTTTACAGTGGATTGTTTTTCAAATACAAAAATAATAACTGACACTTTTAAGCCCTTACTATGTGCTAGGCATTATTCAAAATATTTTACACATATTAACACAGTTATTCCTCCCAACCATCCTTTCAGGTAGGAACTAACAAATTCACACAGCAAGTAGGTGGCCAAGCCAGGAAGCAAACCCAGGCAGCCTAGTACCTAAGCCACACTCTTAAACACGTCACCATGTTGCTCAATATAGCAAAAATGAGACTCCTAAAATGGTATATTCCTTTAACAGTTTTCCTAATAGAGGCCTAGATTATAAAACTCCATTTATACTTTCTCATTAAGGCTTGTTTTTCTTAAGCTACTCAGTTTTACAATGACTAGGTGAGCTACACTTCCATGGTCATAAAATAGAGATTTTCCTCTTTGCAAAGCTAATTGACTGCTAAAGGACCTAATTTGGCCTCATTAGCAAGATAACTGCTTTGTGCCTCGGTTTCCTCATCTGTAAAATGGAAATATTAACTACATTGTAGGATTTCTACGAGGGCTAAATGAGATAATACAACCTCTTTAGCATATGTTCTCTTCAACATATGGTCCTTAGACAGGTGCCAGTTACTGGTGCATGGGGAGATAAGTATAGCATTAAGAATAAGCATTGAGGGCTTCCCTGGTGGCGCAGTGGTTGAGAATCTGCCTGCCAATGCAGGGGACACGGGTTCGAGCCCTGGTCTGGGAAGATCCCACATGCCACGGAGCAACTGGGCCCGTGAGCCACAATTGCTGAGCCTGCGTGTCTGGAGCCTGTGCTCCGCAACAAGAGAGGCTGCGATAGTGAGAGGCCCGCGCACCGCGATGAAGAGTGGTCCCCACTTGCCGCAACTGGAGAAAGCCCTCGCACAGAAACGAAGACTCAACACAGTCACAAATAATTCAATAAATAAATAAATAAATTAATTAAAAAAAAAAAAAAAAAAAAAAGAATAAGCATTGAGGGCTTCCCTGGTGGCGCAGTGGTTGAGAATCTGCCTGCCAATGCAGGGGACACGGGTTCGAGCCCTGGTCTGGGAAGATCCCACATGCCGCGGAGCAACTGGGCCCGTGAGTCACAATTACCGAGCCTGCGCGTCTGGAGCCTGTGCTCCGCAACAAGAGAGGCTGCGATAGTGAGAGGCCCGCGCACCGCGATGAAAAGTGGCCCCCACTTGCCGCAACTAGAGAAAGCCCTCGCACAGAAACGAAGACCCAAGACAGCCAAATAAATAAATAAATAAATAAAAAGAATAAGCATTGAGAAACTTTGACAGCAATTTGCCAGAGTAATTTTATATCTGTTAAATCTAACAGTTAAAAAAAACCTTGAATTTTCATTTTTAATAAAAAAATTTCACTTTTCGAATAATACATTTTTATTGTATTCTACAAAACTATTTGTCCATGACAGATAGGGAATTTTTAAAAAACATACTGGTTCATCATCACAGACAGTATGCAAAGGACTGAAGTAACATGCGTTGAACACTTAGAACGGCACCGGACATTTAGTAAGCGCTTAATAAATGTTAGCAAATAGTAATAATAGCACTAGATTCTAACAAAATGAGCTATTTATCCCAAAGATGTATGTTCCTGAGATTTATCTTCCATGTCATTGTAAGTTCATCCTCAGTTCTATTAAATCTCTTTCCTACAGTGTGAGCCATTAAGGGAAGTGCTACTATACTCCCTACTCGTTTATCATATATTATCAGACACTAAATATTTTAACAGCTGGTGTCTGCCATTGGTCCCAAGGGGAGTATCACCAGAATCTTATGTAGCTGTTCTGGCTGTTATTCTGCCACAAAAGGTGACATAATCTTACACTGTGCCCCGGCTACCAAGGGATCAGTCTCCCTGATTCATCCTCAGGTAGATGTCAAGGAAAACCAGAGCTAGACCGTAGTTACAGTGGTCAAAACAGATTCTACTCAGTATTGTTGCAATGTGAGAAAAGATACCTTAGTATAGAACTGGGCTTGATTCCAAATACAGCATGGGTAAATGGGAATTTATAGCCAAGGAGCACGGTGGGGGTCAGGGGATGGAAAATTACTAAGAGGAAACAGCGGGGGTCGGGAGATTCTGCTAGACTGATCTAACAGGATTCTTGCTGAAGACAGGCCAGAGTGATCAGATATCATCTGGTGGAGGACGAGGAAAGCCATCAGATAAAGAGGGTGATCAGATATCAAGGGCCAGGGGTTCTTGCTAAAACTGGATTTTACAAGGAAGCGCACAGATGGGCCTAGGGAGAGGGTCCAGGATCCTAACTAAAGTTTGGTCAAGCAAAGAATCTTGGTCAGAGGGAGACCACTGACTCACCCTTCCTGCAGTATCCTTCCATGGTCCAGCGTCCCTTTCCTGAGGAACTACACTCTTTACCAGCCCAGGCATTACTAGATCATTGTTCCGCAGTTTCCTTCAATAAGGCATCAGAGGCACACTTTTCAAACAAAACAAATTCCAGGATCACAGAAATACTAGTGCTGAAATGGTTATACCTCTCCCTGATATTATTGACTGCCTACAAGTTTTCATTTAGTAGATAAATGAAAGGGGTGGGAGAAATAAAAAGAAAAATCCATTGCATGTAAGTGGTCCAGCTCGTCGGACAAGAGTGCACACTGACCTCCTTGAATTAATGTTTGCCTCCCTCCCTCTGACCTACTCCACGTAGCCTATTTTCTCTATCCTCTCTTGAACCATTAGACTCATATCACCTCCTCTTCTGAAAGCCCCAGTGGTTTTACAAGGTCATGGGCAGGCTGGTACTGACTCTAGCCAGCCTCACTGTTCTTCCAAATTAATGCTGCCGTGATACCCTCTGACTTAAGAATCTCTTGAGAATTTGGTGATGCCTTTTAGGATAACCAAAATTGCAATGACTCATTGGAATCACAAAACAGAGGTCTAGAACAATTTTCCTAAAAACTCTCATGGCTCACCAGGCCAGGTACCAAACTGAAACTTCTTGTGGAACAGTATTACGTGAGCCCTTTTTTCCAAGAGTTTTTCATCTGGAATGGGAGTCAGAGCACTTGGAGAGTCAGGACGCGGGGCTCACATTTTCTTCTTTATTGAAACTCCCAGGGAGGGCCTCTTACCCGCTTAATCATTCACATCATGATAAAATCTCTTTGCCCCAGAGCAACGTGACTAGATTTCTTTTGTTAAAATCTCATTAAAGCCTGCCTCAGCCTGTAATAATTTGTTAATAGATGGCAGTGCTATTTGGCTGCTATTGGGTTTTCCTTCATTTCTTCTCAGGTCTCATAATTGTTGCCTTATCTCCAAGGCATTTGGTTGTCACTGAAGTGTAAAAGATGCTACGGCCAGTGCAGACCACTCGGGGAACAGCCCACATTATCTGTGAGGAAAAGGACGCCTCATTAGTTTCTTCATTCCTCTTTTCCCTTTTTAAGAGTCTTTTTATTCAGCTGAAAAATATGGCTCTTCTTATAAAGCCATGCCAAAGCCTAGGTATTTTCCCTGCTCAGTGGTTTGAGTTAAGCCTACCCGCTGAGGGTCTCTCCCTTAGGTTGTGTCTTTACAAAACCACCACAGCAGATAGTTTAGATTTTTTAAAAAGGTGTTTTCTGAGTGTCCATCCAAATGGCAGCAACTAGAGCATTTCTAGAGGTCTGTGACAGTGTCTGTCTATGGGTGGGGAGGTAAAAACCTCAGAGGTTTGCGGTAGAAATCACAAGGGATCATGGAGGTGGAAGTGCCTTATAAACTCTAGCCCATGGAGACAGAGGATCATGAAGTGATTTGGAGTACCTGGCCTCTGGCTGAATTTTGGGTGGCCCTGGTGCCCATAAGCCTAAAGAGAGGCACAAGTACTCAACACCAGACCTACCAGGCCATGAATTCCCTTTACAAAATATAAAGCAGGGTGTGTGGGGAGGAATGCATGGTGTGTTTTCATCTGTACCGCTCTACCTGTTGATCAATTTCTGCCGTCAATCAGAATACAAACATGATGCCTGAATCACATAGTCATCCCATACTCTCTCCGACAGTTATGGGGGTAAAGATTCTTCTGATGATTTGATAGGGAAAATGGAATTCTATAAATACTACTACTAGTACTAGTCTTACTGCTCCTGCTAACATCAATAGCTAACATTTACTAAACACTTACTCTCTGCCAGCCACTGATCTAAGATCTTTACTTGTATTAATTCCTTTACTCTCACAATGACCTTGTGAGATAGGATTATTATTAGTCCCATTTTAAAGAAAAGGAAACTAAGGGTTAAGTGATGTGCAATAGAACAAGAGCATTCTAACTACAGCGGTTCCTTCCTTATCTATTTAAGTTCTTTACATTAGCTAAGCTAAAGTATATTTCAATTTATACTGGAAACAGAGGGTCAGTTCACCTTCCTTATGCCAAACCACCATAATGGACCTAAGAGTGGGAAGGCAGTTGAATTATCCTGAGCTATTGGCCAGCTACGTCATAGTTATTGCTGTGCCTTAAATCTAACTTCAGACTTACCTGCTAGAGAGGGAGGCTCTCTTGGAAAAAAGTGACTTAGCATTGGGATCAGTGAGAGGCAGAGGGGATACAATGAATAAGGTACGGAGGTGTAAAGAAGTGAGGATGGCCTGGAACAAGGCCAGTGGGAAGGGGGATGAGGCAGGTGGGGCCCTTCACTAGAGATAAAGTTGCAGAGTTAAGCAGACTACCTCAAAGACCATCCTAAGAAGATTGGATGGTGTGCTGAGGGTTTTAATCAGGTGGGGAGCACTAAGAGTCTGTCGTTGCATTGCAAAAGATAGATCAGGGACAACCCTTACTACTGGAGCAGTGCAAGGGAGAGATGATGAGAGCTTAAATTGGGGTTGGGAGCAGTGGCAGAGAAGAAGTGAGGGGTCAGGAACAGAGAGGGTAGGAAGATGTAAGATTTTGCAGGTAGTTATAGGGGTGTGGGGATGGAGCAGAAGTTGTCTGAGAAGGTTCCCAGGTTTGCGGTTTAAGTGATTTGGTGGATGCGGAAGCCAATATAAATAATTCAGGTGGAAGAGCAGATTCTGGGGGAGGCTTAATGAATTTTGTTTTCAACATGCTGCGTCGGTCCTGGATGGAGAACACAGAAGTAAGACTGTTGATCCTACAGTTGGATGTGAAGGTTTCATGCTCAGAGAAAGAGCTGAGACCAGAGATGGAGACCTGGAAGTTTTCGGCCTAAAGATGGCAGAAGTGCGATCGTGTGATTATCCAGATCTAAGAAGAAAAGGGGCCAAGGACTGAGCAGTCGTGGGAGGATAATGGTATGGGACCGTGCCTGGAAGAACTCATCAAAGTTCTGGAACTTCTGTGTTCACCCCATGTTTGGAACATCTTTGTACCCTGGCTTTTTCTTCCTGGTGGCAACTGGATAAAAAGGAACAAAAGAGCCCAGGTGTTTGTCTTTGAGGATAGCAAGAAAGAGTGTAGTTAATGAGTGAATACCTTCTCAGAAGTTAGTCCTGAGGAGAAAAGAGGTCTTAGAAGAGTAGGTATGAGGCACACCTATGAGGGGGAAGGAACTCAAGCTGATCCCTGGAGGGGCATCTGGGATGAAGGATGAAGGAAGGGGATGAAGGAAGGGGAACCAAGGCCCCTGGAGCTGGACTGAGAGAGTGCTTACCTGGCAGGACACCCCTGTGTTTTCTGACCTGAGCTGAAGGAATGGCCTTATTGTCTTCCAGGGAACATGGATAATGTCACCAGATCACAAAAAGCTGACTGCTATGAATGCCAGGTTGGTGCCAAAGGGGTTTCCTTCTCTGGTAGATGTGGCTTGATACTCCCATGGAAGAACAGGGAATCATTCAACAAGACTGCTTCGGGTCTTCTGTGTTGGGAAAGAAGAGGTGGGTTGTCTCATCTCAGAACCTTCACCTTCACATCTGATTTTTCCTTCCCAACTGGAAGAAAATATATCATGAAGACACTTTGAAGCCTATTAATTTTTTTTAACATTTTTATTGGAGTATAATTGCTTTACAATGGTGTGTTAGTTTCTGCTTTATAACAAATTGAATCAGCTATACATATACATATATCCCCATATCTCTTCCCTCTTGCGTCTCCCTCCCACCCTCCCTATCCCACCCCTCTATGTGGTCACAAAGCACCGAGCTGGTCTCCCTCTGCTATGTGGCTGCTTCCCACTAGCTATCTGTTTTACATTTGGTAGTGTATATGTGTCCATGCCACTCTCTCACTTCGTCCCAGCTTACCCTTCCCCTTCCCCATGTCCTTAAGTCCATTCTCTACATCTGCGTCTTTATTCCTGTCCTGCCCCTAGGTTCATTTGAACCAATTTTTTTTTTTTTTTTTTTTTAGATTCCATATATATGTGTTAGCATACGGTATTTGTTTTTCTCTTTCTGACTTACTTCACTCTGTATGACAGACTCTAGGTCCATACACCTCACTACAAATAATTCAATTTTGTTCCCTTTTACAGCTGAGTAATATTCCATTGTATATATGTGCCACATCTTCTTTATCTGTTCCTCTGTTGATGGACACTTAGGTTGCTTCCATGTCCTGGCTATTGTAAATAGTGCTGCAATGAACACTGTGGTACATGTCTCTTTTTGAATTATGGTTTTCTCAGGGTATATGCCCAGTAGTGGGTTTGCTGGGTCATATAGTAGTTCTTTTTTTAGTTTTTTGAGGAACCTCGATACTGTTCTCCGTAGTGGCTGTATCAATTTACATTCCCACCAGCAGTGCAAGAGGGTTCCCTTTTCTCCACACCCTCTCCAGCATTTATTGTTTGTAGATTTTTTGATGATGGCCATTCTAACTGGTGTGAGGTGATACCTCATTGTAGTTTTGATTTGTATTTCTCTAATGATTAATGATGTTGAGCATCCTTTCATGTGTTTGTTGGCAATCTGTATATCTTCTTTGGAGAAATGTCTTTTTAGGTCTTCTTCCCATTTTTGGATTGGGTTGTTTGTTTTTTTGATATTGAGCTGCATGAGCTACTTGTATATTTTGGAGATTAATCCTTTGTCAGTTGCTTCATTTGCAAATATTTTCTCCCATTCTGAGGGTTGTCTTTTTGTCTTGTTTATGGTTTCCTTTGCTGTGCAAAAGTTTTTCAGTTTCATTAGGCCCCAATTGTTTATTTTTGTTTTTATTTCCATTTCTCTAAGAGGTGGGTCAAAAAGGATCTTGCTGTGATTTATGTCATAGAGTGTTCTGCTTATGTTTTCCTCTAAGAGTTTTATAGTGTCTGGACTTACATTTAGGTCTTTAATCCATTTGGAGTTTATTTTTGTGTATGGTGTTAGGAAGTGTTCTAATTTCATTCTTTTACATGTAGCTGTCCAGTTTTCCCAGCAGCACTTATTGAAGAGGCTGTCTTATCTCCATTGTATACTCTTGCCTCCTTTATCAGAGATAAGGTGACCATATGTGCGTGGGTTTATCTCTGGGCTTTCTATCTTTTTCCAGTGATCTATATTTCTGTTTTTGTGCCAGCACCCTACTGTCTTGATTACAGTAGCTTTGTAGTATAGTCTGAAGTCCGGGAGCCTGATTCCTCCAGCTCCGTTTTTCTTTCTCAAGATTGCTTTGGCTATTCGGGGTCTTTTGTGTTTCCATACAAATTGTGAAATTTTTTGTTCTAATTCTGTGAAAAATGCCATTGGTAGTTTGATAGGGATTGCATTGAATCTGTAGATTGCTTTGGGTAGTAGAGTCATTTTCACAATGTTGATTCTTCCAATCCAAGAACATGGTATATATCTCTCCATCTGTTTGTATCATCTTTAATTTCTTTCATCAGTGTCTTGTAGTTTTCTGCATACAGTTCTTTTGTCTCCTTAGGTAGGTTTATTCCTAGGTGTTTTATTCTTTTTGTTGCAATGGTAAATGGAGTGTTTCCTTAAGTTCTCTTTCAGATTTTTCTTTGTTAGTGTATAGGAGTGCAAGAGATTTCTGTGCATTAATTTTGTATCCTGTACTTTACCAAATTCATTGATTAGCTCTATTAATTAGTTTTGTGGAGACCAGCTGTCTGGGCTGCATGAGATGTACCCTTCAAAGTGTCCTAGATTTGTAAACTCCTTAATGACAAAGATTGGGACTTCTACTTACTAAATTTTCCTTTGTCGGACTGTGAAAGAGGCTCCATTTCAAATCCACTTTTTCTTGCTTTTCTGGAACTATACTCATTATCTCTCTACCATGTCTATATTCTTTTTCCTCTCCACCGGGTCCCAGAGCCTTCCTTCAAAACTCATTCGTGAGAAAGAGTCTCAAATTGTTCATGCTGATAACACTTAACAGGGCTGCCATATACAGCTGTGCAGGCTGGCACTGTGCAATTCTGAGGCTTAATTGGTGACACTTCAAAGGCAAATCTCAAGCCAAGGAACAAATCTGAAATGGTGGGGTTTTAGTCATCACTTGAGCAGATAAGGGTTTTCTGAGGAGGACTAAGGAAACTTCTGCCAGTCCCTGAAATGAAGTAAGCAGCTACTTCTCCCGATGACAGAAATCTGTTCTTGCTCCCAGTGCAAACTCACAGGCAATTAAAGTCAATCCCACGTTGTCATTAAAAAAAGTCAATTGACATTATGTTGAAAGACATCATGTGTCAGCCATTTGCCCTCTCCGTAGACCTCCAGCTTTTCTCCTCCACTAAGGCTAACTTTCCTTCAGAGGTTTTATATAAGGCAGAGTCATTTTTGCTCTTTGAGCCTGTGGGATTTTTCTACTTCTCAAGTAAATACTTTTGGTGAAATAGGTCCAGCTCTTTGGAATACAAATCCTTAGCTTGAGGTTGCTTGAGTGGAAATTTTTAACAAGCAGTTCCCTCAGCTACAGAGCCATGCAAAATGTGATTTTCTTAATGTGTGTGTTCCCACAGAAGCTAATAAATGGACATTCCTCTGGTATGGACACATCATATTACTCGGCTTGACCCTAATATCACTGGCAAAAAACCCATTTGCTGCACTAGCAAACAGCTGAATTCACTATGTCCAGCTGCATGAATAATCCTCAGACAGATTCTTGTTGACACAGACAGAATGCCAGTCGCTGAGGGATGACAGGGCTGCCAGGTGGAGCAGCCGGTGTTGCCATGGTCCCTCCTGCTGCTCCTGTGGTATCCCACTAATCAGAAGTCACCACTTGCTGCTGATCGGGTGATGGATGGCAAACTCATGATATCTCGTTATTTCTGAGACAAAGGGGGAAAAAAAAGGACACCAGGAAGGAAGGAATAATCTCCAGGTTTAGGTTGGGGGGTGGGGACTGATGCACAGCGGAAGATGAAAGAGTTGAGTTAACCACACTTGCCATCACTCAGGGAGCTGAAAAATAGGTCTTCAGTATGCAGCCAGTTGCAAGGAGTAATCCTGTATTTTCAGGCTGAATGGGCTCTCTGAAGGACATTTGGTCTCCTCCCTGCCTTGGGGCTGAATCATCCCCATGCCCATACCAGCCTGGGTTGGGAAGACTTCACTGAAAGGAGACTGCATGGTCACCCCATCACTCATTCTGGGTAGCACAACCCTGTAGAAAACAAATTTGGGAAGGACTCCTGGATTCAAGCAATGACAACCCTTGAGAGAGACAGCACCCGTCATCTCTTGTGAGAATTCCAATGGTCAGTGGAGCCTTCAGTGAGAGGCCTTGCCTTGTGGAGCAGGAAGTGACCCTGCAGGCCACTAGGCAGTCCTCTTAACAATCCTTTCTTGGCCTGAAGCTACCTCCATTTTCCTGACAATTCCCAGACTAGTCAGAGGAAGGTAAAGTCATCCCACCAACCCACAGAGGCACACATCAGATTGTACTTTCCATTGTATTCAAGCAAGAGTTAATTGTTAGAGTGTTCATTCTTTCAAAGTGTTACTGTTTCAACTGGTTGTGTCCCTTGTTTGTTCTCAGCAAAGTTATTTTCTTCTTGGGTTGTCCTTGAACTCCAGGCATCCAGTCCCCTAACTCTTCATTGAAAAACCTTCTCCATGAAGCTCTTTCTAAACCAAGCCTTCAACCTGATGTAGTTTCCTCCTCCTTTGTACTCCTATAGCAGTTTGTATGCTACTGTCACTCCACTTATTCATTCATTCATTCATTCATCCAACAAGTATCTACTGAGCACCTACTATGTGTAGACCAGGCATTGTTCTAGGCCGTGAGGACATAGTTATGAATAAGACAGATGATGTCCTGATCTCATGGAGCTTACAGTCTAGTGGGGGAGATATTCAGTAAACAAGTTCCATCTACTGTTGCTGAGAGTAGGGTCAAAAGTTTTTACAGCTGAGGAAATAAAAATTATAAGCCCTCCAAATTCTCTGATTCAACCTTGGTTCAAATTATGACAACAGTTCACAGAGATGTTTGACAAGCCTTGGGGTGAAACAAATTTCTCTCTTAATAAACAGTGTCTTTATTCTGTTTGAAGTGCTTTCCTGAAGCTGCCAACCTCCAAATTATTTTGTGATCCCAAATTCCCCACTTCTCCTTCTCCAACCAGAATCTTTATTCTTACAGAGCAGCTGCTTAACTATGTATAATTCTCAAAGTGTTCTTGACATTTTGTGATAATCTTTACTGACCCTAAATAATATCTAGATTTTTTTCAGTCCTCAGTATAAACTGGAAAAGGAAAGGCAATATAGGAAAAGTTTCTATTAGGTTGTAAGCAGTGGGTTCCTTGAGGACAGATACATTCTCATTTTTGGATGCTCAGTTATCTAGCCCAAATGATTGGGTATCTAATCAACGTTTATTGAATTGAAAAGAATGGAATAATACAAAGAGAGATGATAGGGAGAGGGTAGAAGAGCAAGGCAAGTGAAGGGAGGGGGGAAAAAGAAGAAGGAAGGAAGGAGGGGAAGGCAAGAAAATCAGAAGGAGGGAGAAAGAGAACTAACAGAGCCCAAATTATGGTACAGTTTCTGATTTCTTTTGTGGTCAAGGCCCTCAGAGAAACTGTAGCAAGGAGGAATTTATTCCAATAGAAAAGGAAAAAAATGCTGCTGCTTCAGAGTGCCAGCAAGAGAATGGAACCAGGAGATGCTGAGCCCTAAGGATACATATTGATCAAAGCCATAAATTTCTCTTTTCCAACACGATAGAAATGACTCATGACAGATGCCCGGCCACTGTCAATTAGGCTCCCTGAGGGTCCCCTGGACCCAGAGGAATGGGTCCATGATCATCTAACAAGCAGAGGAACTCAGGAACTAACCCTGTTAGGGTTATAAAAATTGATCTCTGTAAATTCAATACAATTAAAGAGTCCGCATTCATCCATAGAAGGCCGCAGTGGAATTTTCCACTGAAGCCAAACTAAAACAGAAACTTGAGAGAAAAGTGGAGGTAAAAAGGCAGGGAGCCAGGACCACCAATTTTCTTTTGGGTCTCAGGAAATAAGAGAAGAAATATTTTTTAGATGCTAAAGAAAAAAAGTGAAGCCGCAGACTCTGGATACAGGGTACCCAAGAGACCAAATGTTCCAGCATTTAGAGAGAAATGGGCTCAGGCACTCTGAGCAATGGAATCCTTGAGCAAGATGGGCCCGAGAACCAAAGGGGACTGGCATCATCTTTGCCAAGACACACTCCAGGGAGTATAATCTGTATGGTCTGTGATGGGCCTTCTCTAGACAGATAGATCAGAATACTTCTGCTCAGTTCACAGCCAGTAAAACTGTATGTATGTATGTATTTATTTATTTATTTTTAAAATTTATTTATTTTATTTATCTATTTTTGGCTGCGTTGGGTCTTTGTTGCTGTGCACGGGGTTTCTCTAGTTGCGGCGAGCAGGGGCTACTCTTCGTTGCGGTGCACGGGCTCTAGGCACGCGGGCTTCAGTAGTTGTGGTGCACGGGCTCAGTAGTTGTGGCTCGCGGGCTCTAGAATGCAGGCTCAATAGTTGTGGTGCGTGGGCTTTGTTGCTTTGCGGCATGTGGGATCTTCCCGGTCCAGAGCTCGAACCCGTGTCTCCTGCATTGGCAGGTGGATTCTTAATGCCTGCGTCACCAGGGAAGCCCTAAAACTGTATGTATTTAAATGTTTGCTTCGATGCGCACCAACAGTGAAACCGTGGTGCTTGGATTTAGAGTCAAACAAAACCCTGACCCTACCACTCACTAGTTTTATGACCTTGTTCAAACTACTTAATTTCTCTAATCCTCCATTTCCTCTTCTGTAACGTGGAGAAACGGTCTCTCTCTCTACCATTTAATAAGTGTTTTCTATTGCACACACTCTACAAATACAATTTTCTTTATTCTTCACTACCACCCCAAGAGGGAGGTATTATTCTTGTTTTCTGACAGGTGAGGAAAATGAGGCTTAAAGAGATTGCCACAACTTGCCCAAGACCACAGAGCTGCTAAGTGTTAGAGCAGGAACTGACACTTGGTCTAACTTCAGAGTCCAAAGACTTACACTGGGTGGCATCGCCCCTCCAGCTGTCCTAAGACCGTGGAGCTGAACAAAGATGAAGATTTCCCACGTTTCTGTTCAAATATAGCTGAAGGAGTACCCTCCTTTCTCCATCACTTCAAGATCTACAAACAAAAAAGCAAACAAAGAGTCCTCTCCTGCTTCTTTTTCAGTTAACAGAAGGCACAGAGGCTTTTTTTCTGGTTTGGTTTTGGTTTTGTTTTATCTCAGTGGCATAGAATCATTCTAAACCTATGGACTGGGAAACACAAATCTCAGCCCCCAGGTCTCCAGTGAACAGAATTATTACAAGGAACTGCCATTTGTCAGGTTTCCTCATTACCCTCCACAGGACAAGGGCACTGCCAAAGCATGGACCCTGTTTCTATGGACCGTCAGTGGCTACAACCTTGGAATTCAACCTCTCCAGCTTATTAGGACAACAAATTACCCAATATGAGAACTGCAGGGTGCATTCAGGTGGAAAATGGTCTCTTTTTTATGAAATGATTTAATTAGGAGCCATTTTCCCATCAGTTCAGTTGTCAGAGCACAGCCAGGGCAGCCACTGAGAAAAGCACTGGGCCTCTGCCTTCCTGGCACCCTCCTTTCTGCTGCCGCCTCTCAGAGAAGGAGGAAATTGAAACCACTTGAGGAAAGAACAGTTCAAGCTGGGAAAGGAGCAGATCAGGCCTGAGGGCCATTTTGTACAATCTTCTGAGAGTCCACTGTCTCAGGCTGTTGTGATTCCCCTATTTGTAGGCTGATTCTCCAGCACAAGGATTTTTCAAGCTCTCTGCTTCCTGTGCTTCTCCCTTCTGCTCCTTACCCCTAGTCACGACCTCCTGCAGCTCTGGTAGCTGAGAAAACAAAATGAATTTCAAAGGGATCCTTGCTGAAAGTGTATAACTCTGAAGGATGTTTGGGGTGGAGTACTGGTGGCAGGTTGAATCAAGTTTGGTCTGTGCTGTCCAGAGGCTGAAAAGTTTCTAAAATGGCATTGGAAATCTAATTGTATATACATATAAGAGCCAATGTTCCATTCCAGATCAGCATGATTTGGACATTTTTGGTGCACTGTCATTACATTTTCAGCACTCAAATATACAGAATTTGGATCTGTAGAGATGACATGTCACTCTGCATTACAGATTGGAGCCTCCATCCCCCCTCTCACAGACTTGGGAATAAGCAGGGCATGGGTCTCCCAGACACCAATAGGAATTTTTTTTCTTTGCAATTTTCTAGAAGGAATGAGGTAAAGATGAGGTTTAGGATTAGTGACCTCAAAAATGTACATCAATGTTGAGAGGATCAGAGCTCCATGAGTTTAGTCTGGAAGGAATTAATGGAGAAAGTGAGCTTTGAAAGTGGTTTGAAAATATTTGACAGATCTGTGGCTCCCTTTATGCATATTTAAACTTTTTTTTACCCAAGAAAACCCAATATTCCCAATTCTTTCTGCTCACTTATGGAATGTGGCATATACATGTAATCTTTCAAAGGGATATATTTGCCCATACTGTTGTAAGAAAGTATTCCTTTTCGTTTGGTGTGACGTTGTGATGGCATATGAGTAATGCTGTCACCTAGAGCAGTGTTTATCAAAAACCAAACTGAGCTGAGACCTTTTACTGGGTTGTAAAGTCAACTGAGTGGGTCATGACCAGCACTTTTTAAAAGGTGATAATCGAATGGAGGAGAAAAGAACAGAAAACATCAGTTTAGGACTGTAGGTGTGCTCTTGCATGCACACTGGGTCACAGTATAAAATGCAGTTCTTACAGCTCTAAATGCGGCATTGGAAGACCTAGGTTCTAAATTTGGTTCTTCTATAAACTAACTATGTGACTGAAAGCAAGTACTGAATAACCCTTCACTAAACTTGCCTTTTAGCATCTGTAAGATGAAGGGCTCTGGTAAAATTCTAAGCTTCAGTGATTCCATAAAATATGAAGAATATAAATTTATTCCTGCACAAATGTACTGCATCCCAAAGTCAAGTAGAAATGGGTTGAGGGTGTTTTGAATTATCTGCACTGTTGCTCCTCCAATGACATGCATGTGGCCACTGAAGACCTGGCTAAGATAAGACTTTGGATCCATCTAGCCACGCTGTCAAAGGCATGCTGAGTTTATTGCAGGTTTTATGGAAAGGATATATCAAGTCATGATGACATTTTAGAAATAAATATGTCAAAGACAGAAATCTTGGCACAATATCTTGCTTGTGGTCTAAGCATCTCCTCTACCAACACTTCATCTCCCTGAAAAAAGAAGCATAACAAGAAATACAAAGCTTTGTGGAGCTGGGGACGGTGCCCCGTGAGTGTTGACACACACTCTCGCCACTGTTTCCCATTTATATGTAATGTCGTGGATGCATTCCAAAATGAGAGGTTCCCTTCACATGTTCTGTACCCTAGGCTACTCCTCACTTACAGAAAGTCTGACTTTCACCTCCACTGGCTGCCCCTCAGGCCTCAAGTGCAATCTGTCATGACATTGCTCTGTGGACCAGTCCCAGCCTGAGTCAGGACTTCTCTGAGAAATCATGACCATCAGTTCTCACAGGAATGCACTTCAGGTGGTCCAGCCGATTTTCTGTATAACCTACACGTGTAACATTGCAAAGTCCTTGAACCCGGTCCCCTCTAGCCTCTTAAACTGAGATGTAATGGAACTTGATTTAAGTCTCGATAACTGATTATAGCATAATTATCACAATAATTGTAATGTTTTGTAATTATGTAATTACTTGTTTATCTCTTTCAATACACTGTGAATAACTTGAGGTGTACAATTTAGTCATTATATCGTTAGATTCCCCTACAGCAAGAGCACCTCCTGGAACATTCTAGGCTCTTCATAAATGCAGCTGAAATTCAGTTCATCACTGGGGAAGACAAAAGAAAAGATGTTATCTAAAAAACAAGTAAACTGGTGGTGTTCTTACATTTGGGACCTCACATTTAAATGTATTGGTGTCTGGTATTGAAGTAATTCACTTCTAACCTAAAGGAACTGTTGAAACTTAAAGAGACTTTGGAGACCACCTAGACCGGGGGTTGACAAACTATGGCCTGCGGGTCAAATCCAGGCCACTGCCTGTTTCTATAAATCAGATTTTGTTGGAATGCAGCCACATGTTGTCCACAGCTGCTTTTGTGCTACAACTGCAGGTTTGAGTCGTTATGACAGAGACTGTATGACCCGCAAAGCCTAAAATATTTATCTGGCCCTTTACAGGAAAGGTTTGCAGACCCCTGATCTAGACAGACCACCACTCTGATTTTACATGCGAGGGCAGTGAGGCCAGGGAGAGGAAATGACTTGCCCAGACTTGTTAACAACACAGTTGACGTGATGCTCTGGGTCTCCACTGCCCTGTATCTCTTCTTCATTACCTCACTTTTTCTTCACCTGGGTAACAAGAGCTCACTTTAGAGATATGGGTCAGAAGAGGTAGGAAACTGTCCCGTGTTCCTCTGCTTTGCCAGGGAAACATTCCTGAGCCTCTCAGAGCTGCCGGGTGATGTGTTATTTTCCCATGTGTGTCCATTTGAAGGAGTAATGGGGTCTCAGCCTGAACCTGAACTTGGTCCACCCTGGATTCAGACAAATTTGGGTGTGTTTGGAGAATCATAGCATTGGGCCTCCTAAGAGGGGTTTCCCATGAGTCTCCCAGGAAAGAGTTCATCTTAAGGAGCAAAGGATAGGTCCATGAGGGAGGAGGAGAGAAACGCAGATGCTTCTCCCTCCAGGCACTAAGGACACCTGCCTGAGTCCTAGGATGAAAGGCTGCAATAAGGAAGGAATTAAAACTAAGTGAGCGGTTCCACAGCACCTGGCAGGGGCAAGGAGGGCGTAAGACAGGGGATTCGTGGGCCTGCAGCCGGGGGCTTCGGCACAAGGAGTGGTGGTCTGTGGTGGCCTCCAGGTGGCTTCGAGGGCATAAGCGAGCTCTCTCATAGACCTCCGCCCAGCAGGCTGGGGCAGGACTGGAAAGAAATGACCAGTGCTAGTGCTAACCCAGAGGACTCTTCTATGTGCGCATGTGAAACGCCCTTGGGGTCTCCTGGAACCATCAGGGAGGACTATGAT